>NC_089147.1:13403648-14636630 GCF_009819655.1 Sylvia atricapilla | reverse complement strand
CTTTTTGTTCTCTGTTGGCTCTTAAGTACTTAAAATCCCAGGAATTCCTGACTCCCAAACTCATTCTTCTCCACCAGGCTATTGAGGCACCAGTAACTGGGTATTTTCCTTTAGCAAGACGAATAGATCCCAAAATCTGGAAGGAGGGTGGAGATGGTGGTGGGTCACAGGAAAGACTCATTGCTGACAACTCATTCTCCTTTTAGGGCAGTTTCCTAGCAGCTTTGTTGAACCTGTGGATATTCCCACTTTGAAGCAGGGAGAAAAACTGTTTGTTTGTACCAATGACTTCACATCTCAAGAGCCAGGGAGCTTGTCATTACAGAGAGGTAATCTCCATTCCCTTCCTTTGCTTTGCACCTCAAAAGCCTCACCTGTCCTTCCGGTTGGATGAACCTAGTCAGAGCATCCTGCCTAGAGTAACAGAAAAAGGAGTTGAATCTCCTAATTCCTCATGACATGGGTCATGTCAAATCCACCATGGTCCTCTAGGCTTCTGCCACTTTAATACCAGTTTCTCATGATCTGTCATTACTCATGAAACTACAAAAATTGGCATCACCCAATCGTAGTAAATTTACAACTGCCTTTTAACTGACCTCTGATCTCCAAATCTTAGACTTCCATTTGGAGGAGAATGAAAGCTTTAATGCACCTGCATGGCTTTGCAGCCCAACTGTGTATCTTACGTGTACAAGAGGCTGCTGATATTTCATGCCTTAATCCCATCCTGTGCTTGTGTGCATCCCCAACATGCACCATGCTCTGACAGAGTACCAGTCCTCACCCCCAGCCAGGAGGGAACACGGGGAGGCAGGAATAAGAGGCGGGAAGCAATTATGAGAGCAGTTTTGAACTGGTGTGTCTCATTCTCTACAGGAGACTTGGTGATCCTGGGGGGGTCCCTGGCCTCCAGCTGGCTCCAGGGCCGAAGCACCTGGGGTTCCAAGGGCTTTTTCCCCTCATCATGTGTGAGGGAGCTGTGCCTTTCAGTTCAGAGACGTCAGCTGTCCCAGAGCACTCTACTGGAGATGCCTGCCTACTCATTGGGCCAAGCCCGGGCCCTGATGGACCTGTCTGCTCAGCTGGAGGAGGAACTGGACTTCAGGGAAGGGGATGTGATCAACATTGTTGGTGTCCCAGAGCCTGGCTGGTTTGAGGGTGAGCTCAGAGGATGCAGAGGCATCTTCCCAGAGGGTTTTGTGGAACTGCTTACTCCTCTGCGAGCACCAGGAACCTCAGTGGATCCAGAGCCCACAGGGACTTGTGACACCAATGGGACAGTAGAGATGTCCCCCAAAGATGACAAGGAGCCAGGGAATACTTATGGCGTTGCCCTTTATCAGTTCCAAGCCCTAGAGTCCAAGGAACTGGACTTTGATGTAGGTGACAGGATTCGGATTGTAGGCATTCTGGAGGATGGCTGGCTGGAGGGGGAGCTGAGAGGAAAACGTGGCATCTTTCCACACAGATTTGTGAGGCTGGAAGCCTCTGAGGCTTGCAGGGAAAAAGTGGATGCTGGGGATCTGCAAGGTGGAGGAAGTTGTGGATTGACCGTCCATCAAGATCCAGAAAGCACTTACTCTAAAGCTCCTCCTTTGCCCGGGAAAGATAGCAGGGAAAAGGAGGATGGCTTGGCTGCATCCCTTGAGCCTGCCACCATTTTGTCTCACAAGGCAGGGAGGTCAGAGAGTCCTCTTGGCACTGACTTGAGACAGCACCAGGCCTTTCCCAGCACAGGACACCAAGAGCCACATCCTAAAGGTGTGGTGGGCTCGGTCCCCTCTAACCACACAAAGACAGTCAATGGCATTCTCCCCTCTGCTCAGCTCCCTCCCCCACAGGGCAACAGGCCTGGCCAAGCAGGTGAGCTGGAGCCTGGGGGGACCATTTCAGCCACCCCAGAAAACTCAGAAATTCAGTCCCTCCCTAAGCATGAAGGAGACAGCCCCACTGTGCCCTTGCAGGCTCCCCACTTCCCCCAAAATCCTAGTAGGAGCCAAGCGATTTCATCTCCTAATAGCTGGGCAGCATCTCAGGAACACCAGAGCAGGTCCCAGGACCTAGACAGTTGGATGGACAGTAAACTGGAGAAGTCCAAGCCCTGTTCCAGCTTAGGAACTGCCCAGGTGGGCCTGGACACACAGGGTGGGAGCTGGGGGGAGTGCTGCCCTGTTGCAGTGCCAGGGGACAGCTGCACGGACCTGGACTCCAAACTGACAGAACAGCTGGCCCAGTTTGAGAAGAGTCTGTCGAGTACTGGTGTGGAGCAGGACAAGGTCTCTCGTCACTTCTCTATCTTGGACTACAGCTCTGAGAAGGACATTGTCCGTGGGTCTCCTGAATCTGTGTCCCACTCCAGGCAGGCAGAGAGAAGAAGGGCCCTGAGGCCACCCCCTCCTCGGCCCAGCAGCCTCACCACAACTGCTGTGCACATGCAGGGCGGCCCAGTGCCCAAAGGCAGGTCTCTGTCCTTCTCAGTCAAACCCTCCCGGCCTGCGCCCCGGCCTCCCTCCAGCAACCAGCGGAAAAATGTGGCCCCTGCACAGCTTCAGCCCAACACCCCAGAGCAGCGGGTGGAGGAGGGACATGAGGACTTGACACAGGCAGGATCAGCCTCCTCCAGTTCCATCCTGCTGACTAGAATTGGAGAGGTGGAGCGAGATCTGGAGGCGTACAGCAAGACCCGTGCCGAGCTAAGCCTGATGCTGGAGGAGCAGCAGGATGAGCTGGTGAGAGCAGAGACCATGGAAAACCTTGATTTCTGTGACTCCAACATTGAGAGCCTCAGCATGGAGCTTCAGGAGTTGAGAGGTGAGTTGAGAGGTGCTGTCTACAACAGCATGGGATGGGGAATGCTTCAGGAGCACAGGTGCCTCTGCTGTTTTACAGATGCTGTTGAAGGCAGTCTTTTATACCCTTTAATTCTTGATTTAGATCATTTCATAAGCACTGTTGCAGTACAAATCATCTTGATTTTGCCTTGGAAAATCATGGTGTCTTTCTCTGGGTATCACTTTGTCCTGGTCTTCACCACCCCCTTTTCCTTCCAACTCGCCAATCTACTCTTCCAGCCCCACCATACATCCAGAGTCTTCATCTCATCCACTCCCAGTATGTCCATGATGGAAAGCAAAACCACTGATGCTGCAGTTCCAACCTCCTTGTTTCATTCCGTCTTATCTGTAGGGGAGTTAGCAGCAACTTCAGGGTGGCCTTGCTGATGGTCCTCTGTTGAGATTTGAATTGACCTCTGCTGTGACTGCCCTCAACCTGTCAGGGCACTGCGTTTCCTGTGGTTGCTCTGGTGCTGATAGAGACCAGTGGGGATTTGTTATAAATACAAGAAGGAGTGCCCAGAAGGGAGTGAACCTGACCTGGGAGTGGGATGTATTAGTGGGCAAAAAGTAAAGCCCACCCCTATGCTCCTGATATCCATGGAGTCCAGGAAAAGAAAACAGCACTGTTCTGTTGGTAACAGCAACAAAGAGTTTACAATTGTAGCATATCTGTAGCTGAAAATGTGACTTTTGTTCTTGCACCCCAGAAAAAAATTATTCATGAAAGAGGAATTTCCCATGATTATATCAGCACATTTGGTCTCTGAAACCTGAAGATGCCATGTAAAGATCAGTGCTGTTAATTATGTTATACTTGATATTACAGTAGACAAATGGAAAGATGGGATCACATACATCTTCTCCCACAGTCCCTTCCCAGGCTTCTCCCAGGAGCTCTGACACTGCAGTTCTGTTACTGAAACCCACGACGTGCAGGAAATGTGGGCACTGCATGCGGGAGATGGAGCGAAATGCCAACTCCTGCCTGGGAGTTACTCACTCTGACTTCATTGCCTTCATCCTCCCACTGCTTCATCAGCGCTGGGGAGCCCAGGCACTTTGCTGCACGATCATGTCTGAGGCAGAGAGCATGGGAATGAAGGCTGATATGGGTGCACCAGGAAAATAGGGTGACAAGCAGCTTCCACATCAGTGGTGTGCAAAAGGGATGCTTGGAAGGAGGCCTAGAGGATTCAAAGCTAGATGAAATAACTTGAAAGTAGGAAGAGGAAGATCTAGGCTGAATCTCAAGGGCAATTTTTTTGATGAGATGGATCTTGCTGGGAAATGTCTCCTACTGTCACACTGCTTCATGGCAGAGGACTGATCCAGTGGAACCTGTTGGTTCCTGGAATTGGAAGTTTTAGGCAAGAATGAATGCACTATCCTGAGGCATCCTCAAGCTAGTATCCTTTTAGTAGTCCTAGGGGATTTTTCTCCACTTCAAGAGACCTCTCTAGCTGTGTGATAAAGATGTGTCCTACCCAAGCTCTGTCATGTCCCTTCTGACGTATCTGAGTGTGGCCAGAGAGCATGTCTTGCTAGCCCAGCTCTACTGCAGCAGGCAGAACAGTAACTTGCTGTTCCATCAGCTCAGCAAAATGTTCTTGTGGCATGCCTGAGGCATGACCTCTGCCTTTCCAATGTTAGGGGAACACAGAGACACTGGAGGCAGAAAAGTTGTCACTAAGCTTTGACCAGCAACCAAAGCAGGGTAGGTATAGTCTTAGAGGGGAAATAGTTCATAGTGAGGAATCCAGCCCCTCAGTATATCTTTTGGGAAGCCAAAGGAAGAGTAGGAAATATGTGGTTTTCTACAGCAAATGTTTCAAATCATCAGGTTGCTTTTCTGGTGTGTCCTTTGAGCACACTGGGGTTTCACTGATCACCAGGCTGGGGCAAAACTAGCGCTTGACCTCCTGCAGTTGGAGAGTCCATTGGTTTTGTTCTTGCCTTCGACCAGCTGAGAGCATGGGCTCTGCATTCCTAACAAGTGTTGCAAGACATGGATGACATCCACAGACTCATGCTCTCAAGGGCATGTTGTGGTTGTCTCTTGGTTTGTTATAGGAGCTTTGCATTTGGCATGGAAAATTAGGAATATGTTGTGCCCTGCAGTGAGAGGCATTACTGGAATGCGTATTTCTATAGCCTTCTGGAAACTTATTTTGTGTGTTGGCACCAGACTTCATAACCCAGGTAATCCCTTCAAGCCCGTTCCTGTCAGCAGCTGTTCCCCCTGGAGCAGAGAACCATGCAGCTGTGACTGCATGGCACTGTGTAGGCACTGGTCTGTCTTGCAGGGAGCAGCTCCTCTCCTGATCTTCATGTGACTGTGGGTGAGGGCTGGGAAGAGGATGGGCTCAGCATCAGGGTTGTGCCAGGGGCAGCCTGAAGGCCTCAGTTTGCCCCAGCGAGGTGTGGAGCAGAGCCCAGCCTCTTCTAGACCATGTTGTTTCCTCCATTCCATCAGGGGTGGGAAGAAGAAGATATGGTAGATGATCTGGTATCCCGTTTCTGCCTTGTGGCTTCCTGTGGTCTCACACATGCTCTGTTTCCCTTCCCTGAGGACACTGGTCTACGGGCAGGGCCTCTGCATGCTCCAGTGCCCTCCTCTTCCCTGCCTCAGAGCTGCCTGCGGAGAGGTTTTGGCAAAGCCGTGGAGCCGGTTTGGGCGGTGAAAGCCTGCTCCTCGCTCGGGGCTGGTTACTGATTACTTTGGGCAGCAGGTGGAGGAGGTCAGCGCTGCCAGCGATTGGGCCCGTGCCTTTGCTGGCTGGTTTCAGGAAGCAGCACCTGCATTTCGCTTGGGACGGCAGAGCGGAGAAGCAGCGTCAGCCTGGGGTTGGGCTCAGGGAGCAGAGAGTGAGGGGAGTGGGCCCCTGTGCCACACCCCACAGGACTATGTGCACCTCTCCTTAGAGGAAACGCTGCATGGAGGATCCGAGCCGGGAACCGCGGCTCCTCAGCTGGGAATACGAGGACTGTTGTGCTGTACGGAGAGAGGACGTGGCTGGCTGCAACAACAGACCCAGGGCGACAAGGAGGCAGTACCCGGGCAGCCGAGGAGCAGACAGAGGCTGGGACGGTTCCAGGAGACAGGAGGACATCTCTGTGGACCAACAGAGCGGGAATGGAGACTGTGGAGGTTTTTGGAAGGGAGAGATGCAGCACATGGACTGCAGGAGAACAGACAATGTTTGGGAAGGCAAAAGACAGGATACAGAGGACAGAAACTACAGGGTGTATGAGAGGGAGGGCGTTCAATACAGAAACTGCAGTTCTGAGATAAGAGGAGGGCGGAACAGAGAGGACAGAGTACCTGGGCAGTATAGGGGGAGAGGAAGGCAGTATGGAGAGGATAGAGGCTTTGGAGACTGTAGGGAGGGGGGAAGGTGGTACCAGGACTACAGAGATCCTAGGAACTACAGTGAGGATGGAAGACATTATAGGAAAAAGGAACTGTGGCACAGGCAAGAGAGGGACTCTGGGGAGTATAGGGAGAGGAGAAGACAGTATAGAGAGGATGGAGGCAATCAAGTATATAGGGAAGGGGAAAAGTGGTATAGAGATGATGGAAGCCCTAGGGCTTATAGAGAGCAGGAAAGGCCACGTGTAGCTATCAGGGACCAAGTAGACAAAGAAGACATTGAACGGCACAGGAGGCCCAAGGGCCATGTCATGGACCACGGAAGTCCAGACAGAGGTTGTGAAGTTCCTGCATTTGCAGTCAGGTCCTGGGCAGATGGTAGCATGAACCCAGGGTCAGGTACCTGCTACACACAGTTCGAGAAGTGCGTTGTTGACTCTGATGGCTGTGGGGAGCTGGAAGGAGAAGCCCCAGGGCCTGGCATGCCAGCCAGGAGCAGCAGTGGAGCAGAGCACTCGAGGGTACGCACGGGCCGGCCGGACTGGAGCCAGGTCTGGGAGCAGGAGGCCGAGGAAGCAAACAGGGTGGGCTCTGTGCTGCAGCGAAACAGCTTCTACAGACGGACGGCTCCCAGTGTCCTGCGGCACTCACAATTTGTGCAGACCACGAAGAAAAAGCAAGGTACACACAGGGAAATGGTGGGCAGTTCCTTTGGGTGTGCCTTCACCCTGCCCTGGCACCAGGGCAACACTGGGAGTTGGTACACGTGGGTGGCCAGTGCAGACAGGCTCTCAGAGGAAGGCTCCTCCCTGGGACTTACTGAAATGAGCATCATGGTCATCACGCCTCTGTGCAGCCTCTGTAGGAGGTTTTGTGGAGGCCCAGGTGGGAGGGAAGCACAGGTGGCACAGACTCAAGGCTGTCCTTTCTGTTGCTCCTGCATGTTTTAGGTACACCCTAAAACTTGTGGCCCTGGTTTGTCTTCTCTCTCAGGGCCTTGAGGTTCCCTGTGAGGGAAAGGGTGAGATGCTGGGCTTATTCCCACTGCCTCTTTATAACCCATCATGAATAGATTCTGTGTGTAGGAACCAATTCCTGACCCTGAGCATGACTATGGCAGCTGTTCATATGCAGTACAAAGCAGGAAATAGAGGAAGCTGTTGTAGCACTCAGACATATGCAGAGAGCAAGTACTCAGAGTTATGTAATTCACCTGGGCAGAATACTCAGGCACCTGCGTGTTGGGGGGCTGTCACCAATGGGAATCTCTTGCATCCTCACCCCTCAGTACTGCAGTGGTCCCTTGCCTGTGCTACAACAGTTGCATACCCTGTGTCCTGGGTCCCCAAGCCATCCCTGGTCTCCAGTCCCATCAAATAGCACTGGAGCTGGAGAATTATCAAAGTGGGAGGCTTAGGCTGTCTTGGCATGGGTGAAGTCTTTCTGTTGATGATGTGGCTGTGTCAGAGTCAGCTGCAGACAGATTTGTGCAACTTGCCTTGTAGCAAGATTATTGTAGGGGGAGGGGAAATGGCAGCAAGGTGCTGGGGTCTGGGCAGAGGGACAGAAGGAGCCCTTCTTGATGGACAGGTTTCCATGTGTCTGAAAACCTGTTTGTTCCTGCTGTGCCTTTTCTGCCAGCCATGTAGCTGTGTGTGTGAACTCTCTGTGAAGTAGGATTGAAATGGAAAGGAAAACTATGCAACAGCCAAAGTGATGGCAAAGCTGGAGGCAGTGACTGCCTTTGCCTCAGCATGAAATCTGTCCTCCGGAGATAGTTGATTAAGCAGGCTTTGCTGGCTGCATTTCTGCACTCTCATGCCACCGTATAAGGGTGGGACTTTGCTCAGCTGTGTCCCCAGGGTGAGGAAAGGGAGAGGCTTTGTGGTTCCAAGACGTCCAAAGGGCAGCAGGGGAGCCAGGAGGAGGCCAGGAACAAAGTGGGATGGGAAATGGTCCACAAAGCCTTATGAGGCTGGAGCAATGCTGGCTTCTCCAGCTTTTGCAAGAGTTGAAGGAACAGACTGTGATGCCAAATGAAAGCCTATGCTCTTCAGGGTTATAGGATTCTTCCCTACTGTGGAAGGCTCAGGGGCATGGGAGTAGCTGTGAGAGGTGCAGGGCAGGATGCCCTCATCATCAGCGCCAGTGTCTCACAGCAGAACAGGAGAGATGAAAGCTCCAAGTATTTCAAACACTGTCTGTGCACCCTGTGGCCTCTTTCTGGTTGCAATTGTCTTATTTTCCTCTTCTTGCCCTGCTGGGACACAGTGCTAGACCAGAAACAGCCCTCCTTGGCAGTGCTTTGCTGTTGTAGCTGCCACAATGAAAGTTCCCACAAGCAGCTCCCCAAAAGAGCTCTCAGTGTGCTTGGCAGCTCCTATGCAGCTAGCAGCAAAAAGTCAGCTCTGGTTCTTGCTCAGTGTGTGCTCCAGGCACTTTTTCTAATGCTGTTTACCTCTCTAACAGGTTCCTCCTCCATCCACTGAGTAACAGAATTTGGGACTTGAAAGCTCCAGTAGAGATCATAGAGTCATAGAATGGTTTGGGTTGGAAGAGAACTAGAGGGGCGCCTAATTCCAATGCCCCTGCCATGGGCAGGGATACCACACGCCAGATCAGGTTGCCCAAGGCCCCATCCAGCCTGCCCTGAATACTTCTACACCAGCAGAGATGAACTTTCCTGTTAGCAGGGTTATCACATTTCTTACAGATTTCTGTATGGTGTAACTGGGTGACAGGTTAGAGCTCTTCTGGGATAAGACTCAGATATGGTTCCCTGACACATCGACAGGAGAACCCACCTGTCATGGTTTTTCTGCTCAGCCACCATCATTCTTAAACGTTTTGCATGCTAATGTGTTGCTTTTCAGCTCTGAACTTCAGCCTTTTTCTCCTAAATTAGAGCTTTTTGGCTGATGGATATTCTTCTCAGGCAGGTACTGTAATTAAACCATTTTTCAGTCTTCAATTCTTTGTAGTGAATGGAGTCTTAAAATACCCATGTCAGAGACTCACATGAAGACTTTTAAGTGTTTATTCTTCCTGGTGCTCGCTCATTTTTCAGTTCAAACTCTTAAAACAGTGGACTTCAGGCTGGGTGAGGCATTCTAGGTGGGTGTCAGCACTAGTTTACCTTGCTATGCTCCTGTGCCTTTGTCCAAAACCCAAGTGGTCCTCTGCACTTTGCACACCTCCCACTTTGCACACCTCCTGCAACATTCAGGGAACTCCTGTTGATTTTTGTCTGACCAAGGCAAAAAATTACTGCCCAGAATACAATCCTGCATGTGGCTGTATTTCTTGTTCCCATTAATACATTAATGTGTATGCATTAAACCTGCTTGGTTTGAATAATTCCATCTTATTCAGGGTATCCTGGATCACTCAGTGACTCATATACCTCATCTTTATTTGTGATCATATTGAATTGATCTTCACTTCTCTACATGATAGCAGTGATTTTCCATTTACTTTATTATGTGGGATTAACTACATACAGTCTCTGGAGAACCTGTTTAAAAATGCCTTCTTTTCTGCATAGTCTCCACTCTATTGGCAGTGGATTTTCAAGGCTGGGGTTTTTTTCCTTTTTTTTTTTTTTTTTTTTTTTTCTTTTCTTTTCTTTTATCTTTCTAGAAAGAAATAAGCAGAAAATTTCTCGTATAATTCTACCTTTTTACCAGGTTTGCCAAAAATCATACTCCCTCTGCCTGTTTGTGGGACTGCATCATTGTAGGGTTTCTTTTGTCCTGGATGGAAATAAAGGTCCATTATAAAGTAGCATTTTATTTCTTCATTTAAAAGATGAAAACTGAATTCTACCATCCATGGATTTTTCTTGGTGTCTTTCCTTTTTCATTTTTCTGTGCTTCAGAGTTCCTGGTGTGTCTATTATCTGGCTTTCTGTGTTCATTTGTATATTTATATTTACTGTCTTTATTGAAGCACAGATGCAGGACAGATTTTTCACCAGTACTGTTCTCTTCATGTTTTTTGAATTGTCTATTTAAAACACCCTTTTAAAGAACTTTCAGCTTTCATTGTTTTGTCCATCAGTGGTTTTGCTCACACTTTTGTTGATGCCCTGCCTCAGCTTTAGCAGCTTAGCTCTTTTACACCATCATATAACTTCACTTTTTTCTGTGTCAAGGGTTGGGATTATCCTCTGCTCACACCAAATGCCATGGAACTGTCTGGGCAACCTCTTTGGGGCCAAGGTTGTGGTTTTATCTGGCATAGAAACATCCCAACAGAGCAGTCTCTGCATTACACATGTTTGGGACACCAAGCTGCTCCAATGGCCCTGGAGAAGCATCCCTGTTCTGCCCCTGTTCAGCTCACTGGTGTATTACCGATGTCTGGAGTAAGAGTTTTCACCCCAGCCAGATCTTGCTCTTGGCAGCGAGTTTAGCCTTTTGCTCAGATTAATTATTCTCTGCTCTAGTTTCATCGCCTCCCCTCTCATGGTCGGCAGTGGCTCCTCCCCTCTTGGCCTCCACATACTTCAAATATTTGCAGCTGGTTTGTTTTGTCCTGAGTCACTGCTTGACTGTGCTGAGCTGTGGGCCCGGGGCCGCGCTTGCCTGGCGGCTGTGTGCAGCTCCACCGGAGATTCCTGGGATTGTCCCGGCACTGATGGGCGGCACGTCCCTCTCCGGGTAGCTCAACCCTGCCGGGATGCTGCCAGGTGAGCCCTGAGGAGGAGCAGCTGGGAGGCGATGCAGACCTTTGGGTGAGCCCTGCAGCGTGGTGAACACGCATCCCCTTGGATCTGGTCTTTGTGTGGGTCAACTCTGCTCCCAGAGTGGGGCAGGGAAAGCCTCTAATTGCATGCGTGCTCCCACTAGAGGGTTGGGTACTAACAATTCAAAGGTTTTGTTAATTGGAAGAAAGTTGATGACAGTGGCATTTCTCAGATGAGCAGGATGAGCCGTGTGATTGCAATAGCAAATCACAGCCTCCCCAGGAAGGGCAGAGGTAGGAGGAGTGTGCTCCATCTTCACACCTCATTGCCAGGGCCAGGTTAGGAGCTGGTGTTGGATCTCTCATGGGTTCAGCAGGGGTGCAGCAAAGCTCAAAAGCAGGTGTTCCTGGGAGGCTGTCTCAGACCATCAAACTGAGGAGAAACAGGAGAATAGAATCTGAATCTCTGAAAATTGTGATTGAGAACATTGTTTTTGGAAATGTATTTCTGAATGCCTATTTGGCAACTGTGTCATGGGTAAACAAGAGTTTGTCACTGGATTGGAATTTGGTGGCTTCATTAAAAATACGAGTCGTATTCCTGCAGGCCAACAAAGCCCATTCAAGCTGTGGTGGATGTCTTAGCATCTTCGAAGTTGATGGGCATGATGAATCAAATTGAAAGGTAACATTTAAATAGAAAATTTGTGGAGTAAAATGGAGATGTGTTTAAGAAATACTTCGTAGATGACCAAAATCCACAGCTGTGAAATTGGTAAGTTTAGTTAACTGCTTAATAAGTCTCACTTAGGGAAAGCTGCTATTAGACATACAGGAATGTGTGACAAACAGGAAAAAATAAATTCATGACAATTAAAGGAGATAGTATGAAATATAAAAAGTGAGAGTTTTTAAATGCATCAGAAACAAACACTAAGTAATCCATACTGGTCATGTATAAGAGCCAAATATTACAAATAATTCTGTATTTGAATATTTTGAGCTGTAATTGTTTGGAAAGAAGTAGGACAACTTTTGAGTTCATTGCTGAGGAAAGATGCTGGACTAGTGATAAACAAGAGCTACAGGAGACTTGACTGCAATGTAGCCTTGTTTTTGAAGGAATCTTGAAATTTTCAGAAAGAGCAAAAAGTCCAGAGGAGAATTAATTTGTATGAGTTTTCAAAATGATGCAAATACTGATACAGCGTAAGTGGGTAGAACTGATGGCCAGCACTGTGCCAGGTCAACCAGGCTGAGCTGATGAGTACTGTGGGCTTAAAATCTGTGCAGGGAAGATTTCAATTTCCTTTCCATAGGCAGAGACTTGACACTCGCCAAAGAAGGGTGTCATGGAGCTGGCAATCTCACAAGTGTGGGTTGAATCCTTGCCACAGGATACTTTCTGTAAGGGCCTGACCTAGATTTACTTGCCTGGGGTTTGCTTCGTGGAGCGTGGGGAGCTGCTGAATTTGCCAGCAGTGCTGGGCATCCCCAGCTCTGTTTTGGGGAGCTGGAGCCAAACACATGGTGTGACTGCAGTTTAGCTATGGCTAAGGCTGGGAGCACAGCAGGATTGTTTGGCAGTGCAGTAAACTCCAGAGGTATCCTGTACAAAACTTAGTGTCGTGGCATTTTGCATGGGGCTAAATCTGAAATCCTGTTCTTTGACCAAAGCAAATGTGATCTTTTCAATTTGTCTTCCTAAATGCTGCTGTATGGGTCATTTATGGCTGTGATTTTGGTTTGTCTTCATTTTCAAGATTCTTCAGCCCACCCCATACAGTAGTATCATCTCACCCGCCCACCCCCTCTGGGTTTCACACACCTGTTTGCATTGCAAATCAACACCTTCCTGTTTCTTCCAGGCTGCCTTCCCACTTGAGCTTGGTCTCCTGGAAAAACAAATGCCATGCCTTCTTTAAAATAACTCATTTGTTGTTACTTCATTAACTCTCTGAGCCACAAAGACCTGCTGACTGTATTATCTTAGTGTTTAGTTGTCTCTCCTGTACATTTTTCTGCTCATATCCTGTTCAGGCTCTAAGTGCTGGGTCTAGGGGTTTCCCCGTGGGTGCTTGTGGAGGACCTTGCACAGCAGGGCCCAGTCTGCTGCTGAGATTTTGCAGATGCTGTGGAAATGCAAAGAGCAAAACCAGTTAAACCCAGCATTTGCTCTGAGGCCATCCTTGCGGGTTCTTGCTGTATTGGAGTTGATAAAGTTCACCACTGAAGCCTTCTGGAAAGCCAAGACAACTATGATGGGGTTAGTTTTAAGGATATTTGCCAACAGGAATCAATGAGGCCTTTTCTTCCCAGTGATTGCCTACTAAATGTAGTGGTGGTTGTGTCAAGGGATCCTCCTCCATGGAGCTGGTTGTTTTGCCTCTCCCCAGGCTAAATTTCAAGGCAGGACAGCAGAGATGCCAGCTTAGAGAGATGAGTATCTTTCCTCCCACGTTGAGGGCATCTGTGTTTCAGCTGGATTTCCCATTTTCCAAGCTGGCACTGGGATTGATTTTCAAGTTGTTCTTTCTGCAGAGCAGCACAGTGGTTCGTCCTCAGCCCAGGTCGCTGTAAGAACTTGCTGTTTGGTGCAGATGATCCTGGTTTCTGCCGCGGCTGCTCTGCAATGGGAAGGGCTGAATGGGTTTCAGATAATCATGGGCTGAGTCATTGTCTCAGCTTGGGTGTCTTTTTTTTTTCTCGGGTTGTTTCAGTGCAAAGACCCCGGCCTGAGGGAGCAGTGGACAGGATGCTTAGGTTGAGGCCGTGTTTCATGCTGCCGTGCTGGGTGCTGCCATCACCCTGCAGAGCATGGCTGGGGGCTGCTTGCACCTGGGCAGAAGTGGCTGGGAGCATGGGGGTCTCTTGAGGCTGTGCACAGTCAGTGCTATGGTACCAGGGTAAGTCCCAAGCCCTGCCGGGTGTCCCTGGGATTATGCAGGGCTGAGCCTCTGTTGTCTGACGCTGCCGTCGGAGAGGTCAGGGACGTGGAGATTCTGAAGTACTTGTCCTGCAAAAAGATTCCTAGAAACATTTGAGCTAGGGCATGTCTGCAACTCTAAAAAAACTCCGCCGATGGAGGGCAGCTGGTGCTCCGTAGCAGACGGGGCATTTGTGGAATGAGCCATTGACATGAAACGGGGTACCCGAGGCGGGCTGGCGCTGCGAGGCCTCAATGCTCATTGAGATGCGGGAGACCCGCATGTTCTGGCCTCAGAGGGGTGCCCGGGGAGGGGCTCTCCCGGGCCCGGGAGGCAGGGGGGGAGCGCTGTGGCCGTGGTTTCGGTCCGAGGGCACAGCCTTTAAACGCAGGCAGGTGGGGCAGAGAGCGGCGGGGCCCAGGAATCTGCGGGGGGGTAAGATGTCTCAATGGAAGCGGGAGGGGGCTGGGCCGGCCCGGGCCCGCAGGTGGCACAGAAAACCAGGAGGAGAGGCGGCCGCGGGGGTCCGGACGGGGCCGAGGAGGGCGGCCCGCAGCCACGGGTCCTGCGGGCGGGGCGGCCGTGCCCGGCCCCGCTGGCCGGGCTCCAGCTCCAGGCTTTGCCGGCGGCAGCACCATTGCGGTGCCCGGGGTCCTCCGCGGCCATTGAGATGGAAATGCCCCGGGCCTAGAGAACGGAGACCTTGTTCCCAGCCTGAGGGAGGGGCGGCCGCCATTGCCTAGTGGGGGCTTCCCTCCGTGTCTGCAGCTCCCCGGAGCCGCGGAGCTGGAGAGCGGGCTGGGAGCGGACCCAGGCCCCGGCCGGCAGCGGGGCAGACCGTGTGGAGCAGGTTTGTTGCCCGCCGCGCCGGTGCCAGGCTTTGCGGCGCTCCTGGTGCTGCGAGGGTGGGCGGTGGGAGCAGCCGGGTCTCCCTGCAGCTCTGGGAATGGCCCTTGGCCTCTCAGTAGTGCTGTTTCTTAGTCTCATAGGTTATATGTGTAGCCGTTCAGGTGCTATTTGTCTCCTGTCCTTCCACCCTTGCTGGAGCATACTGATGTCGCTTATCTCTCTTGCAGAGATGACTCTCCTGTCCTCCCAGACACCATCTCTGGAGCCATCCTCGGCCACCACTGAGAGTGCAGAGCAAAGGATGCTGGAGAAGAGGGCCAAGGTTATTGAGGAACTGCTCCAGACAGAGCGGGACTATATCAGAGACCTGGAGATGTGTGTGGAGAGGATCATGGTGCCCCTGCAACAGGCACAAGTAGGAGCTGGGAAAGGAGGGGAAGCTGTGGTGTAGCACGGGTGGATTGGGGTGAGGATGCTGAGTCTGTTTAGTTCTCAGAGGTGACTACGCAGCACGGGAACCCATAGAGGAAATTAAAGCTGTTCTGAGGGGAGGAGGGTGGTGGTTCCCACAGCTCCCTGCACTTGTTGCAATAAGCCCATCTGCTTTGAGATCCAGCTAGACCCTCATCCTTTCTGAAAGCAAGAGACCTGGCAGCAAGTATCACAGACTGATTTTTGGGGGCAGGAAAAGTTTCTCTTCGTTTGGTTATAGTTTAAATTCATTGATAGGATAAATAAGATACGGGGTCTTGGCATGGGGACAGATTGAGTGGGAGGAAAAAGAGAAAACCAGGTGAACAGAGGCAGGGATGGAATTGCTGGGAAAGAGAAGGGCACTGTGGTAGGACACATAAAGGGGACTGGAGGGACAGGGGAATGTGTACAGGAGTCACTGTGATGAGAGGAGGTTGCACCAGGTGCCTGCTGTAAAGCTGAGGACTGCTGGGTTGCAGGGGGGCAATGGGGGGGTTGTTGAGTCTAACTGGGACATGTTCCCCATCTCTTTTCCCATTTACTAGATGCAGAATATAGACTTTGAGGGCCTTTTTGGAAACATCCACATGGTAATTAACTTCTCCAAGCAGCTGCTGTCCACCTTGGAGGCTTCAGATGCTATTGGTATGAATTCTAATGTTACCTTTTCTCAGAAGGCTGGGATGGGCATTGCTAGTGACAGGGCATAACAGTTTAAATGGTGGAAGAGGATCACTGGGACTGGGCTTTCTCCCCGCTGGTCCCCGTTGCCACTCATCAGTCCAACAGTGAAGCCAAGGAGATCTGTGTTGCCCAGGGGTCACTGTGCAGAGACACAGTACCTGTGGCCATCTGTGGCCCTTTGCCCCAAAGTGCTGCCAGCTTGAGCCATTCACACCTTGGGCTGCCTGTGCCTTTGCTCTGTGGCTCCTGCAACCAATGTCTCCACTACTCTGCCTGGGAGACCTGGATCGATGGAGTGCTCTGTGTTGGTGGGTGATGAGGAGGGGTCTTGCATGCTGTAGTAGCACCATCTTCTTGATCTGTGTGTGTGGAACGGGGACACTGGATGTCTTATCAAGAGACACACCAGTGTTTTCGGAGGCAGCTGGGGACCAGGAAACACTGAAGTCCTGCCTTGCTGCTGTCTGCAGGGCCAGTGTTCCTGACGCAGCGTGCAGAGCTGGAGAGTGTCTACAGGCTGTATTGTCAGAACCATGATGAGGCCATTGCACTGCTGGAAACCTATGAGAAGGATGAGAAGTTGCAGAAACTACTTTTGGACCTGCTGGATAGCCTCAGGTTTGAGCCTCTGTGTGTGGCAGCTACCAGGCTGGGATAGGAGGACCAGTTTCCAGCATCCCTGCCCCTCTGTCAGCAGTGTTTAGACAGTTCAGGTGGTGACTGGAGAGGGTCTGACGGTGGCACTGCATAGTTGACCAGGCTCTGGGTTCAAATGGCCCCCTGCCCCCAATGCACACATGCTGGGAAACAAATAGACTGCCTTAAAATCTGCGTAGAAGCCACCAGTGTATAAAGAAGGTGGCATGTCCTGGACTGAGGGCTCCTGTTCCCCCAAACCTTGAGCACCACAGCTGCTGAGGAAGGAGCTGCTTTTCCTGGCTCAGTGTGTGCCAGGGCTCCAACTTGTGGAGGTAACTGCCCCAGGAGCTGGCAGTGCCGACGGCTGCTCTGGAAGGACAGGGCTGCCCACTGCCTTAGCAGCCTCACTGGGAGGGCACAGACACTGGCTGTGGGTTTGCACACCTGCCACCCCATTAACCCTTGCTTTTCTTTGCTTTTTTGCACTCTGTGGCCCGGCAGGAGCCTGTACAGTGAATGGTAAGTGGGTACTTCCTCTTAGTCCCTGCTTGTCTGTCTGTGTTGGTCTGGCCATCCCTTGTAACTAACCTTCTGCCACAGGCTGGATGCATGCTGGGGTGCCCTAACAGTGCCTTGTGGATGCATGACTGGGAGGAGAGGGGTGTCTGTGGCATGATTGCAGCAGAGGCAGTGGGTGGGCTGCACAGGTAGGCAGCACAAGTGATGAGGCAAGGGGAGGTCTTGGGCAGGAAACAATTTGGGAGCCTGCAGCCCCAAGGAGCCAGGAAAGCCCTGCAGTGACTGTGGTCCTGCTGTCAGTCTGTCCTGCACTGGGGGACAGATCTGGGCAATTGGTTGGTGGAGCAGCACCTGAAACAAGTGGCTCTCTGGCAAGTGTGAGGCTGTGCCTCTGTGAGATTTCATGGTGGGTCTGGTAATGAAGTTGATCCTGGCTGGGGTAGTATCACCTGCTGTGAGTGAGGAGCAGAAACCTGGGATTAATCTGAGAGCACCAGGAGTTCAGGAGTGCAATGAATTTGAACATGAGAGTGGCTTGATTTAGGGAGTACAGTGGATTTAGAGGCATTGGAGTTCTGGATCTGGTTGGCACTGGTTTTAGGGGGCAGAACGTATGTGGCGGAGCTGGACCGACACCTGATATATCTCCTTTGTCCTGACTTTCCAGGGGTTGCACAAACTACATTAACCTGGGCTCCTTCCTCATCAAACCAGTGCAGAGGGTGATGCGGTACCCGCTGCTGCTGATGGAGCTGCTGAGTGCTACCCCTGAGGCTCACCCTGATAAGGCACCACTCACAGCTGCTGTCCTCGCAGTCAAAGAAATCAACGTCAACATCAACGAGTACAAGCGCCGGAAGGACCTGGGTGAGGAACTGGGCAGTGCTGGGCACAGAGAGACAGGAGTGGGTGTGCTGAGGTTGGTGTCTGCTGGCCACTGAGCCTCAGCTTGCAACTACAGTCATGGAAGAACTCTGGCTGCTCAGGGGAGTTTGGCCCCATCACCTCTGTAACTGCCCCTTTAAGTATCTGCTTGTTGTGAGCAGATCCCCCTCTGCTTCCTCATGTACAGCCCACCTGGCTCCCCCAGCTCTCCTCATGGGTTCCGAGCTCTGGTTCTCCCACATGTCTCAGGGCCTTCAGGCTCCAAAACTAGATACAGTAGCCAAGTGTTGCGTCCCTGGGAATGAATGGAGGGAGAAAATCACTCCCTTCAGTATCTGCTGGCCACCCTCCCTGTTTTCCCTTGGAAGCCCCAGGTTCATGCAAATCTTATACTTTAGTGTTTCCTCATAGCCCCACTGCATCTGAGGTGACATAACCTGCCTGTAATGATTGCTTGTTTTGCTAGAGAAGCAATATAGACACCTTCTGTATATCCACGGACTACTATACTCCATCTCTTACATCAGCTTGTGCTGGCACTATGCATAATCCTGTGGAAGAGCTTGAATGGTTTGTCTACAAACTGTAGGGCATGTCAAGAACCAAACAGGTGGCACTGTGCTGGAAGGGATGGGAGGTTATGAATACAGTATTTTACAAGGGCATGTAGTGATAGGACTGGATAATTCTCTTTAAACTGAGAGAATTTAAATGTAAATTAGATATAAGGAAAAAGTCTTTACAGTAAGAGTGATGAGGCACTGGATCAGGCTGCCTGCAGAAGTTGTGAATGCCCCAGCCATGGAAGTGTTCAAGACCACATTGGATGGGGCTTTGAGCAACTTTGTCTTGTAGATGTCTCTGCCCATGGCAGAGGGGTTAGAACTAGATTATTTTTAGGTCACTTCCAACCCAAGCCATTCTGTAATGATATGTGGGGTTCTTGGAACTAGAGGTTTGGGGAGGAGGAGAACTAACAAATGATTGTTGATGAGGCAGCGTAAGACATGGGTATTTTGTGCTTACAAGGGTTTTGATTTCTATATCAATCTCTTTAGTGCTAAAGTACAGAAAAGGTGATGAGGATAGCCTCATGGAGAAGATCTCCAAGCTCAACTTCCACTCTATCATCAAGAAATCCAACCGTGTGAGCAGCCACCTCAAGCATCTCACAGGCTTTGCACCCCAGGTACTGTGTGTGAGGTGCATTTACACCCTGCAGTGCTTCTCCAGAGGTATCTGCTGTCCCTCCACACCCCTTCCCCCCGTGCAGCTCTGATCCAGGACAGCAAGGCAGATGAGCTTAGGGGCTGAACCACCCATCTCTGCTGTCCAGCTTGTGGACAGGAGGGCCCCACATCTTGCAGTGTGGGAGGTGCTGAGTCCTGCATCGCCTCCCTTGAAACACTTTCTCTCACAGCTGAAGGATGAAGCCTTTGAAGAGACAGAGAAAAACTTCCGGATGCAGGAACGTCTGATCAAGTCCTTCATCCGGGACCTTTCCCTCTACTTGCAGCATGTCCGGGTGAGCCAGTCTGGGTGTGATGCCAAGCCTTTGGGGCTCTCCATGCACTGCCCCTCCTGTCTGTGTGGTGTGTCCCTGCAGTGCCTCTGGCCACGGCTCCTGCCTCTGTTGGGGCTGGGTGGTCTGGGCGGCCATGAGAGCCTCTTCTGGGCAGCAAGCATGGCTCAGCTGTGTCTCCCTGGTGCAGGAGTCTGCTTGTATGAAGGCATTGGCAGCAGGGAGCATGTGGGACCTGTGCACAGAGAAGGGAAGTGGGGACTTGGACCAGTTCCAGAAAGTGAATCGTCTCATCAGCGACCGGCTCTTTTCCAGCTTTGTGAGTGAGGCTGTGCCCCTTTGAGGCCCATCCTGGGGGTCTGCTGCAGATGGGCGGGCCCTGGGAGGCTGCAGGGAGGGTAACCTGGGAGAGCTGTGAGAATTCCTGCTTAGCTCTGCCCTCCTGAGAGCTTTGATGCCTGGCAGTTTATGAATGTGCCTGTTAGATGCACATTTTTTCAGCACTATCTGAATTGCTAGAGCTCTTTATGCGAGTGGTTCAGGTACTTTGCATAGAGTTACCCATGCTGGCACAGTTACGTAAGATAATAGAATTGCTGTTGGAAGGGACCTCTGGAGCTCCAATGGGTGCCACCAGGAGACAGGCACTATACTGTCCTGGGGAGGTTGTGTGCTGGAGAGCGAGTTGCTGGTGTTCACAGTGAGAGAGAGCACCTTGTCTCACCTTCTCACTGCACCTCTGCCCACCAGAAAGAGCGGACGGAGCGGCTGGTGAGCTCACCCCTGAGCCAGCTGCTGAGCATGTTTGCGGGGCCCCACAAGCTGGTGCAGAAACGCTTCGACAAACTCCTCGACTTCCACAACTGCACTGAGCGAGCGGAGAAGCTGAAGGACAAGCGAACGCTGGAGGAGCTGCAGTCAGCCCGCAACAACTACGAGGCCCTCAATGCCCAGCTGCTGGATGAGCTGCCCAAGTTCCTGCGCTTCGCCAAGGAGCTGTTCGCCAGCTGCGTGCGGGGCTATGCCGAGGCACACTGCGACTTCGTGCGCCTGGCCCTGGAGGAGCTCACACCCCTGCTGTCGGTGGGTTCCTGCAGTGCAGGCAGTGCCCTGGGCTCGAAGCAGCACTAATCTCTGCAGGGTTTGTCCCTGAGCCATGCTGGGACCAGTCACATCGTGAGGGAAGCTGCTACTGCGTTTTCAGGCCAAAAGTGACTTGTGGAGGACTCCTGTGGGGTGGTGTAGGGCAGGGATTGCTGGGTTATGTTGCAATTGTATGTAGAGGGCTCTTGGAGCAGTGGCAGGAGAGCATTCACCTGGGAGAATCTCAAGTCACAAGTTTGAGGACCACTTACAACTGAGTCCAGACAGGACTCAAAACCTGGGCCTGATGCAAGTCACAGGCAGGACTCAGACTCCTGCCATGGTCTATGCTGTAGCCACTTCTCCCAGCAGCTGTTTCATAACCAGGATCCCTGACTTTGCTCTGGTTCCAGTTGCTGAAGGCGTCTGGCAGGGAAGGGAACCTCATTGCCATCTTCCAGGATGAGCACAGTCGAGTTCTCCAGCAGCTCCAGGCCTTCACCTTCTTCCCAGAGTCCCAAGCAGCTCCCAAGAAGACTTTTGAAAGGAAAAGCATGGAACGGCAGTCTGCCCGGCGGCAGCCCCTCATTGGCTTGGTGAGTTGCCTCTGCCTGGTCAGGGCTTGCAGAGCCCAGGACAGCCACTCACACCTGCCTTGTTCCTCTGCAGCCGACCTACCTCCTGCAGTCAGATGACATCCGAGCTGCCCTCCTGGCCCGCTATCCCCCAGAGAGTCTCTTCCAGGCAGACCGCAATTTCAATGCTGCCCAAGACCTGGATGTCTCCCTGTTGGAAGGGGACATTGTGGGTGTCATCAAGAAGAAAGACCCCATGGGCAGCCAGAATCGCTGGCTCATAGATAATGGAGGTAGGTGGCTGTTCCCTGCCCTTGATGCTTGCTGTGAGTCCCCTCCTCAGATCTCCCCATGCCCCAGTCTGAGCTCCCTCTCCCTCTCTGCAGTGACGAAAGGCTTTGTGTACAGCTCCTTCCTGAGGCCCTACAGCCCCCGCCGCAGCCAGTCGGACGCCTCTGTGGGCAGCCACTCTTCCAACGAGTCAGAGCACAGCAGCTCCTCTCCCCAAAGCAACGCCACGCTGACCTTCAGCCCCAGTGGGGCGGCTGTCGCCTTCACTCAGAAACCCCTGCAGGACTCTGTCTCCCCAGCAGATGTGCACCAGTCTCCACAGCCGCCGCTGGAGGTGGACTCCCCCTCTCTACCCCGGCTTGGCTCTGGTGACAGGACAGCCCCAATGGCTGGTACAGTGACATCCCAGCGCCACTACAGCCGCCCCGAGCTAGGCTGCAGCCCCAGCTCTCGCAACGGGCACCCCACCAAAGCACATCTCAGGCCTACACCCTCAGTGGAGGACAGAGACTCTGGGCTGGAGAACAGCGAGTCTGAGGGCAACCAGGTGAGTCTTCAGCCACTCTCATGGGGCTGGGAATGCCAAGGGCTAGCTGCTTTGTTTGGCTGGGGACTGAATCATCCTCCTCCCTAGAAGTGACCAGGAAGATGTAGCAGGTGTGGGGTATGAGACCTTTCCTTCCAACGGCAGAGGTGTGGAGACAGAGCCAGGTTGCAAATGGGGGCAGAGGCCAGGGTGAGGCCAGGGCTGTCACTGGGGAGGACAAAAGCCCACACATCCTATGCAGAATGAGATTAAGGCTGTGTGGTACGACCATCTAACTGATGCTGTCCCCTTGTCTGGCAGGTCTACTACGCTCTCTACACCTTCAAAGGCCGAAACACCAATGAGCTGAGTGTGTCAGCTAACCAGAGACTCAGGATCCTGCAGTTTGAGGACATCACAGGCAATCAGGAGTGGTGGCTGGCCGAGGCCCACGGGAAGCAGGGCTATGTGCCCTCCAGTTACATCCGGAAGACGGAGTACACGTGAGGCAGCAGACAGAGACTGCACCCCATGCCTTGTTCCTGCCGGGACTGCTAGGGTCTGGGGGAGGCTAGCCAGCCCTGCAGCCCCCACTGCTCACCCTTAAGGCTATGCCTCTCACAGCTGTGCAGTGCTCCTGGGCCCCAAACACTGGCTGCCATCGCCCCTTCAGGGGAGGAAGAAGGGTGGGCTGGCCAGGTAGGCAGGAGCAGACAGCTTGTGTGAGGGCAGGGGTGAGTTCACCTCTGAGGTTTGTTTGAGCCTCCTGTGTCCAGCCAGGAACAGGGGAGCAAAGCTTGGGGCTGTTGCCTACCCAGAAGGGTAAGGCCTGACTCAGGCTGAGGAGCTGCTGTGGATTTAAATTGTGGAAGGCTAATGCCGAGTTTCTGGAGATTGTCTTTAGCCAAATAGTATTAAAAGCAACCCAGACTTTGTGAATATGCTCCCTGTGCAGCAGGAGCCTGGTCTCACCTGTCTCTGCAGGACTCAGGGTGGGACATTTACGCACTGCCTGGGGAAGGCAGCTCTGAGGTTTGCTGGGAGCAGTTGAGCTCCAGGCCTGAGATGAGTATGGCCTGTGAAACCCTCACACCAAAGTCCCCAGCAGATGCCTTCTTCCTGTGCTTGGTCTCCCAGGGGCTTGGCCTTTCCAAGGTTTGCCACTGCCAGCAGCTGTCAGGTTCTCATCTTTCAGGTGAGCCAGAAGCCCAGAACACCATATCTTTGTCAGTGCACTATTGGCTGTGCCCAGGACACATCTTTGCACTGGCCTGCACTGGCAAAGCACAAGCTATTGTCCAGCCTGGGTTTTGGGGGTCTCTGACCAAAATTGCCTCACCTGTGCTTTTCTGCACAGCATTGGAGAAGGTGCTGCTGTTCTGGAGTGGCAGGACCATCCCTGAGAGGGCTGTGGTGCCGTTTGCTGGGTTGGTGTGTGATACTGCTGCTGCTATGTCCTGAAGGGGAAGAGGTTCCCTTCATGGGGCAACATTTGTATCCCCTCCATGGCTGTTCTGCAAATAAAGATTTGCCCTTGTGTATAGAAGGTGCCTTTCCAAGTATTGGGAGACCTGGGAGGAGTGTCTGGCAAGTGCTCCAGCCTTCATGTAGACCCTACAGGGCCAGCAAAACCATTTCCCTTTTGGTGGGGACCAGCATTCTAGTGCCTTGGTGTTTGTGTCAGCCACAGCTCAGGCACGAGGAAACCCTCACAGGAACCTTTATTAAGATGAAGTGGTTGCACTGCCCTCTTCCCCCAGCTGTGTTATGTTATTCTGGGGCTCCAGGGCAGTAGGGGCTGGTGAGGTGATTGTTTGCCTTGCTCTACGTGGGCACCTGCTCCCTGCATGAGGAAGTCTGGCCCAAGAACAAAGAGTCAAGGGTTTATCAGCAATAACCACCGTACTTCTTGTGTGCATGGCTGTACACAGATGTGTGCCTGCTGCTTTCCAGCTTGTCTCCAACACTATCAGGTTTGCAGTCTGGAACCACAAGTGGTTGTGGTAAGCTCAGGGAGGAGCTCATTTATTTGCAATACAATCAAAGCAAGCAGTAGCCACAGAGAAGGCAGGCAGGCAGCCCTGGTTTTGCTACAGAGTAGTAGTGTTCTTGCATGAGCAGAGCTGTGCCCCTCGATTTGGACTGCCCAGCTCTGTGTAACTTCTGTCGGCAGCTCTCCCCACTCAAGCACTAGCCAAGGCTTACCATGTATGCCTTGACATCAGCCTTGTAGTTGGAAGACTACAAACAATTACAAAAAGTAAATAAATTATAACTCATCCTTAGATTAAACTGTAGATTTTATTCCATAATGCTAAAGCATCTCTAAGATAGATGCACATGGCATGGTGAAGTACAAAAACTAAGACCACCCCCACTGGAGGTCATGATCTCCCTGTCTGGAAGATAGCTTTTCCCCTCTACCCTGGAATAAATTATGCAGCTCCAGACCCTTGTGTGCACAGCAGGCAGGATGTGGTAGCAAGGTTAACAGCTTGCTCAAGTCCAGATGCTCTGTCTCTGGACAACCAGAGAAGCCTCCCTCTGCTTCCCTGCTGCAGAGAGGCCAATTCCTGTGCAGCTTGGCTGTGGGAGACACCAGCACCCGCTGGGCGAGTGGCAGCAGGAGGAGCTGTCTCACAGCCCGGCCCCTGCAGTGCTCTGCCTACAGGGCGGTGGTTTCGGCCGCGGCGATACCGGCGTCCTTTGCCATCGCAGAAAAGACGCCCTGCTTCATGAGCAGCTCCTCGGGGCTGTCAAATTCCACAATCTGCCCAGCATGCAGCACCATCACCCTGGCAGAAGGGAACAAGAAGGCCTCAACTCCCAGAATCCTAGTGGATAGTGCTGCTGGCGCCAGCGCTGCAGGCCCACTGACCCTCACTCCTCCTAAGCCACTTTATGTGGTTATCCTCTCAGCCGTGATGAGGGCTCAGGCCTCCTCTCTGTGTTACAGGTCACACACATAAAGTGTCAACAGCAAATGCCTCTATGGTCTGTTGCTGTAAAGAGGGATCCCAAAAAATTTCTCTCCACAAAGGCATCACTGCTGTATGGGGATCCTCACTATCCTTCTGCTCTCTCCATCACTGTATATTACTGCCCCAGACTCTGCATCCACCCTTCCCCTCTGGCTGCATTCTTGCTTCCACTGCTGTCCACCTCTCATCCCATGCTGGGAGTCCAGACCCCTATTGCCTTTGCCCCGTGGTATCGTCCCATGGTACCTGTTGCTGTCCATGATGGTGTGGAGGCGATGGGCAATAGTAAGGACAGTGCAGTCAACAAACTCGCTCCGGATTGTTGTCTGGATTAAATTATCAGTTTCCAGATCTACAGCTGCTGTTGCTTCATCCAGGATGAGAATCTTGGATTTGCGGAGAAGGGCCCGGGCCAGGCACACCAGCTGCCTCTGCCCAACGCTGGGATGAGATGAAGAGCATGAGTTACTAGACCAACACTAGGGGACCTTCTGCAAGCCTACTGCATCTCACTGCTCTGACCCCAGCACTGCCCCTGGCCTTTCCCAATGTCCATCTGCCACCCTGAGCACCATATCCCCCAGCATCTTACTCTCTGGGCCACCACAGAAAGGTTGGCTCACACTAGCTCCCTAAGAGCCCTGATTCCCCAACCATTCTCTTCCATCTTCACTTCCCAGAAGCTTCTGTGCATCATCTCTAGACAGCCACTTTGCTGGAAACTGCTGGTCCCTGGGATCTGGAGAAGGGAGGGGAGCTGGGCCTGCATCTGCTCCTCTGCTCACCTCAAGTTCTCCCCTCCTTCGCTCACGAGATGCAGCAGCCCCTCAGGAAGGGCTTGCACATACGGCTTCAGGTGAGCCAGCTCCAGGGCCTTCCAGACCTCCTCATCTGAGTACTGGTCAAAGGGGTCCAGGTTCATCCGCAGGGTTCCAGTGAAGAGCACAGGGTCCTGCCAGGGACAGCACAGTGTTCAGACCTGCCACAGCCATGGGCAGGGCACAGCACAGGAAGGGCAATGGCTCCCAGCCTCCAAGTGTGGCCACACGCTGCTCACACCACTGCCTGCAGCTGGTAAGGGATGTGGTGACAGCCTGCTCACAAGCCTTTGGCAAGTCCGCAGCACCCAGGGACACACTGAGTCCATGCAGTAGTGGGATGTGGAAAGGTGGGGATCAGCTCACCTGGGGGATGATGGTGAGGTTGTTGCGCAGGTCGTGGAGGCCAATTGTTGATATGTCCACATTGTCGATGACGATCTTCCCTCCAGCCGCCTCCAGCAGCCGGAACAGGCAGTTGGTGAGGGAGGATTTTCCAGCCCCGGTCCGGCCCACAATCCCAATCTGTGGAAGCAGCTTTTTAGATCAGCTGACAGGGCTGCAGAAACAGGGCAGATACTCTCCACCTTGGTGGGCCTTCCTGCCCTTACCATCACTCAGACTGTCTGCTTTGGTTCCTTTCCTGCAGCTCAGGTGCCCAGGAGCCACATCCCACCACCATCCCACCCCAGCGTACAGACTGAAGCCGAAAAGAAGAAACAACTTTAACAGTCTGTAAAGAGTGCAGTGAGGGCAGAGGCACCTTCTCAGTGCTCCCAATATCACAGGTGATCCCCTGAAGAACCAGGTCTAGTTCAGGTCGGTAGCGAACTTTGTAGTCAATGAACTGGATCTCGCCTCTGCTGGGCCAGCCACGTGGTGGACGCTTTTCTGTCACCCATGGAGCCTGGGGGAGGGCACAGGAGCATTAGGGGTGTTCACTCTGCCACACTGATTAGCACCAAGCTGTGCAGCAGGTGTTTGCCCAGACCCTGGATTCCTCACCTCATTCTTCACCTTCATGTACTCATGGACCCGCTCCACAGCCACGATGTTGGTCTCCAGCTCCGAAGATGTCCGCACCAGCCAGTTCAGTGTCTGGGTTACCTGCACAGCAGAATCAGAGGATGCAGAGCTCAGTGGCACCCAGGAACAACCATCTCCCACCTCAGCCCATGGTATCCTGGGCATGAGCATACCTGGCCTGGCTCCCAATGCTCCAATGAGCCTAGACACAGCTCACCTCTCCCCAGCCCTACTTTGTTGCAGCATCTTCCATCCACAGCAGGGCCATATTCCTCCCCATGACAGCAAGTATCCCACTCACACTAGGATGGATGGATATGTGCTTCCCTGGCTCTAAAGCCACTCCAGAGGTGATGGGACACCCTGGATAATCCCATTCCCATGGATCAGAGCTGGTGGCAGGGCAGCATCCTGCCACAAGCCCAGAGCTCCCAGAGACAACCGTGCCCCAGAATGAGAAAATGTTTTCAGTAACTCACATTGAGAGCAGAGGAGACAGAAAGACCCACGATGCCACCTTCCAAAGTGCCCTTTGCAATCACTGCCAGAAGTGCAGAGAAGAAGACCACCAGGCTCCCAACAAACTCCAGCCGGATGGCCAGCCACCTGCACCAGGAGAGGACAGCTGAAGGGCAGTGAAAGAGGCAGGAAGGCATCTCCCTGTGCTCAACACAGAGCCCACCAGTAATAGCAGCACTGCACCAGCATCCCTCACACCCTGCCATGAGCCCAGTGCTATACACAAGACACATTGGTACATGTACACAGCAGGTCATTTGTGACCAATTCTGCAAGCAGGTTCATTTATGTCAGTCCATGTCTCATGCATAACCTCCTATGCTGGCAATGCCATGTATCAGAAGAGCCTCAGTCATTCAACCCTCACACACCTAAATCATTTACCAGTAAGATTCAAAACCAGAAAGTGTCCACCTCATGCTCCTGCTGGGCCTGGAGGATTGCCCTCTTCCCAGAATTCACCAAGAGCATCTCAGCCCTTGACTGCACAGCTCACCCTGCCCAGCCTCTGGACATTTTGTAGGAGGGCATACTCTGGCTTTCAAAATCACCCTAAAATGTCCCATTACCACAGATGGAGCCCCTATCCTAAACTGCCCCAGTACCTACACAGTCCCTCAATGCTGAGATCAAGAGGGAGGACTGCAGGATCCGAGGGACCCCCCTCAGGACCTAGAAGCCCCTGGGTAGAAGTGCTGCAGGTTATGCTGTGGCGTAAGTGGTAAAACTCACCTATTTGATATTATCCAGGAATAAACACTTTTCTGATTTATGTCCATGGTGACCTCATTTTGCTTCAGGAACCGTTCTTGGTGTCCATAGGCCCGGACCACAGAAAGGCCTGACACTGTCTCACCAAAGTGGGAGTAGATGGGAGACCTGGTGACAGAGTCCAGACGCCTTAGCTGGCGTGATGTGGCGATATAGAAGCTCTGAAACGAGGGACACAGCTTGGTTACCAACACAAAGCCCAGCAGCCACAAAGATCCCGCTCTCAGCAGGGCAGAAGCGTCACTCAAGCCCCAGTTACTCACCAGCACAAAACAGTAGAAGATGGCCAAGGGAACAATAACAACAGCAAAGAATGGAGTGGCCAGGCAGATCATGACCAGTGTGCTAACGATGCCCATGAAACAGGAGATCCAGGTTCGGACAGACATGGGAATGGTTTCATCTATTGTGAAGATGTCCTGGAACATACAAAAAAGTATAGAGAAGCAGTCAGTAGTGACCCCAGAGAGAAGGAGAAGCCCAAAAGCCCCATACATACAGGGTTCCTACACTCCTATAACAGTAACACAGTGCCAAACACTTGTAAAAATATCAGATGATCCTGAACTGGTGTTAGGGTCACAAACTCATTTAGGTCCGCAGTTCTTAGCTTAGGAACAGCTGAGTTGACAGATAAACGTCCTACAATATTCCAGTTACACAGACCAGCTTTAAGAACTCCATCTTCATCAGGACCTAGGATGCAGGAGCAGTAATTGAAGCAAAACCAGAGACAGGGCAAACTCCAGGTCCATGCTGGTGCACCCAGGTCTTCAGCTGGTCCTCATCCATCTCCGAGCCAGGCACCACATACTCCCTCAACTCAGAGTAAACCCGGGCCCATATGTTTAATTTTAAGAGAATTTTTTATTCCCCAAATCAAGAGATAGTACCAAAGGAAGAAGTGGAGTAGCAGCACCCTAAATAATAGTACAATATTTTAAACAGACATTAATAATTATCTACTTTTATATGTGTTATTAATTATATGTATTATTTAATTTATCCCTACTTACTTTAAATTTCTTGTTTTACTATATATATTGTTTTATTATAAAATTTAAAAAAAGCTAGCTCCTCCTATAAAAAACATTGTATATTTTTAATTTTTTTAACTACTCTTTAATAAATTCTAGTTCCCCAATTAATAATCATTTTAACAGTAATCTACAACTACAACCCAAACAAAACCCTCAATATTAAAACTAAACCTAAGTAGATTCCAAAGAAGAACATAAAACCATATCATACACAAAAACACACTGAGATTTTGTATTTTCCCTCCTTTCACATTTTCTCTTTGTTTTTCACCTTCACTTGGATAGAAAAGATTGTAGATTTTGCTGGAAGTCTTTAACCAGAAGGACTTCTCATTATGGGACCTGAGCTCTAGGCTCTTACCTCTCTTAGTAATCCACTATGGACCCACTTCTGTTTCTCCACATCCTTCTTGCCCAGGTGACCCCAAACAGAACACAGTATCCAGCTATAAGCTCCTCACCAACTTCTTGTGATTTGCCACACTGTCTTTCTAGTATAGCCCAGGATGTGGTTTGGCTCACAGTCAGCCTTGCACCCACCATGTCCTGCTGGTGCCTTCCTGGCCCTCACCTGGGCTCAGCTGTGCAGTGCTTACCAGGAGCAGGGTTGCCACTCCCCAGCACTCTGCAGATGTGGTGGAACAAACACCTTGTCCGTGTTGGGGGTGTTCTCTTACCTTGGCAAACCTGTTGACGATGCGGCCGGTCGGGGTGGTGTCGAAGAAGCTCATGGGCGCGCGCAGGATGTTGCTGAGCAGCTGCTGGTGCATGATACGGGACGCTCGCACACTGCCCCGGGCGGACAAGATGGTTGCAAAGAGCAGGAAGAGAGCTGCAAGGAAAGCATGGGGCTGTCACCAGCTCGTAGGAGACACTGGCCCCAGGCACCCTTTGGTTTGATGGACACACCAAGCAGCAAGCGCCAAGCGAGCAGCTCTGCAGTGAGCCACTGGGAAAATCCTGCATCCCATCTTCTTGGGAGGCCTCAGCAACTGTCTCCCAGCACAGAGGAGGAACACTAACCCCATTGGAGAGCCTTGGGCGCTAGCACTATGTCTAATCTGATTAGGGAAAATTATTTTAAACTGTGTGGGCAACACAGACTTGGGGCAATTTACGCTGCTTTCAGGCTGACATGTGTCCACAATTCAGCCACGAGCTGGAAGGAAGGCAGCAGCAGGAAAATGAACAGACTGCTGGGTCCTCTGCTCCTTACTGCACTGCTGGCAGCAGGCCTTGCAAATCATGTCCCTCCTGGACCACACAGATGAGGTGAGTGGGAACTGCTGTCCTCCCACACTCACCTTGTGCCATCCCCAGTGCCCCAAAGACACCAATCCGCAGGTCCCGCAGTTCCGTGGGATATGTCTGGTTCAGATAGCGCTGCGAGTCGTCAGTCCACTCACTGAGCCACAGGTTGGTCCCCGTGTAGGCCACGTATTGTGCAATGTAGCCCATGAAAGTCCAGAACGTAAAGCACAAGCCAACAGCACGAATGTACTGCATGTACATGGAGAACTTCACCTGTGGACCAATTGAGCCCATCAGACTGCAGGCAGTGACACCCAGCACAGCCTTGGGACTCCACCTTGCTGCCCACAGTGCTCCCCTCCACCCCCACACCCACCAGTCCCAGGCAGCTGTTTCCTTTGTGTCTCTTGGCTGTGGTACAGCCACAGCCAGCCCACACCAGCTTCTCTGAGCCACAGTCCTGGTCTGGCAGTGCTTAGCCAGGCCAGCACACTGCTTCATCCCTCCATCCTCCTCACCCTGCCGGTTTCCACATTTTCTTTCTCGATCAGTTTCTGTCCCTTCAGCTTCTTTGGAGGCCCCACCTGGGCCTTCTTCTGGGAACTGGTGCTCCTTTTACTAAGGCTGCAGGGAAGTATGAGTACCATTAGTCACAGGGTGGTTGGATTGGACCTAATCTCCTGGGGGTCCATCCCTGTACTGCACTGGGTCTTCAGTGGTAGAGTCCTCTGGAAAATAATGTCCTAACTGGGGCAGCTTTGAGTGAGCCTTGTGGAAGCACTAGGCATGTACAGCCACAAAATTAAAGCCTCGTTCCCAAAAGCAGATCTAGCCATCAGCATGAGTTTCAGGGAAGACTGCAGAATAAGGCTGTGGCTCACTAGTATGAGTAAAGGCAAAATCAGATGCTTCTGACCAAGAGCAGCTTGTGGTAGGGGCAGGTAGGGAGGGTCCCAGCTGGAACTCCCTGGGAAGCCCCCAGATCCCTGTCTCTGAGGGGGGAGTGCATGTGGCAGGGGAAAGAGCTGAGAGCTCGGGTCATGTCCCACCTGCGACTCAATTTTCTCCGTTGGATGCTGGCCTCTCGCTTCAGGGTCATAGTCACCACATCATCTGGTTTCTCATCCATACAAGGATCAAGATCTTCATCAGGCTCATCTTCATCTCCAGCTAAAGCAACAGCTAGAAGCACAGGGATGAGGGAAGGTAGGATCAGACACTGAGGAAAGAGCAGATCCCATACACCACACCTCTGCTGTGCTCAGCTCCATGGAATACCCTAGGCCTAGGCTGTGTCCTCCCACCACATATCACACCTTCTCCAGCCTTGCTGCAAGACCAGGACACCAGGAGGAGGAAGAAATGCATTGTGCTGGTGGGAGAACTTATGGGCACATAAGCCTAAAGGCCTGCATGGAGGCAATCCCTGCTGCTGACTTATCCCAGCACCACTGGGCAGACCTCAAGCAAAAATTTGTGCTAGTTTAGTAGGTGCCATATCTGGTAGGTCATATCACTCCAGTTCAGAAGCATCTCCTTGAGCAGGTGGAGATGGGCCCTGTGAACACATACTGGGAATAGCCAGGCTGCAGCTGGACAACTGGGCTGAGCCCTGACAGGGTAAGCATCCACCTGGCCTGACACCACTCCTCCACACAGCACTAGGGGACATGATAAAGATGAAATATTATCCAGTCAAATGTTTATAACAAACCAAAGGATCTTTCTGACCCCAGCATCCCAAAAATATGGAGACTGTTGCCACATAAGATTTTGGAACCCGTACTAAATGAACTAAAAAGGGAAAAAAAAAATTAAACAGGTCCTGTGCTGGATGTTCAACGTAATGCCTGAATGCAAATCTTAGGAAGTTAATGTGCTGCTGGTTGCCAGTAGCTGAGAAGGATTCACCAGAATCAGCCACCACTGGTGCCTGGGTTGGATAAGGCCAGGTCAGGCTGACAGATCAGATCTTCATATCCCCAAGATATATGCACAACCACCCTAACTGGCACAGCCCCACTGTGTTCCCAGTACCTGCAGTATTTTCCTCTGAAACATCCTCCTCCTGGTTTCCGTACAAGTTCAGGAGCTGGGAAAAGGCCCCTTTGTTCGCAAGCAAGGTGTCGTAGGAGCCATGCTCAGACACTGTTCCTGCTGCCAGCACCACGATGTTATCGACTTGGGGCAGGAAACTGATACTGTGCGTCACCAAGATTCGTGTCTGCAACAAAGGGGGTGCAGGGGAGTGTTCATCAGAGCATCCCTCATCCCCAGCCAGGGGCCTTTGCAGGAGAGCCCAGTAGGGGCTGGGCGCTCTATCTCCCACTTGGGGACTCATCTGCTTATCAATGCCAGGCTAGGAGGAAAAAGGCTACCCCTCTGGGGACTCTTGAGACCTCCCCTGCCTGCTGCAGCCCCAGGTGAAAGCTACAGGAGTCCTCTCTGTCCCAGGCAAGCAACCTCAGACTTCCTTGGATTGCTAACACCATGCCAGTGCCATTCCTGCCTGGCTAGGTGGTGGTTTGGAGGGTATGGGTGCTCACCTTCTTTTGCAGCAGGCCTTTTGGCCCCAGCACGTGCTCAAAGAGGTACTTGCCCACGTGGGCATCCACGGCAGACAGTGGATCATCCAGGATGTAGATGTCTGAGTCGCTGTACACTGCCCGGGCCAGGCTGACCCGCTGCTTCTGGCCCCCACTCAGATTGATTCCCTGCAAGGGAATGACCTCCCTGACCATGGAGCTGGCACAGGGCAACAGCTCTGACCTCTGCTGCAGGTGCTACTGCAAACCCATAGTGCCCAGGGCTGATACCTTTTCACCAATCTCTGTCTGGTCACCTGCAGGCAGCAATTCCAGGTCTGGAAGGAGGGCACAGGCCTTGATGACCTGCTGATACCTGGCTTCATCCAGTTCTGACCCGAAAAGGATGTTGTCTTTCAGTGTGGCATTCTGGATCCAGGCCTGCTGGGGAACATAGGCCACGGAGCCCTGGAAGGAGAGACAAGAACAGCTACCAGTCAGAGATCAGCCTGAGCACTGACACGTCCTGCAGCCTGTCCTTGCTCTGAGCCACCATTCTGTGACAGTCCTGCTCTACTTCCCCACTGAGCTCCCAGGCAGCTCCAAAGCCCTGTGCACCAGCTGGCTCCTCTCACCTGGATGTTGATGTGTCCCTTGATATTCTCCATCTCCCCAAGCATGGCTGACACCAACGAAGATTTGCCTGAGCCCACAGCCCCCACCACAGCCACCAGGCTCCCAGGTGTGATGTCCAGGGTGACACTGCAAAGACATGAGGGCTGAGGAAGCAGCACTGCCAGGCGACCCGTCAATTCCTATAATCTCTGGGACACTCATGTCTAGCAGCACTGTGAGAGCTGATTGCCCTCCCCAAGTAATAACACAGCAAGCCTCCCCTGCCGCAGCCCTCTGCCCCGATGTGGCACAGAGCACTCACTCTCTTATGGCAGCGTTGCTGTCCCGCTCCCAGGCAAAGGTGGCGTCCGAGAAACGCACAGCACTGCCTGTCAGAGAGAGATGTCCCTCAGAGAGGGGAAAGCCCGGGGCTGAGCCCTGAGACCCACAGGGAGTAATCTGGAGGTTCACCTGCCTGCAATGGGGTTGTGGTGGATAGCTGAGGTATCCAGGTCTTCTCCACTCAGGTAGCGCTCCAGCCTCCCAGTCGACACATTGCTCTGCCATGGTAGAAAGAGGATGAGGATGGCACATGGGCATGGGATGCATCTGGGTGGGCTAGCAGGAGCCCCATAAGCAAAGCACCACATCACAGTCCCCACCCAACCTCTGGGCCCCAAACCTGTGTTATGCATGTGAGTCCTGTCCCACTCCACTGCAGCAGAGTCCTGTGCACTGACCCCTGGGGGCCCATCACACACCTGAGCCCCATGTGCTGGTTTGGACAATCATAGGATCCCCCTACATGCCCTGTGCTATGTGAGGCCTGACCTGCACCAGGGAGGAGAGGACCATGGGCAGCGTGGACATGGGGAAGCGCAGCACATTGAAAAGGGAGATGGCAGTGAAGGCCTTCTGTGCATCCAAGATGTTGTTCTCATCCACAAGCACGTAGACAGCAAAACTTGCCAAGGAGACCTAGGACAGATATCAGGGAAAGTCATCAGTGCATTTGTGTGCAGCCTGGACCCTCACACTGCCCCAAGGTCTCAGCAGTGCCTTCCTGCTGGGGACCTGTTCCCCTCCTGCTTCCATTTTTTCTTGGGTCCCATTTCACTACCCCAGTGGGACCCCTTTCTACCACAGCTCTCCTGCCAGCAGCCAGAACCATAATCTATATCCCAGGCATCCACCAGCCAGCCTCTTCCTTGCTGCAGAAAAACTCCAGCTGAGGTTCTAAATATTTCCTATCCCATTGTACACAGCCCAGTCTGAGCTCAGAGGAGGCTACACCCCTCCCCAGAGCTGTTGTCACTCACCAGGAAGGGGGAACATGTGAACACGAAGACAGAGACTGACTGCAGGTAACTGAAGCTCAGCAAGTCCTTGAGCTCTTGTCCCCGGATCCCATTAACTCGCTTCTCAAAGGAGGGCTCCCAGGCAAAAAGCTTCAGAATCTGCAGGATGGAGCAGGGTGAGTGGATGCTGGCCTCACAGGAATGTCCACTTCCACACTCAGCTCACTGGTGGCCAGCACCTCCATCACCAGCTCTTGGCTTGCTCAGAAGCCTTCTTGGCCACTGTATCTCCCCTCTCCCATCCTGCTCATAGCATTTCCCCACTGCATTCCCACTGCCTCCCTTACAGGTCACTGCCAGCCCCTTTGCCACCATGCTACTACCACAGTCATCCACAAAACACTCAGAAAACCCTTTCTTGGCTCCCAAGTCTTAGTCCAAGTATCCAAAACTCCTCCCCAGCCAAATTACCAAAAGATGAGGCAGCCAAAGGAATTGCTGAGACCCAGGCACAGGGCCCTCAAGCTAGACTAACAGTGGTGCTGTAGGGTTACACTGGTGTGCTGCCTCCAGGTACAGTGCACCAAGAAGAGGGGTGCAGCAGCTGCCAGGAGAGTCTCCACTCCACTGCTTACCTTGATTCCATTGAGGACTTCTGTCATTATTTTCATGCGTTCGTCCTTGTTCTTCATGTTCCTCTCCTACAAACAGAAGAGCCAGACATCACCTAAACCAGACAACAGCTCACCCTTGGAAATACATCTGGGCTGCCACAGGGAAGGGAAGGGTGGGCTCCACAGTGCAGAGAAGTCATCCGATGAAGCTGAGCCTTGGCTCCTTGTGGCTCTGGACAAGCTGGGGAAGAAACACCTTCCTGCTGTCAGGTAGAAGCTGAAGCTTTATCTTGCAGTTTGCAATATCTCATTTTTAGCCCTCAAGGCTGTGCCCAGTTTGGTTCAAGTTCAGCTGGCATGGTAGAACAGATCTCACCTGTCTCCTACTCCTGGTAGCTGATCAGTGTCTCTGGCTCAGGCTAGAGACACTCCCAGCCCAAGTGAGATCAACTTCCTAGGCTGGGAAAGTTCCACAACATAAAAACAAAAAGCAGGGAGTGTGGAAAATGAGGGTGGGGAGAAACAGTGGGGTTGGACATGGGACACCAGGGGGATATTGCACCCACCACTGACCTGAATAGTTTTGGACTTGGCAATCAGGAACGCATTTACGGGGATGAGCAGCACCATGGTTGCAAGGCCAGCCAAGACAGAGGGGCCCAGCTCTGCCCAGAGGAAGACAATGGACACGATAATTTGAAAGGGGCTTGACCACAGCTGATGAATAAAGTTGGCCAAGTCCATGAACCTCTGGGCATCAGCTGACATCAAATTCACAGTCTCTCCCACCGTGGACTCCTTACGGGTGGCTCCGGACATGGTGAGCGACTGGAGAGAGAAAGCACAGTCAGCACAAGCCAATCTGGGAGCATCCCTGCTGCCAGCAGCATGGCTCAGAGCAGGGAATTAGCAGACCAGGCTGAAACCATTCTAGGTTTGCGGCTGGTGCCTCTGTACTGGCCACCAGTGATCTCCTCACTGCCTGCACACCTGGAGGCACTGGATACTGGGTGCAAAGAAAAGCACCCCTGTGCAGGAATCCTAATAACACCTGCCCTAGGTGTTGCACTGCTCTGAAGAGAAACATCCCTCAGCCCCTGGTAACTATCAAACACAGCTGCAGCACCCAGCTCCGAAGCAGAACTAGGGCTCGGTGTCCTCAGTGCTGGGTGGGTGTCCCCCAAGCTCTCCCCGTGCCTTCTGAGGAGGAAAGTGCACACACCCCAGGTTGATGGGGCAGGCAACAGATGATTTTACCCACAGCCCAGCTTGGAGGAAGCCATCAGAGATGATGACAGGACCATACAAACCTTCTTGTAGATGGCAGCAATGAGACTGGCTCGCACATTTATGCCAAGCTGGAAGCACAAGCTGAAGTGCTGCTGCAGGCAGAGGGACTGGATCACAGCCGTCAGGAAGAGCAGGATGGCATATAAATAGCCTTGCCAGGCAAAGGCATCCTCATCTGACACAAAGGCAATCAGCAGCCTGGCAGGGAAAGAAGCTCATGAGACACATACCCTACTGAGACAGGCCAAGCAGGATGCTCCAAGTGAATGCAGGAAGAGCATCCTCACAAGAGTGGTGAGCAAAACCCTGCCCCAGAGAATGGGCTTGATGGTCAGCAAGCTGGGAACCCTGTTCTGCCAGAGGCACGGCAGTGGGTCACTAATGTAAGACCACCTTGGGAAAGTCTTACATTAAAAACAAAATTAAAAAACAAAACAAACCAGGGAGGTCCTGATGGGCTAAGTAGCACTGACTCATGGAGGGCCCCAAAGAAGAGCCAGGACTGTATCCAGGGAGGGAGCAGGACTGCGTAACAGGATGCAAGGGAGCAAGATATTACACATAAGAGCTGGCAGCCAGCTCAGATCAGTTCTTTGTTAAACTGTGTCTCAACATATTCTCCCATTTTTGGTGAGATGTCCCCAGAGTCTGTGGCTGGGAGAGGCACACATATGGAGATGGTGAGGCTGGATACAGTGCACACATTGGAAGGTGGTGAGGCTGGGTGCAAAGTCAGGACAGAGACAGAGAGAAAGGACTTACTTCAGCAGCTGGGGGCTAACAAATACAAGTATATCATGCACCAGCTTGAATGCCACTGCTAGCAGGAGATTCTGCTTGAAGGTCTTGGCCAGGGTTTTCATCAACCAGCCCTTGGGGTAATCCTTGGGAGGCCCTGAGTCCTTATCTCCCTTCTTCTTCTTCTTCTTCGGCTGCTTCTCCTCCTAGAGGGAAGCCCACATAAAAGTGAGGGACCTGGTTGTGCAGGTATCCTGCATCTGGAAGGACACTTCAGGGCAGCACCTCACAGACCCCAGATCAGGTATCCTGAACAAAACCTTAGCTTTAGCTCCTGTCACATTGCCTTTCACTGATCTCTGCTTATGTCATATATACCCAGGACTAGCAGCTTCTCTTTTGTACCAAGGACAATTGTTACAACCTCTCAAGCCAAGAATCAGGCAAAAATCTTGAAGAATCTGAGGCCGGGCATGGTCACAGAATGATGTTCACTCTGACCTCCTTGCTGGAAAATATCTGAGGTAGATAGGGATAAGGGAACTGCTTGTACTGCAGATTTGAGGGTGGTTCCTGTCTTTATGTAAGGCAGAAAGATGGAGACTTTCTTGGTCTCTCAAAATATGGGAATCTGCCAAGGACATGACAGGAAGATCCTGTCATGGGTTCCCCTATCTTTGCCCATGGTCCTGCAGGATCAAAGAAGAGAAAACCCAGCAAAAAGGGCTGCAGGGAGGTGAGGTGACCCTACTCCCTGAGACCTGGCTGTCTCAGTCTCATACAAGGCCAAGAGTAGGCCTGGACTTACCAGCACCAGGACGTCTTGGCTCTGGGCCTTGCTCATGCCATTCCCATAGTCCGGGTTGCCTTCCCGGCGTCTCTTCTTGCGTTTCCGTTTCTCCAGTTCTGTTCTGGCCTTCTGCATCTCAGACTTCATGTTCTTCTCAAAAGAAGTGTAAAGAGCCTTTGTCTTGTCTTTATCTCTCAATTCCCAGACATCCTCTATCTCCAAAGGCTTGCGATAGCCCTTGTAAACCATGCTGTGGGACAGAGAAATTCCATGATAATTGTTGGAGACTCCTTGCTACAAATGCAGAGCCTTCACACCCATCCTAGCTCTGGGCTCAGGCTGCACAGGCTGCATCCAATGTAGTGCCTCTCCCAGATAACTCTAAGCAGCCTGTGCTGCAGGGTCCCCTGAGGCACCCTTGCATTTTACCAGCCCGACCTCCCTCAGAGCCCTGCTCACCTGCTGTACCACTCAAAGGTAATGGAGCTCAGGAAGGAGGCCGTCATCTCTGGGTTCTATGGTACAAAGCAAATGGGCTACTTAGAGATTGTTTATGCTGGGGGATGGTTTTGACAAAAGCTGATTTAGCACCCCCAGCCATTCAGGAGCCTCACAGGTTTCAAACCGTGCCAGCTTCAGCCCCAGAGCCAGCTGGAGCCCACCTTGTCACACATGCAGATGCTCCATGTTGCAGGCTCCAGCTCTTGCTGGGCCCTGTGCTGAAGTCCTCAGGTCTTCCCCAAGGAGCCTGAAGCCTGCATGGAACCTGCCCTGCCCCACACAGTGCTCAGGATGTAGTGCCCCAAACCCACTCCCATGTAGTCCTCACACCTTCTTCCTGATTTCCTTCGTTTCTGGGGCAATATCGGAGAAGGCTGAGACAAAGAAGAGCAGCAACTGGAGTCCATAGGAGATGAAGAAAAGGATAAACTGTGGCAGGTCAGAGATTGGTTCCTGCAGAAATGGAAAGCCTATGGTTATTGCTGGGGGTTGTCTGAAGGCCCCTGGTACTCAGAGACAAGATCCATCCCCTCGCTGAGCCCAAAAGAGCAGTGCAAAACTCATTCTGAATCCTAGATCAGCTTCCCTTTGCCACCTCTAGCTGCTTCTCCCTGACCTCCTCCCATAAGTGCTTAAGGGGAGAAATTAGCCCTGGAGAGCTTATACTTCCCCAAAGAGACAGGATGAATTCAAACAGCAATTCCTTCCCAGGTCGTTTCTGGTTTCCCAAGGTCCCCAGGGCAGCTGGGACCTCAGTGATACCAGAAAGAGCTTGTCAAGAGAAGAGGATGAAGAAGCTTTCTTTGGAACAGAACAAGACCATGGGGAAGCACAGAGCTTCCTGTCAAAGCCAACCTGCAGGGCTCTCCGGACGAGCGACTGGAATGGCAGGATCCCGCAGAGAAGGGACAGTATCAAGAAGCAGGAAAGCACTCCTGAGTCTCTGCGTAAGCAGAAGCGTCGTGCATCGTGGATAAGCAGGACCATGATCTGGGGGAGAGAAAATCAGTCAGAGCTGCAGGACTAGGTCTGGCTCTAAAACGGCCTTTGGCATGTCCTCGGATGCCAGCACACATGGTCTGCTGGGATTCACTACCTTGAATACCCTGAACACACCACCAGTCCTTCATAAGCTTCAGAATTAATTATATAGGGCAAAGGTTTATTTCAGGAAGAGGTAAGATCAGGTTTGAATGCACCCTGACATTAAAGCAGGGCACAACTGCTCTATCTAATTGTTCTCACTCCAGATTCTCAGACATGTCAAGCCATGAGGGATCACACCCTGCCTCCTGCACCTTGCCTCCAGACCTGGAACTGAACCCAGATCATGTTACAGCAGCACAGCCTCTCTGGACAGTCCCTTTGCCTTATCATCTCACATGGACTCTGCATGTGAAACTACATGATGTAACAAAATAAGAAAGAAAGCAAAAAAAAAAGAGGGTGGTATTTTGCTTTTAAGTGTAGCTCCTGAGCATTTGTTAAGACTGTCAGAATACCCCAAGTCTCTCACAAGATGTCTGTAACTTCCATGCATATATTCCACCAAGCTAATAGCCACTAGGTCCTCTTTAGCCAGCTTTCTCCTCTGCCTGGGCAATCCATGGTACTTCCCAGCTCCACACAAAACAGAGCAGCAATGTACAGGAGCTATAAGACACCAGGGCAGCAAGACATGGTCTGATGCTCACACTGCAAAATCAGTCCTGTGAAATCCATACTGCTCCTAGTAAAGGTTCTGTCAGAGAGCTCAGCTACACTTGCAGGCATAGAATCATTCCAGTTTTAAGTATAACAGCAGTGAGCATCGTAAAACTAGGCATCTGCCCTCGACATATCGCCCTCATGCACCACCCACACAGGTTTGGGGCTAGTCCTACTCAATTCCCAGGCTACCCTTCTCCAGCGGACACAGCTTTTTGAGACACTGATCTCTTTGCTAGGGAAGTCTTGTGCTGCTCGGTGCTGCAGCGTCAGCCCGTCCCTGGTGACACCCAGCACACTGACAGCTGAGCCCTTACCCAGGTGGCGATGTACAGGCTGGGGTTTGTGTACTGCACAGCTGGCACTGCATCTTGTTCAGCGTCCTCTACAAATGCCAGGGCCAACTCTGCCACTGCTGTCAGTGTCAGCAGAGCAGCCAGCACCTGTGGGGAGAGAGGGACAGCCCATTGTGGACACTGGCAAACACTGGGACACAAGAGCTCAGCATAAAATACACCCATACATCTCCTCTCCTTTTCAACCCAGACTTGGCCTGGGAGAGTTTTCAACCCTGTGAATGTGCCACAGTTCCACAGGAGCACTGCCGTCCTTTTAGGTTTGGAAGATAACAGCCCACAAGTTGAGAGGCCCCAATACACACTCTGCCCTCCCTCCCAGTGCATCCCTCCCTGTTATGCCCTCTGTCCCAGATGTGCCTCCTGCTGGACTACCCCTTACATTTCTGTTCCAGATGGTCCCCTACCCCATTGGTCCTTCCCTCCTACACTTCTAATTTCTCCAACCCACACCTGACTGTAGCAGTCTTTCCACTCATACCACTGACACCTCAGGCTGCTCCAACCTATCATCTATGCCCCCTCAGCTGCACTCTACCTGTTTGACAATGAGTAGTTTGGTCACAGAGGATTTCTTGGCCCTGGATTTGCACATGGGCAGGAGCTGCCATGGGGCCAAAATCCAGAAGAAGCCAAGGGGGACCCAGACCAGCACAGTCTGCTGGAAGCACACAGGCAAGTCGGCATCCGGACGAGCAAGGTAGGAATCATTCTGGGGGCAGCAAGGACAGAACACCAAGTCACTTAAGATGGCTTGACTCTCACTTGGCACACAGGACAAGACCCAGTACTCCTACAGGTCCTGCCCACACCACTCCACCCCATTGCATCCCCCTTCAACACCTGCCCTCCTGGCTGAGCGTTTCAGCACTATGCCAAGGTCCGAGCGATATCCCTATCCCCATCTCTGTGCCTGAAGGTGGGATGGCCGTCGCTTGCTGGAGCCAAGTCAGCAGAAGCAACTGAAGCCAAGTCATTCCCTGAAAGTGCATACAGGGTGTCCTGTGTTCCCAGCTGGGCTAAAACAGGACAGGGCTGTCATTGCCTCATTGTCTGGTGAACACCGTGCAGGCAGTGCAGAGCACTCGCTGCCGTTGGCACTCCTGGATGAACCCCAGAGCCTCTGCCCACCACAGGCACTTGGGTCTCACTGGCAGGACAAGCCGTGAGCCTTGGACTCCACTGCTCTCCCCCCACACAGGCAATGGGGATGATTGAGTCACTCACCCAGAAGATAGAGCCACAGAACTCCTCCAGGCCTGCTGACATAGCTCAGGGGAGAAGAAACCGCAGCTCCTTCCTCTCACTCTGCCCAGCTGAGACACCTGGGCAGATGCTTGGGAATAAAAGTCCTCCCACACCCTAAAGCGGTCTTGGGACGAAAATCCCTGATGACACAGAGTTATTTATTAACTCGGTGCTATTTCACAACCCGACAAATCAAAGCAGTGACCAAAAGGGCTTGGGAAGTTGCATAGGCTGAGGAGAAGGGAGGAGAAGAAGATTCAAGAAAGAGGTAAAAGGGGAGATACAGGAAGTCCCAGTCACTGCATGATCCCACAGCTATTGCTCAGAAGCCATAGCCTTGATCAGTGCACACCAACAGACACAAACTCATTTGGACCTGCTAAAGACATTACTTTGATGCAAGAGACCTCTATGGTGAGAAACCTGCTGAATGCCAACAAAAAGTCCAGCAATGGCTGGTCCCACAGTGGCTGGTGCCATCTGGCAAGGGGGCCCGTGACACCAGCAGTGCCCCAGGCCTGGGAACCTGCAGTGTCAGGCAGATGAGCTGACCACACTCTGGACCAGTCTGAGTCCTCAGGATACAGGCTCCTTTTACTAATTTCCAGCCTCCAGAGCATAAAGATTTTCTAAGCTCCTTCTCTTGCTTTTTTCTTTCCAACATTTCCATATTGTCTGTGTGTATAGCAGTCGGCTGACCACAGAACCCCAAAGAGACTTTTGAATCTTCATTCTAAGGTAACCCCCAACATCTGAGACAGAAAGAGGATGATTCCCGAGGAGAGTGATTGCAACTGAAACCCTGTTGCTTAGAAAGGCCAAGGTGTGGCAGGGACATGCGAGGACAGTGCTACTATGGCTGCAACTGGATTTGCTTCATCATGTGTGTTCCTGAGGAACAGTAGGTAAAAGGGGACAGTAGGGTGACTGCTACTGAAAACACCCCGTTTCCCCTATTGTACCCAAAGCAATGATTGTGCTGTCTCATCATACATAGTTACAAGATAACTCAGAAGTCAAGGGTGACACAATGAGTTAATTGCTCAGGAACTATCAGTAACAAAGAAAGGCTCAATGTCCAACTCAGCAGTTAATTATTAGTGGTTTGTCCGATTAAATCCACATGTTTTTTGTAAATAAAACTATCCCTAGTGCTAGGTGCTCTGGGCCAGAACCAATACACTGCTCACGAGAGCTGTAAACTAATTCAATGAGTAAAAAGTGAATGGAGCAATCGTTCAGCCCTTCCAATCCGGACACTGATGTGATTCTTCTGACACTGGCACAGGTCCTCTGGCCTCGCTCAAAATCACTTGGAGCACTGCTGCCAAGGGGATCACTTGCTTATGACACATTTCTACATAATGCCCAGTGTCATTGCTTGTCTCAGTTTTTAGCAGATGTCACAGCTCATCCTCACTCTGTCTTTGCTCTCACTCAGAGTTGGAAGTGTTGCCCTCAGCAGAGCATTCTGCTCTTTGATATTCAAAGCAAGCACAACCCACTTTCTCTACCCTCACAGCTGGGACATGCTCCTCCTAAAAATCCACAAACCTTTACTGTCCTTCAGCTCCTTCCATAGATCTTCCTCCACTAAAATACCCAGAAAATGTTCACTGCGACCAAGATTATGAAAGTAGTAGAACCTCTTTGGCAGCAATATCACAATTTCCCTGTGCTCCTGTCTTTGTCCATGTGTTGTACACCATGATATAACTTTCCAAAACTAGACATTGATTCATGCCTGTCTCACACAGGGTCTGGTCCAGAGGTCTCTGCCAGGCAATCGACCAAATTCCTCCAGCTCCCACTGCTCATCTCATCTCTGAAGGCCTTGTCATAACTCCATGGTCAGCATAATATTCAGCTTAACTGAGCTACCAGTATCATAATCATCACCATGACTCATGCAATCTCAATAGAAGCCATGAACTCCGAAAGCAGATATTCCCAACTCTATTGACTATAACCATAAATTTAAACATTGCTTTCCAAGTCTGGATCCTTCCTACTGCCTGCACACCTGTCAGTGCTGAAGCTGGCTCTGACACTAGCACTATGCAGTCATTCCCCCTCCCAGCTCCGTTAAGAACTTAAGTTCCCAAGGTATTTTGGGAGACATGTGAAAAGGTGGATGTACCCCTTAAACAGAAAATATGTTGTCTTGATGGTAGGTTTTCAATAACATGAGTCTATTTAAGGTGACAAAGGTGCTGCCACCTTGTCAAGTATCACTCTTTTTGCATTCATCCTCACAGGCTGTAATTTATTGCCAAGATGGGATGAGAAATCTGTACCTTGCATTTGCTTCCTGAGGTCCCCATCTTGACTGTGGATTCTCTTCAGCTTTGTGGTCTTTTACAGAAGAGCAAGCAGCAAGGATAAAGATGCTTTACCTCTAGGTCTCTACTCTTCTAATGCACCATTCTGATGCCATTCAAATCTTTCACTGGGTATTTTAGAGAGTAACTGAAATGAGTCTGAGGCTTCAATCTAGGCAGCAATGACCCAACAAGCACATTTCCAAGCAGTGTCTGGGAAACAAGCAGTTTACGCTTTATGTAGGGAAAAGTACCTGGAAACTCCCTTAGGAAAAGCAGCTTGTCCTCCCAAGAAATCTTATCATACACCAACCCACCTCGAGCACTGAGGACCAAGAGCCCCGGATGTGCCAGCTTCCTCAGCTAATCAGTCAGCTGCTTCTCACTACTTAAGAGCTGCTGCATTGTTTATTCCCACCTATCCTACTGGATGACCACAGCAGGCCTTGTTGCTCAGCTGTGGCTATGATGTTTCCCACCCCGGCATTCTGGATGTGATTGTATCCTCTGGCACAGCAGGGTCCTGATTAATTCAGGCTGTACAACATGGGTCACAGTCTTACCTGGAAACATAAATAAACTCTAGAAAGCACAGCAAGAGGGGGGCAGCTGCAGTGTTTATTTGACAATCACATGCAGTGCTATACAATTCAGTCCTCCTTTCTTGCTCACCTCCCTTCTTCCCAAATGCTGCCAAACAGCTGTTGCTGCAACATCTGGGAATGAGTCCTTTTATTTAAAATGGCCAACATAAGTTTCCAGGCCAGGGACTTCAGGGGAAGCCAAGGGAAGAGGTGTCAGGCTTCATCACCCAGTGCACATCCTCTGCAGCCTGAGGATGGAAGCAGTACCCATCTGTCTGTGTGCCAGGGCAGACCCTGCAGTCTGAGCACTCTTGTCCCAGCACGGTGCCATCCACTACAGAATGTTCTTGGCAATGGCGTTCAGGGTCCTCACTTTGGCCACATCTGCCACCTTTATGGAGTACTCGGGGGCAGAGAAGGACGCTCCCATGGCAACGTTTGGATTTCTGTCAGGAGAACCAAGGATTAGTGGTGATCTGCTGGTGATACAGATGAGTAATATCCACCAAGAAAAACACCTCGTTTCCCCTAGCTTTGGCATTGGCCAAAGATGGTGCCACCCAAATCAAAGATGGGACAGTAACAGAAAGAATGATAATCCAAAGCAGTGAAGACCTATGGACAAATATAACCCATTCCTCACTCATTTCTCAGAAGTACACCCCACTGGCTTCCCAAACCCTACATGCTTATGTTAAAAGTCTAAGGCAACTACACCACAACCTGCCTTCCCAAGTGCCCTCAAAACTCCTAGAGTGGCAGTAGCAAGAGAAATGCCCCAAGGATCTGGCTCTGCATGGAACTCATGTCCATCTGAGGAGCACTGTTGGATTCATACACTGCAGAACAGTGTGTCAGGCACCATGATCTCAAATGTAAAAGCCTAACAAACACTCAGAAAAGCGTTTGAAATTTATGCCAATTCTACAAATGCATGTTCACATTCATCTAGCCTTTTGCTCATAGAGTTCTGCTAAAAAATAAACATAAATAATCAATTACCTGAACTTCATCCCTGAGTCCCGAGCTGAGCGAGCAGAGCAGTGAAACTCAGAAGCAGTGGAGCCTTCCAGAATCCTCTGCAGGTTGCGCTCTGTGATGCCACCTCCTGGCGGGAACAAGCCCCAAGTCACACACCGAGCAGAAAACAGTATTTCTAACCTGACATCACCCGGGGACCTCACCACTAAGGGACAGGAGCCATATACACTGAAGGGAAAAAACAGCCTTGGGAAAACAGAGACCCAGGCACATGAAAACGGACGGGAAAATCCCTGGCTCATGTTCTCCCACAGATCTAGTGCTGTCCTCAAATCCTGCAGGGAGCAATGGCTGCAGGGCTCTGCCCTCCCCAGCAGGCTGCATGGCCTTTACTCACACCAGGGCAGGAGCTGCTCCTCCTGGGCAGCTGGCTCAGAAAGCCAGATCAGAGAGTGGATTCCAGGGCAAGAGGCTAGCAAGGAAAGGCTAGGGATTGCAGGACCTGGTAGAGATGACAAAAAAACATTACCTGGCACCACCACAATTCTGCCTTTTGCCTGAAAGAAGAGTAACAAGCACGTCAGTAATATCATCAAGGGTTATATCCACACGTGCATTTGTGAGGCAGCAAAGAAACCTCGTATGCAGCACTTTCCGTAAGCTCATGGATGTCACCATGGTTTACAATTTGTGTGCCCTCACCCATCTTTTTTGTACAATTCATGTTTTAAAAGTGGAAAAGAACTTGCAGATACAGCTAAGATGACCTGTCACCATTCCCTCCTCCCTCTCCATCCCACCTTGCACCCTCTCAGGTACACCTGTTGCACCTTCCTAAAAGGGGCTGTGAGACACTCAGCAGGGACCTCACTGCTGTTTGCATGGGCTCATCACACCAGCTGTTGAAACCAACTCCCACTACTCTCCCTGAATCTGCAAACAAGAACCTAACCAGTTTTTGCTGTGGGAGACTTCGGGGCCCAGCCTACATGGACTTGGGGAAACAGATAGAAGTCAAGCTAGAGAGGGAAGGCAAGCACTCCTTGACAGGAGTCCTTTCCAGGAATGAGGGATACCAGCTGCCTGTAGGCAGTGCCAGGGAGCAGCCACAGTAACCCAGAGGAGCACAGCAAACACTCACCTGTTCTGCAAGCCTCTTAATCAAGGACAATCCTTCCAGTGCTGAGCTGTCACAGCCACTTGTCAACACTCGCTCAAAGCCCAGGGAAATCAGGGTCTCCAGTGCCACCAGAGGGTCGTGCACCATGTCAAAGGCTGAGGGACCAGAACAACAGAAATCGCTGTTCATTGTGCTCAAGCCCTGTCCCTCAGCCAGCTCCCCAAAAGGCAGCAATAGGAAGAGCCCTGCTCACATTCTGGATTCACAGCTCCTGACTGTAACACTCCCCTTGCAGCAGTGCCAGGGCCACCATACTCAGCTCCTCAGACACCTCCCCTCTCACAAGGCAATGAGACAGCTCCCAAACCTGAGCCCCCTTGGCCCTTTCCATTGTGGGGAATAGCACAGCCTGCAGAGCTTTCCCTCTCCAAATAACTACCAAAGAAGATCAAGCTCAACTCTCTTCCAGTCCCACCTTCCCCCAGCAGTGGGACACAGACTGGACCCTGCCCAGGGCCACCATCCCTGGAAACTCACCACGGTGAAATGTGACGGGCAGGGGACGGCACACAGCTGCAAAAAGAAGACACATGGTCAGTCAGGCCTGCTACAGAGTCTCTTGTGCTAGAACCAGAAACATACATGACACAGAAGAAGGCAAAGGCTTCTCAAGCCATTCCTGGAGAGTTCAAGAAGAGAACCCATCCTTGCTGGGAACAATGCTGCTTATCTAGGTTTTTTTATGGGGAAAAGTTCTTCTACTCTTTGAAAAAGCAACAAACCTCTGTTTTTATGGGTAACACCAAAATCGCCCATCCCATCTGGAACATGCAGAAACCTTATTCCCACCACAGATGACTTTCTCTGCAGGAAGGACGCAGGGAAGTTGTACCATCTACCTGGGAAAAGGACAGGACCAACCCTTTTTGGAAGCAGGAGGGCCAATTTTTGTGATTTCCTTCATTACCTACAATTTCTGCTGTCAGACCACAGCAAACTTCACCAGAGCTGTTCTATTTACTGAGCAAAGCTTTTTTATTTCTACAAAAAATATCCACCTGTTCCCTGCCCTGGAAACAGCAGAGCACATGTTGGCCTAGAGGAGCTAAGTCCTGACAAGACCCTTTGCCTTAGCTACACTCCCTACAGCACATTTGCCTTCATATGAGAACCACAGCACCACATTACCAGAGAAAGGCCCAGCCTTCTTTAGCTTTGGCTGTAGCTCCCAAAAAATACGCAGAAAGAAAGAGAATTTGCTTGTGTACGTTTATGGTCTGAACAAACAACCTCTCCCTGCAGCTTTTCATGTGTTCACACCACTCTCTTGTAATCTTTTCTCCCTGTGTTTGTTAAGAAAGAAAAATAAATTGCCAGCTATACACAAGGCCAAAGTTCAGGAGATGTATATCCTAGACGCCTGCAGGAAGGGCATAAGGAAAATAACAAAGGACAAAAAAACTGATAGAGAGAATTCAACAGTTGAATGCCTCAAAGCAGCTCACCTAAGCCTTCTTACACCTTGCTATTATGTCCCAGGTGGCCTCAAACTCTGTGTGAATGGCTTGGGGCTGTGGCCCTCGGTCTGCAAAGTTTCTAAACTACCTAACGACTTACAGGTATGCTAGGAAATGAAACCGAAAACCGTGAAAAGAGATGGCAAGTCCGCAGGCAGGACATGCAGACCAAAGCCCTCTGTACAGTTCTATGGCATCAGCCGGAGCAGCACTACAAGCGTGGCACAGCACACAGCTCTGCCTGGAGGCACCCTCACCCAGCAGCGCCGTGCAGAGCTCCGTGTCGATGCGCCCGTCCTCGGTGAGGGCCCCGAACACCAGCCCGTCAGCGCCGTGCAGCTTGGCCAGGCGGATGTCGGCTTTCATCACCTCCACCTCCCGGTCCGAGTACAGGAAATCCCCGCCGCGGGGCCGGATCATGACGAACACCGGGACCCGCACGCACTGCTTCACCACCTGCAGCAGCCCTGCCGGCGGGACAGGGGCGGCTCAGCTCCCGCCGCGGCAGCTCCGGCGCCGGGGCGGGCTGGACGGGACCGGGAGCGGGGAGGGAACCGAGCCGGACAGAGGGAAGCGAAGGCCGACCGACAGGGAAGGGGGCCAGGGGCGGGCGCGGCTCACCCATGCTCGGGGTGGTCCCTCCTTCCACGAGGCCCGCGCACAGCTCGATCCGCCCGGCACCTGTGGAGAGACGCGTCAGAACCGGCCCCGCCGCGCTGTCACCTCCTCCCGCGAGGCCCCCGGGCCTTACCTCCACGCTCCGCGTTGACGGCGGACTCCACCGAGTCCACGCACACCTCCATGAGGAACCCATCGTCCATGCCTGCGGGACGGGAGCGGTACGGTCACCCCGGACCGCCCCATGGCGCCCGCCCGGGCCGCACCGGCCCCGCCGCGGGCCCGCCCCGCTTCCGCCTCAGGCCCCGCCCCCTTTCGCGCTTCCGGGCCCGCCCCCTCGCGGCCTGGGCCCGCACCGCCCGTCGGCGCGAGGGCGGGCGCGCGGGCGGGCGGAGGCGCGGGACGCGAGCCGGGCGCGCCCACGCCGGCGCGCGGCGCGCGCCAGCCCCGCCCCCCGGGCTCCTGGGCCCCGCCCCCGCCGCCGCGCGGGCCCCGCCCCCGTTCCGCACGCGCCCTCACCACCTGCGCTGGCGGCGCGCGGGGGTCGCTGCTCTGCGCTGCCGGTCACGCGCCGCGCGATCGTCATGGCGACGCCCGGGCGGGACCGGAAGTGCTCGTTCCGCGCTTCCGGCGGCGCCACTTCCGGGGTGGCTCGGGATGCTGCGAGCGGCGCGCGGCGGGGCCCGGCAGCTGCTGCGGGGGGGACCCGCACCGCCACCGCCGACACATGGCCGCCTCCCCCCGCGGCTCTGCCTTCCGTGCCGCCTGCTGCAACAGGCGCCCCAGCCCGCCGCGCCGCCGCCCGCCGTGGGGCGATGGCTCCTGGTCTGCAGCGGTGCCGTGGCCGGTGCCGTGGTGCTGGGCGGCGTCACCAGGTGAGCGCGGCATCCCCAGCCCCGCCGGGAGGCGCGCAGAGCGGGGCCCTGGAGGCAGCCGTCGGTGTCTGCCCTCCGGTCCGCGCCGCCGGTCACCCTCTGTGGCTGTCCCGTACACCGAGACCCACCCCGAGCGCGCCTGTGAGAGCTCCTCTCCTGTCTCCCCTTCTCGACTGCAAGGGGAGATGGTGGCAGAACCGGGGAGACTGTTGATTGTCTGTGGATGCCACTGGGGGGTAACTCTTACACATATATCGTCATTTTAGGTCTGGTCATTCACAGACTCTCTGATCTCCATCATGTTTCTAGTTGTGAGCTTAAGGATTGTCTGAACAAGGGATTTAAGAGTTACCATAGATCCACAGAATATCCTGACTTGGAAGGCTCCCACAAGGACCACTGAAATCCCAGCTCCTGGGCTGTAGTGCAGCCAACAGCTGTCACTTCAGTTAGTAGATTTGCTTACTGTCAAGGGAGTGGGTTGTGCCTGTTTATGTCTCTGCTCCCAGACTGACAGAATCAGGCCTTTCTATGGTTGACTGGCACCTGGTGAAGGAGATGAAACCCCCTCAAACACAGCAGGAGTGGGAAGCCGAGTTCCAGAAGTACCAGCAGTTCCCAGAGTTTAAAATGTGAGTGCAAAACTGGAAGGAGGGTGGGCTGAGTGCATCCTCCCTGCAAGTGAGCCACTCATAAAAGTGTTGTGAGAAGGAAGATGTTTTCTGAAATCACTGGGAAGGCACACAAAGCCTGCCTGGTGGTGGCTCCTCTGTTCCCTGCCTTTCTCTGCGGAAGGCGATCCCACGTGGTGCAAAGTTCAGTGTGGAGCTGTGAAACTGTTGCTTTACTGTCCTTTAACAGCCTGAACCACGACATGACGCTGCCAGAGTTCAAGTTTATCTGGTACATGGAGTACTCGCACCGCATGTGGGGCCGCGCTGTGGGCCTGGCCTACATCCTGCCTGCCGTATACTTCTGGCGCCGGGGCTGCCTCAGCCGGCCCCTCAAGGGCCGTGTGCTGGCGCTCTGTGGGCTGGTCTGCTTCCAGGTGAGAGCCCTGCAGCCACAGGGCTTACTGATGTCTGAGTGTCACAGAACGACCTAAAGATCATCCCCAGTTTTACCTCCCCAACCAGGGATACCTTTCGTTAGACCAGTTTGCTCAGAGCTCCATCCAGCCTCTGGATGGGGTATCCACAACTTCTCTGGGAAACCTGTTCCACTGCCCACCACCTTCACGGCGCAGAATTTTTTCCCAATATCTAATCTAAACCTACCCTTTGTCAGTCTGGTGTCTTCTGATTCATCATAACTAAGACAGTGGCATTCCTGATAGCTTGGTGTCAGTGACACCATGATAGTGTGTCAGTGCTGGTAGGTAGTTGAAAGTAGAGGAAACAAGTTGCTTTGCCTTTAATGTTTATCCCATTTTAGTAGCTGCTGCTGTCCTGTCTGACTCTGAGGCCTCTCCTGCTCTGTTAGGGGCTGCTGGGATGGTACATGGTGAAGAGTGGGCTGGAAGAGAAGCCAGACTCCTACGACATCCCTCGGGTCAGTCAGTACCGTCTGGCAGCACACCTGGGCTCCGCGCTGGTCCTGTACTCTGCCAGCCTGTGGACAGGGCTGTCTTTGCTGCTTCCACAGCACAAGGTATGGAGTGGTGTGCCAGAATTTAAAAGCCCAGGGCAGAGTCAGTTCAGAGGGTTGGGGTGTGATGTGAAGGTAAGAAAAGGATGCAAAGGCTGATGATGCTTCTCCTGTAGTCTCTGTTCCTGACTCTGATCTAACACTTACAGAATATTTACAGTGTTAGAAAATACCCATTCTGTAAACTTCTTGGTTATGGGACACTTGCTTTGGCTCTTGCTGTTTTGGGTCAAAAGTGATTAGGCTCAGAATTTGTGGAAGTTCAGCCAGGGGTGTGTCTGGCTGGGCTAAATGGTTTGTTCCAGTAACTGTGCAGGGGCCACTTCAGTTTCTGCACAGAGCTGGACTTGATTAGCTGTGGTTTTGAGGGACCACTGAAGTGTGGCTACTGTGTGGTGGTCTGTAAAATCCCCTGTAAAACACAAGGCAACCCTTTTGCCTGTGTATGTGGTGAAGGCTTTTCTTAGCTGCTGCCAACAGCACTGGAAATGCCTTGATTATTTCTTTTTCTTTTTTTTATTTTATAGTTGCCAGAAACCAAACAGCTCCTTCGCTTGAGACAATATGCTCATGGCACTACAGCTCTCATTTTTCTTACTGCTCTTTCAGGTAAAGCTCTTACCTTCTGCTGTCCAATTTGTGACTCATTCCTCTCTGCTGGTTTGGGTTTTTTTTTTTCTTCTGATCTGGTGGGGACTGTGAGCAACCCCGTCCATTCTCTGGGAAAGCTACTGCTGTCAGTGATCTTACAGTCAGGAATCTCCTCACTGGTCTTTCCTGTAGGGGTAGAGATGCACCTTCCAGCCTGCCTGTGCTGTGTGATCTGTGTATATATTGTTAAAAGAAATTCAGGATGAAGCTGAGCTCTTGAATGAGAGCTGTGCAACCTGGAGTTACACCCTTGTCTACTCTGGTAGTCTCATTTTCTGCTCTGGAATTGCAGGTGCCTTTGTGGCAGGGCTGGATGCTGGCCTTGTGTACAATTCCTTCCCCAAAATGGGGGAGCGTTGGATCCCAGATGATCTTCTTGCCTTCACCCCCGTGCTGAGAAATATCTTTGAGAATCCTACAACTGTACAGTTTGATCACAGGATCTTGGTAAGTGCTGTCTTCCTGATATGTCTGGGCTACTTCTTGGTTGCCTCCTGCAGCCAAGCTGTCTTCTTTGGGCTGTGGTTCTGTCAGCTTGAGTGATTTCTAGGGTGTCCAAAGGGCCTGAGAGTGTCTTACCAGTTTGCTTCTGCAGGAAGAGGAAGTTTAGCATTGTTATTTATTTTCAGTGTGGCCTTCTTCCTTAAGGAGGTCTTCCTCCTGCGCAAGTAACACACTTTGTTCCTCTGAGTCTCCTTTTCCATAACATGAGCTACAGTGTGGGGTAGCCCTTGCTATTGAAATGTCTGGGAAAGCTGTGTGAAATAAAACTTGGAAATCCTGATATTGAAAGCTTCCTCCAGCATTTCTGAACTTGTTTTGCACAGTAATGCCCTGTGAATCTATCTCAGCTAGTTAGAGCAATCCAGATATTAAATACCACTGGCAACACTGCTGTGAACTAAGCTGTGGCTAAGACTAAAAAAAGAAAGATTAAGCTGGATCACCTGGAGTGACCTGCACAGCACGATTATGCGGGTGAACTGTAGCAGAGTGGTGGAAATGAGGTCCATTTTCCAGATGACTTCCACCTTCAGTTGTCAGGGTGACAGCTGGGGAGAGGGCAAACACAATCCCTAATTACTTGAATAAATGAAGAAAAGCTGTTGAAAAGTAAAGCATTAATTTGGAGCAAAATAAAAGTCTGCATAACTTCACTTAAATTTCAGGGTTGTTAACCTGATGGTGTGGGAGCTCTAGGATTTGGTCATGGCCATTAACACATTTCTTTAGTTAAGTATTGCTCCCACAATTTCTTTTACTGCATGGAAAGCACAGCCAAAGGGCCACTGCACCTGTTTCCCTTGAAGTTTCATTGAAGGGTGGTTGTTTCCCTTCCCTTCTGTAGGGAATTGCCTCTGTCACAGCTGTCACAGCACTGTACCTCTTCTCAAGGAAGATCCCACTCCCTCGAAGGACCAGGATGGCTGTGAATTCGTTACTGGCTGTAGCTTGCATGCAGGTACTGCCCTTATTTTTTTCCTACTCCTTTGTAGCACATTCACAAGGCAGAGCAGACCCCACTTGGATCTATGCTGGCTCCAAGAGTCTGGAGCTGAGAGGTGGAGCTGCATAGACCCCACACCTCACCATAATGCATGCACAATGAATTTGGGGTGGCTCATGGTATGGCCATGAGCCTTTCTAACACCACACTTTGTGCTAGGAGTGGTATCAGTGGTGCATCCTCAACTGCTCTTACCTCTTCTCCCTTCTTGGCAGGTGGGCCTGGGCATCAGCACCCTGCTGCTTTATGTCCCTACACCTCTGGCTGCTACGCACCAGTCGGGCTCCCTGGCCTTGCTCAGCATGGCACTGTGGCTCATGAGCGAGCTCCGGAGAGTTCCCAAGTAACGGCACCAGCGGGAGAGCCCTCCCGGGGAACCGCACCGCCGGACGCAGGGCCGGCCGAGTCCCCGAGCCCCGGGTGCGCAGGGGGATGTGCGCCCAGGCGGGCTGGCGCGGGAGGCGGCGGCGGGTGCGAACTGTGTAACATAAAGAGTTTTGCGAAGCGGCTGTGTCTGCCTGGTGCTCCTTTGCGGAGCGACGTGCGGGGGGATGCGGGGCCGGGCCGGGCGGATCCGCCAATGGGAGCTGACGGTGCCGCCAGCGCGGCGCGCTCCGGCCGCGGATTGGCGGCGTGGCGCGGCAGTGGGCGGGGCGCTATCCGCAGCGGAGCAGCCATGACGGCGCACAGCTTCGCGCTGCCCCTCGTCCTCTTCTCAGCCTTCTGGGGCCTCGTGGGCATCGCCGCCCCCTGGTTCGTGCCCAAGGGGCCGAACCGCGGGTGAGTAGGGGCTAGGGGGGTACCGCGGTCGGGGGTTCTGGAGCTGGGCCTGACCGTCTTAACGCCGATGTCTCCGCAGGGTGATCATTACGATGCTAGTCACCACCGCCGTGTGCTGCTACCTCTTGTGAGTACCGCGGGCTGGGCCCGGTACCCTTTCCCCCACCTCCGCCGGGTTCACCGGGACCGGTGGCTGCTGCCCAGCTTCCTCCGTGGATGGATAGGACAGACCCCGGACTGCAGCCCGCCTCCCTCCCGGGCCCATCACCCTCGGGGCAGCAGCCGCCCCCGGCGCGCTGGTCCTGCCCGCGGGGGCTGACGGCAGGTTGTGTCCCTTTGCAGCTGGCTCATCGCCATCCTGGCCCAGGCCAACCCTCTCTTCGGGCCACAGCTGAAGAACGAGACCATCTGGTACGTGCGCTTCCTTTGGGAGTGAGCAGTCCCTGGGAGCTGGCACCTCAACAGAGACTCCCCATCAAATCCATCACCGTGAGTGGGCAGAGATGTCCCTGCTTGCCTGCCTGTATCTGGCTGGGGAGGGAGCTGAAGCTCAGCCCTTGCTGGGCCGGGGGAAATGCTTTGGCTTCTGTGCATTGTGGCAGTGGTGAGCTGGTCCCAGCGTGAGGCTGCTGGCTCTGCGCTGAGCCTGAGCAAATCAAGCATTGTAGTTCTCAAATTTGTGGGAGCTCCCTCATGAATCCTGTTTAGTGCTAACTTCTCTTCCTCTTTTTGTCCCCCAGCTCTTGTAGCTGTTCCAGCCTCTACCCTCTTGTACCAGACAGCCCCCAGAGGTGCTGGGACAGAGGCTGGACCCGCTGCCCAAGCACACCTGGAGCATTGCAACCTGGACCAATGGATGGCTGGGCCCCCAAGCACAGCAGACAGCGGCCCTGGGTGAGGGCCTTCTAATCTGGCACTAGGAGCAGCCACGCTCCCAGGGAGAGATCCCTTCAGCTGGTCCAGTGCTGCAGTGACTGAGCACTGTCCTGTGAGGGATCTGTGTGTGGTGCCAGCACATCCTGTCCCGGCAATGCTTGTCCTACCCTCTTGGTGTGTTCAGCCCTAGCCTCCACGTGAAACCCCTGCTCATGCCCCAAGCTGCCCAACTAGTTGCCCTGTCCCTGGTCATTACATCCCCTGGCTGCCCATCTGCATGAGAACACAGGAGCCATTGCATCCTCTGTGGTCTGGTCAGTCCTCTGTGGTGGGGGTGGTCCCTGCTAAGGCAGATTCTGGCTGTGGGTGGGAGAAGAGAAGGCTGACCCTGGAGGAGCATGCAGACCCCCTGTGATAAGTGAGGTGTTTGGGTTGGCTGGAGGGGATGAAAAGAGAGCTGTCTCCCACCTGAGCAGTGAGGCAGCTGCAGTAGCGTTTAGGAATCTCCACCACGAGATGGGTCCAGGTTCTGAGAAGAGCCAAGTAGGGCATTGTGTTTTAGGTTTCCCCTTATTTATCAGGTAATTTATCTGTATTTATTTATTTGTCTGTGTTGTTTAACTTGTGTTGTGGAAATAAATCCTTTTTCTAGTAAGTCATGCTGGAGGCTGAGCAACAGTTTCAGTCTTATTCAGACACCTTTCCTTTCTCCAACACTGTTCTTGCACCATGGGAACAAGGCTGGGATCCTCAGCTGTTGAGCAGGAGATCAGCAGCACACTGGTGTATGGAAAGTTTTATCCTTGATGCCATCTGTATGCTCATGCTGTGGGACCAGGGTCACAGGGAGGGAACTGTGTGTGCTAGAGAAAGAACTTGGTACCTGCCCAGACTCTTGCAGCTGTGCTGGGGTCATTTCCATGGCACTGGAGCAGCTTGGCACCCTCTTTGCCAGGCAGCTATGAGTCAGGTGGGGAATAAGGTAAAAACCAGAGAGCAACATCTTGGAGGGCTCTGAGTGGGTAGGGTTTTCCTCTTAGGAAGAGGGCAGCAAAGGATTCTGTCTCCAAGGATCTGAACAGTTTGGTTTGGATCAGAGCTCCCCTTGCTGCCGCACTCTCAGTTAAGCTCAGTCCTGCTGGAATCAGAGAACAATACTGGCAGGAAAGGAGCTCCATCTTCCCACTGTGACAGCAAGAAGCAGCAGCAGAGATGTGCAGACATGCAGCCACCCAGCCACACCACCAGCCAGGAGCTATCACTGCTGGGAGCTGCTTGCTAGGAAATGAGACCAGTGCTGGATGGCTCAAGGGGTTTATTGCTACAGGAATGGGAACAGCTGAGTTCAAGGTAAATGACAAACTTCATTGGACCATCCGTGGGGCTCCAGCCCCAGGGAAGGTTTGTGCTTGTGGGCACAGCTGCAGCCCTGGGGCTGTGAGCTGGGCTGGACTGAGGTGGCTCTCCCAGGGGCAGGCCCAGCCTGCACTCATGGAGGAAAGAACCACAGGTCCTGACACTAGTGCCTGGGACACCACAGGGCAGCTGCGCCCAGGAGGGAATGTGTGAAAGACAGCCCACTTTGGTGGTGCCTCAAAAATCAATCCATGAGCCCTCAGGGCTCAGTCTGGGATGTTGGGTAGGACTGTAGGATTGTCCTCAGAGGGAAGACATAGCATAGAGCAGGACACCCCATCAGGAATACTCCAAGAAGTGGCAGGCTGGGCAGAGCAGCCTGGTGGAATTCGTGGTTTACCTCCTTCCTCCAGTAAACTCAGCTGGTGCCTGCTGTTCTCCTGGCCCTGTGCTTGTCAGGGCCTGCAGAAGCCACCACAGGTGATGAACCTCTGCAACTGGTGGCTGAGTCATGGGGTGGCTCGGTGCTTCAGGCCAGAGCCTTGGGTAGGCTGCCTCAGTGATAGTGTCCTGTTATCTGAGCAATCTGCCAGGGCTGCAGCCTTGAGCCTACTGGCAGCAGAGGACTTTGCTCGACACCACGTCAGTAAAGGCCAGAGGCCAAGAAATGCAAAGATTAGGACTGGGGCAAGGTGGAAAGGAAAGCTCTCATGTCCATAGCTGCCTCAGCCCACTGATTCTGGTTCTGATGCAGAGACGATGGAGTGCAGACTTTGAGATGGTCATTAAGAAAGAGTCCAAGCTCTCAGAGCCCAGGCCGTCAGCCAGTCCTGGTGCAACTGGATGCTGGGTACCACTGGCATCACGGCACGCTTCCCTGGCCCAGCGGCACCACCACCTTGTCCAGCCAGAGCAGGGTGTGCTGGGCGGAGCGCAGCTGCCGGCGGTGGATGCGGCGCAGCCGCAGGAGGTAGAGGACGATGGCCAGCACCACGACCAGGATGCAGGCGAAAAAGAGATAGTGGTTGTAGACAAAAGAGAGGCGCAGCCAGGAGGCGTGTGCTTGCCGGATGCTCTCCTGACGGAGATCCCTATGGAAAGGAATGTCAGGACTGGCCACAGGATGCAGTGGGGTACTGCCAGGGTCCTGCTGCGGTCCGTGCAGAGCCCTCACCCAGCATGGTCACCCTGCTCCTCCCCAGCCACCCCTCCCCGTGTGACACCATCACTGAACCTACGGTACCTGAGTGGCAGAAATCGTGTCTTGTAGAGGATGGCCCCGAGTGTCCACTGCACCTCCCGGTCATACACCAGCTGGGCTGTGCGCAGGCTGGGGTACTCCAGCGGGAACTGGAAGCCCTCGTGAAGGACTTGGTACATCCAGGCTGATTTGAAGCACTGATACCTGCAGACACAGCACACAGGAGCATCAGCCAGACCCTAACAACTGCACCAGTCCCTTACCCCACCAAAAGGCCCCCCGGAGGTCCAGCCATGGCATCTCCCAGCAAGTCCATTTACTTCAGCCGGTGCTGGTCAGCATGTGCTGAGTAGAGGCCGCCACGGAAACGCTGGGTCAGCACCTCCCATCGCTGGCTGCAGTACTCCTGAGGGAAGGAGAAGTTTGGGTTCAGAGCAGAGAAACCACCCTCACTCCCAGCCCCAGGAACAGCCCAGCTCCCCTGGGCTGGGGCAGCACCCACCTGGGCAGCAGAGGTGAAGGTGGAGGCACTGTATTGGCCCCCCAGGCGCAGCACATCCTCAGTGCAGTAGAAAAACTCTGAGAAGCCATAAAACTCGCTGTTGCTGAAGTCAATGGGTGCTTTGTAGGTGTTCACCAGAGAAGCATGGCTGCCATTGGACCCTGCCAGGAGGGGCTGCAGCAGCTTTGCACAGGCCTGCCAGTCCCCTCGTCCCCTCATGTACAGGGTTTGGCCACCCCTCACCACTGTGTCCTCCAGCCCCACAGGCAGGCAGGGATCCAAGAAGGGCATCTTAGGGTTCAGCCCTGTCTGCTGGCTGTGTAGGCTGGAAAACAGTCCAGGAAAAAAACAGCAATTGCACAGGGGTCCTACACCACCTCCCAAAAGCCCAATCTAGCCCTGTCCCAGATACCCTCTGCACCAGACCAGGCTGTGTCCTCTTGTACTCTGCAGAGCTGGTGCCTGCTCTGCCACCTCCTGCTAAGGAGGAACTTGCCAGATCTGTCATGCTGGCCTGCAGCTACATGCTCTGAGCACCTGTAGGGTGCAACAAGGCACAGCCCACCCCACCCAGCTCATGGGGATCTGTGCCTCTGCACAGCCTCTGGGGATCTGGAGGCAGGGGCTGCTCCCGGCACAGGAGTACCTGGGCACCAAGCCTCTCCACCTCTGGCGACAGCTTCATCTTGTGCTCTTGGAAGGAAAGGAGAGACAGGAGACAGGAGAGTTCGAGGTGGGGATGCAATGGAAAGATGTGCTGAGAGAATCGGTGCTGGAGGAGGGGAAGTCAGAGCAGGAAAAGCCAAAAGCCACTAGGAGGGGCCTCCTTGTAGCCTGTCACAAGGAGAGAAGGAGGAAGGCAGGGAGCCGTAGCACTGATAACGCCTGCCAGGCTTGGAGAACAGCAGCAGCCAAGCACTCTGTGCCAGCTCAGGCACCTGCCACTGCTACACAGCTGCTGCCAGCGTGGCTGTGGGAGCTGTTATCACCACAGGCAGCTCTTGAGGCAAATCCAAGGAGGAGAGCACAGCATGAAGGAACCAGCACCCCATTTCATAATGCACTAGTGGGGGCACCACTAGGTGAGGCAGCAATACCGGTTGTGTGCATAGGTTTGGTTCAGCACATGTTCCTCATAGCGCTGCCGGGCAAAATTTCCCCCAAAGCCCAGGAAAGTGTTGACGTAGACACGGTACATGTGGCCGGTGTGCTGCACGTCACAGCCCAGGTTGAATTCTGCCAGCAAGCTCTTAGCAGCCTCCTCCTGCTGACACAGATAGGTCCATGATCAGCAGCAATCCAGGGAAGGCAGGAGCTGCTCTCGGGGACCAGACACACACCTGCAGTGGGGAGGAGATGGCTCCAGAGTCGGGCACTTCATAGGCAATCTGCAGGGAGGCGCCTCCCATGTCTAGGATCCCAACAGTTCGTTTCCGCACCAGGGACTTTCCCTGGTCCCCCAGCGCTACGGTGACCACTGCATCCTCCTCTGCAACCCACAGCAGCATGTCAGCAACAGGCAGGGCTTGGGGCAGCAACTTCTCCCTTCTACCATCACCCCACAGCTGCCTCATGTGGCTTCTTCACCCCTGCAGGCAGACCTCAAGGGCCACCTGCAAGGACCACCTCCCATGTCCAGGAAAGTTTCACACGTATGGCAGGGACCAGGCATTCTGCCTACTCCAGAGGCTGATCTCAGCTACAGCACTGGTACAAGGTCCAGCACGGCTCTGCTTAGATCCTCCCAGCTGTATTACAAGCAGCCAGACTCACCATCCTCGTGATCAAACCGTCCCAGGACAAAGTTGATGCCAATCCACGCATAGACACCTGCACAAGACAGAAAAGGTCATTACAACAATATACTAAAGAGGAACAAGCAGTGCTTTGTGGCAGCTCTTACCTTCCTGCTTTCCTGAGATCACTTCTGCATGTGATTTGGAGAAGAGGAAATCAAACTCCAGGGGCACATTTGTCACCAAGTCATCCAGGATTGCAGCTTGCTGCCTGCAAGAGTGTAGGAGAGGGATAGATGCTGGTGAAGAGACCAGAAATCACACTGCACCACAGCCCCCGTTCAACCCCACGAGTTCAGCTGTTGCAGCTAGCATGTTTTGGAGACGAAAAGCAGATCTATTCGTTTGAGATCCTCAGTCAAAAGCATCTCCTCTCAGCTCCCTGCCAGCAGGCTCAAACCCTCCTTCTCCATCCCTCACCACTCACCCCTACAACACACCCTTTCCTTTTTCAATTCCCCCCACAGCGCATCCCTGGCTAGCCTGACAAGGGCCGCGAACTCACCACTCGGGCAGCAGCCGCATTCCGGCCGTGCACAGGATGTACAGCGGCGTCTCCTTGTGCTTCCGCGCCGGGACGTGCGCTGCCGCGAACCGCAGCAGAGGCCGCAGGTAGGGGGTGGCCTGCTCGGGGGCTGCCGCGGTCACGGAGATGCCTGGCGAGGAAGGCGCTGTGAGCCAGCCCGTCCCGTCCGTGCGCGGGGGGCTCGGGGCCGGACAGGGGCAGCACGCACCGGGTTTAATTTTCTTGACGACGGGGCGGCTGCTCCGGTCCCTCATCTGCTTGATGTCCAGCAGGTCGTGGGGGTTCCCGTTGTGCGGGGGCCAGAAGTAGACGAAAACCCGGGACCCGCTGCTCCCGCAGTCCACCACCACCCCGTAATTAAGGGACGAGTCCTCGGTGTCTGTGGCCGACAGCTCCTCCGCCCGCGCCAGGTACCTGCGGCACGGCGGCACGGCGGCTCAGCACCGGCGGCCGGCGGTGACCCCGCTCCCCGGCAGCCCAGTCCCCGCTCACCTCTCGTCCCGCCGGGAGGCGCGGGGCGGCGCGGCCCAGCGGCGGGGCACGACGGCCGCCAGCAGCAGCAGCAGCCCCAAGAGTAGAGCGAGCCCCAGCACAGCCGAGCGCTGCCGCGGCCCCGGGCACGGTCCCACCGAGCGCCACGACAGGCAGGAAACGCCGATCCTGAGGGTAGAGACCACTGTTCGGCACCGCGCCGGCGCCGGCCCCGACCCCCCGGCCTGGCCCGGCCCGGCCCAGCCCGGTCCCGCTCACCTGGCCATGTGCGTCCGCGCATCGCCGCTGCCGGCACCGCCGCCGGCACCGGCGGACACGTCACCGGCCACTGCCGCCGCCGCGCCCCGCCGGACGGAGCCCCGCCCCCCATAGAACGGCCACCAATCTGCTCCGCCCGCCCTGCTGGAGCCACGCCCATACTGCCCGACGACCAATCATACTGAGAGGGATGCGCTCCCCCCTCGCGCGGGCGAGGGCGGTGCCCGGCTTCGTCCTTGCTCCCGCTTCCGACCTTCGCCTGGGGGCGTCACGCGGAGGCTCCCAGCCAATCACGGGCGCCCAAATACACAGCACGCGCCGACATCCGGAGCGGCGGACTCGCCGTCCAATGGCGGCTCTTCGGCCTCGCGGAGAGGCGGGGCGAGCGGGCCAAAGGTCGCGGGCGCACCAGCCAATGCGCTGCGCGGCAGGGCGGAGCGCGAAGTTGAGATACCCAATGGGCTGCGAGGGCCGGCAGGGCGGGCAGTCCCGGTGGCCAACGGGCAGCGCGCCCGAACATGCCGGGAGGAACGGCCGGCCAGTGGCGGCGCCCGAGCCACGGCGACGGCGGCCAATGAGCGCGGTGTGCGTGGGCGGTGCGCGGCCTGTCGAGCCAATGGACGCGCTGCGGGGGCGGGCGCTGGGCGGCGGCGGCCAATGGGCGCCGGGGAGAGGCGGGGCGGGGCGGCGCGGGGCGCGGCGGGCGCGGGCCGGGGCGGCGGCGGTGGCGGCGGCGCGATGGAGCTGGGGGCGGGAGCGGGGGCGGGCGCGGGCCCCGGTGCGCGGGGCGGCGCGGAGTCGGGCCGCGTCCTGCTGCTGCTGATGGGCGGCGGCGGCGGCGCGGGCTGGGCGCGGCGGGGCGGCGCGGAAACGGAGGTGGCGCCGGGTCCCGGTCCCGGCCCGGGGGGCCCTGAGCCGCGCTCCCCGCCCGCCCCCGACTACGAGGCGCTGCCCCAGGGCGCCGCCGTGTCCACGCACATGCTGGCGGGCGCCGTGGCGGGCGTCATGGAGCACTGCGTGATGTACCCCATCGACTGCGTTAAGGTGCCAGCGGCGCGGCGGGCGCGGGGAGGGAGGGAACGGGGCGTCACTCCGGGACCCCGGGCACGGTCTGACGAGCCGCACGGCCGGGCCCGCCCTGTTTTGCAGACGCGGATGCAGAGCCTGCAGCCGGAGCCCGCCGCTCGCTACCGGAACGTGCTGGAGGCCCTGTGGCGCATCGCCCGCACCGAGGGCATCTGGCGGCCCATGCGGGGCCTGAACATCACGGCCACCGGCGCCGGCCCGGCGCACGCCCTCTACTTCGCCTGTTACGAAAAGTTAAAAAAGACGCTGAGCGACGTTATCCACGCGGGGGGCAATAGCCATATGGCCAACGGTACCGGCCCCGCCACGCCGGGGTGGGAGCAGGGTGGGAGCGGCAGGTTTGGCGGTAGGGAGGTCCGGTCCCGCCGCGGGGTCGGGGTGCCATGGATGTCCTAAAGCCCTGTGCTCTCTCCAGCCGTGAGCCAGCCGCACGGTGCCGGGCACGGGGAGGCACCGCTCCGCGCCTGCCAGAGCTGCTGCCAGGTATCTGGCCTGAAGCAGGTTAGTGGCGCTGGCTCGGAAGGATGCTGCTGGTGGACAGGAGCTGCCTGCAGACAAGCTGGGACTGGCCATGGCCCGGTGGGTTGGCAGTGCCAGAGCTCACCCCAGGAGTGCCACATGGTTTCGGAGCCCGTCTCGCCGTGGTGCCCATTACTCGTCTCAAGGACCTGCTACAGTAGAGGGAGCATGGGGCTGAGGGGAGAGCAGGACACGTTCTGCCCGTGGCAGGCGTGCAGTGCAGTGCCAGCGGGGTCCTCCACGGGATGTGGGGACACTCACCATCCTGAGGCCTCCCTGCCAGCTGTTGGCATTGGCCTGTCCCCCAAGGAGTGGGCACAAATGAGTCCCGGCCACCCCGTGGGACTTGGTAGCCTTCTCCCTCTCAAACTCACTCTGGGTGGGAACCCCTGAGGATTAGCCTGCCTTTTGGCAGGGAGATGGAGGCCAACTTCAGATTTCACTTTTTTCAGGGGCCTCCTGTGCCTTGCCCAGGGACTCAGGGCTGTGGTGGAGTCCCAGGGTCCCTCACCTTTCCCCCCCTCACATGTGGCAGTTCTTGTTTTGCAGGTGCAGCCGGGTGTGTAGCAACGTTGCTCCATGATGCAGCCATGAACCCTGCTGAAGGTAACGATGGTCCTGGCCTGCCGGGGAGGGGAGGATCAGGGTCTGCCTGAGCCTCTTGGCTTCACTCTGTGGCACAAAGAGTGCTCTTGTTATTTGCCTGACTGCAGAGGTTCTTGGGGGCCCATGTGTCCGGTTAGGGACCCTGGCAGCTGTCTGTTACGAACAGGGTGGGTAGAAGAGATTAACTCAGGAGCACAGCAAACCACGGTTTAGGAGGAGCTGGGAGAGCACAGGCCTTTCATCCAGGAGTTTGGCTAGGGACTGTTACCTGGAGCAGGAGAGAAGGCAAGAGGGATGTCATTGGCAGTGCCAAAGTTGTTCTAAGTGTGTGGAGGCTGGGCATTGCTGTATTGAGATCTAGGGAAGAGGTGGTACAGTTGTTGGGATTGTGTTCAAGAAGAAAATGAAAAGAGCGAAGTACAAAAATATGCTAAAGAAGTTTGGAGAAGGGAGATTTTGTGAAATGTCTAGAAGATGCTGATTTTGATGAGCTTGATATATTTGAAAAAGGTATAGGGAGTTAGTAATTTTAAGTCCATGAAAGTGGTGGAAGGAAAAGCAATGAGGAAAGGCCAGTCATGAAGGTATTTTTCCCTCTTAAAACTGGAGGGCTTGTTATAGTGCAGGCTCTAGCTGATGTGGGCACGGATCCTCCCTCCCCACTGCATGGCAGGAACCTGGAGGATGAGGCAGCTTCCAGACCGTTGTCATTCCTTCCCTGGAGCTTCTTTTGTCATGACTGTAGTAGTTCAGTGTTGCATCATTTTTAGCTCCTTATGGTCACATTGAGATATGGGGAGGTAGAACAGTTGGCAGGCTGTGCTCTGGACTCCCCTGTCCCACTCTTGGATGTGTTAGGGGGTTTGGAATCTGAATCTTGCCCCAGAGTGGCTGGATTTTGGCAGTGGCTGCTAACAGTTCCTGGCTATTGGGTTCTGCAATGGGCAGTAGTTATTCTGGGCTGCAGTGGGGGTGGCAGGGGATGGACAGTCTTACCCAGATCAAGAGCTGTCTGGGAAATAAGAGACTGGATGCCAGGGGGGTTTCTTCTGACTGAGTGATAGCTCAGCAGCAGTGGATGGGGAAACATCAGTTGCTCGGGAGCAGGGGTGGATTTGGACTGTAAGCAGGGGATATCAGGATATTCCCTGGGGCTGTGGCATGTGAGTGGCTTCATAGTGGTGATGTCTGTGTGACAGTGATGCCTCAGCAGATCTAAATGGCTGGTGTCCTGTCTAGAGACACAGGGGCACTGGTGGTTCGAGTTGTCTCTCTTCAGCTCTTAGGCCAATGTGACCAAACCCCAAGCAGTTGGAGGCAGCCTGGCTTTCTGTTTACCCTTCTCTCTCCTCTTCCCCTCTGTGCCTGGGTCCTGGCTGCTGCTGCTCCTGTCGCCTATCCCAAGTGGTGAAGCAGAGGATGCAGATGTACAACTCGCCTTACCAGCGTGTGATGGACTGTGTACGGGCTGTGTGGCGCAACGAAGGGGCCGGAGCGTTCTACCGCAGCTACACCACCCAGCTCACCATGAACATCCCCTTCCAAGCCATTCACTTCATGACCTATGAGTTCTTGCAAGAGCAGCTCAACCCCCACAGACAGTACAACCCAGGCTCCCACGTGGTCTCTGGAGCCTGCGCGGGGGCTGTCGCTGCTGCTGCCACTACGCCTTTGGACGTTTGCAAAACGCTGCTCAACACCCAGGAGTCCCTGGCCTTGAGCTCCAACATCAGCGGACACATCACAGGCATGGCTAATGCCTTCAGGACGGTGTACCAGGTGGGCGGTGTGACCGCCTACTTCAGAGGGGTCCAGGCGAGAGTCATTTTTCAGATGCCCTCGACAGCGATTGCCTGGTCCGTGTACGAGTTCTTCAAATACATCCTTACCAAGCGCCAGGAGGAGCGTCGGGCTGGGAAGTGATCCAGAGCCAAGCGCCATTCCAGACCTGCCTCACATCCTCTCCTGGTTTGTCTTGTGACCCCTCTCCCTTTTGGTTTGTGTTGAAGAGAGGGGCAGCGAAGCCCTTTGGGGTTTAGCGATGCCATTTTTTGCCTGTGGCTGTTGCAGCTCTGCTCTGGCTGCCCAGTTTGCTCTCTCCTGGGGTCCTCTGAGATGTCCTGCTGGGAGCTGCAGCCCAGGTCACATCCCCTGGCACTTTGGTGGAGCTGTGCTCCTGACTTCCCTTAACCACAACATCTCACGCAAAACTCATCCCTGCTCAGAGGGGAAGGTGAATGTCCTGGCCTGCCCCTGCCAGGGCCAAGCTGAGCTCACAGTCGCCAAGGAGGGGGTGACAGCGGGATGCTGGGGGCTTTGTCTGGCTTTTGGCTGAAGCAAAGTGTAGGTCCTGGCCGTTGTCTTGTAGCACGCACACATGATGCTGAGTGCCCTGCTGGTGGTGGGTGAGGGGAGGATGGCACTTGAGGAGGGAGCCTGTAGGTTTGTTCTTGTTCCTGCTCTTGACACCTCCAATAAAAACAGTTCTGCTCTATCCTCATGTCCCATTCTTACTCCGGCATGGCTCAGCTCTCAGTACTGTGCCTTTCTGACTGTGTCTGGTGCTGAGCTCTTTTGATGGATGCCAGAGCAGGGAGAGAAGAGCAGCCTGGGGGTGGTGGTGCTGGGAGAAGGGGGCCTGTCTGGCCCAGTCACCCTGGCAGCATGCAGGGGTGAAGGTGCCCCCATACCCTTTGGCTCATGGTCCATTGCCTGCTCCTGGTGTGAGTTGTGACCCTGCAGGAGAAGCTCAGGTTTATGTTCCTTGGCCAGGTACTCCCACACCCTCAGTCTGACTGGGGATCCTCTAGATCTTTCCAAATTGCTCCAAAAGGAGATGTTGGCAGGAGGGGTTGTGTGTCAGGAAAGGCACAGGAATTTAGTGCTGAGTGAAGGTTTTGTGCACCTTATATAGGAGATTTGGAGCTCAGCAGAGCTTTTGTCCCATAAGTTTGAGTAATTAGACTAGTTTGATGCTTGATGAGCATCTCAAAATTGCTCAAAGTGCTAATATCTTTTCCGATCTAGTGGTAATTAGTGGAAGAACTTCTTTTTAACATGTTGTTAGTTGTCTTGACACCCGTGTATTTTAGGGTCCCACCCAACTACGGAGCTGTGAGCTGAACACTAAAGTATTGCCTCATTGTGCTGACCTGCCCAGAGCACATCTCTGGGTTTCTTGAACAGGGTGCTCATGGGTGATGCCTGACTCTCCCAGTGCATTCAGGTGTGGCATGTGTCCCACGAAGGCATGCCCAAAATAATGCCCTGGAGGAAATGCATTCACAGCTGTGGTATGTGCTGCCAGTGGGTATCTGGGTCGGATCAGAGCTGCTCCAGAGGATCTGCTGGCCTGGCCTGCACAGAACACTGCTGGAGTGGGGCTGTGGTGAGGACAGAGGGGTTTTCCTGTGGCTGGAAGAGCTGCTGGGTGAGCAAGAGGGATGTGCCACCCTCAGTGGGCTTTGGGCTCCAGCACAGCTGTAGGGCAGAGAGCCCTGCACTGCAAGGCTGGGTACTTGACACCCTGCCCAAGCCCCAGCCCAGCCCTGCTTCCACCTTGCCCTCATGCATCTCTTGCCCTGGTTCCTCAGGGTGGTGAGGGAAGCTGAGTGACGACCTGTGGGATTTTTGATGGCTGCCTGGCAGGTCTGGATGTCCCTGGCACAGAGCAGCCACAGCCACCGCTCTGCAGCTTTGGTTGTGTGCTGTGCCCATCCTCTGCTCCCTGGCATGGGCTGCAAGCTCCTGGTCCCTGCTTTTTTTGCTCAAGGATAAGAAACTTAAAGACACAAAAGCCACAGGAAGTCAGGAAATGGAAGTTTTCCCACTATTTCAGGAGCTGGGGCTTTAAGAAATAGTCCTGAGTATTGCAAGATTTGGCAGCCCTGCAGCTCCTCCACCCAAGAGGAGGAAGCAGAGATGGCTGGGAGAGACCAGGGCAGGATTAAGTTGGAGGGCAGGGCATTAGACAGGAGTTTGCAGAAGATGGGTACAACTGGGCTTTGCCAGGACTGGTCTCTGCCCAGGAGCTGCAAGCTGTTGGCAGCAGAGCTGCAGCTTAGCCTTTAGCCCTCACCATGCATTGGGGCAATGACAAACCCCATAGAAGTAAAGACAAACAGATTGGGGCTGGGGGAAGATTCACACTATTAAATCCATCAGCTGCTGGAAGAAGCTCTATTAATGTCAGTGGATGAGGGCATGGTTGAAAGTATCTCTAGCATATTTTCCAGGAATAACTACCCACAGAAGTCCTGGGAAAGGAGGGAGTGAGACCCCCCAGGAACAGGGAGATAATAGGTCAGCGCAGCCCAGAAATGCTGCAGTGAGCAATTGGCCTAAAGCATTCCCCTGGCAAGGGCACAGCCTTTCTGGTCTCCCGGCGCTTTGCCAGCTTACCCAGCAGCAGCTGGGTGTTGCCCAGTGCAGGCAGCAGCGGCCCTGCAGGGAATGGCACTGTCCATTCTGGGTTTGCCACTGCAGGGACAGCAGAGCTGCCATGGGGATTCCCAGATATCCCTTGGGCCACAACGGACAGGAAAAATGTCTGGCTGCCATCTCTGAGCTGAATGCCTGACACAAACTAAGGGCTGGCCGTGGCAGTGTGCTGCTATTCCCCAGCTCTGCCAGGGTGGGGGTGTTCCCTTGCCAGACAGACTGGTTCCTCTGGCACCTATGGCAAGATGAGATGCCTGAAGGCAACGGAGTTCCTGGCTGGTTCAGCTCTGGCCACTGCCTTTCCAAGGTCTGATAATGCTTCTCAGTGTAGCCACATTGCTCTGGGTCTGTCCTATGGCCTCCTAGGTATTTGGCTGTGCTTCGAGTGAGATCTCTACTCCTACAGCCTCTTCTGAGCAGAGACTATTTTTGGCTTTCCAGTAAGGAAGGAGTGCTCAGCCCAGCAGAGTTTTGGAGACAGTCCCTTTTCCCTTCACCTCCCTGCAGAATCCCCAGCCACATCCAGCACAGGCAGGGGTTTGCTGCCTTGCCTTCCTGTGTCCAGCTGCACCTTGAGCCCTATCCTGGTGTGTTCTGGGTGGGCTGAGCCCGCAGCCCCTGAGCAGATAGAGCTGGGGAGCACCACTGACCTGGCCCCACTCCAGGTGATGGGGCTGGGCAGCTGTGCTATGGCACAAGCCCAAACTATTCCAGGCAGCTTGAGGTTGCTGTGCCAGGAGCAGCTCAGGAGCCCCCAGCTGCCTTCCTGGCATAACTGGAGATGACTGCACTCCTGCAGTTTAAGGGCAGAGCTGGGGTGAGGGAAGCTGGGGGCTGAGGGTTCATCTTACTCAGAATAAGAAGTGGGGGAGATCTTCCAGTGTCTGTCCCGTACCTTCAGCTGGGGCTGGTGGGCTCCTGAGCTGCTCCTGCCTTCATGACTCACACAGGCCACTGGGGTCAGAGCTCAGAAGCTTTTGTCAGCCCAGCTCAGGGGCAGGCAGGCGGGCAAGAGCAGTGCCCTGGAAACCACATCCCCGTGCTCTGCCAGCACCCTGGGCTGCCCTGAGGTTTCCTGCCCCACAGCCCCTCTGCAGTGGGTGCCTGACAGCCCATGGGCAGCAGAGACATGAGCTCCCAGCCCCTCTCCAGCCCCAACCCACTCTGGCTCTGGGATTCCTCAGGGCTATGTCAGACCCCAATAAAGTTGTACGAGTTCTCATGACCTCCCAGCCTTACAGCAGTGCTAAACACAAACGCCAGGGCTCCTGGACACAGAGCAGACATTGCCTCTGGTGGGCCTGGGAAACCCCCTCCTGACCCACATTGCTGCCTGGGTTAAACTGAGAGACAACTCTGGGCTGGGCTGGTCCCTGCCTGGCTCTGTCCAAGCATGGCAGTGCAGGGACTAGCCTGAAAGGCTATTTCCATTTCTAGGCAGGGAATATACCCTGAAAGGTAAAGCTGAGACTGAAAACCTTTCTTGTCTATAGAGAACCGCTGGAAGAAGCAATCCCCTAGGCTGGGCTGGGACAGCTCTTGGCATGTCTGCTCTGATGTGGAGGAACTGAGTGAACACCCATACTTAGTGCAATTGCCATTGCTTCTTTGTCAAATTCCTCTCAACAACGGACTGCAAAGTGGTATCCTGGCTGGAACTGGGGTGTGGGCAGATGGCCTGTTGCGCTGGGGAGGGGTCACAGAGGTGGGGAAGGAGCCGTTCCCGGGCTGGATGGGAGTGGCACATGGGTGGCAGCAGGGGTCACTCTTGCAAGCGTCCTCACATGGGGGAGGACAGCTCAGGCACACTGTGACACTAGAGCTTGGTCTGGGATCATCCTCTAAAGTAGCTGAAGCAGTGGCTGTTCCAGGAGATTGGTGGAGGCTTTAGCCCTAATCTCCCTGGCCCAGCATGCCTGCACTATTGTACTGGCAGCCAGTGTCAGCCCCAGAGAAAGCCTGCAATGCCCCCCGGGGCAATATGGCTTTGGGACTGACATAGGAGACTCCTGGCCGGCACAGACCATGCCTGGCACGGATAGGTGGGTGCCAGGAGAAATATAAATCCAACCAGTTTTGGATGCCCATTAGACCTGAGCAGTATGTCACCTGGAGCATTGCCAAGGGCCATTAAAAAGGCAGGGAACTGGGCCAAAACTACACTGTGCCTCAATGTGGGACACAGCTCCCTCTGCTGAGGATGCAGCTGTGACAGGCACCAGGCGCCGGACACCAACACCATCCAATGTCCTTGGGCAAGAACTTTCAGGGAGGGATGACCTTACCTGGAAGCTGCAGGCAGTGTCAGGAGTTTCAGGGGGGCTCCGGGAATTAGGTGAATTGCATCATTTTAGGGGGAAAAAAAAATAAAAAATCAAAGCTGAAGGTCTGCTGGATCTCTCACAGAGACTGCGAGCTCGTGCTCAGCTAAAAGAACACGGCAAAGCATTGCTCGCTGGCTAGGGATCTGCAAGGTGGCTAGAGGCTGGGAAGGGACACTGGCCTTGTTCCCAGCTCTCCCGTGGCAGCGGGGCACGGGTGGGTGCCTTTGCACAGCCTCCAGCGATGCCGCCGGGGCAGCAACACTCCCGCAGGGCTCTGTCGTGGGGAGACACCCGCCTGCTCAGAGCCCACGCAACCAGCCCTTCCCGATGTGCGGTCTGTCCCGCTGCCCTTCCCCGCGGGAACAGCACACTCCGCCCCGATGCTCCGCAGCGCTCCAAGGCAGCAGCAGAGCCTCCGCGGCGCGGGATGGCGGGGACAGAAGGGCTCTGTCACTCCCTGTCCCCGGGCGCTGGCCGATAGATGGCGGTGGCGTATCTCGCTTGGGGACAGGCCCCAGAGCAAAATGCCCCTGTCCCTGCAGGCAGCCCGGGGAACCTGAGGATCCCGGGCAGCACCCGGGACCCCGCTGGCCCCGGCCCCGCCCGCCTGCAGCAGCCCCGGGCGCGGAGAAGGGTCGTCCCCGGGGAAGTGTCTGTGGGTTTTATCTATTGCCTGGGCAGGAGATAATTGGCATGATGTGGCCGGGAAGGGCTCTGGCAGGACACAGAGGCAGCTTCGACCTTCAGCAGCACTCTCTTCTGGAGGGGGCAAAGATTCAGCCTCCCTCTGTGGACAGGTCACCCGGATCCTTGGTTGAATCAGAGTGAATTCTTCGTAGGTCACCTGGATCTCTAGCGGCAGCAGTGTGCCTGATCTCACCACTGCAGGAAGAAGAAATAGCTAAAACATGCAAGTCCCTTCACCCTGCTCAGTCAGGTGTAGTCATCTTGTGATGCAGTGACTCATCCATGGGAGGCGGGTCCCTGCCCCTTGTGCTGCTGGCAGGTAGTGGGAGAAAGCCTCAGTGGAGGCTCCATAGCACAACTACCAATATTTTAATTACCTGATCCATGGCTGACAACAGTTTTCTTGGCACTGGAGAGTTCTTATGTGACAACTCCATATTGCCATTCCCATCGGAGCAGCTTCCAGCATCTCCAACACCTGATGGCTCTACAGAGCCCCAGTGGCCAAGCAGCCTCGGCAGCTCCCAGCTCAAGGACTGGGGTGGCTGCAGTGGGAAGCTCTGCAGAGCAGGAGCTGACACTCCAAACAGAGGAGCAGGAGGTGTGCACCACACTGGGTCAAACAGCTGGGTCCCCAGACTCCCAACCCAGGCAGCTGGAGGTGGCTATGACCAGGTTGAAGTAGATGGGACTAGAACTAAGCGATGCCTGCGCAGATCCACAAGCAGCCTGACCAGCCTCTCTAGGAGCAGGCATCTTCCTCTGCACCCAGGTGGGCTCCTTGCTGATGGCCACAAGTGGGTGGTGGAAACAGAAGGATGAAGGATAAGAGGGGGAGGGATGACCTCTGCAGTAGGGACGGAGGAAGGGAAAAAGATGTCAGGAAGGAGAGGAAACCAGAGCATATCTGTGGTGCTGCAGAAGGAACAGCACTGCTTCTGTGTGATCCTGAGCATGATGGAAAGGCCACAGAAAATCAGCAATAACTGGGCTTTGAATGGAGCCTCCCTAGGAGCCACTGGACACAGACAAGTTCTGCTCATGGACAACTCCTTGTACAGGAAACTTGAATAAAAAAACCAGCTGGAGCCTGCACAGAGTCGGCCTGGGGCCTGGGAGTTAAAACCTAGCTGCCGTAAAAGTCCCTCCTTTCCCTTAAATCAGTGCACTTAGAGAATTTCATTCCTGTTTGAAATCAATCAGCACGTTCACAGCTTGATGCCCAAATAGCAGTAAACCTTCCAATCAGCCTGGAAGAAACACATGCCCTCTTGCCCCTCGTCCATGGCCATCCTCGTCCTTCCTTCCTTCATGTCCCTCTGACTATGGCACCACCACAGCAGGACCACGCTGAAGGAATTTCCACCAGACATTTCGCTGTGCCTCTCACCCTGCTGGAGGTATGGTGCTTCAACCTGGGGTGTGAGGGACAGGGTGCATCATGGGCGGGTGCTGCCTCCAGCACAGCCACGCAGCAACTTCCCCCCATTGTGTCTCCCCTCCCTGGGCAGCCAGTCCAATCTGCAATCTCCCACCATCTCCCTCCTACTGGCCTCCGCCGGCTGTTCCTCCTCTTTGGAGCATTCCACTTCCGCCACCCTGCTCTGGGCCCTCCAGTACTGCCGCGTCTTTGTGCTGTTGTGTCCTCCCCGTCGGCTCAGGAGCTTTGGGCGAGGCTCTGTAGAGGGGTCCCTCCCACTAACCCCTTGCCCTTCCTCCAGTCTGAGCTGGTGGGACAGCTGGGATCTGTCCCAGGAATGGGGCTTGCCATGGTGGACATCCAGAAACTTCCAGCGCCATGCGACATCAGCCTGCAGTCAGGCCTCTCGGAAACCCCCGGCTGGGCACTGTTCCAGCTCCTTGGAGGGAGAGAGGAGCCAGGGTTGTGACCAGGCACAAGTGGAGAGCTCCACTATGGCTGGGTACTGCTGGTTGGACCATGCTGGTACTGCCCAGCATCACCCCTTTGCAACACGGCTGTGAGGTCCCTGGGTGTCCTTTTGCTTTACAGAACTGTGCGTGCTCTAGAGACTGCAACTGCAGACCTGGGCAGCATGTCCCGTGCTGGGACTCTGATCTCAGCCAGAGGCTCTGGGTGCAGCTGAGATGCAGTGGATTTCTCATCAACTGCCATGTACTTTGAGGGGATGTGTTAAGCTTGGAACTCCTCTCACACACCCTGATTTTGGAGGAGCTTCTATTGTGGTTACGGTTCCTCTGGCTTGCACACTGAAGTATGAACTCACATGGGTCCCCTATTTTTGCAGACATCAGTCTGGCAGAACATGGAGGAAAATGCAACTCCTTCCTATGGCAGAGACAAATCTCTCCAGCCTGACTGCTGCTGTGAAGAAAGCGCATTACCTTTGTTCTTGGCTATCCTGTTTCTACCCACGAGACCACAGGGCCTTAACCACTAATCTCTGAAAGCCAAGAGCAGGGCCTGGGCTTCCTCTCCTGCGACACCTTACTGCCATCCAGCAAACAATCAGCTGGGCGTGCCGCATCCTCTCCCAGCGCCGGCCCCGTGAAGCTGCCGGCCTCGGGGTGGTTCGCGGGACAGCAGGGTGCCGTGCCGAGCCGGGCTGGGAGCCGGGCCTGCGGGATGCTCACTCTGTCCCAGCAATGGAAAGTATTTTCCCGGTTCCTTTCAAACAGCAAACCCCGAATGTGCACGTTCACCTTGAATGGTGGGAAGGTGCAGAGTAAAACCCGGGGTTAGGAACATCAGCGATCGTTACCTGCTGCTTCTGCGACGGCAGAGCCTGGTCCTCTGCTCGGGACAGAGGGACTGTCACACAACACATATGCGGAGGTCACGGGGAGGACACGGTGGGCATCCCTGGGTCATGGGGTGGCACAACGAGCCCCTGGGCAGGGTCCGTCGCGCCGGCTCCAAGACGGCTCCGCTGGAAACACCTTCGGAGAGCCAGCGTCGCGGCCGGACAGATGTGCGGCGCCTTTGGTCCCCGCTGCCGCCCGAGGTGCCCCAGACACCCGGTGCTGCCGCGCCGCTCTGCGGGTGTCCGGCCCTCCCCGGCCCGGCTCCGGCCCCGGCGGCGGGGCGCGGCAGGACCCGCACGGCAGAGGCGCGGCCGCGGGGCCGCCTCAGCCCCGAGAGCGCCTCGGTGGCGACAGCGGGACCGGGCGGGACGGGACGGGGCGGGCGGCAGGCGACCCCGCGGCCGGTGCCGTGGGGCTCGGGGGCCTCGGCCGCCCCCTCCCCCTGCAATCGAACGAAGTGGCTGAACATGTAGCAATAATGCCCCGGCATTCAGGCTGCCCGGCCCGGCTGGCCCTAATCAGCGGCCCGCGGACCCCCCTCCTCTTCCCCTGCGCTCCCAGAATGGGGAACAAAACCCAGCACGTTTCTGCAGCCCCCGCGCATAAAGCGCCGGGCCTGGGCCTCAGTGGGGGGCAAAGCGGCCCGTCAATCTCGGCGCCGGGGCCCCTTTGTCCCTCGCCTCCCTGCCACACCTTTTGTTCCCGAATCCAATAAGCGCCTATTCCCGCTACCTTCCTCGGCGGCTCCTTTCAGCGCCGGCCCGTCGGCCACAATGGGCCCGGCTCTGAGCTACGCGGCCCCATTCAGCGCCCTTGGCACGCTCACAAGCCGGCCGGGCCGCCCTGCCCCGCGGGCACGACGCGGCGACCGCCCCGCCGCCGGGCACGGGCCCCGGCCCCTCCGGGCACCGGCCGGTGGACGAAGGAGGATCGGGCGGCGAGTATTGCACCTGGTTTATTGACTGACTGGGCGAGCTGGCTCTGGCAGTGACCAATACAGAGTAGATAGAGGGGCCGCGGCACTGGCGGGCCCCGCCGTCGGCTTTTTACAAGCAAAGCTGCTCCGCTGGCGCGGCGCGATCGGCTCCGGCCCGCCCGGCCGTCGCGGCGGCTCCACGGGGCGGCGGCGCTTCGCTGCGGGCTCGGGCAGCCCCGTCCTGCCGCGCCGCTCCGCTCCGTCCGTCGCCGGCCCCGCACCGATGCTCGCGGGAGCGCCGGGGTCCCGCCGCGCCGTCCCGCCGCCGCCTCCGGTCCAGGCGCGGGGCGCGCAGCCGGGCCGTGGTGCGGGTGCTAACGGGGGCCGCGGAGCCGCCGGGCCGTCCTCTCGGTCCGCTCCCGACCCTCAGTGCGTGCGGGCTACCAGGCCCGGATGCCCTGCAGTGCGCCCTGGCCGCAGGAAGGCCCCGCCGCCGGCTGGTGCAGCGGCTGGCCGCCGCCGCTGAAACCCCCCAGGCCGCCCACGTTCACGAAGGGGTTGGCGGCCGCCGCCGGGCTGCAGGCGGCCTGCATGGACGCGCCGCCGGTGCCCGCCGGGTAGGTGCAGCCGTAGCCGGGGTTGTAGGAGGCAGCGTTGCCGTAGCCGTAGGCGGGGAAGCCGTTGTAGGAGTAGGGCCCGTTGTACGCCGAGCTGTAGCCCTGCGACCCGCCGAGGCACGGCTTGCCGTCACGGACCAGCACGGGCACGGCCACCCTGCGCGGCGGCGGCGGGGCCGCGGGGCCGCCCAGCTCCAGCGACTTGTCCTGCCGCTGCCGCTTGCACTTGTAGCGCCGGTTCTGGAACCAGATCTTCACCTGCGTGGAGGTGAGCTTGAGGCTGCTGGCCAGGTGCTCCCGCTCGGGCGCCGACAGGTAACGCTGCTGCTTGAACCGACGCTCCAGCTCGAAGACCTGCGCCTGGGAGAAGAGTACGCGCGGCTTCCTTCGGCTCCGCTGCTTCGGCCTCTCCGTCTCCTCCGCCTTCTCCGCTGCGTCTAGCGGCTTCTTTAGGACGCAGCTCTCTGTACGGGGGAGCACAGGTCACGGATGCGCCTCGCCGACGCCGGGCGCTCGCTGCTCCCGACGAGCCCCACTGGCGAACGAGAGCTCCGCGCCGCGCCCGGGCCGACCCCGCGCCTCTACGCGCCCGTCGGGGCACCGCGGTGCGGGCGGGCAGGCAGCGCTGGGACCGGCTGTCTCCGGCACTGCCTGTGTTTGCGAGAGAGGGCCCGATTCGGGCGGCAGGGCCGGGCACGTTCCCGTACCTCCGGGCGGGCTGCGGCGTTACCGCTGCGACACCGCGAGGAGAGCTCCGCGCCGCGTCGAGCACAGCGCCGGGCACCTGCTCCGCCGCCGGGCCCCGCCGCAGCGGGTGCGGATTTGGCCTAACCCGACCCGATCCTCCCCCTCCGCTACCGAAATTGCAGAGCGGGGGCCTGATCCGGCACCTTCGGAGCGGGGCCTTGCGGAGGCACTCCCCGGGGAGGACGCGAGCGAGGCGCGCAGGAGGGCGGTGGCAGCCCCGCGACGCGCCTGTCCCGGCTAGGCATGGCCAAGGGACGTGGAGCGGGCTACAGCGCCAGGACCTGGGATTAGCGGGACGATGCCCGAGGGCTGGGAAAGCACCACGGGAAGCCAAAGCGTGGGGCGTCCCGGCGGGGCGTTGTAGTGCGGGGAAGCGCGGCAGAGCCGATACTCACTTGGGTCTCGGACCGCCGGGTCCAGCTCTTCTCCCGGGCCAGGGGCCTCGCAGGAGCCACGCAGCACGGCGTGAACGTAGTTATCGGCGGAGATGCGCGCTTCTGCCTGGCTGCCGGGCGCTGCCATGGGGCTCAGGTAGGAGAGTTTTTCTTCCTCCTCTTCTTCCTCGCCGTCGGAGAAGCGGGCGCCGTCGGCGGCCGCCAGCAGGCAGGCAGCGGGGTGGAAGTGGTGCTCCAGGTGGTGCGGGAGCTGGGCCCCATAGTGCGGGTCCTGCTGCTGCTCCAGGTTGAGGATGTCTTTGACAGAGAAGGGTGTGGAGGTGACGGGGCTCGGTAACATCATCGGGGCAGCGCAAGCGGCCAGGCAGTCCCGCGGGCCCGGCGGCACTCGGGCGGCAGCTCGGCGGGGAGCGCCGCGCCCGGCGCGGGGGGAGCAGGCAGCGCCGAGAGACGAGGGGCCGCGCCTGCTTCTGTCTAAGTTGCCTCCATTAGCTCGGCGCTGGGGGTCTGCGTTTTGTTACAGCTTCTGCAGGGACAGCCAAAGGCTCGGGAGCCTCCTCTGCCCCGGGCCGGCACGTCACGGCAAGGAGGGGCCGGGGGCGGCCTCGCCATTGGAGAGAGGGGGAGGCAGAGCCGGCCCCCTGCCCGGCTCCGGCCGCCCGGCCAGAAATAGCAATGTATTAAGGCTGCACTCGGGCAGGCTGCTTTCCCGCAGAGCGCCCCGCCGGCCCGGCACCCGCCCGGCGGGCGCGGGAACGGTGCGCCGGGGTCGGGGTACCCGCAGAGAGCCGCGGCAGCCGCCGCCGCGCCCCTCAGTGCTAAGCACGTATAGGTAGGTAGGGACCCCCGCCCGGGCGCGCCCCGCTGGCCCCTGCCCGCACACGGCTCGGTCCGGCTCCAGCAGAGGCCGACATGTGCGGCCCCGCCGGCCCGGCCTCTCCGCACCACCAGCACGGCCCCGCAAGTGCCTCCCGCGGCCCAGAACGCGTAGCGGAGGGGAGGTTCTCCTCGGCCACCCCGCACCCCTCCCGCAGCTGACGGCGACCGCGCCGTCCCGGACGGGCTGTAGCCATGCGACGTACACGTAGCCGACCCACTCCCCATCTCCCTGCACCCCCGGTCTCTCCGCCGGTGCCCCCGTAAATATCCCCGCGACCGGCCAATCCGCAGGCCGGCTCAGCTCGCCGCAGCCGGTGCGACACTCGTTCGCACAGGCAAAAGCGCGCTTCTCCGCCGCCGGATCGGGCCCCCCAGCCTTGCGACCGCCAGGCCCGGTCGGGGCGGACCGGGCTGGGCCGGGTGGGCAGCCCGGGACCGCGGTAACGTGGGGCTGGGTGGGGAGCGTGATAACGCGATCATCGGTGTTTCCTTTCGTTGTTTTTCGTTTTCTTTCGTTTCGTTTCGTTTCGTTTCGTTTCGTTTCGTTTTTCCCGCCGGTAACGGGCGGCCAGCGGCTCAACGGAGCCACCTCGCCTCCGTGCCGGCGGGTGACGCACCGAACGAGCCTGCCGAGTTCTTCCGCACTGAGGGTCCCCCGGTCACCGAGCTTCGCCGGGCACCAGCCGAGCACTCCGGTGATGCGCGGTGTGCCGCGGCCCCTCGGCGGTCCCCGCGGCTCCCGGACTTTTGCAGGGGCTCCGGGCTGCCGCGGCACGGGGAGCGGGCGCACCGAGGGAGGGGCAGGGGCTTCTTGGTGAGATTTTTCGTTGTGATTAAAATCCTGCTGCCCTGCAGGGCTTGGATCGGCGACGAGGGGAGGCCACCGAAGCCGGGCGCGTACGCCAGGCAGGTGAGTGTCCCGGCGCCGGGGCTTCGCGGGGTCTTCCTGGGAGTTTCTCTCGTGTTGCTAACGTCCAGCGCCCCCACCGATTAGTGGATCTGTCGGTACCCTGGTATCTTCGTCTTTCAGCACGCCCCAGAAATGTATTTACTGGGGGCGCAGCCCGGGACAGGAGGCCGAGTCCTGCGCAGCTTCGCCGCAGCTCATTTGCTACCGGTCCCGGAGCGGGGCCGGTTCCCGTTCTCCCGTGCACCGGACCGCTGCCACCACGCAGCTTCAAACCCCTCACCATATAAATACGATAATTCGTTCTCTTCTCGCTGCTCTCCTCCCGTTCCCCGTGCGAGATGCCTTCCTGCGGTCCAGACGGTGGACGGGGAAGGGCGCCCGCGGTAAGCAGGCCTGACCGGGGCCCGACTCTGCCCCGCGCTGCCCGTACCCAGAGAAGCTCTGCGCTGCCTGGCTGCCGGGACCCCGAAAAAATTAGTAACAATTAGCTCCTTATCCGTGTTACACATCCGCCACTGTCCCGGGCCACTCCCGCCCGCCTCGGGGCCCCGGGCCCGGGGAGATGCAGGCGCGGGGCCCGGTGGCAGCGCGGCGAGCGGCCGGGCTCTGCACAGCGCCGCGCTCCCCGGGAGCTCCATTGTAACCGAGCTTCCCGGCCGGGAGAGCAGTGTCAGGGGCCGGTGCTTTCGGTGGTGGCGGCCATAAGAACTGCCGGGCCACCGCCAGTGTCCGCCTGCCCGTCCGTCTGCGGGAGCAGCAGCCGCCGTGCCCAGGGCCGGGGCCGCGCCCCGCAGGGTCTGACTCGTTTGGCGCCATCGCACTCCCGCCCGCACAGGGATCCCGGACGGGCCGATCGCCGGGAGCGGCCTGGGAGCCCGGGTTAGGCATAAACAACGCATCGGGATGTGTTCCCGGTGGTACGGGTGGTTTTCCTGCTGGGACCCACTCGTTTGTGCTGCTGCCGGCCACACGGACTGCTCGGGGAACCCACGCCCGACGGACGGAGCAAGCCGGGGCCGGGCCTTTCCTGGGCCGCCTCATCCTCCGCCGATTTCCCGGTACAGCAACTGAGCCCGCGCTTTCCCTCCATGCCAGCATCCCCTCTTTAATGGAGGCCGGATCGGAGGTGAGTTCCCGGCTGGGGAAGCCGGGGAAGCGGGGAGATGGTCGGGCCCGACCGTGCCCGTACCGAGGCGGCTGGCGCCGAGGAGCACGACCGGACCGGAGCGAGTAGTGCGGAGCTACAGAAGCCAGGGGGAGGAAGGAACAGGGCAGCCCTGCTACCTGCCGGCGGGTCTCAGCCTGGCATGCGGCTGCAGGGCTTTCCCAAGCCGGCTGGGCTGGGGTCACTGGGCTATTAATGGTTATTTTATTTATATCATTAGCGGCGTCCCCTGAGCTCTGTTTACAGCAGGGCCTTGTTGTCCCGGCCGCTTCTCTGCTCTGTTTAGACAGGGGATTATTGTAATGGATGGAGCTCGCCGTGCGGATGCTGCAGCGGAGCCAAGAGAGCCAAGAGCCTCCCCCCGGACCCGGGGAGCGAGCAGCAGCCCCCGCTGCGGCCGCGCACACCGCTGCTGGCGGGAGAGGGAGCGAGCAGCCCGCTCCCGCCCGAGGGCTCCGGCCGCAGGCAGCCCGGTAGCAGCGGCCGCGGCCGGGGGTCTCGCTCGGGGCGATGCTATCAGCACCAGGGCTGCTAATTGCTCCATTAGTGTCGCGGGTGCGGAGTGCTGGAGCCGGCCCCGCGCTAATGGCCGTAAACAAACAAACACGCTAATCCGGCCCCGTCTCCAGGCCCCGAGCTCGGGGAGCCAACGGGGCACGGCGGCGGGAGGCGCTGGGCGGGCGGCACCCACCTGCCCGCCGCCCCAGGAGCCCGGCGGCCGCGGGCTGGGGCCGTAGCCGGAGCGGACCCGCGCCGCCGGGAGCTGCCCCCCGCGCCCGGCTCTATTTACACAGAGCCTGCCCTTGTGTAAACGCTGCGCGCCGTGGTTTATCTCAGGGCCCGTCTGGTTCTCGTTCTCTGTCAGCAGCGCCCGGTGAAGGATGGCCCTTTCCCAGGAGTTCGATCCTGATTTATGTGAGAACCGCAGCGCGCCGGGGACGCCCCCGCACGGCGGGGCCGGCGACGCGGAGAGGCGGCGGGTCTCGGGGCAGCGATCCGCCGGTGGGGCCGCGCCCCGTGCAGCCCGCAGCGGCTCCGCACGGCTCGGTCACCTGCCGGCAGCGGACCCCGCGGTCCTGTCCGGCACGGCATGGCACGGCGCTCTGCCCTCTCCCGGGTCCGGCACTCTTCGCACGCAGCCTCGGCGCCCCCACGGGGCCCAGCGGGCGCGCCCTGAGGGGCTCCGTGAGGAGCGAACACGGAGTGGCTCCGCCGGCAGCTCCCAGCTCGGACTCACTCCCTGAGTGCGCCCACTGGCCACGGCTCCCGGGGGAAAGGATGGCATTTATCCCTGCCCCGCCGCTTGCACGGGAATGGCTTTTTTTCACAACTCTGAAAAGAAATGTTATCTGTATTCCTCAGGAGAGAAGAGGGCTTCTACAGGCAGCAGAGCCAGCTCCAGTCAGGGGATACAGCACGCTCACCCAGCAACAGGCTGTCTCCATCTCCCACTGCTGTGTCCCGTCTGTGGCCGGGCAGTGCCTAGACCATCCTGTTCACTTGGGTCTGCCACGACACCTGCCTGCATCTCTTCGAATTCTCAGGACCAGCTGGCTTGATTTGACCAAGAACCACCCAATTAATGCCCACTTTCTTAAGAAATACATCACTGCAGATATCTGCTTTTCTTCAGTACTGTTTTGCTCCATTGACATTGGCTGATTTACTTTTGCTTCATAGTTCTTGCAGGGATGCATGGCTTGGAAATACATCCTGAAACAAAGGCTCAGTGAAAAATAAATGTGTTTTCTAAAGGTCAGAACCAGACTCTAGCATCCTACACATATGTTTTCAGGGTGGGAGGTTTGAGGGATACCAGTAGCTGTGTGAAACATTCAGTGTTCCTCACTTTGAGGGATAAAAGCAGCAAATACAAGGGTGCTGCCCACTGCAGTAAGGGGAAGTCAGTAGTTGGACCCCAAAGGTTGTCCTTGATTTCAGTGCCTGATGGGCCTCTGAAACTGAGACTGACAAGTTGAGCTTGGTGAGAGCCAACTTGCAGGAGCAGGTAAAGGTCATCCTTCCTCTAAGGCAATTCAGGATAGGAAGTGCCAGTGCCAAGGACCCCCTCCTGCCTGCTTTTATTTGCCATCTCTCGTGCACAAAGGATATCCAAGCTTCACAAAGCTACCCTGCTGCGCAACACAGCCCGATGACTGTGGACGTGCAGAGGGTAGAAAAGCACCTCTTCCTCTGGAGTAAAAGCTGTCATAAATCACAGTTACTGACTGTGCAATGAGAGGGTCCGCTGTGCAGCAGAAGGAGGACACTGCTGCAGGCACACGTACACCACCCTCTTGGTGGAGCACACCGCACAGCCTTTCTGGGAGTACCTTTGCCCCGTGTCTCAGAAGCCATTGCTGTGTGTTTGTGTCCATGAGGTTGAGAAGTTGAGCTGAAGTTCATCCTTCGGCAGAGGCCCAGCATGAGGCTTGCTCGCCGCTCGCATCCACAGGCCTGCGTACCACTTGCATCCCATAGTGCTTAAGTGGAGCCTAAGTGGACCCTGGGCCTTGTGCTGGCGCCCTGCCCAGTGCTGGATTCGAGCTCCAAGCCCAGGCCTGCCGCTCTGATTCATGCACCAAATCCCGCTGAGGTCAGCGGGTTTCATCCTGCTCCCACCGCAGCCCGCGGGACAGTTCACACGAGAGTAGCAGGGTCAGGCTCTGTGTTTGCATGTGCCATAGAAAATGGAACAATTAAGATTAAACCAATTAAATTTTAACAGGTCTGGAAAGCGTTTTATTACATAATAAACTGGAGGGATTAACCGTTCGGGCTTTGCTGTGTGTGTGCTGGTGGAGAGGTTCCTTGCTGTCCACAGCACTTGGTGCTCCTCGGGCTGGGGACCTCCCTGCACTGCTGCTGGAAAACACGGGGCTGAGAATGCAGCTGCACGCTGGCTCCTGCTCCTGTCCAGCACCGTCCCCCAAAGCATTCTGGGTGTAATGCTTTTCTTAGCCCAAGCAAAGCATTTTCTAGAAGAAATTTTGCAAATTATACGGTGGCTATTTCTGTGGCTTCCTTCGGGGAGAGGGAAGCCCTCATGCTTCTGTACAGGCATGCTGGTGAGGAGCAAGTGCCTGGGCTGGCTCTGTGCAAGGTGGTGACAGATGTCTCATCTTGGAAACGGAGCTGATAAGTTACTCTTGTTTAGGGCATCTGCCTGGCAGCCAGTTTCCACTTCACTCTCTGCCTAATCAAGATTCCTCCGGCTGTTCCCATGCAGATGAAGCCATCCTGGCCATGGCTACCCCAGAGCTGGCAAATCTGTGCAAGAAATGGTACACAGCTCTTGGTTTGCCAGGGTGGTTTTAGGGTAATTGAGCTGAAAAAGGATGCAGGAACCAGCTTTGGCAGAAATTATGCTGCAGCCTTGGCTGAGTGCATGCATAGGGTGGTGCACAAGCCTCTCTGTGGTGGCATTCCTCAGCTCTGCTGGCATTTGTCTATGGGGCTGACATTTGCTCTGAGGGGCACCCACAGCCAGTGGCTGTTGCACTGTTTCATCTTCTCTGCTGTAATTTGCTACTGAGCAGCTCAGGAGGATTGGACACAAATACCCTCTGTCATGGAAAAAACCTGAACTTGGGGGCTAGGGAGGAAGATGAGGCTGGGGAAGCTCATGATTTCTGTCTCTTCTGGGTAAATATGGGTCAAAAACCTGTCAAGCTCAGCCCAAAGACATTTTGTATTATCCTTCCAGAGGCCACAGCAGGCCAGCTTCCAATGCCGTGGTGGGTTTTTCCCTAGAAGCAGAATGGTTGCTGTGACTGGAGACTATGGCATGTTCAGCAACAGTGAAGGCAAACTGCTCCCTGGCTGATTACATGCCTGGAAAGGTTAATGGCAGAGCATGTGCTTGGCCTGCACACGTCTAATAAATACCCATTATTTTGTTTTCCTTTGAAATACTCCTCATATTTAGCCATGGCTGCTCCTGTGGTTCCCCCCTGAACCCAGATCCTCACCAACTGCTGCTGTATAAATAGGGCAGTCCCTGTGTCCTGCACAGGGAAGGCAGGTAGGAGATTTGAAAGCTTCTGTTAATAGTTTATCTCTGAGTCTGCCTAATGAGTTATCCTGGCAATTACTGTGCAGAAATTGTTAGTGTATCCTGATGATTCAGAACTTTCTAACAACAACTCTGGACCAAACTATAAACTGTTTTTCTATCTTGGAGTGGAGACTTGAGAGAGGACTCCTAATTGTTCTCATCCCCTCAGGGGCCAGAGCTGGATTATCCCACACAGGCTTCTCCACAAACTTGTTTTTAGTCTAACAGTGGGCCCTCTGCCAGACCAAAGAGATGGGGAACTGTTTTCCAGATTTAAATCTCCCCCCCTACCCTTCCACTCCACTTACACCTCTGAGGAAGAGCATGGATTAGAAAGGATTTGCCCTCATGGGGCTTTGGTTTGGGTTTGTGAAGATCTGTCCTTAAAAGCATTGCCTTTTTTGTTTTATCCCTATGTAAACCTGACTCCCAGCTTTACGTAGGGAAGAGGCAGAATTGAAGTGCTGTGTTGTTCAGAGAGTAGAGATCTCCCATTTCTTTTGAAATACCTGCCTTTAAATGGCATTTCCTCTTGGAGACAATGGCTTAACATGAGGGGCAAGCAGGTGGGGACAAGGGTGGTGTTCCAGGAGCAGGACATGGCTAGACCCCTCCTGCTGTAGTTGCTGTACTTCAGCCATACATACAAGAGGTTGAATGGCTCAAAGGCTCAGCCAAAATATGTCCCTGGGCAAGCAACCTGGATCTCTTAATATGGTTCCTGTGCTGTTGATGTCCAAGCACACTGGAGACCATGGGTATCCAAGCATGTCTGGGATGCTCTGCCCAGGCCCCATCCCGGTGCTCTCCCCCAGGATCCATCCTGCACTGTGAATGACCCGTGCAGTGATGCTGTGTCAGGCCAGCAGTTTGCAGGCACTAGGGCCGTAGTAAAGGTGGTGGGGAGTTCACATGGGGCCAGAGTAGTTCTTCCCTTCCCCATCCCTCCCTGGCCGGGGTGGCAAAAGGCCACCCCACGGGCCATGCCCTGTCCCACTGGAAGCACTGACGCCTGTCTGGCTGCCGGGACACCCTGCCAGCCCCGTCCCAGGCACATTCCCTGCGCCCGGCAGTGGCGAGTGGGCTCTGTGCCGCATCCCAGGGCCGCCTGGGCCCAGGCGCCCTTCTCCAAACATCCCTCCCACCGTGCACCCGTGGCACCCCCGGGCTCACCCGTGTCCGCCCTGCGCACCCGCCCTTGCTGACGGTGGGGAAAGTAGGAGCCATGTCCTTGTGCTGACCTTCAGCTGACCTTCCAGTAACGCTCGAGAAACCCTCGGAAAGGCTTTCTCATTGTGCAGCCCCAGGGTTTCCAGGGAATTAGTCAGCAGGCTGGAATTGTGCTCTGTGTATGTGACCCCCCCTTATCCCCCCCCCCCTCCTGCCTCTCCCATCCCTGGAGCCGGACCGGTCCAAGAGATATGTTGCCAGGGTGACAGCGAGGTGTGATGGATGGACAGAGAGTGGCTGTGGAGTGGCAGGGCCGCTGGTCAGTAACCCAGGGCTGTGTTTATAAGAAGGAAGAGGCTGTTTCCTGGAGCTAACATAATGCAGCTCTAAAAAAGGCAGGGGAAATACATCATGCGAGGGGAGCGCGGCCCGGGGAGGGGAGGGCCACGGGGAGCTCAGCACCACAGCGAGCCTCCAGGTCAAGGTGCCTTTGACAGGGGCCTTTTTTATAGGCCATTTGCGTGAGAGTTCGCTGCTGTTTCTCTGCAGCCCTGACAGCGGCTCAAGGCCCAGCCGGGGTTTGGGGAGGGTCTAATCTAAACTCGCCGATTTCCAGCCCTTCTCCTGCAGGACCCGCTGATTTATTTGGAAAGTAAATAATCGACACTGACTATTGTTTCGTTGCTGTGGAGTGACAGTCCCCCGCCCTCGGCACGGGGCTGTGCCCTGTCCCACAGCACACACTCGAGGTGCAGGGAGCAGTGGAAGGACCCTGACGCTCAGAGAGAGAGGGGCTTAGTTCACTGCTGTCACCATGCCCTGGGAGGGGCGATTGCTGTGGCCATGGTCCCTGCATGGCGTGGGCACCTGGGGCATCACTCCCTGTGGTCATTGTGCTGGACTCAGAGCTGGGGCAGTGGTGACCAGCTGGAAAGGCAAGGGAACATCTCACTCTCCTTCCCAAGTGCCAGCTGTGGCAGTTTTGCTCCCTTTGGCCACGCTGCAGGTGTGTGAGGCTCTTGTGTCCAGCACTGGCATCTCCCCCAGTGTGGAGCCACAGTGTCTGCAGTCCCACACACCTGCTGCTGCCACATGCCATGCCATCCCCGTGGCTCGTGTCACCTCTGAGCCCTGAAACCACGTTCCCTCTAATGTCACCCCTTCTGCTGGGGGGTCTGGTTGCAGGAGAAGCTGCCGCTGCTGGTGCAGCAGACAAAGAGTTTTCACTCCCCAGCCGGCAGTGTGGGAGCTGAATCCCCCAGGTGGGCTGGGACTCCAGTCTCTTAATCATCATGACTAATCAGAGAGCAGCACCTCAGGAAACAGACCCTGATTTTTCCCTACCACCACCAAAAATAAAAATAATAAAAAACCCAAAACCAAAACAAACAAAAAATTTTAAAAATTACAACTAAAGTATTTCAGAAAAAAATCACACAGGAAAAAAAATCAAGGATCATTTTGCTGTAGGTCCCACCATTTTTTGAGTAGGCATAATTTTTTCTACTACAGCTGAAAAATTATTTAAATGTTTACGATTTTTTTCTCCTTTCTTCTATTACTTTTATTCTTACAGCTCTTCAGTGGCTGAGGAAGCGATACTACATTGAGGGTTTTTCTTTTTTTTCTTTTACAACAATGCTAAAATTTTGTAAAGCTTACAGTAGGGAATAAAGGATCAGAAAAGAGGAGGAAATCCAGCATGAATGTCAGCCATCATCAGGCAGCTTCAGGGCAGCGGAGAAAAAGAGGACAAGGAAAACCTGTAAACACAATGCTTTCAAATTTCAAACAGCTTTCTGCTTTAGAAAACTGAAAGGAAAAAATTGTTTCAAAATATCCCATTGAAAAGTTAAGTGAAATTGGTTTCCATAGAATAGTTCTCAATCTAATTCATTTTAGGCTTTTTTTTTTCTTTTACAGAATAAGTGTTTTATAATTTATTTTCTGTATCACTAATAATAGTTCTACCTCGATATAATAAAAAAAACCATCAATTTACATTTTTCCAGTGAATACATGGCTTTGATGTCTTCACTAGTGTGGGAGTAATTTTTTTGAGTCTTATTTTTGGCTGAGGTTTTTGCTTGTCACTTTTTTCCCTGGAGGAGTGTTCTGTCTTCGATGCTTTCATACTTCCCCTGCTTTAATTCATGCAAATACTGCCACATGCCCAAATTCCTCAACGAGTTCAATATTTATCAGCAAATAATTTTTTTCCCAACGCAGCCTGTTCACTGTCTGAAGCCACTTTCTAAATAAGTATTTGATGAGTATTTGTATATTTAATGTTTGCATTGTTCTAAGTGACTTTCAACATCAGATTCTTTCACCCACTTTCCCTTCAAATTAGCACATTCACAGGCACTTGTATATGGATCTGCATTCGCCTCAGATTTTATAAGGCTGTATTTGGACGACTTGCAAAAAACTACCCAATCCATATTTTGGAGTTATTTGGTTTTGTCCGACGTATCCGTCACAGCTGCCAGTGCAGGGAAAGGCAGTCCATAGTTCTGGAATTCCTTGTGCTGACAGTCTGTCCAGGGGCAGCTGGATCACACTGGTCCCCGAGCAGCCCCATCCCCACTGCACGGATGTCTGAGAAAAGCCGTGACCACGGGCTGGCTTTTTTTTTTTTTTTTTTTTTTTTAAACCCCACTCTTTTCTATCCTTTTCATGCCCAGTTGTTGTTGGATTGTGTCGGCCCTCTGTGGCACCCGGGACACACGCTGTCCGGGTTGGAAGCAGGGCCGGGGGGAGCAGAGGGAGCTCGTCCTCCCAGCACTGCAGATTAAGGCTGCCCAGCTCGTCTGCAAGCCTCCCCAGGCGGCCGCGATGTTTCTAAAGGACTTGTCCCTGTGCCGCAGTAAGCTCATTAGCTAATTCCCTTATTACGCAGCATCAACTGAAGCATGTGTGTTCAGGCTGCCGGGGAGCCCCTCTCACCTTTCCCCGGCTCCTCTCCCCGGCTGGTGGCAGTCTGGGGACACCCGCGGGCTCGGGGTGGCCGCGGGCAGGACCGCACTCGCCCAGCGTTAAAGCGGAGCGCTCCCGCCTCTGCCAAGCGGCTTTTTGGGCCCGTTCACATTCCCGTGTCAACCCCAGGCAAAGGCGCTGAAGGTTGATTCGGGCAAAGTGAGGCATGGGGAGGCTCCTAGGAAGAAGGTCGTGGCATGAAACAGCCGTGGTGCCATGCTGCTCTTTGCACAGTCACCCTGGGATTTGAGAGGGTCCGGGGGCTCTTGCCCGTTGTCACCTGACCCCAAACCTGTCGAATTCTCACCTGGAGGTGGGGAGCCAGAGCTTGTGGGCCCAAGCCTTTTGGCCTCAAGCATGGAGAGCCTGGGGACCCTCTTCCCTGACCGCCTGCTCCGGGAGAAGCCCGGTCACAACCCCTGCCTGGGGAAGAGGGATGGAGTGGCAGCCCACCCTCTTCCTTCTGGGGGGCCACGCACCAAAAATCCACCTCGCGCCGGCGCTTTCCGGCCCTCTGTGAGAATGTACAGTTTGTGGCTCCTTCATTGACTTTGAAGAATGTCCCTTTATTCACAATGTTATTTCCTTTAATCACTGTGAGGTTGCAGGAAATCTTCTTGGAAAATTGTCTCAGATTGGCTGGAAATACCGTACTGTTTCAGGGATGGAAAACTCACTTGAACTTGTTTTCATTTTACCCTAAAAAGTCACTGTCCCCAGAAGGTTCAGATGAATTTGGATAAACATGTGAGTTCTGAGGATGTAGTTGTTATTGAGCATTTCTTTTCCCTCCCTTTTTTTTTTTTTTTTTTTTCCAAATGCATCTTTGTGGCTTTTCGAGTTCCTGAGCTTTACTCAAGACCAGGGGTGCAAACTAAAGGAAAAAGGGACCTTTGAGATAAACAGATCATAAACAGACTGAAGACAGGCAAATACATCATTGAGTGACACAACACGAGAGCAGAGACAACAAACCAGTAAGTGACAGCTTTGGCCATCAGCTAAGAACTGAACCAACCAATTCTTTACCTGAGAATTTCTGTGCTGGCTGACATAGGAAAGGCAAGATGTGCTAAATCTTGACTTTCATGGGAGTTTAGTCCTATTTCCACATAAAATTCTTGAATTCTTGTGAGTAATGGAGAAATGTGGTCTAGGTGAGTGTGTAGCTGTGTGAGAGCACAGATGGCTGGGAAAAGGTACTGAAAGGGCAATTTCCCATGCTCAGTCCTCAGACAGGACCTGGTCTTGGTCTAGGGGTGGTCAGTGTTTTCATCAGTGATCTTCACCTGCAGCACAAGTCTCTCATTTTCTTGAGAAAGTGAAGAAACCTGAAATAAACCCGTTGATAAGAACAAATATGAGGCTCTTCTGTGAGTTGGGAAAAAAATCAACATTGCAGGCATTGGCTGGGGAATGAGTAAGGTTGCTGTGTGGGAAAGTAGCTGGAGGTGACAGTGGGTCCTGCAGGGAGCGTGAGACAGCAGCAGCCCAAGTAAGAAGAGCAAAATCAGACCAGGATATATGAACAAGGTGTTTGTAAGACACCTGATGTGATCCTGCTGTATTTAAACAGTGTCAGACAGCACTGAACCCCACTTAGGGTTCAGCATTTCAAGTTGCTATTCTTGGAGAAAGCCCAGGGAAGAACAAGATCAGAAATTTAGAAAACATGACATACTGGAGAAGGCTGAAGGGTAGCTTAGTATCACAACACAAAGACTACAGGGAAATAAGATAAAAGTCTTTAAATGCATAAAGCCCTGCTACAAAGTATGAGATAATGGGCTATTCCTTGTTTTCAGGTGGGTAGAAGAAGCCGTAGACTCACCCTGCAATGATTGCGGTAAAAGGGATTAAAACTTGTTTTTCCTGGGAGCCGTCGTCACCACTAGAGGCTTCTTTTAGGAAGAGTTTAGACAAAAGCTCCACCAGGAAGGGTTTGATTTGTTTGGGGGCAGGCAGACAGGCTAGGTGACCTTTCAAGAGCCTTCCAGGCTTATTTTTTATAATTCTGTGAATACAGATACTAAAAAGAGGGAAGATCATTTTGCCTGTGGCCAGTCTATTCAGGACTGGTCCTTGCCAGGTGTGTTTCGCTTCAGCGGTGAATGTTTCCATTAGCTGCTTTTTTTTTTTTTCCCCCTTTTTTTTCTCATAACCTTTTTTTTCTCACTATCCAACCAAATTTCCCCCGGTTTCTGTACAGCACTCTAATCCTACTTTTCCTGGAATGGTCATATGCCTTGTGTGGTCCCCCAAAGCCCTGTGCAGAGAGACCATTTCTTCCCCATCTAGTGTGTCTCATACACAGTATCCAGGAGCATCCTGGGGCAGACCCCGTGTCTCTCATGAATTTGCCTGCTGACAGACTCCTGGTGTTCCAAGCTCGTGCCTCACTCCTGGTTTCAGTCCAGTTGCAAGGTCCCTGTGGGTTGTCTGTGGGCTGGGTGTTTTTCTGTTTCTAAAACAGGAGTAGCAACTGTGGTCCCCCTCCATCTGTGGGTTTGCAGATGTCAACTGTCCACTGTTTACACTGGGTTTGTGCAATGGGAATTTTTCTATGTGTATTAGTAACACCATGTATTTTTACTCGCCGTGTTTAAGATCAGAGTTAGTCATTAGATCACCTATGCTGATCTCCCCAAGTGCCTTGTCTTGTTACTCTTTCTGGATCTGAATAACCTGGGGTTTCACTAATGCACAAAAGCATTTGGTCTGGAGGCGCAAGGGAGTTCATGGTTTGGTCTTATTTAATCACTGATGGTTAATCCACCAGCTAATCAGCATTGCTCAGTAAATGTATGTCGTATTTCTTATGCAGGGTTGTCTGGCTTTTAATTTCCAACTGTTGACTCTTGTTCTGCCTTTTTTGGCTGGAATAAAAAGATGTTAGTACATGGTATTTTCTTACTATGAGAGTACTTGTGCAGAGCAGTCAAATTTCTTGAGCTTTTTTAAGAAGAAAACAGGTTGAGCTTGATTCTGTCACTGTGGGGTGCATTCTCCTGCAATTGTGTCTTTTCTGTGCCTGTTTTCTGCACTCTTTCTCATTTCACAGAATAAATTTGGCCTCAGGAACTCTGGCAGTACAGCCCACTGGTTAGGCCTTGATCCATGGAATTTTGGAAATGTCTGAAGATGCAGATTCCATCACTTCACTCAGTTTTCAAGCCACCTTGTGCCTTCCCCCTTCCAGCCCGTACCTCCCCGCTCTGTCTGCAAGGATGCTGTGGGAAATAAAGGGGGGTGGGAATCACATTTACATCTTTCACTTTATCTGGATATTTTTAAAGTGAGGCACCAGGCTAGTCACAGTATCTCAGGGCTAGCATCCAATCCTCTGCTGCACGGAGTACTGCCTCACAGCTCCCATTTGCTGCACTCTGGTGCCAGGACTGCATTTACCATGTGGTCCCAGCATTGAGCTCACATCCAGCTGCTCATCCTCAGGACCCCAAACCAGCCCATGTCAGAGCCAGAGTCTTCTGTTAGCCCCTGCCACCCAGAGGGATAGCCCACTTTCTTTGCCAACACATGCAGCTTGGCATTTGGCTCAGGCAAAACCCACAGCCTGGTACTCCATCTCTTCCAGGATTTGTAGGGCTGCAGCCAAGGTTGGCAGCAGTAAACTGGTGCCAACTCTGAGCTGGACTGTGCCTGCACTGGGTACCTGGGGACCAGTGCTGACACCATTGCAGCAATGTCTCCCTGTTGAGAACAACTTCTGGAGACCAGTCAAGGGGTAGGTAATGGGTGGGCAATCAGTATTAATTAAGACAAATACTTAACCAGAATATCATTAAGCACCTCACAGATACCCAAGGGTCTGACACCTTACTGCTCCCTGTTTTCTTAAAGCCATTGCTTTTGGTCCTGTGGGCAGTCGAAGGCCTTGCTTGAGACACAATCAAACCTTTTTGTTCCCTGTTTTGAATCAGGATTTCCTCAGAAGATCCTAGGAAGGAGCTACGGGCTGATAATACCTTCACCATATATGGTGCATTTCATCTTGCCTTTGCCGCATGCAGCCGGCGAGCGCATTATCCACCGGCACCGCTGGTGCTGCAGAGACCCAGGGCCCGACTACAGAGTCAGGTACATTTTGGCCAGGCTTCTGCTTTTCCTTCCGTGCATGTCTACACTGGACGAGTTTGGCCTGTGCAGTGCAGATGACTGGTAGTGCTTACGTGTGCTTTTACAGTAGCATTTCAAAGGGCTGGTTGCAAGGAGGTGCATGCACATTTCCTGTATGTCTGGCCAAAAAGCTGATACTTGAGAGCACCGGGGAACCTTACAGTCCTGCAGAACATGACATTTTGATGTTCACAAAAGACAGATTTTTGTCTAAACCTGGGGAACATCATGGAAGGTGCCAGCATTATTTTCCTGCTCCTGGATTTGCTTGGTTTTATTTCTCATTCTGCCACTCCATGACTGTCCAGCTGACTTGTTCCTGCACTGCACGGGTCCCAGCCCTATCAGATGTGGTGGCAAGATGTGCCTCATTTGAGATGGGGACTCAGGTTTAGCCTTGCTCTCTCCTGGCAGCTCAGAGGTGGCCAAAGTGTGAGTAATTGCTGCAGTGCTAATGTGACAAGTGACAGGCTGGGGGAGTGCAGGTGTCCAGCTGCAGAGGTCAGGTATGTTCCCAGGTGCCAGCCAAGCCATCAGGGGCACCTTTTGTACAGATCAGCCTCCTTAAACCTGCCCAAACATGCAAGAGACTCTAATGGCCAGGCAGGAGGACAGACCTGGTGCTTCCAGGTCTCCTCTCATGACATCCGCCGAGTCCCCTTCCTGCACTAATCTTGTCCTTCTATCCAAAACAATTATGGAGGGGTTGTTGTTTTTGGCACAGCCCTTTATTTACAAATCCCATCCTGCTTATAGCTCATGGTTTCATTATCCTCTAGATGTTTACAGAGCTCCTTTTCTTAATATTTGTGGCATTATTTTACTAGGGATCCGGATAAGACTTCCCAGACAGTAATTGTCTGGCTCATCCTCTCCCCCACCAGCTCTTTCTGCAGAAGTGCACATCTCCCCACTGTCTCTGCCAGCTCAGGGCACCCAGAGGGACAGGAATGGGCAGGACTGTGGGCAGTAGAAGGGAGTTGCCCTGTTCTGAGATGGTGGGGAAGGATGTGCAGAGGGAACAGCTGCCCTGCTGCACGCCTCTGCCCACAGGCCCTTCCGTGTTCCTTCACCTGATGTCCTCTTGAAACTTTGTGCTATTAATGAGCACCTCCCAGCCCCTGCTCCCCCTGCACCCTTGCACTCCTCTTCCTCAGGCTCAGGGCACAGGTGCACTATCCCCTCTTCAGGCTTTCAGCTGGCTGGGGACTGCATCCTGGGAAGGCAGACAGTGGCAAACCTGTCGCTGGGATTCTGAGGTTATTAGCATGGTGCAGACGTGGGTCGGCTGCTAACGCTGTGCATGGCTCTGATGCTGGTCCCTGCCCCTGGGCTGTCTGTCACAGGGGCTTGTTTAACCTTCTTTGCAACAATATCACAGTCTTTAATCTGTTTATCCTCATAACCCTGCTCTGAGGTGAAGGATAGTTATCCTCGTTTCAGAGGTAGGGAACTGAAGGGATTCTTTTCAAATGTAGATCAGTGTGTAATGATGCAGAGATAAAGATTTTAAAAACATGCCTGAGACAACAGGCATATGGTGTGTAACTGAGCCGTGTTTCTGCAAATCCCATTAAGTGCCTCTGCCTTTTTCAGCTGATGCTTTCTTGGGGCAGACCTGGCAGGGGGAAATGCCACACAGGCTCCAGACTCCTGGTCCATGGGTGGGACCCAGGCAGGGCACGGGGAGACAGAGCTGATCTCGTGCCTGGGTGTGCTCTGGGTGTGTGGGGCTCCAGGCACTCACACCTGAATTGCACCAGTGAGTGTGTAAGACCCTCGGCTGTGTTTAGGAATGAAACTTAAGGCCTATTTGTACTGCATATGTGCAGATAAAAGTGTGAGGTAAGACATACAAAGGGGTGCTTGTACAGCATCCTTCTGGCTGTGCAACACAGCAGGGCCCAAGGTGCTGAATGAGGAGCAAGCAATGACAGCAAGCTCTTTGCTCTCACTGCTCAGACAAATGTATGGACAGTAGATTTGGTTAAAACCCCCAAGCTGTGGTTTCTGTGCCGTGATCCTGGCAAGAGGCATTCCTGGCTGGCCTTTCCCCGTGGCTGGCCAGTGGGGTTGGGTGCAGGTCTCAGGGCTGCTCCTGGGAAATTGTTGCTGTGCTTGTGGGAATGCAGCAGCTCATGCAGTGAGGAGGTCAGTGCCTTTGTCTTGCTTCGGGGAGTTTATCTCTGCGGATCTTGCCTGCTTTCCTGGGTCAGGCTTTACCTCCGCTGTTATCAGCAAATGCAGGAACAGCCCGCTCCAGAGCCGGGCTGCATAGGAACCTCTCGACCCCCTGGCAGGGGGAGGCAGCACTTTCACATCTCTCCCACGCTAATGGACACCCAGCAGCCCGGCGGTGGGATGAGATGTGCCATCCCGTGGTTGCTGTTCCTCCTTCACCGCTTTGCCAGCCCCATTTGCCAGCACCCTGGCGGTGTGGGGTGCAGGCAGCAGTGATGGAAGAGGCAGCAGCGCTGGCAGGGCCCTCTCTAGGCTTACCTCCCGCTGGGCTCTTCACCACAAACACAGCGGACAAATCCCCAGTGGCAGCACTGATTCCCCCTTGTCTGCTGGCCTGCCCTGTCCCAGTGCACCCTCCCCTTCTCAGCAGCTCCAGCTGTCTCCACAAACCCAAACCATTAGCATTTCCTGTTCAAACATTTCCAATAAATAAATGGAGACATCATGCCACAAGCCCGCAAGTGACCCAGAGGCGGGTCCAAGGCCGGGATGGACACGACCACCCAGCACCCGACCCCCTGGCTGGGCGCCAGCCCTGCCTTTGTTTGAATTCCCGGGTGAGTAAGCGCTTGGCTGACGCCAGCTGAAACACTGTAAGAAATTATTTTTGATATTAAATAAATTGTTTTCAGTAGATCTGCTCCTACACCAAGGTCCAGAAGCTACCCACAGCGCTGGGCTCCCTGCAAGAGAGCTGGACTCCCTTTTCCTGGCCGTGTCCTGGCTGTACTGCAGGACACACCCTGTCCAGAGGGGTCCAGCTGGGACCAGCTGTGCTGCAGTTGCCTCAGTCCCATGGGCACAGCTCCCACAGCTGCCTGGCAGCCTGGGTACACCATGGCAGAGCAACTCCCTGCAACACATCCAGTGTCTCTGTCCCAGCACTTGAATCAGGATCACTGGTGAGAGGGCAGAGGTTTGGCCAGGTTTGCTGCCTTTCAGAATGGCACCTATCTCCCTGTGTCAGATGTCCCAAAACGCATTTCCTTGGCTGTGCAGAAGTCCATGCCTTGACACAGAAGTGCCTGTCCTTTCCCTCACTGGTCTCTCACACCCTTAGGAAACCACCTTCTATGTAGCAGGGTGTCAGTGCCTGAGCAGGTCACAGTCCATGGGTCAGTCCCCTGACATCTGCCAGCAGGTGCTGATGCAAAAGGAAAAATTAGGGGGGGCCCCTGAGTGCCTGTGGGAACATGTAGGCATAGAATTAGGCAAGCGTGGCCATAAGTGATCCATAAGCCAAGCTAGGATTCCTGGGACCCCAGAACTAATGTACAGAATGGTTTTAGAGAAATAGCAAACCTCTGGCTATGCCCAAGAAGCTGCAATGGCAGGAGATTAGGTAGGTGGATATGCTCCATTTTGGGGTGCACAGACTTTGTCCTTGCTGCCCTGGGTTGTTTTCTGGCTTTGAGCAGGGAGGAAAGATGGACTTGGAGCTAACCAAGTTTTGTCATGGTTGCAATTAGGAAAAATACCAAAATACAAGGAACATAGCTTTCACTACTTTTTTTTATGTATGTTTTGCTGAAGCCAAAACTTCCTGTAGGAACATGATGTTTAAAGGACAAATTTTGCTGTTGAAATTTTCTGAAGCAGTTGAAGGGATTGAAATATTCTTTGAAAGAGAAGATGTAGATATTCTGCTCCAGAAGCATTCATTCAGTGGGGTATTATGCTCTGGTGTTATAAAACTTCAGAAACTGGTATGCAGTGAAGCCACATTTTAAATAGGTTGTTTTACAGAAAAACAATAAAATATTTTCTGATTTGATTTATTTCATTATAGAGCTTCTGCTTTGCTCAAGGGAATCTCCTGTCTCTCCCACCCACAGCAGGTGAGAGAGGAGGTGGGATGACGTGTCAGGGGGCTGGGGGCTGCCACAGGCACGGTGCCCGAGCAAACAGCCTCTGAGCACCCAGGTGTTGATCTGCAGCTCAGCAGAGTGGGAACCGATTCTTTTTTTTTTTTCAGCAGTGAGAGAGAGCCCTGGCACTCGCTCTCTGTGTGTGCAGTGGGGCTGGCGGGGCAGGAGGACAGGAGGTGGATGCCGCAGGGCAGCATGGACTTCTGCAGGGCTGTGCGTGGGCTCGTCCCGGGCCACGCCGGGGGCCGGGCTGCTGTCAGCGCCCGCTGCCGTGGGCAGGCGGTGGCAGGGCCCCTGACGGTGCCCCTCGGCAGGACCTGCAGCCCCGGCTGCCGCCAGGGCCCGATGCCATCAGCACTCGCAGGCGCTGACAGATGGACCCATGGACCCGGCGAGGGGCTGGCGGGGGCCGGAAACTCCTGATCCCTCTTTATCTGTGCCTCAGCCTGCTCTCTCATCTCCCTGTCATGCTCTGTGTCTCGCCTGGTATCTCACGCTCCTATTCCTGTGCCTTGCCGGCTGCTGGGGGCTGCCCAGCTTCACAGCACCCTGCGGCCAGGCACAGACCTGAGGCTCCCGTGTGCCGGGCACAGCGTGAGGTTCTGGACCACCCTCCCCTAGGACCTGCTGGGCTTGGTGCCTGCAAGCACCACCAGCTCTGAGCGAGGGGAGGCGCTGCAGATGGCACTGCCATCTCGTGTCTGCATGCTGAGCATCAGTCACAGCAGCAGGCAGGGCTCCATGGCTGCTGTGCATTGCAGGTTGGGAGGGAAGGATCAGGCCCAGCTCAGCATCACTGTATGCTCTGAAGTCCAGGAGCCTTACCGCTGTCTTCCTCAAGTGTACTGCCTGCTCCTGGGCCAGGGTATAGTTGGGTACCAGCTCGAAACTAATCACAAGCGTTTCACTTGGCTCACATGACCACATCCCCAATACCCACTGCTCCATTGCAAGCCCACTGTCCCAGCTGGGCAGGGTGGCAGTGGAGGGGTCAAGATCCACAGTTAATGTAGCTGCCCCTAAATGCACCGCCAGAGATCAGCTAATCTGATAATTACAGCAACAAAAGCCATTTAGACAAACCATGACCTGACCTCTGGAGCTTGGAATGAAAACATTTTACCCTCCTCTGTCTGGATCCTGCACTGAGAAAACATCTGTATTTGGAGGATGCTGGGAAAACAGCCCCCGCACAGCACCCGCTGTGACAGCCTCAGCTCTCCTCCGTGCCACAACTGCTTGCACCCAGCCTCAGACTGGGATGGGCAGCCTGCTAAACCCCTGCTGTGATGCCAAGATCGACAGTGTCCCAGTACTGGGCAGGGCACTCTGGAGAGGATGAGGCAGAGGTCAGAGGGGTGTGAGGGTGAATCTTGCGAGAGGAAGTGAATGGGATGGGGTCAGTGGAGCTCACCCTCATAAAAAAGGCTTTTTTTCCAAGACCATGGGAGGCTTGATGGTGTGGAGGGCCATCACTTGGTCCCCAGCAGTCCCTATATCCCTGCAGCAGGCTGAGCTCTGCAGGAGCCAGGCTGGCTGCTGAGCCCCCCTGCCCCTGGCTCCCAGGAGGAGCTGAGTGCGGGGGGGCCCTGTCTGCATGCAGCATGGCCATGCGTGCCCGGGGGCTTCTTCGCTCTGTGTAAGGTGTGCAAGCTTTCCCACTGAGTGGCAGGTCATTGCTGGCTGTCAGTCCAAGGCAGGAGATGAAGGGAAGGATGCCTCAGGGCTGGCTCCCATGTTCCTCCTGCTTTTACATACGTGTTGGTGGCACCCTTTGTGTAGGCTGAGGAGATGAAAGCTCAGGGCCAGAGGGATCTTGCTAACGCAAAGCCACCCAGCTCGGGGGCCCGACAGCCTGCTGCTTTGTCTCTTATTGTCTCATTCTTGCATCTCTTCCCAGCGGAGTGCCACTCCATGCTGTCAAGGGCATGGGACACCGGCTGAGCCAGAGGCACCAAGCGCACTGGCAGGTAACTCCTGCTGGGTCAGCGACCCCGGCCTCGCAGGCACTGGCAGCAGCGCAGACTAGCAGCACTGAGCTCACACTGCCCAGGAGCTCCTGAGGAAGGGCATCAGTACAGTGCTGATTTGGGGAAACTGCATTTTTTCCTGCAACGAGTACTGCTCAGCCTGCTCTGGCAGTCCCAGGCAGCAGCTTGGTGCAGACAGCTTGGCAGGCAGCACCCCTGTGCCTTTGTGACTTCCCTGTTCTGCATTGGGAAAGCACTTGGCCATGTCCCCAAGTATCCCAGTGCTCTTTGGAAAGTGGTAGGATTAGAAACCAGTAAGTGCAGTGAGAGCCTGATAGTCTGGGGACTCCCTAGCACTTCTGTCTGCTCCAGAAATAGGATGCTCTAAGCAGCCTCTGTCTGTTTTTTCCCACTGCAGCATTCCACTTGTGCAGTGCTTTACTCTTTGTGACTCACCCTGCAGTGGGCTACCCCCAGATCCCTCTGATACCCTTGTTTTCATCAGCTGCTTCCTTGCCCAGTACCTCTCATTTAGCAGAATCCACTGACTTCTTCATTTAGCAGAATCCTTGAGAAACCCAAGAGGACTTCATCCATTTGGGATTAGGGTTAAAATTAGGGCCATAGTTAAGGGTAGGGTTAGGGCTAAGGCTTGGATGCCCTGAGACCAGCTTGGCCAGGTCAGGTGTTTACAGAGATTCACAGCTATTGCAGAGCAGACCCCAACCTTTTTTTGGGTTTCCATGCAGCTTTTTCTCAAGGCCTGAATGAAATTTTGTCCAAGTTGGACTAAAAACGCCACCAGGGCCAAAGCTTTGGTCTAGCACTGCTGTCTTGCTCTTCTGCCTTTCCCATTATTCTGTTTTCTCTGAAGGCAGAAGTGCTGGCATGCTACTGTGCCGACAGACAGCTCTGCCGCTTCCCCACTCTCATGCTAAGCAGAAAGTGCACTGGGCAGTTCTTCCAGGTGCTGCCCGGAGCCAGGGGAGGCGAGGGCTGTGCCCCTGGGCTCCCTCCAGGCAGCCAGGCTGTGGAGCCACCTGGGCATGGGAGGAAGGCAAGGACCCAAACTGGTTTTCAGAGGGATCTTGGCTGTGTTTAAAAAGGTATGACACCTTGGTTGCCTGCAAAAGCATTCGGGGACAGCATGGCCTTTCCCGTCCTGTACCCCCGTGTTTCACGTCACGAAGTGATGTGTGTGTGGTGTGTGTCACGCTGTCGGGGCTGCTTTTCGCGACATCCTTCCCGCTTCCCTCAAAGCCTTTCCCAGATGTAGCAGGGCTGCGGATGGATTCTCACAAACTTCAAAAGCCGCCGGAGACAGGTGGCAGGTTCCTAACGGAGCCGGCCACGCACCGGGAGGCAGCGATCCCTCTCCCCGGGAAGGCGTGGGGCCAGCCACGGCTGGGATGGTGTCGCAGCCGCAGGCGCGGCCGGAGCCGTGGGCGCCCGCCCCGCGGGGGCTGCGGGATGCGCGGGCCAGCTCTGCCCCCTGCCGGCACCGCCCGGCACCGCCGCGGCCCGACGGCGGCCGCGCCCGGGAGCCCCGGCGGTCCCCGCAAGGGCCACGGAGGGCATCGCGGGGAGCGCTGTGCCCGCGCGAAGAGCGTGGACTTTGGCGCTGCGAGGAAGACCCCGTGGATCAGTGCCATGTGCCCAGTTAACCAGTGGTAGCGGAGACCCTCACAGGTCCCCGGGGCTGGGAGGTTCTTGGGGGTCAGTCCACAGCGTCTGCCCTGCAGGTGGCTGTGAATGAGGGAAGTGCCTTAAGAAACACCCACCATCCTCACGGCGGTCCCCGTCCCGCACCCGTGTCACTGCATCCCTGGGATCCCCCCCGCCCCTCGGGCGCTGCGCCCGGACCCGTCACACGTGGGCACTGCCCCCCGACACCTGCCCGCATCCCCCGAGCCTTGAAGCTCGGCACCATCCTGCACCCCGGGCACAGCACCCCGGGGCTGCGTTCACACCGGCTTTGCGCTCCAGGGCTGATATGCAGCCCCGGGTGCTCTGTGGGGACTGTGCCTTGACCTCGAGCCCTGCACCCCCGAGCACCGCACCCCCGAGCACTGCCGCAGGGCAGCTCTGCCTTGGGCACGGCATCCCCCGCAGCACCCCGTACTGCACGGGGCATTGCACCCCGGGAGCGTCCCCCCAGCCTCCGCAGCTGTGGGAGTCCCTCGGCACCGGGCGCCGTCCGCCCGGCGGCGGCTCCGCGCTCCCGCCCGCGGCCGCGGGCCTGGCCCCACGCAGGGCGGAGCGGCGGCCGGGGGCACGGCCGGCCATGGGCGGTGCCTGCGTCCCCGCGTCCCCGCGTCACCGGGCGCGCTCCTCGCCGCCATCGGCCCCGCGCGCGGCGGCCGTGGCAGGGCGGGGCGCCCGTTGGCCGGCGGCGGGGGCGGGGCCGAGCGCGGCGCGGTGATTGGTCACGGCCGGCGGCGGCCCCGCCCCGCCGGTGAAGGTGAGCGTCTCCTCCAGCGCCGCGCGCCCCCCGTAGCGAACCGGAGCGGCGCGGACCGCAGTGGCTGCGCCGCCATGGCCGCCTCCATCTTCGCCGCCGTCCCCAGCGCCCCGCCCGTCGCCGTCTTCAAGCTCACGGCGGATTTCCGGGAGGACAGCGACTCGCGGAAAGTTAACCTCGGCGTGGGCGGTGAGTCCGGGGCTTCGTTCTCCTCGGCGGGGCCATTCTCGGCGGGGTGGGCCGGACGGTGCCCTTGCGGCCGGCCCCGAGCCCCAAAGGTCACCGGGCCTCGACAAGCGCCCGGCCGGGCGCGGGGGGGTGTGCGGGCAGCGACGTCCAGCGGCGTCAAGGTCGTGGGGCAGCGCGGCGCCGGTCAGATCTCTTGGGCAGCCGGGCGGCGCAGCGTGCCCCCGGTGCAGTAAGGACGGCTCTCCCTTTCCCGCAGCCTACCGCACGGACGAGGGGCAGCCATGGGTCCTGCCGGTGGTGAAGAAGGTGGAGCAGATGATCGCCAACGACAACAGCCTGAACCACGAGTATCTGCCCATCCTGGGCCTGCCCGAGTTCCGAGCCAACGCCTCCCGTATTGCCCTGGGCGATGACAGCCCTGCCATCAAGGACAAACGGGTATGTGGTGGATGGAGAACACTGGGGTCCCTGGGGTGTGCCTGCAGCACGCTAAGTAGAAGAGCACAGATGTGTAGAGATCTTGCATTTTGATAGGATTTGGGGGTTTCTCAGAGACGGTCTTTCTTGATTGTAGCTTACTTGATGAATCCATGCACTTGAAGCTGTTTGTACAAGTAGTTGTGGTTTGGGGAAAAACCAAGCGTGGCCTATGACTGGAATCTGTGTTTTCCTTCGTCTTTTAATAGCTTCCCCACAGGAAACCCAAGTCAGATAATATACCACCTTTCCTGAAATAAACTACTACCTGAGAATCTGTTCTGTGCCAGAATGTAACAGGAATGGTTGGAGTCTGTTTATAATGGTAGGAATTGTCAGGATGGGCCTGAGCAAGGAGGTTGAAGACCACTGGCAGTGGATGGCATTCTGACTGGGCTGACCCCAGGGGACACGTTTGGGATCCTGTGTCACTCTTGCAGGCACCTCTGCTTTCTGTGCACTGATCGCGGTGCTGACCTGTGTGGGCAGTGCTGGCAAGGGTCTCTGTTGCAGGTTGGAAGCGTTCAGTCCCTGGGCGGGACAGGCGCTCTGCGGATCGGCGCCGAGTTCCTGAGGCGCTGGTACAATGGCAACAACAACACGGCCACCCCGGTCTACGTCTCCGCTCCATCCTGGGGTGAGTGCTGCTCTCAGGGAGCCCTGGGGGTCAGTGAGGGAGGGAGGCACAGCCCTGCTCCTTGCAGGAGCCTGGGCGCTGAGGTAGGGGCCTTCTCGTGTGTGTAATGGGAGATGCTGTGGCTGGAGAAGGCAGCTTGCTGGAGATAGAGCGTGCTTTTCTGAGAAGTTACTTCTTTCCTCAGAGAACCACAATTCTGTGTTTATGGATGCTGGCTTCAAAGATATTAGAACCTATCACTACTGGGATGCTGCCAAGAGGGGTCTGGATCTCCAGGGGCTGCTGAATGACATGGAGGTGAGTTAAACAGGCATAGGATGGGCTGAGCTTGGTGCTGTACTGTCAGTATTTGTAGCTGGCTAGGCTCTGGTGTGCTATGCTGGGAAGTGGATCACTGCAAAAGAGGCTGTTGTTGCCCAGAGCAGCTCCAAGTCTCTTCCTGTGCTGCGGGTGCCTGGTCTTGTCAATGTGTGAATGTCACCAAGCCATGTTCTCTCCCCAGAAAGCCCCGGAGTTCTCCATTTTCATCCTCCATGCCTGTGCACACAACCCAACAGGCACAGACCCTACTCCCGATCAGTGGAAGCAGATTGCTGCTGTCATGAAGGTATGGGCTGCTCCTGAGGCTAAAGCAATACTGAGGGGGCAAACAGCTCTTGAGCCAGCCAGAGCCTGTGTATCCAAAACGGGCTTTGGGGGAACGGCATGAGATGTGGGAAAAGCTGAAAGAGTCCCACAAGGCAGGTGTTGAAGGGAAAGGTGGACAACAGAATGCTGGTTGTCTGTGCTCAGAGGAGACATGCATTGCAGTTCTTGCTGTGCTTCCAAGTTCTAGTTTTTACACTGTATGAATGTGCTGTAGTGAGGTTTTACCTTGCTGGAAAGATGATCCGTAGGCAGGTGCTTGATAGTAGCATATGAAGTGGTGTACTTCTTTTGTGCTCAAATGCAGTTTCCTCCTGCATTGACTTTTATTGACCACTTTAGTGTTTCTATTGTTTTACCCCAGTAGAAACAAAGTGTTTCAGTCTGGTGTTGCTGGGCCATGTTTTCTTTGAATTCACACAGAAACTCAATCGTCGTCTTTCCCTCCTACGGGTACTGTGGGGGGTAAAAGAAAGGTTGTGGGGAAGGGATTTCCCTCTAACACTGTTCCTCCTTGCAGCGCCGGAGCCTGTTTCCATTCTTCGACTCAGCGTACCAAGGGTTTGCCTCTGGCAGCCTGGAAAAGGATGCCTGGGCTGTGCGATACTTTGTCTCCGAGGGCTTTGAGCTCTTCTGTGCACAGTCGTTTTCCAAGAACTTTGGGCTCTACAGTGAGTGTCTGGCAGTAAGCTGGCCCAATAGCATCATACCCAGGCAGATGGGGCTGGCATGCTGAGGGGTGGGGAATTCTCTGCTTTGCCACGACGTGTGGAACCAATGGCTCACGTATCTTGGCTTGTCCACAGATGAACGGGTGGGGAACCTGACGGTGGTGGGGAAGGATGCAGACAATGTGCAGCGTGTGCTGTCCCAGATGGAGAAGATCGTGCGCACCACTTGGTCCAACCCTCCCTCCCAGGGAGCGCGCATTGTGGCAACTACACTTGCTTCCCCACAGCTCTTTGACGAGTGGTATGTGTTGCCAGGGCCTGTGGGAGAGAGCAAGGGAGGGAAGCTCTCTCCCTGAGTGTCAGATGGCTTCAAGTGGGTGCCCATGCTCATGCTCTGCTTCCCGCCTGCTGCAGGAAGGGCAATGTGAAGACAATGGCAGATCGGGTCTTGCTGATGCGGTCAGAGCTCCGGTCTCGACTGGAGGCCCTTGGCACCCCAGGCACCTGGAACCACATCACAGAGCAGATTGGCATGTTCAGCTTCACAGGGTTGAACCGTAAGTATCAAGTGGCCTGTAGAAGGGAGGATGGGGTGGGGACAGTTTAGCTGTGGGTGAACTGGGCTGAAGCAGTCCGAGCAGGAATCTCTCAGGCTCACCGGAGTTTTGGCATCACTGCATCTGTGGCTGGGGAGCGATGAAGCATCACACAGTATTTTAGTGGCCAGTGCTCGAACTTTTCTGCTTATTGTGAAAGATTCAGGTGTCTCTGACTAGTTCTTTGGGCTTTTCTTAGCTGTAGGTCACTGCTCTGACCTGATGTCCAATTGTTTCCCCAGCTAAGCAGGTGGAGTACATGGTCAAGGAAAAACACATCTACCTGATGGCTAGTGGGCGCATCAACATGTGTGGTCTAACTACCAAGAACCTGGACTATGTGGCCAAGTCCATCCATGAAGCTGTCACAAAAATCCAATGAAGCACATGAACAACCAAACTTACATAAAGTCACCAAAGCTGTAGTCTGTAGTCTATGTCTTTTTCTGCTCATGGCTTGCCTTTTCCCACACCTCTTGGGGTTTAATAAATATGGGAGCAGTAGCTCAATCAGGGATAATCATCTTCTGACATATTTTAAGTGGTCCTTGCAATATGGTAAGCCAGTGCCCCCAGGAGGTGGGGGCAGCATGAGCCACCTTGGTTCTTGTTTCACAACAGCAGCCTGGTCTCCAGCCTTTAGAGCTGCATCTTTAGCACATCCAAATCAACTCCATGTAACTGATCATTTTGATCATGGCAAAGTCTGGTGCCAGTGCAATGCACTGTGGGATAATAGCACAGTGGTTGGGATATCACGTGGCTTGTGAACTAATGTCACTTAGTAGTATTTTGGGGAGGGATAAAGCTGTTGCTAGCTTCCTCTCTCCACACATACCATCCGTTCCCAATTTCTGAGCCTTATACGAGCAAATACTTGTAATTGTGATAATTGCTTCTTTGTGTTGCTGACATGAAATTAAACCTTCGTCTCTGAATGCTACCCCTGCCTTGTGTGATGTCGAGTCTTCAGACCGTATGAACCTCTCCCCAGTTGAGGTTAAAGCCTCAACATCCTGGTTTGTCGACTTAGCTTGTTCCAAGGCTGTCCCTTTCTCTCTCAGGGGGTGTTGCATCTCTGATGATAACAGCCACTACCAAAGGGGGACTCTTACTGGGAGAGTGTTGAGAGCTCCCTGTGACGACATGAAGCCAACCAGTTACTGGTTGTATTCATCCTGTGCTCTTTCTGCCCTGTGCTGCGCAGCTCATCCTGCCTGTCTGTCTGTGGTTGCTTTCTGGATGGTCAAGTGTTCCCAGCTATTTGGCCATCTCTCCCTGGCCCAGGGCTCCTGCACTGTCCCTCAGGTGTCAAAAAGCAGATCTCTTCATCCTTTTCAGCAGGCGCCTGGTGAGCCACCATCTACTCCCACTAGCTTCAGCGGGGCCTGCCAGCAACAGCCTGTGTTTCTGGCACTGAAAAAGAGCTGGGACCATCTGTTTCTGCTCTCTGCAGATCTATTTCTGAGCTGACAGAGCAGCATCCTGGCAGAATCTTGTGAAGAAAGGGGACAGCTCCTTTCCTTGTGTCAGCAGTAGTCACTGCTACCCTGATGGATTTCCTTGTGCTGCAGCTTAGAAGAGGCAAAAATGGTGCCTTATTGCCTTGTTGTGTTTGCACAGAGTGCATGGGGTCTCCCTGTTCTTTTTGGGTTAGTATTCATGTTGTATAAGGGAGTGAGCTAGAGGCAGCCTTTCCTTCTCTCTGCAGATGGGGACCTTTTTCTCCTCTTGGTGTCCATTCACAACAGGGATGGTGAGGAAGTGGTTAAAAGGTGACTTCTAGGGGTGATTCAGGAGGATAAGGAACCAATTCTACTTTTGTTATTTATGATATTTGCTTACACTTCTGCCCTTACAGACCTCCTGGTGTGAAGGCTGGCCCACCCCATGTGATTGATACCGGCGTTTTGCTAGTCTTACCAGCCTTGTTTTTCCTAGCAAGTGACCTAAATTTCTCCTTTTCTGTGGTGTAAGCTCATTACCAATTATCCCATTTACCATGGCAACAAAGAACTGATTATTCCTTTCCTCTGTACAACAGCTTCTTATGTATTTGAAAACTTCCTCTCTCCCCTTCACATCCTTCACCAGTTAAGTGATTCTGCCTTTGGAGTAGGTTGTTTTCCAGCCCTTGCTTTCCTCTGTCCACTTTTCAATTGCTGTGTGTTTCCATAGAAGGGCAGTGCCCAGACAGGGCTGCAGTTATTTCAGCTGAAGTTTTATCAGCGTGGGTGGACTATGAGATTTCTGTCGTTATCTGTCAGACTGTACTCCAGCACGCGTATCCCGCTATTGTGTTTGCAATGGCCTGATATTAACTCCTGTTTTTCCCCAGTCCTTGTCTGCACTGCTGGGTCTTATCTCTCTGCTTGCCAAGTGCTCCCCTGGCAGCAGGAGTGGCGGAGAGCCCATCTTCACAGGCAGCACTTGCTGACCCGTTCTCTTGCTCCCTTCAGTGAGGCTGAGTCCTGTTACTCCAGCCACCTCTGGCCCTGGGTTTGAGGGCAGCCTGGCCTGGTGAGACAGGTTAGCATCTTTCCCTACACCTATGGACACAGAGAGGGCATCGCTCAGGGAAAAATCACTTTTAATGTTGATATCCCTGTTGCGTTGAGCCTCTACAAAAACTACTGACTGGTCTGTCCCACCCTGAAGTCTTGGTGCGAGCCTCCCTCACACGGGCAGGCGTGTGTGGAAGGGAGGATGGTCCAATGCAGCATGGAGATGCCCCTCCCCAGGGAGGGGGCTGCACTCGGGGGTGAGCAGGGCTCCTTGCCCTGTGCCTAGCAGGGCTTTGGGAGTGCTGGGCTGTGTCCATGGTCAGCGTGAGCGAGGCACTGCAAGCGGGCGTGTCACCAGGCACGGCACAAACGTGTGCTGGGGCCCTGAGCTGCGTGTGGCACCCCCAAATAGCACATTCTTCTCATGGTGGAGACCACATCTTGCAGCACCAGCACTGCGGGGCTCTGGGCCTCGCTGGGTTGGGGATGGTAAATGATGTTAAAGGGCAGTTCTGGGTTGGGCTGCCCCTCCCTGCACTGCTTGCAGGGATGCCGTGACACTTTTTGACCTTTCCTTTTTTCCACCTCTTCCTTGAGACCAGATGCTACCAGGGAGCAGCTGGGCAAGGGCCCTCAGACTCCAGCTGGCTGGTCAGGCTGCCTGAGTGGTTCAGCTCTGCCAGGGGTGTATCCTTTCTTGCCTGGGGACGAGGCTCTGCACAAGTCCTGCAGGGAGGGGCGGCACGAGCGGGCGGACAGGCAGCGAGCGAGTGCAGACCTCCTGCTGTTGGACATGAGCCTCATGGCAGGAGACCCCCATGCTGCAGACCTGCAAGACACAGGAACAGCTTGGTGCAGGTGGCCAAAGCTTGCCCTCCCTGACCTGCTGCTGCTCAAGCCTGCAGCACCTTTCCTAGCCATGCTCAGGGGTATACTGGTGAAGACACAGGTTTCTAGTGAAAACATGAGCCAAGGTCTCACTCCAGTCTCTGACATCCAGTCTGCTGCTGAGAGCAGATCCTGCTCTATATCCCTGCTCCAGCCCCCAGCAACACTCACCTCCATGGGCTCCAAACCACCCCATTTGGCTTTGCTGCCTGAAACTTGATTTAACGCTATTTAAATTAGTGACCTCCTATTGCTGGGGAAGGAATGTTGCACCAAGAGGCAGGTTCCTACCTCCAGTCTGCATGGGCCTCCAGCACCGTGCTCTGGCCACACTGCTGCTCAGGTGATTAATGGGGCGAGATTGGAGCTTTCCTCTGGCGATTTCTCACCTTCCGATGATGTGCGATGCTTGCGCCCACCTGCAGCAGCAAGGGTGCTTAGGGCTGGGGTGTTGGGAGCCAAGGGTGATCAGGGCAGGGGTGCATAGGGTTGGGCCAGGACCTAGTGGCTGGCTCTGCCTGAGCTAGCCCTAGGTGCAGTTTTGCCTGCTGCTGAGGTCCTGACAGGGAACTAGGTTGTCCCCTGTTCCACGCCAGCCCCATGCAGAGTGTCCCCATGACAGGGCTGGGGAACAGGTGACACAGGCAGTGGGGTGCCGAGGCAGAGCTCTCCCCTGGGTGTGCCCAGTCACTCACTGAGGGATCTCAGCAGTCTCTTGCCCAGCGCCTCCTCAGAGCTGCTCGGTGATGAGCTGGTCCCGGCCTCTCTGCCTGGGGACTCCGCTTCCAGGACGGTCCCGCAGCACTCACTGTCTGCAAAAGCCCAGCACGGCTGCAGCGCCTCAGGGCACCGTGGCCTCGCCACCCCCGGGGTCAGAGGTGTGTGTCCCCCAGCCAGACTCACTCTGCCGCTTGCTGTTCTCCTCGTTGTCAGCCAGCTCCTCCTGGATGAAGGGGATGCCCTCCATGCGCAGGAACACTGACTCGCTGGGGCTGCGCAGCCCCTCAGAGCGGCTGCCTGCAGGGACACAGGGCAGGGAGGTGCTGTGCCCTGGGGCAGGACGTGGCAGGATGCCAGCCATGGCAGCAGGTCCGACTGCCAGGGGCCCCGGGGGCAGGAGCACGAGGCAATGAGGAATTACATGCCTGCACACTGCAGGCATCCACAGGTGTGTGTATGCAAATGCCCACAGTGTATATGAGCCCCACTTCATGTGCAACTGCATCCCAGAGGTGCCTCATGCCAGAGGGTCCCAGCACAGACTCCCCTAGGGGACTTGCAACGTTGGCCTGAGGCAGGGAAGGAATGCTGTTGAGTGACTCACACATGATGCTGTTCCTCTCATTCAGGAGGGTGGCAGGGTCCTCCTTGGGTGTCTGTGGGGTTCCCCGCGCAGTTGAGGCCTTGGTTGAATCCCTGTCGAAGGCCTCCATGTCGGGGGACTGGGGTGAGCTGTCCATCCGGCTGGCCACCAGCGCGTTGTGGTACTGCTGCCGGGTCACCTGGGCACACAGACGTGCACCCAGCTCAGTGGGCACCGAGCCCCACCAGGACCTCTCGGAGACTTGGTGGCTCCAAACCTCCAAACAGCAGGAGTAAGTGCAGGACTCCTCAGCACCCACCGGGCACCCACCAGGCTCCTGGGGCACAGTGGGGCAAGAGGGCACCTGGACAGGGGTGGCCAGGGTGGGACAGTCCCTGCCAGCCCTGTCCATACCTTGACGAACTGCACGTCGCAGAGGATGTGCACGGAGTAGTCGGGTGTGTAGATGTTGTTGCTGCTGCTGTGGAGCTGCGTGCTGCTGCCTCCATAGTCCTCCCGGTTGGGGGACTCGGAGCGGTTGAGGCCACTGCAGCGCGACGGGGACCTGTTCACTGCAGGAGGGGACAGCAGAGAGGCAAACACTCACTCTGGCTCGTGGTGTTGCTTGGGTTCCCAGGGCCGGAGTAGGGCCAAGGTGGACCAGTCACCTCCAGTGGCTATTCCCCAGGATACGGGGCTGGCAGGGGCCCTCAGGGGGACCTGCAGCCTGTCCTCAGTGGCCACTGGTGTAGAGACTGTGCCATGTCAGCCCCACACAAACCGAAGGGACTGGGCAGGACTCTGACCCGGTGCCAGCAGCAAAGGTTAGGGCAGCTGCCGCCTGTCACTGACAGCTCTCCTGTTAATGTTGGCCTTCTGCACCGCATTTGGAACAACTTCTCCTGGTTGCAGCATGCAGCCTGTGAGTATTTGCTTAACCTGCCTCAAGGGCATGCTCCTGTTCACCCCGACTCTGACAGATCAGGACGAGAGGCTGCCATGGCAAGCTGGCCTGTCACTCACATTGACTGATGGCCTCTGACACAGCGTGGCCTCTGACACAGCATGATGGATTTTGTCTAGTCAGTGATTTATTAAGGAACAAAGGCAGCTTGTTCCTGGCATAGGTGACATCGTGCTGACTCTGCTCTGCTGCTAAAATGCCTTTTTATTACCCGGATCACCAGAAAGCAAGGGGGGCAGGGCAGCAGGCATGCAGGGCTGCAGGTCACTGTCATCAAAAGCAGCAAGCCAAAGCCCCAAGTGCTAAGTGCAGGAATTTACAGAAAGTGCGAACTAAAGAAAGCCCAAGCTGTCCGTGGCTTCCCCTTGTCCCCATCCCATTCTTCCAGGGATTTGCGTCATACTGGGGAGGCTGTGGCAGGACTGCTGTCCCCAGTCTGTCACCAATGCTCTAAGCAGTGAGGGGCTGCCCAGGGGTGCCATGGGTATTGCCCAGCATGCAGGGTGGCGGGGGCTTGGGGCACTGTGGACAGGATGCTGGAAAGAGCCTGTCACATGCAGAGGTCCCTGGCCAAAGCCATGCCCTGTTACCTGGAGAGCCAGCCAGGGAGTCCCCTCTGCTGAAGGCGAAAGTACGGGACACTGAGACAGGCACTGCAGAGAGAGGGAGGGAGAAGGAAGGAGGGGACCCAGGGGAAAGGTGAGGGATGGAGGTGAAAGTGAATACAGACCAAGAGGAAGAATAAGAAAAATAATCATCTGTGAGCAGTCCTGGACTGATCTCCCATTGCTATCTCCAGCACCCCTACCCACCACTTTTAGACCCTCCTGCTTCTGCTCTGGAGAGGTGCTCATCAGTCCTAGGGACAGGGCCGCCTGCAGGAACACAGACTTGAAAGCTGTAAATCAGCAGGCTGCTCTGTGATGAGGTAAGGGAGGTGAGGCTGGTAGGGGGGATCTGCTCCTGCCAGGCCTGTCTGCAGAGCCACACAACTTCCTAGAGCCCTGGCATGGGTAGAAACCATCCTTCCCCTATGGGTTAAGTGCTGGCTTGGCTCTAGCCATTTACCCCAGGATAGGGGACTTTTTGGTCAGCTTATGTCACCTGGGAAGTGGGTGGAAGCTAAATCACTACACTGGGCACCTAGGATGCTTCTGTGTGCGCAGGCACATGGCTGAGAAGGAATATGCTCTGCAAAAGTTGCTGCTCCAGCCCCACAGCTGCAGGCAGGGGCCGACAGAAGCTCTTCAGGGTGATGCAAAAAAACAGATTCATATCAGGCTGCCTGCAGTTCCTTGCAAGGTCCTGGATCTCAACAGCCTTCGAGTGATGCTGAGAAGAGCTACCCACTGAGGGCTGAGCCTTGCAGGAACTGCAAGAAGCCAGGACTCTGCATCTGGGGCAGCCTGACCCATTGCCACAGAGAAGGTAAATCATAGACACTCACTTTCCATGTTTTATTGCCATGGGTTACAGCAGCAGTGACAATTTCTGGGGCAGGCCATTCCCCCTCCAGTGATTGCTGCCCTCCACAGAGTTCCTGGGCCATGCCACAGGGGATGTGGGAGCGTGGAGAGACCAACACACAGGGTGAGTGATGCCCTCCTTAACACTTGCCAGTCTGCTTTCACCACTGCCATTTCTCACCTTGGAAGTAGTGGGAGATGTGAGCCTGCTAGCTGCCAGCCCCTTCCTCCAGCCAATGCCATGATTCCCCCAGCTGCCAGCTCTCCTGCCCAAGGTGTCCTGCCCCACCTCCAGCCACTGTGCCCGGAGCACAACTGCAACACTCTAGGAACTATCTGCTGCCTATGTGATTAATGTTTTAGAATTGCTTCAGATGTAAAATCCCCAGGAAATTTGCCCTGCAGTCACCTTTTCTAATCTCCCTGCTGCTCCCCCAGGAATTCCTGTTCCGTGTCCTCCCCTGAATCACAACCTTCTGCAAATAAAAAAAGGACAGCAGCATGAAGCACTTCCCGGAATGACCTTGTCCTGATGGGAGCAAAGGATGAGTTGATAACCGCTAGCATCGACTCTGCTCCCACTGCCTGACCCTCCCACAGCGTTTGTCACCACTCAGCACCAATGCCAAAGATCAGCTGGAGAAAAAACAGTTGCATAACAACAGTTAATTAATAACAAACTGTTAAATGCTCTAGGATGATGTCTGAATTCTCAGCTGTGATACTTCACTCACACTCTTTTCTTCTGGGCTTTCCTTCAAGATGGAAAGAGGATGCCAGCCTCCACCACAAGGGAGATGCCCTGTCACCTCTGTCTGCCAGCCTGCTTCCTTGCTGGCCAGGGGTGTAACAAACACAGGTCTGCCCCACAGCAGGCAGGAATGGCTGCATGGCCAAAAATACCTCCTGACAGTGTCATGTGTGAGCACTGGGAGCAAAGGAGCTCTGAGCAGCAGTGTCCCGGCAGGCGGCACTGCAGACATGCAGGCTGTTCTGACACAGCTCCCACTGCACCTTCTGCCCTGCCTGGCCCAAGGCCCATGGGCAGCACTCACTGCCTGACCCCCAGAGGGCTGCCACTTAGGATACAGGACATTGGGCCATCCAGCAACACTCTGGCCACATCGTTGATTTCCTCTGTCCAAACCAAGTGCACTGTGGGCGAAGAAGGAATGTGCACTGAGGGGTTAATCCATCAGTCCACAAGCCAGCCTTTGCACAGAGGCAGAGCAAGCAGCAGGAAATTGGGTGAGCCCTAGAGCTGCAGAAAGACCAGGACCCACCAGAGTGAGCCACCTGCCCCAAGAGACTCCCCCTGTTCTCTTGATGACATTCCTCTTTACATCCCCCTAAAGACTGAATTTAGTAGGTCCCTGTTTTGATTAGGCAGGTAGAGCATCTTGGCTTACCATCAGCACTGCAGATCTGACTGCAATATCTGGGGTTTGGATGGGAGATGTGACAGATTGGGATTGGGCAGCACCTTGACCTGCTCCTGAGCCACGTGGGACTAAATGTTTGGAGGGGTTATAGCAAAGAAGAGGGTACCTCTCAGTCTCCCCTGATCAGAGCTCCCTGTTAACCTCTGCAAGCAGGGGATCTGCTTCCTAACCCACCAGCTCTGCAGGCAGGGAATTTATTGGCACTGGGGTATCTACTCAGCTGATTTCCCACCATCACGGGCAAATAGCTCACAGGTAAATCAACCCATCTTTGCAATTCCCAAGCAGCCCAATGTAGGGCCTGTGTTCAGGTTGTGCCCTGAGCCTCAGGAAGGCAAATGGGTCTAGAGGTGTTATGCTGACCTAGAATGAGCATAACACCCACCTGTGGGCACTGCCCCTTGCAGTACCAGCTGTGCTGGGACCCACCAGCAGAGACCCAGCACATGGCAGAAACTTCAAAAGCACATCAATGGGACCTAAAAGGGACCTCTGAGTTACACTCTGGAGACTTTGCTGCATCAGCCCCTCAGCGTGTTGTTTCTCTGTCTACCTCAGCACAGAGTCTGAGCTGTTTGGCATGGGGAGAAAAGCCATCACTCCTCCAGCCAGCCAGTGCTGAAGAGAGGTTTTAGGGCCTCACCCTGTCCCAAAATACTTACATAGGAAGGAGGATCCTGCCAGGCTTCCCATTTTTCGCACATCGTTTTCTGAAACAACAGTTGGAGGTGTGGGAATAGCAGAGGAAGGGCTCCTGCTTGCCCCATGCCCCAAATCAGGACCACCCCATCCCATGGCCAGCCCCTTCTCCTGGCACCAGCTGGTTTAGCCTCCATGGATGCTGCTGAAGCAAAGGCAGGGCCAGAGGGAGCCCACAAAGGCCTCACCTGAGGAGACAACAGCCATGATGGCAGGGACACCATAGTAGGTGAACGCCCCATTCTCAAACCGCAGTCCTTCCTTGCCGACCTCCACCTGCACTTTTCCCTGAAAGGAGGAGGAAAACCCTCTCACACAAGGACCCCATGCTCCAGACCCACCCAGGGCTGCAGGGACCCCTGCCATCCCATACAAGAGGACCGGCATCTTTGCTGACAGAAGCAGCCTAGAACAAGGTGGCAAGGAGAAAACAGGGCCAAGCCCTGCCGCTCTCTGCTTGCTGCTGCCCCAGGCACCTGCAGGATGAGGACAAAGTAGTCGACAGGGCGGTTGCGCTGGTAGAGGTAGTGTTCCGCCGCCTTCTTGTTCTTCCGGTCATACTTGAGCTCCTGGATGACATTGGGGTGTTTCAAGAGCCGTAGCAGGATCTTCTCAGAGAGGTAGGGGGACTTGAAAGGCTCCACTTCTAGAGGGGAGGCAACACACATGTGCTATAGGTCTGGGACTGCTGGGAACCCCTCATCCTCTGAGCTGCATAGCCCTGCTCCTGCAGCCTAAGCACACACTGCCAAGAGGGGAGCCAAATGCAGACCCACACTGGTAGGGCAGTGGAATGTCCAAGTTGTAGGTCCAGGCAGGTGGAAATTGCTCAGCTGGGGGGAGCCCAACCCAGGAATGGCTTAGGGATGCCCTGTGGGGCTGGTGCTGCAGGGCTTGCACAAGGGCAAGTGTACCTGTTGCCATGAACCGATGGGTAGCCAGGAGGAGCTGCGGGGAGATCTTCACCTTCATCTCACTCTCTGAGAGCCTGAAGATGGAGAAATCCTGGGGCTTGCGTCCCCGGTGGGGAACCCGCTCCTTCTTCCGATTGTCAGCTGCAGGCAAAGCAGAGTGGTCACTCACCTGCAGCAGCCAAAAAGCTGCTGCAGCTGCACGGCCCCATGTCACATGCACACATACGGACAGACACATCTTGCTGCACCCTGTGGAGCAGCAGATGGAGCAGTGGAGCGCATAAAACTGCTGTACATCCAGCCTTGGGAGCAGCTCCTGGGACAGGAAGTGGGATCATGAAACACACTTATTCCTCAGGAACAAGCCCTGGGTTGTCCTGGCTGGATGCATCAGCCAGAGTGGCAAATGAGCTTGGGAACCACCCATTTCATGCCCATAGATGAAATGTCAGGCCCTGCCCAGCTACCCACTGCTGATGCTGGTACTTCTCTATCTTGAGCATTCAAGACTTCCTGCCACCTGACCAACACTTCTCCATCATTCTTGTCTTTCCCACCATGACAGCAAATTACTCTGGGGAAGGACCACAATTTGCTCTGGCCTGTTTCCTACCCACATGTCTGTTTGTCTGTGCAGACTCCCACCCTGGCTCCTGCAACCGCAGTAGCTGCTCTGGGACACTAACTGTACAGATCCGTCTCATCCAGGATCTCGGACTTGATGATCTCCTCAATGACATCTTCCAGGGTGACAATGCCCATCACCTCGTAGAATGGGTCTCCTTCCCCTTCATTGTTCACCCGCTGCACGATGGCCAGGTGGGACTTTCCTGCAGGGGAAAAGCAGAGTGGCAGTGAGACACCTGGCCCTGTGATCCTGAGAGGGATCTCTGGCGTGGTGGGCAGGGTTTGGTGGGAGGGTTTGTGGGGAGGCACAGATCACAGCAGACACTGTGACCAAAACGCACCCCACATGTCCTAGCCTAAGAAGAAGGGCTGGACACGCAGCCCAGCCTAACAGAGCAGCTGCTGTCCAGAGTGATTTGTAGATGTAGGCTCTTGTTTGGGGCCACCTTCTCTTTTTACCCAGGCTATGAGTCACTCTGTTCAGCTCTTTGAAGCCTTCTGTGCAGGAATGAACTGTATATTATACCAGCTCTTTCTTACCCTCAGCTTCATTGGCATGAAACAACTCTTAACAGAGCAATGAGACAGCACAGAAATGTGAACGTGTCCTTGGCTCTACTGATTTCCCATATCCTCCTGCTGCTTTCTTATTCTGTTGCTAATTATCTTTCCTATTAAATTTCCAGCTCCCCCTCATCTTTCTATTCATCACTGTCTAGACCAATCCTAAGGCTTTTCTTAAATACGGGCCAAGCATCTATCTCCTTGAAACAGCAGTTGGTTTTTATGCAGAAACACGTATGTTTGTTTGCAGCTTTCAGCCCAGCTTCTGCAGAACTCATGGGTGAACCATCTGGATGCAGACACTGAACACGTTTCAACCCATCAGCTTGCACCTGAAATTCTTCTCCAAGCCCTGCCCTTGACAGCATCTTCTCTATGTTACCTTAAACAAGCAGAGTGAGACCAGGACCTTCAGCTGCAATGATGCTGGCTCCTGTATGGAAGTTCCAGTGTTCCTGGATCACAGTTTCAGCTTCCTCACTTGTCCCTTGTAAGCTGGCAGCTCTGCTGACACATTCTCAAGTTTCTTGGTTTTGGCATACTTGAAACATTTCTATTTGTTTTTGTATGTCCCGCTCTCTGTAAGCTGTTTTGACTTTTTCAATGTCTCCCTTACTTTACTGGCTGCTCAGATTTATGGTCCTGCTCAGCATCTTGACCAGAACCCAAATTCCAAGCCACTAACAACTTCTGGGCTTCTAGTGTATTCTTGGAACTGCCAATGAACAGCACTGGGTTTCTTACTGCCCATGTGGCTCCCACACTGCTCAGCAGTGCACACAGATCCTGAACCTCCAGAATTATTTAAAAGCACCCTCACTGGCACCACTGCCAAAAACTTCTGCTCCCTCTGTTTGCTCTGCATCTCTGGGGTCTCCTGTTGCAATGCCTGCACAACCCCAAAAGCACTACAGTGACCTCTGGGAAGCTGCTAACACCTTATTTTCCCCATGGGCTGAGAGCTGAGCTCCTTAAGCAGCAATGGTCACCCAAAATAGAGGCATGTCCTCTCTGCTATGCAGCTGCCTTTGCATCCACTTCTCCCGTAAACCCGTCCCCACAAGCTCTCCTGCTGCTCCCGACAAGGGATGTGAACAGTATTCATGCATAAGGATGTCGTAGGGTGGGCTCTGCCTGGTGCCTTCCCTGGTGCCAGCTCCTTCCCTACCCGCAGTGCCTCCTGGCTTGCCCCTGCAGAGGTGCAGGGACAAGCACACCCCGAGCAGCCTGGCAGTCCCACAAACACATCTTGCTGGGGATCATGTGGCCTTCAAATAACCCTGCCCTGGATCTGAGACGAGCAGATGACATTTCTCAGCTGAAGATCAGCACTATACATTTCTCACAGCAAATCTTGGGCATTTTCCACAGAATAAATTCCCTCCTCCTCATACCAAGCTTTTATTGCAAGATTTCAGAGAGCAGTTCACTGCCTCCCACGCCTACAGATTTAGAAATGAGAACAGAACATTGCAGCAAGTAGCACTGAGATGCACTTTAAAAAACCAAATCAATAGCCCTGGGGCACGGAAAATTCAGCAAGTTCTTTGGACTGGGCTATTTCATTCCTTTCATACATAGGTTTGTGCATCTTTTCTGTTCAGAGGGTAATAAAGAAACACAGAACTTAAAAAGAAAAAAGCAGAGGAGTTGGCTGCAAGATAGCAGTAATAGTTACGTTTCATCTTAGCAAAGTCCAGCTTTTGAAAATGTCTCCTTTGCCAAACTCTGCTCCCAAACACTGGGGCCATCTGGTCTCCTACAAGTCCTCGTGTGAGTGAGGAGAGGGAAAAAAGTTATTTCTTTTGGCTGAGAGCTTGTTGTTAATGACATTTACATGCAACCCAAAACCACCAAGCCCTTACAAAAAGCTTAGGTGCTACTTAAAGGCAGTCAGAGAGTGATGGAGGCAATTCTTTTTTTGGCCAAACACCTACATCGACACCGAAATTTACCCTAGAAATGTGATTCAAGCTCCATGTTCATGTAGCTGCAAATGAGATTATTTAGAAATATCCCAGCATCATTAGCCTGGAAGGAAACCCATGGTTTCACTGCGCTGGGGCAGAGCCAGTAGGGCTGCTAGAGCACTCCAGAGTTCTTTATTTTCACAGAAAATAAACACTTTATTCACACTCCAAACCCACAGGTTCATGTTTCCACGTTAAAAATGGAGCAGGTACCCAACAATGGAAACTTGTTGCTGTTCAGTGTGGTTGCTGCTGCCCACACCAAGAGAGCTGATCCCAGCCCGTGCCTGGCCAGCTGTATCCATGTTACAAAAAGCCCTGAATACCAGCCAGTCCCGGCCCTTTAAAGTGAGTGCTGCTCGCAGCTGCTCCCCTCTGGGAAAGGGCTGACATGCTCCGATTTCCCACCTGAGAGACATGAAATCATTTGCAAAGCTGTGCCCCATCCCCCTGACCTGACTAGGGCCTGTATCTCCTCCCATCAGCTTTTTAACAGACCACATAAATTTTGGTGGGGGGTTTGCAGGTATTGGCTGCATGGTCATGGCTTGTTCCCTCCTGGGCAATGCTGCCAAGCTCGGCTATATCCCTCTGCCCAGCCCTGGGAGCTGCTACACTTGCACTGGAGGAAAAGCAGTGGCCTCTAGAGCGTGTACAAGGGCAGAATCTGTGCAATGAGATGGAAGCAATGTCTAAGGAGGGGGTGGCATAGGGGCAGATCTGGGATGCCACAGGGGTCACATTTGCCTCTGCAGCCATTATCCAGCTCGTCTCAGTGGGAGCACAACAGAGGGAGGTAAATCTTTTAATCAAAGCCCCCAAACTTGACCTAAAACAGCTTTAAGATCTGTAAAGCCGATTCCAAAACCCATGCTATTGTAACCAGTGCTTGATAGCTCAAATGAGATGAATTACAAGGGTGAGCTGCTTCCCCACTAGCAAGCTGTCACATGTGAACTTTACAGGGCTATCACTGATGCAGGAAAGCACAGTGAAACACTTAAGAATCAAAGCCTTGGTTTGGCAAATGCTAGAACAAATGGGCAATTAACCTTCCTTGTGTGAGCAGCTCCGCCGGACTGCTCTGGCACAGGAAGTCTATAGGTGATTAAGTGTCTGCTCAGCATGGGATACAACTGCACTAAATTCTTTATGAGCTACATGAAATCTGCTCTTTTCAAACAACAGCTTCAGTGGAAAGTTAATGCCTCAAAATGCTAAATTACAGAGCTAATATAAACAGCTGAGAGCTTCCAGATGGAGCAAGCATCTGAACAGATATCCAAAGCTTTTATGCCCATTTTTAGGAGCCTTGCTTTCCATAGGCACCTAAATGACCTTGGGCTCATAGATCAACCTCAACGCATCTTCCCCAATGAGGGAATGGGATCTGAACACATGGAAATGCCTTGACTTCTGGGAAGGAAAGTGCTGTTGGGTTCAAATATAGTCTAGACTACTTATCATTTTTTTGTATAGGTACCCTGCCAGAGAAATGTTAAAGATGCTTTAGCCTTATCTCTTGTTCCACAGAATGAACGTCCTGAGCATGAAATTAATTTTCATAAATTTTATGGTAAGATCTGAAGCTGTTATTAGGAAATCAAATGTTCAGGCAGAAACCTGTGCTTGAACCATTTACAGCTACAAAATGGACCAAAAAAAATATTCTTAAATAGGGTTGATTTGTGAAACAACCATGATGTAACTGCAATCTATCTTCTGTGTCCTTTTCTTCAGAGCTCTTCACAGGGGCTGCAAGCATCTCCGTGCCCTCTTGCCGACCTGCATCTAAAGAAAGTGGGGAACCTCATTTAAACACCTTGAACTGGAAACGTGTGTGAGTGTGATCCTGTGTTACCACGGCTCTGCACCATGGGTAAAAGCACACCTTGTGTTTAGAGGAAAAGCACATCTAAGAGGGGGGAAACAATCAAGAGGGCTGCAGGGTCACCCAGCTCTGCAGGAATAACAGCTATATAAATGAAAAACTGTAAATCCTTACCTAACCCAGACCTTTCTTGAAGACCAAACCTTCACCTGCTTACATCTGTCTGTAGCCTTTCTCATATTCTCTTTTTGTGCTTTTCCTAATCCTAAGGAAAACTGTAAAAAAGATGGAATATTTGGAATAGCTGATCTATTACCATTGCAGATCAGGAAGGTAAGGAGAAGATTAGGAACCTCATCTTCATTTGTCGGGCAACAGGATCTTGACCTCCTGGGTACCCAACAGCTCAGTATGAAGGTGCCTTTGACAGCTTTGAAGAGGGAAGTGGGTGGCAGGGTGCTCTTTTCCCCAAGGACTTGGCTCTCTTCTTGCTTTGCTGAATGTCTGCCCAGAGCAGGCCTGATCCTGGGATTATTGGGGTGGGATAGAGCAGTCCAGGGTTTACATAGTAAGATTTAACACTGTTTAGAAGGAAAAGCACAGAAATGTTTCAGGCAGAATTGCAGCACAAGGCACTGAGACCATTTTTTGTCTTTCAGCAATTCACTTGCTCTCAGCCTGGCAGTCACATTCCAGGGGACATGTAGATGATAGTTCCTGGGTAAAACTGGCTCCTTAACCCATACAACTTCCTTGGGAGGCCATTGCTTCAGCTCATCAAGATGCCTAGCAGAGTGACTATAACCCTTGCAGAAATCTCTTGAAGACTGAATTAAATTTGAAGCAATACTGTGTGCTTACAATGCCTGTGGGATCAGAAAGATGGTACAAAAAGCATCTGAAATGGTATTGACCCCAATTCCTGGCAAATGTAAGCACCTTCTCCAGCTACATTCAATTTGCAGAAGTCTAATAGAGGCCATGGAGCATTTTGAAAGGTAAAGACAGACCCTAGGGCAGAGCTGTCCTCCACAGGACAGGCTGTTTTCCCTGCTAAGCCTGAAAGTTTGGGGTTTGGAGAATTTATTTTTAGTAACTCTTAAAAGATGCCAAGCCACAAAAGGCTAATTTGAGTTCCAGCTCAGCCTCTACCCTGCTGCAGGAAAATGAACATTAAGAGCAAATTTCCACTGTTCCTCTGACAGAAGAAAGTTACTTGCTGAAAGGTGTGGTGCTGGATATGGACTCCTCCAGGAAATCTGTCAACAAAACCCATAAACAACTTAAGGAAGGGACAAGACTATGACTTCCTAGAGGCACTACAAAACAAGGAGGTGGACCTCACAGAAGAGGCTCCCATGAGGAGTTATATCACTGGACTGGAGCTGCAACATGCATCGCTTATCTTCAAGAAAGGAGGAGAAACAGATTGTATCACCCACAACATTTCACACTGAATTGCTGCATAAACCCTGCCTCATAGCTCCACATTCCCTAGGTAAAGTTTATCCTACAGAAAGCTCATCTGCCTCCTGACATAGCTTTAGCTTGCTAAATATGGTGCAATTATTTTTGTGTGTGTATTAGGTATTTTCTCCTGAGGGCCCAGAATAAAACCAGGTCCTCCAAGGTGTACCAATACAAATTGTCAAGAGATTGTCTCCCAATTTTTTCACTCCTTTAGTATTTTCATCTTCTTTCTCCAGGCTGCAGGTGGTAAAATTACTGTACTGCTATGTATTTTCTTATTTCTACTGAAGAGGGGACACATTATATGTAGGGTCCTTCCCTTAGCACTTCTCAGTTAATGCTGCACAACAATGTATGCCTTCTATAAAAAACCGTATCTAGTTTCCCTGAAAAGATGGCAAATTGGGTGTCCAGCCCTCATTATTTCTGAGAAGATGAAGTCAAAGCCATATTGCAGCACAAGTATTTCCTTGCTGAACCTGTCTCATGCTGCTGTAATGTTGTTTTTCTATATGGTTCTTGCAGCTGCCCTCCTCATTTGGGCTGTGGGTTGAAGTCTACACTATTCTCTGGCAGCCAAGACCTCCCCTCTGGGGCTGTTCAGAGCCTTCTCTGGGGTCTTCCAGTTCCCATCGGGACTCCCAATTTAACCACCTCTCTGCAGGAATCAGTACTGAAAGAGAAATCTAACAATGGCTGCAGCAGCAGGGCAGTGAAAAGGCAGAGCAGAAGAGTTTGACCAGCTCTGCTGTGACAGAGCAGGGGCCAGGTCTTGTTAACCAGGAGCTCACAGCTGCTCCTGGGCGCCGTAACCACACTGAGCCAAAGGCTCCCTTGGTGCTACTGAGTGTAGGCTACTATTTCATACAGTTCAAATGTTAAATTAAATGGAAAGCTAATGCTACAGGTCTGTGGAAGGTAATCTCTTCCACACAAGGTCCTGCTGGGGGCGAGACAGTTTGTGACACATCTGTGGATTAAAATCAAGGTAAACACCAGTGCATCTTAATGGAACTGCCCTCAAATGAGGTTAGTGTGAGCATGCCTAGAAACAAATGAAGGAAAGCTTCCTCTCAAACCCTGCTATAGAAGACCAAAGAGGAAAAAAGGCTGATTATCTTCATAGCTGGGACAGAACAACAAGAGAAAAGAAATGCCTCAGGTAAACAAGGATAATAGTGAGGTATCGTGAGTAGGAGACAGAAAATGAAAGTGCTGTTGGAGGTGTCGGAGGAACAAGAGTCCCAAAGTGCTGAATTTAATAATCCCTTGACATTTTCAGTAAGAAAGAACAAATGTTTGTGTACTGTGGCAAGGAGCTCTGACAGTGAAATTGTGATACTTATACATTATGCAAAAAAATGACATTATGGGTATAGTGTATGTGGCAGAACATTATTCATTAGTGAAACAGACCAAAAGTACACAGGAAAGAAGGATATAAACTGTATAGGTATTTTGTATAAACACTATAATAACAAGAAGAAATAAAAGACACAAAAACTGTTTGAGTTAATCATGAGAAAGAAAAGCCGATTTTTCTAAAGGCGTGTGAGGGACATAAGGACCTGGAGGTGGTTATTAATGCCCATCCTTACCAGAGACTTTAATTTCCTAGAAAGAGGCTGGGCTTTATCAGTGGGAGCATTTGCTGTCCTGCAGGCACCTTGGATGTGTGAAGTGATGAATGCCTTCATTAAACACTCACTGAGCCAACAAGCAATCAGCCTACTTTCTAATTAGTGAAGGTGTCTCAGAAGACCTGGCCATGGAAAGCAACCTTGATTGGATCAAACAAGATACCTCACCATAATTCAAATGGACACAGAAAAGGAGACAGTGATAAAGATTCTTAATTACAATTGGGAAATCTTTATTTTAGAAATTAAATAGTCAAGTGAACAGGGCTGATGCAGCAGTGGATAGGGCTGAAGGCAGCTGGGAGCTAACATCTGTCACAGTGTGGGAGCCAGCATGAGAACCTGTATTTGGGACTGGAAAAATAGAGTTTAGGAGGGTTCAGGGCTGGGCTAGGGGGTAACTATTTGTGAGTTCAGGGTGATGGGGGTGACCAAATGCCTACAAATGGAAGAAAGATTAATCAGAAGAAAACATCAATTTTTGGGAAGAAGAACATTTAGGGGAAGAGCTGGAATTGCTAAACACTGTACAGAGTTAGATACAAAGACCAAAAGCATGGCTTTTCAGCCATGTAGTTTAGAAATGACAAGAAGTGAGATAGGAACAGAAAAAGGGTTTAGGGAGAGCTCTAAATAGGGGCTGTAGCAAAACACCCCAGAAGGGCACACAGACAAATATAAAGGAGGAAGAACCTCAAGTGATATGCCAAGAGTTTAATGGAGCAAAGTTAAAGAAGGATGGATCATCTTCATCTGAGATGAAGACCAGCATATGAAAGTATAGGGCAGGTAGCAAGGTTTGTTACCATACCCATGAGCTCAGGCAGCAGCACACACCAAACAGCTCTGTTTAACGAGGGCGGAGAGCAGGGCAAGCAAAGGGCAGGGAACTAAGCAACCACAAGTCCATCTTTATGGGTCTTTTCATTCATAGGGTACCAGGCTGTAGAATAAATTTGGAAGGGGAAGTGTATCAAAATAAATCAGATAAATTGCAGGGGAGTCTGACCAAGGGAGAGGGTAGGATGTCAAAATTATCTGGCATCTCTAGACAAGAGAAAAGTAGAAGAGACCTCAGGTGAACTTCAGGGCTATTGCAGGAAAACACAGTTAGGAAGGAACTGCAAAGCGCATAAGGAATTAGGAAGACAAGAGACAACTGGCATGGGGGGAAGGGGGTGGGCATGGACTACTGCAGCTCACCAAGGCTGAACCCAGAGAACAATCTCAATGCTTTTGCTAACAGTCTTGTATAAAAACCAGGAATTGTTTTACTTTCTCCGTTGGGAGTCTCCAGTCCTGCTGAGGGGCAGAGAGGGCCGGTGGTGGCACAGAGAACTCCTCTGCCTGTGATCCTGAGTGGTAGCGGGAACACAGCCAAACATCTCTGGAGAAGATGCTGACCTGCATGTATCTGACGAGCATATTCCTGGCACACTGAGCAATGTCCTATCCTCTCCTCCTCCTACCTCTAAAAAGGAGCAGGAGATGACTCAGAGAGAGGCTTTCTCTGTATCTGGAGTGGACCAGGTTGGCCTTTCTCACATGATCAGCTGTGCCTGCGGCAGAGGCAGTGCCAGGCAGCCCAGGAGCCAAGCGCTGCCCTCACACATTACATAATGCAGCATGTCACTGCTGCAGCCATTTCTGAGACTCACTCGCCACAGGATGACGTAGTGAGGAACACGAGGCAAAACACAATTCCCAGAGGGAGGGAAAAACACATGCTGTGAGTATTCTCAAGGTATGGTTAATGAAATACAGCTCTCAGCATCTCTCGGGCTGCTGGCAGCTGCTGCATTATGAATGCTGTCACAGCTGCAAAAAAAAGTACAGCTCTTTCTATAAAGATTTCTTAATTGTTTCTTCTTCCTTTAAACCACTTGCATAGGAACACTTCACAGACCTCCTTCTCACTGCTAAGCTGAAAATGTGAAAGCTAAGTAATGATTTCCTGCTATAAAGTCCTTCACACAGAACAGAGCAGAGAATAGTGTCTGGGCAATGGTGGAAGGCAGGTACGTGCCCATGCTGCCAGGCCACTGCAGACACATCAGCCCCTGGACGACAGGCTTGTCTGCTGAGCCAGCAACCTGTGAGGCCAAAGGCTCTTAAAGTCTTCATAACATCACAGGTACATCAAATACTGATGGCCCTCAATCCACCCGGGGATGTTCCACCGGGTGACACCAGGGTCATCGACACACCAGCACATGCAGGGACCAATTCCCCCCAGCATCCCTGGTACCTGCCACATCCTGCCAGGAGGCTGCTGACCTGGAAATCATTGGGGGTGCAGAGGGGTGCAAGGGAAGCCTGGGGGGTGGGGAGGGTGGCCCGGCGACCTCACCCTTCTTGAACTCCTCAAGCAGCGTGTCGAGGCGCGTGTCATTGAAGACGCAGTGGAGCGGGCGGCGGTAGAAGCGGGTGACAGTCTGCAGGGGAGTGCAGTCATCGGGGTCGACAAAGGCCAGGTCTTTGACAAAGAGCAGGTCGACAATGTTGTCGCGCCGGTCACCCTCATAGACCGGGATGCGGGTGTAGCCGGATCGGAGGATCTCAGAGACGGTGGCGAAGTCCAGCACGGCATCGGCCCGGAGCATGAAGCAGTCGGCCAGCGGTGTCAGCACATCCTCCACCACCTTGGTGCGAAGCTCCAGCGCGCCCTGCACCATGGCCAGCTCCTCCCGCACCAGGTCGCCGTGGGGGCCAGCGGCGCGCAGCGTCTCCAGCAGCCGCTCCCGCGTAGAGAAGACGCTGAGCTCCTGCCGCAGCGCCCAGTCCAGCAACCGGCTGAGCGGGTAGCAGAGGGGGAAGGCGGCCAGCATCAGCAGCCGGGTGAGGCAGAGCGTGCGGGAGGCGATGGCCAGCCCGTGCCTCGAGCACACCGAGTAGGGCAGCACCTCGCCGCCCAGGAACACGGCGGCGGTGCACAGCAGCACCGGCAGCCAGGGCGCTCCCCGCGGCCCGCCGGCCGCCGCCGCCGGCCCTCCGCCGGGCAGCGAGGCGCAGAGCCAGCCGGCCAGGGCCGCGTTGGCCCCCGCCTGCCCCAGCAGAAGCGTGCACAGCAGGTAGGTGCCGCCGCCGCCGCGCACCGCCTGCACCCGCCGCGCCTGCTCCCGCTCGGCGGCCGAGCCGCTGTTGCGCAGGACGCGGAGCTCCAGCGGGTCCAGCGAGAGCAGCGAGAGACGCAGCCCGCTGAACAGCGCCGACAGCCCCAGCAGCAGCAGGGCGCCCAGCGCCCGCAGCCAGCCCGCCTCGGGCAGCGGCAGCAGCCAAGCGCCCAGCGGCGGGGCGGCCGGCCGCACCCGCAGCAAGAAGCCGCCCGCCGCACCGTGGTGCGCCCAGGCCCGCCCGTCCCAGGCGCACAGCGAGAAGAGCCGCCCGCCCGGCGCCGCCGCCGCCTCGCCCTTGCGCGGCTCCCGCACCCGCACCTCGGCCAGCGCCGAGCCCGCCGCGCCGCCCGAGCGCAGCGGCCCCACCACCTCCACGTCCGAGGCCCAGGCGCTGCGCTCCCGGCACCGCTCCGCCGGGCCCCGCGTCGCCGTGCTCCCCGCCGCCGCCTCTTCGATGAAGACCAGCCGCGGCTCCCGCTCCCCCGCCGGCCCGCGGCTGCCGTTGCCCTCGGGCGGCGGCTGGAAGTAGAGGCGCAGGAGGAAGCGGCTGCCCTCCGCCGCCTGCACCGCGCCGCCCTCCAGAGACACCCGGCCCGGCGTCGTGTCCTCGGGCCGCAGCCCCAGCAGCCAGGCGGCCCCGGCCGGCGGCCGCGGCGACAGCGAGAAGAAGAGCAGCAGCACGGCGCCCCGGCTCCGGCCCCAGCCGCCGCCGCCGCCGCCGCGCCCCGGGCCCGCCGCCATGCCGCTGTGCCGGCACCGCAGCGCCCGCCCGCCGCCCCGGGACTGCAGCGGGGAGCCGGCACGGCACGGCACGGCACGGCACCGCGCGGCGCGGCGGCACACGTGGGCCGGGGGGCGGGCGGTCGCCGCGCCACGTGCGACCGGGAGCCGGCCCGCGGCGCCCCGGCGGGAGGGGCCGGCGGAGCGGGGCCGCCAACCGGGACGCCGGGCAGGAGACCGGGGAGTTCGCCCAGCCGCCCCGCGCGGCCCGTGCAGGAGCATCCCCGCGGCGGGCGGCACGGCGCGCTCTCTCCGCGCCTGGTGCGATGCTGGCGGATCTACGCCGGAGCGCATCGGCGGTGAGCCGGGGCAGCCCCCACTCCTCTGGCGGCCGGAGTGAGCTGCGGCCCGACCAGAGCTCTGCCCCAGCCACCCGCGGCCGCGCTGCCTCCCGCTGCCATCCCAGCTGCGCTGCTGTGGGTGCAGCTGGGCCTGCGCCTCCGCTGCCCTGTGCGCCCGAGGTTCGCTGAGGGACTCCTGCCAGCAGTCTCTGGAGCTGGAATTTGCATTCAGCCCTTCTCTGTCATCTGTCGAGGCCCTACTCTTCAGCTTTTCAGTTCAAATTAATTTCCCTTCTTCCAGTGGGAGTGGTTTGATATTTTTTGTTTGTCTGTTTGGGCTTTTTTTTAGTGTGTGGGGGGGAGGGTGGGTAATCGTTCGATTTGCAGTCTTTCTTGGAAACAAATGTACCACACTGTAACTACATTTAGTCTCATGTCTAGACCTGATGGGGAATGTTGCTAGGGTTTATCAGCTTCAGAAGTATGTGCTCAAGAATGCACTTAGGGACTCTTTAAACTTTTGTGTCTTCCCTGGACCAGCATTCATGACAAACTTGAAACCAGGCTGGGGAACTGGAAAGCAGTCGCTTACAACTGCAACAGGCTCAGTAGTGGCAAAGCAGGAAGCTAGAAAATGTCATGAAGGCAAAGGACGTGCCCGAAAAATTCTGATTATTCACTCATTATTGCTCCCATGAAAATAGGTCACTTTCTGTGTCAGTATGTCAGCAGGCAGACAGGCATGAAAAGCTACCAAGTGGATCTGTGCTCCTTTCTGTGTTAACAGACTCTTCTCTTTCTCTCTCTCTCTGGGAGAGGCAGCTATATTTTTTTTTTCCCAAACGTGTTAAATTCACTGGGTGTACACAATGTATGTTGTGTGCTGCTTCACAACCTCTTGCTGATCTTCCACTTTCTAAGTCCCCTTTAGTACCACAGGGAAAATGCTGCCTGGTGCTCTACCTGGGCATGATTGATGAGGGAGCCAACCGATAACCTACCTGTGTGAACCTTGCCCCAGGTTATGCTGCCTTAGGGACAGATGTCACCAGCTGCCTTAAGCAGTACCCGAGTGACTCGGGACCAGCACAGCCTGCTTCTGCCTTCCTATCTGCAAGGTGGGGGGGATGAGCACATGGCTGCTCCTTCCTTACTAGGGCCTTGTGGGAACTACTGTCTGACATCATCCCATATTTTAGCAACGGCAGGCTGTCATTAGCCCTGAATTTCACTTCTTGGTGCTGAGAATATTGTAAAGACGGTCTGGTTTTGTGCATCACTGCCATAGCATTTTGTATTGCTGTTTGGCAGCTGTGTACCCATACCAGTTACTCCAATTACTTGTATTTATTAACTGGCAAGTTAGATTCCTGAAAGATTTTCTAGTAATACGTTTCTCAGTATAGGAACTGAAGGCTGCATTACAGATGTGGTGGTTTTTTGGGTGGTTTTTTGGTTTTTGTTTTGTTTTGGTTTTTTGGGGGGGGGGTTGGGTTTTTCTTGGGTTTTGTTTGTTTGTTTGTTTTAGGGTGTTGTTTGTTTGTCTTAGTTAATTATTTGGAAAGTATTCTTGTCCATAGTACCCTTGTCAATAGAAATCCCGGGACAGTGGTTTGGAAACCACTGGCCTAGCCTGGAACACGTGGGAATAAAACATGGCACTGCATGAGAAGGAACCACAAGGTGGCAATCTCTCGCCGCACTTTTACTGGCAAAATAAAGCTCTAGAAAAAAAAAATTAAAAAAACCACCAAAAACAAAACCTGCGGACAGTAACTGTGTAAAGCTGCAGAGGCATTTGTCACATCTTGTATCTTCCAGAGTCACAGCAATGTTCCTTTTGATGCTGGATTCTCTCTTCTGAACACTTTTCCCTTCAATATGAAAATCTCAGTCTTGAGGAGCTGGTACTGTAGGCTACTCTTTGCTGGCTTTTCCATCTTTTGCCCCCAAATATGCAGCAGATGTTGCTTGTTAGATTGCTAACTACTGGTGCTGCTTGTGTGCCTGCAGGCAGAGCTACTGTGTGCTTGGAGAGAAAGTTTCCTCCTGCACTGGAGGCACTGTCTGGTTCAGGGCATTGCTAACCTCATGTTAAACTGATGTACAATATAAAGGTTGCATCAGCACTTTGCTTCATGCACTGACATGCCTCAATGGGAGCAAAATCACCTGGGTGTTAGGACTAGGCAGTGACGTGCAGGTTGGGAGTGTATTTGTTCTTGAGGGGACTGCAAAGCCATAGTGACAGTGGCTCCACTCAGAAAAAGATGTGGCCAGAGGGTGTAAATACTCAGAAGAGAAATAATGCTCATTTAGGGTAGAGCCTCTCTGGTCCTGCAGTATCAAACACCATCTGTTGCTATGAGCTCCATCTCGATCAGGACATAGTTGTGTTCTTGCCAGATGTTAGCTTACATGTGCTACATGTACAAGTAAACTGGTGTGAAAGCTGTGGTCAGATGTGCTTTCAGTAGGATTTGCCCTGCATAAGTGATGACGTGCTAGCCAGCCTCTTGCTGAGAGGATGCACTCCAGAAGTTGCAGGTGTGTGGTTGGAGTGTGTTCAATGAGTCAAGATAGGAAATATCTTCCAAAGCTCCAAATAAGACAAAACAAACTCAGCTTTAGCACATGCTCAATTGATCGAGTCTTTGGCAAAGTATGACATGAATTTGCAATGTTCTCTCTGAGGCCTGTCCTGGCTGTATCCTGCCTGGTTAGTCCTTCAGAAAGCACAGCATAGCTGTTCTCTTTCTCTAATGCTGAACCCTACTTACTTTACCTGTTTTTCCTTAACTCTTCAGTTAGGAGTGACAACCTGATTCTCACTCACCAGCACTGCTCAGGTTCTGCTTTACACCATGTCTGCCTCCACTGAGGTCCCTCTGCAGCCCGTGTCACAGCCCACAATATCCACAAACCTGCCAGTGGTGACCTCTGTAGTCACTGCTGTCCTCTTCCAGCTCTGGCTGTTCAGTCCAGACAGGACCTGGAGGAAGTGGGGAGCAAGGACATGGGGAGTTTCCTAAACATGACCTTGGCTTTAAGGTCTGAAATCGGAGTCCGGGAGGCTGTGGGTTGCAATTCACTTCCTTCCTGGTGGATGGGAGCCCAGGGGCTCTGCTGTCCGCTGGTCCTCTAGAAAAGGGCCAGGAGCCACCAGGGACTCCTAGTGGGGATAGAAATGTTAGCAATCCAAATCATGATGGGAAACAGAAGGAGTAAAAAAAAAACCAAAAAACTGATTTTTTTTTTTCTCCCAGAAAGCAGGAGGAAATTTAGCAAGGACAAGGCTGGCTTCTCCTGGAACATATGTGCAATCTGATTGTCACTAATGCTCTGTAGCCAGCTTAGAGAAGATACTTTCCCTAAGTAGGTGAAATAAGCACTGTGATGTGGGATATATGATAACTTCAGAAGCAGAGGGAACAAGACCCCAGGCAAGAGAGCTACAAACTGTCTTTTTGTTTCTTCTTTTTTCCATCTCTCAGTCTGTGATGTTCAATTAACCCTCTTTCTCTATCCTGACCATGGTGGCTGCAGCTTTGCAAGGCTTTACCCAACCTTCTGGATGATAATGTGTTAAGCACTTGGTTTGTGATAACCAGTTTTCTCCTGAAATGATACCAAAAGTCTGCTGTTTTGATTTAAACAGTTTTCCAAGCATTTAGGTTAATAACAAAAGACAGTCCATTCCAAGAGAATCTAGCTTGAAGAAGCCATGAAATTTAATTCATTTTTGCAACTTAAATATATAATCAGTGACATATGGTAATAGTAAATACAGGGGGAAATGTCATTGTTTCAGTCAAATTTCTGCATTCAGTCAAAACCTAATAGTTGTAACATCAAACTGTATTTTCCACTGAACAGGAAATAAAGCATCATTTTTTCAAAGAAAATAGACATGCAATTGCATGCCTATTACATTGCTTATACAGCTTTTTTTTTTTTCTTTTTTTTTAGCTTTCCCCATTCTGCTGTTCTAAAGGAGTAACAGAAGGGAAACTGTGGAGGGAGAAGATACAAAGCAACACCCAGTTGCCCATGGTAGAAAGGACAAAGATGTCTGTGCTATGAATAAATGCATTTTCCCTACAGGTTTTTTTCCAGGCAATAAGCTTCTGTGCCTGGGTTAGGGACTCTGCACCTCACCCTTCACTTCTGCTGACATGCCAGCCCTTAAGCAATGAAGTGAGAATGAGTTCCTGTAAGGGCTCTGGAATTTATGCAGGAAGAACATTGCTTTTTCTGGATTTCTTTGAGAGCTTTTTCTGGGCAATGGAAGCAGAGTGTTTGGTGTAAAGTCTATCTGGCATCAGCTGGTCTCCTCCTCCCTCCATGAGAGTACAGGCCACTGATGTACTGCTGGCCTTTCCCCCTCATTCAGTGGTGCTCTTTTGAGCCTCCAAATTTCATGGTTCCTTATGGGCATTTAACTTTATTTCTACTTCATCTATTTGTCTGGTTTTTAGGCATGACTCGCAGTTTTCTCCTCTTGCTCTCTAGCTGTGAGTTTCATGTGTTGTTTCTGATTTCTCTAATGCACACCAACAGTTTGCAGCTTTGACACAGCTGATGTGTCCTGTCTTGGTCTGTAGCAGGGCCATGCTCAGATGTCTGGACAGAGCTGGTGACAGACAGCTGATTTGCCCAATGCAAATAAATACAGAGGACAGATACCATTTTATCATTACCTGAAATATTCCAATTCTTTTCTGTCTCTCTCACCCCAGCAGCACCTCTGATTTGAGAGCATTTTGGCTGCTGTTTCTTCCCCTGAGCTCCATCTCCTCGTTGATTTCTGCACACAGTTCCTTCCTCTTTTTCATAATTGACTCGTTTGCTTCTCCAGTCTTGCACTTCATCCATCTTCTTACTTCCCCTCTGTGATGTAATTCTCATGTCCACTTCCTCCATTTTTGCTGCTGGAATGTAAAGCATCCCTCCAGAAAAATGGAAGGTCTCTGTCAACTTATACCATCCCCCTCATATTCCCTCTTCCTTCACCTCTATCATCTCCCCCAGATGGTGGGACAAATACTCACTAGCATTCATTCTCTGGCTTGTAAAATTGGCATATTCACTTCTCTTTCTTTTTCATGTGATGATGTGAAACAGGCATAATTCTACACATTTCTCTGCTGCTCAGGGCTGGGCTCAATTTGAGGAAAAAGGTTTCCAAGACTATTGTGGCCTTCAGGGCACTGCAGAGCTCCAGTCTCACTGCTGTGTTCTCACTGTGTATCTCTTTGACTGTGACAAATTGCTGCTGTATTTGCTGCTTCTCAAGATATGAAAGACAAAAGTGAAATCAGACCTGGCCATTGATGAGTACAGAGAAGTTAATGGAGCCAAAGAGCATTCTCTGTCCAAGGGCATTGTTGTACACTGAAATGTTCTCAGTCATTATGTAGGTTTTTTTCTGCTTGCTGAAGAGGCACTGGGCAAAGAGGATTTCTGTGTGCTGGGATGGCAGCTGGTTTGAACTCCCAATGCAATTCCTACAGCTTTATGGAAATTGTGCATTTCAGTCTTTCAAGGACCTCAGAAGTCCTGTTGGGAGTTGAATACTTTGGGATTTCACAAGTTCTCTCCATGGACAAATCAGCAGGCTCAGGGTTACCCTGGGCTTATAAGAGTATTTTTGAGACCATGCGTCAGGTAACATAAAACTATAAAGCAGATTAAGGAAAACAATAAACGCTGTTTATTCCAACAGAGTACATGGTATCTAACTTCTCACAGAACTGGAAAGTAAGTTACAAAAACTGAAAAAAACCCACCAAAACCTCCTAAAAAATAATTAATTGGTACCTGCCTAAAACTCCATTTCATCCTCCCAGTTTCATTCTGTGGTGTGCCACCCAGGGAGAGCCCACACTCACAACCTTTACGGCACCAGTGCTTTTTTTTTGTGCCTGTCCCCTCCCCCCCCCCCCCCCCCCCCCCCCCCGGTTTCTTCATTATGCAGCTAGTGATACAGCTTGACTCTCAAAGAAACGTGCTCTGCTTTCCTGTGGCTGGAGTTGGAAATACCAGTTTGTGTTCCTTTCACACTGGCAAAAAATGCGAAGACAACATTTCCAACTGGTGCTTTTCCTGACCAGCCTGTTGGTTTTGATCGATGCCTTGCCCTTCGCATGTATGGAGAGAGGAAGCTCTCTCAGTAGGTTTGCTTTCCTCCTGCTGTGGCTGAGCTCCCCAGCCAGCCCGTCCTTCTAGCTCAGACAGAGGTATTTGCTTTTTACAAAACTTCCCAGGTCACCTACATTAATGAGCAATATGTGGATAGTGTATTAAATCAAGCAACTGTCCTGTGTCTGTTTGATCAGGTTAGACATGATATATAAACATGTTAGAAAATGGTTTCAGCAGTGGAGTTCAGGCTGTGTGACACCCACCTTGAGGCACTGGCAGTTTTAGGAGGTTGCATTCCAGACGTTAACGCTCTTGTGGTGAAAATGATGGACACTGCATTGCAGGAAGAGCAAAAAGCTCAGGAAAAAGAATCTGTCACGCAACTGCATGCTCTGATGATCACAGTTTTACCACATTCACTGATCTTGCTCTTCTAAGAAATTGTCATACCATGCTACAGGGCAGAAGCTTAAGAGCCTGAAAAGAAAATGTGTTTTTGTGAAGTATGGATAACACTCTTAATTTTCACTTGCTGAATTTTCTCTTTGCTGGCTTCTTTTAGAGTATCCATAACTCAGATTTACTTGACAGCACTACAGAAACAGACATGGTTGATATCTTGGGAATCAAAGACATGATTATATTTTTTTTTAAGGGCTGTCTAGCCTGTTTTATCCTTCCCAGCCTAATGGAGGTTTGTTTGGTACAGGACATCCTCTGATGATAATAACTTTCATCATTTATGAGCAAAGTTTATTTTTTAGTGAACTAAAAATGTTCTTCCTAAGGAGATTTCCCCCATTTTCTTTTGGGCCAATTTGTATAGCCTGAGATCTGAGTTTAGATTTCCGTTGTGCTTTTTCTTCTCTCTCTCTCTTTTTTAAATTTTTTTAATCTGAAGAGGTTTCTGCTGAAAACCTTCAACAACTGCTCAGACCATTTACAAGAAGCACTTTCACAGGCAGTAGCTCTACACAAGAGAGGAAAAGTCGAAGTGACTACCTATAATAATGAAGTTAAATGCAGTTTTAAGTGTTTGTGAACTGCAACTGACTGAAAGAGTGCCAAATATTTTGCAAATATATACAAAAAGACAGGCCCCTGCTCTAATCAGCTTGTAAATTAAAAGGAAAGTACATTGGCAAGAGCAGAAGAGATGATATGACATGCTTTAAATAGTTTATAGGGAGCTGGAGGATTGTTGTTTATTTGGTGATGTTGGGAAAATATTTAATGTGCTTTGGTTAAGCTCTTTATAGAAATGCTTCTCCTCCCCCAGTTTTCTTTTCCAATGACTGTTTTGAAGATTAAAAACAGCAAGTTTAGAGTAGATGGAAAACGGAGAAGCCTATTTCGAAATTGACAAAACCGCGAGTAAATCTTTATAGATACTTTTTATGTGAGTCAGGCTTTCTAAAGTAATTATCGTAATATAAGAAAGGATCATCGCTTCGCCGCCCCAGCGGACGGCGAGCCAGGCTCGCAGCTGGTGTAAATCGAGCTACCTCCTATCTGGTGTGCGTGGCTGCGGAGGAGGTGACCGCGGCCCCCGGTGCGGGATCCCGGGCCATCCCCGGGCTGCGCCGGGCGGCAGCGGCGGCTCCCGGGACTCGCCGCGCCCCCGCTGCTGCCCCAGCGCTCGCAGAGAACCGAGTCACCTTCAGCGTTCAGAGGTTTTCTATAGCAAGCCTATAATTTATTGAAAAACAGACCAACCAACAAACAAACAAGAAAAGCCCGAACCGCTTTATTTTTAGATTGAACTTGCCGCTGCTGGAGTTAGACGCGAAGTGGGGTGCAATTGGTTTTCCGAGGGCACAGGACTGGGACAAGCTCCCGGTGCTGGTTTGGAAAGCTCAGATAGGTAAATTAATATTTCCTTTAACGTCGTCTTCCCAGAATCTGGAAGGTGACTCCGGCATCTGGGAGGTTTTTTGCCTCTTTCCCTGCTGTTTAATGTTGTTGGTGAAATCTCCGCAGATAAGTGACTTCAGTGCATCCGGAGTTTGCGTTCAAAGCAGAGACTGATTGTGGGGAACTTTTCAGAATAAACACATTTCTCTTCCGAAGTAATGTGTTTGTAAGGGGAAAATATGTAAAAAGGAGGTTAAAGTGGATAATTTGTTTAGGTTCTGTTTGTGGGTTTTTCCCTATTTTACTGCAGAACACACTGGAATTTCGTTTGAAAATAGAACCATCCTTGGAGGGAGGCACGACACAAAATTTCGGCCTGCAATGACAAAAAATATCTCCCAAGCTTTTTTCACATCTTCTGAAAGCATAGAAAAAATATTTAAAAATAACGAGACAATTTTAAAACTCCTGTTCCTCCTTTGGAGATGACCCCAAAAATTGCACAGCTTCTGAAGCAGAGGCTTTAGGTCCTGGGTCAGCTTTAAGTGCTATTGCAAACCTCGGCAGAAGTGTTTGCAGCGGAACACAAATTTCCAGGCTTAAATTGCCTTCTTCCTGTCCCGGGATGCCAGGGCTTTGCACAGCTGAAATTGCACAGCTTTTTCCCGGATCCTCTTACTTGTTCAGCGCTCAGAGTCCGCTGCCCCGGGCACCCTTTTGCTGCTCTGACTCAAGCCTGCGCTGCCCGGCGCTTTCCAGCCTTTTCCCAGGCGCAGCTTGAGCTCTGCTCCCGTCTCCCCTTTGGCGGGATGGTTTCACCACAAATCCTAGTTAGTATGTTCCCTGCTCACCCCTAGCAGAGCCAGAGGTGTGTTTCATCCTTCCCCACGCGTTACCACAGCGGCTGAGTGATCCGGGACTGGCGGGGGTGGCTGCCCCTCTGGAAGCATTTCAAGGCAGAGAGAACCAGGGGGTGGGGATTTCCACCGGAGCTGTCCGCGGGCTTCACCGGGGCCCGGGTCCGGGTGTTTCCCGTCTGCGCGGGGCTCCGCCGAGCGCGCCGAGCTCCGGGAACTGCCGCCAGGTCACCGGGGCCGCTCCCGCCGCCCCTCGGGCCCAGGGCGCCCAAGTGGCTCCGCACGGGAGAAGCTGGAAGGGGTTCCCAAGGGCGGGGAGCCGTGCCGGGACAGCGGGCTGCCCGTGCGCTCGGGGGGGCCGCGAATCCGGCTGCTCGGGCCTCTCGTACTCCACCCGCCGGGCTCCCCGAGGGCGGCTGCCGGGTTCCCCGGCGCTCGGCCCGCTCTTGCGGCGAGATTTGCGCCTCGATCTGGAAGAAGCCGCGCTGCTGCCCGCGGCCCCGGCACCTCCCGACCGCGGCGCGGGGGGTGTCCGCAGGTGGGTGCCGGCTCCCCGCCGCGCCGGGCCCCTCACCAGCAGATGGTGCTGCGGCCGCCCCATCCCCGGGGCTGCGGGGCCCCGACGGACCGCACCTGGCCCGGCTCAGCCCTCCCGCCGCCAGCCCGCCGTCACCGGGCCGGCAGCGGCACCGGCCGGGGCGGGCCACGGCGGCCGAGGGCCCGGGAACGGGCGCGTTACGTGCCCCGGAGTAACTCAGACTGCCTGTGGGAGTTCGGGGCTTGGCCGGGAAGCGGCTGCTGACGGAGAGAACGTCCGACTCGGATGGACATTCCTTAAGGTTCCCGGGATCGTCGGCAGCCGCCACCGATCCCCGCCCGGCCCGACCTTGCGCTCAGAGCTTACAACCGCAACCCTGTGCACTTCTGCAGTGCGCCGAGCCCGCTTCGTCCTTCCCGGTCCCTCTGGGAGGCAGCGACGGAGCGCTGGCCCCGGCGCGGGGGTCGCCGTCGGTGCCATCAAATTGTGCTGTCCGTTCCATCTCCGATCCGGATGTTTCCACGCCAGGCGCTGCTGCTGCCGCTCCTCTTCTTTCCCTGGCGCTGGTCGGACACCGATGGGCCCGAAGGCAGGTGAGAAAGGGCGACCGGCGGCTCGACTCTGCGTGCCCCGGCTCCCCGCAGTGCCCGACCGCCTTCCTGCGAGGACCTGCCGAGCCCCATCTTCGGGCAGGGCGCAGCGACCGTGCCGCGCCGGGGCTCCGGGGGCTGGCGTGCCCCAGCCCCGCTGCGCCCGTCGGGTCCCGCGGAGCCTCCAGCGCTCAGTTCCGAGGGGCTCGCCCAGCACCGCGGGGCCCGGTATGGTTTGGAGCTAACTTTTCCTTCAGGTAGTGTTTGGGGCTTTTCCTTGGTGATTACCCCCCCTTGCCCCAACCAGAGCCGTCCGCGCTGCCTTACCTTCTCTGTCGTTCCTGCAGCCGGCGACCATCTCGGGTCGTGCTTGCCGGCCCCCGCGCTCCGGTCCCTGTCCCGAGCTCCCCGGTGTCCCGGTGTCCCGACTCCGTCCCGGGTTCGCGTGGCGCAGGAGCCGAAAACGTCCGCCGGAGCCGGCGCAAAGCGAAAGCTCGGCGCTGGCGGGGCTGCGGCAGGGCGGCGGGCCCCGAGCCGAGGGGGTTAAACCAGGAGCCTCCCCTTACCTTCAAAAAGTTAAAAATGTCTGGAGCCTGCATCTCTTAAAGGGGCGGTGCTGGCTGCAAGAAGTCTTGGCACCGGCTGCGAGAAAGGCTGGTCAGGGGCGTGAGTTCCCCTCCACCAACACCAAAACATTGCAAAAAAAGGCAGAGCTCCCCACACTTTAGATAAGGACAATTAGCCACCAGCGAGCCCCTGCAGACAGCGAGTTAATTAGGGGTTTCCTGCTCTCCGGCATGCCCTGTCCCAGCTCCTGCCCCCCAGGGCTCTTAGCCCTGATGGCACCTGGGCTGGCCCTCATGGCCACCTTCTCGCTGCCCTCCCAGGCTGGGGACAGGAGAGCACTGCCGGTGGAGAAACCTCCAGGTGTGAAGGGAAGAACTCTCATTCTCCTTGATGTCAACACCAAGAGCCCTGTCAGGATAATCAGTGAGAATTTCCTCTCCCTGCAGCTGGACCCCTCCATCATTCATGATGGCTGGCTCGATTTCTTAAGGTAAGGCAGGAGCCCCCCGGCGCCCTCCCCACGCCGCCCGCGGGGCGCCCCGGCGGCCCCGCCGCCCAGCCCTGCCGGGCTCCGCGCTGCTGGCGGCGCTTGTTGTGACGGAGGGAGCGAGGCCATGGTTTCTATTAAGATGCACATGTTTGCAATGGAGAAAGCATTTCGGAGACTTATCAGTTATGACTGAAAAAATGTCGTGCTCCCCTCGCTCCAGCAACCGCTCCTCTGCAAAAAAACACAACACGGGGCCGAGGCAGCACAGGGGGGGAAAAAAAATCAAAATCAAACAAAAAACAGCAGCAGGAACGGGGCCGCCTGCCGAGCCGAGCCTTTCCCGGGTCCCGACGGGCAGAGAGCGGGTGTCGGCCAGGTCTTCTGAGCCCTCCGCTCCCCGGACCTCCAGCCCTGCGCGGGGGGCTCAGCCGGGCCGCAGCTGCGCTGGGCTCCACCGGCGGTGCGGAGCGGCCGCGGCCTGGAGGCGCTGGGACGGCCAGAAAGCCTTCTCCCTGCTGGGTAAGTCGGGCGGGGAGAGCGGGTCTCCTCCGCACGCCCGCTCCGAGGGTCCTCTCGGCAGCCGGGGAAGGAGCAGGGCGAGGATGCGGGAAGGCGTGAGGGAAGCAGAGCTGGGACGGCTCCCGCTTTTCTCCCCTCCCCGGCCGCTCGGCTCGCGGCACGGTCCCGCGTGGCGCTGAGCGCCGCTGCCTCCTGGACGCCGCTGCACTTGTCCGGAGGGCGCCGGCAGGACGGGGGGAGCCGGGCCCGCCGGCCTCCGGGCCAGCACCGGCGGGCGGGGCGGCTCCCCGCTGCAGGGCCGCGCCGCTCGGCCCGCGCACAGCCCCGCGGCCGGTGGTACCGCGTCGCACCGCCCCGGGCGGGGCAACGGGGCCCGCCAGGGCAACGGCGGGTCCTCGAGCCCCGTGGACCCCGGTGGCTGGCGGTACCGGGGAAGCGAGGGCACGGCCCGCCGCGTCCTCAGCCCCTCTCTGTCCTCTCCTCAGCTCCCGGCGGCTGGTGACCCTGGCGCGGGGCCTGGCCCCCGCCTTCCTGCGCTTCGCGGGCAAGAGGACGGACTTTCTGCAGTTCCACAACGTGAAGAACCCGGCCAAGAGCCGCGGCGGGCCCGGCCCCGACTACTACCTCAAGAACTACGAGGACGGTGAGCCCCGGGGCCGGCGCGGGGGGCGGGCGCTGCAGCGGGGGCTGCGGGAACCGGGCGGTCCCGCTCCGCCTGCCCCGCTCTCCCCGCGCCCGGCGGGGCCGTGTCGCGCCCGGGCACGCTGCCGCCGGGCACCGGGCAGGGGAGAATTGCCGTACCCTTTCTTTCCCGGGAGAGGGGAGCCGAGGAGCTCGGCGGAGCTCGCTCCCCCCATTGCCGGTGGATTCGGCGGGTGTCGGCCCCCGGGAACAAAAGACCGGCGATGGGGAGCGGAACTTTTCATATTCCCCCGCCCCGCTGCGTTCTCCGTCTCCCTTTGCCCCCGAGCCCCGGGCGGGCAGCGCCGGCCGCAGCGGAGCCTTTGCCGGGGCTCCAGGCGGGGCCGGGCATGGGAGCCCCGGGATGCCCCGTCCCGCGCTGCTCCCGCGGCTCTCGGGAGCCCTGCCTCTCCCCACGGGCCTCGCCGTCGTGCGCGTTTCTGTGCCCGCCGCAGCCCCCTGGGCTCCCCGCTGTCCCTCCGGGCTTGGGGACAGTCGGTCCCCCCGTGCTGGTGCCCGGTCGGGGCTGCTCCTCCTCCGGACCGCTCGGCCATCCGAGCTCTTTCCAAAGTCACCGCCTGGCCCCTGCCTTTCCGCTGCTCCCCTCTTCGCCGTCTGCCCTTCTCCCCATCGGAGCTCAGTACACAAAAGGCTTTCACCTTCCGCGGCCCGTAATTCACACAAAGAAACTGTGTAGAAAAGTTAGGGCCATATCTCCGTCCTAAGGCATTTCTTTTGGGAAGCAGAATACCATGTTCACATGCAAGAATTTATTGATTTTTCTCTCTTGCTTAGTTTGTTTCTTTTTTTTAAAGAAACAAGTTGGGTTTTTTCCCTTACTTAATGTCTTACAAAAATTTGTGTAAGATTTTTCCATAAGTAATTTTGAAGGCCAATTAATGCCAGACAGATCCCACTGGGCAGGTCTGTGGAACAGAGGAAATTTTGCACAGATCTAGTCAGCAGCAGCAGTCCTGAATGGAAAAAGCAGCTGCATTTGCCAGTTTTCTGATGGCTCTCACTCCTGCTGTTTCCCTACATAACATCTGAGCTCTCTGAGATGAATGTCCTTCTATTCCCACACGCAGGCAGGTGGGTAAGTTTTTGTGCTCCATCTTTCACTTGGTCTCCTAGCTGGGGCAATCCTGATGTTGTTCCTTGTTTTTCTTGTTACAAATCTCAGTCAAAGGGTTTGCTGTAAACTTTGCCTGCTGAGATGCACTTCAGGGAAAAATGCTGACCAAACTTGCCACAGACACCTTGTACAGTAGAAATTAAGTGTCGTGCATAAAATTGTGGATGGGACTCATACAAAACATTTGTAAGAATAAATTTTCCCACCTTCCATATTTCAACAACTTGCAGGAGAGAACTTACACTTACTTATTAAATGTCTTCACAACAGCTTTCATGTTAAGGAAGGACTGAAATATTTTGGCTTTTTTTTTTTTTTCTTTAGTTTTCCTCATGGCAATAAAATTGAAATGTAGCAGCCTTCAAAATGAAGCTTTTCATAGAAGTTGTAACCACAGGTCTTAACTTTTCATCACTTCAATATGGAACAGGACCATTGTGAATGTGGGTGAAGGAAAGGGAAGACACATGTGGTGTGTATCAAGCATTGGTGTAAATCAGAAAGGTGTGGTAAAAGGGATTTCCTGCCTGGAAGCAAAGCTCTTGTATTTGTTCGTAAGATCTGTCTGCAAACTCCAGGGTCAGGGAGTTTCACCCTATTTGGATAAGGGCTAGAGTTGCTAGTAGCTCACATCTTTTTGTGCTGAGGCTGCACTAAGAGCTTCACTAGAGGGATCCAGTTCTTCAAATAAAAATACTGATGGCACCACAATTTTTGGTCCTGCTGTACTGAGTATGAGAGCTGACTTCTCAATTTGGAGCACTGGTCCCACTTTTGTTGCCTCATCTGTGGCTCACCCAGGACCTGCTTGGGATCAGGACATGAGGTGTGCTCTTACAGCCTCAACAGACACCACAGAAAACCAATGGCAATCAGCAGCTGAGCATGGGGGAAGCCAAGAAGCATCCTGCTAGGTACCCTTCCTTCTCCCCAGGCTGTCTGGGGTGGTTGGGGTTGTTTTCCATGTCCATGGGCTTTTGTATGTCCAGTACCTATTTTCTGAATTTTTTTATAATGACATGGGAGTGGGGAAGGTGCTGGGGGGCTTGATTCATTTAAAAAGTCAGAAAACATTTAAGAGAGGAATCAGTAAATTTCAAAGTCTTATGCAGCACCCTACTGATTTTTAGTGACTTGACAAGTGATTGTTTAGTTGTTTTCTGCTTTGAGTGTTTGTCTTTTTGCTTCTTCTCCGTGTGGGTGCACACAGACTCCAGGCCTGTCCCCACGGAGCCTGGGCTCTCTTTGCAGCCCCCACGGCTGTTCCCATGCCTTGTGTTCCCTGTGGCCTGTGCACAGAGGGGGAGAGAGGGGCACTGCTTATCTTCCTCTGAGCTGCAGCAGCTCACAGAGTGCAGGACTGAGAGGTGAAGGGCACGTGTGCAAGATTGCTCAGAGAGCTGCAGTTACAAGTGAGTGACTGTGAGTGGTGTTCATATCACAGCAGCTGCGCCCCACTCCGTGCTCACAGCCCACGCTGCTGTGGCCCTCTCAGGCATTCAGATGGGAGGCAGCAACAGGACTGCTTTGCATCATCCTTCATGGATCCTGTGACCATGCTTGCTAGAGTTGGAATGATTCTCCATACAGGGATCTTCATCCTGTAAATCCCCCTCTGCTACCCTGGTGCTCTTCAGGTATTCCTCACTGTTCCCTTTGATTTTTTTTTTTCTATCTCTGTGGTGCTCTCTCTTCCTGACTATCAGACCTCCTCAGGAATTCACCGTACTCATCCCCTCCACTTAAAATTGTATTTGATTCCCTTTCTAATGGTCCCAGCTATGCGCACTTCCACCTTCTGAAAATTGCTTTTACCTAGGTCTGCCTTTGGGTTTACTAACCTCTTTTTTCCCACTTGTTTCTTTCACAGAGAGTGTGGGTACTCTCCTGAGAGTAGCAGTAGTTGCTTTTGACTTGTATCTAAAATGTACTTAGTTTTCCTGAAATAAGATGTCTCCTTTGGGTTTTTAGGTAACTCATTTCTTGTTCAAAATTTTCCTGAAAACACAGACCTGGAAGTATTGTGTGTTACCAGGGGTGTATGATATCTTTCATTTGTATGTGTGAACACTCTCATCCCAGTCTAAACTAGTCAGGTTTGGGCAGCAAAGGTGACAAAGTGGTGCATGGTCTATGATTACTGCCTGTGATGCCCATGAAGAGGATGCATGTGGCAATTTGTCTCAACACTGCATATAAAACTGGCACAGCAATTTCATCACTTGCTGGCAGATTTGTCAGTACCTGACAGGGTAGTTGGTAAAGTGGATGCCTATGATAGATGGTCTTGGAGAGCCATAGGGCGTGCAGTCTGTGTTGATGGTAGCGTGGCTGTAGGTACCTCCTGGACTTTGCTAAATATTAGGTCATCTAACATGTTATATTAACACCCCACCTATGTCTCACACCAGCTGGCTTCCATCCCATGCAGCCCCTGCTTTGAATGGTCAGTCCTGGAGTCCACCCTGTTTGCATAAGGCATTGGTCAGCCTGAAGTTTGTTAGAAACAGAAACTCAGTTTAATGTGTGCCAGGCTCTGTGGTACCAGGAGGTGGGGCTGTGCCAGAGACTTTTTGACATTTTATGATCAAGAGGTGTAACATTTTTAGCCTGAGAGACTTTTCCCTCCCTTAAATGGTGTTTCTCTGTATGTGCCCTACTGAGTTCATTTTTTTTATTCCCAGCTGTGCTCAGCTTTGTGTTTTGCTATCTGGAGATGTGTTTCTCTGCTGCCACAGGCACACGTCTGATTCCCGGGCAGGTACCAAGATGTAAGGGTTCATGCTCAGTCTATGTAGTAGGCCTGCTTCTCCTTCTGCTTTTGTTTCCTAACAAGCAATCTATACTGCCTGGCATGTGCCAAGGACCAGTTGGGTCTAAGGAGTGGGACAACAAGAAACACTGGTGTCCAGGAAAACAGACTTGAGCAGCTCCTCTTTGGAGCAAAGGCATGGGTTGTTGCTGGTACAAAACCTCTTCTGAAGCTGAGTTTGCTAAAACCTGACTTGCATGCTGCCCTGGAGCTTGGTGGTGGAGTGTCATGTGTGTTTGGAGTCCTGGTCTTGTTTCTGCGAGAGATGCTGCAGGTGCTGTCTCAGTGCCTGAGCCCAGATCCCATTTTGGAAGCTCCTTGCTGGTGCTCCAGTATGAGTTTGGTGGGCAAATGTGGAGCCTTCTTAATCTGCAGGGTGATCCTCAACTGCCTCTCACCTCAAAGCCACTGAGCCAGCTTTGGATAACTGTGGTGGCATAGGCGCTGCTATAGCTTCCCCCTGTGCAAATGTGCCATGAAGAAAGATTCCAGCAGAAAAAGAGGAGCTACCAATAGCTGGAGTTCTCAAAGATGTGTTGGCCCATGTGCACAACTTCTCACTCCTCTACCCCAGCCTTCTGTAGACTTTTGTAGCCTTTTTATGGCTGAGAAGAGACCAAAGGACACTTTGTATGGCCCTGTGTGGGCCATGGGAGGGAGAGGGGAAGAGGACTACAATTGCATGCTGTAGGTAGTGCATCAAAGAAGTTTCTGAGCTGAAGTGTGTATGGACAACACATTTTAAAAATACTCTTTTAATTGCTGATAAGTTGCTTAGTTCTGTTTTATCACCTTTTTTTTTTTTTTTTTTTTTTTTTTTAAGGGGATACCAGGCACCTGGAAAAATGGCCAGTTACAACAAAAAGATTAAAAAGACATGTTTCTTAGGCCTTCCATACTAGTCAGGGGATTTTGCAGTATAGTGTAGGAAACTTCACATCATGCTGTGTAATACTGGCATAGGTTTTCTGTGTGTTCTTTCGGCATTGGATCCATTCCTTCAGGCCTCCTCAGGTACCTAACACTGCATCTTAAGCCTCAAAATTTGTCTGGCAGTGGGAACATATTTTCACCCTTGCTCAGTCCATACTGCACAAGTGTCTCCTAGGATGCCATGCTGTTAGAACATGTGCCAGGGTATTGAGTGGAAAGGAAGATAGTAAACTGTTAAATGTCCTGAGGATTCATTTATGTGGTATCACAGGGGCTGCAGCTGACCCCAGCTAGGGCTGCTGTTCCCACTCTTCTGCCCCTTCTGGCATATTCCTGCCCTCTTCCATGCCTGGAGCCCGAGTTTGCATGGTGGGTCAGTTCAGGGATCTCAGCTGAGCAAAACTTGCTGGTGGAGGTGTGATTGCACTTCAGCTTTTTCAGCTGCCAAGTTGATTAATGCCGTGTGACCAGGCAGAGGTATAGAGGACAGTGCTGGCAAAGGAAAGCCTGCATTGAAGGCAGATGGGACTGCAGCAGTCTCAGTCTTGGACAGATTAAACCCTTCAAATCTATGTCCTGAAGGCAGGAAATCTCACCTCGTGTTTCTCTGCCATCAAAAGGGCTGGTCCCCGTGCTTTCTTTATGGTCTGTGCACTGTTCCACCACTTCCCTTGTGCAGGCTCTGGCACATTTCTAATTCTCTGAAGCAGAAAATTATTTCAAGTAGAAAAAGAAAGCAACAGTTTTACTGTGGATTTAACAAGCAGGATTGTGAGGATGGTCATGGGGTATGAGGGTACCTGAGCCAGAGAAAGGGAATGTTGTTGCCGTGTGACTGGGAGTGTCCCTTTGGCTCTGCCAGCTCATAAAACTGCAGTAGATGTTTCTGAATGGAGAACCATCCTGTTGTCTTGGTAAAAACAAACAAACGAATTTTCCTTTATTCAAGGAATCATCTTCTGTTTCTGGTCACCCAGGGCCCCTTTTCTGTCTGCTTTGTGTCCTTTGACAGTTCAGACATCTGTCCTTTCAGAGCTTGAAGAGGAAATAGTTGTTTTTTTCACCCTCCAAGTGTTTCAAACACAGCCCCTTAGAGAGGGCTGTAGCATTTCAGGCACAGCAAGAACCCAGTCCCCAAGATGGGAAGATCCTCTGACGTCCTTTGGACTTCTGGGATTTGCCAGACCTGGGGCTGCTCTGTGCCTCAGCATGAGCTCTGAGGCAGCCTCCTGCTCCCTAATTCCCAGGCACCACGACTGCAGGAAAAGATCTCCAACCTGCCTCTATAAGGAGTTCCAAGGCTTAGTTGTTTCCTTAGAAATTAAAAATACTTCAAAAAATAGATTGTAGAAATCATGTTACACAAGGTAAGCGAGATACAGCCTGAGCAAGAGCTAATTCCAAAGATTGCCCGTTTATCTCTACTTTTTCTTTTTAAATTAAAAACTGTTCTGCTATAATCATGCATGAAAAGTGCTTTAATAACTTCAGGAAATGGTGTGATCAAGCAATTAACTTCTGATTTGTTAGCTATTTGCTTGTGTATTGGTGAGACACAAAGATTTCTATGGTTATATATTTAATTGTTAATAATAAGCATCCTAAATTCTATTTTAAAATTACATATTTTTATTAGTTTCACACTTCTTTACATGCTACAATTACTCTGTATGAATGAAAAGTGATTCATGAAAAATTATATGCACGGGGAGAGACATGACTTTCTGTACAGAACTATCCATTCTAAATTAGCAGTTGGCATTCAGGGAAAATGTTCTGAATTTATTATGGACTGCTGTCTGAGTACATTTAGGTAAGTAGAAAGTGAATCTATTATTAAGGATATTAGAAAATAATTGGAAACACTCACTGAGAACACTCTCATGCTATAAGTAAACTAGGTGCTGACATACTAATCAGTGTAAAGAATATATATGTGAGGAGTAGGATGATGGAAGTGATCAAAGTCGTATCTTTCAGTCATAGAAATTTTTCATCTTGGAAAGAATGACAGAGATTATGACAAATGCTATGAGCTCAGTGTCACACAGAGAAGACAATTTGGGAATGATTATTTCCTTGTTTTCATGAAACAAGAAATAGGGAGCATCCAGTGGAATTATTACATATAAAACGAACAAATATGACCTTTTTTTTAATATGGTGGGAAATGACTTGTGGAACTCATTGTCAGGGATTTTTTTCCCAGTTAAAAATAAAGGAATGATACTTATGTGTCAAAAATTTGCCCATTAAAGACAGACACGATGAGGATCCAGCTTGTGTCATGAGAAATCTTCCATCTTTCTAGATAAAAGTTATGTTCCCAAATTCACAATCACTAGGCATTTTATAACTCCAGCAGACAAACATGTTTTTTAAAGAATTTTAAATTTGTTGATTTAAAAAGTAGGTATTTTACAAGTTTAGCAATCTGAAAATTGTCAAGACTTTTGCCTGGTCACTCATTAAACATCTATTTAATTTTGGTACTAACATAATTTCCTAATATTCAATTTTTTAGAGAAAGTGTTCAGGTTATATAAAATAAAATTGAGGGTTTTTTTTCCCCCTTTTGAATTCACTTTTGAAGACTGGAAATCTGAAGTAAACAGTCCCCTGAGGAGGATGGCCAAACTCAGCTTGTTCTGGTGCCATGGTAGTGTGACTCTTGCTTTTGCTGGAGCAGTGATGGCTGTGGGTAGTGCTCACTTTCACACACACAGACAGAAAGATGAGTTACTTCTCTTTATCCTTCTGTCACACATCCCTCTGACGATAACCACATCCCTCTGCCCTGCCCACAGAAACCTGGGACTGTGCCTTCCTTCTCTCATCTTCCAGGTGATCAGCTGCAGTAGTCTGTGTCTGTTCCATGACTCCAGGAACTCCTGGAATGGAATTACCTACGGGCAGATGGTGGCATGAGCCATGAGATGGTCACCTGCACACAGGCCACACTGACACTGTGTAAATTCTCTGCTAGAGAAGCTCAATCTGTGCAAGGGAAGCCGTCTCTGCGTGCTGTGTGCCGTCCTCGAGGTCTCACAGCTTGGAACTTCTCTGCCCTGGGGGAAATGGTCACTGAAACCCCTTGGTGCAGGTGACTCACAGAAAGAGACTGGTGGAGCTCAACTAGCCTTAGGATCCCCTGGAAAGAGCATCGCTGCGGTTGTGCCACTCCTGAAGGGTGTTTTTCACTTGTTCTTCAACATTTCTTAGGTAGTTTCGGTGACCTCCGTGCTCAGAATCACGAGATCGATCCCGAGGAGGGACAGGGATGTGCGCGGGCACTCGGAGACAACCAGCCTGGGCAAAGCAGCGTCCTCCTCCCGGGCCCCGCAGCCTGGCGGGGGGAAAGCTCCTGCGGGATGTGCCCGGCTCGGGGCCCGAGGCCGTCCCGGGGCGGGCGGTGCCGGTGTGCGCCTGCCGGCAGCCGCAGCTCACCTGGCCGCCACACGGGTGTGCTCCCGCCATTCCGCTGGGCGCCGCGGTTCCGGCCCCGCCGCGGGCCCCGCGCCCGCCGCCCCGGAGCGCCGCGCCCGCCGGGGTCCGGCCGCGGGGCAGCCTGAGCTGGCCAGGGTACTGACCCGGGGGCACGGCTGCCGGCCGGCCGGCTCGCGGAAACATTTGGCATCCTCTGGGGCTCTCACATCTGGAGTTCTTCTTTCGCACTCCTGGCAGGAGCTGCTCGGGCTCGTGTTCTGCTGCGCAGTTTATCGCCTTTTTTTTTTTTTTTTTTTTTTTTTTTTTTTTTTTTTTTTTTTTAATCGAGGCTTAGGGAGGCAGTGAGTGCCCTTCTCCTGCCCACTCGGAGCTGCCCAGCCCAGAGCTTCCAGGGTACCGTCCTCCTTCTCGGCTTCCTTGCATCTGTCTTTTTTTCTGTCTCCTCCTTTTAAGATTTGAAAGCTGTGAACTCCTTGCTGTCTGTGTCCCCCGGGTTGCTTATGCTGAGAATTCCCCTAGGCCTTCAGAAGCTATGGTCTGCCACCCCTCTTCCCTCAGTGCTGTTGGTTCAGCAGAGTGGTGCAGAGGTGCCTTTTCCTCCTTCCCTGAGCACAGCCTGGTGGAGTATGAAGGAGCAGGCACTGAGTTCCTTGGTGAGCCCGTATCCCAGACATCTGCTCACAGTTTAAGCTGGAGTTATAACGACTGTGGGGTCCACCTCCATCTTTAGGTCTTGGGCAAGTTTCTCGGGTCCATCACCAATTTGAGAAGAGAGGACCTTGCATGTCTTGCCTCTACTTCTTGAGTGTCTGTAGTGGCAGCTCTCAGAGAACGCCGTGAGTATAACTATCAGAGAGTGCTCTGACTTCTGTGCCCTGCACGTCTTCCCCACAATCTTCCAGAGATTTGTCTGCATGTGGCTTGACATCCTTGTGGTAATCCCTGTCACAGCAGCTTTATCAAAACACTGCTCCTACAAATCATTCCTGGGCCTGCCCTCTGCCCCTAGGCCCTGCTGACAGTGCATGCAGAGCCATCCCTGTGGTCCCCAAAGATGGATGTCACATAGGACCCACTGCCATGGCCCCCTGCACCCTCCAAGGTGCTGGCCCCTGACCCTGGTCCTGAGCCAGTGGTTCCTCCACATGGGTCCACATTTGCCGTGGTTTGGGTTTTAGAAGTCATCCATTCCTTTTAGGAAACCAACTTGTTTTGACCCAGCCTGGATACCCTTAGAGCAGTTTGAAGAGAATTGCAGACAGCATATTGACCATCTAGTTTCAAACCTCTCTGCCTCTCAGTCTTCTCCTTCAGGGCCTAGTTGATGTGTTTGGCTGCATTTTGCCTTGGGGGTGAGGGGTGTACAACTCTTGCCTTCACTTGTGTAGGCAGGGAAATCCATCACCCAGGTAGTTCATGGGCTCTAGGTAACTCCAGCAGCCCATGGTAGCAATAGTCTTTCTTGTGGGGGACAGATGTTAAGGTTGTGCTTCTCAATTTTCAGTTCTTTAATTATTTCACACAGAAATAGACAGGCCGTAGAGAAGCTGTACTAATTCCAAACTACACAGAAAAGAGGTAGAACATAGCCTGGGCAAGAAAGTGTAGTGACTCTAGGATAAGGCTTGGGGACAGAAAGCTCATGTGGCTTCTGGTCCTCCACCACATGTTTAGAGGCAGTTCCCTGCCGGCCCAAGATATAGCAGAGCTTTGAACTAAAGTTTGCTGAACCTGAGACTGGACACCTTGAGAGACAGGAGTATGACTTTTGGAAGCAATTTTGGTGTTTCTTGATGTGCGTAACAAGAAAGGAGCTGGAGAGTGTGAGTGGAGCAAGGTGTGACTCTCTCCGACAGCAAGTTTCTTCCAGCTTCTAGCTAGATGAGAATTGAACCAAGCAAAGATCAACCTTGTTAGGCAAAGTGACCTTATGCAATGTGGTGGAAGAATTCCAGCTTCTATCCTTGATTATCAGAGTTGGCCACCTGAGGTTCTGTAAGAATTAGACACAGCATCTGGTGCCTATAGATCTGAACACGTTACAGAGTTTATTAAACTCATAAGTGACCTAGCAAGGGCTAGTTTGCACCACTCCTCTCCTGCTTAGACTGACAGATTTTACTTGATTCTTGTTCTGCCTTGCTACTCCATCATTCCCTTTCCTCAGCAGGTGAGTAGTTCTAGGGTAGGGAATGTCATATTTTTGTCTCACAATGTGTCTTAGAGAATGCTCATATGAAGGGAAAAGAATTGTTCAATGATCCTTCTGCCTCCTGAATGTCAGGCATTAGAAGGATACAGGCACTTGTTCAAAGAGTCATAAGCCATGCTGACCTGTGCTAGGTGAAGTGAGGATAAGCAAGGTGAGAACAAGCCTTCTTCATCACCTCTTTGGCAGGCAAGGTTAAGTGGAAGCCAGGGGTTACTGGAATGGGATTTTGTCTTTTTTCATTATTTAGTGTCAAACACACATGTAACAAGGTTGTAATATAATGTTGGGAGAATTTTGCACTCCCCTGCAAGGGTGGGGTTAGCATTGTAAGAGACCACCAGTGAGGCAGGTAAAGGATGGAAGGGTCAGTAGGTTCTGTGAGCATACAACTTGAGCTTTGTGTGGGAGAAAAGGAGACTTGGTCTGGGGAGGGTCATTTGATAGGTGGATCCAAGGGGTTTGAATCCTTTTGTTGGGTTGCGTTTGCTGAGTGACGATTGTGTGACTGTCATGTTGGCTGGAGCTGATCCAAGCATATGGCAAAAAATGAAAATGAAAGCTGAGGTTTGGCCATCTCCCTCTTTTCTTTCCCTTTTGCTGTAGACATTGTTCGCAGCGACATTGCCCTGGATAAGCAGAAAGGCTGTAAGATCGCCCAGCATCCTGACATAATGTTGGAGCTACAGAGGGAAAAGGCAGCTCAGATGCACTTGGTTTTGTTAAAGGAGCAGTTTTCAAACACATACAGCAACCTCACACTAACAGGTAAGGCTATAAGACCAGCTCTGGAGCCAGGAGCTGGGTCTAGTTCTGGCTAACTCACAGGTGTGTTAAAACCCTCAGGTTCTTTGCCTCTGTATGCATCAACATCTCTCTGGCTGCCTCTGTTTCCTACCAAGGTTACTGGGTATTGGGAGGGAAACGACCAGTAGGAACTGGAGGTGGACTCATTAGGCCTCTGCAGCTGGCACCTATGCAAACACTCCAGATTTGGTGCCCCTGAACAGAACATTTTCTACAGTCTGACCTAAGCCGAATACCACGGCATGTGAAGTGCTGGAGAAATCTCCCTGCTAGCTGTTCACGTCGATGGGGCTGCAGCAATTACTAAATTTGGAGTCCTTTAAGCTGCAGCTGATTTTTTTCTTTCCAGAGCATGCACTTTGTGTGAACCCAGTAAATATTAAAGAGCAAATATAAAGGGATAATGGCCTAGACAGAGATGAGAGGATACTCTTTTTCTGGCAACTGTTTGTATTATCCAGGGAACAGAATCTCGATGGAGGAGACTGCCACATTTTGGATACACATTTAATGGTGCTTGTAAAGGACTGATGTCTTCAGGCAGTGAGTGGGCAGAAGGATGGTATCCCAGCAGCCAACAGGGTCCTCTCATATCTCTTCTCCTTATCACTACAGCTGGATGAGGCACAGAAGATGGGAAGGAGGAAGAGACTAATAAATCAAATGAGAGCCCCTTCTCCTCTTGACAGGTCCCTTTCCTGTGAAAGGCAGGCAGGCATCTTATTTTTATAGGAAGGAGGGCCCTGTACTCTGTCTGGGGAGGAGATGGCAAGCCCCATGGTGGCCCTCCCCTGCTGCTGGGCTAGGAGAGGCAAACCAGTCCTGCACAACCTCCCCCACTCTGCCATCCCTATTTCAGTGCCCAGCCCCTGCCTTGAAGCCAGCATGGGTCTGCATCCTCACCAGTGCGCTCTGGCTCTCCTGGGGACATCAGCTGTGTTGGAGCTCTCAGGGACCCCACAGAGGTGAGATGGTGACACCAGCATTGTCAAAAGGCTCAGCCCAGGGGTCACTGGATATTGGGGCCATGAGTGTAGTTGAATCACATCATTCCTGAAGGCCCAGCATTTAAATGGGATCCTCAGAGCCGTTTCTCATTCTCTGTAACGTAATCCACTTGGCTGTTTATTCCCAGTACAACTGCTGGAATCAACATTGTCAGCCTTTCCCCTGACAACTTGCTTACTTTCCACTAAACAAACTTCCCTCGAGAAGTGAAGCTGCTCTCCCCTATCCTCCTTCCCTTGCTCCTTCAAAAGCTCTCTGGCATTGCTCACATTTTTTACAGAACCTTCAGAGCAGAGGTGCTACCTGGTTATCAGCTTAGCTCTTAGCCTTTCCAAGTGTGTTTATGGGATAGTTCAGAAGGTTTTAGTTCTAACTCTCCGGGATGGAGAGAGCAATTTCACCAGAATATTACCCAAAGAACTATTTTAATGTTCTTTAACTCCCTTTGAATGTGAGCAGAGCAACTTCATAATTGTTATGAAGTTTAATCTTTTATTTCATAGACATAGTCTGAGAACATGGTCTCTAGACAGCTAAGCATAATATTTAACTGGAACTCTACTAACTTGTGTAAATATTTCCCTTCTCTGTGATGGATCTGGTGTTTGGGGTGGGTAGAGGGGGTTGTACATCTGTTGCAGAAGGACATTTCTTACCTTCAGAATTCAATCAGACAGAGTTTGCTTGAGGACTTCTTTTTGTTCTGCACAGTGGGTTTGTACACTGCTGTAGGGAGTCCCCAGGTCACGAGGCAAGGTGCAGGAGCAAGAATGCAGATGTGGTTTAGGGAGTCCTTAGTGAAGGACTGGGTTTGCAGGGATGGAGTATCCATGAGATCCTTCAGAACAGGGTTTCCTCCTGTATTGAGGAGTCGCTAGGCCTCATGCAGTGCACACACTGTGGGTGACCCCCGGTGTCCAGCCCTGACTGGAGCAATATTGAACCCCATACCTCTGGGTGAGAGGGCTCCTACTACTGCTAGTTCTTCAGTTGTACCCAAAAAATGTAAATGGCCTATCTTGCCCAAAATTATATGAGAGTAAAGGTGCTTTATGATGGTATAGCTCCTCTAGGAGAGCTTGAGAGTAGAAACACTATTGTGTGGCATTTTTATTTCTGTATCACTACCACTACCGCTGTAGTGATCTGGATAAAAAGTCCCATTCCTTTCCTTCTCTTCCTCCTCACAGGTACCACAGTTACATGAGCAATTTGAAAGACTTTCAGACCTCCCACTCTGCCTGCCCGTGTGAGCAATGGATTCTGCCCACAAACTTTCAAGCAGTACCCTCATGGGTTTAGGAATGAAAGCTTTTAGAGTAGAGGGCGTGATTCTGCATCTCTGTGGCATCCATGTGAGCTGAGGGCTTTTTCAAATCTATTCACCAGTTGCACATTATTCCCAGTGTGATCCTTGTTTCAGGCATCAGGCAGGGCTGTGTTATACTGGGATTTCAGCTGCTCACAGCAGCAGGTACTTCGAAGGTAAGAGGGTGTCTTAAAATGAAATGTGTGTTTTTGTGCTAAGACCCAACTGAGACTGAGTGAAACCAGACAGTCTTTCTGGCACTCATTCCTCCAGGAACACATGTGAGACTCTGGCTTAGACCACTTTGGTTTCTCATCGAGTCTTCCTCGGCTCCTGTCTGCAGGCTTTCTCTTGCATCTTGCCTCTGCTTTCTGTATGTGATCTTTCCAGGCTTACTGAGCCTGCCTCCCTGACATGAGCAATTGCCTTTGATCTGTGACCGTGCTATTTAAATGCTGTAAAATATTTTGAGGTTTATTAATCTTTGCTGCTTCCTCCGTGGTGCTCAGAGACGGGTATCTCGTTTCACAGATCAGCATCTCGTGCTCCCGGGTCAGTCGGTGGTAGAGGAGAGGGAGAGTGCACAGAACTGCCTGCTCTCCTCTGGGAACCAGCTCCCTGAGCTCAGCCCGCCCTGGGACAGGGAGGAGAAGCAGTCTTTCTTTGCTCCTTCACGGTTCTCAGAGCAAGCAGCGATTGTTGTTATGTTTTGTACCAGCTGGGCTAGAAGTTGCAATCGTCACAGCAGGCTCCCGTCCCTTGCAGTCCTCAGAAGGTCATTTTGGAGTCCTGGAACTGGGTGGAGATGGGAGGGACTGGGATGCACAACATCAGCTGGCAGCAGGTGAGGGGTGAGGATCTGCCGTGGGCAGTGGAGACACAGTGTGCACGCAGATTTCAGAGTGAGCTTGTGGGGAGTGGGGCAGCATCAGGCTTCAATAGACAACCCCAAATTCCTCCCCCTGTGGTGCTGGGTCAGTGTACTGCATTTGCAGTTTCAGAGACTGCACGTCCATAGGTTTCTGCACTGTTCTCAAATAAAGCCTGATAAGCCTGTGGAAGAGGGAACTGTTCAGGTCAGTAGACACACGTGAAAAACTGGCCCCTCCTGTATTCACATGAAGTGTTAAGTGTAACTGAGGCTTCCCAAGAAATATCTGGACTATAAATCTCCCTTGAGGATTCACCATCCAGAGGAAACAAACTCACCCACTGCTCATTCTGAAACATGGAGAAACACCTTTCTGCTGTACCTTCTGCCTGAAACTGTGACACAGATTACTTCACTGCATCAAGAAACTAATGATGAGAACTCTGGCCTGTCTGCCACACCACATCTGCACTGAAAAGCCAATGAGGAGAATGGAAGGTGTGTGGTGGGAGCTCTCCATCCTGTAATATCATACAGCACAGCATCTAAAAGCAGTGATTAAGGGGGCAGATCCTCCTCACATGGCTTGTAATGCTCCCAGGTGGCCCTCTGTGGTCCCACCCTGCTGAGGGGGTTATCAGTGTAACTCCCCACTGCACTGAGAGAGACTTGAAGGGACTAAACTCAGATGGAACTGATAGGAACAGAGCTGAGACCTGCTGAAGAGTGCATTTGTGCACTCACTATGTAGTTTGTGTCCAACACTGAAATCAGGTGTTTTACACTGACATCCCACTACCCCACCAAGGTAATTAGATAAACTCTGCCATAACAGCAGTTGTGATGTCTCTGTGAAGTTTTTCCTTGAAAAAGTCTGCTTTTGGAGATGTTAGCAGCCATGCAGAGACCCTCTTTGTCCAAGATAATTGTTTTGGGGGTATGAGGTGGTGATGACAGAGTGTACACCCACTTTTCACGAGTGGGATGTGTAACGTGGGATGACTGGAACAAAGCAGGGTAGGGGAGCAGAAGGTATGTGTGGCTACTGCAGAACACTTATGTGTGGGAGGCACAGAGCAGAGATGAGGGCAGTGTGTCTGCATGAAGGGCTTGCTAGTGAGATATTGTCCCACAGAAATATGTTTTTTGCTTCTCCCCGAAGAGAGCAAGAGCCCCAGTTGTACTTGTCCTTCAGCAGGGGATCACACAGCTCAGGTGGAGCACCTGTGTTGTGGGTTTCCTGCACTTGTGAACCTCCCCTAGTGGTTTTGTGATTCCTGTTGAATGCTTTGGCTCTGGGAGACAGTGGTCCTTGAGCAGGACATGTTTATAGGGCCTGAGCTCATCCCATGGAGTGCTGGGTCTGAGAGAACCGTGGCTCAGAGGCTGCCCTTGCAAGAGGGTGTGTGTAGGAAGCAGGGCATGGGGTTGGGTGTGCTTTAGGTGCCTGTGCTGCCAGGCAGTAAGGCCACTCTGGTCATTTTTCCTGGAATTTGCCTCAGATGTGTTTTATCCCCAGCTACACCTGGGACAACTGCCTGGGATGGGAGGGTGAGCCACCTTGTGAGATTGTACCTGACAGGGTTGTTGCAGAGGTAAGGACAGCTTCCTTGCCTGTTTGGCGTCTTGTTTGGGATCAGCAACCTACATGTCCTGTGGTCTGCACAGGAGTGATATGTATCATAGCTGCTTTACTGAGTGCTGCACAGGGGTTGTCTGCACTGGCTCTCCAGCTTTCCTTCAAGGAGAGTGCATCCTGGAGCTGTGTAACAGCCTGGGAGTATCTTTTGGATCAAGCTCTCTGCCCTGCTGTTCATCATAGACCCTTCTGTTACATAGATTATCCACAGCATTGTACAAAATAGATCTGAAAAGTTCCTCAAGAGGGCATCTTCTAGCCTTTTCCATGGCAAATCTGTACCTGATCTCTGCTTGGGGAAAGGTGTCTGGTCTGGCAAGAGGCAATATCTTTTGTGGGATCAGCTGCTACTCTTGGAAAGTCAGCCAAACTCTGAAGGACTTGAACCCTTTGAAGGAAAAAAAAAAAAAAAAAAAAAAAAAAAAAGTAGCATTCAAAGCTGAAACCAAAGTGAAAATGGTTATCCAGAACTTGTCACTTTGATTAGCACAAGTGGGGTACTGGTGGAGAAGTCCTGTCAGCAAAGGGAACACAATAATCTCATCAACTCCTGTGGGAAAGAGGGGGAGAGAGTTGCTGTGAAACACTGGAGGCTTTCCTGGGAGGAAGGGCCCAGGGAAACTGTAATGTCATTAAAACACTGTCTGTACTGAGCCCACAGTTAATGACCAGCAGAGATGCCAACCTTCTGAGGATAGTTTGCAGGTGTCTTCTGAGATCTTAGGGTCAGATCCAATGGAATAATGCTGAGAAAAATAAATCTTGGAAAACAATCTCGGGTAACTGAGTGTTTTTGTGCCATTATCAGTTGTTTATATGAGCTCATTCTGAAACAAAGTGGCTGTTTGTTTTTACTCCACAGCCTTCTGAGGGTGTTTGCTGTAGCTGAAATATTTTGTGTTCCTGGTTATGTTGGTGTAAAGCCTGCAGGCTGTTGGGGCTCAGCTGCCAGGCACCAGCATCGCCCAGGTTGTGGGGACATCACTGCTGACTGATTCAAATTATGTGGCTTTATCCTTGTTTTAAAACCTTCTGTGATGGCAGGGATGTACTCTCCCCTAGCAGTCTGCTCTAGGGTGTAATTAGCTGTATCATTATGGAGTTGGTATTTTTAAAATCTCTTGCTTCAGTTTAAGCCCATGATGGCATCTCCTCTCCCCACGGACATGGAGAACAGCTTACAGCACTCCTTTTCTCTTTGCAGAAGTCTTTTACATATTTGAGGCTTGTTATCATGTTTCCCTGAAGACTTTTGTTCTCTGCATGGAACAACTGCCTTTCAGTTGCTCTTTTCTCATGTCCATTTTATTTTCAAGTTGAATGACACATGTGTAGCTGATTCTGCATCTTGAGATCCCTTTCAACCCTCTACAATTTTTTTGTGGCTCTGTGTTTCATTGGGGTCCCTTGGGCTCTCTCTGCTGAGTCTGGGATGTTTTTTAAGTGCATTGCCTTGAAATGAGACCAGTATTGTAGCTGAGCCCTTTCTTGACTGAGAAAAGCAGCAGGGTTATTTCATGTACCTGGTGCGTGACACTTCTGTCTGTATAATCAAGGATTTTTTTGCTACAATACCGCTTGTCCATGCGTGCAATTTTGTATACCATTTCCCAAGCAGCTGCGCATTTCCCACATGGAATTTCATCTAGACTCTATTTTCCTAATTTTCTAATTAAAATGTTACACAAAACTGGAGGTAAAGCCTTGAGAAAGTAAAGGTACAGAACATCTGTTGCCTCTATCTCACACATGAGACCTTGTTGCTGTATCAAAGAGAAGTCAGGTTGCCTTCATGTGGCAGGGCTATTACTTCCAGCCCTTCCTTGGAGATGGATTGTTTGATGATTTCTTTCCAAATTTTTCCAGGAATTGAAGTTATGTTGGCTGGCCTGCAATTTCCTTGGTTTTTCAACCTGTTGAACATAGCCACTATATTTGCCCTTTTCTTGTCTTTTAGAACCTCATTCATCTTCCAGATATTCCTACGGATAGTTGCTGACGGACCTCCACCTCTTTTAAAACATCAAACTTCTGTAGTTTTCATTCTGCTAAGGTGCTACTATACATTATCCTTCTACTCTGCTTCTTTTAATTGCATTAACTTTGTGATCCTAATGTTATCCTTCTTTTCATGAAGTCTGAACCAACAAAAGCATTAAGCATTCCTGCTTTAAGTCTATGAGTTCTTGACTATTGTGCAATTCTGTCCCAATTTATACCTCTTTGCTTCCTGAGACAGCTGTGAGCCAAACCCCTGGGATCCCCTGCCTTCTCTTACCCTAATTAGTAGTTTTACAACTCATTTTGTGCTGACAGCATGTGTGTGTGTGAGAGAGGTCATGAAGGTGAATCTCTTTTTCAGGTGACACCCTCTAGTCTGTTAAGCCACATTTTGGCTTTCTCATTATCTGATTTGGTTATTGTTTTTGTAACTGTGGGAAATGTGGCTTCTTGTGACATGTTCAGGATTTATTAAATTCAATTTACTGTCCAATTTAACTAGCCTCACAAGAGAAGATATTTTATAAATTGTGAATCTTAAAATTAGCAGTTATACATACATTATAATATGTAATGTCATTACCAGAACCAGCCAGTTCTGGGTGCTGTGTAGAGAATAAAAAAACACATAAACCTAACAGAAAACAGATTTTGGTGGAAGAGGGGGAGGGCTGACACGCACTAACAGCTTTGGAAGGACTTGTGCCGTGTTCAGTGTCATAAAGCAATCTATTAACCTTTTCTCCCTCCTCAGGAGGTGCTGAACTCTTTGGTCTGTCTCTTCCCACTGATGTAGTTATCAAATGTCTCCAGGTTACCACTGGCGATCACTGCTGCGAGCGGTTTCTGTGGAGCATTCGGCTCTTTCACTCTGTTCCTCTCTCTTGGTGCTGTTCCTTTGTGCTCATCAGCCTGATGGAGTTGCCATTTCTCCTTTGCATGCTTCGAGCCACGGAGGAGTCTGTGAATTACCCTAATCGTACCCCTGTGTTAAGATAATTTACATCTGTTCCCTTATCTTGCTGTGTGTTTACAAAACATTGTCTTTCCCTAACTCCCTTTTCATTTGGAGCAAAATCTCTCTTGCCAACCCTCTCAGATTACTGAAGCCTCTGTCCTTACAAAGCACTAGTTTTATTCTGCCACTATTTCCCGTTCTTTTTCAAACAAGTACAAACCCTCATTTCAGGCTTTCCTGACTTCGGCGTTTTCCACCTCCATGGCTTTCCCCAGTTTTTCTCTGTTGATGAGAATCAAACCTCAGGGAGACTCCTTCCTAATTTTGTTCCTGTCGCTTCTTTGTCAATTTTTTTCCCCTCTGTGCATTCCAGGAACTTGATGCAAGGCGGTGTCTGATGTCTTCCTTTCCCAGCAAATGTGTGGGCAGTTAAAGGTCCCTAATTACCAGCAGGTTCTGTGTTTCAGATGCTCCCAATAAGCCTATGCTTCCGATCTCCCTGATTTTGTAGCCTAAAGCAGACCCCCAGTGTGCCAGTGTCTGGGCTCCTTCCAGTCTTACTTTACACAGTGGTCTTTATACCTGCCTTTTGTACTACTGAGTTTCACCCCCTGCTTTTATGCTGGGCCCCAGGATCAATCCAGAGCTTCTTGTGCGATGTTTCTGATCTTCAGCTGTGCTGATGTTACTTTTCTTCTTTGTCAGCACTGTGCTTAACTCAGAGTTTCAACCCCTGGAGCTTCCTTTGCCTCTCACCACCAGGTTAGAAACCCCCTCTCCTCCCACACTAGTGTAATGCCTACATGCAGCAGTCAAACCTTGTGGATTTTTCTTTCAAAAGCTGAATAGATTTGGCTCCTCAAGCTTCACTTTGCCAAAGCCCTGTCATTCCTCCTCCTTGGTCCTGTGGCCATGCAGGACAGACTTCTCCATCCCGGAGATACAAGCCCTATATTGTTTTCCCATTCATGTATTATCTTGTGCTTGGCTGAGTTAAAGCACACTTGGTTGGATGGTGGCCATTTAGCCATACTAATTGAATCACAGGATAAATGAAGGCTGTTTTGTTCATTGTTTACCAACCTTTGTTTGTGCTATCTGCAAGCTGCCCCTAAGGATCTCGTATTTATCTGAGTGATTAGTAAAAACACTGCATCCTGTGGGATGGGAAACAAGCAATGAAGAGGGTTTTGTCTCATTAGCCACTTCTGTCCATCTACTTATGCAAAATTACTTCTAGTAATGAAAGTTCTTAAATCAAACTGTAACACCAGTTAGATAGGACTAGATTCTGTACAACATATGCTGGCTGGTAATTAGCTGAGACATGAATATAATGAATTATTGGTAGATTCTCATATTGTCTTTGAATTACTCTGTCACATTCTTCTGTCAGTCTGACTGGCTGCTGGTCCCTAGGTCAGCAAGTCCTGCCGAAGCACCAGCATGGGGTTAGGGCTCACCTACCCTTCTAGAGTTACTTGGCATTCCAAGATTTATTAAAAATTAGCATCAACAGGTCAGAGATCTCCTAAGTGCACTTGGAGGTGCAAATTATTCAGGGTGGGTGATGTAATAGTGCTTATCTAAAGCAGATGTTATCTAATTCATGTCTTGGTCATTAGTAAATGGTGATGTATATAAGAATTTATGATGAATTCATAATTTTTTAAAAATAAATACAGAGTGCCTATATTTGTATTTTTGTAGTTTCACTGATAATTTTTCCATGTGCACAAAATTACACAGCTATGTCTCTTCATTTCCCCTCTTTCTTCTATATTTAAATTCCCACATATAACTCAGCAAGGCATGAATTATTCCGTCATGCTTTTTAAATACTGTATTAATTTTCTATACTTTGTGATTTGCAGTTGGTTGCTATTTCTTTAGCATTACAATAATGGGTTATATTATCTTCTGTTATTGCTATCTATACCACTGCATAAGGATGTGTTTCCTGCCAAAATCTTCCAGCATCGTGGTAGAATATGCTGATTTTAGCCATCAGCTAAAAGCAAAACAAACAAACAAAAAAACCCCAGCCAAAATCCCCTTTAAATATTCCTTTGGTTTCTTTTGTCCAGTATTTCCTTCCCAGTAACTTAATTAGACTATTTTTCAGCCTGGAGATGTTGAAGCATCCTGTGTATGAATTTTTGACAGGAATTACGATCCCACTAGCTTTGCTCACATACAGACTCAGAGGAGGTAGATGCCCATGTGGACAGAGCAGGAAACTCTGTGTCTGGTGAGTTCTCAGCAGTTTTTAAAAACTTCTCTGACAAACTGTGACACAGCAACTAATTTTGTTACAGCTGTAGGAGTACTGCTAGTTTCAGCCCTCCAGCCACCATTCCTGTGTGTTTGCTCCCTGGGAAAAACACCAGCAGTGGTACTGGCTGAGGAGCTTGCAGCCGGGGATGCGCGATGTGTGCAGGATACAGCTCCAACAGACCAAAGCTCTGTGGCTGGGCTAACTCCCGGAGAAAACGAGGAGAGGGGAAGGGCGTGGATGGCGAGCCTGGCTTGGCGGGGAGCAGCGGGGATAATCTCTGTGGCTGGACCCTGGATAATCTCCTGCCCCACACTGCTCGGAGGGGGCACTGCCTGCTGGTGGGAACGAGGTTTGCTTCCCAAGGCCTCTTCTCCGGTTGCTCGCTCTAACCCTTTTTCCATCTGTCCGTTCATTTATTATTTACCGCTTTCTCTCGCTCTTTTCTTCATTAGCTGGTTCCCAGTGCTCCTGGCTGTCTTATGGAGAACACAAGGACAGCAGCAAATATTGTTTGCACTGCTCCTCTGCCAGCCCTCCTTGCACGGATGGGACTGTGTGGCACACACAGTTAATTAAACTCTTTAACACTTTTCCAAGCTAAGAAAAGGGTCAGAATCCTGTAAGGGCCCCTTGAGTCCTGGAGTCCCCCATGCAGTCCACGCTCTGCTTTTTTAGAGGCTCATGCTGGGGATGGATACACGGGGGTGGGAGAGTAACGTGAGAAGTTCTGGATATGCATGCTTCGTACAGCTAAAAGTGGTGGGGGAAAAGTGAAGTTACAAGGTGTTCAAAAGAAATTTTGGATCTCTCTTTACTTCATTAAGTTTTATATTGGATTGCTGTGCCAAGAGACACAATAATTGACTTTCTTAAAGAAATTAAAACCTTCATGAGTTTAAATTTTCTTTTTTTCCTCCGACGAAAAGGTGGCAAAATCAAAGGTTTTGTAGGAGAAACTGAAACCAGTTCAAATATAATTCTATTAACTAATTAGGAGAACTCTGGAAATGAGACTGAGACTCGCAGGCCTTTTTTTCTTCTCTTCGCTGGGGCACTCCAAGAATTGGATCACCTGGGGAAAGCATGTTTAAGAAATACCAGATGGTCTCTGCGATGCTCCAGCTGTGGACAATCACTCCCAGCCAGGCAATCTGCCTTGCTGTCGAAGCCCTCTAAAACTGTGCTGCCCATTTGTCATGCTTCTCCAATTGCAGCGCTCTGGATAGCTTCTTTTTTCCTTGTCTGGCTCTTCCTTTCCAGTTTTTATCACCCACCCCCTCCATGAGCTAATGTAGTAACATCCCTTCATTGGCTATAAATCCATTGAAGAGCCATATATAAAATATTACTTTGTTAGGGAAGATTGGGAAACATCTGTTTTTTACCCATAAGAGTCAGTCTCTACTTGTCTCATATGACGATGTGACTATTTATATATTTTTAAAGAAAAAGAAGTAAAGAATATGGGAATCCTAGGAAAAAACTTAGTGGAGCCTCTAAATAGAGGAAACTGATTCAGCTCTGGGATTTGTTTGGAGGCTTTTTGGGGAGGTGTGAGGGCACAGGCCAAACAAATGCTTAGATGTCTGATAAAGTAGTAGTCATACCAACTGCAGAGGGTTCTTCTGGAAATATTTCAATGTTGTATAACAGTTTCTAAGTGCTTCCCAACACATATTTGCACAGGAAAACTGTGGGTCTAAACCATTATGTATTATCTACCACACAGAGCAGACACCTAGGAACAGTGATGGTCTGTGGATTAGTAGCAAACTGTAACCATAGAAGTGTACACACAGAGCGGAAAAGGGGTGTAGCTCTGGAGGCCTTGCATTTAGGTGGCTATGCAAGGTTTAGGTGGTTACACCACCAGAGCTTGCTGTCTGAGCCCACTGGCATGAGCAGTGTCTCTGCCAACCCACTCAGTGCTAGAGCCTTGCTGAGCTGTCTGCTTTTCCTCACACATACAGCACTTAATTTATGTCTCTGTTTCCATGCTGGACGAGGGCGTTGCTATCTGTAAGTGCATGTGTGGGGAGAACTGGATCTGTCACCTCAAGGTGACAGGAGTGCAAGAGAAGGATGCTGGGGGTCTGTTGTGCCTGCCATAGGGTGTGACAGGAGAGTTTGGGTGGCTTTAGGGCCTCAGACTGGTGTGGAAAGGCTGTACAAACAGCCAGGCAGGCTTGGGACACTTAGTTCATGGTGCTGGGGTGAGCTGTGGAGTAAGATGCTCTGCCGCCAGCTGTGCTGAGGTGACAGGAACAAGGAGCAATTCTGTAAGGACGGCGATTGGGAGCACACAGGGGAGGATGCTGCTTTGGGTGAGCTGGGTGGGAGGGAGGTTGCACCTCCAGAAGGCTGCCGGTGGTGCTGTGCACCTCGTCTGCCAGGCAGGCACACTGCCAGTCTCTGAGCCCCTCAGCACGTGAGTGTGGAAGAAGGAAGAGGAGACTGTTTGCAGGTGGTGTCAGGATTTGCCACAGGTGCTTTCTGTGCCTTGCCAGGCTGGCATATAGGAATGAAGTTCTAGAGCTGCTATGACTGATGGTGTTCCACATACAATCATAGGATGGTTTGGGTTGGAAGGGGCCTTAAAGATGGCCTAGTTCCGACCCTCTTGCCGTGGACAGGGACATCTGCCACAAGACCAAGTTACTCAAAGCCCTGTCACACAGGTCTCCTTCTTTCCTGGCTGGATTAGGTGCCTTCCCCTGCCCCTTTGCTGCCCAAACGTGAGACTCTCCTTTCCTCAGGGTTATGGATTGCTGTGTTGGCCTGGACCCATGTGAGGTGAGGAATGCCCCAGAAGGGACCTCTTTCCTCCCTCTGTCCGCCAGCCTTGTACATCCCACATAAGCTCCATGGTGGATGGAGCCTGCTTTTCTCAGGCTGGCCAAAACCAAACTCCATGTGTGTCTCCCCTGCTGATCCCTCTCATGCCTTTCTGCAGGGCTGTGGTTGACAGCTGTGTCTTCCCTGTGGCCTCATAGCAGGCTGATGCTGCTCCTTCTCTCCCTCTCCCACACACTGGCTGCTGTGCTGCTGTCCCCTCCCACCACGCTGGAGCTCAGCTTGTTCTGATGGTTATCTGCCCTCATTGCAGCCTTGTGCCCTTCTGCTTGGCTCTTGCAGCTTTTCTTCTTCCAAAATCCTTCTCATTCTCCCTCCCATAGTGCTAATTGGATCTTGATCCCCCTTTTCTTTCCATTGCTCAGTTCACTGACCAGTTGTTATTGACCTGTGCTCCAGCCACCACAGGCACTGGTAAAAGCTCCCCAAACCCTACACAACACCCACTTCCACCTGGTGCAGCTCCCTTGTAACACTAGTGACAAGTAAAAGGTCATTTTTCAATGGTAAGATATTAAACAGACAAAGCTGCTCTCTCTGGCAGCTGCTGTATTTTTGTCCTCTCTGTGCCAAAGCCTTTGGTTATCTCACATGGTGTGTCAGGGCACTGATCTGAAATCTGCTGCTTGGCTTTGGCCAGCTCCTGTGACAGCGAGCTCTGTGCAGCTCCAAGCTTGGGACTGGCATCTGATAGTTTTACAGGTGAACTAAAGCTCATGTGTTTTGATACTCAGTATAGATTTTGACTTCACAGGACTGCAGAGAAAAGGTTAAATTTGAGGTGGAAACAAATAAAAAGGAATTAGGGATTCTGCAAATAGCTTGGTGGGCATGAGGCAGAGTAGTCGGTGGGAGGACATGTGCACCCAGAGCCCTCTAAGGGTCACTGGGATGCTCTGACATTGGAAATGGTATTGGGAAGTAGTGTTGGGCACCATGTCCAATTCCCATGCCCATTCTAGCCAAAATGCTGTATGGTTGGGAAAGATTCATAAAAGAGCAGTAAATGTGACCAAATCCTGGAAATAGGATGCTATAGATAATATTAATCTAATTAAGAAAAAATTAAAACGAAACTTAATCATAATGTGCAAGTACCAACAAGAGGAAGAAAAACTTCAAGGGAAATATCTTGAAATATTAGAGAAGAAAGGCAAAAAAGAAAGCTATGATTTAAAACCTAGTGCAGGACAACCTTGGAGAAATAATGTTCAGATTTATAATGCTGAGAATGGTCTTTTCTATCCTTATAACCTGTATAAATGTGGAACTTGAGTGTTGTGCCTCCTAGAGAATAGGCGATGGAAGGAATTAAATAGTCCTGAAGCCAAACTGAATGTTAGCCTTTGCTGATAACTTGGCCAGTGGGACTTTTCACTCAGCTGGAAGCAAACCTGAGCTTGGACTATGGGCTGTGGTTCTCTTCCCATTAAAATAGGAGGTGAATTTAGCCCCTGCCTATGCCAGAACCTGCCTGGCCTTGATGTGATGTGCTTTGGTATGAGAAGAAAGACCAAGCTTAGGTCAGGGTGTTTTGGACAGAAGTGACTGAATTTAGGAAACCTCAGCTACATCTCCTTGCTACAATCACCCCCAGGGAGGAGATGATGTGCTGACCAGGACAGCAGGGAGTCTTTGCTCCTTGCCACCAAATCCTTCCCTGAAATAAGATCCAGAGACCAACTATCTGAAATATGAGTGCTTCCCCAGGAGGTACCTGTGTTTGATACAGTAGTCTTTATTTTCCTGCTTTATTTTAAACCTTGTTCATTCCACCTCCCAAAAAAGATTTAGCTGATATTTCATTGAATAATTTGACCTTGGGCATCCAAAAGTTCATTTATGATCTTGCTGTATATAAATTTCCTGATATAGGGTTTTGACACAGAAATAGTCTTCCTTTGATAGAATGTAACAAATTCAAGTTTCAGAAATTATCCTCTTGAGCCATCTCTGTGGTGTTTGGCATCATGACAAGTAATTAGTCAATCCTGAAATAGTCATCAAGCAGAGAAACAGCTTATTTTATATACTGTTTCTTAGAGAGTTAAATATTTCCACATATTCAGGCTCTGATTGGAGTCTTGGATCCTTTCCAAATGTTCAACCTGTAAAGATATTTGAGAACACCAGGACTCAGGCTCTTTCCAAAAAATGATAGATTTCACTTGAATTTTCACAAATGGAAAACCACAACTCCCCATAGCTGCAAAGAAGCAGCTGTCATACCAGGTATGGAGTATGAGAAAACACTTTCTAAAAGCTTCAGGGACTTCCCATTATCTGGAAGTTTTTAGTGCTCTTAAAATTCGGGAAGAAAATAGCGTTTCTTTTCCTGCACAGCGTTGCCTGAGATAATCGGCTGCACCTGTTTGGAAGCAGCACTTCACGTTGTTCCCTTACACACACCCTTGCACGTGTTCCTGCTAATTTTTCCTAGAAACCCAAGTGTCAACAAATTGGAGCCCAGCATCGCAGCTCTGTTCAAAATCCCAAAGTGGTGTTTCTGAGCATTTTGCCGAGCAAAGTCTGTGATCTAAGTGATTGAACCGACTTTGAAAGTTTTGAAGTTGAAATTCTGGGGTGTTGAGGTACAGGCAAAAAAATCTACTGAAGGAATCAAAAGCACCAAATCTACAGCTCCAAACCTAAAGTTCTGCTTTTTTTCGTTGTTGTTTCTGCTCTATTCTTAAAAAAAAAAAAAAAAAAGGCATTTTTCCAAATTGGCAATGAACTAATTTTGGGAAGGGTTAATTTTTTGTGTGATTCAGCACAGACATGCATGATGAGAATCTGGGAAATAAGGAGTTAACTTGTGATGATGTAAACCATTGTTTCACATTTAAAATAATAGCACTTGGATAATTCTGAAGTTGTGGCTTCTGCTTTTATTGGCTGAGAGGTTGCCAAAACATGTGTGTGTTGCTCTGAATTGGTAAATGATTCCTATTTATAGGACAGGTGTCTTCTGATGTCCCGAGTCCAGTGTGTTCTGTAATCCTAGATCCTGTTTTTGATCTATGTTTAATAATGTGTGACAGAAGGAGATAGGAACCTCGCAGACCAAATCAGGCTCGGAATGTTTTGAGTTTAGCTCTGCCCAGTTCTGTCCACTTGTAATGCAGGGTATCTTTCCATCAGGATCTCACCCTCCTAAAATTAATTTTTGGACTTCTCTTTCTGAAACACATAGCCTTTGGACTCATTTACATGCAGCCTCCTGAGTGTGCCAGTCTCCTTCTTTTGTGTTGACTCAAGAAATAAAACAATGCTTTCTCATATATTTTTAACAGCTTTTCTAATGCAGAAACCACAGTGAGGCAGTGCTACAGGAGGGATGTGGTGGCAGGAACAGAGTCAAGGTGTATGTGATGGCAGTCATGAAAATAAACCCTTATGTTTCCACCAGCATCTAATTTAAACTGTGTTTCACAGCTGTTGTTTTGGGCTATGCAGTGTCACTGAAAAAGGATTGGATTAGTCGCAATTAATTAGGTGACTGTCAAAATCACTCTTTTTCATTATCTTGCAAGCTCCTGATTGAAATGAATCAAGAATCATGGAATCATGGAATGTTTTAGGTTGGAAGGGACCTTTTAAAGGTCATCTTGTCCAATCCACTTGTCATGGGCAGGGACACTTTCCACTAAACCCGGTTTAGAGCCCCATCCAACCTGGCCATGAAGATTTTTAGGAATGGGGCATCCATAATTTCTCTGGGCAAACTGTGTCAGTGTCTCAGCACCCTCGTTGTAAATGCAGACAGATCTAGTTATTATGTTGCTGATGCATCTGCTCTGGTCATTATATGGCATTTTAAAAAGAAATTGTTTTAAAAACATTAAATATATCACCAAGCTCCTCTTCTACAGAGGAGTGCAGCCCTTGGAGCTGGAGGTTCCAAAGAGACACAGATTGTTGATAGAAGGGAGAGAAATGCGGGTTCATGTGCAGGGAACCTCTTGCGATGCCTAATTCAAGGGAAGAGGAGCAGCAGCAATGACAGGAACCAGGATGGAGGGACAGATGAGGTTTCCTGCTTGCCCACTACCCCACCGCCCTCTGGTCTGGCCACCACGGAGCCGGGGCCTGTTGTTCTGTGTCCAGGATGGAAAAATCGTGGAGGAGCCGCACCAAGGGATATGCGGCAGGGTGGGTCAGCAGAGCGGTTAGCGAGGAGCAGCTTGCTGTCAGCTGAGCTCTGAGGATACCATCATGCCAGAAAAGGAACTGGGTCTGGAGGGAGGTGGAGGGGGCCATGAGAACTGGATGGGAGGTTTGGCTCTCTTTCAAGCAGTTCCTGAAGCCAGATTAGTCCTCTTCGCCAGCTGGTGTGAGACGTTAGGTTTGTGTTATTTCTGGCAGCCCCACGGGGACTGGGAGTAGCTCCATGCCTTGTGTTTCTCTTTCTGAGGGCAGGACAGTCCACAAGCAGCACAAGTTTTGCATTCCTCTCCCCAAGAGATGGAAGTGCCACCTTGCCCTCAGGTAGAAGGCATGAGGAAAAGAACCCAAGCTGCCGTGACTGTCTTTCACCTCTGATGCCACCAGCTTTCTCTGCTGGCTGCTCTGGGCTAGTCTGCTCTTCACATGACCAACTGTCCAGGTTTCCCCAGATGTGTTCTCTTGTCTGTCACTGTCTAGGCAGACTTGGGGGAATTCATGTGTCTCCTGGCCTTGCATGCTGCTGTGCGTGCACAGAAACTCTCCACTGCCCCATGTCTGGGAAGCCCAGATGTGTCCACAGATGCAGGAATCCTGAGGGGCTGCCAAATGTCTGGAAATGTAGGAATTGCCCTCATGCATAGGAGCCTAGAGTTGTTCCTTGCCTGGAAGTCACTGATACTTGTATGTGCAAGGGATTGGACACTCAGGGAGTTTTGGATGGGCAACTATACATGAGTGATGCACTTGCTTTTAGTGCACTTGAAGGAAATACAGGATCTCAAGGAGGAGCCTGTGCACATGCACAGGCTGCTCTGTACAAGCATGCATACTTTGGAAATCTCTGTCAGACTGTCCTAGTCCTTTACATTCCCTTCCTACACTGGACTATTTTCCATCAGGATCAGTAGGAAGGCCTTTGTGTTGTCTTGCTTTGAGGCAATTCCTTTTTTTGCTTGATCTTTGTGCTTCCTTCCTGGGCTCCTCAGTCCCATTTCAGCACAGGTCTCCATAGGGATCTGTATCTTCCCATTCCTCTTTGCAGCAGAGAAGAGCAGAGGGTGGGACAGGGTTGCTCTAACCTCTGTCTGATGTGCTCCTCACTTGCACTTGGGATGTGGAAGGACTGTGACTGGTGTGGAAGCTGCTGTGGTTACACTGTGGCTTTTCTGGATCAGGATCCTAGATTTTTGTGGCAAGCTGGAGAAGGAAAGGTTTAATAGTTTTCCCCAAGAAAAACACAAGCAAATTCACCAGATTTTACTCTGAGGCAATTTTTTTTTTTTTTTTTTTTTTTTTTTTTGCTTCTCACTTGTAGGGCCATGGTTTTTGGTCCTGACTCTGGAAGTAAGTGAACCTGCTCCCTCAGAGCCGCTGCTGGGTGAGATGAGGGGTGGATGCCTTCCACTTTTCCTTCCCAGCTGTTGGGTGACATGTCCTGGGTGTGGCTGGTGCAGAAGCTGCCTCATTCCCTGAGCCCCTGTTCTGGGGTGACTGAACTCCCAATACATTCTCTTTTTCTTCTGGAAAACAGATTTATTCTGGCATTCACCCTTGACCACACACTCCCCCTAGTGAATTCCAGGGTTAAAGAATCATGTAGGCTTTTCGTAAGAGCTGCCTCACTTGTCGTTTAATGATTCCATCTCTGAACTGGGACCCTGCTGCTTCCCTGGCTGCCTTGACAATATCTCATTTGTCTTTTCCTCTTTTATTTAGTTTTTCCTACATTTTTCGCACATTCTGTAGATTCTCCTGCATTCCAACTGTCTTATATTTTCATGCCTCCTTTTATCTCTCTATTCATCTATCCCACTATAGACAACAGAAATGCTAAATCCACATAATCTGTAGAAAGCATGAACTGGGTTGTTAGACATTTTCCAAACATTACACTTCATGGAAATATTTTCCTGTAAGAAGTAGAAATGAAACAGCTGTCTCCTGCTCTCTCCTGGGCTGTTCCTGTGCAGGCTCTCCTGCCCTCTGAATTTACAGCAGCATTGCTTGGATGAGTGTCCAACAGCCAGCTTCAAGCAGTTGTATTTATGATGTGCCAAGCAGTGGTGGAGATGATGGTGTTTATATGCTACTCAGATCTATGTGGTGGGATTAACGTGCCATGAGACCTGTGCTAAGGCTTCCAGAGTCAGGAGCATTTCACCAGCAGAATTGTCACTAGGAAATCTGGTACAAGTCATGACTGATGACTCACTGCAGACTGTGGGACAAGCAGGGATGTTCCTCCTGCTTGCCCCTGTCCTTCTGACTTTGTGCTCGGCCAAATCAAGCTCCTGTCAAGAGCTGAGTACTGGCATCATGAAAGAAAGATATAGGTGCCTCATGTAACCCTGCTTGCTGGAAGACAGTTGGCACCTGGCTTCTTTTCTTCACTCCCTTGCTTGGTGGGGGGCATCACCTCCCAGCTGACCTTCCATGGCTCGCTCAAGCATAGAATGGAAGCCCAAAACCCATCCCAAAACTCTGCTAGGGTACCCTCTGGAAGTGAGCATGGTTCTTCTCCCTCTCCCTAATGTGTTTATTCTGCTGGCCTGGTGCCTGACCTCAGCACATGGTTGAAGATGTTCTGGTTGCTAGGGTAGCTGTTTCCTGAATCCTATGGAAATTGATGGGAAGCTTAATGCATTAGTGGAGTTGCCTGAACTGGAAAGGTAAATCAGGAAAGCCAGAAAGTCACAGCAAAAAGTTTTGGGCAGAAACAAGCAATCTTTCCTCTTCCATATGGAGAGGTGAACACCAGGCCTTCTGGACAGAAGTGTGAACATCAGTGTTACTGTGAGCAAGCAGAGAGAAGGCTCCTGAGCAGATGACAGAAGAGGAGAGAAATAGTGGGATTTGTATGTTACCGTCTCCAAACTGAGCAACTGGAAAAAGAGTAGGAGAGACCAGAAATTATTTGAAGATTCACTTCCCTTCAGTGTTTTGCTGGAACTGAGTGAGCAGATATTCACAGGCGGTACTCCAAACTGAGGTTATTTCTTCAGAGCATGTTCTGGCAAAGGATTTTTGGCCACAACCCATTCTCAGCCTGAATGACTGGGTGATACCACGGGGAAGAAATCAGCTAACAGCAAATCATGGATCTCAGTTTCAGGCAGTTGTTAACTGTGCATCTGTTATGGTACTTCTATAGAACTCTCCATGTTGCAATACACTGCTTTTAGCTTTGACCTTGATAGGATAAAGCAGAACTATTCTTGCCCTTAAATGCTGCCTCGTGAGAAATGTGGTGCCTTTGTGCATCAGCAGGAAGGGTGCTCTGTTCCCTGGGAGGATAGAATCACTCCATAGGTGCCTAAGAAATCCCTCAGCATGTGTCACCCAAGTGTGCCATGGGGATCTCATGGCTTGGGAGCTACTCTGGTATGTGAGCTGATGAGTCAAGTGCAGCTGGGGAATACTAGAGACTTCAAACAGAAGCACATCTGGATATGCACAGAGCACATCTGGTGCCTCAGAGTTGCTGTATGTTTGCAGCATCACTGTATTGTGTGTGCAATGAGCCACTTTCTACCCCTCCTGTACTCTCTGGGGAAACTTTAATCATCTTTACATAAAATAACATTTGGGAAACACCTTCCTTTCTTTGCCTCTGTGGCAAGGCTTCCCAGGTCCCTCAATGTGAGCAGCAGGGATGCTGCATAGAAGGATGAGCTGTGTCAGGTCTCATTGTGAGTACTCCAAGGCTGAATAACTGATTGCTTTTCCGTGTCATGTCCAGTGCTCAGGTATCCAGCGATGTCTCTAAGGAACATTTGTCAGTGTGTTTTGCTTGGTAGCCTAGAGGGCCTTTCATGTCTTTGCCAAGAGCTGGTCTGTTGTATCATTTTTCCAGGCATGATAGAGCAGTTGGCACAGCAGCCGGCACAGCAGCCCTCCAGACTGTGCCCTTGTGAAGTCTCCAGAGTTATTCTCTGTGATGTGACTGTCCCTGGAAGGGGGATTTGAAAGTTGACTACTCCATCAATGTGTATCTACATAAAGCAAGGGCAAAGTCAGGTTATGTACCAGCACCAAATTCTCAAAAATGTGCTATCCATATGCACTTTGAGCATCCTCTATCCTTGTCCTCTAATTCGGAGTCTCTTGACCTCTCGGGAAGAAATGAAGGATGTGGGATACTGCCTTTTCAGCTATTTCTGGCTATATAGGATGACAACTATGATTTCTTGTACACCTGGTCACCTGTCTGGAGCAGTCTGGGGGATTTATGCCATCCTGTGTGTACAGGCAGACAGTACTTCTCAAAGTGCACTGAGTACATCAGCATTCCCAGTCTTGGTGGGAGGGTGACTCTTGCTCTTCCAACACTTGTCACTGCAGCTGTGTTGTTGCCCAGCCTGTGTTGCCCTGCTGCAGTCTGAGGAGGCTGCAGTGGGAAGAAGTAGGGGGAGGCTGGGCTGGGAGCCCCGTGTCTGTCATCAGGCATCTGGATAACCCCATCCTTACGCACAAAGTGCCTGAAACAAGATGGGTGGCACTTCCACTTGCACATTGTATAAGCAAAGTGATCATGGATGTAAATATGCACAGTTTGGTTTCAAATGAACAGAGGAGGAAATAATTTCCAAGCTTACAGGTAAGATAAGAAAACCCAGAAGTGTCAGGAGAGCTCTGAAAAGTCTCTGGAAGCAAATGTCCTATACCTTCAGCACAGCTCAGATACATGAATACAGGTCTGGTTTGACTGGTGATCCAACAAGTCCTTGGAGGGAGGTAACACAGATTTTTATATTGGGATTCAAATACATTACTGGATTTAAACAAACTCACTCTCAACTGCTATTTAGGAAGATTTTCAAAGCATCCTGTACTAACTTCTTGTACTAACAATCTAAATGAAGAAATAAAAAAGTAAGTGCAAGTATACTGCTAATTTAAAATAAATATTTCACCTTTACTGTTTCAGAGTGTTTAGGAACACTACTTTCAGTTGTTTGCTTCCTACATAAAACAAAACAAAACAAAAAAGCCTTTCTTTCTATATATGTTTCATGATGGGAAAGTTTGTAAGTCACCTTATCTCTGTAGTATCAGAAACATCACACATGGCACTGCCTTAATATCTTTTTTTCTTGCAATTTCCTGGATTTTCTGCTATGTCTTTGTTGAAGCAAAGCATATTCAACCACTTGAGAGACTTGTAAGAAAGCCAAATTAATCTTTTGTCCTGAGCTTTGCAAAATAGGTTAAACTAACACACAGTACTCATGGATGTTAACTTCAGATAGGCACATAAAATGTAAGGCTACTGAATTAAGAAATAACTGCTGTTCACTGTTTCAGCATCTTGCTACAATTATATTTTTATTTTGTCTGGTATTTTTTGCCAGGCAGAGATTATCAGAAAATTGAAAGTGAGTTTAATACTGAAATATCTGTGTTACTGTTTGTGCAAAGCTCAAAGTTCTTTCAACACCCTAATAATGCAAAATTCTCAAGCTGAACTTGAGAATACATAATGCAAAGCACATTAACTTACTGGAAACTCGGGCATGGGAGTTGTTCTTTGATATGCCCAGCCAACCCCAGTTTCCACTGCTCTCAGTGAACATTTCACAGAATATTCTGAGTTGGATGCTTCATCTGATATGACTAATGAAATTAGTTTTCTGAAAGTGCTGGCTTCACTTCAATATATGAATATGCTTGTGCTTTTAAAATTTGATACTAATACTTTACCCCAAGTTTTTATATCCTTGCCATGCTCATGTGGGACTCCCACAAGTTGCCCCTGTGTCACTGTCACAACTGCACTGATCTACTACCCTGTGTTTAGCTCCTGTTTCCCTGTCCTTCAATTTATGACAAGAGCTGCTACCATATAAGTTATTTTATATGTTGGAGTATTTAGCCCATGTATCATAGAATCATAGAATGGTTTGGGTGGAAAAGGACCTTAAAGATCATCTAGCTCCAACTGCCCTGCCATGTCCTGTGAAGAGTCAACCAGCCCTCTTCAGGTCAATTCCTCATCTCTCCTAAATCTCAGCACTGTGGTCTGTAGCTGCAGATCTGCCCTGAGAAGTGGCTTGTGATGTACAGGCTGAACAAGAAGCAAAAGCCACCTCCTGTAAGAGGTGGATCAAACAGAGGGGCTTTGCATTTTGGCTTCAGCTCTCCCACTGCAGAAGGGTAGTATTAACTGGTTGTGAGGATGAAAACTGGGGGGGAGGAGCTCAGGAGCAGATATCTGCACAAATGTGCCTCAGTTGTCTTCCCAACCAGCTCCTTGCCCTTGGTCAAACCAGGCAGTGCCTCACCAGTGCCTCTGGAGGAGTTGCTCTGATCTCAGGAAGGGGCCTCCAGAACTGGTACAAGGAAAATTAGTCCTTCCTTTTCCTCCTCTCCCCTCAGAACTGCGTGTATCCACGTGATTTATGTGACTCTGGATTTTAGCTCATGTTTACCCTGCAGAGAGCCTTACGGCTTCTCTGTTTGCCTTGGTGCTTGCCTTAGCACATTGTTCTTGCTGCTGACAGTTGTGCTGGTGCAGGTTTTATCTGGGAAGAAGGGGGGATGGCAGGTGAGGAAGACAGCTCTGAGGAAGAGGCGTCGTGCTGTGTGGAGCCAGTGCTGCCAGCCAGGCTTCCTAAGCCTGGGCAGGCAATTCCCCCCGGCGCTGTGCTCCTCGATGGAAAATGCAGAGACAGAGAAGTGTGTTCATAGGTCAGGAACCAAACAGGTTGGAAATGTTTGAGGCATTTCTGCAGGGGCTTAGAGAGAGGTAAAAATCTGCCTCTCCCATCCCTGCCTGCTACCACTGGTGAAAGGAAACTGATAACTCAAGTTGAAGAAAATGAAAGCTGAGGGAGGTGAAAGCAGCTCCTTGGATCATGTGGGATACAACCAGTGCTCTGCAAAAGCTTAGTTGCTGTAGATAACATGTAGGGTTCTGCAAATGGGAAAGAAATAAGCACAGGGGTTTCCCAGAGGCTCGTTCCCATCAGTTTGGTTGCATTTTGTGGCACTTTAGGGAAAAATGGAGCAGGAAAAATAAGGATCTTCTGCAAGCCTGTGGACATCAGCAACTTCCACCCAAGCTGGGAGGAATTCTCCAACTCCCAGTGGGCAGAAAAGATTTCTGTGTGAGAGGGGCTCGTGCAGGCTCTGCTGCTGAAAACACATCTTGAAGTAATATGTGACTCTTGATGACACCTCCTCAACACTTAGTAAATTTGACCTTTTCTTTCATGTGCCATTATACTGCCTCACATGGCTGCACAGGCAGCTAGCACATTAAATCCAAATTTTACATCTCCAGGCAAGGAAAATGTGCTCTTTCAAATTGAACAGTGATGCTACCAATGGCTGGCTCGACTTCCTTTCACCTGGGAGGTGGGAGGTCAGTTGACAGGAAATCTCGTTCTCTGTCATCCAGAATTGCCATCCTTCACACGAAGGCAGATTTGGTTTGTTTTAAAGCCCTTGTGTGTGCTGAGCAGTGCAGGTGTTCAGCCCTTCCCAGAAGCATTTTAGCTGTAAGTGCAGTGTACTCATCCTTGGTGTTGTTAAATACCATTTATAAACACTGTCTGCAACTGCTCTGATTATAGATGACCTTCCCCCTCTGCTTAGTGTCATCTCATTAATCTATCCATTAGGTGAATAATTCTGGTTTGTGGAACAGAGCAAATATAGAAATTGCGCAATGAAACACATTTAATATATTCAAACAACTTTTTCTTAAAATAAAGCCAATCATCCGCTATTCATTTTTCATGTTTTGTTGAGTATTTGCAGGCCAGCACTGGAAACAGGCTGGTAATTTGGTTCTCCTTAATTTTGGCACCTGTAGTTATTTTAGAACTAGAGGCTGTTTTCTGTGGCTTTACTGCTCTGTAATTCAATACCCTTTTAGGACCTTAATGCTGCCATTACTAGTAAATTGGCCTCTATTCTGGATAAAACTCTTTATTACATTTGTTTGTTTAATTTTTATTAGAAAAGAGTTACCCAACAACCACAGGGAAGGAATTTCCTAGAAGGTACAGGGGCAGTGCCTGGAATCCCTTTCCCATTATTTCTGGTGTGAGCAGGAAAGCCTGAGTGGCTGTAGGGATCTGCAGGGTGCAGAAGGTTCACTCTGGGTGTTGTGTAGCCAGGCTGAGGGTGGTGGTAGCCTCTCTTTCCATGAGTCCCCCCTCTGAGTAATGAGCTTGGTTGACTATTCTGTGCATAACAGAGGGCTCAAAGCCCTGGATATACTTCTCTACTGACATGGTTTCCATTTTTCCTTTGAATTTTTTTTTTTTCTTGAAAAGATAATTATTGACACTTTAATTCCTTCATCCATTTTTTTGACCCTTTTCTTTGCTTGTGTATCTTCTCTGGTTTTTCTTTGTGTTCACCTTAGCAGGAGGAGGATGAAGGCTGGAACTGGGGTTCCAAAGGAAGAAGGGGATAATGTCTGTGCCCCTTCCTTTGTCTTGGCAACTCGGGAAGATGGAATGAGATGGGAGCAAGTACATCCAGAAAACAGTTTCCCTCTCTCTGTGTGCAACATTTGCTCATGCTTTTGCTGGTCTCTAGCACACAAAAAGTTAGTTCTTGTTCAAGCAGTGTGTGAAAATGAGCATGTAGTGCCTCTCAGTGCCAAAGCGCTACCAAATACTTCTAGCACAACAAAGAGCTCAGACTCGCTAATTTCCAGCATCCCTGGCTACTGGAAGGGGAAAATCCACCTAAAGCCCAATATGTAGTGAAGTGCCTGTTATGTAATTAATGCTCCAGCCGTCTGCTGCCAGAGGCTGCTCTGTTTGCTAAAGAGATGGAGGCCAATGTTGCTCCTTTAGGATTTTGGGTTACAGTTCTGCTGCAGACTTTTGCAAGTAGTTCTGTATGTTTGCATAATTTCATTTCTTTCTCTTGTTACTGTAATGAAAGGTAATCAGATACAACATATCCAAAACCTTCCCTGTAAAGCTGCAGAAATCAGTCATACAAAAGTTAGAAAATACCCAGGCCCGTGCACCCTTAATTCAGTTCCCTTGCATATATGCATTACAAGAGTATGTGATCATGTAATTAAAAACTATTGGCTTGGCAGGACCTTGGCTTACTCCTTGCACAGAATAAGATAGAGGACTGCAAAAGAGGGGGAATGTTTACTTGTAGTTAAGGCACTGGTGAGGGATGTGGGAGAACTGGATCCTAACCCTGGCGCTGTCACAGGATTCCTGTGTGATGCTGGGCAGAGCCAATCCCCCCGCAGCCACAGAGGGTGTTGAACTCCAGTATCAGCAGCTCGTCTACCCTAGATTTCTGAATGTTCAACTTTCCAGCCTAAAAAAAAAATCTGTTACCACTGGTTATTTGTATAAGATACGAATCTGAATAAACATACGTGCAGACAATTGTAGGGAAAAGATGAAAACCTCTTATCAGAGGTTTTATCCCAGATTATTTCCTTCTGTAGCCACTCCAGAGCCCGTGACTGAGGCTGACTGTTTTCATGTTAGAGCTCTCAAGCTTTAAGGGCTCTCTGTGTCCAATTAAACAGTAGCATATCTCTTGAATATTAACACATTAAAAGCAATATACTTCCAGCAAAGAAATCTGATCTTAATTGGCCCTGGAATATTTTATTTTCCAAACTGAGCTGTGAGTCGTTAAGCTTCCTTTTTTAAGGCTAAGCAAACATTACATTCTTAGGGCAAAGTCAGCCCAAAGAATGGGGAAAAGTAGACTTTGGACCGTACCTGTCAATCTTCCATTTTCCAGTGTTTTGCCCAGAAACAGGCACAGGAACTAATTGACTTCTACCCCTTCTGTCTTTTTTTCCCCCTTAACATAGTGACTCAAATTAAAACAAAGATAAAATTCCAGGGGAAGCTGGCATTAATCAGGATTTGGATTAAATTAAATTAAGCGCTTTTTATTGAACTCAGCAGTATTAGTTATTAAAACCAGAAGGACTTTCCCAACTAGTATAAAAAAGCAAACAATGACTCATACTGTGGCATAGATTTTATTGGGAAATTAAAATGCTCATTTTCTCTTGTTCTTTCCTTTTTCTTTCTTTTTTTCTTTTTTTTTCCTAACTTCAGACAAACACATGTAAACAACTGCTGGTGAGCCCACACTGGCAGACCCTTAGCCTGAAGCCATGCTGTCATTGCTGGCACTGATCTGGCTCTGCTCATGGTGGCACCCGATGGTGACACTGAACTTGCTTATCCAGAAACTGCTTCCACAGGTCTCCTGTGCCCTTGATATCAAAGGGTCAGTTTTGAAGTGTGTAGATAATTAAGCCACCTTTAGCAGTCCATAGAGGCCCTGGCAAAAAGAGCACGACAAGCATAATCCTTCTTCTCTAAGATGGGAGACATGGGTAACTATAAACCAGTCATTTTCACTTTGATAATGAGGAAGAGACTAGAACGAGTTATGAACCAATTTAAAAACACTTCCAGGATGATAAGATGACAAGAAGCATTGGTTTAACCTACTCCAGTCAAGAACAAATTTGTTTTCCTTTTTGACAGCCATTGATTTGGGAAGGTAATAGTAGCTCTGATATATTTTGACTGTGACGTAGTACTTGTCTCTAAAGCAATCCAAGGACACTTGGTGTGGATAAAATAATTACAAAATAGGTGAAAAAATTATATTCAAAGAAATAAATATAACTAGTTCTCTGTCAAACTGGGAAGAAAAATCATACAGAAAGCCTTAAGGGCCAAGTCCAGTGTTGTTCAATAGTTTCATTAACTTATTTCATTCCTTCCATTCCAATTTAATTTAGAGGGGTTGCAAACAAACATATATCCGTTGTTGATTCCCTGTGTCATGTAAGTGTTTGTTAATGAAGACAGCTGAGAGGAAGGGAGATCAGTGGGTGAGGATATGCAGCACTCCCCACAATTAGGGCGAGGATAATGTGAAAAGCTGAAGTTACTGATCTGGACTAGTCCAGGTTTAACTCCTCCTTCCTTGCCCAACACAGAAATAAACTACTGAAAAGGCTTGGAAATTAAGAAAACGGCATAAATTGATAGCTCTTCACCAGCCGGCTCCATTGCTTTACAGATTCAAAGATAGAAAGCTTTAACTATAACACAGCTGGATGGAAGAACTGGAAAATTTAGCTGCAAATTGATTGGTTGAAAAAATATGTGTTTCCCTTGTATGCTGGGCAGTTTTACATTACCAAAGCAGTGGCTTTGCATAGATGAAAGGTGTTACAACATGGCTGGGGTAGAAGCAAACCTGGGAGCACAAGAGTCCACTAGGAGTTTGGCTTCTGTGGGCAGTGCCTGATTTTTCATTGTCCTTTTGCTCATGGCCAGTTCAAATAGCAGTACCTTTAGCTGGGCAAGAACTCAGCAGAGTCTGTCAGTGTCTCACTGCAGAGGAGCATGCCTGGCCAAAAGCCACCTTTGTGTATCTGGCGGCTCCGGGGTGGTGCAGACTCAGGTGTCCCAAGCGTGTACATGAAGAAGGAAAATATTTAAGAATCCACAAAGCCTAGGAACATGTGGCACCTTGCGTCTGGATTTCGTTTAAGGGAATTAAGAGCTGATCCTTAGCTGGAATATGAATCAGATCTGATTGTGTCTGTGTTGTCTAAAAGAGGTTGAGTGGTGTGCACGGGCTGGGGCTCAATCTAATGTGGAAAAGTTTGATCTGGAGCTCTGTTTAATTTAATATTTGACTATTCTACCTATTTTAGTTCTGACTCAAAGTTCAGTGTTCCCTCTCATCAGCGGTTGTTTGAATTAGTGGAGGACATGTGTGAAGCAGAGGAGAAGGACCTTCATGCATCCAGACCTCAGCAAGTCCAGCAGAAATTCATTATTATGCTCTGTCTCTGTTGCTAGATGGACTGAAGGAGGTTTCCCTTCACCCTGCTGCTGTGATGGAGAGGGGGTGGAAATTAATATCCTGCAACGTCCCATCAAATCCCCAAATGCATTCATAACACTGGGTTAGTAATCCATAGTTTTACAAGGTTTTAAACTTCTAATATATTTCAGATATTTTACGTGCTTCAGTAAGTCTATTGTGCTATATTAAATACATGTTAAAGAAAAGTTCCATGATTAGTTTTAGTACCTTTTGATATCTAAATAAACACTGACTGAATAAGAATATCTATATCAAAGCAAAATTTTTCATAATGGTTCAAAGAAATACAATTTAATGCCCTTAATATAATTTCTTTTAATGGGAAACCTCTCTCATCACAATCAATCTTGACTGTTGAGGTCAGCAGGCACTAATACAATAATCTTGTCTGTTTTGCATGATAACATTGAACAAAAAAATCTTATTTAGAAATTTCTGCTTTAAACTCTCAGCTTCTGGTTAAACCAGAACAGATTTTAATAAAATTTTCTATTCTTGCCTTAAAAAGATAACATGTGATGGAGAATCATCCACAATGCAGATAAATTGTTCCAATGATTAACTGCCTTCACTGTATGTATGTATAAAAAGGAGGCTTATTTCTAGTGCATACATTTGTCTTGCTTCATTCTGTCTCTAAAAACTGCCCTGGCTTTGATAAATTAAAATGCAACTTATAATTAAAAAAAAAATCTTTTAACATATTCTGGTGCCTTAGAGTTGATTGGCATGTTATCTGTCACTAGAATAATTTGAATAGCTTGAAGTTCTTTGGTATCTCGCTGCACAGTCATTATGCCAGCATTTCTAGGAGCAAAGCCATCTTCCATTCATCTGCAAATTTCCACTTGCTATAGCCAGATTGAAAGCCTGCATTTCCTGTCCGAAGGAAATCAAAGTGAATAAGAAAGTGAGACTTCATTATTTTTTTCAAACCAAATCCATGAACATACAATCTGTGAGCTCCTTATTTTGGTGAAATTTTGAAATTTTCCAGTGCACTGTGTGTGGCAATTAGGCTCAAATATAGATGATATCAACCTCCAGGTGTTTGGCTTCCTGTGTTTTTGCCTACAGAGCTCCCTTAGGTGCCAGGTGTCTTGGAGGTGTCAGGGGACCATGGTGGCTGTGCAGAACCCTCTCATCCAGGAGGCTCCACGTGCCCTGATAGGATAAATCCATTTTTGTGACTTTGAGAAATGGATCAAGACTTGCTTCTGACCCATTGGGAAGGTTCAGTGGTGAAAAAACTGAGGCTGGACAATGCAGCAGGGCAAGCAGCTGTTGAGAGGAAGGGCCTCATGCAGTGCTCAGAGCAGTCTAGATAGAAAAAGAAAAGTCCAGTTATAAAATTACACCTGTTTTAGCCTATACATTTCCACCTCCAACCCCCGTTTTCCCACCACCCCTGTATTTGTGTTCTTTTTCTCTCCCTGAAAACAGCATTAGCCTCGATAACACAGCCCTGTCACACAGCATTGCAGCAGGCTCTCCTGGGAAGCACCCAGTGAAGCCAAGAAAGTGTTGCTCAGGATAAGCACCCTGGTCCTAATTTCATCATCTGGGGTACTGTGATTTGTCTTCACAGCCATGTGAGTGATGGTGACAGAGTACGCTTGGTACCAAATCACATGAAATTCGTGCTGGAAGCAGTCAGGGACTCGAACTGATGCATTGCCCAGCTGTTGGTGGTTCAGGTTTGATTATGACCAAGCATTTCCAGTGTGGTTGTAAGCCCAGACCCTGATCACTCTTGCACAAGCAAAATTTTTATGAACCCCCCAAAGACTGGCCTATTTTGCAGCACCACTCTCTCTCTCTCTCCACTATTATCCTTCAGTTATAAGTTGCAGTATAAATCCTGTTGCATTGTCCCAAACAACAGGCTTAAAGCAATAATGAGGGTGATGGTGAATATCACTTGGGTGTTCACCTTTGCCTTCCCTCCTTCTAGGGACTGCTTCTCTGTCCCTCAGAGGGATGTCCTGCATCTGTTCCCTTTAACAGAGAGCCTGGGCAGGAGAGTTGCCTGGAATTGCCAGTGCATTACCTAAAGCCGATGCTGCATTTCTTCCTACTCATTCATCTCAGAGTCCAGGGAATCCATCCTGCCGTGTAGCACCCTCAGAGCCCTTCTGGTAATGAGCTCCTCTGCCTGGTAATGAGTGGTGGGAGGGAAGCTGCACTGCCTGCATGAGTTGGGATTTCCACCATGTGATTTCCTGGCAGTGGTGTTCCCTTTGCCACAAGGAGGAGTCACCAAAGCTCCCCTGTCCTGCTCAGCTCCACGAGCCCCTGTCTCTGCACGTCTGTGGCTGGTGCTGTGGCTGGAGACATTCCTCTGGCTCATCCCACATAAAGCAAGGCTCTGCTGTGGGAACCTACTCAAGCTGTTTCATACACATGCCAAGAATTAATTTAACTTTTCTGCTGTAGTCTTATCTTTTTGCCTCAGCCATCTTCTGGCTCTACATACTCTCTGGCAGCCTTCATCCTTTTGATGTGTTTGAAAAAAGCTTTTATTAGTTTTAAAGGCTTTAGTAAGTTGTTTCTTAAAATCTTTTTTATTTGCTTTATTATGCTCTTACATTTAATTTGCCAGAGTTTATGCTTTTTCTGGGGGTTACTTTTTGGGTCTTTTTCTCCAGTAATCTGTGTGGAGCTCAGAAGGAAAAAAGACTGTTCCTTACACTGCAGTGAGGTGGTTCTTGAGGATTTGTTTCCTGCATAAATGTCCCAACCTGCCCTTTCTTCTCTGTGATCAAAGTCTGTATCCGGAAATCTTTTCTGACAAGTGCTGTAGCATCTCTTCCCTTTCCACTCCCAGCCCAGGATTCCAAGGGGCCAGTGCAGTGCAGAAAAACATGTGATTACAAGAGGACCCCAGTGTCACCACATGGGGTGAAGAAATGCATCCTGACTGCAGTAACAGACCCTGCCACAGCCACATCCTTAACCTGCTTTCTCCACACTGAGAACTGACCAGGAGGGTGATTTAGTGCAGCACCAGGATGTGGAGATTACTCCACAAACAAACCCTCAGCCATTGTTTTTCTTGGGCTGGGCAGATCAGTGGTGTGTTGTTCTGATGATGCTGGAGGTTCACTAACCTTTCAGGAAATCTCTTCAGTAAAAGCCACATGATGGGCATTGTGCACACCAAACCCATGCAACCAGAGGTGTTTGGTGGCAGTGTCTACAGATGCCTTGTCCCACAGCATCCTGCTGACCCCACAGTGGGGCAGGGACAGGCAGGCTCCTGGCTGAGACCAAGCAGTGCTGCTGTCACCACCCACACCCACCACAGTCACAGGGTGGCTGTGGCAAAAGATCAGCAGGAACTTCTTGTGAGCACAGCAGAGCTTCAGCAGTATCAGCTGTGTCTCCTCCCCAGTCCTGGCCTCCAGTCCGCTCTTTAATGGGATTTTGTCTCCTCAGCCCAGGACTGTGTAGCTGCAGAATTTAATCCTCTGCTGTATCAGTTCAGGAATGCCTCCATCACCAAGGTGGCATCACCTAATTTAGGTCATATCCATTCCCTCTTGCATTTCTAGCCTGTAGTCTGGACACAGGTTATCTTAGCCCCAGCAGAAGCCCATCTCTGAGCTAGCTGTGCCCATCTCTCCAAGCACCAGCCCTTGTTTAGTTTACTGGTGTAAGGTTTCTTGATGTGTAAGTACATATTGCTAATTGCTAATATTTAAGTGCGTCTCCTCTTTCCTTCCAAGGATAATTATTTTTCCATTTCTTCAGCCTTCTTTGAATGAAGCACTAGTGGTTTCTTGATTCATGCATGACATTTGATTACCTTTCCATAGGCGTATCGTACTTAATTCTAAGTGTTAATAATGTCCATAAAATTACCCAGCCCCGAAACATAGTGAAAATACAATGAAAGCTTTAGCTTCAGTGGAATCTAGAGAGTGTGAATCCCAAAGAAGGGCTGTGTGTCACGCAGCCATGTGTTCCCTTGGGGCAATCACATCCCAAACCCCAGAAATGGTCACAGCCACTGCTTTAAAAAGCTCATGTGTGAGTTACCTCATGCACTTGGGCTGCTCACGTTGCCTTTGTAGCAGAGAAGTACATGTGCCTTTCTCCTTGTTGAACTTATTAGTGCCCTGAGCAGTTTATAGAAACAACCTAGGCAGGTTTTGCTGTTGGTGGTGCTCCTGCAGTCCCTCTGTCCTTGTTGGAGACCAGGCAAGGCTGAGCTCCTGCTAAGTGAATTAGCCAGCTTCAAAGCCAGCTGTTTTGCAGCAGCAGAGCTGGTGGATGGTCTTTTTATTAGTGTTCACATCACATTTAAGCTGCTTTAAAAATGGCAGATTTAAGTTCCAGAAACATGAGGTTTAAGGAGTTTATGCTTCGCAGAAATGCTTACTGAGACCTTGGAGGGCAGATCCATGCTGGTGGCTTTTGTAGGCTTGGAGCAGCGCCACGGGCTTTGGCACACGGGGGCATTAGTGCTGCCTCCTGCCTGTCTGCATGGCTGTGGAGCTTGGAGGTGCCTGGGGATGGGGACTCCTGTGGGAAATGAATTTGCAGAGAATTCTCAAAATCTGACAGAAGGCTCACATAGTATGCCTCTGTGTGCAAACTTTGAGATAAAAAATGCTGACTTAAAAATGCCATAGAATAGAACAGACATTGTTGTTGAGAGAGAAATAGAACTAGAAACAAGCTTCAAATGATGGTCTTGCAAATAAAGACACTTTGGAGAAGTAGAATTATGAAAGATGCATTGTAGTAGGACCCATGAAGGGTAATTTTAGATGATTGGCTTGAAGTCATTAGCAGCATTGTGTGGCAAAAACTGATAGGCCAAAAACCACTTATAATGTATTGTAATTAGGAAATAGTTTGGCTTCTGATTGTGATGGCGTGAATTGTAACATCTGTACTGTCTCACTCTTCACATGAGACTGAAAATGGAATAAAAGTTTTTAAAATGCCACTCAGTTGCCCCATCTCTGGGTCAGAAAAAGGTATAATCCAACAGATCCCTCCATAGCACATGTTCCCTGAAGTGACTTCTGAAAGAAGAGAGCCTCCAACACCATAATTCAGTGCCAGCCACTTCAGTACCATTTGGTTTCATGCTGTTTGGATTGTCGACTCCTGATGTGGGAGCAGAGTTCTCTGGTAGCCCCCTCCCCGGGCACTGAGGGAGTCCTACTCCCACTGACAGAATCTAGGAACAGAAAGTTAAACACAGCCTGTGTTGGGCTTGAGCTGGGACTTGATCTCCTAAGGGTTTCTGTCCTTGGGAGAGGTTTCTCTCATTGGATGAGCAGAGTGGTGGAAGAGATGAGGAGCAGAATAGCACTCGGTGTTATGGCACGTCCTCACTTCAGCCTGCTGCAAGAAAAGACAAATGGACTGTGTGTGCCCCGGGGATTTAGCTGCCACAGTGCATCTCTCATCCCAGCAGATGTGCAGGCTTCAGCATCCAAGTGTCTCAGAGTGAAGCTAACTAGAGACAGACATGAATCTTTATTTGCTCAGAAATAATCTGGGCATCATATGCAAAAGAGTGTTCCTCCCAAGACAGTTCAGGTGTGATGGTATTTGGGATAATAACAATAGGATGAGGAGTGGTTGTAGTGATGGCTAGGGGCTGCTTGGGCACATGGGAGCTGCTCCAGTTCTCCAGGATTATGATACCCCATGGTGGGGGGAGGCATCATATTCTGAGGAGAAAAACCAAGGTTTTACTTCAAGTAACTTAATGAGTGACAGACAGGTACAAGCTTTTGGCAGCATTATAGAGGGCAAAAAGATGACGGCTAGTGGAGGTATTCATACACCAGAAAGCCTGGGAGAAAATGAAGGGGTATGGGAGGCTAGATGCAAATAGAAACCTCATGGTTAGGAAAAAGGAGTGCTTGCTCAGCTGGAGAAAGCGAATTCCTAGGTATCCGTTTGTGCACTGCGAGCATCACCCACAGAAGTTCATCCTTGTCAGGATGCTGGTGCCTCCTGGTGTCTGAAGGAAGTTTCTGTTCAAGCAATGTGGAGACAGATACCTTCTGTGCTTTGTCTGTATGAGGTTCTCATTGTAACATTAGTGCTTCTTTTAATTAAAAGTCATGATTGAAATTAAATTTGTTGTTTTGTCCCTGTTGACACTGATGATTTTGAAATAACTTCTTTGTGTCCCAGGTGCCTCCCTGTGCTGCCCCTATGCTGCTGAGGAAGAACTGTGCCAGGGACCCCAGGGTCTGCTCCATGCATGGCCCTCACACCCACTCTGCATAAGAAATGCACATTAAACCAGCCCTGAATCTCTTTTTATTTCGTAGTGCTTGCCCTCTGCTTTAAAATGAGGAAGGCACACATCTCTGCTGTTTTATGACATATGATTTCATACCTATTTCTTAAGTGGCTTCTTTAGGAGGTCAAAGAGAACCTGTAAAAGCTTTTGTGATGGTAATGAGTGCCTGTGACCCCTGAATCTTAAACACCCTCTCTATCTATGCTGTGTTATTTACTAAGCAACTCAGGCTAACCTTTTCCAAGAAAGATGTTTCTCATAATCTGCCAATTCATGTTACTTTCTTAATGACTAAGTCCTTCCAATTAAGTGGGGGGCAGGGAGTTGGCCAGAGTTAAATTGGAAAGTGCTGTCAAATAAAAGATGCACAGAAATGATGATGACACAGTTATCACTGGGGTGTGGCCTTGGCAGGGACAGGCCCCTCCAGTTTCTGTGCAGGATGGGCAGAGTAGTGTGCTTGCAGCTCATCTGATATGACTTCTCTGGGATGTAGACTTGAAGAGCCTTGAGCTCAGGTTTAGCACTAAGCAGGCTTAAGTGACAATTTATTTCATTAATATGCCTAACCCTATGTGTTTACAATGGTAGGGTGACAGTATGAAATAACAAAATGCATCATCATTTAAAAAGCAGGTTTGCCCTGAAGTTTGCAGTATCTTGGAGATCTGAGCTTGATTTGTCAGTCACTGACACTCCCAGGACTGAAGTGCAGCATCTTGGCTTCTCCTGTTCTCCAAACTGCTACTCACAGCAGAAATATGTGACCTGTGTCTCTTCTAACTTCTTTCCCCCATTTACCCAGCCCAGGTTCCCCTGGGTGGGCCCTGGAATATCATGAGGGCCATATCATATTGTGCCTGTCCATGTGGAGATCTGTCCATTTTTGTCGCCCCTTGGCTCTGGCTCCCTCAGTAATGTTTCTGCTGTACACCATCATGAGACAGGGATAATTGGGTGAGTCATAAATCACTGTCTGCTCTGGGAATTGTGAAGTGTGTACTTAAATGCCCAAGAATCTCATCTCATAGTTGATATCTTTGTTCACATGTTGACAGCTCATGATAGTCCAGTTATTCCAGCTGCCCCATGTCTGAAGCTCCCAAGGCCTTACATCATTGCTTTCACCCTATCCCAGGAAACATTTAATGCTTCACTGAGTGGGCAGCAGTATAAAAGTGGATCATTTGTTTTCCATTTAAGAAAAAAAACCTGATGCTTTTTGCTATTGAGTAAAATTCAAATAACTGAGTTCAGTGAAGGTGGCTCTAGGTTGCGTGGGACAACAGCCCCGATGACACGAGGACCTTTTCTGAGCTTTGTATGGATTGAGGGTTTTTTTAAGGACCAGTTTCTCTGCACTGATGTGTGACTCTGGTGTGAACAGGAATGGCTCTTTGGGTGTTGCTGTAACTGGAAGTTTAGGCCCTTTACAGCACAGAGTTGGGTGCAATCTCCAAGCTCCCCTGCTTTTCCCTAGTCACTGAGAGTTGTCTTTACTCTTTACTTCCTCTTCCCTGGGCTCTCCATGCACCATTTGAGACTGATTTTGAACTCACTCAATTTGCTGTTTCACCTGGATGAGTGAAGGTGGTGGAGTGGAGGGAATTCCACTGGGTACCAAGAGGTATTGGGTCCTTTTTGTGAAGGAGCCTTCACAAACTTAGGCAGGCCAATATATCAAAAAACAACTAAAATATGACTTGATTTGTGTGGTCTCTCAAAAAAACCACATAATCTACTGCAAGGTCTCTTGATCTAATGACTAGAGGCAGAACAAGGGTCAGGGTCTGGAAGCCAAACCCAAAGAATTCCAATTAGAACTGGGACACAAATATTTAGCCAACTACATAAACTACCTAAGGAAAAAAAAAGTGGTTTTTCTTCATCTTGTAATTCTTTATATTCTGTCTGGCTGCCTTTATAGAAGCTGTGGTTGAGCCAAATTTGAGTTATTTGGCTCAGCACATGTATAAGTTGGTGAAATACTATAGTGTGTGATGCACAGGAGGTCAGACAAGGTGATCTGATGGTTCCTCCTCCTTCAGAGCCTCTACAAAGTTTTAGTGTGGGCAGAAGGATGGGACCTGTTAAGGTGTGAGGCTCTGACTCCATCTATATTCTCCTGGGATTAGAAGAGGGTCTGTGTAAGACCCTGCCTCCTGTTCCTCTGATCTCAGGGAGGAAGTTCTGAAGAGAAGCTGAAGGCTTGCAAGCAATCTATAAAACTGAATTCCCATGGTTTGGGTTTTTTTTCAGCCAGCACTTAAGCCATGCGTGTTCCAGCCCACATATGAGTTTGAAATGTTCCATCATGTTTTCATTATTTGTTTAAAAATGGCAATTGTCAAGATCTCTTTTGCTCTAATTACCTGATATTATAGGGCTTCAGAGCACCTCCAGAATGTGCCCCTGGGATGTGACAAGTCTGAGTTGTGCAGCAGATGCTTTCAGAAGAAAGTTGTTGGCATGAGTGGCTGAAAATAAAGCTTGTTTACAAGGCTGGTTTTGCATTATCAGCTGTAGTGCTCCAATAATTAAGGCTGTGAACCTAATTAGCTCAACACTTCATAATTCTCTTCTGTCTCTCCAGGGGCTTGTCTGTCTACAGCTCTGAACTGCTTCAGCTTATGCCGGGAACATCTTTATCCCAGGGCAGCTGCATTCACACAAGTACCACCTCAACTGCCATGAATCCCACACTCCTTTTTCAAGTGCACAAACCCTCCACAGGGCTTTCTAGAGAGCCCATACTGGGATTGTTTGGCTGCTTTTATTAAAACCATACAGGAAGAAATACTGATCTCTCCTGAAGCATCAGCAGAACTGAATGATGCCATTGTAACTACTGATTGAGAGGGTGCTTTTGCACTGGCTTCAAACTTGTGTCTGTTCTTAAGTGGAAAATGTTTTTTAATGCTGAATAATGTAGTAACATTTCTGGCCAGCACAACCTTTTTGACAATGAAACATTGCCATGCACTTGAGAACAGCTCATGGCTGCTGCTTTCACCTCTCCCATCTGGGTTAAGTGTCTTCTGGGTAGGTTTGAGCCTGTGCACGAGATGGTGTTCTCTCCATCCCTGACCCAAAGTGGCCTGTTCCTCAATGACACCCCTGCAGCGTGCCCAAGCACGTCCCATGGCTGAGCTCGCCCTGTCCCTGGGCATTGTCTTCTGTGTATTTCCTGACCCTCAGAGCCAACCCACGCACAACTGGGAGATGTTTTCCTCCTTAAGTGCGTGAGTTTCAGCTGTTCTGACCGTCCCGAGTGTGCCTCCTTCCTGTTTGGACAGATACTTGATACATACACCTCAAATGGAAAGGGCTGGACGTGATTAAAGTACACCGTCTAGTCACAGGCATCTTTTTTTCACTCTATCTTCCCCACAAAGCAAACTTGAGGGGCTGTAATGATATTTAGAGTTTGTTGTGCAAAGTGTGGGTTAATTCTTTAACTCTTTTAGAGTCAGAGAGACAGATGTAAGATGTTCCATGCTGACATGCTGTGTCTGCATTGCTTGTGCCTGAGACTTTCTGTGCTTTCTGACACTGAGGTACTTTCTGTTTCTGCAGAAATACCTTGGCATAAAAACATCAAACCTTCTTGATTTATTTGGAGTTAAAGTTGGTATGCTAACTGATGAGCTCTATCAAAATACTTACATTTTTAAATTTGCTGAACTCCCAGGATAACTGATTTTCCAAGGATAACCGATGTTCCAAGTTATTAACACGCAACGCTGACATCTCCCTTTAATTACAGGTCTGTGATGAAAGCCTGTCTCCCAGCGGGTGTGCAACTCAGGAACCTGCAATGGTTCCTGGAATGTGATTAACTGCTCTGAATTAAGGCAGGGTTGTTCCCATGGACATACTGGCTCTGCCCAGGGCAATGCCATTCCTGCAGTGTATCCCAGGTCACTGTTGCTCAAATGCAAGAGCAAATCCATATTTGCTTCAGTCTTTTAAAATCAGTGCCTACATGGCACAGATGCCTTGAAAGTCAAGGTAAAAGCAAATGCTGATGTGCTGGGTTTCATGAGCCCTCTGGTTAAATGGTTACTTGTAATGTGATTGGCAGAACATCAGCGGCTAAAGCAATTGCACTCACACTCCTTTCTTCCCTAGCCTTGTCTATTCTCTGTGGGCTTCCTGCTGCATGCTGCCAGCCAGCACAAGGCTGGGCAGAATGGCACTGTCCCTATCAGGACAGTGGGGAATGGGACTAACCTTTTATCTTCCACATTGTCGTTCATTCTGGTTCACAAATGCTCCAGTGAGTTAATTGCTAGCAGAGGGAGAGGGTAGAGAAGAGCCATATGCAAAAGAGGAGAGGGATATTTTCATCTGGGACTGAGACAAGGACAGGAGCTGTGAAGGGTGGTAATACAGAGACTGTCTGGCCCTGCAGAGAAGAAGGTTTGTGATGGATCTGTGGACCTGCGGAGCTGGCTCGCCATGCAGAGCCACAAGGGCAGGTCCAGAGCTGTCATGCAGAGAGCATAAAGGCAAAATCTGCCACACTTATAATTGATAATTTATGATGTAACTCGCACAGAAACAGAGCCCCTCCATTTTGTGAAACAGAATGTCCTCTAGAAAATATTTGCACTTAACTATTACACGCAGATACAAGGAAATTCTTTCAGGAGGGTTTGAGTCTAATAAAATGGGAATGTGTGACCTGGCCTGCATCATTATTTGCCCAGTTTTATCCTTTTGTTATTATTTCCAAATGTGGAATTCTCATTCCTGACAATTCTGCAGGTGAAGCTAGGCCAACAAAAAACAACAGTCTCCCACAATTACAGGGAACACCTATTAGGGCTGTAAGGAGTCTGGCAGCACAGGCCAGCACCCAGAATGGCACATGTTCCCAGGAACTGTGCAAATGTCCCTGTCAGCACACAGGAGCCCTGTGCCCATATGGGTGCAGAGGTGCTGACTGGCATGGTCAGACCCCTACAGGGCTGGGCAGTGTTTGCTCTCAGCTCTCCTCTGTGAGCAGATGGGGTGGCTTGGCCAAAAGAGCAGTGTTTGGCTCTGATGTTCTGGGATGCAACAGCTTACAGATTGGCACCGTCCCCTCCTCTTCCAGGACATAAATCCTCTGGGATGGAGGCCGGGCTATCTCTACGTGCTTGTGTTGGAGTGTTGGTCCTTGCATGACGCAGAAGACAGAGCTATTGTAAGCACACCACTGGCAAGCTCCAGGGGTTTTTTTTCTGCTCTAATGTTTATGATTTTACCTACCAAAAGATCTCCTTTTATAAAATGTGAATGTTCCCACTTCTACAGCTGCCAGATATTACAACTGGGAGAGCTGGATCCTTCAAGTGTGTCCTTGTTTCTAGTTATAAAATCAAATTTGGACAACAGCATACAATATTTGCAAAGGGGTTTCCGTTGGTTTTGTGGCTCAGACGTGGCGGGTCCCCATGCCTGGTGTTAGCTGGTGGTCAGTGGGGTTGTGGGCTGCAGCAGAGCCAGGGCTAGCGCAGTGTGGGGATGCTGGGGCTGCAGGATGAAGAGCAATCAGGATGAATGCAATGACTATTTCCCAGAATGTAAACAGCCTTGCAGTTTAATGGCTCTATTTATGTTGATGGAGATCAGGAAACACACTTTGTTATTTTAGTCTGAATAAGCTCATGCAGATGGTAAGCAGAAGCAACGTGTTTGGAGTTTCTGGTGTTCTCTGACAAGCCAGGTCGCACATGAGTGTGTTAACCTTGCCTTTGAAAAGCTCTTGATTTTTATCAGCTTGTTTACCAAGCTGTCACAACAAGGCATAAAACCACAGAAGACTCACATGCTGATATGAGAAATGTGCAAGTTCTTGGTAGTGGACGAGGAATAGGAGCTTTCTGCTCTTTGTTAAACGCAGCAACAAGCCATTTTTTCTACAAACCGTGGAACGAGCTGTCGAGTGGAGAGACAGGACTACAGGAAGATGTTCCATGCGACAAATTGCTCCCTGCTCCCACCACTTCCAACCCCCACAGATGTGCAGAGTGGGATCTGTCAAGTGTCTCAAAAAAACCCATTTGTATTCTATCATTACGAGCACCAGTGAGTTCCCTCTTCCTCCTGGGCTGAGGCTTCTTGGGTCAGCTCCCCACGAGCTGGTGCTGCAACTGCGAGAGCCGAACGAGTTAAGCTGTGCTCGCCGTTCCAAGTGGGAGCGAAGAGCCATTGCAAAATGTTTTTTCCCCTGTTGGCTCTGCGTGTTGTTTTAAAATTAAATTGGTTCTGGTTAGCAAACAAGAACAGGACAGCAAAATTAAATTTTCTGAGGAATGTTGTGAATCCTGTGTGAAAAATAAACCCCAAAATATTTTTTCCCTCCTGCACTCTTTGGCTTGCCTTTGTCCCCTCTTTGCTTGCCATGCCTCCCTCTCTGCTCCCTCCATGGATGTGTTGGTGGGTGGCAAGGCTGGTGTCCTTATGCCGAGGTGCTGTGGAGAGCAGGAGTGGGAGTTAATGGGAGCTGGGATGTCATGGCTTGGCCATGGAAAATTATTTCTTTTCCCCTTCTGCATATTGTCTCACATCTTCCTTCCTTGCTCCTTTGTTCTCGCTGGGCTCCCAAACCACGCTCTGCCTGAGGGACGTTGTTGCTCTGTCTCTGGCAGATCAATGCTGTGCAGGTCTGGAGAGTACTTTGGATGTGTAGAGGACACAGTATTCATTTCAGAGGCAGAATTGGACCTATGAAGTGTAACTCAGCCCCACGCAGATGACTACTGCTGGCCATCTGCAACACTTCAGTCTCACTGGAGTTCAGCACAGGCTGCATTGGAGGAGCTACACCCACATAGGTCTCTGTGATGGACAACACAGATTTCTCCCTGTCTGCTCCCATCTTTCTTATTTATTTATTTCTGTGCAGATGGAAAATCTTTGACACAAATTGGCACTCCTCATATTCTGTTCCTTTGGAAAGCTTCTGCAGCTCTTAAAAGCTTCTCCTCCATTTGGTCAGTCCTGCAGGCATTCACTGTGCACTACATAAGTCATTTCTCTAGTCATTGCCTCAATATTGTGTCAAGTCTTTTTGGATCTTTATTTATAATTTGGCATGAGTCTGTTCTGAGGGTTCAGCAGACTCTCACTGTTCTATGCGAGCTAGGACATCTTGCTTTCAGACCTTTGGGTGGCACAGCAGGTTATTAGGTTATTCTGAGTTGAGTTTCATCATATCTGTGTTGCGTCTAATGTCCCAGGCTGTCATTATATCCTGGCTCTTACTACTGATTTTATTTGAGAAGTAAGGCTCCTGATGCATTATATCATTGCTGCCTGGTGCCACTATTTCCTGGAGGCCAACTATGGTGTGCTTGTCCTTCCTGTGTTCTTCTCCAGGTATCTCCTCTTGGCCACTGCTGGAGAATGAAGGCTCAGAGTCCTCTAGCATGATGTGGAGCAGTCACCTGGGCTCATCTGGCTGACAAAGACACAGAGTGTCAGACAACAGGTCTAAGAGAAGATTAAATGTCTTTTATGAGGCAGCATGAGTCTGAAACTTTGCTTCCAGGTGGCACATGAGGATAGGTATAGGTGCCTTGTCCCTGTGAGCAGTGTTTTCTGGAGAAGGGCTGTGTGTTGGACCTCTTGCCTGGAACAGGGCTGGCGTGGGCAGCCAGGGAGCACTCCTCCCTCACCATCAGACCATTAGAATAAATAAAACAGCTCCACTTGTGCTGGATGAAATCAAGTCTTCTGGATCGCGGCCTAAACACGGTCAACAGCTCCTCTGGGCCCTTGAGCTGCCAACAGCTTGCACCTCCTAGTGAGTCTGTCCTTGGGAAGGAGCCATTAGAGGCTAAGGAAACTTCACAGATCTCCATCCTTTGAGAAGTGGGAAATCATCAGTGATAGGACATGCAGCACCTCTTGTGTCAGGAAATGGAATACACAGGAAACACAGTGGTTAAAACCCAGCACTCATGCAATGTCCCAGGCAATGCCTTCCTGGAGCATGGTTATCAACAGCATTTCCAAAACTACTCCAGGGCACTGTGGAGGCTGGGTTGCCCTTCTGCTCCGTCTTTGTGGTGCTTAGATTGTATTTGAGGGAAGAGCCATCAGAGAGCTAATTAGGTTTTCCAGATCCTCAGATAATTGTGGGCTTATGTTGTTTTTGCCATACCAGGACTTGTCAGAACTGGAGTACCAGTAAAATTCACCTGAAAGAAATCATGTTCAACTAGGGCCTGACAGACCAGCTCAATAAATTTCTCTCTTCTGCTGCCACCTCTTCTAACAAAAGTGCTGCTTTTGTGCCTTTATTGACTGGATGGCCAAAAGTACTCTAGAAAGACAGAGCCTGTTTCTACACACATGTGCATATAAAATATTTCACATTCCTCCCTTAATCACTAGAGATATCTGCTTCTTCATTGCCATCAGTCTTTGTGATCAAAGCTGTTGTATTGCACAGCAGCACATCACCACCAGATTTGGTCAGTGCTGCTGGGAAGAGACTGAGGCTGCCCGAGTTTGCTGCTTTCATCCTGGGCAACCTCTGTGTCTCTGTTTTCTCTCCAGGAGGTGATCCTAGTGGCTGACTTGTCTTCCTGGTGTCCAGATGCTTGCCCTGTTTGACCCCTGGTGCTGACATAGCACAAGATGTGGAACCCTTGGTCTGTGGTTTGAGTTTTTATAATATTATCCTATTACCTCTCTTTAAATAGGAATTCCTTGTGCTAAAGTTTCCGACTGAGGGTTTGAAGAGATGACCTGAAATCTGAGTGAGAATTTGTTGAGTCATTTCTGAGTGCTGTGAGCATATTTCTCAGTTCAGAACGTGGAGAATCTGTCAGCTGTACAATAATGCACAACAAGCCACATTTTGCAGGATGAGGCTTCCAGCATCCACAGCCTCAGCAGTAAATGAAGCAAGGTCATTGCTAATCTGGAAAGTAAATGCTTTTGAAGCATTTCCTCTCAGCACAAGACTTAGTCTTTTCTTCCAGCTGCTAACACCTTCCTTCCTGCTCAGAGCAAACCCATAACCTTCCTCAGACACAGAAAATTTCCTGTTCTCCACTGTTAGAAGCTTTCATCCCTCCTTTGGTGTCTCCCTGTAATCTTCCCCAGCATGCCATGGTGTGTCCATCTGCTTTTCACTGGGCTCACCTTTTCTTGCACTTCCCTCTTCTAATGCTGCCCACATGGCTCCCATTTACCAAAGGTGGGAGCCAGTGGGTATATCCCATAAGGAATCTGAGTCGATGGGATTTTCAGGTAGAATTATCTAATTAGAGACTGCCAAGCAGTATGGGGGGGAATTTATTTTAGTAAGTTTATTTTTAATATTTTCCATGAATTTATTTTTCAGCAGAGATTATGCCATATCCAGAAATAAAACCATTTATTAACCAGTGAAATAGTCAGTTAAACCCTGAGAAATTATACTTTTTTAGATTAACCTTTATCCTCAAGAATTATCTCAGAAGGCTGTCTCCTCTGGCTGGGGGTAAAATCCCTTTCAGAGGTTTAATGGTGGTTATTTGTTTAGCTGAGCAAGTTGGAAAGTCTGACAAGTATATTGTAAAAACCTCAGATCCCTCTCCCAGAAGGCAAGCCAGTGACACCATCAGCTTAAACCAGCACCTCATATACTCGATTTTAATATGACTCTTCAGCTCCAGAGTTTGATGTATTTTCAGTTGAAGGATTTGTGTTTCAGTAGTAAGAGGGGAGCAGGAGGGAGAGCTGTGCTGTAGGTCACTCAGCAGTTGGGTACACATATGTATTAAAAGCCATGCAGAGGATCTGCTCACGAAAAGAGCTGACGTCTGACATCTAAATCCATTCTGTGAGTGGAGTAACTCACAGCACAGCCTTTTGCTGTGTGTTTAGCTGAGTCCCACATACCATGAGTGAGTCGTGCTCTCCTCTGCCTCTTCTGCCTATGTGGCTCCCTCTGGTTTTGACAGCTCTAGGTGTGATATCATTAATGAGTGATACTTTGGAGCTGCTGTCCTGGCAGGCTGTGTAAGCACCCTCCCCATCACTACAGCCACCAAGGATGTGCCAAACAGTGCAGAGGAGTTGTGTGGCAGCAGTGCCTGCAGGGTGATTGCTGTGAAATTTAACATCCATCCCATCCAAGTCCATATACCTGCAGTGTTGATCCACAGGACTGAGCTGGCTGTGGGCCATTGTCCAGGAATATAAAGAGATATGAAACTCCAAGGGACCTCACCCGAGGCTCTTTGGATGCTTACATCACTATGGGTCATGCTTGTTCCTCTCTGCTCACCTTGAAAGAATGAACCTGCTCAGGTGATACCTCCATTGCACTCTATTGCACAAGCTGAGAGTATTTGGGATGCATCTGTGCCCAGGGGGGTAAAGCAATAGATATAATTCCAGTGTACCAGGAGTAAAACCACTTCAGCAAAATACAGGATTATTGTAAGAAGGCATGCTGATAGTGGCAAAATTCTGGGTGAAAAATGCAGAAAAGGTATTTATTGAATACATATGAATCTTCTGTATTTGGCAAAACAATTTGACACAGACTTCATAGTGATTATTAAGCACTTCTGTGGTTTAGGTTCCTAAGTGGTCTTTCACTTGTTCTGTCCTTCTTCAGGTCTGCTGCTCTTCCACACTTCAAGCTAATGTAACTTACAGTCATGACACAGTTAATTGTCTTGATGAAAACTAAAGAAAAGAGCTGTTTCTATGTCAATATGTTGCTTACTCCTTTGCACTGAGTTACAAATTGGTATTTTCCTCTTTATTCCTCTTATTTGTATGTATTTGCAGGGTATTTTCCTGCTGTTCTTTCTGCTGCTCTCTCCCCTGACCCACAGCACAGCTGTTGCCTCTCCATGTCTCGCTGGTTGGGAAATGCTGTCTTAAACTCCCTTCCCCAGAGATCCTCTTGACCTGTGCCCTGAATTTGTTCAAATTTGCTTTTTTTGAAATACATTATCTTTAATCCATTTTTCTTATTCCTTCACTGCCTTAAATCGCTGGGCTTTTTGGTTTTGTAACCACTTGCACTCGAATTTACTTCCATTTTTGGACTATTAATCAACTTTCTGTATCAATAATATTCAAGTAATAAACATCCCCTCCCCTGTTATTTTCCCTTCTCCAGAGCAACTTTTCCTCACGCATTCCAACAGCTTGGAGTGTCTGGGATCTGCCCTGCTCTGTCTTTAGCAGATAACATGGTAATTAAAATTACCAGTTCCTAACAACACCAGTTATTTTAGTTGCTTTAGTCAGACTCTCAAAAATATGTCCTCTGTGTTCTGTTTGTTATTAATGAAGTTCTGTGGGACATCTTCTGTGCTCCTTTTATATTTTTGGTCCCTGGAAAGATGCACAGGGTCTGTTTCTCACCTCTCTTTGAGCCCCAAAATATTCTTCATACAAAAAACTCCAATCAACCCTCCTATGTCCTTCTGTTTTCTAAGCAGGTGACATCATTTCACATCAGCATCCTCCTCCAACAATCTTCCCATGAAGCATGTGTAAGGCTAATTGATGTAGTTGTTTAAATGTGTCCTGTTTGCTCTTATGAGCAGACAAGGCTGCTTTGGCTCTGCAGCTGGTGAAGAGAAGGAGGCTGAGCAGACCTGTCCTCTCACAGTAAATCAGTTGGTTCATGAGATCCTAAATGCCCCACATAGCAGTGGTTTGCTGACAGAGCTTGGTAAGTCTTGTAGGACAGCAAAGAGCTGAAGTATGTGTTGGAAGCTCAGAACATCTTGCATTACTGTGAAGATGCTGAAGACCTGCAGCAAATACAACTTAATGAAAGTGTGTTTAGAGGAGGCTTGACCTTAATCTTGAGCTATCCACAAGAAACAAAAACCTATCAGGGCAGGAGTATAGCATGATCCAGTCACTAGAAAGCCAAAACAGGTAAGTTTGGACTCAAAGTAGGGTGCCTATTTTGACCATGGATGCTAAATAACTGCAAAATTTCACACAGGGGTAAGCTGATTTCTCTAACTGCAGCAGATTTTAAGCTGGCAATGGATACCTCTATAAAATATCTGATCTGTCCTGCTGAGGGACTGGGTTTAACTTGTGCACTCCACATGTGTGTCCCAGGCTGCCTGGTGCAGGACATCACGCTAACGATGCCGGCCTTTTCCAGCCATTCATCTGTGCCTCCAAAATCAGGTTCAGACTCCACCCTGTGTGCTTTGGTACAAGATTCCCCCAAAGATTAGCCGGGGAGAGCTCCTGCCAAACCGGGTCCCTCCAGCTGAGCCATATCTGTGAGCCCAGAGGAGCAGAGAGAGCCAGGGCCAGTTCCTTCAAATATTTCACAGATTAGGGCCCGGTCTGGTATCTGTGGGAATCAGCGGAGCTCTGACCCCAGCGGTGGCGGTCCTTGCCGCAGCGCCCGCAGTCCGCGCCGGTAATTGCCGCGCCCCTCGCCCGCCGAGCCTGCTCGGTCTCTCTCCAGTTCAAACGCAGCCACACTCGGCACTGCAGACGAGCCCTCTGACATTATCCGAGTGCAGCTGGAGGCATCTATTTTGGCCTTGAAAATGCCTCTTTCTTGGCAGAGCTCTCTGTTTATTATAATGCTGTCTGTAATGTGCAAAAGTACATTTCTGTTTTAACTTCCTTCTTTATGTACTAAAGAGTGTGGTTTTAATTAAGGATTTCAGATTGAAACATTTCCGGTTTTATGTGTTGTTTTTTTGGTTGGGGTTTTGGGTGTTTGATTTTTTTTTTTTTTTTAAGACAGTTTTCAGTTAAAATGTTTCAGAGTTTTGAAAAATACCAGATGCCCAACTCACAAAGTGTGCGAAGAGCCGGAGTCACTCCCTCTTCCTCCCCGGGAAGTCAGCTGCTGCTGCGCTGAGCGGGAGCGGGCGGGGATGGCGAGCTCGGGGTCAGCCGGCACAGAGGATGTGCCGGAGCACCCGAGGAAACATTGACTCGGACCCACGAAATACAGCACCTGATTCCTGTGCGTTCTGGGTTTGCTTCCCAATAGCTGGGGATTGTAGGAGATGGCCCGATCCCTGTTTAGCAGCAGAGCGTTTGTGCGGTGGGCACTGAGGGACCTCAGGCGTGTCCCTGCCCATCCCTGGCCGCCGGCTGCAGTCCTCGCCCATGGGGAAGGCAGTCAAACAACTTGTAAAGTAAACTGGTTGTTCTGCTACGCATCAACTGCCTAAAAGGAATAATAAAAACAAGACAGATTTTAACTCTCCTGGTAGTAGAAGAGCTCAAAAACATCTTAAAAAGGCACCCCACATTTTTGAAAACAGCAGGCAACGAAAATTATGTTAAAAGCAGGTTTCTTGAGCCAGTCCCATGATTTTTGTGAGTTTGACTCATGATTTTTGAATGTTGGGGTTTGGCAACACTAAAGTCCTCAGTTTGAATTTGTTCCCGATGTGGTAGTTCAGGCTCCTCGCATGACTGATCAATGTCACTGTGTTCTGGAGCAGCCAGAGATCTGGGGGGTGGGAGGCAAAGGGCCTGGTACAAGGCTCTGCTCCTTCTGGGGCTCCAGGGATGCTGTGGGGTGCATCTGGCTTGCATCCCTGCATGAGGGTCTTCTGAATCAAGCCGTGTGTCTGCCATGTGACAGCAGTCTAGGCAGCAAAAAATGGAGTGTGGGAGCTGCTGGCTGGGCTGAAGGGGATTGGTGAGCTAGATGCACAGCCGACCTGGGCTAAGCATTTTACTGAGATTAAATGAACATGTTAAAAGCATGCCTTGTACCTGTGCATCTTTCATTCCTGTTTAGCCATGCAGCATCTGAACAGGATGTTGCTCAGCCTGTACCACCCAGCTCGCTTTTTGCGGGGAAGTGCTGAAAATGTCTACCCTCTTGCTGCAGTGTTAGTGCTTCAGGTGCTTCTAGAAAAGGTATTTCTCAAGAAAACCTCTGCCTTGCAACTGTGGCAGCTTGAAAGAACAACGTGGATGCATTTTGCCTGAGCAGCAAGTGGTGCACAGGGTTATGTGGGTTCCTGTTATGGCTGTTGTCATTTGCCCTACAGCTGACAGGAGGAGGTAGGTGTGGGGACTGGCACACTACAGTACTTGCCTTGTGTTACAGCATCCAGCTGAACAGCGAGCTGTGGCATTATCTTGTATGTACCTCTGTGTGTCTGGGCTGCACAGGGTTTTCCATGCCTGAGAGGTCAGAGTCAGTCACAGGAGGTTCCCCTCCGTGTGGCTAGGGAGCTGCCCTATGCAAGGACCAAGTCACCTCTCCTGGCAGCACAGAAATGGCTCATGTTTGCACCTGAAGCCAGCTTTAAACTCTATAAATCACCATTTCCCCATCCATGGGTAATGCTCTGCACCTGCCCAGGTACCCCAAATTCAACACTCCCCATCCCAGTGGGATTCACAGCCCTGTCCTCCCTGTGAGGTGGCCTGGGAGGGCATTTAGTCCTCCCATCAGCTGTCCCTGTCCATCTCTAGCTGCCTGCCATTTGGGAGCTTGTTGAATGCCTGAGAAGCTGACCACTTCTTACCTATTTGGGAATGCTTTTAAATTGTTCCAGAAACTGCTGTTTGTTGATAAATCATAGTGATTGCAGAGAAGTGTTTTAACTAAACCATGTAAAAGAAAGAATGAGCTGCAGTGCAGCACTGCCAGCTGTCATTTGGTTTAGAAACACACATCATAGATTTTGTTGCTTTTCAGACAGCTGCGCTTATAGCTGTTCTTATAGCCATATAAAACTGTCATTCTGTCAGCAAAGTTCTGGCAGTGGAGCTGGGTCATGTCTGCAGCCGTGTGTCCCAAGCCTGGCAGGTTTGCTCCCTCCACGTGCACAGGTAAAACCCGGAGGAAGGCAGCTCTGTGGCAGTGGGGTAACCTGTCCCCAGAGTCACAGCTTTGCACAGGGTAAAGAGCAAAACACTCCTTGGTGTGGCTGTGCCCACCGCCTGCAGGGGGGTGGTGCTTGTCTCCAGCTGCCCTGGTCATTAAGAATGGGTAGTTACCACACTGAGAAGGGGTTTTGGAGGGTTTTACCGCAAGTGTGCTGTCGCTGTTCAGGAGTCTGGCTAATTGCAGGTCAGGTTCACAATCCACAGCCTATTCTAGCAGCATTTGCTGATCAGACTCTGTCTGCTGTGGTCCATCCTATTTGGACGTTAGATCTAAAATTGAGAGTCACAGAGACTGGAATTAGATTTTTAAAATTTCCTCAAGACAGGAAGACAGTGCTATTAAATTTGAAGCTTTTCACAGGATCAATGTATAGCTTTCAATAAAACCTCATCCTCTACTCCTTTTCCTATGTAAAAGAGCAGCTTTAAATGCCTGGACAAAATAATATTTGGATACTTTCTTCTCATTTTATTTGCATTCCTTTATCCAAAATGGAATGACTCAAGCAAGCTGCTGACTTGACTCACTGCTGCAAACACCGTTTCCCACCAATTCGTTGTGCAAGCCATGTCAGTGAGATGGAATTGCCACGCAGGCTGTCACCATCTCTTGATAGGACAAGCTGCCTCCCCCGGAGGCCCAAGGACACCCAGAAGTGCAGGCACTCCTGAGCACTGAGGATGCTGAGGAGCCATACCCAGATTTTCCCTGGAGCAATTCCCATGGCTCAAATCCAGGGATCTGGGGTGGCCAAGAAGATGTGGAAGAGCAGGTGATGCTCACAGTCTTATTTTCCCTTGCTCTGTTCTTCTGCTCCACTCAGACATGTAGCACTCTCCCTGTTCACCTCCATTTCCCTCTGAAACTTTAGAAGATGCTGGATTCATCCTGATCCAAAAGGAAAAATACCTTAAGTTATGCAGCAGGAGAAAACAGTTTTCTTAGCTGCAATATGATCCTGGTTTCTTCCCAGACACCAGACTGAACAGAGGGTTTGGAAATTGCCCCTCTGGCCATTATCTGAGCTTTACAGCACTTGGAGATTGAACCCAGATCCCACATCTTTTCTGAAGCTCCATGTCAATTTACACTTGTTCCTAGAAACCATTACTGTCCTGTGAGCTCTTTACCACGCGAGGATTGAAAACAGAGCTATTCTGCTCATTTGAGCTCTCTTTTATTTTTTTGCATGAAGGCAGAGCTCAGGGCTCATTCCTTTTTCTCACCATCTGACGATTAAGCCCAATCCTGACTGTTATCCAACCTCGATACCATTTACACACTGAACCCAATGCCTATGGCTTTTATCTGAGCCCTTAGAGCATTTGGAAACAGGCCATGCCCCTTGTCTGGTATCAAAAGAATTATATTAATTTGGGATTCATTCCACAAAATGAGGCTGTCAGCCAGACTCCTTAGCAATTGGATATTGAACCCAGACCTCGTGGTTGTCTTCCAAGTTATATGCCAGCTGGGAACTCAGCCCACAATCCATGGCTGCCAGCCAAGCTCCTTATTGGCGAGAGATTGACACCAAGCCCCCAGACTGCTATTTCTGTGCGGCAGTGTTAAGGACTAAACCTTGCTCACGTGGTCAGTATAATCACCTCTGCACTGGCAGTGAAATGAAAAATCTAGTTAAAGACTTGAATGAATATTGAGGGTCGATGTTCAGCTGCTTAAAGACCAGGGATGATGACAATTCCCTTGGAAAAAGGCCCCCTTGATAGTCCAAAGGGAATAGCCCCAGATCCCCCATCTGTCCTGCAGCTGGATATAAAATCCAGGTTCTCATTAACACACAGTGTGCAGCATTTCTTTGCTGGCTGGCAGTATTAAAGCCAGTTCCTCCAGCTTTCAGGTATTCTTCAGATGGGATAAAACCAGACCCCTTTTCTACAGCACCTTTAGGCTTTGCCAAAGTACTTCTTGTCACTCTGAACAGACCTCCAACGTTGCACCTTGCCTTGGTGCAGGTAGAGGAGAGCAAGGGACAGTTCCAAAAACGTCAGTCCTCTTCAGAGGACATTAGGACCCTGACCAGGTAGAGAGATCATTTCAGGTGAAATGTGTATCTGAAGCAAGCAAATTTTTCCCTCCAGCCAGAAATTTTGCCCAAGAATTCTTCATCATCTTTATACAGTGTGGTTTCACTGCATGGCAAAATGCTTCAGAAAACCAAATTAAAACCAAACAGCTTCCCAGCTGGGATGGTCGTCATTAGAATACAGTTTCCAGCAACTGTGTGGGTTTCTTGGTAGCCTTGAAATCTCTAAAATTCTCATTAAGCAACAACTTTGAAGGAATGGCTTAGCATGCAGCTACAATAGGAAAATTTTCCCATGATCCGGTGGGTCAAGCTGGATGTTATAGTGCATACAGATAGTGTGGGATGTTCCTTTGCCTCTGAACTTGCAGCGATGGTGAAGGCTGCTCTTTGGTGCTCTAACTGTGCAGATTGTGGATGAGGGGTTTCTGGTTGCCTTGTCTGACACCCTGTTGTGACTGGGGATACAATCCATTGGAAGATTTCAAGCCAGTGTTGCAGACCTCTCCCATGGGTCTGGAGTTACTCTAATTGCTTGTTGCATATCTTCTATTTATTTGCTAAGAAACATCAAGTCCTTGCCACACACAAGTGGTTTTATGAGGATTTTCAATGCAAGAGAGACAGAGCAAATGGGATTCAGCTGACCATGGTGCCAATTTGTTTGTAAATAATTTTTCCATGTACCCACTTTTTGTTGTGTAAGTGGGAGTATCTTTCTTTTTCCATTCATTGCTCTAACCACCCATCTTACTCATCTCTAGTCTGAACAGCCTGTACTGCCCTTTCTGCCCCCTCTCTGTAAAGTTCTCTTTGGGCTTCTCTTTGCCAGTTCTTTTCCAATCCCATCGTTCTGCTATCTCCTCTGGGGTGCTCGAGGGGCAGGGGATGCTGCTGGCTTCAGTGCTGGCACCAGGGGCTGTGTGCAGGGATGCCCCAGGCTTGCTCAGAATTTATGGAGAACGCAGAGTTGAGCAATATCCATGATCAGTTGAAACTGTTATTTCTAGAGCTGCATTTCTTTGCTTTATCCACAGAAGGGTTCATTTGTTGTCCATTGGATTGGTCTCTCAGCTAACCCGTGGATTTAGGAGTTGTGCTGTGTGCTGCCCAACCTGTGCTCAGCCCTCATCTCACCCTCCTTGGTGCTTGCATACGTACTCTGTACGTGCAAGAGATGGATGTGGTGAATGGTGGGGATAGAGGAGGAACAGGCTCTTCTTTCTCATCCTTCTGGTTGCCTTCCCAGAGTTACAAAATCCCCTGGCACACCATGCCATGTCCTGCCACCCCTCAGCCCACTGACTGATCCCAGCTTCCATCTCAGCCTGCACATGAATTTCCACTCTTCACGCTAGACTCTGCCAAAGCAAAATTCCTGAAGCAGAATAAAAAATGTGGAAGACTTTCAAGCCCAGAGATTCCTGAACTGTCCCCCTTACCAAATAGCGGTCAATACTGTGCTCTTTATAAAGCCTCTAGTATAATGTTTAATTCAGTAACTACGGCTAGAAAGTCTTTCCAATTATTTTAAACTGCCAGAGATATTTTAATGTACCTCAGATTTTGTGTTGGCATGCTACAGAGTTAAGTACCATCCATCTTTCAGAGAACATTAAAATTTAGCCTTGTATAAAGAGAAGAATAATGGGAAAGAATCCCAAAGGATGTACTTGTCCCTTGAACGCCACCATCATTTGTGGTTTTACAGACACCTTCTGCATTTTGAAACTGTTTGTCTCTCTCTATGCAGGGTATGAGATCAATACAAGCAGCTAAAAGCTTTAATTTCTGTGCAGAGCTTCATCTGAGGGCAGGACTGGGAGCAGATCTTCACTGGTAGCCACCCAGCCATGCATTGTCGGGCTGTATTCGCTCCCTAGATGAGTTCAAGCCTCTGCAACCAATGATGTAAAAGTTTGAGGAATCAAAAATATCTTCTGATTTAATTTTTTGTGAGGGCTAAGTATCATCTGTCTCTGACTACTAGCTGCTGTTTGTCCCAAGCTCACGAAGGCACCCACCCCAGAGAGAACCCCCATCAACACTGCTGCTGGGTGTGAGGAGATAGAGCAAGGGGCTTTCCTGTCTCGTGCAGCCTCACTCCAACTACATGAGCATTATAAATGGAAGAAGCTGACTATCAGCATCCTTGCACTTATTTTTTTCTTTATTTTCCCTTATGCCTTCTTGCTGAGCTCAAGTGGCACATGAGTGCTGAGCATGTGCATCTCTGCACTGGGCAGAGGGGGAGAAGGAGCAGGGAGAACATCTTATAAATCTACTTCTGCTCTATTAAGATTCATTCTGGTACGACAATGGCTTTTTCTATTGAAGTGCTTTGTGAAAGCCTTGCCTAATGATCTGTTAGCTGGGGAAAGGTTAAATTCCTGTATGATTTTCTTTGTTTGATGAAGAAAAAACAGTGCAATTATCCAGAATTCAAAGTGAGTTTTAGCCAGCTGTTAATAATACTGAGATTCTTCATGTTCTCATTACTCAAAAGTAATGTTGCCATCCCTAGTCATGGCAGTAAAATATTTATAGCATTTTCTTATGGCCTTATTTGTACATATGGAGGACTGGACATCGCTCAAAGTCTTCTAAATAGGCTTCTTTTTGTGCTTTAGCCATCCGTAGAATCATTTGGTTTGAAAAAGACGTCTAAGATCATTCAGTCCAACCATTATCCTAATACTGCCAGCTCCATCACTAAACTATGTCCCTAGGTGCCGTACCTACACATCCTTTAAACTCCAGAGGTTTGACCACTTTCCTGGACAGGCTGTTCCAATGCTTCATAATGCTTTCAGTGAAGAAATTTTTTCTTGTATGCAATCTAAATGTCCCCTGGCACAACTTAAGGCTCTTTCCTCTTGTCCTGTCCTTTGTTGCTTGGGAGAAGAAGCCAACCCCCACCCCGCTAACACCTCCTCTGAGGTAGTTGGTAGAGAGTGGTAAGGTCTCCCCTGAGCCTCCTTTTCTCCAGGTTGGATACCCCTCACTCCTTTATCTGCTCCTCACAAGACCTGTGCTCCAGACCCTTCACCAGCTTTTTTGTCCCTCTCTGGACATACTCCAGTACCTCAACATCTTTCTTATAGTGAGGGGCCCAAAACTGAGCACAGTACTCAAGGTGCAACATGACCAGTGCTGAGTACAGGGGGCAATCACCGCCCTGGTCCTGCTGGACACACTGTTGCTGATACAAGCCAGGATGCCATTGGCCACCTTGGCCACTTAAGCACACTGCTGTCATACACTGCATGACAGTATTCTTGTCATCTAACTGCAGCTGTCTGCAGTGAAGATGTACAGTTTTTAAGGCGGTCATCTCAGAGGTGAGAGACATGCCCTTTAACCACTAATGTTTAGGTAGTTTGTGCAAACTGATCATCAAGACTCTGCCAGGGTCACTGGGCTGGTGCTTCCAAGTTTGCACTATTCCAAGACAGTTGCCAGGAATGAAGGCAGAAAGTGGATTTGGTAGCTGCTGGTCTTGATATCAAGAGTGCCCCTTTTGACAATCTGGTGCGATGCAGAGATAGGTTTATTAGTACTTTCCTGGTCTTTGTAGCTTCAGTACAGGCTATAGGTGCATCTGTCCTGGGAGACCACTGGAAACGTGCAGGACCGAACCCCAGACATCTGCGTGTTTCTCCTTGCTCACTCACTCCCCTGATTGCTGAGGTTTCCAGCTTGGAAAGTCGTGGCAGAACACGAAATACACGTGGCATCTCTGCGTCCGGGCGCACGGAAACAAAATAAGTGTCATGGGGAAAATATAATTTCACAGTGGCAGGCCCTGTGTTGGGATAAACAGACGTCTTGTTTCCTCTCGTGGATGCATGGAAAATCAATTCCCAGTCTTCTGCAGTGGCTCCTAAACATCACCCAAATCCCGTTTTATAGTACAGTTGGTTTATGCCAGTGAAAAGCTCTCATTTCTAGCAGGGGAACTGCAGGTAACACCTTTTTTGCTATCCTGATTTGTCATTAGGGTGTGTATCTTCTTTATAAGAGTCTAGTTTCAAGTGCAGCTTTTTGCCTGGGGATCTGAAGTAAATAAGAAATAAGTAATAAGTAACTGTATCTGTCTCTAATTCACTAAACATCCAGAAAAACAGCTAATGTGCTTGAACCACTGGGATGAATACATTAGATTAATCTAATTCAGCTACTTTTCACTCAACCAACCAGTAGCGTTTTGAAAAAGGTTGGGAAAGGGATTTAGAATTTCTCTACCACATTTTTGCATTATTCTTCTTTCCATAACTTTGCTGTGTTGCATTAAATGTTAGTTATTCAGTTAACTTATTTCCTGGACCCTCCTTAAAACTTTGCTTTTAAAATAGATTTATTCTTCTCAGACCTCAGAGCTGGCTCTGTATTCACTGAGACTTTCAGTGACCAGGAAAGGCAACAGAATAAACACAGACATCCAGTGAACAGCTTATCCCGCCTGGATCGAGCAGCTCCCTCTTGTCACTGTTTCACTTGCACCTCAGGTGGACAGCATGGCTACAGGAAACCTTGGAGCATCATTTCTGGGCTTAGAGCAATTCCCTGAGTGTGTGATGGCCTTCCCTACATCTCCTTCATCTCTCTTGGCAAAAGGAGTGTGTGTCTTTCTCGCTGCAGTTCAGTCTAGATAAGGGTTACCTCTGTTTCTGGAGAGAATACCGTGTGCAATCCTTTGTGAACAAAGCCCCAGACCCCAACAAGGTGTAAGACCCAAATGGCTGCTTTGCTGCCCGCAACCCCTGCTCTCCTGTCAGTATATTGCTTCAGTGTGACTTGTTCTTGGCACTTTCATGTGGCTGTTGATCATCTCCTTATATTTTGTAAGTGCTGACAAGCAACTTGGTTATTTGTCCAAGTATTTTTCTGGGACCTGAAGCCAGTCTGCCTACTCTGTAATTCCCAAGCGCCTCTTTCCCCTCTTCTGAAAGTGGAGTCTATGGTCTGCCCTCCCTGGCCCCCTGGAACCTCCCTATCCCTGGTGGCTCTTCACAGTTAAGTGGTTGCATCTCCAAGGCTGCTTCAGGAAGCTTGCTGAGTGTCCTGGGATGCAGTTCAACAGGCATGGATGATTGAAAACACCACAGTTATCTAATTGCTCTTTAACCGAATCTCCCCTTGCTGTCACGTGAGTTTGTATCCTGCTAACATTGGCATTAGCTTCATCAGCAATTTGATTGCTGTTGGGATTTTAGGGAAGTTTTCAGAAAAAAAAAGGGCATTAAGTGTTTTGTCTCTCTGCCCCATGCTAATGTTGCACCTCCCTAAGTAATGGGTCAGCTCTTTCTTTGGTCCCTCCTGTCGCTGCTGGCTGGTGCCCCCACTGCTCATTGAGGCCACAGCACAGGGAGATGCCATCCAGGCAGTTTTGGGGCCAGCAGATAGCACACAGATCCCACAAAGCCCCCAGCACCCTGGGAGGGCCTGCTGGCAGCAGGGTTTGTCCAGGCTGTCACTGGGCAGGGAGCCCCTCTCTCCCCAGGCTCAGGGGTGACACGAAGCTCCACTCTGTGTGCAGGACAGATGTCAGCCAGGTGCACAATGCTTGTAGCCTGTATGTGACAATTGAGTGGGTTACTGCACTGGGGTGCAGGAGAGGTGGCAGCTCCAGGGTGGTGACTTCCTCATCAGCTCCCCAGACACTGCACGGATCTGCTCTGAAAGTGGTGCAAGGCAGAATAAGCAGAGCAAAGGACAAACTTTCCTTGCCAAGAGCAGATGAAAAGAGATGTTATAAAGTCACTTGTCTCTGGTAACATGGCCCCAGCTCTGACACAGAGGTGGAGGGCATCCAAGTTTCATGCTGGAAGGAGATGAACCCACACCTGGAATCCTATCTGGGTTTCAAAGGTCAGGTGCCTTTCTGCGGTTACAGATGTCGTGGGGATGGCATTTGACCCTGGCTCATCCTACACAGAAGGCAAGGTATGATGGACAGCAGGATCATTTGAACCCCCCTGGAACTAGCTTTCTTTTGAATTACAAACTGTTTTTTGTTTCTTCCCAGCCAGGTCTCTAGACAAACTCTATAACTTTGCTGACTGCTCTGGCCTTCACCTGATCTTTGCACTGAATGCTTTGCGGCGAAATCCCAACAACTCCTGGAACAGCTCCAATGCCCTGAGCCTGCTGAAGTACAGTGCCAGCAAGAAGTACAACATCTCCTGGGAGCTGGGCAATGGTGAGTGTGGGAACAGGAGAGTCACTGGAAAGGAGCTTGCTGTAGCAGAAAGATACTCACTTTTGGAAGAGGTTACTTGTAGCTCCCAGGCTGCTTTGCCAGTGTATTTTCAGAGAGATTTAAAGGCTCCTGCTGTAAGGCAGCACCACCTCTAAGACTTGGTGTGAGTGAGTCCCTTAGCTGGACATTTCTCTGTTGGTATTAATCACATGAAATGTTTCTGCCCTGGCTCCTGGGCCCAGCTGGTCCTGGGGGGGCCAGGCCAGCTACTGTAGAGACTTGTATGGTGGCTACAGTGCCAGGGGAAGTGGGCAACCCTATGGGGACAGCAGCATGACACCAAGGTACAGGTCCTTCGCCCAGCACACAGCAAAAGGGGCACAGGAGAGCAGGCAGTGGCTGGCATCCACTCCTCAAAGGCTCCTTCTGTTGCTTTGCAAAGCTGCCGGTGTCCTCTGAGGAGGTGAAGCAGTGTGACGGAGTGTGCTGTGTGTGTCTCTGGAAGCACAGAGGAGGAAGCAGAGCTGACAAGTTTTGTCTATTTCTGTTTTCCCAGAGCCCAATAACTATCGGACACTGATGGGCCGCTCAGTGAATGGCAGCCAGCTGGGAAAGGACTACACTCAGCTGAGAAGTCTTCTGCAGCTTATCCGCACTTATTCCAGGGCACACCTCTATGGGCCAAACATTGGAAGGCCCAGAAAGAATGTCATTGCTTTCCTGGAAGGGTAAGTGGTAGTGCATTGCCTAAAAAGAGCTCAGAAACCCTTCTTGAGACCAATGTGCTTTGCAGCAGGAAGTCTTGGCTCCCAGTGTCCAACAGCCTCCAGGATAGTGAGGCTCTGTGTGGCTGAGCCACCACAGTACCAGAGGCTTTGGGACATGGTCATCTGTAGTGCTAAAGTTCTGCAGAGGCCCTGGTGGGATTTTGGGCTGGACTGATTAACACTCTCCCAAGCATTTCCAGCATTTCCCAATTATAGGCAGACTGAGGTGTCCAGCTTGTTGGGATGATAAGACAATGCAGTTGTGTGGATGCAGGCTGCTGCAAGCCTAAGGGCTGCAGGGTCAGGGTATGGATCCTGGCACCACTTACCAATGTGCACGTTATTATCTCTGAGTCCTCCTGGACAAATTGCTTTTCTCTTCCCGTCTGGTGATTTCTTCTCCCTGTGCTTTCTCCATCTGTGCAGAGGAAGAACCTGTAGCAACTTTTTTCACTGGCCAAGCTCTCTTCTCCCTCCTAGGGGGATTGCCATGTCTGTAGTTTGGGAAGGCCAGAGGTGGAGAAGGAATGGTGACAGAGAGGGACGCAGACACCTGGAGGTGACGTTGGACAGCTACAGGAATCAGGGAGGTGTGGGAGCCTGCTGGCAGCAGGAGTTGGGTCTGTGTGGCTCGAAGACCATGCAGCAGAAGGGAAATTCCCTGCAGGACTGTAAACAGAAACTCCAGTGCAGAAGGCTGGGCAGGGGGAGGTGTGGAAGGGACTCTGCTGGGAGCAAAGCTGGGTCTAGCATTCATTAACATCTGCAGGAATGATCTGGCAGAAACAATAAACAGCACACTGATGCAGTCCCCAGCGAGGCGGGGAGGGAGCCAGGGCCAGATTCTCAGCCCTGCTGCAGCAGCACAAAGAGACCATAAAGCTGGTTGAACCAGCTGTGACGCCAGCATCCCTCCCACTGACGAGAGTGGGAACCCAAAGCGGGGCAGCCGCCGATGGCACGCGAGAACGTCGCCTGACGGAGCCCCGCGTTCGGTGCCGCGCGCGGGAGCAGCGCAGGGGGAGTTACAAAATGTTGTAGTAGCCTTGATCAGCAGGAAATCTATTAGCGCCGGGAGGAGCAGGCTGAATAAGGAAAACAATGGGGATGAGAGCCAAGAAGCTATTAGAGAAAGGGAAGTCCTACTGCTGCGTTTGCCCTTCGTGCGCCGCAGCTGGGTCCCAGGGAAGAGGGGTCGGAAGAGCCAAGTCGTACGGCCAGGGTGGTCCAGCAACTAAATGTTGCTGGGCTGTGTTTTGACTGACAGCAACCCTGGGAGCAAGGCTGTAGTGTGCAGTCTGGTGGAGATAATGGCAGACACCCCATCTCAAATGAAAGGGAAGGTATGTAAGAGCTGCAGACCTGCTGACGGGATAGTGGGGGCTCTTCATAAACGTCCCAACTGGTGTGGAAAAGCTCTGATGAGCACACACCTTCTCTCCAAGCTATCTGTTCTTTTTTCTGCTGCCATCCCTGCCCTCCAGGATGACTCTGTTCTGTGGGTGCTGAAAGAGTTTCATCTCTCCGATGGAGAAACCTTGTGTCCTGCACTCTAAATCCTGGTGTCTGCAGCTCACAGCAAGTGGCACGTGCCTGCATGGCCTTACAGCCTGCAGGGTCCTGTGGGAAAAGAGCTGCTGGTCTTTCAACATAAAGACCCCGTTATTACCAGGCAAGGCATAAACAGGAGAGACAAGCCTGATTACACAAAGACAAAGGGCTAAATGCTCATTTGCAGTATTTGGACATGGAGTTGCAAAAGGATCAACAAATAAGCCCCAGTGCCTAAGCTCTTTGACAGAGTGAGCTTTATTCCCAGTACCTCCCCAAGGTGTCTTCAATATATGGGTTAGTGCTACCAAGTGCTCTATCTTCTGCAGCAGCATCCAGAACTGGTCCACAAGATGTGGCTCAGCATGTGCCTGGTGCTGTCACAGCCAGGAGATACCTCTCAGGGTCTTGAGTGAGCCACACACAGTCAGCAAGCAGGAGAGAGGAGAGGGAATTTAGGAAGGTTCTCTCAAAGGCAAATCTGCCATCTGCCTTGCTAGACCACCATGAGTGGTCTACATAATGTTCACGGTCAGTTGAAGGCTTCCTAGTGAAGTGTGTGCAGCTTATAGTCCTGATGATGTGAAATTTGCAGTTTTTCTCTTCTTTTAAAAGAATATGCGATGAACAGCAGAAGTCAACCATGTAGGAGGAGATATGTCAAGTGGAAGATTATGCATCAAGAGTTAACTAAGGCTGAAGGGGTGAGATGACACTCCCAATGCAATGATGGGATGGGTGGATTAGTCTGCCAGCAAGCATTGCTGTGTTACACACAGTGAGGAAGTGAGTTTTGGTAGCTCATTTGGAAATGAGCTGAAATGGGACAGGAGACCTCAGAGACGCCCAGGGAGTAGAAGCTGACATCAGATGTTCTCCAGGGAAAGCCTCTGGAGATACCTAAGATCCCAAAACACTCAGAGTAAAGCATCACTTCCAAGTATTAGCTAGAATAACATTTTCCTGTTCCATGTTCTATGTTCCAAACATTTTCGTCAATTTTTAGCTATTATCTCAAACAACCAAATTAAACTTATTCTTTTGCTTAAATTTTGTCCTGAAATCATGGCAGTGTCAACATGAGTTGGGCATTTGCTTCTGTTCAACACCTCCACAGCTCTTCTGACTAAATCTTTATGCCTGTCCTCCAGGACAGGGTGGGATTGAACCCCTTCTGAGGTGCCACCTTTCTCTGGGGTCTGCTACAATAATGAGCAGTTTGGGGACCCGAAAGTTTGCAGCATATAGGAGGGTGTGCATGCTGTCCTCTGCAGAGACTGTCCTTAGGCAGGTGACACAGAGCTGTGCTGGGTGACAGCTATGCACTTCCCAAAGGTGGAGGTGGGCTATAGTGAGGGGAGGAGAGCCTGAAGCACAGAAGCTTGGGCTTTGCACACCCTTCAGTGCTGACTTATTGCCCCTGAGCTCCTCCACCACCCTGCATGGAGCAATGGCTCAGAGCAGCCACAGCCATCGCTGTCACCCTGGGCTGGCAGGTCCTGGAGCCTGGGGCTGGGCTGGTGCTGTTGGTGTGAGGACAGGCTCTGCAGTGGAGAGCTGCTGCAGTGGCTAGGCCTGCTATGCAGGAGGCTAGAACTGATGTCTTGTGGATGCACAGGTGCAACAGGGAATTTCTCCAGACACAACCAACAGTTGAGTTTGATGAGGTGTTAATTAGACCATTCATGCAGCCTGAGCTGTTGCAGAGCAGACCATGTTAGCTACCTGCTGTGTCTGCCGGTACAGGCATCCCAGAACTGCTCAGAATTTGCTTGGGGAAAAAATTATGGGATTGTAAGGAATTAACATAGATTTTAACAGCAGATCAGGAATCAAACACAAAGGTTAATGCATGGCTGGATAGCCCATTTGGTGCTGCATGAGAAGAAACACAAGGAAAAGCCATCAGGAAGGAGAGATGCTAAAACATCTTAAAGCTCAGAATGTGTGGTACAAAACTTAGGCTGGTATGTCTGGGTGGGTTTGTCTCTGGATTTTCATGACCCACTGTTCCTCAGCTGGTGTAGCCCAGTTTTTGCCACTGGTAACTCACAAGTTTTGGTGTGTTACCTCACCATGGCAGGAGCTTCAGCAATGCTGGCAGGGTGAGGGCTGGCAGGCACATTTGCCCATGTTAGACTGGCTGTTGATGCTCTGTCACCAGAAAAATTAAAATATTTTTTGTCTGGAGCTACACTTTTCCCCTATTCCTCATCCCAGAGATCTCAGATCTTGTGTCTTTTTGGCTTTTTCTCTGCCCTCTTTCCAGCCTCCTTGGCCCCTCTTTGCTACTGCAGTCACCATTGTTCATCTACCCTCTGGTCACAGAGCCACAGCGCCTCCAGCCAGGTGGCAGAAGTAGGTGACGAGGCTCCCAATAGTCTGTCTTCCCCTTGCAAGGTGCAAAAATTTCTCATCCTACATGATTTTACTGTCTCCTGCTCCTGGTTTTTAATGCCTGTAGAGACTTAACCACCCACCCAGTTCTCTGTGTCTCCTTTTAGCGATGTCATTCCACAGTGGTCCTAAAGGAGCCCATGAAGCTGAAGGTGCACTTTTGTCAGTGGTGGTTAAGCCCTTTCTCCCTGCCAGCTGTGAATATGCCAAGATTGGGAGGGGGCATGTCTTAGTTATTTGTGGGCAGCCAAGTAGGGGTCAGGTTAATACCTGACTCAGTCCTCAGCCCTGCTCCTTTCACCCACATATCAACCCCAAGCCAAGGTTTCTAACACTTATCTGGTAGTGAGAATTGTTAGCTTACAGTTCCTGAAATGGCACAAGTTGAACACTGGGTTTCCCACCAAGGCAAAAGCAAAGAGCTAAAAAAGGGAGAGAGTTTGGTAGTAGTTTGATGATAACTGCCTTTGCCTTATGTCTCTCCCATCAAGAGGATAAAGAGGGCTGTGCCTGTCTGTGCAGGTCAGCACACCTCAGTCAGTTCAGGCATTCGTTTTTATCCAAATAGCAGCGAAAGACAGTGTACGGACAGAGCTTATTGGTTTAAATTAAAGTAAGAAGGAGAAATAAGTATCTGGAGTAGGTGGTATCTGGCAAAGAGAAGGACTCTGGATGAATTTTAGGAATGAATGTGGGCATTTTTCCTGTCCTCTTGCTGAGAAGGACTTCTGCCATATTCGACACAAGGGACTTGTAAACACTGCATTTTTAGAAGCTCTTTCGGCTGTTTGACTTTCTTTAAAAAAAAGTAAATCCTTGCTGTATTTTATTATACAAGCTACCACAAGACTTGTGGTACAGACTGTACCAGAACACCCAACAGATCCAGAGCAAGAATTTTGCGCAATAATTTAAGCCACAAGACAAGGAACTTTAATGATACAAAAGGAGGAGGAGGAGGTCGCTGCAGCATGAACTCAAGCTCTGGTAGCATTGAACTTATGAGTGGCTCAGTTCACAGATATGTTGAAATGAGGTGTGAAGGATGTGATGGCTCATTTTGCAGTGGGTTATATAGCAGGGTCAAGGAGCTGAGATATAAGCAAAATATTTAGCTACTGCGCTTGTAAGAGGAAAGAGGTAATATAGTTGTTGCTTCTGAAACTTAATTTGATTTCTGGAATGCCAGAATCACAGTCACCTATATAGGAAGAACAAAATGGATAAGAAAAGACATAGATGAGATTATGACACTGTGTAAGTACACACTGTACCTTCATTCTGATTACTACCTACAATCTTAGTCATTTCATCTCAGAAAAGATGTAATAGAACCAGGAGGTTACAGAGGGGAGATGAGGATGTGCATAGTGTGTGATTTCTTCATATGAGAAGAGATTAAACAGGCCATGCCTCTTCAGCTCAGAAGAGAGACAGCTCAGAGGGAATGTTACCAAAGCCCAAGAGCCTGTGAATGAGGTGGCCTGTTCACAGTGCAGAATGTAGCTTGGAAGGAAGCTTTGTAAAGAAGGAGGAAGGTTATTCACATGGTATGCAATGGCATTGTGTAATTGTCAGAATGTTGTGGAGGCTAGAGGTAGGTGAGTCCCTATCTCCTGACTCCTTGAGCTCCCCCCAAGGAAATAAAGCCCTCTTTGCTGAAGGCTTGTCCAGCCCTATCACAGATCAGGTTGGTTGAAGAAAGGTGATGCTGAGCAGCTGGAGAATACAATATATCAGCAGATTTATACCTAGTTCATACCAGACTCTGCTCCCCAGAATGAAATTCATTAATACCCTCTGCGGGATAAAGGCTTTGCAGCTTGTGGCATCAGTGAGGTCTAGTACCTCTTTCTGCTGCTGCAGGTATTCAGTTGTGCTGCTGGAACCTGAAGAAGTCAATAAGTGAAGCCTGGGCCTTAAGGACCCTCACCAGCCAACTGAGACACAAGATGAAGTTTTTTCTACCCATCACTGTTGGCTGAGAGGGCAGAGATCTGCCACCCTGCTCTAGGGATCCCCTGGGGCACCACCACAACCACAGGAAGGCCAGTATTGTTCCTGCACTTGGGGCTTGTGCAGGGTAGGGACTCTGTTTTGTAATTCTTCAGGGAGTAGCAGATGAAACAACCTGTGTTTGTAAAGTCCAGCACTCAGGAGTCATTAAGATGCTAAACCACTTGTGTGTCTCTGAAATAAGAACTTATCTCCTTGTGCAGCTGAATTCTTTGTTACAGCATTGCACTTTTTTTTCTTTTTTTCTTTTTTAAAATCATTTAAAGAATGAAAATCTGTAATTATCTGCATGAGAAAGAGATTTCCAATTGTGGATGTCTCTTTAATGTATCAAGAAGAAGCCTAGGAAGTTCCAGAGGCTGGCAGCTGAATCCAGACACACTCAAATGAGAAATAATGTACTTGGAGGCTAATTAACCATGGGAGCAATTTACTTAAGGTTGCAGTAGGTGCTCCATGACTGGCAAGTATTGAATCAGGACAGGAGACATGTTTCAGATTATCTGCCAACACTAAAGGGAAAGTTGTGGTCCTGGGAGATGTGGTTATGGGAGGTGCTCTGGAAGAGGTCGGACTTGACCCATGGTGTCACAATACAGAGTTTGGGTATCAGTACCATCTTGAGGTGTTGCAACCCTCCTGCTCCTTGCCCCCACAGCTCATTCATGGCCTGTGAGGTGAACCCCACCTTGTGCTAGTACTACCATTTCTAGGACAGAGCTGTGAACTCTTTGAGCCACTGAACAATTGAATTACATTTTTCAGTTCTAGCTCAACACAGGGACCCATTCAACCTGGCCTTGAACACTTCCAGGGATGAGGCAACCACAGTGTCTTTGGTAAACCTGCTCCTGTGCCTTATCACCCTCACAGTGAAGAATTTCTTGCTAATACCTAATCTAAACCTACCCTCTGTCACTTAGATGTCCTTATCAAGCTCAGTGATGTCATATCATTCTCAGAATCAAAATCTCCTTACCCAAGATTCCTATTCCTCTACATGTCTCTGATGTGTTCTGCTTTCCCACCTAGAAATGCTGTCTCAGAAGATTTTAAAGACTTTTCTTGAGGATTTTAACATGTGCCCAGGTTTCTGATATGTGGGAATTCAGCCAGGGATATTACATGGGCAGACATTGGGGCTGCCACCCTTCTGAATTCCGGGGCAATGCTGCAGCATTTGCCCCTACAGCCTGTACAGCATGGGCTGAGCTTGTCCCACTGCTCCTGGGAGGGATTTAGTGCACATGTGCTGCAGGGTCAGTTGGTGCTCCCAGAGAGAGCCCGGTGTGTAGGAAAATGGCAGATTTACTGTGCCAGCCCAGCCCATCTGTGCAGCACATGTGCAGGGATCTGAGCTCTCCCGGAAGCGTCTGGTTCACTGTGCCTGCGCCACGCTCATGGAAATTGCACAGTACAGGAGATCCCAAATGGAAATGTGTCACCATTGGTCATTTTGACCTTGTGGATCTTCACTGCCCCCAAAATCTGTGAATGGAGCAGCACAGGTACTATAGGAATAAAGGGATTGGTTAAATCCCTATTCCTAAAACAAGGATATTTGGATACCTGCGCATTACTGCATCTCCACCTCCCCTAGGCTTTCATTTCTTGTTCCTGCAGTACCACTTGCTGGGCTGTTCTAGGTTCCCTCTGGAGAGTAGAGACCATTTCCCAAAACATCTGGGGTGCTCCAGGAACAACTCCACCTCTAAAGGCAGGACTTGAAGAATTACCAGGAACGTCATCTTGCAAAAATCTCAACAAAAGGAAAAAGGAATAAAACAGAAAGAAAGAAAAACAGACATGGAAAAGAAAAATTGAGCTAGATATGTATATTTTGTCATAAGATATTAATATTACCAGAACTAATTGATTTATCTTGCTATTATAGAGGCAGAAGAGGAACACTAAGCAAGCCAGGGCTTTTCTTTCCTGTTTTTGGTCTGCACTGTGCTGCCTGAGTGATGCCTGTGCCCTAGAACAGTTTCTCAGGAGCTTTTTATCAAGAGGCCAGGTAGCTTCCTAGAGATGTGGGAGATGGGGCATATGCATGTCCTGCTTCTGCTGCTCCAGGAGGTTATAATGAGGGTTTGTTTTGCTTTTCAGTTCCTGCTCAAAACCGCTGTAGAAAGTGTGTCTTCAACGGGGCTGTAGTCCCTGTGGAAATGGCAAGGAAAACCAGAGAGCTTGGTCCTTTAAGCTTGGTCTGCTCATGGTTTTGGTCTCTGAGGAGAGAGTGCCAAGCTGAGCCTCAAGAGGTGATCCAATAAAGTCCAGGATGGTTTATTTTCAGCCAGAATGTAAAGCACCTGAGGTTAGAAAACAAGTTGGGCTAATCTTCAAATCCAATTGCAACATATTGATCTTCAAATCCAATACAGATTGTATTCATAATTTCAGTTTAGCGTTCATTAGTCCACTCTTATAGACTTTGTGCATTACATTTTATGCGGCAACCCCTGTACAGAGAATTTAAAACCTGGGGGCTGGGTTTTTTCACTCTTTTGGCATATTTTTGCACACTTAGTTTTATACAACAGCAATGCTTCCTGAGCAATATTTGCAAAATTTTCTTCTTCCCAGGTGACCAGTGTGAGTTGTGGGGAGCTCACACCTCTCCCTATGGCTGCACTGGGGCTGGCCCAGCTGATATTCTCCCTCTGCTCAGCTGGGGAGAAACTGTCCCCAGCCATCATATTGCCACAGGTCTTCCAGGCATGACCCTCAAGAGAGATGTAAAAGCATTTCAGAAAGGCTTTTGCATTTTTTTACAGAGCCTGGGAGCTGAGCTCACAGCACTGCTGGGCAGCAGAATTGAGGATGCATCAGTGCTACAGGAGTTTACAGCATGTTATTGTTTTTCCATTTCTAATTGTATCTCTTGCCTGTCTGCAGGGATTTATTATTGCTGCCTTTGCCAGCATCCTCTTATGCTCCACAGGGTCCAGCTGCCCTTTTGTCCCAGTCTATAATTGACCATGGTCATTAATTTAAAGTCAGTATGATCATTTCCAAGCTATATTTAGCCTGAAGCTTGCTGCTCTTGTTTCAGACCTGATTAGAGGCTCATGTGCCGGAAAGCTGCTGCTTGTCCCTGCCATGACAAATAGTCAGATGGTCTCTCCTCACAAACCTTCCTCCTCCCTACCCTCGCTCATGGGGATCTCCCTGGGGTCGCTGGACCCAGCAGCACTCACCCCTGTGTGGAGTGGGACAGCTGTGACATTGCTGCTGTGTTCCTGGAATCCTTGTGCATCAAACGCTGCCCAACAAAATACAGCATCATTTCCTTTCTCAGCACATTCATGAGCTCAAGCAAATGTCTCCTGTCATGTGTGTGCATTATCATTTCCAAAATGCATCAGCCACGCAGTGCACGTTGCACTCCTGCTCAGACAACGTGTCTGTCCTGTTGGAGTGTGCCTTTGCATGTTTCCATATCCGTGCCCCTAAACATAAGAATATCAGAACTGCTTGGGCTTCCTCATGGGAGCTGCAGTTTTCTGAGGTGCTGTTTGGATTGCTGGGCTGGGAAACCACGTAGAGACTCCTGCATCTACCAGCTCCTCTTGTGGGGGTTCCATATGGTGCCCAAGATCAGGAATTGCTTTGGGTTTGGGACTAGAAGTGTGAGCAGGTGGATCTGTGTAGCCTCAAGTCTGACTCAAACAGGAGATGTCTGGAAGAAATATTTTCTTATTCAGGTCAGAAGTCATCAGGACAATAATACCCATATATGACTTTTACCTTGTCCATGGAAGTGCTGTGGTTAGGCATAGAAATGGAACAAACCAAAAGTGCACCCAGGTCAGAATCCCATCAGTTTGCTAATAGCCAATGCCAAAGAAAGAGTCAAAAAAAGGAAAGCACTTAGCAGTGTTCGTCCAGCTTTTCCTCTCTTCCTCAGGAGCTTCCTGAGCCGGAGGTGGCATTTTTGCACCTAATAGCTTGCTGGGGTTTATTTCCATTATCTTCCGTTTTCCAGTCCTTGCTTGAATCCAGGCAGATTAAACACATATTGGGGGCTAAGAAGTATCTCCTTTTTAGAGGAACTTTTAAAAAATGTTATTGAGAGTTGTTCAAGTCACAGAACTTAATACATACCTCAAGATCCTGTTCCTGAAATGCTGTTGTGTTCTGAAAGCTCTCCCCACCTGCTCTAAAATTATGCCCAGAGCTCTGATGCCTGTTGGGTTTCACTTCGTTGTTCTCAGCTGTGCTTGCTTACAAGCATTTGGATTAAGTAGAATTTATTACTTCTATTTAAGGACACAAAGGCTTCATTAGAAGATATTTGTGGGTACAGTGGCCACCTTTGGTATCTCGGGATGTAGGATGAGTATTGGTTGTTTTAGGATTTCCCCTGTGGCAATACTGGGCTTATCTGGTTTCTTCCTCTGTTTCCCATAGGTTCATGAAGGTGGCCGGTGGCACGGTGGATGCTGTTACCTGGCAACAGTAGGTATTCACCATTCCTTCTATTTTCCAACACTCAGAGCAGTGATCACAGAGGCCGGGAACAGAGCTGATGTGCTCTCTGGGTGTCAAAGGGGCAGGTGTGCTACAGCCACCTCCTGTCCTGCTGAATTTAAACAGGTGAAGGAGGCTCTGCCCTTCTTTCTTGAGCCTCTCAAACAATTACAGGAGTGGATGTAATAACCTTTACAGCTACAGAGTGTAGCTGAGACACAGGATAAAAATACCACTGCCTGCATGCCTGGCCTGCCACACTGCTGGAAACAGAGCCCTAAACTGGACTGCTGAGTCTCCAGAGGCAGCTGGGAGGACAGTCAACTCTGGCTGTGGCCTGGGTAGGGACAACAAGGAGGCAAAAGCCACGTGTGACGGATGTATGGGACTATCTGAAAGCCCTTTTCCTTTCACCCCAGTCACTGTCTCCTCATGCCCACTGGCCCAAATCTGGCTCATCCAGACAAGAGAGAGGCATCTTAGTCCAAGGGTAAACACATAATGGCCCAGCCCCCACTGTGCTTTGTAAGGGTGTCCACAGACACACCGCTGTGTCCTACATGCAGATGGAGCCCCAGGAGCAGATATCAGTTAAAAAGGGATGAACATCCAAGATCCTGGCCCAGCTGAGGCTGAAAGAGATGATGTTACCTGTTTTTCCTCCTGGACCTACAAATGCCACATTTCAGAAGAGCAAAGGAAGCTCTGAGCTGTAGCACTGAGTGTAACAAGCACCATGTGCAGGGAGAGGTTTTCTTATTTGAGGGAAAATCCAAAAATATCCTTTTCTTCCTCTTTTTTCCACCTGTCCTAGTTTTCATGTTGTGGCTAGAGGTAGGCTCCCCAGCAGGCTGAGGCTCTCTGCACTGGGAGTGCAAATGCCAGTGCAAAGGTGAGGCACTGCACAAGCACAGCAGTGACCACCAAAACTGATAGCAAGAGGGTTTGTGGGGCAGGCAAGACTCTCTCCTACCACAGAAAGGACACATTTCAGACACAAGTAGTATTCACTGGAGGGAAAAAAACTATTATGAGACCATTCTGTTCTCAGAAAAAGTGGATTTGCTGTCATGCTGGGTTATAGTTTCCATGCAGGACACTGGCCTGAGCAAGGGAGCCAGGGTCTCAGGTGCAGGGTGTGCTTGACTGTGCTGACACAGGTTGTGTTCCCCAGCTGATCCTTCACAATGAGGTGCTCGGGGGGCTTGGCTGAGGAGCAGTAGTGGGATTTGTAAATCTATCACTTGTAAAAGCCCTTTGGAGACCTGCTCTCAAGTAGAGCTCAGTGGGGTTTAACATACGAGGTTTTCTTGCAAGTGCACCCGTGGTCTCTGTGTCTGTGTGTTAACCTTGGAGGCTTCTGCAGAAGCAACTGTTGGCATCGTAGAGGGGTTTATAGCACCAGACATGACCAGCAACCTGTAGGTCCTATTCCCTGCCAGGCAGCAGCAGCTTGCTGCAAGGGGGACAGTGGGGTAGCAGAGCAGTTGGAGCAGGATTTGTGTTACTTACAGGCTCATGCTGTGCAATGATGATCTATGTCTCCTCTGGGAATTTGCTTTTCATGATTACACGATGTGCTGATCGCATTTACTTAGTCCAGGAATTTGCTTTCTGCAACAGAGCTTGATGGCTGGGCCAAGCCCTTGGATGAGTTGAAGGAACAATCTTCCAGGCTTCAGATGTGGAGTTTCATCTGGTGTGCAGGGAATCTGCCTGCATGGCTGCTTTGAAACCTTTTCTTACAGGATCAGTCTGAAGTGCTTGTCAGCTCTGGTGCTGAAGCAGCAGCTTATGGTTGGGAGGGCTGGTGCAGCTCCCCACAAGGGTCAGCAGGGCTGAGCTGCTGCCTGCTGACCCATTTCCAGTGCACTGTTCCTGCTTCTCCCCCAGGCAGTGTTTGCAGCTCTGGAGATAGCACTCATATGTGATTGTGAGGACTGGCAATGGCCACAGCTCTGAGCTGGGCTTCTGTACTGTTTATGAATAAATGTCAAAACAGTGTCTCATCCCTCTGCTCCAAACAGCAAAACAAAACAAAACAAGTTCCTTTGTATCCAAGAAGAAAATTATTAGCAGGAAACTAAACTGCTGTCTAATTTCAAGTATGAGTATTTCAGTTCCAAACCCTAACATTCTCCTGGGATATTGGTTATAAATTTGTCAAATCTCTTATTCCTTTGAAAATTCTGTGCTCAATCCAGAAAGGGAATTGAGAAGAGAATATATTGCAAGGAGCCCTATTCTCTGTGTGAAAACAGAACATATCTGAAATTTAACTGATAGAAAAGTGACACGAAGTAGAAATAAGCAGCTCACCAGTGAGCCTCACTCACTCAGCTGAGTATGGTTTCACTTACATACATAACTCAGCATGTGTGCCTCCTTCTTCAGAAGTAAAGTGTTGCTGGAGAGGGATGTATGAATGGCTTCAAATGCTCAGGGAATTTCCTCTAAAGGAGGGTGTGACAGTGGCTCCAAGAGCTTTCGCCTTTCCCTGGTGATTTAGATTGTTGTGTTTGCTTATGAGTAAACGCAGACCCTGTCAGCCTTTGGATGTGGGTTTCCACTGCTCAGAATCCTCCCCACAGCCATCTCTTTGCTCTGCACTGGTGTCCTCACACATGGTGAAGATTCCTTGTCTGCTTAAACCTGCAGCTATGCCCAGTTCCATCCCCAGGCACACTCTCTCAGTCTGCATAACTGGTTTTCCATTCAAAGTCTTGCACACAGCTCCAAGTTTGTTATCTTTAATGGGCAAATCCTCATGCAATGCTGCCTCTGAAACACGAAACACTATTACTTATAGGGAAAGTAAATGTTTACATCTTCAAAACCAGTGGACATCTGTCCCTGTGGCTTCTTGGAGAATGCCACCTTCTCTTCCAAGATACAAAGTCACTTGTCCAATGTGGCAAACCAGAGGTGCCTGACACACAGGCATGCGTGAGATATTTCTTAAAATGCTTTTTCCTGACTTGGTTTGGGTGACATCTCTTCTGGCCTAATCATGTTGAGTGTGCAGGGGGAGATGCCCATGGGCAATAGCACAGGGCAGATTTCCCAAAGGTGCCAGAAGAGAGTTGCCCAGCATGGGCACACCCAGCAGTGTATATTTGAGCTCACATCAGCCCACTGCGAGTGCTCAGAGTGCAGTGTCTTCACAGGCTGTGCCTGAAGGAAGAGGCTGCAGAAAGGAGTCTCTGACCCATTTGTACCCATGTGGTGGTTTTAAAGTCAAACCCACTACAACCTGTAAATAAACCTGATCAGAGCACTGCTTTGCCCACTGGCTTGCAATCCTCTTCATTGTCTGATGGAAGGAACAGTTCCTGGCAGCACCATGGCCCTGGCCACCAGCACATTTCCAGGCAATGCCAGGGCAAGGCTGGGGAGATGGCACAGGCCAGGGATGGCTCTTGGTGGTGGACAGGCAAATGCATTTTGTCTGGTGGTAGAGAAAGGCGTGGATGTGAGTTGTGCCTTTGGGGTCAGGGAACAGCCCCCAGTCACTCTTCATCAATGCATTTATTAGCTGACTGGAGGTGGGCAGCACCTCTCCTCTGTGCCTGCAGGTCTTTGGAAGGAGCAGGTCGCATCCTGCCTCTCTTCTCCATGAGAAGCAGTGTGGTTCCCCCATGTCCTGCACTGCAGACACCCTCTCCTCAGGAAGATGCTCGTGGCTCAGGGCCACCTGCCAACAGAGGTGTCTCAGTTTCACAGCTGCAGTGGCAGCAGGGTGTCATGCTGGCCGTGAGGGTCTGCCCTGCCTGGCGTCCCTGGCAGGCGGGTGCCCTAATTCCAAGCAGACTCTCCCTGTGGCAGCAGGCAACAAAGTAGATCCGGAAATTCCTGAGCTTTGGGAAGTGGGCTTTAATGTAATTAACTGCAACAGAAGAAGAGGTCAGATAATAGGGGCAAAGGTTTCTCTTTAAAATGAAGAAGGATGTAAATGAAACCAGCTGCCCAGGAATCAGTGCACGGCCTTCATTAAACAGGGTATGATGCTTTTGGTTCCATACAGCAAATCATGGACCTTGCCAGAAAACCATTTCAAAAGCAACACAAGACCTGGAGGTGAGAGGACAGAGACATGTAGGCAGCCCCCAGATCACCCAAGTGCTCTGGTGCCTGGCACTGTCCCTCTCTGGGAGGCAGTGGGGAGCTGTGTGCAGCCTGGCCGTGCAGCCTGCTCAAGAACAAGGGCGTTTCTGACTGGCAGCTGTGTTCAGCTCTGCCTCACTACTGTTCTCAGCTCATCTTTGTCCCATGCTACAGTTCCATCCAAGGGTGGAGGGCAGGAATTGGGGTGGTTCATTTCATAGCACTGGCATAAATTCTTGCCCAGCCCTTGGCTGAGTCCTTCCCCTGCACCACGCTCTGGTTTGGCCACCTCTGGAGAGACCCAGTCAAACCTCCCTTTGCAAAGTGGGCTGATCTCATCCTGGGTTTCTATGGCATAGTCAAATGATGTTTTTAGAAATGGGGTCATTTAAGTGGAGCAGGGAGAATTTGTCTCTGCTTTGTGATAATAGGCTTCCAAAGTATAATAGGGCACCCAAAAGTAGATGTACATGGCTCTTCCTTCAAGATGTATGTCTCATCTGGGATTTAGTTGCTAGATCCCTCTTTTTCTTGGCCGGCTCTTCTCATGTTCTTGCAGACTGTCTGTTCACAGAGATAGTGGCATCAAACTGGGCGACACAATGGCTCAGCTCTGTATATAATTGGCCATATCCTCTCCTGAATTGTGAGAAACAGCATGGTCAGTCCTCACAGTATGCATGCTGATGTCTCCTAGGCTTCAGGGCCAATTCTGTTACTAAGCCATACCCAGAGCCCACTGAAAGAACTGTCAGCCTGCATTGGAGACAAACAGCTTGCCCAAGAGCTACATGTGCTCTGCCTCTGCAGAGTCATGGCTGACAGAGACCCCTGCTCATGCTGGGGAGGGTCTGTCCATTCATCCCCTTGCCCAGCTTAGGAGAGGAGGATGTCACCCCGGGGCTGGCTCAGGTCAGCTGCCTGGCAGATATTTGTCAGTGCTGGATATCTCTGCAGCTGCTGCTGGCTTTTTTGGAAGTTGAAGAATTGTAACTGTTTTAGGTTGTTGGATTGTTGCTTTTTTTTAAAGTCAAGTGCACTGAGTCACTGTAAATATCAGCAAAGCTGCAGCCTTTACTCCAAGGAATAATCCATGCCTAATGAACTCTTCTCCAGCTTTAAAGGCCTGACAATTGTTTGCATTTTGTGGATTTCTATAGTGCCTATACTGATGGTTAAAGTTGCCAAAAGGAAGTGCCCTTAATTCAGTGAGATGAAGCCTACAGCATTCCTAAGATATCAGCACAGACCTCAGTTCCTCTCCCTTCCTCACAGGCCTTGTGCAACCATTTTCCCTTTTTCCTCGTCTGAGGAGGATGAAACTACCTGTTGGCAGCTGAGGACTTCTCAGGCAGATTTGCAGGAGATCCTTGCCCATTTTAATAAAGCTTGTAATTGTCTTCATGCTCTGTTTACCCACCCAAAACTGAGGTGTTCCAGTCTTCATGCTGCCAGGAAATATGCTACCAAGAATTCTTGATACTGAAGAAGGAATACTGATACTTTATTTCTGCACTTCATGCCTCTACCAGTCTCCATTTCTTTGGGTTCTTAATGAAGGTGTAAAAAAAAAAAAAAAAAAAAAAAAAAAGTGACCATGGCATATATTCCAGGGTATTTCTCTTTCCTGTAGGGTCTGGGCTATGCATCTTCCCAGGCTGCCTCCACATGATTTCTGGGAGGACAGAGCCTCCTCTGGGTCTGCTGCTGGTCCTCTCCCCTTGGCAGTGAAGCTGCATGTCAGAGCACACCTTGTGCTTGAATGAGGTGATGAGGAGATGCAAGCTTGTCTTTGCTCTCCGAGAGGTTTATCCTGAGTTCTGGGACCATATTGGCCAAAGAGCTAAACCCTGCAGAAAACCAGATGCATTGGAGGGGTCTTATACAGACTGAGGTCTACCTAACTCCACCTTTTCCCTGTGAATGCAACCTTTTTTTATGTCTTTCATCCAGTTTTCGGCCCAGGTGACGGGGTTTTCAGTCCACAGCAGTCTGAAAAAGTAATTTCTGTTCAGTTTTTAAGTGCGGTGCTAAAATCCAAACATCTGCCATCCCCAGAGAACACTGCTTTGTAATTTTGTCTTAAAAAGTAATCTGTGTAAACCCCAGCACTGCCTGCTGCTCACAGGTCTGCTCTCCTCCCAGCAGCCAGTGGTTCGATGGTGTGTAAGTGATCGCAATGATTTTGAACACTTCCTAAATTCTCTCTGGAGATTATCTCTGCCCTTAGCACCTTCCAGTCACTGTGGATGCACAGAAATGCCTCTTGCCTCCTTACCCAGGTCACACAATGTTGGGGTGTGCCTGGCATGTTCCCCTGCTTCGCTGGGGACACAGCTGAGACTCCCCTATGCCTAGGGGAGGGTTGACAGAGGAGGTTCTTCTCATTGAATGCATTTGCAAGCTGAGCCTGTAATAGAATTCTGCTTTGGGACAGTTAGGGACTTGGAGTGCGGAGATACAAAAATCCTCTCCAAGCACTCGTGCATGTTTCACATGTGCCAGGTGCTCTGTCTGAGGCTGAGTAAGCCCACAGCATCCTTTGGGGGTGCTCCTGCATTCCAGCACCCAACTGAAAGCCACTACAACTGCTATAGCTGCTCACTGGTGCAGATGAGATGCATGTCATGGAGAAAGCAGCCCTGAAAAGGTGAATCCACCTCTCTTCAGAGCCCAGGTCTTTAGCCCATTATGCATCCCAGCACCCACAGCTGCACTGGGATCAGCAGGGAGGGAGAAGTGTCTGTGTAACTCTGGTGAAATCCCAGTGGATGTAGATCTAGTGAGTGATGGGAGACAATGACTAAGCCCCACCAACCTCATCCAGAGCTGCTGCTGTTCCTGGGAACCTCCGTCCCCCCAGCATGGCTCTGACATACTCTGGGGCTTGCTGTGGTGAGTGGCTGATGCACAATGCAGATTTTGGAGGAGAAAGTTCATAAAGTTTCTCTTGCAAACCTATTTATCAGAAAAAGGGCTGGCCCAGGGGTATGCCAGTGCATGCGTGCTGCAGCAGGCATCCTGTTCCCTGCAAAACTGGCAGGAGTCTCTGGGAAATGTAAATGGCAATTTATCTTTGCATGGAAGAGAGGTGACAGCCCAAAACTCTTCCTCAGGAGGAGCAGATTGGGATTACCTCTAAACACAGGGTATGTGCAGTCAGGACAGAATGCTTTACCTTATGTCCTGGAGCCAGGAGACAGCAGTGAGACATTTCAGAGCCTTCCTCTCACACTTAGAGACAGATGATTCACATTGTTATGGGCAGCACTGTAGCTGTACTTCATAAAATCAAGCACATGGAGAGCAGGAATCAGCCCCCTGTATGGGAAACACTCCCTGGCATTCACAGGCCAGAAGATATTTCTGTGAGAGAAGGAATTCCTCTGCTGGTAACAGCCTCAACATTTCTTGACAGGGGAATTTAGCTGTGGAATTTTCTGGAAGAGTGTAGGTTGTGCAAGAGTGTTGCAAAGCCTTTGCAGGTGCCATTTTGCTCCCAGCCTTTAGAATACTGCCCCTAGAGTTCCACCAGCAAAAGTTAAGAAATTTCAAAACTTCCCATGGTTCCTGAAGTGCAGGATGCTCAGTGTTCAGGGTGTCCACCTTACATCCTGTTTTGAAGACTGAAGCATCTGCCAGACAGACATGGCCAGAGGGCCAGGATAGGACAGGGTGCAAGCAGGGACCCCCCAGAGCAAAGGGAGCTTCTTGGTATGGAATAGAACAGGAGGACGTTGTCTGGGGCCAGAGATACTTCCAGCTGTCTGACCTTGTCTTCTTATTTTCCTTCCAGTTACTACATTGATGGTCGAGTGGCCAAAGTGACAGATTTCCTGAAAACACGCCTGTTAGACACACTCTCAGACCAGATCAGGAAAATCCAGAAGGTGAGTGAGTGCGAAGGGTCTGCAGGGACAAGGGGACACCTTGCCAGCAGTGCCTGGCTGTGGCACAGCTCATGGCCAGAGCTCAGCATCAACACACTGCCAGGGGAGCTGGTGAGGGGAAGGGAGGGAGACTGGCTGCTGGGCCCCGTGCTCCCAGCAAAAAGGCACCCCAGGGTGAAACACCAGGCAGCACAAAGCCTGGCCCCAGGGCAGGATGTGCAGTGGGTTTTGAGGGAAGTGGCCACAGGCTGCAGCACAGCATGGGCTGTGCAGGTGTGCTGGGACACAGGCTGGATGCACAGGGCAGGAACAAACACCACACAAAGCCCTGCTAAGGCAGCTGACTGGCTTGAGTCTCTTATCTGTCTGTTCTTGAAGGGAGCAGCATGTAATGATGGTGAAACTGAACTTGTTCCCCAGAACAAGGAGAGGAATGAGCAGCCAGGTGGTGCCAAACCTTCCTGAGCACAGCTGGTGCCATGTCTGCTCAGGAGGGGCCTCCTACCACCACATCTTGCCCCAGTTGCTCACAGTGCCTGGAAATGCTGCTTGCAAAGTAGTGACAGCTGCATTCCCAGAGTGATTCTCACTGATGGAGAATTGTGACCATTATGAATTAGTGTCCTTTCTCCCTGATGATCATGTTTTGACTGTGTCAAAAAACCCAGTTGTTGCTGGCCTGTGGTGTCAGTGTATGGCTCTGCCTGGCTCCTGAGTGCTCCTTTCCTCACTGGTTTGGGGGACCCAGCTCGCACCTCTAACAACAGGATACATGATAGGGGCTTTGCAGGGTCCCCATGCTTCGGCTGATAGAGGGGCCAGGGCTGAGACTGACACACTCAGCTGTCAGTCCTGAAAGAAATAAGGAACACCTAGAGAGCAAAAAGGCCTTAGGGACTAGAAGAGATGTCCATCCGTCTGTCTTGTCTCAGTTTTCAAATCTTACCCCTCACCACAATGTCTCACTTGTAATTCCTGCAGGGAGAAACCATAGAATGAGTAAACAACTCTGAGGCCCTGGGAAAGGGGATGAGAGGGTCAGTGCAGCAAAGCTGGAGGAGAGAAGCTGCTTGTGAGCCCTCTGGCACAATCTGGGAGTTATCCATGTATGTGGATGATACTCCTGCTGTGGGGGAGGCATGGCACAGTGGCCAGTGGAATCACTGTGGGGCAAGCAAGAGACACCAGCTGACCCAGCCCCCATGGGTATAATGCCCTGCCATATGTGGTGACATGTGTCCCACCTCTGCTGCAGGTTGGAACCTGCTGGAAATAGAGTGGGACTCCATCCATCCCCTGACCAGAAGCAGCAAAGAACTGCCCTTGGTGCAGTTTAAGGGAACCTTCACACCTATGGGCCAGAATTTGGTCTGCACAGGGCAGGGCTGGGGAAGGGTCTCCTGGGAATGCCAGTGTGGCTGAGCAAAAGCACAGCACTGGGTGCTAATAGCCTCCAGCTTGGCTCTGAGTCCGTGCATCCTGCCGGGGCTGATTAGAGCAGCTGGACTTGTCCACTTCCCTGTTTTATTGCTTCCTCTCCGACCGGGGAAGGTGGCGGGCTTAGATAATTACAGGCAGGATGCCAACACCTCTGGGGCTTCAGTCAGGGTTGTCGACTCTCACAGGCTGTGAGTGGGAGGCAGCCCAGAGCTGGCGTATTTAACATCTTTGAGGGATCCCAGTCCATCCAGCACATTCCAGCACTCCTCACTAATGGGGCAGGATCCATCAGGCTGTGCACAGCGCTCCTGGGGCCGCTGGGTTTGCAGACATCTGGTCTTGGGAGCTTGTCACCCAGCCTGGAGAAGTGGGATTGCAGGAGAGGGGACAGGGTGTGGTGCCGAAGGTTGCTCAGGCTGGGAGAGGGCAGCTCTGGCCATCTGAGCCCTCCTGTCCCATCTGGAATCTCACAGGTGTCTGCACTACCAGCTGAAGCCCTGTAAGGGGTGGGCCAGCATGGTCAGACCTGCATGTCCCACCTGTGCCACGGATCCCTCAGGTGGCAAAGCAGCCCCTGCCAGGCTGTGGGACTGACTATTTGTGACTGGAGGAATGCCACTGCTTTCTCCTTGAGTGCCCACCCAGATTTAATCCACGTGGCTCCAGTATGTGGCCCAGTGCTCCCACACTGCAGAGCCATTGGGGCTCGGGGGCTACGCATGGCTGGCAGCCACCTTGAAAGGGGCTATGGAGAGCTAAGGTGACATGAGAGGGCAATCTGTAGGACAGAGTGCAGGGGGAGATCACAGGGGAAGAGCAGGATCTGGGACTGGGAACATGAGAGTACATTTGGGAGCAGCTCCAGAAGATGTGAGAGGACGTGTGGCAGTGGCAGGAAAGAGTGAGGAATAGTCTCCCACCACTCAAGATAAAGACACAGAGTGACATGCCATGGCCAAGCAGGCACTGACTGTCCAGCAGCACCATCACTGAAGGTCTCCACAAGTCTTCCCATGAGACAGGAGATGTATGGCTTGGCTTTAAGTCCCAGGTTCACCAGAGTAATTTTGGTTGCTTTTGTCTCTCACACAGGTAGTGAACACGTACACACCAGGGAAGAAGATCTGGCTGGAAGGTGTTGGCATGACCTCAGCTGGAGGCATGAACAACCTCTCCGATTCATATGCAGCCGGGTTCCTGTGAGTGACACTGGCTTGCCAGCACCAGGGCACTGCCACCCCCATGGCTCTGCAGGCTGAGCTGCTGCAAAGGCACTGCAGCTGGAAGAGGGCACGCTCCAGGCCCCTCGCAGCCTGAGTATTGTTAATTTCTCCATTTCATACCTATTACTCCTCCTCAGCTCTGCTTTCAATTTTCTCTCCTTTGAAGCTACAACCATTCCTGGCTCCTGGGGCTTTTCCAGTGGCACAGCCCCATGGCCTGGACAACCTGCTGCATAGCCCAGTTCATATCTTCAGAGCTGGCTGTGATCACGAAAGATGGAGGAAGATTATCTAAGCTTTGCAGGGAAGCACAGGGACATGCCTGAGCTATTTGGGCTGTGGCAGGCTGTGAGAGTTGAAGATCTTTCCCAGGGAATGTGAGAAGACAGGCCAGTGCAAAGGTCTGGTCCACCCTGCTCAGACAGAGGGTGCAGAGTGCTGGCAGGCTGGGGAAGCACCCCAGGCTCTGGGCAGAGGGCTGAGATATTGGGGTGCACACGGGGGCTCAGGCATGGGTTTGAGATGTGCAAGTTTGGCACAGCTGGGGCAGGGGAAGAGACATGCAGACTTGCTGGGGCAGGGATAGGGGGAACCAGTTACCACCCAGCTAAAAACCATCCAGAGGCTTCAGCTCAGGAGCTGGAGCAGGGATCAGGCTGGATGCATGAGAGCAGCTGTGCCACTGGGACCAGGCAGTTCCCCCACAGTGCTCCCCCCATGGTGCCCTGGCTCTGTTCCCTCTGTCCCCAGGTGGCTGAACACGCTGGGCTTGCTGGCCAGCCAGGGCATCGACGTGGTGGTGCGGCATTCCTTCCTCGACCACGGCCACAACCACTTGGTGGACCAGAACTTCAACCCCTTGCCGGTAGGTCTGCCCAGGGCTGTCATGCTGGTGCTGGCTTCTCCTTGCACATTTGGGGGGATTCTCTCCTTGTGGCCTCTCTGAACCCTGCTGGAAAATGACTTTTCCAGATCTGTTCCTTACGGTGTAAATAGGAGACGTTAGTTCTGTCAAGTGCTCCATGTTGGAGGCAATTGGGAAAGCAATACCTCTGTAGCTGAAATTTCATCTAATGCCCCAGGGCTGGTAGCACAGGGGGGAGGCTGGTACCATTGAGGGGTACCAGGGCAGGCTGGCGAGTTGGAGGGATGGCTGGGGCAAGCAGCTGGATCGTTCATGTTGGGCTGGCCCAAGGGAAGCCAGGCTGGAGCTTCAGCACCTGATTTCATATTTCTAGAAGCCAAAATGAAAGCTTCACAGCAAGCAGTGGTCCTCATCAGTGCCCCAAAACATCCCTCACTCTTAAGAAACACCTGGGCAGGGGGGAACTCCCAGAGCACATGATGCTGATAAGGAAACCATATGAAAAATCCTGTTAAAAGTAGCATGTTTTCTTTTCCTCTGGTGTTAGTAAATATACTGCCTTGTAAGCAGAGAGCCTGGCCGAGCGGCTGGGTGCTCTGCATCTCTCCTAGAAGGGATTTACTGGTCCATGACCCAGCAAGACACTGCCAGTAGGCTGGGGGTCCCTGCTGGAGATGTGCACAACCCTGACACTGTGAGCCTGCTCTTGATGCTGTGCTGGGATCTCAGGGGCGGCTGAAGAGGAGCAAAGTCTGAGGGAGCTGCATCTCAGTCAGCTCTGCCTACTCAGACAATGAAAACAGCATCCCTGCAAAAGCATCCCTGAGCATCAGGCTGGCTCCAGAGAGCAAACCAGTGAGCAGGAGAGCATGGTCCACTGCCTGTGCTGCTCTGAGTGTCTCCTGGGGCACCTTGGTCTGCTCCCACATGCAGACTTCCAGCAAGCATACCTGCCAGCTCTGGGGGGAGCCTGGGGGGCTTTGAGCTTTTTTTGAGATGAACCTGAGCTAGCAGCTAGCACTTGATGGATTTTTTCTAAAGAGCCAATTTCTCTGACTAAGCCAAACGACTCCCTTTCCCAGGGCTTCAGAGCCCCCTGGTTTGCTCCTGGCTGGATGGGTGCAGGCCAGCTCCTGCCTGCTGGTTGCACGAGGGTTGCAGATGGCTGTGGCCAGCCCTCCTGGCACAGCAGGGCAGAGGGTGGCCCATGGCCAGCTCTCTCGGCACAGTGGGGCAGCAGCTCCAGAGCGGCTGGAGAAGGAGTGCAGTTCAGAACGGGATTAAAGCCAGGGAAGGAGTTAGAGAAATAAACTCCAGGCCGTTAAACACAATGGAAGTCTTTAACTTGGATTTTGCTGTTGTTTTAAAGATAAATCTCCCAATAGGTTAGGTGCCAATTGCTGTCATGGTTGTTTCCTCACTCTCCCATGTGCTCCAGCACTCATCTCACATCCCACCACTGTGCTCCTGCACAAACTCTGGCAGGTGCTTCCACAACCCCTTCCCCTCCACTCCTGTGCCATAAAAGAGCCACAGGCAGGTGAAAAGAGACAAAGAGTTTAGAAGCTGCAAACACCGTAAAGCCCAGCAAGACCGGCCCATGACCTGCTCCGCGGGATAGCGGCTGCTCTTTTCCCGTGGGAGCTATCAGGAAGATAAAAGGCGCTGGCTGTACCTGTGCGGGGCGGCGGCGCTGTGAAATACAATCTGCTCATTAGCTGCCATGATAAAGAAGTTTCTGCACGCCGGCTGGGCGTGAGGCAGCTCTCAGCTGCCTGCTGAGAGAAGGGCTGCGCCGCCACAGCATCAATCGCAGCTCCAGCTGGCAGCTCCTCAGGGAGCTGGGAGCCAGGTCTGGGCTCCCCATAGCACTCTTTGCACCTCCTTCTCCTCCCCTGCCACTGCTGATGCCTGCTTGTCCAATAAGAGGATGGTCTCAGCTGGCAGCAGTGTGGCCAACGGGCACTGAAGCTTCACACTGAAATTAGGAAGATGCTTACATCTCTGCTGGGCTTCCCACACACAGCTGACTGATGACTTAACCAGCATCTTGTGGCTTTGGGGACATCTTGCAAGAGACATGGTCGTTGTGTGCCCCTCCAGGTCCTTCACCCATGGAAGGGCAGCTTGAGTGCCTGTCCTTGCTGCCAGAATTACCTGTCCACTTTCCCTCTGAGCTCAAGCGTTTTACTGCCTTGTTATTTTTGAGATAACGTTTTCATGTATGGTTGGAGTGCTTTTTCTTCCTGAGTGATTGGGGCAGTCAGCTGTATTGTGGCAGTCAGCTGTCAGAGAAGCCCTTCAAATAAAGCCTTTTGCAGGTACAATAGTCTGCCTGCCCGCACTTAAACCTGTACATGTGTGGGAGTAAGGAGTGGAGGGACGGCGAGCAGAAGCAGCACCAATATTCGCTCTTCACAGGGCAGTGCCTTGGAAATGCTGATCCAGCATTTAGTATCTCTAGGATCATTCAGGCATGCAATGTACATACTCTATCTCTCTTTCCTTAATATCTCTCTGAAACAGTCCAGAGGGAAGTAATACATTTATTTCACCCCAGGCAGGCATGAGATTTCTCTTCAGATTCTTACAGAATGTTAAAGGCGTTTTTCAGTGTTTTTCCACGTGGTACTCGCCTCTTTTTTTATTCATCCTTGGTATTGATTTCTGCTCCCTTAATGTGCAGTGCTGTAAGGTTATATCTATGCAGAGAAAAAACTTGGGCATATTTCTAGGCAGGGCTTGAGGAACACAAACCCCATGGAAAAGCCAAAGCTGAAAACCAGACTTCCATTTCCTGCGGCTCCTCATGGACCTTCCTCTATCGAGTATGAGTGGTGAGAAACTGAGTTTGGTAGACACTTCAAAGTTTTTTTCTGCATATAAGATTCATATGCAGGACGAGAAAGTCCTGGAGGGATCAAGGGTGAATCGACAGCAGGGGCTGCCTGCTCAGCTGTGGTGGTAGAAGACAATATGATGTCGCCTGTGAATTGATGGCGTCCTTGAGAAAGCATCACAGCAGTGCGAAGGTCTGTGCCCAGTGGTGCTGTGATCAGATGCTTGGATGCTGCGGGTGATTTTTCACCTCCTTGGCTTTGCCCAAAGGCACTGAGGAGAGCTCAATGGGAAAGAACATTACTGTGTGTCCTGGAGGAGGGAGGGCCCTGGGCTCATACTAGGTCTGTCTGACCTGTCCCCAACACCTCTGCATTAGGGAATGGGTTGGGTTGGGCCCCCCCAGTTTCCGTGTCCAAGGAGGAAGGGGCCCTGCGGTGAGGTGCCAGGAACGGGAGCGGGTCCCGCGGCCACGCTCCCGCCCGCGGCACGTACGCGCTCCCCGGTGCGCTCATTAGCGGAGCCGCCTTGGCCGGAGGCGCTGCTAATGGCAGCTCAAGGTCCCAGCCGTCTCCCCATCGCTCCCTCTCCCGCCCCTGCGCTGCACCCGAGGGGCTCCGCCCCGGGCCGCGGCTGCGGGGGCTGGTCCTCGCCCACCTGTAGCCGTGCCCGTCCTGGGGGACCAGGGGAATCCAGCGCTGCTGCTGCACCCGCCCGTCTGCACATCCACCGGAGTCACCGCGCTGCGCACACGCGGCCGGCCGAGCTGCCGGAGCAGGACTGTGGCTGCTGTGCCCCCGCGGGGACCCTCGGCTCCAGGTCACTGTCTACGAGAGGGTGGCCGGGTCGGACTGCAGCGTGCCGGGCGCCAAGTCTGGGAGTGACAAAGGGTGGGGAGAGGGAGCAGGTTCAATGCAGCTTGCACGGACACACACACACACACACACACACACACACACACACACACACACACACGCACGCACGGAAGCTGTTCCTGATGACTATAAATCTGCTGCGCGGGTGTCTGGCACCCCCATCTGCCCTGCACGCTAGAGCACTGACTCTGGTGGGAGTGATGCCTGCAGACAGGGAAGGGGTGGGAGAGACAAGGATTGGCAGGGACTGGACTGTTATGAGAGGACGTTTGCTCTGGCCACGGATGGGAGGAATGAAATCCCGGGCAGTTCAGGTGTGCACGGGGGAGAAGCTCTCCCATGAGATGTCAAGTTAAATCATGGTCCGCTGAAGGGCAGAGTGGAAATGGTGCCCTGTGGAAGTCTCCCAGCGAGCCTAGGCACAACTGCCTGGAGCAGGTTTGAGCAGGGCATCCACTCCACTGCCTTGTCCTTTCTATCGTGGCTCAAGGACTGAGGCATTGTCTGCTTTCTGCACCCTCTTTCCTCCAGGAGTTCCAGGTTAGCTCTGAGGATCATTGTATCTGTGAACAAGAAGACAGATATAAAGCAGCTAAACTCTGCTTGCTGTCACAGTGTGTTAAGGGGCCTTTCCCTCTTGGTGCACCAGAAAAAAAGGTCTCTGAAGTGCATATGCATGGACTCTCAATGGATCAAAGCCATGCTGTGGCTAGCAGCTCTGGCACCCACCCACTGGAGCTGCAAGACATGTGCAGAGCTGGAGCCGGACTCTTCCTCCTGCACTTGAGTCTGGGGCAGAGACAAATTCCATCTGGGACCAGCAGCAGCAGTTTGGTCTTGGAAGGATGGACACAGCCAGAGTTTACATCTTCCAGAGGCACCATGCTAGTGCTAAATCTGCCCAGTTGGTCACTGAGCCAACGCAGGGCTGTGGATGAGGTGGGACAGAAAGACCATTCCCAGAGTGGATTGATGTTCTGTAAGAACAGGAAACAGAAAAATTGCATTTGGTTTCCAAGCCCTCTGATCTGGCAATTCTGCTCCCTTCCTGTAGCCTGCATCGCCTGGACCCTGTTAGGGAGAGGTGATGACAAAAGAGAGATTTGGCTGTTCCTCCATCTGCTCAGATCCCAAGAAGGTGGGGAGGCCACTGGCTGGAGCCAGGCTGTGATGGACAGTAGGCAGGGGTGACATCCTACTCACTACTTTCCTGTTTCCTGGGCAGGCTGTCCCCTCAGTGCCACTGATGCCTGGCAGCAGTTCCTGTGGCTGCTGCTCCCACAGTAGGAATTTTGCTGTAGACCACTTGCTTGAGGAGAAAGCTGCAGGAAGATGTAAAGGCATAAGGCAACGCAGGAAGGAGTGGTGTGAGATGAAGTGTTCGCAGCCGTTAGAGCAGGAAGGAAGAGGATCAGCACAGTGAAAGCAACAGATGCCCAGGCAGAGATATCAGCAGCTTCAGAGGACTGGCGGTGGGGCACTTGCTGGGATGTGGCCTCAGCAAAAAAGGGATTAGTCAGGGTTGGCTATTCTTTCCATAGGTGGAGGTGGCTGGATCAAAGCAAAGGTCTGTCCTGCCCAGGAGGGGCAGAGCAGAGGGAAGAGGCAAGGGGCCACTTCACTGCAGCATCTCTGTGCTACCTACTCTGGGGGTACCCCTGCTGGTACCCCCAACCTCTGTCAGGTCAATCCACTTGAAGCCCCCTAGTTTGGAGCTAGAAGGAGCCTTGTTCCCCATCCATAGACAGTGTCTGGAGTGTCCTCTGTGGTGCTCGCTCACAGACTCCCCAATACAGCAGAAAATATTGTAGGAGACTGCTCAGCTCTCCAGAACCTCCACACAAGGAGGGGGCACACACGAAACAGCAAACAGATCATATCCCTGAGGGTGGGGGCATGAGAGCTCATGAGGGCAGCATTAGTGTCTGAAGCTGATGATTTTGACTTCAGATGATGTTGTTCCCTTTCGGAGAAGGCTCTGCCCCACTCTGCTTGTCACAGAACCTTGCAAAGGGTTTGGCTGAGAAAACCTTTAACTCCCACTTAAGAAGCACATAAAACTCAGGGATAATGTTAAAAGCAGCATTATCCAGCCTTGCTGGACAAACAAGCAGCTATGGCTTGAACAGGATGTAAGGACCTCCGCAGGGAGAAAACTTTGGATGCTGAGAATCTCTTTAATCTAGTGGAAAAAGAAAGAACAAGAACCACTGGTTGGAAGCTAAAACCAGACAAATTCAAGACAAAGATAGGGAGTGGGATTGTTAACAGCATGGATATGTAACTGCTGGAACAGACTCCCTGGGAAGTGGCAGCTTCTCCATCCTTCCAAGTCTTCACAACCACAGTCACTACTTTTCTGTAAGATGCTTTTGCCAAAAACAAGCTATCAGGCTCAACAAAAGGATAAAAGAGCAAACCCCTCTGTCCTGTCATGCTCCGACCAGCCAGCCCTTATCTCCACACAGGTTGCTTGGACTGTGGAAAATGCAGGTGAAGGTGCAGGAATGGAGCTCTCTGTAACAGGCTGTAGAAACTCGACTGTGTGTAAGACACATGGGAAGAACTTGGGCAGCTTCAGGAGTGGGAAGAAGCAATAAGAAGCGGAATAGGTGAGCAGCAGCCAGCTGATGCTGCCGGTGACTTGGGAACACAAAGCCATGCCCTGGCAGCCCCACCCAGAGGAGGTTCTGTACCACGGACTCACAGCCTACTAGTTTGAAATTCAGCTGCCTTTGCTGGTTACAGTCCCCAGGAGACTGAAGAACTATGACTCTTTTACTCTGATTTTATGGTTATGGAAATGTCTTCTCACATGTGGAGAGCACAGAGCTGAACAAATTCAGGTGGGCAGCAGAGCTGCTTTGCTGCCTCTAGGAGAGAGTGGGGGGAATAACTCCTGCATTTTTCCTGATGGCTCTGTAGACAGGAGGGTCTGGCTAATAGTTCTGCCTCAGGATCTGCCTAATCAACCTTGTTTCCAAAAGCTGAAGTCTCTAAAACTTCTACTCTAAAAGTAAAATGTGCAAAGAGATCAAGTAGGGCTCTCTGGGCTTTCCCTCTCTAGTGGAAAGCTCTTATGTCTTCACTGACCCCATGGGGCTCAAAAGGTGAGGCTCCCTGAGCTCTGCACATCAGCTCACTCAACACAAGCACCCCTCCTGCCCACAAATCAGGGGTCCCAGAGACCTCCTGAGGCACAGGAAGGCTCTGCCTTCAGGTGCTCCTCTCCTGCAGTACTGCATGATGGGTCTGCAAAGTAATTAAACCAAGAAAGATCCCTAGATTCTCGTGGGACTAATAACAAACCAGATTTCTCTCTGCTATCCCTACTCTACTGCTACAGCTGTATTGCTGGCTCAGCCCTCACAACAAGAGTCTTCTGTGACTCCAAAAGACAAATCCTTTCTGCATTTGCACTGGTTGGAGCAACCTGTCTCCCAGGACATTGCTGAGACTGCCCCTGACAGGATGTCCAGCACCACACTGCACGTCTTTGCAAGGGGTATGTGGGCACTGCCAGCCTGGAGAACCTGCTTGCACAGGGTGTGCCACATGGGAGTGGGTGCCAGCTGCCGTCAGGGGCTGAGGAAGAGATCAATGATCTGTGGAAAAGCCACCCTGGTTGCAGCCAAGCTGGGTTTCAGGAGCAACTATTTCCCAAGCTGGTCCCATTTGAACAGGAGCTGGCAGCTGCAGGAGCCCAGCAGCCCTGGTGTGATTTTGGCTGGGGTTCACTCCTGCCAATGGAAGGAGCTGCCCTGGAGCACCAGTCCAGCGAGGGAACGTGTCTGCCCTCAGCAGGTTTGTTTCAGTCATGCTAGGTGTGTGTGTGTAATTCATCATCCAAGTGCTTGGTGTCACCAGGCCCTGGTAATTTATTGTGAATCACATGATTTCGGCCCCTCACACAAGTGGATTCGCAATGATGTGAAAAGCTGCAGCTGTCTTCAGCGCTTCCCTGCAGTGAGCTGAAGAGCTCAAGTGCCTTGAGGCCAGTGCTGACGACTTTTTCCAGCCCCGGGTCATTTTTCTGGCCCTCCTTTGAACTCTTTTTGATTTTTTCACATCCTTCTTGAAACTGAGACTTTGGAGCTAGCTTTGCCAGGAAGACAAGGTAAAAGCACTGCTATCCCCTCAGCTCCTGCAGATTTTGGAGGGACACGGGGGTCCCCACACTGACCTGGAGGCATTGACTGCTGAAATACTGCACACTCAGCTGTGATCACCTCATACTTTGCAGAACAGCTCAGCCTAAATCACTGCTGACTGTCTTGCCCATCCCATGGCACCTGCATGGTTTTTCTCAGAAAAGCTGTATACCCTTAGCTGGGCCAGAAGCTCAAAAAACATAGCCAACACTTTTCAGAGAGAATTTATCTGTCCTTGGGCCCAGCTTGGGAGATGCTGAATGGCACAGCTCTGCCCACGAGCCATCATGGCAGGAGCCTGGGGCTCAGTGCTTCCAGCTCTGCGGGGTTGTTTAGAGCATCCTTGGGAAGAGCATGTGCTGAGATGTGAAATTTGGCAGCAGCTGGGGCAGGTCATGGGGCTGGGCAGGTTCCCAGGACTCCCACATTACAAACCCTGCTGCTTCTGAGCCTTTAGGGTGGAGGGACACTGATGTCAAAGCAGCAAATTCCCGGAGACCACCCAGCCCAAGAAGGGTGGATGCTCAGCTGGAGGCTGGAGTTGCTGGTGCCAGCTCGCCATGGAGGCAAGACCACTGAGAGTCCCCTGCAGAACAGCTCTTGAGATCCATATGGAAATTCTGAGGGCAGACATTGAGAGTCTGGCCTCCATCACTCCCGTAATTTGTGGGTGAAAGCAGCATCTCATCAGTGGAAATATGGAGAGGAGCCTGAACTGACAGGTAGCTCAGGACACCAAACTTAGTTTTAACCCATGACCATGGGGCTAAACACTAAAGTCTGTGCTTTTTTTTTTGGCGTCACTGCAAACTCAAGTAGTTACTCATCTAATGACTCTGCTAATCAGAGTGGCTTGCTGGAGAGACAGTTCTGTTTCTCCCGCCTGCTGCGACTGAGCAGCACAGGCTGGCTTCTCACAGAAGCTTGGTGAGGGCAGGGACATCCTCAGGCTGTAGAGCAGTCCAACCAGCCAGCAGGGTCAGGGCCAGAGGCATGGCCTCACTGACAGCACACATAAGCAGCATTGAGCAATTGCATCTCATTCTCCCTGGGAGCTTTGGCCTTGTGGCTGAGCCATCTCAGGCTACACTCAGGAAGCCTCTTCCTTCAGATTCACATCTCCTTTGGGGCCCAGAGTTTGCAGAGGAAGCAGTTACCAGCCTGGTGTGACACAAAGCCCCGTGGTTTTGGCTGGGACTAGCAAGAGGAGAAGGTGGCTTTTCCTCCAGCATTATGCCAAAATCTTGCCCAGAAAGTGAGAAGTGTGTCTGGATCTGTCTTTGGCAGACCAGCTAAATGCTGATGGAACAGATCAGCTTCTGCTGAACTGGAAAGAGCATGGGGCTGGCAGTCCAGTCTGGCTGGTAGATTTTCACCTGGTGCTGGTCACTTGTGCCCTACTGCTCAGTTTTATATGCCAGCCTCTTTACCCAAAATGCATATTAATCAGGGGCTGTGTGAGGGCTCCCCATGCACAGGATGGATAACTGAGTCTATATGAGATATCTGCAGTTCCACCTGCCCATTCTGCCCTGCATCCTGAGGGCCTGGAGACCCCATTCCCAACCACATGCACTTCTGGGATGCAAGACCCCTACATCACACTATCCTGACCATGCAGGGCTTTCCCTGCCCTTCCTAGGCACTGTGCAGAGCCACAGGATGTTTGTTCAATACTCGTTTTCTCCTCACTATGCAGGGCAGACCTGACAGGCAGAGCAGCCCCTGGTGCTAGTGTGACCATCACTGCTGGACGTTTGACATTGTCAGCAGGGAGGGGGGATTATCCCAATTGCCTTGGGGCACATGGCTCCTCTAGGACATCCAGTCCGGGCTGTTCAGAGGGTGCTATTCCAGAGTGCTCATGTGTATGAAGATGCCTCAGCACCCACAGGTAGCACTCAGAGAAGCAGGGCGAGAGGATTCATCTCCCCACAATCACATGGTGTGCCTGGAGCAGCAGTGACACTAGAACCCCATCCTGCAAAACAGCAGCTGAGGGCCTGAGCCTGCCCTTTCCCTTCCTATAACCCTGCTTCATTTACCACACACCTCCCAGCTTCTGCAGCGGATGAGTGGGGGGCCCTGTCGGCAGCAGCCTCCGTCACCACACAGCCTCACCTCCCTCCCCAGGGCTTGGGGCCCATCCTGTGTGCTGTGCAAGGCCATGCCCTGCAGGAAAAAGTAGTGTGTGGTGACGTAATTAAGGCTGCATCATTTATGCATGTGTGTAGAGTCTAACCATTTCCTCTTTCTTGAGTGCTTGGCGTCCCCATGCTCCACAGAAGGCTTTAAAATGGGACAAATACCTCTGGGAAGCTGTGCACCCTCAGCAGTCCCAAAAGCCAGTGGGCCATGAACAAAGAGCAGGGGAGAGTTCTGAGAGTTCACAGTGCTTCAGCTCTGTGTTGAGAATGGAGAACAGCTTGCTCCAGAGACATCACCACCCCGTGTGCATCAGCGGGAGCTGGTGTGCAGGTCCACAGCATGGCTATGTGTTGGTCCATGGGTATATGCAAGGGTGCTCATGCTGCTCCTCACACTCTGCAACCCAGCCAAGCTCAGAGCTCCTCTAGAGGGTACCCGTGTCTCTCAGCATGGGAAATGTATTCCTCCCTGAATCTCTTTCCTGGAAATGTCCATGCCACTATGGCTTGGACTGCACAAAAAAGCTCATCCCAAGGCAGACATCTGGCACACAACATTTTCACCCCAACAGCCAAACTTTTGCCAGGCTGCAAGCAGGGAAGCCAGCCTTTCCTGTCCACGCCCTCTGTGAGTAGCAGGGGCTGTTGTGCTGCTGACTGTCCCCTCTGCCCCCCAGGACTACTGGCTGTCCCTGCTTTACAAGCGCCTCATTGGTCCCAAGGTGCTGGCGATCCACGTGGCCGGTCTCCAGAGGAAGCCCCGGCCCGGCAGAGTCATCCGCGACAAGCTCCGGATTTATGCCCACTGCACCAGCTACCACAAGTAAGTGGAGCAAGGAAGGCTGAGGGTTACAGGGTGGGATAAGGGGTATCCCCAGGAGAGGAGACCGACAAGGACACGCTGGGGCAGGTTGGCTTCCCAGGGTACTCACTCGGGTGCTGCTCTGGCCGCTGTCACAGTGAAGGGAGAGCAGGAATGGCGATGCCTTCGATGAAAGTGGCGGCAAGCCCGCGCCTGGGAACGGGGCCGGCTGGGAGCGGTGCAGTGGCCGCCGGGCAGCCTGGGCAGCAGAGATCAAGGGAGTGGATTTCACACGAGGGGCCCCGCTCGGTCGGGTTACCCGCCAGGCCCGCGCTGCCGGGGAGCCTGGCCTGGTTATTGTTTCGCTGATAAGGTCTTTGAAAGCACCTCAGCGAGCCGGGGGGGCGGCCACCTCCTCCGCGGACACAAGTTGCTATTGTGGAGGAGGAGAGACTGTTTCTTTACACAGTCCAGATGCTTTCAACATGCCTCCAGCTCGGTAGGAAACCTTGTCCAGGAACTGACAGGTGCAAAGTGCTCTGTAGCTTTTGTTTGGGGCTGCCTGATCGGGCAAGGACAGAGGATCAGTGTCTGGACCTGTCTGTCAGGTGTCTGGGGTGGCGGGGGCAAACGCCACTCACGCACAGAGCTCTCCTCCGTTCTCAGCCTCCTCCTTGCAAGGCTGGGGATGGGGGAGGGAGGGTTGTCTTGGAACTGACACTGTCCTGGGCCGTTCCCGCTCTGGACAATGTTGCAGCATCCTCTTGTGCCATGTCACTGCTGGCTGAAGAGAGGGGGTTGAAAGGTGTCACCACAGAACCAGGTTTTGTGATGGGAAGGTGGCATCTCCCTGTGAATGGGCAGCAGCATAGTGAATCTGGATGTCTGCACGAGGCCAGTTGTTGCAGAGACCCCCAAGCCCCTTCTTGGAGGTGATGCTCCCTGGGGACATGGCAGTGCAGCCCTCATCTCCCACTCTCCTTTTTGCAGTCACAACTATGTCCGAGGATCCATCACCCTTTATATCATCAACCTGCATCGTTCCCGGAAGAAAATCAAGCTGGCAGGGACGCTGCGGGATAAGATTGTCCACCAGTACCTGCTGCAGCCCTATGGCAAGGACGGGCTCCACTCCAAGTAAGTTTGACGCTGGTGGCTGGGACTGTCACCACTGTCCCATCCTCAGTGCCACTGCCGTGACCCTCTCCTGGCCCCACAGGTCGGTGCAGCTCAACGGGCAGCCGCTGGCCATGGTGGATGACGGGACTCTCCCCGAGCTGAAGCCTCGCCCGCTGCGGGCCGGCCGCACCCTGGTCATCCCCCCGCTGACTATGAGCTTCTACGTGGTGAAGAATGTGAACGCGCTGGCCTGTCGGTACCGATAGCCTGCGGCCCACGACGGACTCGCCAGCCCCGCTCCTGCCCCTGAGCACTGCCCAGGTCATGCTGCCTCCTTGGCAGCCCACGCAGCCTCGCTGTTGAGGGCCGTGTTGGGCAGCTCCACGCCACGCCCTCATCCTCACCCCCAGGATGTCCTCCACCTTGGCACCACTCCTGCCCTGTGACCGCAGAGCTCCACATGCCCTGGCCACCATCCTACCAGAGCAGTGCGACAGCCAATTTGCAGGGCCTGCCACCCTCCGTCCTGTGAGCTGCGAGAAGCACCTGGGCCCTGGTGCCTACTGGCTGCAGGGAGGGTTGGGGTGCTGAGCTCCACTAAATCCCGGGACGAACACCCTCCCCGACCCCCTGGTCCCGCTGCCCCCCGGGATGATCCGTCCAGCAGCCGGACCCCTCTCCAGAGGCGAACAGTGCTCCGGTGCAGCAAGAGCATGGAAGCAGCTCCCTCTACTGCCGCCGGGACGCCGCCAGCCGGCCTGGCCCGCCGCGGGATGCACCGGGCGGGGCGGGGCGGGGCGGGGGGCGCCGGGGGCCGCCCCGGGCGGGCGGGCTCCGGCTCCGCGGCGGGAAATGTTGATAGTTAAATTATACATCCCGGAGCGGAGAGGGGCGGAGCGGCCGGCCGGGAGCGTGTCCTGCCCGGGAAATTGAAGGTGTCGCGGGCAGGAGCAGCTGCGACGCGCCCAGGCGCTAACGGAGATGTAATAAAGTTGGGCTCTCAACCGCGCCGGCGTCTTCTGTCCACCGAGGGCCGGCGGGCGGGAGCGATGCGCCGGTCACACGGAGCGGTGCCGGTGTCACACGGTGCGGTGCCGGTGTCACACGGTGCGGTGCCGCGCCGGGCCGCCGGGGGCGCTGCGCGCGTGGGCGCGGCGGTCACGCGCGGCGGAGCAGGAAGCGGCGCGGGGCGGGTGGAGCCGCCCGGTCCCGGTGTTCCCGGTCCCGGTGTTCCCGGTCCCGGTGTTCCCGGTCCCGGTGTCCCGCCCGCCGCGGGCCATGCGCTGCGTCCTGATCGCCAGCACCGCGGCCGAACTGCTCTTCTACTGGGCCGATGCCGCCTTCCTCCGCCGGCTGCGGTCGTCCCACGGCGGGCAGGTGGGGCGGGACGGGGCGGCGCGGGTGCGGGGAAGGGAACGTGGGGTGCGTGGTCGCGCGTGGGCGCTGACCGGGAGAGTGTGGAGCAGGGCGCGGCGCTGGAGGACTGCCTGAACACCCTCTTCGCCCCCCTCATCATTTCCTGCGCCGCGCTGCTGGAGAAGCTCTCCGACACCTACACCTGCTTCGCCACCGAGGGCGGGCGGCACCTCCACGTCCTGCACACGGTAGGACCGGGACCGGGGACCAGGGACCCCTGGCCGGCCCCTGCCTCACCCCGCTGCCGGTTGCAGTTCGGGGACTGCCTGTACATCGCAGTGAACGGCGACGGGACGCAGAGCGAGGACGACCTGCGCCGGACGCTCTTCGTGCTGCGACGCTTGGTAGAGGTTCACTGTGGCCTCGTCACGCTTGACTCGCACCTCATCCGCAAGGAGTGAGCGGGCACAGCCACCGGCACAGGCTGGCGTGTCGGGTTGCTGGGGTGGCTGCCCTGAGATGCCTTCATGCGGCACGGGGGGTGGGAGTGGGTGTCTCCAGCTGGGACCCCCCCTTTGCAGCGGGACCCCCTGCCTGCTGGGCTGCAGCTGGGTTTTGGGGTGTCAGTCGCGCACGGGGAGCTGGGTTTTGGTGTGTCCATCTCACACAGGGAGGTGACAACCACCTGTGAGTTTACACTGTGACTGCCGCAGGTTGCGGCCGGCTGATTCGGAGCAGCGGGAGCGTGTGTGGAGCCTGCTGCGGGGCCTGCTGGAGACCTACAGCCACCTGAAGGAGGAGGACCAGAGCTTTGCAGTGGAGGTACCAATGCTCTGGGCTGTCCCTTACTTTTGGCGTGTTTCAGGGGTGAGAGGCTGTGTGGAGTCTCAGGATGTGGGAAAAGGCTGTGGACTGGGACTTTAGGGCAGCTCCCTGGAGCAGTGGAAGCCCAGACCTGACTCCAGAACAGCAGTGCTGGGTCTAAGAGAGCTCAGCAGCCTTCCCTCCTCCTGCACCCCAGGCTGTGGAGCGGCTGATCCATCCTCAGCTGTGTGAGCAGTGCATCGAGTTCCTGGAGCGACAAGTGGTACAGTACATCAATGCCAGCCCTGAGCGTGGTGGAGATGAAGTGGGCCATGCCTTCCTCCTGGTACACACCAAGCTGCTGGCCTTCTACTCCAGGTGCGCCCAGCCCCACCACCCTCCCCAGAGTAGCCATTTGTCCTCCCAGCTGACCCTTTCCTGCTCTGGCCTGCAGCCGCAATGCCAGCCCCATCCGCCCGGCCGACCTGCTTGTCCTCATCCTCCTGGTTCAGGACCTGTACCCCAGTCAGAGTGCTGAGGAGGAGCTTGGCCCACAGGTGCTTCAAAGCAGGATTGGGGGTGCAGCAAGTCAGATGCTCCCATGGGGTGATGCCTGGACAGCTGGGACTTAGGGGGTTTTCCCTCTTTTTGAAAGCCCACAGCAGGGGATGTTCTCCCTCAGGGACCCAAGAGAAGTGAGAGTATCCCTGTGAGTGGCCCTAGCTCCCATGGAGCTGCAGAAAAGGACTCAGATGACCAAGTGAGTCCTTGAGATCAAGAGCTGCATGGTGAGATTCTGGAAGGGCTGCCTGTATCGCTGCTATCACTGACCCATTTGTTTTTGCTGGCAGGACACAGATGATCTCTCTGTGCCTGAGGTCTACTACACACCTGAGCCCTCGCCAGGCCGGCACAGTACAGGTGAGTGCCCAGCTGGGCAGCAGCCGTGCCCCACACTCCCAGCCCTGCAGAGGCTCCAGGGCTCTGAGGGGGGCTGGAAGACTGCCCTGCTGTGTTCTCTGCAGGCAGTGAGAGCTCGTCAGAGGGTGCTGAGATGCTGAGCATTGGTGAGGTGGATGCTGCAGACGTCCAGGTGAGCACAGAGTCCTGCAACACCTCCCAGCTCTACACTTCATCAGCCTGTCCCGGGGCCCTTTGCAGTTTCTTGTCCCCATCACTTTTCTCTTGCTGTGCTGCAGCTGTGGGTGCCCTACGTCCCGCATGTTATGCATAATTGTGACAGCTCTGATCTCCTTCTCTGAGGCATTGCTTACAATGAGCTGTCAGCAGAGAGGGAGCAGGGCTGTCTCAGTGCAGTCCAGTGTCTCCCTCTGCTGCCATTGGGCTTTCTGGGCCGCTTCCCTGATGGATGTTGCAACACCTCACACACTGCAAGCAAATACTGGCCTCGGTTTAAAGTCTTTGCAACAGCCTTCTTCTCTGCTGCTCCTTTGGGGTAGCTGGGCACTTTCCTCACTGCTGATCCTTTGCTACATGGCCCCTCCAGCTCCTTTGGTTCATTGGTCATGTCCATGCAGCTTTCAAGGCAATGCTGCATCCCTACAGAGCATCCTTGGTGTGAGCTGTCTCATCCCCACAGGGGACTGAGTATGTCCCCTGCCTTCCCAGATGGCAGAGGACTTGCTCCAGACCTTGGGGCCTCTGGTGCCTGAAGCTTCAAACCCCAGAAGGATCTTTCTGGATGCCAGCCTGCGGGAAGGTTACTGCCCCTTGCTGCCGCACACCATGCACTGCCTCCCACTCTGGCCAGGCATCTCCCTTGTGCTACTGACCAAGGTGAGCTGCCTCTGAGGTGAGGGAAGAAGCTGTGTTGGACTGAGTCCTGCCTGACCCACCTCTCCCTTCCCTGGCAGGGCCCCATGACTCAGGTGGCCATCACTTTGTACCAGCTGCTGGATGGTTTTTTGGTGCTAGAGAAGAAGCTGGAAGAGGGACCAGAGGTGGGAGTTGCACGCTCCTACCCATTCCTTGCTGAGCTGCGGCAGCGCATGGACAAATTTGTGAAGAAGCTGAGTGGACAGGACATCCAGGTGGGAGTGGGGACATGTGGACCCTGTTTTGTTTTCTCCGGAGCCTGACACAGTCCTGTCTCTTTCTAGTTGCAGAACACCTGGTTGGACTTTAAGAACAAGATATTTTCACGGAGCGAGCCTGGGAGCTCCCTAGAGTGAGTTGGGGGCAGCCAGGGAAGGTCTCCTGGACAGGCAGGGACCTTTCCCAGCCTGGGGACAAGCACAGCTGTCCTTGCAGTGCTGGGGACCCAGTGTCCAAACTTGGCACTGTCTGTGTCCCCTGGGTCAGGCTGCTGCAGTCAGTGGCCAACGTGAAGCGGCAGCTCTGCTCTGTGTACCGCCAGCTTTTCCTGACCTCTGCTGGCCACAGCTTGTCCCAAGGGCTGCGGGACCGTGCTCAGAAGCTGATGAGGTGAGTGATGGGGGTGGTCAGCATCGATAGGGGGCTGCCCCACACGCAGCTGTGCTGGGGCTTGTGGGTCCTGGCCTCTCACTGTGCCTCATCTTGGCAGGGAGAAGCTGCTGGACTGGCGGGACTTCCTGCTGGTGAAAAGCAGGCGCAATATCACCATGGTGTCATACCCATCTCTGCAGCTGGGAACCCAGCCTGGCAAGGCAGTGTTCCTAAGGGGGTAGCAGATGGGGGAGTGGGACCCTGTCCCCCAGCATCAGGATCAAGGGGAGGAATGTAGTGGGCAAAGGTGGTTTCCCCAAGGTTCAGGGGCTATCCTGGAGGGGCACCAAAGTTGTTGGACACCCTTAACCCATGCCACGTACCTGGAGGACTTTCCTGGACTGGTGCACTTCATCTATGTGGACCGCACAGCTGGACAAATGATGGCACCATCACTCAGTGTGACAGAGAAGTCCAGCTCAGAGCTGGGCAAGGGTCCCCTGGCCACCTTCATCAAGAAAAAGGTACTACTCATGGGGTAGGTATGGGATGGGAACCACAGAACAGGGTGGAAGTTGGAGGGGTTTCTGCTCAGGCTTCAGGTGCCCCTTGTCCCCAGGTCTGGTCCCTGATCACACTGGCCAGGCGATACCTACAGAAGGGCTATACAACGCTGATGCTGCAGGATGGTGACTACTGCTGCTCCTACTTCCTCTGGTTTGAGAATGAGATGGTATGTGGGGCCAGGAAGGGGCTGAGCCCCTCTTTCCCTGGGGCAGGGAGCAGGACTCTAGGTGTAGCCAGCTCTGACTCCTCAGTGGTCCCATCCAAGCTCCTCCCCTCTGCTATCATTTCTCCCCAGGGCTACAAGCTGGAGGTAATGGAGGTACCAGTCCTGGCTGATGATTCTGCTCCCATTGGGATGCTTGCAGGAGACTACTACAGGTGAGCAGTTGCCAGCCCTGTGGTTTGGCACCAGGGCTCGAAGCTGTGATGGCACACAGCTCAGTGTGAGTGATGCCAGGATGCCAGTGTTGTGGTGTCACTGGAGCTGCACCAGCCCATCTCCCCAGCCTGGTGCCATGGTTTTGCTGTGTCCTTGCAAAGTACTTTATAGAGGGAAGGTCATTAGAAAGGGGTTGCCTGTGTGCACAGTACCTGCCAAGCCCCTGTCTTCTCCTCACCAGGAAGTTGCTGCGTTATTACAGCAAGAACAACCAGGCAGAGGTAGTGAAGTGCTACGAACTGCTGACGGTGCACCTGGGCATCATCCCCTCCGAGCTGGTGGTCCAGCAGGCCTACGACTTGGCCCGGCGCCTCTGGGAACCATCCCGCATCCCTCTGCTCTGAGCTGCCTCCAGCCCCCTTGGGGCCAGGATTAAAGTGGGTGTTCCCAGAGCCTGGGTTGCTTTCTCAGTGTCTGTGTGCCATGCCATGGATTGTGCATGTAGGCAGCGACAAGCAACTTTCCAATCTTCTGGCCTGGCCAGGGCTGGCACTGTCCCTTTTCCTGCTCCCCATGGTTCTCACTGCCACCCAGCAGCCTCTGTAGACAAGCAGAGAATGGGGCTGAGAGATTGTTGGCAAATCACTGTCTTGCTGAAAAGTGCATTTCCAGAGCAGGATTTATAATGTTAGCTTGGCATTGCTGCCAGGCTTTGGCCAGAGATCAACATAGTGTTGCCAAACCTGAGTGGTTCAATGGTCTAGCGTGCATCCCACTTCCCCCTCACCCCCAAATGTGGGGTGTGGGGCCCTCAGAGGTTTGGCAGGCTCTGGGGAGGTGCAGCCCATCATGCATCCCCTTCCCCGCACCCCACATTTGGCTTCCAGGCACCAGTCAGCCACAGGTCTGAGCTTAGCTGGGAACAACGAGTAAATCCTGAGGCAGCTTATGTATTTCCCAGGCACGTCTGGGCTCAGTGCACGTCCAAACCTCAAGTACAGCTGGGAATGGGGCCAGACCCAAGGGACTCAGGCAGCCACTGCCCCTTGTTGCTCCCATGCCACTCGCTGGAGCTGGGGATGGCAGTTCAGGGAGCAGTGGACCATGACAGGGCCTTTGCCCCATCCACTGAGCCGGAATTTGCCCTGCTGAGCCATAGTTCTGGATTCAGATCCAAGCTGCCCCTTTTCCTGCCGCTTTCAGGGCTGTGCTCTGGGCTTGCCTGCTCAAGGGGGGGCCAAACTCCCTCTGCCCTGCCATGTTTGGCCCATCACCCCACCACGTGCCTCTGGATCATCCCTGGAGCAGAACAAGAGCTGGGGGATGGGGACTGTCAGGCTCCCGCCTGTCTGCTCAGCACCTTCCTGGAGTACAGACTGGGGAGCTTCTGGCACCCTGCTGACCCCCAGGCAGGATCTGTCCCCTCCTCAGCCCTGGGGCTCATCTCCGGCCCCGCTACAAGCCCCCAGCAAGACTGTGCCAGGGTCAGCGCCTCGCCGGGACGGCACCAGAGGAGCAGCGCTCGGCTGGACCCCTGTCCTGAGCAGCCTCCCCGCCTCTCCAAGGCGTTCCCGGCCCCGGTCCCCGGCCCCTCCCTGTGCCCGGAAGCCCTGGGAAAAGATCCGCCGTGAAAGCAAAGTCCAGCTGCCGGACGGGGCCATGGTCAGGCGCTGCGGGGCGATGGCAGCCGGGCTCCGGGGAAGACTCAGTCTGGTCTGCTCTTCCCGCTGCTTGCATCTGTCCCTGGGGCCGTCGGGAGCGCGTTTGGCCCATGGCGGGGCTGCAGCCCAGCTGCAGCGGGAATACGACGCGGTGGTGATCGGGGCAGGTAAACAGAGCAAGGGAGCAAGAGCCGAGCTGCGGGGAGCAGGCGGGGATCCGCATCTGCCCTCCCCTCAGGGCGGGTAGCAGAGGAGCAGCTAGGTGGGGACCACAGTAGTGCTGGACACACTGCAAAGCCCCAGGCTGCTCCTCATGCCTGGGACGACACAGGGGTCTGGCACAAACTGCAGCCCCCCAGCTTACAGAGCACTGTTGGGACATCTGCCTTGAGCACTTCTGTCCCCCTCTGCTGCACCATTAGGGCCAGGGCTGTAGGGCCAGAGGAGGATGCTCCTTGTCACCTGTATCTCTGTCTAGAGCCTGTTATTGGGGTGGCTGTGACAGCCCCATGCCCCAGGCATGACAGGGTGCCTTGTGCTGTGGGCCCATCACCAACACTGAGCTCTGCTCATCTCCCTCTCTTCTTGCAGGGCACAACGGGCTGGTGGCAGTGAGTACCTAGAGTGGCGTGCTGCCTCTCCTCCATCCACAGGGGACAGCAAGGGTCTGGAAGGGTCTGCAGTCTGGGCAAGGGAGGGCTTTGGTGGCAGTGTCCATGGGGCTGGGGCTCCCACAGGCCCTCTCTAGGGAGGGGGGCACCACGTGCAAGAGTGTGCCCACGCTGATGATGACATCCTGGCTGGAGGGATGGGCAGTGTGTGCTGTGGTCCCCACAGGCTGCCTACCTGCAGCAGGCGGGGTTGAGCACTGCTGTGCTGGAGAAGCGTCACGTGCTGGGCGGCGCGGCTGTCACAGAGGAGATTGTGCCAGGTACCCCTGCATGCCCCTTGTCCCCCTGGCCCTGGCCAGCCTTAGTGGCGGACATCCTCCACCACCCCACATGTTCCAGGGTTCAAGTTCTCCCGGGCATCATATCTGCTCAGCCTGCTGCGACCACAGATCTATGCTGATCTGGAACTGCAGGTACTGGCACCCAGCTTTTGCTGGGCTGCTGGCAACTCGCAGCATGCAAGCAGGGGGACCCTGCTGCCACGCTGTCCCTGCAGGGTAGGTCCTGCAGTGGGGACATCCCTGTCTTGCAGCGTCATGGTCTGAGGGTGCTCCCACGGGACCCATACTCCTTCACCCCACTGCTGGAGGACAGGAGCCCTCCTCGCTCCCTTCTGCTGGGACATGACATGGCCCAGACACAGCAGCAGATTGCTCAGTTCTCTCAGAAGGATGCCCAGGTACCACCAGGGATGTGCACCTGGCACAGGAAAACCCATGAGGGGCTGCCCTGCCCCTGGAGTGGCAGGGATGCTCCTGGGTGGGGTATCCATTGCACCCACCATGGTGCAGTCCTTGCTGTCCACCCTCTGTCCCTTCCAGGCCTATCCTGAGTATGAGGCATTCATGGGGCGCATGGTGTTGGCCCTTGACCCACTGCTGGATGCCCCTCCAGTGGATACAGCTGCCCTGGGAAAGGGTTCCCTGCTCCAGCAGCTCAAGAGCCTGCGAACCCTGAAGCCCTTGCTGCAGGCAGGTATATCTGGGGTGCCAGGGAACCCTGATAGCAAGGGGCGTTTGCCAGCACTTGGGATGGGTGATGCAGAGGCTCCTCAGGAGCCAAAACTGGGCTCACAGGTTCTGCTAGGCTTACTCACCTTGGTCCTGCTGGCTGACCTCCAGACCCAGTTGGGCACCATTAGCCAGCCCTGGCAGAGCCACGCAGGTCTCACACTACCTCTCCACCCCCAGGGCTGGCACTGGGGCGGCAGCTGCCCCGCTATTACGAGGTGCTCACAGCTCCCATCTCCAAGGTGCGTGCTGGCAGTGATGGTGTAGAAACACCCCCTGGCTCTCCTGCCTGCCAGGGTGCTGCGGCAGCTGCCCACCCCAAGCCTTGCATCCTCTCTTTCTCCTGGGCCAGATCCTGGATCTCTGGTTTGAGTCAGAGCCCCTGAAGGCAACTCTGGCTACTGATGCAGTGATTGGAGCCATGGCCAGCCCACACACCCCCGGCAGTGGGTGAGGATCCCTTGACCTTGGGGCTCATCCTGCACTGTTCCCCCTTGCCATGCCTTATGCTTGGCTGTGCTGCACACCAGTACCCCACGCTCTGCCCCCCCTGCCTCTCCCTCCCGCTGCCTGCTCAAATTGGCCAGGGTGCGTCAGGAGTTGGTGCTGGGCAAGGGGCTGCCCCCAGCCCTGTCATATGGCTCTCCTGAGCAGCCCCCACCTATCCCTTTGCGGTTTGGACACCTCTGTCCCCAGGCTGGGCTGAGTTTTGGCTGGTGTATGCTCCCTGTAACTGAGTTGACATCCCATGAGGTGGCATGGTCCTGCTGGGGGGGGGAGGACTGTGGGGGCTGTGGCACCATCGTCACTACCATTGCAGGGAACAGATCCATCCCCACAGCCAGCAGCTAATCCAAGGTCTTGCTACCACAGGTATGTGCTGTTGCACCATGTGATGGGTGAGCTGGAGGGACGGCGGGGCGCCTGGGGATACGTGGCAGGTGGGATGGGAGCCCTGTCCCAAGCCATCGCCCTGGCAGCAACTGCCCGGGGAGCCCACATCTTTGCTGAGAAGGTACAGGGTGTCTGGGAGAGGGGAGCTGTTTGGCATCCCTGCCCTTGCAGCCAGCAGGGATGCTCTTGGTAAAGTCTTGTCCCGTACACATGCCCAGGCAGTGTGCCATGTGCTGCTGGGCAGGGACGGGGAGGCGCAGGGTGTCGCTCTGCAGGATGGGACAGAGGTGAGGAGCAAACTGGTGCTGTCCAATGCCTCCCCCCAAATCACCTTTCTGGAACTCATTCCTCAGGTATGGAGTGCATGGGGCTGGTAGGGCTTGGCATGTTAGAACGGCCCCATTCACACTGCCTTTCATAGCCAGCCTCTGCACCGGTATATCCCATTCCAGGAGCAGCTGCCAAAGGATTTTGTCCAGCGGATCAAGCAGGTTGACACACGCTCCCCTGTCACCAAGATCAATGGTAGGTACCAGCAAGGACACTTGTACTACCATCCCTGCTGGAGGAACACTGGTGCCAGGCTCAGCAAGAGGCGGCACCCTGCTTCCTCCATCTCCCCATCCCATGGCCAGTGGCGGTGGATCGGCTGCCCAGCTTCCTGGCTGCCCCCAATGCCCGCGACGGCCAGCCTCTGCCCCACCACCATTGCTCCATACATCTCAACTGCGAGAACACCCAGCTCCTGCATCAAGCATTCACTGAGGCTGCCCACGGGCACCCCTCCAGCAGGTAGGAGCCTGTACTGGCACACCTCGGTGTGCTGGGGAAGGGACAGGACAGTCATTGCAGTGGATGCTGGGGAAAGAGTTGTGGAGTGGCTGGGTCCCCCTCTGCCTGCCCATTTGGTGTACTGCTTCCCCAGGCCCATGATCGAGCTCTGCATTCCCTCAACGCTGGACCCAGGGCTGGCCCCACCAGGCTGCCATGTCGTGTCCCTCTTCACTCAGTACACCCCGTCCATGCTGGCCGGCGGTCGGTCTTGGGATGAGCAGGCCAGAAATGCATATGCAGACACAGGTAGGTAAAGCACACACAGATCCCAGTTACAGCCATGGGCAGAGCTGCCCTGGAGCTGCACAGGAGTTTGCTACCATGTCCCCCCAGACTGCCCACCAGTAGTCCTTTCATCTTTCTCTAGTGTTTGACTGCATCGAAGACTATGCCCCAGGGTTCAAGGCATCTGTCATTGGCAGGGACATCCTGACACCACCGGACCTGGAGAGGATCTTCAGGCTGCCTGGTGGAGTGAGTACCATTCATGTGAACTCTGAGCATTGCTCTGGTGCCAGTGCTAATGGGCACACAGGCCCAGACGAGGCGCAGCTGGCTCACACAGAGCTCTGTTAGCAGAACATCTTCCATGGAGGGATGTCTCTGGACCAGCTGTACTTCGCCCGGCCAGCACCATCCTACTCTGGCTACCGATCCCCAATTCCTGGCCTATACCTGTGTGGAAGTGGAGCCCACCCTGGTAAGCAGAGCTGGGAGCCAGGACCCTCCTGGAGACCTGCAGAAGGAAGAAGGAGGCATGTGGAAGAGGTGCACCACCATTCCCCATTTCTCCTTTCTTGCAGGAGGAGGAGTGATGGGAGCAGCCGGACGCAATGCCGCCCAGGTGGCTATCAAGGATTTCAGGCACCTCTGATGAGATTAGTGAAACTGACTTTACCAACACAGGGTTGCAACAGCAGCATGCCCTACTGATGCCATGCAGAGCCCTGCCCATCCCCAACTTGCTTCCCCAGCACCTCAGGGCAGCAGCATCTCCCAAGAGCTGGGTGCAGGCTGGCAGGATCCCTTGTCTTCTCAGCCACTACCATCACTTGAATAGATGGCTGGTCCCAGCCTGCCACAAATCAGCCTTGCCCCAGTGGCTCCTGGACCCTGCATGACCATGGCAAGCCTCACTCAGCCCCTGCCTGTGCCCATGGAAATAAACCCTGGCATGCGCTCTGTCATGAGCACTCTCACTGTGGTTCTTTGAGCAATTGATGCAGCTCCTTTTATGCAATCCACACTTGCTGGTGATGCAGCCTTGGAGGAGCTGCCAGAGAGGACAGACACATTTCAGAGTAGTGAACAGGGACAGTCATCCCCTCACCCTCTCCTCTGCCCATTGATGCGGGCTCAGGTACATGCAGAGCTGTTCGTATGGAGTTCCCTAGCTCCAAGCAGGTCCAGACCATCCTAAGTACTTAGAACAAGCAGGGAGCTGCCTGGAAAGTGCTTTGTTACCTGAAGTCCCCAGCTGTCCTCAGTCCCCCGGCTCTTGGTGGCTGTGTGTACAGCAGACACGTGCCCAGCAGCTCAGAAACCACAGGAGCCAGGACTAGCAGCTGCCTCCTCGTGCCTCACACATGCTCCTATTCCCGACCGAAGCTGCCTGCACGTGTTCTGGCCCCGTCCCTTCGTCCCCAGGGCAGATGTTCCCTGCTGGCCACTGCTCAGCCACAGCAGGCCCGGGGTGTGCCCCTCACCCGCGCTACTGCCGGGAGCCGCTGGCTGCAGATTACAGAGCTCACATCCTCTCCCTGCCCTCTTCCTCCGCCGGACAATGCTCCCGATTCAGCCGCCCGCCTCGCCTCCTGCCGGGCCCTAAATACGGTGCTGACAGGGTGAGCTGCTGCACCTGAGCTGGCTGAATCAATATTGACCGGCCAGGAATAGTCCCGCAGCCCTCTGAGAATAGCCCCGCACGCCCGCCCGCCGCCCACAGCTTCCCGCGCACGGGGCTGCCCTGCTGCCGGCCGCGTATTTTTAGCCGCTGCCATTGCTGGCCGCCCGGGGCTGCAGGTGCTGGCACGCAGCGAGCCCCGGGCAGATGAGCGGCACACTGGCTGCCACCTCAGGGCAAAGAGGGACACCTCCAGTCCGCCACTATCACATGAGCGGCAGGACAGAGTGCCCGTACTGCTGCGAGAAGAGGCTGGCAGGTCCCAGATGTGGGAGAGCCCACCAGCCCCCTCACTTCTCTCTTCTTGCTGTCCCCAGGAGCAGAGGCAGAGCTGGGAGCGGGACTCAGCACTCGCCTGCCCTGCACCCCTGCCAGCATCTGCCGGGGGAGGAGGTCGGGGGAAGGTCCTGGCTTCACACTTGAGCAATTGATCTCCAAAACGTCGAGACGAATGAGTCACGGACTCCACTGCTGGCCCCAACCCTGCCCTTCCCCAGGGCTTTCCGTGGCCTTCATTCTGGGGCTGGCCAGGGACTCATATCGCAGCAGAGGCTTCAGGACATGCCCTGATCCCGGCCAAGGCAGACGGCTGGAATGACGGTCCCCTTCGAGGGGGACCCAGAGTTGTACATCGCTGCACACCCAGAGGTGCTGGAAGTCCTTGAGAGACGTGGCGATGAGCTCACGGGCTATTCCCGGCCGTGTTGATCCTGGCTCCTCCCGGCAGGATCCGGCTGCTTTGACTCCAAACAAACAGTCCGGTGGCCACCAGCACATTCCTGGCCGGTCCCTGGGCACGGCCGGGGTACTGGGCTTCCTGTTTATCCTCATCCCACGGCGGGGCACGTCGGGCGTGTGGGCAGCAGGGTGCCCCGGGGACTGGCGGCACCCCAAGCCAGAGGTTGCTCCCGGGGCAAGTCGGGGCGGGGGTGGGGCATCACCAGTCTCCACGTTCCAAGGAGCAGGGCTAAACCTGAGGACCCTCACAGACAGCCTGGTTTATGGATGGCACAAGGGATGCCCCAAGCCCTGGGAGAACTGTGCTCCGGGGTCACGGTACCATCCTGCTTTGGTCCCTGTGCCCCCCGAGTCCTGGTCCCACTGCAGCGCCTCCAGGCATCCTCTGCCTGTGTACCCGCTTGAACCGCTGCGTGAGTGGGAAGGTACAAGGCGTGTCCCTAGCATAACAGTTCGTAATCTCCAGAAAATCCATGCTGTGCCTGGCTGGGGGCAGCCCAGTGAGGGGAGCATCCCTGACCAAGGGAATTTGAACTCGGGGGAGGTCCAGTCTCACGGCAGGTAGGGATTATCCGGGATAGCTCAGATCGCCCCGGCTGGGAGAAGGACAGGGTTTGGGACAGGAACAGGTTTGCCCCAGCGTGCAGCGAGTCAGTGTAGGGCCGGGGGTGGGCAGGGCGCAGGGCTGGGCTCCAGACCAGAGGCGGGGAGGCGGGGGGCCCCCTCGGGTCGGCCCACCCCTCTGCACCATAAAAGCCGCTGCAGGCGGTTCCCGGCGGGAGGTAGGAGCAGCGGGATCCACTGCCGTGGGCGCTACCGCTGCGTACCCTCGCCACCACCGTGTCCCTCGCTACCGCCTGCCCCGCACCGCTGCCGGTCCGGCACCGACATCCCTTGCCAGGGTGAGTGCCCGGGATGGCCCCGGGAGGGGAAGTCTGGGCACCTGGAGGGGGTCATCCATCCCACCAATGCTCTGAATGAAGATGCAGGGGAAGAGGTGAGGGGACGGGGACGGGGCTGTGTGCAAGATGGGGAGGTACCCTGGCGTTCACTAGAGAATCCAGGTGAAGGATAAAGGGGGCTCTATGTGGTCCCCTCACCTATCTCCCAAATCATGGGTCAGACAGGAAGCAATAAGAGCACAGGGCAATGTTCATGGGGCTGCCCATGGCTGCCGGTGCCCGGGAGGGCTGTGTCAGGGCTGGGTGACCTGGTGAAGAGTGTAGGGCTGGGGTGTGCTGTGAGCATGGCAGCAACCAACCCATGTATCCACCACAGCACAGGGATGTCACCACCCTGCAAGAGGGCATGGTATCCCTCCACCATTGCCCAGCTCCTGAGGCACAGGGGGGCTGCAGCTGCACCCCCACTCTGCCATGGTCCCCAAAGACTCATTATTGGGCTGTCCCCAGATATCCCAGCCACAGAACCATGACGGTGATGCCAACTGGTGCAAGTCAAGTCCTGCTGGTGCTGCTGCTGTGCTGGGTGACCCCCAGCAGGCAGGAGCCGACCCCGGTGCAGCTGCGGCTGGGGGGACCACGGGGGCCAGCTGGAGAGGGCCGGCTGGAGGTGCTGTACCAGGGGCGCTGGGGCACCGTGTGCGATGACGGCTTCGACTTCCACGCGGCCACCGTCGCCTGCCGACAGCTGGGTTACACTGCAGCCATCACCTGGACTCATAGTGCCACCTACGGCCAAGGGGAAGGTAGGGGGCAGGGGGTCCTGACATGGGCAGTGTTCTTCCCACTGGCTGTGGGAGCCTTCCCACAGGGCCGTGGGTGCAGAGAGCTTGCAAGACACACTGCATGGGGCCTATGATGCTGTGTCCCCAGGCCCCATCTGGCTGGACAATGTGCGGTGTGGGGGCAGTGAAGGCTCCCTGGCAGAGTGCGTCCACAATGGCTGGGGCATCAGTGACTGCCACCATGGCGAGGATGCTGGTGTGGTGTGCTCAGGACAGCGCCTGCCTGGCAACTCCCCCCAGGCTACCACCTCTGGTCATCTGGGAGAGGTGAGTGGGGGCCCATGACATTCGCCTGTGCCCAGCAGGGTACACCAGGGTGACGGGACCAGGTCCAACTAACCCATCCCCTGGCCCCCTTTCTAAATCCCCTGCCCTTGATGCTGGAGCCCCACCCGACCCCATGCCCACTGTGGCAGGTGTCAGGACTAACCCTGGAGGAGGTGCGGCTCAAGCCCATCCTGGCACGGGCCAAGCTGAGCATGCCAGTGATGGAGGGTGCCGTGGAGGTAAAGCACAATGGGCACTGGAGGCAAGTGTGTGATGCCAGCTGGACCAGGAACAACAGCCGTGTGGTCTGCGGGATGCTGGGCTTCCCCCGGGAGAAGCACATCAATACCAGCTTCTACCGGTAAGGATGTGGGAGACATGCTGCACCTGGGCATGTGGGGCAGGGGCCTGGCTGGACACACTGTGGGGACAAGAGGCTGGAGGAGTGGTCAGAGAAGGGCTTCACATATGGGTGTGTGTGTGAGGTGCTGGTATGGCCTGGCCATGCCCAGATCCCCTTCCTGGGCCTTTGACAAGGGTCAGAGTTGGGCTCAGCAGCATCCAGAGGTCTTTGGGGATGGTCACCATCATGGCTGGCAAAGTGTGGGAGAAAGGAGAGGAAAGACAAGTGTCCCTTGGTCCCTCCCACCCCGTCTCAGCCTGGGACTATAAATACAGCCCATAATGAGCCCCTAGCAGTGCCAGGAGTCACACAGTCCCACTGGGACGTATGTTACAGACGGGCTTGGCACAGTAATTGCCAGTGGCGAGAGAACATGACGTACCATGGGGTCCCCATCTCTAGGGAGGGCAGAAATTATGGGACAGGGGGTTCAGAGTTGGGTAGTGTCAGCATGCTCTCTCACCTCCTGGCTCTGTACACCCACAGGAAGCTCTGGAACAGGAAGCTGAAGGACCCCAACTCCAGGTAGGACTCAGCACTGAGCATGGTGGGCAGGTTGCCTTGGATGGGCACCTAGCTCGAGCATTGGGTGGGGAAGAGTCTCTGGCACTCAAACTGACCCTGGCCCTGGTCCTCTCCCTCGGCAGCCTGAAGACCCTCAGCCAGAAGAACAGCTTCTGGGTGCACAAGGTGCGGTGTCAGGGCTCAGAGCCCCACCTGGGCCGCTGCCCTATGCAGGTGGCCCCACCAGCCCCCCACCAGCACGCCTGCCCCCACGGCATGCACGCCATTGTCAGCTGTCTCCCTGGCCCTGCCTTCCAGAAGGGCACAGGCAAGGGCAAGAACAAGACCACCCCAGGAAAGGTAAGCTCTTGCAGAGTGCCATGCTCTCTCCCACAGATAGTGTCCCAGAGCTGAGCAGCACACAGCCACCCCATTGCACTTGAGGAGGGGGCTGGCTCTGTACTGGGGTTGCTCACTGGCTGCTCCCCATACCCAGGTGCTCCCAGTGCGGCTGCGAGCGGGCACCCACCCTGGTGAGGGCCGGGTGGAAGTGCTACGCCACGGGGAGTGGGGCACCGTGTGTGACAAGCAGTGGGACCTGGCTGCAGCCAGTGTGGTGTGCCGGCAGCTGGGCTACGGGACAGCAAAGCAGGCCCTGGTGGGAGCCCGGATGGGACAAGGTGAGGCAGGTGTTATAGCATGGACTTGGAAAACCTCTGGGCTTGGAGGGGTATGATGGGGAAATCAACTGGTTTAATGTGTCCTGCTGGAGAATCCTGGGATGCTCACACAGCTCCAGCCTGCCCTGGAATGAGGCTGCCTGGTCTGCTCCTGCCATGGGCCCCATTCCCACAGATTGCCCAGACCAAAGGAAGGAGGATGAGGGTCCTGCTCCAGGATGCTCATGGAGCAGGCCGCACTGACCCCTTCTGTGCTTTAGGTCTGGGGCCGATCCATATGAGCAATGTACGGTGCAGTGGCCATGAGCGCTCCCTGGGCGAGTGTCGCTTCCAGGATGCTGAGCAGAATGGATGTCGGCACGAGGCTGACGCTGCCGTCCGCTGCCACATGCCCTACATGGACTTCAAGAGCCAGGTGTGTCCCTGCCTCCTTCCCAGGGTCTGTTGAAGCCCAGCCCCATTGCACAGTCCTTGCTCCCCAAACACTATGCCCAGTGTGGATGCTCAGAGCAGCCCTGGGGGGACACAGAGCAGCATCCTGATGGGGTTCTGCAGGATGATCTGGTGGCAAAATTGGTCTTATAGAGGGGAAAGGAGGAAGAGGAAGATGAGGGGAATGTTCAGCTGGATGTGTGGACTGGTGTTCCATTGCAGTGGGGGGTGGGAGAGCTGGGGGTCTGCACCACATTCCAGCTCAGCCCCTCTCTGCCAACAGGTGCGGCTGGCCGGGGGCCGCAACCCCGAGGAAGGCGTGGTGGAGGTGCTGGTGCCAGTGCAGGGGCGGCTGCAGTGGGGTGCAGTGTGCGGTGCACAGTGGGGCCTGAATGAGGCCATGGTGGTCTGCAGGCAGCTGGGGCTGGGCTTTGCCAGCCATGCCCTCCAGGTGAGTGGGGTACAAGCCTGGGGCCAGAACTGCAGGGGTCTCGCAGGACGGATAGCATGGGCATGGGGTGACCAGGGGCTCTGGGATGGGATGGTGGAGGAACAAACCCTGGTGGCAGTGTTAGAGCAGGAGAGGAGGCAGGGGAGCCTGGTGGGTGCTGGCAAGGGCTGCAAGGACTGGTCCAATCACTGTGCTCCTCCTCTGTTCAGGAGACGTGGTACTGGGCGGGCAGCCCCGATGCCACCCGGGTTGTGATGAGCGGGGTGCGCTGTGCCGGCACAGAGCTGGCCCTCCAGCAGTGCCAGCGCCATGGACCTGTCCACTGCCCCAGCGGCGGGGGACGCTTCTCAGCGGGGGTCACCTGCACTGCCCGTGAGTAGCAGGAGCCCATGGGGTACTGCTGGGAGGAGGGACCCCCCTTCTCCTGTAGGAGAATAGGGGGTGCTGTGCAAGGTGGGCATCAACTTAATCCCCACTGATCCCCTCCATGCCAGATGCACCAGACCTGGTGATGAACGCCCAGCTGGTGCAGGAGACAGCCTACCTGGAGGACCGGCCCCTGGGGCTGCTGTACTGTGCCCATGAGGAGCGCTGCCTCTCCCGCTCTGCTGACAACATGCAATGGCCCTATGGCCACCGCCGCCTCCTTCGCTTCTCCTCCCAGATCCACAACCTGGGAAGAGCCGATTTCCGCCCGAGGATGGGGCGTCATGCCTGGACTTGGCACCAGTGCCACCGGTGAGTGGCCCATAGGCAGGGGCTGGCAGGGAGCTGCCCCCTCCTTGGGCCAGGCAGGGCATGGTGGCACCCGTCCCCAAGAGGCTGTCCCTCCCGGGGTAATTAACAGCGTCTGAGCCAGCACTGTCATTACGACTTTATTTGGCTTCAGGGTTGTAATTTGCTGAGTCCCTGGGTGCTGCCCTGCTGGAAGTTCTGCAGGGGTTGCCTGGGCCAGCCACATGCTCCCTGCCAGGCACTGGTCCTGTGCTCAGTCCCTGTCCCCACAGACACTTCCACAGCATCGAGGTCTTTACGCACTATGATCTGCTGACGCTCAATGGCTCCAAGGTGGCTGAGGGGCACAAGGCCAGCTTTTGCCTGGAAGACACCAACTGCCCCGATGGTAGGTGCTAGATGCAGAGCTGATAGTGGCCCCCCATTCTGGTCTCCCAGTTCTGCTCCCCAAAGGGGCTCTGCCTGTGCCTCCCTCTCCTGCCCTCCTTGCTGCAGGTCTTCAGCGACGCTTTGCCTGTGCCAACTTTGGTGAGCAGGGGGTGAGTGTGGGGTGCTGGGACACCTACCACCATGACATCGACTGCCAGTGGATTGACATCACCGACGTGCCACCAGGCAGCTACACCTTCCAGGTATGGGGATGGAGGGGTGGGGGACACCAAGCTACCAGACCTCAGGGCTCAGGTGTCCCTTCCATGAGCACCACAGCATCCCTCACCCTGCACATCAGGGTGCTGCTTTATACCCTGCTGTGCATGCCCAGCCAGGGCATAGTAGAGGTGCTGCCAGCCCTGCCCCTTGCCCTCTCCAGGTGGTTGTGAACCCCAAGCATGAGGTGGCTGAGTCCGACTTCTCCAACAACGTGATGAGGTGCCAGTGCAAGTATGATGGGCAGCGTGTCTGGATGCACGGCTGCCACACAAGTAAGGAGGGATGGGAGCATAGGGGCTATGGCAGGCAGTGTGAGAGCAGCAATGAGGCTGGAGGTGCCACAGGTTTCTTCTGTCCCCACACTCCCACTCACCCCCACAACATCACTCTCCCCAGGTGATGCCTACGGTGCTGACGTGGTGAGTGATCTGGAGAGACGGGAGCGCCTGGCCAACAACCTTGTGTGAACCCTTGGCATTGACATGGTCCCAGCAGCGCCACGGGAGTCCGACTCCCACGCCCCAGCCCCTGTGCCCTGGCAGCACTGGACTGAGCTCAGGGACTTGCAGACTTTTGTCTTTATTGATGCTGCTGCAGAGGATGGAGATGAGCACCAGGGCTGGTGGGGGTGCCCAGTCCCGTGCTTCCAGCAGGACTTCAAAGAGCAGCCCAAATACAGCAGCAGCCGTCACCTCCACAGCCCCAGGGGCCCCCAGGACAACTACCTCAGCCTGCCCAGCCCCCCCTGCTCCAGCAGACTCAGGACAATTCCCAGCCACCCATGCACTATTGAAGTCCTGTCTTCAATAAAGGTTCTGGGAGCTGGGAGCAGAGAGCTATGCTGTGGAAGAGGGGGTACACTCTTATCAATCCCACCATCACCTCCTCTTTTCCCTGCACTCTTTCCCATTAGGATCATGAAGCTAGTCCCCAGCTGAGAACAACTTGGTGTAGGCAATGTGTCCCTAGCCAGGCAGTGTTTCCCCTGTGCCACCCAGGGCCACCAACTCCCTGGCTGTCTGCATGTGGCTGGCTTGCCATCAGTGGTTCCCATGGGCCAGGGCACCCTGGCCCTGAACTGGCTAACCCTGTGCATGCACAAAGACCCAGCCAGCCCTGTAGCAGCATGGGCTGGCATCCAGCCCAGCAGCCACTGTGTCTGCAGCTGACATGTTGGGCTTTCCCAGGCTGCCCTGGCAGCTTCCCAGACATGGGAGCTGTGGTAGGGGCCACTCTGTCCCTCAAAGCCCTTTCTCCTGGGCACAGTGTGGGGACACAGGGTACACTGTGCCCCTGCTCTCTGTTTCTTACCTCCCGTGGTTTCTATATTTTTTCTTACAACAGGAAATAAAAGGGAATGTCACCAACACACTCTGTTACTGTCTGTTTCTCAAATCGCCAGCCACGGGGCAGTGCCAGCCCTCTCCTTGCACACCTCTGTGGATTCCTGCCTCGCTGGCAGGCACCAGCCCAGGGTGGGGGGGTGTCAGCACCCACCCTGGCCCAGGACAAGTCAGGCTGCACCCACACGTGATGGTCCCTGCACGTGGAGTTGCTGCTGAGAATGGTGGTGATGCACTGAAGGGGCCCAAGGCCAGGGACCGTGGCAAGGCACGTGCTGGTGGAGGCTCACTCGGCCAGGGTCGGGCTTTGAGGGATGCCGGATGGTGGGGAAGATGTTTTCCACATGAGAGCAGCTTTGCGCCCTGAAATTTCCACTGGCCAAGCCACGAGCATCCGGGAGCAGCAGCCGAGATGGCTCCCAGCTGGCAGCGCTGCTGGCCGGCGCAGGGGCAGGCAGCCACCACCACCAGGTCATGACCAGCTCCACTGCTGCCAAGCTGGGGGACAGCCAGGGGACACAGGGCAGGCACATGAGCTCCTCAGCGGTCAAAAGCATGCAAAATGCTGGCAGAAAAGCATCATCTCCATCCTCAGCTCCTGTGAAAGGCCCCAAAACCACAGAGTCTGCATAGCTAGAGGGTGGGAGTGCTGGGGAACATAGGGTTGTTTTTCAGGTGCTAAGAGATGATGCAAAGCAGAGCCAAAGGCAGGTCCCAGGTGCCAGCCTCCGCCCGGGGGCAGGGCAGGAAGCCCCCAGCCTGCCACGGCCGGCAGCGTGGCCACATCACAGCCCCGTGTGGGGCCAGGAACACGGCCCTGCCCATGCTCTGACAAGGGCCCTGCTGTTCAGGGCTGCAGCTGCTCCGCGGAAGTAAACAGGGTCCCTTGCCAGCACATTCCTGCCTGCCGTCCTGCCCGATCCCTCCTGCCTGCACATCCCCCACAGCGGCTGGGGACACCCAGCACCTGGGAGGGGTGGACATCCCCACAGTGGTGTGGACCATGTGCAGCCGCCCCCAGCACGCACACCCTCCCCCGGTATGAAGGGAACGGGGAGCCACCACCCAGGCAACCAAATAAAATAAATGGCATTTATTAGCAAAATAAAGGACAGAAACTCTCACTCACAAGGCCCTGCAAGGTGGCCAGGGCCACCCCACACAGCCCGCCACGCTCTCTGCTGAACTTCCTGCATCCTGCTGTTGCTCCTGCTGTGGCTGGCAGCCTTGGGGGTTCTGCCCTGGGCAGGGTGGGCAGTGCTCCTGACAGCAACAGCATCCCCACGGCACCAACCAGCCCGCGTGCTGCTCAGCCCTTTCGGTGAAGCAGCGCAGTGCTTTTGGACACAGTGCAGAATCTGTCCCAGCTCTGAGACACAGAGTGCTCTGCCTGCCTGCAGAGAGGGACATGGGCTCAAAGTGCAGCCTCCTGGCTCAGTCCCGGCCCTCCCAGGCATCCTCCCGCTGCTTGTTCTCCAGGCGCTTCCTCTCTGCAGAGACAAGAGGGTCAATTCCACATCCCTATAATCTCATCTCCCTGTGGAGGTGGCTGGAATCCACCCTGGCACAGCCCCCTCTCACCCAGCACCCTGTGAGAAGGAGCATGCATGAGGAAGGGCCCCCTACACTGCAGCCCCTCCAGGCATCCAAAACTCACCTTGAGCTTCCTGCAGCTTCCTCCGCTCGGCATCTCGCTGGGCTGGTGTCTGGTTGCTCCGTACCCCCAGGGCACCAATCACCAGCCGCCTGGCCAGGACAGCTGATGTTTCAGGGCGCTCCTTGGCTGGCTGCAGGTACTCTGTGAAGATGGGGTACATTAGTGTGGCATTCTGGGAGAGACAGGGCAGTCAGCATAGCTGTGGAGGCGTGCTGGCTGCCCCATCCATCCCCAGTTATCAGGATGATGTTGCAGCACAAGCACGATGGCACAAGCTGGGACAGGGCAGCACCACTCACCAGCATATGCCCTGGCTTTGGCTTTAGAGGCGCGGGTGCCCTGGGACAGTGGGCGTGTCTTCACCATCAGGTGCTTGGTGCTGAGGGCATCGCGTGCTGCAGGAAGAGAGCAGCATGTCCACGTGCAAAGTCAGCCCCATGCCCAGGATCTGGCTGCGGGAGACAGATGCCTCCTCTCTGCCCATCCCCAGCTGAACCAGGAGCAGTACCTGTTATGGGGCTGGAGAAGATGCCCAGGGCATGCGTATCATCCACCCACTTAATATCAAAGCCTTTTTTCCTGCCAAAGAGTGGGAAGGTCAGCGAGGCATCAGCACCTGATGGGCAGCCATCTGGAGCACAGCCCAGGCAGGGAACCCCAGCAGCAGGGACAGAGCGCTGGCAGACTCACTGATAGCTGCAGAAGACACGCATCAGATCCTCGGTGCGGAAATCCGAGGGGAAATCGTAGATCTCGATGACGTGGGGCAGCTCATCATCACTGATGTCTGGAGCAGCAGGTTCAGCCCCATAGTAGTTGAAGCGGGGTGACTGCTGGCTCTCCTGGTGCTTCTCACCCCCTGAGAGCTGCAGCAGTAGGAGAGGCACAGCACTGAGCAACCCATGCCCACCTCACAGCAGTTCCCAACCCATGGCAAGTGCTCCCCAGAAAGTTGTCTAGGCCCCTGCAGCTCACCCCAGCACTGCAAATGGATTCAGGGCATTGAGAATTATGATTTATCAACCAGGGTTCTCACACCATGCACTTGCTTTTTCTATTACAAGCATCCCTTCACTTGCCATGCTCTGTGGCCAGGACAGGGACACGGTAGGAATGACAAGGTTGAAACAGCACATGGATCTCCAAGCACACCCTCCCTTCACAGTCATGTGATGACCTGAAATACCTTTGGGGAAGAACGAGCAGGACAGTAACGCCAGGAGGAAAGATTGATGTCTCTCTGCCACATGGAAGTACCAGGCTCAGCACACCCTGGCTGCAGCACATGCACCACAACAGCCTATCAGCACCCCAGATGCCAAGATGAAAAAGACAGTGCTCCACTGAGGAGCAAGTTCTGCTGGTTAATCACCTGTACACCTAAAAATTTACGTTTTATTTCTCATTTGAATTTGTCTGACTTCATCTTCCAGCCGGCAGTTCTTGTTCTGCCTCTCTGCTGGATTAAAGAACCCTTAGTCCCTGGTCTCCTCCCCATCACAGCACTTACTAATGTTAATCAAGTCCCTTCTCAATCTTCTCGATAAAATGCGTTGTGCACCTTTAATACCTCACAGTGGGGCACTTTCCCCAGCCCTAAAAGATAATGGCTGTAGAGCTTTTCTACCTTGCACATTTTTCAATCTTTATTTTAAAACACAGGCAGCAGCCTCACGCTGTCACAACACAGGGGTTGTATGAAAAGTCAGCCCCTTTTTCCCTCTGTCCCACAGCACACTCAGTGCCAGCTGGTCACCGTGCACCATGTTCTGCCCAGTGGGCCACCCTGCACCACTTGCTGAATCCTTGCTTTCCAAACTACACCGTGCCAGTGGCCAAGGGGATTCACTGCCCTGCTTCAGATGAGACATCAGGCCAGGTGCAGTCAAAAACCACTGACAGCTCCCCTGTTCCCCTTGGGGCGTGGGGCTGGTATGATGCCAAGAAATGGGTACATAACTCAGACAGGTTCCCACCCAGATCCCCTAAGCGATCATAGCGGAGCACATCACGACTGCAAGCTTAGAGTCCATAAATCCCAGCCAGCTCAGTCGATAAAAAGTGCTCATTCTGACAATTTTATGGGGAAGATGGATTCATGGCAGGTAAGGGGGTGCTGCCATAGAGGCTGGATGCCAGCGGAGGGTAGAGCTGAGTTATGGAGCTCACGGGACAAGCCAGCACTGCCAGCAGAGCCTCCTGCCCTGTGCAGGGCAGCACACTCATCAGGCACCCTGCACCTGCTTGGGGGAAGCAAGGGAGCCTTTCCCAGGCAGGATAAAGCCCTGCAGTGCTGCTTGAGGGAGCAGAGCACTCAGGTAGTGCCAGGCACTGGGAAGATGATTAGAGAGCAGGAGCACAGAGTGCCGGAGCAGTCCTTGACCTTCACAAATCACCAAGTATGGCAGGGCAGGAAGGACAGGAGCCGTCTGGCAGCAGGGCTCAGCCATGCAGCAAGCACAGCTCAACAGGTCCCCCTGCACTGCCAGCCCAGCACACAGAGTGCCAGCAGCTCCCCAGCCACGGGGCAGGGACTGGGAGCCACGGTGCAGTCCCCAGCCCCAGCAGGGTTCTGAGGGGAGGGTTTGCTGACAGATGGACAGACAGATGACAGGGAAAATGAAGCCTGTCCATCACATCTCACTGCTCTCTAAAGACACACTCCTGCCAGAGCAGGTCAGAGGGGTCAGTGGCTGCTCGCTTACACGACAGCTGTGGGCACACACACACCACAGCCCTGCCACAGCACACCGCCTGCAAGAGTCCACAGAGCCTGCAAGGAAACAGTCGCAGTACTTAATTACTCTGTGTTCAAACTGACTTCTACTCTGAATTTGTCTGGTTTCAGCTTCCAGCCAATGGTTCTCGCTATGGTGTTTTTTTCCTGCTAGATTAAAGAGCCATCCACTATCAGAAATCTCTCCTCCACACAGAACATCATAAATCTTGCTCTCTGCCAGCTATCTGCATTGCATAAGGATTCGCTTACAAGGAAGATGTTACTAATTTTCTTATTCTTTTTGTTAATTAACAACAGCTCCATCTCCCCAAGAGCCTGCCCCTTCCCAAGCAGCTACATCCACCTGCTGGGAGCTCAGAGGGCTCAGGAAGCATGAGGCGCCATGTGGGAATCTACAAGGGATAAAGATGGCAATTTTTGATAAATCTCTGTTTCAGTTCTTTTTCACCCATTTTGGGAAGCTCCCTAGAAAGCTCAAACTTGTCGCAGAGCTTGTGCATGGGGGAGCCAGTACAAATACTCCTTGGAGAACCTGTACAGCACAGCACAACCTTGCCCACAGCATCCTATGGCTGCACCATAACAGAGATCCTCCCTGACCTTCCTCCTCTGAGGATGAAGCCATGCCCACAGCATCAGCCGACAGAAAGCCAATGCCACCTGTACCAGCTTCCTCAGAGCAGCAGTGCTGTTCTCCTCACACCAGCACTCACCACAGCCTCAGGTCTGAAGGTTGGGAGACGGTGGCTCAGGGGAACAGAGCCAGGCAAGGATGGGAATACCCAATGCCCTTCCACATCCCCCCAAATGCGAGCCCTCTGTGTCCCACCATCTCAGCACCATGCCAGGCTCCAAGATGACACATCAGTTCAAGCAAGGCCTTGTGGACATGGTGGGATCTGTGCCCCTCAGTAAGAGTACTCTCGAGTTAATATGATCCCTTCACAGATGCTGTTATCAAGGCACCATTCGCCACTTCACACCCTGCTTCCAGCCAGGGGTAGGCAGACGCTGGATCTAACAAAATTAACGTTGGTTGTTTCCTCATGTACATTATTGTCATTTGGAAAATTACCAGTTTGACGCTACCGATTTAAAATACAATAAGAAATATCCAGACTTGCTGCAGGAGCTAAGTTTTCCTTGTGAATGGCAGCAAAACGGTGTGGGGCCTGGCACTAAACAGCCAACTGCTTAGTAAAGTCAGCAGCATGTGTGCAGGAGGGAATGGCAATGAGCCACAGCTGATTAAGAAGTCATAGTTTCAAGGAAACATCCCATTGGCTGTTTCAATGAGATCCCACACATCTCAGCCCATTTCTTTATCAGCAGCCCTGGTTTCATGAGGGTGCAGTCGCAGTTTACAACACTTCAGCAGGTGTTACTGGGCACACTTTATGCACCACAGAGGGACAATCACCCCAGCCTCTACCAGCAACATGGGATGGCATGGGACAGATGGGAAAAAATGGAGATCCCAGGTGTTTTGGCACCACAGGGGAAGGATGGCTCTAAGAGAAGGCAAGCACAGCCAGCCAGGCTGACTACGCCCTTGTTGCAGCCCACCCATCCCATACACTCACCCCAGAGAACACAGGAACAGTCATCCCCCACATCCCAATGGGCACCAGTCACTGTCCCTGCAAATCCCCACAAACATTGGCTTGCAGGAAGTACCTCCTCCAGCAGGCGTGGGTCCAGGCAGTCCCCATCATCGTTGAACAGCACATCCCAGCTCTCCTCAGCACCCGGGCTGGTCTGGCTCAGGGTTTCAGCACTGGCACTGGTCTGTCCTTCCTTTGGGGAGCTGCTGTGGAGACCTCTCTCTTCTTTCTCAGCCTCCTGGTGCTTCTGCAGTGAGCCCACATCCTTATCTGGCCTTGCCAGCTCCTTGACCCAGGACGCAGGAGAGATCTCCTGCATGCCATGGCACAGCAGCTCTAGGGGCACTGGGGACTCACAGCTTTCCAGAGGTGCTCCCTCCCATGGACTGCTCTCAGCCTCAGCACTGCTATCTGTGCAGGCAGAAGTGCTGCCTGCTTCCTCCACAGCAGGCACCAGGTCACCCTCTCCACTGGGATCCCCAGCACCAGCAGTGCTCTCCTCCATGACAGGCGGGAGCTGGGATGGGCTGCCCATGCCTTGCTGTGGAGTGCTCTCCCCTGGAAGTACTGGAAGGTCACCCATGCTACCCCTCAAGGACACAGGTTCACAGCTGGCTCCTGGTGCAGACAAGGTGCTCTCCCCAGGAAGCACAGCCCTGCCTCCCCATGTCTCCTCTTCCTCCTGTACCCCAGTGGCACAACCCTTGCTCTGCTCAGCCAGGAGAGACCTCTCCTCCTTCCTCTCCTCCTCCCAGGCTTTTGGACCCACCATCTCCTCCACCAACTGGGGCACCCTGCTATGTCTGTCCATCCCTGCTGACTGCAGGACAGCCTCTCCCAGGCTTTGGGAGAGGTCCCCAGCTGGATCTAGGGTGCTGTCCCCCAAGTGCTCCAACACGCCACTCAGGCCTGTCTGACAAACCAGTGCTGGGCTAGCAGCAGGTGTTGGGCTAATGGGCTCAGCCCCAGGCTCAGGGGTAGCCTTCACAGCCCCAGCCTGGGCACTCAGTGGGGATGGAGAGTCAGGCTCACTCCTTATCATCCCATGGCTGTGGCTGAGCTCTCCAGGCTCTTCATGAGATGCTTTGTCCTGCCTGTCCCAGGGCTGAGCAACAGCTGGATCTGGGCACGGCTCACACAAGCTGGGTGATGCCTCCAGGCTTTCCAGTGCAATAAGGCAGCTGCCTCTCGTCCTATGGCTGTGCCTGGCAGAGGTCATCTGCAGCTCCTTTGGGCCAGCATCCACCTTGTTCTCCCTCCTTGCTGCTCTGCTTGCCTGTGTTCTGGCACGGGGGCTTCGCCTCTGCCCCTCACCACTGGCCCAACCAGAGTCCTGCAGCAGGCGGTGGTTCTCAGGCTCCCGGCGGTGGTTCTCAGGCTCCCGGCGGTGCCCCCCCCGTGTGTCACCAGCTGCTTGTGCCTCTCTCTCCCGCCGTGCTTTGGGCACGTAGAGGGCCATGTCGGGCTTCCTGCGGCGCACCCGGCTGCCCGCTGCCTCCTGCTGCATGGTGCCACCACTGCCTGCCAGGGAGAGAACAGCATCACTGCCCCGCCTGCGGCCCTGCAGCCCCACAGCTGAGCGCACAGGGGGCAGCCCCTGCCCAGGTCACTGAGTCAGGGTCCCAGCACCCACCCTTGCTCCCTCAGCAGCTGGCACACAGTGATGGATTGTGGAGCCTCAACACTGCCCCACAATAACATATCTGCACACACGGTTAGGGGCCTGGAGCACCCCACAGCCCCACAGCCTTTGGTGGGGTGCATCCGACTTGGGGGAAGCAGGGAAATCCTGACAGAAGCACTGAGGCACCTCCCCACTCTGGCAGCTGCTACCTGGGACCCTCAAGCCCAAGAGACCAGTATCTGCAGCTGAAGAAGAACACTTGGACCATGCACTACTCAGGCATCCAAAACCACAGAGAAGCCTGAGGCAGCCACAGAACAACAGAAAGCAAACCCCAGTGCAGGGATACCCTGGCGCAGGACCATGGCATGCTGCAGCCCTGCTCACCTGCTACCCCGTCCCGACAGAGATTTATTTTTCATCATCTTTGGCAGAAGCAGGCATGCCGCAAGCGGCCAGGCCCCCCTGCCCCTATAAATATGCATCAGACAGGGTTTATGGAGACGGATGGTGTGGGGGGCTGCACTGTGGTTGAGGGGAAGGGAGAGTGGGGCTGGGCTGGGGCCCCATGATTAATCACTGCCCACTCTGTTTAGGGGGATTCATCACAGGCTGCTGTCAGGTAAATCACTGGAAAAACACCTCTTCAGTAATTAATGTGAAGTGACGGATGGACAGCCCCTGGGCCCATTAATCTGGACCATCAGTGCCGACCGAGATTATGAATGTCAGGATGCATAAACTGCCGGCAGATCAATAGGGCCAGGAACCCATCCAAGGCTCTCATTTCCGAGGCACCTCCGGTACATTAGCCTCCCCTCCACGCAGCCCCTGACCGAGGCGCGAACGCTCTCTGTGGCCCCTCACCAACAGCCTACAGTGGTGCCAGGAAGGCGAGAGGAGGCCAGCCACTGGCTGGAAAGTGGCTGGGGCTGCCCATGCCACATGGCATCATCCCCTCTTCCTGATGGATAGACAGCCTTGGCACGATGGACGAGTCTCTCGTGGCTCTCTAGAAACCACTGGAAAAGCCCAGTAGGGAAGTACCCCTAGCATGACCGTAGTGCCTGTGCCTGCACTTCATGCTGTGAAGATGGGCAGGAACATGCGGTGCAGGCACAGGCGCCGTGGTGATGCTGAGCACTATCCCAGGGCTACCCCAATCATTTTTCTGTCTCCGTAGCTCTTGTCATTTTTTTCCCCCTTCTTTGATACACTAATTTTGCTGGCAGAACGATCTCCTTTATCTTTATCGACCGCAAGAAAGGAATGTATCCTACAAACCTTCCAAGGACTGGATTAGTCATTTTTCAACACTGAGGCATTATACATTTTCTCACCGAGTGGCAGCCCAAGTACCAGAGGGGCAGGGACACTGGAAGCCCCCCCGGCACCACCATTTCCAACCACAGATAGCTTCCAACTGCACTGAAACATGTTCAACTAAAGGACTTTTCCCAGCCAAGCCCGGAGTCCCAGGCTATGGCTCATCACTGAATGTCTTCTGGGGGCCAGCGATCTCCCCAGACTCTCCTTCCTGACAATTTCCAGCACAGGGAGCAACCAGAACCTGCACTGCTCCATGCACATCCCATGTCACCTCCAAGAGCCTTTGCACATAGGATTTATGGGCTCCTCGAAAGCTTGCCATTCACCTTGCCTCACCCTCCAAAGCAGATGGTGCAGCATTAGCCAGACGGCTGGTGCTGGGAGCATCTTCTCCCTGCACAGCTTTGCCTCTGCCTGCCACACACTGCTGGGGAAGAGCTGCTTCCTGCAGCCTGCTAAGAAGCACAGCAAGGTGGTAGATGACCCACACTGGCAGGGATGCTGCAGTGCTTTGTTTTCTCCCCACAGGGCAGCACAGCTCCTGCCCTCAGCCTATTACACACTTCATTGATGCCACAGCCACGGGTCGGCACCAACTGATTTCATGCTCCAGGAGGCAGAGCAATGGCCCTGGCTTTGGATCTCATTCACACTACACTAGGCAGGGCAACCCCACCACTCCCAGAGTCTGGGACCAAGCTTGCCCCACAGAGACAGGCAACAATGGGCAGTGCACCTCCAAAAAGATCTATGCTGCCCTAGATGTTGTTCTGTTTTATGGGCCTGCCTAGCAAAACAACTCAGCACTCTGGCACCAAGCAGGGAAAGGCCATGGTGCCATGGTAAAAGTGGTGATGGGAGTGCTGCCAGCTGTATGGCATGTAAAGTCCACCAGCCCAGCATAACACAGCCTGGCATGGCCAGGAGGATGCTGGATCATCAGCCAGGAGGCAGCCAGAGCTCCCTGAAGGCACAGACTCCTCTCACACTGTTCCCAGGAACACCCTGCTCATGGGCAGCTTGTGCCCATGGTATGTGTTTGTGAGGTCTCAGCAAGCTGCCCACTCATGTGCCAGCATGTGTTTCTCCTCAAGTGAACATCTGCAGCACACATGGGCAGCATTTTCTCCCTGATTTCTTTCCCTGTCCCGTCCAGGGAAGGACCCCACAAACAAGAGCAGGCCAGCCACTTGGAACTTGTGGGACGTGGGACTTCCCATAGTCCTGCTCAGGGAACCTGGGAACAGGCACGGATGCTGGGCTGTGGTGCTCATGTGGAACATGCCAGTACCTGGAGAAGTCTCAGTGCCACACAGCACCCTCTCAGCAGGCTGCCGCATTTCCTGGCAGGGAGCTGTATTTTTAGCCTTCGAGGTTTCTAATTCCACTCAATCCATATTCCCATCAATAGAGTAGATAACCTTAAAGCCTTGACAGTGAACAGGGATGGCAATACTGGGGGACCAGGAGCCTTGGGGGACCTCATGCAGCCTTGGCATGCAGCTCGCACACCACAATGTCACTCTTTACAGCCTGCAGCAGATTGGGCTCTTTGAAGGGGAAAAAAATAACTACAATAACAAGATTAATAAAAAGGCAGGTACAAAGAGATTCTAAACAGCTCCACTGGGGATTCTGCCACTTGCAGGACTCATCCCATGCCAGGCACGTGCCATGGCACACTTACCAACTGCACAACACCAGCCCCTGGCAGCCCAGACAAGGACTGTCAGAGGTTTTGGTTACCCTGCCCCTCTCCTGCTCTCAGCAGAGCTCCAGCCCAGGCCACCTGGCTCAATGGTGGGAAATGGGGCCAAGAAAGGACCTGAATACCTGGTGGAGACAGAGCAGAGGCATGTACACAGCCACTGGTACAAAGTGAAGCATTCAAGGAGAAAAGAGCTGCATTCCATCTAACTCTTGCCGGCAGCCCCATGAGCTTCAAGATGCCCTGACCCCATCCTGTCCCTGGCTGCCAGGAGAAAGAGCTCTCCAGCAGCCACAGCAAACACTAGCTATGTGAGGAGGTGGCAAAAGCATCAAAGGCACACAGAGATTTCAATCGTGCCTTTCACTTGCAATACTCTTAGGAGACACCTGGAATAGATGGTCTTGGAAGATACCTGGAAAAAGAGAAGGGGAACATTCCAGACAGGAAGATGATCTGTAAGTCAATAGTGTCCCCTCACAGTTGTAGGGGGGCAGGGGAGAGGGAAGGGACAACAAGCCAGCAGAAGGAGTTAACAGCCAAAATACTAAGGCGAATACAAAGGACTTTACAAATATGCCCAGGCAGAATCAGCACAAAAGTGAAAAGGTCTATTAATAAACAAGGAGGGAGAGAAAATTAATGATGGCTCAAAAATAAAGATGACTCAAAAGGGAAAAAATCACTGTTTTTAAACAGAAAAATGCAAATGTGGCAGAGGCCTTGCAAAAACAGCTGCAGGAAAAGCAAAAACAGCACGTCCACACAGAGACAGTCACCTGGCAAGCCTGGCCAGTGCGGAGATGAACTTATTAACCTGCTGACACACAGTGCTGAGAAGAAACCAGGGCCCTAGCAATGGGTACAGCAAACAAGGCACTGATTTTCTCTGCAAAAAAGGACAACAAAACCAGAGCTGAGAACAGGATAAACCCTGTTCCTATCCCTAGTGCAGAACAAAACTGGCAGTTAAAGGAGCCTGCATACCAACACAATGAATGATGGACACTGGCTTGCCCAGAGGAGTTATTTCAGAAGAATCACTGGGCAAAGGTTTTTGATGAGGTAAGCAAGAGCCAACTTAGCTGAACTTCAGGGTCTCATTTTAGACCATCTCTCAAACTTTTACTTGTATAATGAATTGTCATTAAATCGGCAGATGATACTGAGCAGTGAGCTGTTGTAAACACTATTCAAAACACTGCTTAAAGGACCCATGAAATGTAAACAGGAAACAAAGCAAGACCTAGCCTGGGAAAATGAAGGTTAAATAACCCAAAGTAGCTACTCAAGGAGCAAGAGCAGCTGAAAAGCAAAGAGCTCTACAGTGCACTTACACCAGAAAGCAAGTGACTGGGGTGACCACCCCAAAATGTGCAAGAGGCATATCTGGTCATCGTGCCATGGGCCACTCTAGGGCTACGAAAGCCACTCAGCAGGCAGCACACAGAACCTCGCAGGTGGTGTGATGGATAGACGAGGATGCCAGGGGCCTGCAAGCCCCCATGAAAAAGTGTCCAGCACCTGTGAGCACCAGACACTTGTTTTACAAGGCATGGCAGACTGGAGCACCGAGCACCCAGGAATCGGTGTAACTCCCCTGCACTCAAGGGCTGACACATGGCCCTGTGACTCCGTGCAGGGGGGAGATTATGGGGTCTGCAATGTGGCAGCCTACCCGGGGGTTGCCTGCCGGCAGACTGGGGACGTGGGACTTCAGGCGGGGATCAGGGCTGCGGCGGGGCGTGGGAGGCAGGACTGGGAAAAGGGATGGGAGACAGGGATGGGACAGAGGACAAGGATCAGGACCGGGACAGGGAGTAAGGATCAGGGCTGGAACACCAGGGTGAGGGAGAGCGGGGCAGCGCGGGCACCGGGCAGGGTGCGCACCCCGGGCCGCTGTGCCCCGGTACCGAGCGCCGTGCCGTGCCGGGCCGTGCCGTGCCGTGCCGGGCCGTGCCGCCCGCCAGGCCGCCGCCGTTACCAGTGGCCGCGCCGGGTCCCCCGTCGCTCCGCGCCGCGCCGCCGCTTCCGCCGCGCCGAGCCCGCCCCGCCGCGGGGAGCGCCGGGACCTGTAGTGCGGGACGTGCAGTGTGGGGCCTGTAGTGCGGCCCGGCGTCCGCCCCGCCCCGCGGCCCGGCCCTGCCGCCGCTCCTCCCCCGCGGCCGGGGCACTCGGGCCGTCCTTCCCGGCGCCGCCGGCCGCTCTGTGGTGGGATGGTGGTGGACGGAGGGAGAGCGAGCCCCGCTCCCGCCCACGGGTGGCCCCCTGAGGCTGCCGTGGGGCTCCCGTTACCGCTCGGTGTCACACACCCGGCGGGAGCCGTGGTGCTCGCTGTGACGGGGCGGGCAGACATGGGGACGCCGCGCTACCAAGGCTTTGGGCAAACTGGTGCGGCCGCCCTGGTTAGTTTGGCTGATGGGCAGCAGGTCTCTGCCCGCTCCCTCTCCAGGATCTCCTTCCTACTGAGCCGAAGCTCTCTGATGCGATTCCCAACCAGGTGATTCCCAGCCGGTTTCATGGTGTGGGTGCCGGAGAAGAGGTGACCCGGGAAGGGGAATGTCCCATGGCGTGCACACTGCCTGCCCGTGCCGGGACCAGCCAGGAGCCAGAGCGGCTTCTGCAGCCCCCCCCGGACCGTGAAACTGCCGAGGGAGCAGGGGACCGCTCACGGGCCACCCCAGCGCGGTGCCACTGGGGCATCGCACCCCGCGTCCCTGAATGGGGCTGTGCCAAGCATCTTATCCCTCTTTAGGTGCAGTTACAAGGTTGAGAGCGCTCATGCCTGAGGTCTGGGATACCCCGAAGCACTCAAGCCTTCCTGACAGCCCAATGTGGGTGCCAGTACAGCCCCAGGGGCTCAGACTAGGATAGGTCCAGTCACGCCACCTCAGTCAGGTGCCCCTGTGCAGGACAAGGAAAGCTCACATCGGACAGGACCATGCAGCATCCCCTAGGGAACAGCCCCTACCCCAGCCTCATGGGGCAGACTAGGGACCATGTTCCCTCTCACAGGTAATCGATGGCAGCAGATCCTGATCGCTTTCATTATTATTATTTTCTTATGCATGTGCGCCCAGGAGATTTATCGCCAGCTATGGAGGCAAAATCAATTATTCATGTTATAAATTTGAAAATGATTTATGTTTGTGGGAGGCCAAGCAGCGTGGAGCCCCTGGCCGCATGGGAGCTGGGTTTGTCTGGGAATGGCACCAGACAGCCCCTGCCAGCACTTACCTGGTTTCTCCATCCCTTCTGTTCTGTGGGTGCCCTACCCAGGGATGCCCCCATCCTATCACAGCCCCAGGGTGACCCAAGGATGGTGACTGGCAGGCAGCATCCAGTATCTCCCACTCTGTAAATCCAGGTGTGAGAACACAAGGAAGGCTGGGAACTGCCATGGCCTGGTCACCCTGGCCAGTGCAACAGAATGATGCTCCACAGCAGTTTCCATGGCAGCAGTAAAACAGTCCAAATGCTGCAAGGTATGAGCTGCAGAAGGACCTCCTTCTTTTAGTCCACTAGAAGCATAATCTTGTGCCCTCTCCAGCCCTGGCCACTGTTCCTGCTTCCCTCAAATGACACAGTGGTATACTCCAGACTGCCACCCATGGGGACAGAGACCCATTGTACCGCTAACACCCCTGTGCTCCCAAAGAAAGGGCAGATGGGACAGGACATCCCACCTGAACTGGTCCGTGAGCTACCCCAGAATAGTACTGTAGGGTATGGCTTGACCATGGCTCAGCTCTTTCTGGGCTGAGTGGTCTGAGATGACCTGGGAGTCTCGCCAGGCATAGAGATCTCATATCCTAAAGGCTGACTCTAGTAGAGCAGGGTGGCACTGGGTTCCCACTGCTCCCAGTTTTAGGATAGGGGATCAGATGTTGCTGCCTGGTCTGCCCCCAGCCTGGCCATGCCCCAGGAACTCAGCCAAGTGCTGGTGGGAGCTGAGTGTCCCATGGCTCTGCATCAGCGGTCCCAGTACCTCAGTCCAAAAACCCACTGCCCTTGTCGTGTATCCAGCGGGAGTGAATGCCAGAAACCAGCCAGCCGCTCTCTGCTGATAGCTGGGATTGTTCTTACTTCTGAACAGTCTTGATCTAAAGCTGCCATGTCTGCCTCCCAGGGGACAGCAGAGCAAGCCGGGAGTTGCTGCCTGGCTTTCCTTGTCTTTTTATCTGCAGCTGCATCAGCTGAGGCCATGGGGAGGCACAGGCTGAAAGGAGAAGTGTGGGAGAGAAAGGAGCTGTCAGCAGCCCCAGATCTGAGACTGATCTCAAATGAGCTGTGCATCCCGCTCCTGCTTGCAGAGCATCAACTGGCTTGAGCCCTGGCCCTTAGGATGGGAAGGACAGCACGAGGCAGTCTCAGCTCTCCCCGACCAGCCTTTACTGTGTGAGACCTGAAGCCTCTTCCCAGCCACCAGAGAGCCTGTCGACTCCTGTGACTGCCGGGACTCTCAGGGAGCTGAGAACTTGCTCGCTCAGTGTACTCATGGGAGTGTCAGAGGGGGCAGGGATTTGGGCTGCTCCTCTCTGGCTCCTTGCCAGGTTTTGAGCAGGGGGAACGTGGACAACCAGGCATGGGACAGGGACAAGGAACCCCCTTGTCCACAACCAAGGCTCTTGCATCCATGTTGTACCCCAGGCAGTCCCAGGGACCCTCTGGGACCACACATGAGTGCAGAGGGGTCCCTGGTTGGTCTGCTCTAGTCCTAAAGAAACCAGACAACCCAAGGAGTCCAGAGAACTGCCACCTGGAACCCCACCAAGCTGTGGGCAGACAGGAAATGAATTAACCGCATTCTGGGGCTGAGCATTGCCTCAAGCACCTTGCTGCACCCTGGTCCCAGGGAGCACAGGGCTCGCCCGTGCTCGTGTGATCATCCCTCTGATTTATTGTTGCAGAGCAAATGCTTACAGAGTGCTTTTGGCAGAGAAAAGCTCTGGGGAACAGCAAGGGATGTGCGGGAATAACAGGGGAATCGCCTGTCAGCTCCATTGTGCCCGGGGCATGCAGAGCACCCACAGTCCTGGGTCTCTCTCCCATGCCTGGCCAGGGAACACGCTCAGCCTGTGGGGAGGGGACTGCAGAGAGCTTGGAGCTGGGGTGGATTAGATCTGCTTTGCATTATTGCACAAAACACCTGGGGACTGAGCAGCTCGTGACAGCGCTGTGTAATGCAGGGAAGCAGTGCGGGCAGACGCTGGTGCTGCCGGCGGCTGGCGGACAAGGAAGTGGTCCGGCCCCTAGGAGTGTGGGCTGGCTGTGGAGCGGGGAGCCAGGTTCTCCTGCTCCTTGTCCTCCTGCACATCGACAATGAACAGGCACAGAAGGCAGTGCTTGTGCTGCAGGAATCAATACCGCTCCGGGAGCGGCCTGGGTGCTCCTCCCTGCGCTCCCGTGGGAGCCATCCCCCAGCGTCTCTCCCACAGCCATCACTGTCATCTTTCCGCTTCTGCCTTGCTTTCCAGCACTCTGAGCAGGACGGCGCAGCAGCACGGGGTGACAGCACCAGGGCTGAGGAGTTTGCTAACCTGGATAGCCTGGCTCCTTCTGGAGGTGGGGGAATACAAAGGACAGGCCTCTTGTGAGAGATCCAGGTTTTATGTTAACTCGAGTTGGCTCCGATCAGCGCTGTCACAGCCCGCTCTGTCATGGCCCATTCTGCCACAGTCCCTAGAAGGTATCAGGGCGCCGTGGCTGGCTCTAGTAGGCACAGATGCTGCCAGGAGGTGATTTCTGCCCAGCAGTGTTCAGGGATGTTACAACCTGAAGCAGCTCCAAATCTCATCCAGTGCTGGCTGTGGCAGAGCTGCTGCTTCCAGTGCCAGCCCTGCCCCACGGGAAGGAACTCCACTGCTTTTGATAAGCTTTAAAATTGATTCATCAATGGGATCCATTTGGAGCTGATAAATCTTTCAGGAGCCCTGGCAGAGGAGACTGAGCTGTGCAGGCTGCACATTCCCCTGCCTCCTTGCAGCTGCATGGCTTCTCTAGTTGGGCACTGCTCCTGGTGCATCTCCATACCAGACATGGCTCTGGGATTCCAGGGGGACAAGTCCAGCTCATCCCATAGGGCCACGTCCTGCAGGGGAGTGGTGGAAGGCTCTCACTCCCCCACCCTGTGTCCCAGCAGGTAGGAGGGAAGGCAGGGACAGGGACAGAGAGGCAGGAGGCAAGAACAGGCGGATCCGGTTACAGGCAGCACGGGGCAGAGAGGTAGGCAGAGAACAGCAATGCAGCAAAAAGGGCTTTTAGTGATAATAAATAATTAACATTTCTAATGATGTCCCGGCGACAGGAAGAGTCCAAGCAGGGACCCGGGGGCACTGTGCACGGTGACAGGAGAGGCTGGGGACGGTGCGAGGTCCAGGGAGGCTGTGCAAAGACAGGGGCCAGGTTTGCAGGGCTGGGGGTCCCAGGGGAGGGGCTGGGCACCCCTGCAGACCCCCCTGGGTGAGCAGTGTCTGGGGTCCAGCATTCACACCCTGCTGCTGCCAAGGATACAGGAAACATGTGAGGAAGAGGACTGGAAGACTCTTAAGCACAAATTTGGTGCTTAACCTGACTTCTGCGATGGTAATGCCTTCCCAGGGTTTGCCGTGCCCAGCGAGCCCCTGAGAGGGACTCCTGCTGGCAGAGGGGAAGGATGGGGAAGGATGCTGGGAGGCAAAAGCTCACAAGGAGCCGCTGGGATGAGTGACAGTTGCCAGGTCACTGCCAGCCGCGGCACAAAGAGACCCCCACGCTGAGAGGTGTCCAGGGGACACGGGAGCAGTGTGATGGTCTGGGGTGCAGGAGCAGAGAGAGGGGAGGCCTGTGGGCAAGGCAGGAGATCAGACACTGTGGCACAATGACAGGGAGGGGACAGCAGGGAGAACAGGGATCAAGCAAGCAGCCATCTGAGCATGGGAGTCCATCACTGTGATCCACCACACAATGGGCATGCAGACATGGGAGAGGCAAAAGCTACCCTAGGAGGAACCAGGAAGGCATTTCTGGCAGGACTGGGCGCTTGCTTTCATGCCGGTATGGGCCCCAAGGGGCTGGCCTGTGCTAGAATCAGCCTGGAAGAGAATCAGAGGCATCATGGGGCTGCCAAAGAGGCAAAGCCCGGGAGACCCGTGAAGGGAGGACAGCGATTCATGCCCAGCACAGCACAGGCTGTAAGGAAACGGAGTGCTCACTATAAATACATCAGCAGGGTAAACGCCAGGGAGGAGGAGAGCTATTTCAGCTAAAAGACAACATTAGCACAGGAACAACTGGGGATAAATTATCCATGAATACATTTATAGTGAAATTAGACCCTCGGAGCAGGGATGTCCCAGCACAGTCCCTCCAGAGGAAAAGGCAGTGCCAGGCAAGAGCCAGGATTGGCTTGGCAGCTGAGGGATCCTGCAGCGTGTTGTGGTGGCAGCATGTGCCCTCTCCTTGTGTCAGAAAGCAGCAGGGGTATATGATGGGATGTATGCACATCGCTGCATGCACATGTGAGTGCAGATGTGTGTGTGTGCATGGTCTGTATGCATGTTTGGGTGGCACACTGTGTGCTTACAGAAGTAGATGAGGTGGCTGCACACAGACTGTTGTGTGTGTGCACATAGGTGCTCGAGAGTGTGCTGGCAGTGTGTGTGTATGTGCTGTACACCCACCAGGCTGTGTGCAGGTGTCTGGCCCTCATAATGCTCTAGAAAGGAATGATGGCTCCAGTGAAGTATTCTGGAGGTTAGTGCCTTCAGTCAGCATTCCTGTGCTCACCTGCACCCTGTTTGTTTTGCACCATCTGGAATTTGCTGGAGAGGACATTTGCTGGATGAGTGCTCCATGAATCCAGCTGATCCTGGGTAGACTCCTGTCCCTGATCCTGAGTGGATTCCCATCCTGCTCCCAGAGCAATACTGTCTCTGCAAGAGTAATGAGGGTCATCTGGCACTGCCACCACACAGGCTAACTCTGCTTGGCAGTACCAGTTAACAGCCCTGTGCCACCCCTCTGTCCATTGCAATGCAAGCAAGGGGCAGACTGCTCCCCACCTTCCTGCTGCCTTCTCCCCAGGGAGAGCCTGGGGTGGCAGATGAGCCACCCAGCAGAGGGTCACCAAGCATCAGGGCTGCTAGCTTTAAGAGGGTCCCCATTCCCTGGGAGCCGGGTCAGCATGGATGGGGCCCCAGGAGCAAGGGCCAGGGGAAACTGGGACATATTAGTCCTGGGGATGGAAAAGGGAGGTCCCAGATGTGCAAAGAGGTGATTGGTACTCATGCTGGCCCCAGCTCATCGGAAGAGTCTCCCCCCGCCTTTGTGCAGCCCTCAGTGGAGCGCAGCATCTCCCTTCCCCCGCAGCGTGTCTGGCTGCTGCTCGCTCTAATTTCCTGTGCATTGTCCCCATCACCGTGCCACCATTCCCTGCACATCCCACCCCCCTCTGTGCACCACACTGCCAGGCTCCCTATGCCCCAACGCCTGCGCTGTACCTCACTGCTCAGCAAATGTCTCTGCCAATGTTCTCATGCATCCCAGCTCATTTCACTGATGCTCTGTTTCCCTCTGCAGCCCCTTGCAGAGAGCACTGTCCCACCTCAAGGTGTTTGCCCTGTTATGTCCCCAATGTGGATGCAACCAGAGGGGTCGGATGGAGACATCTAGGCCAGCACAGGGCCCTGGTGAAAGGCTGTTTCTTATGGCCATGGCTGTTGTTGTGCCAAGGTGCCTGCTGACTGCTCTTCTCCCCCAAAGAAATATCCTAGCCTGGCAATGTGGCAGCATCCGTGGGAAGGGCACTGGGGAGCTCTAAAAGCCGGGATTGGGGAACACCTTGCAGTCCTATGAGTGAAAAACCACCCCGCTGGGTGCCAATGGCAGTGGCTGGGGGCTGCAGCGCGCAGGGCCCTCTCAGCACGTGTGTCCTGCTGGCACACAGCACACATGTGCTCACGGGGTGCCACAGGCTCAGCACATCTCTGCAGACACGGCGCGTGCCCCTGCAGAGCCGTGCGTGTGCTCAGGGCACCGTGTGCCCAGCTGTGCCCATCTGCAAACACCGATGCACACGCACGGCTGTGCAGCTGCACGTGCACGCTGTGCTGGCACACCGGCAGCCCTGCCTGCATGTACATGTGGTCATGGCCAGCCAGAGCCAAGCCCCACTGTGCTGGCATGCTGGGTTTAGAGCCCCAGGGAGCCAGTGTGCCCAGTGCCATTCACAGTCTTGGCATGCTTGAGCTGGCTTCCTGATGGCATGTGTGTTTTCTGTACCTGCCAGTCACGGGGAGGGCATTGGGAACCAGCTTGCAGTTTGTACAAATAATTATCCGGGTGGTTACCAAACCTGGGATGAGCAAGCAGCTCGGCAGCAGGGTTGCTCACCCTGAGCACACAAGCACCCATGCAAGGCTGCAGCCAGGCACTGGGGCTGTGGACACTGGCAGGCAGAGCCCATCCGCAGCGCTGGGGTGCAGGGGAGCACACGAGCACAGCACTGCACATGTGTGGTGGTCACACTGACATCCCAGTGTGATGAGTTTGCTTGGCATCATGGCTCACCATGGCAAATGCAGAGAGCAGGTGTGGTTCCTGCCCCATGGCAGTGCCCTATAGCAGGTTCCCTGTGCCTGGGCACCAACATTTTGGCTGTGAGGATCCTGCAGCAGGCAGCCGCACAGCAAGTCTGGTGCTCAGCCAGGCACCCTGCAAGAGGGAGTTATCAGAAATGAAATAAAGGGGTATTTGATGTTTGTAAGGAAGCACCTTTGTGAGAAAAAATCACTGTGACTAGAGAGCTCTCGAATCTAGCAGTGAGAGGAGAACCAGAGGCTACAGGCAGAGGCTGTAGCCAGACATGTTCAGTGAGAAATAAGGGCCTTAACAGAAGAGGTGATTAGCCACTTGAAGCAGCCTCAGTGGCGTGAGTTTCTGTAGTTCCTGCTGTCTTCCAGCATGTCTCTCCTGCTGTCTCTCACAGTGGCCACAGCTCCAGACCGTGTTGGGGCACCTGTGAACGTGCTACACTGGGGTGACCTGATAACCTTGTGCCCTGTCAGTGCTGTCCCAGTCCATGCCACAGCCACTTTGTGCTTCCAGGGACACACAGAGAACTCTGTGCCCAGTCCCTCAGGAAAACATTGTTGGGAAAGGCAGGCTTGCATAAATGCGATCCTGCCTCAGGCATCCACTGGCTACAAGATTTTGGGCAAGTCAGTGTCTTGCATGACCTAAGGTGGGGCCTTTCTTGGAGTTCAGACTGGCAGCCAGGGCACAGCCACTCCTGGGGTCCCTGCAGAGAGAGGTGATGATGTGCAGGGTGATGACACAGGCAGGTGCTGATCCCTCGGGGTGTTGCTGAGTGTTAGATTCATAGGGCAATGGAATGGTTTGGGATGAAAAGGACTCTAAAGATCATCTAGTTCCAATCCCACTGCCATGGGTAGGGATGCTGCCAGCTAGATCAGGTCGCCCAGGGCTCCATCCAGCCTGGTCTTGAACGCTTCAAGGGATGGGGCACCCAAAACTTCTCTAAGCAACCTGTTCCTGTGTCTCACTGTTGTCACTGTGAATAATTTCCTTTTAACATCTTATCTAGATCTCCCCTCTTAGTTTAAAACTGTTCTCCCTTGCCCTTCCAAGAAAATAGTGTTGCACTACTACTGGGGGTGCCCAGCTCCGTTCTCTTTCCTCCTCCTGTGCCCGACCGTCGCCGCCCCCAGGCCGTGTCAGGCCCCTGGCTCTGGTCAGTTCATCACGCCAGCTGCCCTTGCAGGAGTTGAGGAGTCGGGACACACCGCCCGCCGTGGCCACGCAGCTCTCTCGGCCGTGGCTCCGGCATCCCGGACTCGGGACGCCCTCCTCCTCCCGGTGCCCGGGGCGATGCTCCCCGGTACCCCCCGCCCCGCAGCACCGCGGGGCCGGACCTGGCGGCGGCCGGCCCCACCCCGCGCTCCCCATTGGCAGCGGCGCCCCCGCCCCGCTCGCCGCCGCCGCCGCCGCCCGTTCTTAAGGCGCCGCGCGGCCGGAGCGGCCCCGTCGGGAGCCGGGAGCGGAGCCGGCGGAGGCGGGAGGCGCGGCGGGCGGCGAGGCGGCGGTGTGGGATGCGCTCCCGCCGCCGTGGGGTCGCCGGGCGGCCCCCCTGGCCCGTGAGTAGCGGTGTGGTTTTGCCGCTCCGCGAAGTTTCCCGGGGCGGGGAGGGGCGGCTCTCAACTCCGGTACGGTCACCGGCCCGGGGAGAAGTTGGTGGAGGGCGGAGCGGGACCGCGGGCATGTAGCCTGTCCCCGTGGCGTGGAGGGGATGCGGGGTAGTGAGCCGGGAGGGAGCGGGAAGAAGGATGGGATGGGGACGGAAGGATGCTGGGCTGGGGAGGATCGTGCTGAAGAGGCTGCACAGTGATGGAGGGGGTGTGTGTGCTGGGACTGGGGCGCGCTGACAGGGGCAGCAGAACTGTGAGCAGCAAGAGACAGCCCCTCTTTGCAGTGGCACTTGTGCTTGGTGGTGTCTGAGCCCGTGGAGGAGCGGGGGGCAGTCAGCAGAGGGGTCCAGCCATGTACCTGCCTGCGTGGGAAGGGGCTGGATGTGTGCTGCTGGGCCTGAGCCCCCCAAGGAGCTGAAGTCCCTTTGGGGTGAGCTCAAAGGCTAAGCTGACTGCTCATCTCCACACTGCATTAGCTGCTGCTGGCTGAGCCCCAGCCTGCCAGGTCCAGCACTGAGGAGTCCTGCATGGGAGGGCCAGGCTCACAGCAGCAAGCAGACGTCGCAGCAGGACCCAGGCTCATGGGCTTTGGCTGGAGCAGAGGCACTGCAGGTTCTGGGCTGCTTGGGATTGAGGAGCTGTGCAGGGGCACTGCTAGTACTCTGAGCAGCCCAGCCGCGGTGGAAGAGGGATCTGCTGGGTCTGTGGGACATCTCCTGCCTGTCCTCTGCCCAGGCAGGTACAGCTTTGGCAGCCTGTGAATGCAAGGAATGAGAATATGATGTTACTGGGGCATATGCAGCATGGTGGCATGAGGTGCTTTGAGGTCACCATGTTGTCACTGCTTCGGAGTGCTTTTGGGGTGCAGTGAGGCCCTTGCTGCATGATGTCAGGAAATGTCGTAGAGGTGCTGAAGGTGACTGCGGCCCAAAACGGGATGTTGCTGCAGTGGTGGAGCATGACATCACTGGGGTGCGTGGTGTGGAGGGCAGCAATGTCACAGTGACATGCAGGATGGGGTGGCCACACAGGGACCTGACATTCACCTTCCCCATGATGTAGACTGGGAGCTGAGGATGTTCATGTGCGTACAATGAGGAGATCTGGAAACAGCATCTCCCCGCTTGTAGTGAGAGGTCTGGGGTACAGCTGCCTGCCTGTCCCATGGTCCCTTTCCAGTCCCATCCCACGCTCCCCACTGGACACTGTCAATCACAGCACTGCATGCGCTCAGATGAATCCCACATGCTGCATCTCTGCCATGGGGCCAGCACCTCCCCCTGGGCTGCCTGGCTGCACTCTGCTTGGGTGCTTGTGGCATCCTCAGCCCCTGCTTGGCACCTTGGCTTTGTGTCACTAACCATACTGAGGAAGCACCCTGGGGTGACCTTGCCACCAGATGCCACAACACAAGCCAGGATGTGACTCTGCTGGAACAAGATAGATTGAGGTCTGCCCCTGTAGGCAGAACCCATAGCCTCAAACCTCAGGTAAAGCTTCATGCTGGGACTGTGGTTCTATCAAAAGCATGCTGGGAATGATGAGGCCCTTCTGCATCTGACATGCAGAGTCTCAGTCTCCTTCCCTTCCCCTTCCCAAAATGGCCTGGCTCCGGGCTGGACATCTCTTCCCCATGGCACCAAGCACTGGATCCACTGGGAAAAGCCTTTTGTCTCCAATCAGGAACATTGTTTCCTACTGGAAAAGTTCCATCCAGCTTGGAGGGTTTTCAGCTGCAGCTGTATGAGGCGGGTGGGGCACCTGGGTAATAGTCCAAACTCTGGGGAGTGGGAGCTGAAGTGGGGAAAGATAGGGAGCCCTGCCAATGGCCTGGGGACAGCCACCCATCATCTGGCTGTGGCTGGGAATGAGGCAGCACTGCTCTGAAGGGCCAGGGGCTTATGTGGCAGCCTTGCACCCATATGTCCACAATGTCAGTGGCTCTCCCCCATGCTCATTTTGGTAACCACGGGGCTGTGGCAAAGGCTCCCCCTCCTTCACTGTCTGGCACTGCAGAGTGACACCCAGGGACTTTTCCATCCCTGAACAACCCAATGAACCCTGTCCCCATCACATGTGTCTTGAATAGGACCCCTACACCAGGGAAAGGCTCCTACCCCTCAAGAGCTGCTCCAGACAGTACGGCGGGGTAATAGGCACAGGAAGAGAATAGAAGCAGCCCAGGGTAGAGCTCGAGACACACCCACATCTACCCTTGAAGCTGTACCCAGGGTGCAGATGGCGTTAGAGAGGAAAGGGGAGCAGACTGGTGCAATGGAATACAGGGCTCTGGGTGTTGTGGGCAATAGGGTTAAGGTTTCCTCTGCAGCTGGAGAACAGCCCCTTCCTGCCCAGCCATGTGGGCCTGGAAGCTATTTAGTTATGGCAGGGGAATCCTGGCCCCCAAAGAGCCTTGAGACCATTCCCATCCTCAGGGGAGGCAGCAGCAGGCTGTTCTCCACAACCCAGTGGGTCTGCTGGGGTCTAAATCTTGGGCACCCTCCCCTCTCCATGCTGGGCATATGTGGTACCACATGGCTGCCACAGCTTCCTTGGCTTGCTGTTGGAATCCAACAGCATGGGGATCAGCTGGCAGTGGGGTCATTCTCCTGTACAGGGGGACTGTTCTGGTTGGGGAGGGCAGTCCTGCCCAGGGAGATGGCACAGCCACATGAAGCATTGTCCCCTTGCAGGCCAGGTGCCCCAACCACCCCTCCAGTTTGCAAGAACAGGACCAGGCTGCTTTTTGTCCCAGCTGGAACACGGGCATGTAGGATCATGACCGTAGCCTGGAGGGGACACAGCTCATTTCTGGGCTCTTCCCCTCTGTAGGTAACTGCCTGGCCTGGGGTGAGGGGTTGCTCTCCTGAGTGCCATCTTACTCATCACCTGTGTTACAGCCAGGTCAGAGCCAGCTCCAAAATCCCTGCAGCCTTGCCAGCAGTGCTGGCAGACGCTGTCCTCTGCAGTCCAGGTTAAATGAGCCTCTCCTCCCAGTCTCCTGTTCCTCCCAGCATCTTTTCATGGCTGCATCCCTGTGCAGAAGCCTTCCCTGGCCAGCCTGGAAGGAGCTCTCCCTGCAGAAGCCCTGGGAGGAACAGTTCCAGCAGGATGGGGAAACTGAGGCATGTGGGAGTAACCTGATAAAGCATCCCTATGTTCTCCCTGTGAACTTCCCCAGCTCTGGAAGGCCAATGGGACAGAAGACAGACTCTGCTGGCCAGTGAATGTCTTCTTCCTCTGACCCTGCCAAAGGGAGCAGTGATTGACATTTTGACTTACCGGGATCTTGGATGCCAGTGGTGCCTTAGGGCAGAATGAGCTGGGCCTGAGCCTAGCTTTGTCAGCACCCCACAGCCCTCCTGCTGCCTCTTCAGTCCCTCTAATAGGATGAGCTCCCAAGGCTGGGCTGCTGCTCAGTCCCAGCTCAGTGGGGTATGATCTTGTCTCAAGGGTGAACAGCTCCCAGGATAGTCCATGCACAGGGATGCCAGAGTGACAATGCCCAGGGGTCAAGGGACAGGTGGTGTGGTGCAGGCTGGGGTGCTGTGGCAAGGGGTGAAAAGAGAGCATCTCCCATGCAAGGACAGTGGGGCTCCTTGGGCATTGTGGAGCAGAGTCTCCTCCTGGAGCTGATGGACTGTAGGTCTCTCCCAGGTGTCCAGGATGCTGGCGCTGTGCCTGCTGTCCCTGGCCTGGCTCAGCGAGGGCTCCCAGCGCAGTGAGCCCATGTTTGCAGCAGTCACCCACCGCCTTCTCCCGCCTGACTACGACAGCAACCCCACACAGCTCAACTATGGCGTGGCTGTCACTGACCTGGATGCTGATGGCGACTTCGAGATTGTGGTGGCAGGGTGAGTGGTGCACCTAATTGCTTCAGTGACGGCAGGACTTGTGGCCCTGCAGGGGCAGGAATTCCTTCCTCCTCTGTGGTCTTGTGGCCACCTGGAGGAGGTTGTGCACAAAGGTGGGTGAGTTAGGGTCTGCGTGCACCCACCAGTGAATCTGTGTGTATGTGTTGATAGAGCTGAGTGCCTGTATAGGACCATGTGAGTGCCCCCATCAGTCCCTCCTCTGTGAGGTGGCAGCTGCCAGCAGCCAGGGTCCACCCTGCAGTGCACAGCCAGTGTGTCCCCAAGCCGTCTCAGCTCTGCTGACAGGACTCAGCTCTCTCCGGAGATTCAGTTAGTTCGCTGGAGGTTTTTTACAGTCCTTTTTCGGAGTGACAGCTGGGAAGGGCTGGCAGGAGCCAGGGAAGCAGGGAGCCATGTGCTGTGCTGCCAGTGCCCAAGTGGGGCTGGACACAGAGCAGCTGCTGCCAGCAGGTCCAACCCTGGTCAGGAAGAGTCAGGACCTGTAGGTTCTGTGTGTGTACTGGCACTGCTGTGAGCTGCTACTGCAGGGTACCTCTGTACACACAACCAACCTCATTCCCCAAAGACACTTGCACACACAGGTGCGCCCACCTAGAGAGTGTTCTTTACCCTCACAGACCCCATTCAGCTGGATGGAGGCACTACAGTGGTAGGCACTCAGAGTCTGGCTCTGCTGCTGCTCTGAACCTCACCAAGGCAGGAAAACATGGGCCGCACTGGGAGACCTGGAGGGGTCTGGGCCACCACTCCCAGCTGTGCTGAGTCAAGAAGGCAGCTGGGGTTTTGTAAGCAGTCGTGATTCCCGTTGTATAACTTGTTTACTGGTGCGTTGGGCAGGAGCGGGCAAGGAGCCAGTGGGACGCACCATGCCGAGAGGATTTGCTCTGTGTGCCGGTTTCCTTGCCCTGGGAAAGCTCTGCAAGCAGGGAGCTGCACCCCTTCCTGTACTGCTACCTGCCTGGCCCCCACTGCTTTCCTGGTGTTTCCAGATATGGGATGCCTGACAGGGTCCTTGTCCTACATGGACCATGCAGGTCTCTGTAGTGCCTGTCATTAGGAAAATCCAGCATTGCACCCAGTGGCCCCCCAGGGATGAGACAGGGGCTTTCATCCCATCCCCAAGCCTTGGGAAGCCAACAACCCTGCTTGCACTCCCAGGTACAATGGCCCCAACCTGGTGCTCAAGTACGACAAGGCACAGGGGCGGCTGGTGAACGTGGCAGAGGATGTGCGGGGCTCCCCGTACTATGCGCTGCGGGACCGGCAGGGCAACGCCATCGGTGTGACAGCCTGTGACATCGACGGCGATGGCCGCGAGGAGATCTACTTCCTCAACACCAACAACGCCTTCTCTGGTGAGCCCTGCCAGCAGCCCAGCCCCAGGCACGGGGGGAGCCCCCGGCACGGCTGCCCGCGACCTTCGGCGTGTGAGGGATGTGTGCGGGCTGGAGTTAATTTCTCAGTTGAGTGGCTGCATTGATTGATGGCAGCACGGGTGGGACACTGAGCCCAGCCAGCCACCGAGTCAGCACTTCCAGCTGCCCATCGTACTTTTTGTGGCACCCCAAGTGAGACAGAAGATTCCCTTCCGCCCCCTCACCTGTCCTGCTACAGGGACCCTGCACTGTGAATCCCAGCTGTGCCCTGCAGCAGTTGTGCCCTTTGGTCTCACGGCTCTCCTGTGCCTGCTGCAGCAAGTCAAGCCTAATCCTGCCTTTCTTGTGCTGCCCCTGCTCCTGGCATGCCTGTCATGGGAACAAGACTTAAGTGCTCCAAGCTGGCACTGGGAATCCCCAGAGCTCCCTGGCTTGTTGCTCCAGCCCAGCTCTGCCCTGTGTCCCTGACCTCCAGGCAGCAGATCTATCTTCCCAGTGCTCCTAATTACCCAGGCTGGCAGTGGCTGCTGGCACACCTGTCCCTAAATCAGGCTCTGCCATTGGTGCTGTCACAAGCAGTGCAGCTCGCTGACTGCCTGCCACTGAATCGATTTCTTTTTAATTTTTTTTTTAACCTTCCTGGGGATGATCTACAGGGCTGTGCCCCACTGGGACATATTTTAGCTTAATGAGTTGATTCTTCTGTGTGTCTCCCAGTGGCTTTTAAGGGTCATGGGGCTCTTGTAGCAGCAGTAGCCCAGCTCTATGGCACTGTAGGGGGCTGCAGGGACAGCAGATATTTGGGATGCTCTGGAAAAAGGGTACCTTTTCCACCTTGCTGCAAAGCACCCTCCTCAGGAGGAGGCAGGGTGCTGGAGCCCACTGACCTGTGCCCCCTTCCCCAGGCATGGCCACCTACACAGACAAGCTTTTCAAGCTCCGCAATGGGCGCTGGGAGGACATCCTGAGTGACGAGGTGAACCGGGACGTGGCCAGCCGCTTTGCTGGGCGTTCTGTTGCCTGCGTGGACCGGACGGTGAGCAGGCAGGGTTCTGCAGACACGGGCATCTCTGCCCCCTTCCCACTCTCAGTGGCCCTCCAGTGGAGTCCTGGGGCCCCTCTCCCCTTGTCCATCCCATACCCTGCTTGGGCCAAGGGTTCCCCCAGCCGCCCGTTGACTGTCAGGGCTAGCAGCGCCTCCAGCTGTAGAGACTGTGCATGCCTGTCCACACGGTCACCACCAGCTGATAATCGTGCATGTCGAGGTGATTTATGTTCCTGTCACCTGCTCTTTCTTCGTCCTCCTCCTCCAGCGGTTTGTTTCCAAATTATTATCGCTAAATCAGGGTGCAGCTACTGCACGGGACAAAAGAGGCGGTGGAAATTGGGAGGACCTGGCACACGGGGGATGCTGGGAGGGGGAATGACATGCCCCGTGCCACCCCTGACCAGAGAGCTCCTGGGGGTAATGGAGCACATCCCTACTTCTGGGACACTTTTTGCTGTGGGCTCGGCACATGGTAGCAGTCCCTGCTCCTGGGGAGTAATAAGAGCATTCACAGCAGGCATCCTGCGGTCCCGTGGAGAGGAGTTGTGGGTGGGTGGGTGCTGAGGCGGTGCTGCCGGCTGCAGGGCTCCGGCAGGTACTCCATCTACATCGCCAACTATGCCAGCGGCAACGTGGGCCCTCATGCCCTGATTGAGATGGATGTGGCTGCCAGTGACCCTGCCCGTGGTGTCGTGGTGCTGGTGGATGTGGCCCCCCAGGCTGGCGTCAGCAAGTACACAGGTACAGCCGGCTGCTGTGGCCCTGCGGAGGGGCCGGGGCGCTGACGGGCGTGGCGAATCGCGCTGTGACGGGGCAGTGCAGCCGGAGGTCCGTGCCACGCGTTGGGCTGCCTGACTGCCCCATCTAGTGGCAGCCCCACGGCCCTTGGAAGGGACCAGGACCATGGGATGCACGCCCGGCAGGACCCCTGCGCCCACCATCACCGGGGCCGATCCCTCCAGAGCTCACAGCATCCCTAGGGCAGGCAGCGGGGTTAGGCATCGGGGGGAACAAGCCCGCCTGCGCTCCGTGCTGGCACACCACCGTGGGGACTGCTGCGTACCCCAGCGGTAAATTGGCACTAATTAGCAGTGTTGTCACCATGGTGATGGCAGTGATTAGGGTTGGGAGTGACACAAACGGCTGCCAGGCCCAATTAGCTCGTGATGAGAGGGGCTGGAGGTGGGCAAGAATGGGACACTGCGGGTGTGGGGGTTTGCTTGGGAGCACTGTGTGGGCAACACTGAGGGAGCACGGAGAGCACAAACTCCCGTGGGGCAGCTGTCCCCTCACCCCGGGCTACTGTCCCCAGGGGGCCGTGGGGTGGCCGTGGGCCCCATCCTGAGTGACAGTGCCTCTGACATATTCTGCGGTAATGAGAACAGCCCAAATTTCCTCTTTCACAACCGGGGAGACGGGACGTACAAGGACGTGGCAGCTGCTGTGGGTGAGTAGGAAAGATGGGGGCGAACACACGGGCGCTGGGGATATCAGGGTTCCTCTGCCTGTCCCTGCCTGCCCTGGATGAATGCGGGGGAGGAGGGGACAGCCCTAAGGACCCAGAGCCCCACTGACCACTGCGCAGTGGCTGAGATGCATCGGGGCATCCATGAGGGCGGGGATGTAACCCCGCGCGTGGAGGGCCTGTCTGGGGACGATGGAGCACATCCTAGGAGGTGTGCTGGGATCGAGGAGGCAGGGAGGGGTTCCCGTCTCCCCCTGTCCCCTTGCGGTTCCGCAGGGCTGGATGACCCCTACCAGCACGGACGCGGTGTGGCGCTGGCTGACTTCAACCGCGACGGCCGGGTGGACATCGTCTATGGCAACTGGAACGGGCCGCACCGCCTCTACCTGCAGAGTGGAGCTCCCGGGCGAGTCCGATTCCGGGTGAGGGCTGGGAGCCCCCCACACTGATGGCTCTGCCACTGAGCCACCTCGGCCAGGGGGGCTGGCTTCACTCTGAATTGTCCTTGAGCCCCACTTGCCAGCGAGGAGGAGACCCGAGGCATCAAAGCAGGACCCAGGTGTCCTGCTTCCTGTGCCTATTGTCAGGCTGTGCCCGTACAGGACATCGCCACCCCCAAGTTCTCCATGCCTTCCCCTGTCCGCACCGTCATCGCGGCCGACTTTGACAATGACCAGGAGCTGGAGGTTTTCTTCAACAACATCGCTTACCGCGGCTCCTCCGCCAACCGCCTGTTCCGGTAGGAGCCGGCTGGGGCCGGGGAGCCTGCACACTGCTCGGGGAGTCGAGCAGCCCTCACAGCACAGCCAGGCTCACAGGGCTCCTCTCCAGCAGTGCCACGGCTCGGGCTCAGCTCATAAAAGGCGTCGTGACTGAGCCCTTCCTGGCATCATTACCAGCCACTGTGATCGTGCCTGCAGCAGCCCCTGGGGTCCCCAGCACCGCTGATTAGCAGCCGTGTGGAAGCTTGTTCATGGCTCCTGTTAATTGTGGGGGTCAATTCTTCATTACTTCCGTGTAATTACCTCCTTGCCTGGTGTGTAGAGTGGTGGGAACTGGTTTTCTACCCAATGCTTGCACTTGTGGGTGGATAGAGGGCAAAGGTTTTGCAAGGAGGCCTTTGGAGACATGTCCAGGTTCCAGAGGGATGCTACAGATAGTGTTGCTACTCTGCAGTTCAGATGTAAAAACTCTCATGAAACTCCTGTTGTCCCTGCATAGAGTGGGGATGTGGCAACAGGCAGGGGACAGTCACATCCCCCATCCACAGGCTGTAGCCACCAGGGCTGTCACCCCTAGCATGATTCTGCAGGAGGGGACTCACATGCCCAGGAAGGTTCTGAGGGCTGCAGGGCTGGTATTAATACCCTGTGTGTGTCCTTGGCAGGCTCATCCGCAGAGAACACTCAGATCCCATCGTGGAAGAGCTGAATCCAGGGGACGCACTGGAGCCCGAGGGACGGGGCACGGGTGGGTCCACCCCGCTTTGGCACAGCACTGCTTGGCACCTTCCATGCCTGAGGAGCCACACACCTGGTTATCTGCCTGCTCCCCACCAGCAGACTGGAGCTTCCATCACCCAGGAATGGCTCCATGCTTTCTCCCCACACCCAGCCAACAGTGCCATCTCCAGTACCCCAGAGGCACTGTGGAAGAGCCTCTTCCGGGGTGTCCACTGCTCAAAGCCAGCCTCTGCATTCGGGAGGAGGTCAGGCACCTCCCTGTGGCCCACAGCCCTCCAGGCACTGCCTGTCCCCTCCACTGCCCAGGGTGCCAATGCACCTGATTACAGGATGCCAACCACACTCCTGCGCTGGTATCACCCCATATTCCCTTTTGTCCCTGTGTGGCTGGAAGTCCTGCCATTGCCAGTGGAAGGTCACAGAAGCAGCAAGGTCTAATGTTGGGAGACATGGGGCCAGGCCTCAGGCAGAACATGATTCTGTCCTTGCAGGAGGTGCAGTGACAGATTTTGATGGCGATGGGATGCTGGACCTCATCCTATCCCATGGCGAGTCCATGGCACAGCCAATCTCCATCTTCAAGGGCACCCAGGTGAGTCAAGCAGGGATTCCTCATGTTGTACGCCTCTCTTCTATCACTCCCAGCTCAGTGTCTCTGCTCCCTCCTCCCCTTGCAGGGCACCAGCAACAACTGGCTGCGTGTCATCCCCCGTACCCGCTTTGGGGCCTTTGCCCGGGGGGCCAAAGTCGTGCTGTTCACTCGGCGCAGCGGGGCCCACCTGCGCATCATTGACGGTGGCTCCGGCTATCTCTGCGAGATGGAGCCTGTGGCACACTTTGGACTGGGTGAGCTAGAGGGTCAAGGGGCTGCCTCCACCCCCAGCCTTCCCTGGCACTCCACAGGGCAGGGGCCATGTTTGCTGCCCCGGTGTCCTGCAGCACAGTAACCATCTATGCCTGTCACCCTAGGTATGGTGGGCTCTGTGCAAGGCTGTGGGCAGGGTGTCCAGCCACTGCAGCTGTGCTGCAAGGGGCAGCTGCCCTCTTCCCCATCCCCTGAGCTGCTTTGCCCAGGCAGTAGGGCTTTCTCTTCCCTTTAACTCTCCTCTGGTGCAGCATGTCCAGCAGCCACGCCTGCAGGGGTGTCATCCCATTGTCCCCATGTGTGCCCCTCAGAATACATCCATGTGTGTGGGCTGTCAGCATGAGCACCTGGAGCTAGGCTCAGGGAGCAAGGGGAGACTTTGCCCCTCCCATCCCTACCACCCCACTGGCCTCCTTTCAGCCCCAGCCCACCCTGGAGACCCTCCCTTTGATGGGCTGCCCGCCTGCAGGACGTGACGAAGCCAGCAGCCTGGAGGTGACTTGGCCAGATGGCCGCGTGGTGTCACGAGCTGTGGCGAGCAGTGAGACCAACTCTGTCCTGGAGATTCCCTACCCTCTGGATGTGGAGGAGCCACTCATGCCTGCCCCGCTGGAGGTGAGACCAGGTGTGGGTGTAGGGTGTGAGACTTTGGGGACAGAGACAAGGGGCTGGGCTCTGCTGGCTCAGTGGCTGCCCAGGGCTGATTCCTCCCCATCCCAGTGGTCTCTGCTTCTTTCCAAATGCAGTGCGGGCAGGGATTCTCCCAGCACGAGAATGGACGCTGTGTAGGTGAGTGGCTGCTGGAAGCACAGGTGTGCCTGTACCCAGGATGCTGTAGCATAGCCCCATGGGGGACACTCTGAGACTGGGAGGTGGCTGCCTGCCACAGGGCTCAGTGCCAGATACAGCTGCCTGCCTGGCACATGGCCTGGGAATGGGACAGCAGTACAGCTCCAGGGGGGCACCATGGCATCACAGGGAGCAGCGGGAGCATTGTGCTGGGGCAGGAGGCATGGCTGGCATGTGGCAGGCTTTGTGCTGCAGCCATGAGCAATGGAGGGTAGCAGAGATGCAGCAAGGCAGCTGTGGCCATGCTGTGAGCCTCCTGGGTGGAGGTATGGCTTTAGCATGGCTACCACTGGGGTGACCATCCAATGTTCCAAGGGAACTGGAGGGGCTGGCAGCCCAAGCTCTCTGCCCAGATGTCTCACACTGAGGACCCTCTTGCAGACACAAATGAGTGCATTGAGTTCCCCTTCATCTGTCCCCGGGAAAAGCCCATCTGCATCAACACCTATGGAGGGTATCGCTGTCGCAGCAACAAGCGCTGCAGCCGGGGCTTTGAGCCGAATGAGGATGGCACAGCTTGTGTGGGTGAGTGACAGCTGGAACACCCTGACCCCATGCCAGCTGGCATCAGCCCCAAAGCACCACCTTGGGATGCTACTGCACCCCTGACAAAGGCCAGGCCACAGCCTGCAACCTGTCAGATGGCAGCCCAGCCATCTCCACCCTGGTTCTGTGTCTGTTTGTCTGTGCGTCCTGCTGAGCTGCCACTGACTCCCCTTCTCTTTCTCTTTTTCTCTCTTATTCCTTCTCTCTTTCTCTGTGCAGCTCAAGTGGCCTTTTTTGGGGGATACCCCTCTGCTGGGAGCTGGCCTGGGCTCCCCCACAGTGCCCTCCTCCCTCTAGTCCTCGGACTCTGCCTTTGTCTCTATGCACTTTAACCCCTGCCCGTAACATGCCAGAGCAGCCTTGGTGGAAGGATGGGCTGGCCTCTGCCTGTCTCTCTTTTTCTGTCCACGTCGAACCACCCGGGAAATGCCAGCTGGGACAGACTGGGTTGATCTTCAGTGGGACAGTCCCAGACCTGGCTGTCCTGTGCACCATCTCTGGTGGGGCAGCCTGGAAGTGCCCCTTCCCCTGCACATCCCACTGCCCCAGTGCTATTCCTGCCACGCTGGCACCTCCCCGGTGGTCGCTTGCTCCGTCGCCTCGATACTGTACCATGTGCCTGCTGGTTTGGCCTGCGACGTGTGTGCTTTGCCTGCCCCCTCCTCGGTGACAGGAACCACCTCCCCAGCCCCGGCAGAGGAGGGTCTTCCCGGCCCTGCAGGGGCAGAATCCTCCTGGTCTGTTTTTTAACATATTGACCCTACTGTTTGGAGTCGGACCCTGCTTAGTCCCACCAGTCTTCCAGCCACTCTCCCAGAGAACCCCCAATAAACTGTATCCCATCTATTAACCTGGTCTGATGAGCTCTGCGAGCCAGGGCTGTGCTTGTGCTTCTGCTCACCCTGCCCTGGGGCAGCACGGGGAGGGAACCCAGGAGGGGGAGCTGCCCCAGCTCTTCCCACCCAGGGCTGGAAGCTGGCTGGAGGGTGATAGTGCCCCTGGCCCAGCTCTGCACTGGGACTACAGCAAAATGCGCAGCTCTGAAGGGGCTGGGGTGCAGCAAGCAGCCCTGCCTGCACTCCAGTAACAAGGCTGTGCTGGTTTTCCCCCCTGCATGCTGTAACCCTACACTGCTTTCTTTACCCCACCAGACATCGACGAGTGTGCTCAGGGCTTGCACAACTGCAGCCAGCTCTGCATCAACACCCCTGGGGCACACACCTGCCTCTGCCACCCAGGCTTCCGACCCCTTGATCCGGCTGCCAGCCGGTGCCTGGGTGAGTATCTGCAGTGCCCAGCCACCTGCTGCTGCCTGGTGCTCCCAGGCTGCCTGGCAGCAGAGATGATCAGGGGTGCCCAGTTGTGCTCACAGCCCTAGTGCTGGGGGGCAGAATGCACAGACTGTGGCTGTGCAGGAGTTGGTGGAGTAAGGACATCTGCCACGCAGCAGGCTTGGCACCAAGCAATGGCCTTGGTGTTCCAGGTTCACCTAGCCCTGGAGCTGCCCCCCTCATGCCCTCTCCATCCCTTGCCCCACCCATGCCAGACACTCCCTTGGCACAGCTCTGACCTTTTCCCCTTCTTTCCCAGACATAGATGAGTGCCAAGCACAGCCTGGCCCTTGCGACCATATCTGCCACAACAGCCATGGCTCCTTCCACTGCCACTGTCACCACGGCTTCTCCCTGGGTGCTGGTGGACGCTGTCAGCACAATTAGCCTGCTCTGGCACAGCCAGGTGTTCTTCCCTGTTACCCCCCAGCACTGTGCCGATTGCACCAGTACCAATTGAATAAACCCTTTCCTGCACTGTATTCCTTGTGTGTCCCTGTCCCAGGGCCACATGACTGCCACATAAGTCTGTCCCTACTCCCCTAGACTGCCCCCTCCTCCCCATCCCCTCCCTTGCCTATGCTCACCTTCATGGGCCTCTGTGCAACCTATTGTGAAAAGAGATACCCAGCCTGATTCTGTGTCCCCACAGTGTTGTCCTGCTCACCTCTCCAACACAAGAAGATGCAGGGTAGGCAGTGAGGGAAGAAGTGTGGGGTTTATTGAGGAAGGTCTTCATGCAGGGGTGGGGGGCTCCAGCAGGAATGTTGAGGCCAGGGCCACCCCACACACACATCGTGACCGAGCCAAAAGGAGTCCCACAGGGCAGAGTCCTCCCTCCAGGTCCCCAGGAGAGAAATTCCAGCTCAGTTCAGCCCTGCACCCAGATAGGAATTCTTCTCCTCGGGGTGCTGGATATCACAGGGACCCTCCTATTTCCCCCATCTGACCCTGGACCATGAACCTCCACACCTTGCCGCCAGGCCCAGGTGCCCCTCGAGGTCCCCTCTTAGAGGCCAGGCTGAGAATTGGGGCGCTGGTGACAGATGCATGCAGGACATGGGGGCAGGGGAGGACTCAGCAGTGTGAGAGGAAGGGTCCTTATGAAGCTGCTCCACTGGGCACCCTCCCTGCATTAGGGCAGGTCATGGGGCAGAGAAGCAGGGGCCTGCAGGCAAACTCGGCCAGGACTGGGCAGGGAGCCTGCTTCACCTATGGCACAGCTCAGCCTCAACTGTGCCAGGCCATGAATGAGCCCAGGGCACGTGGCACAGAGGCAGCATCGAGCCTAGCACTGCACCTCCCTGCCCTGCACACTGGGCTGGAGGAATACCTGGGTCCAGCTGGGGGTGGCAGCAGGTCATGCAGGGAGCAGAAGCAAGTGCCCAGTGTCATGGCAGTGAGGGATGCAGCTGGAGAGGGTATACTGCCAGATCAGAGAGGGGACCAGGGAAGCAGCACTGGGGCAGTGGGTGGGGCAGAGCTGGGGTGAATGCATGGCCCATCATGCAGGAAGAACCGGCACCAGTGCTCTGCCAGCCCCCTTGAATGGTGGACAAGCAGCAGCTGAGCCCACACCACAGCACCAAGAGCAGGGTGCCCCAGGGAGGAGGGCAGCAAGAGCTGTCGGTGTCTGTGGGCGTGGGGTTAAGTGTGCGTGCCCTGCTTAGCGCTGCCTGAGGCTTTGCCAGTCCCAGTGCTCCCCAGTGCTTGGCAACAGGGACACTCCCAGCTGGGACTGCCGGAGCTGGGCGAGCTCCTTTCGCTTGTGGCAGGGGTGGCTGCACCAAGCACATGGAGGGCTGTAGCAGCCCCTTGGCAACAGTTTGGCTCAGTGGGAAGCACCTGGGATGCCCCAGCACCAGTCCCTGCCCACAGTGGGTCCGAGCAGGGGCAGACCCACTGCGGGGGACAAAGAGCAGATGGGGGTGGGCAGGCCCACTGGGTCTCCCCTCCTGCTCTCCCTGGGCTCAGAAACGGGTGCTCTGGTAGTGCAGCCTGCGGAGGTCGGAGAGGCCACTGTCCCGGCAGTACGAGTCCCTGCAGGGACTCCCTGCCAGTCACCGGCCCCCCGCCCCGCCCCCGCCACCACCGCTGCTGCTGCTGGAGCTGCCGCTGCTGGAGCTGCCGCTGCTGCACCGGTCCTCGTAAATGGAGATCTCGATCTGGGCCCTGCTAAGGAGCGTCGGTGAGATGTGCCAGCCTGAATTCCCAGCACCCACGGCCAGCCCCCCTTCACCCTTGCCATCCCCCAAACACCCCGCTGCCCAAAGGATACGACCCTCATACCGCGCTCCAGGGGGTCAGTGAGCAGCAGCCCCCGTGGTGCGTAGATCTTCTCATTCTGGTCCTGGATGTACTTGGAGATCTTCTTCAGGACCTGTCAGCACAGGGAGGGACACTCAGAGCCTGCCAACATTGCTGCCTGCTCTGGCCTCCTGGCCCATGTTGTCTGTGACATCCCTGAGCCATCCCTGTGCCCACTGCCAGCTGTGCCCATCCCTGAGCCCTCCCCTGCACCTCAGCACCTTCTCATAATGTGTCTCCATGCAGAGAAAGATGAAATAGGCAGTGGCACAGGCCAGGCACCCCTCGAGGTATGAGCTGCCCCCAATCTTCTCCGCCTCGGCGTAGAAGCCATTTAGGGTTTTCACGGTTTCCTCAAAAAGTTGCCGCTCAATCTAGGACAGAAGCCAGGGTGAAGAGGAGTCTGGCCAGGGACTGACTCCCTGCACCACCTTGTCCCCATTCCTGGGGGGAATTGGAGGGCACTTAACCCTCTCCTGTCTGCCCAGCTGATGCCCCAGCTTGCAGGCCCCTGCCCACCTCTGACCCATACCAAGACCTGCTGAGCCTACAGCCTTCACCAGAGCCTTCCAGTCCCCAGGAAGGCACCAAAGCCTTGCACACCAACCAAGGCAGCTGTGATTTCATGCACCCAGCAGCACTGGCTGACCCATGGCCATATAACACCCTATAAGTCCTCACACCTTTAGACCCTTCTTCCCTCTGAGCCCCCATTGGGCTCTGCCATTGGGCATCCTCCCATCCTGACAATCTCTCAGACTTCCTACCCGGCTCTCCAGCTCAGGGGGAAACTTTGTCTGGAACTGGCATGTGGTCCCGTCACTGTAATCCCGCTGCACAAAGACCTTGGTGGCCAGGGATGCGCTGCGCCGCAGCTCCTGCAGGCTGTGTACCTGGGGGCAGAGGGTGAGACATGGGGGCTGCAGCTGGGGTGCTGGGCATCCCTACTGGAGGGCTGGAGGCCTGGGGAGCAGTGCCATTCCCCCAGTATCAGGGGCTGCAGGCTCACACTCCCCAGGGCAGGGAGCCCTTAACACAGGCTGTGAGCACAGTTTGGCACTGAAGGTGTGAGGCAAGGGGCAAGAGGAGGATCCTGTGGGAGCTCCATGCTCAGAATGGGCGTGAGTGCATGTGCTTTTGTCCCGGGCTGGTGTCTGGTCTCACCCTCAGTGGTTTCTGCATGCACAAGCCAGTGGGCCACGGGCCAGGGAGGGGACAGCCCCCTGTCCCCAGCAGTGCCACAGAACACAGCCAACCCAGCAGCTCCTAGGCAGGAGGATGGGAGTGAGCCGAGCAGGAGCAGGGACTGGGCAGCAGGGCTGCGACAGTGCACAGTGGGTGGGCAGGCTGCAGTGGGGTGTCTTTATGAAAAGGACCGGCAGTCTCGGCAGCAGGTGCTAAGCCCTGACTCCCCACAGGGTGTAAGAGCCCGTGCCAGCCCCTGAGCTCCATGTTGCGGGACAGCTTTGGTGGCTGAAGAAGGGGATGTAGCCACCAGGTTGTGCCAAGGGCAGGCAGCAGGCCCTCCCTGCGCTTCCCGTGGGTGACATGGGGCTACTGCCTCCTCTGTGCCCCACAGATCATCTGACGCTGTCCTGCGTCTGACCCTCGGCATCTGGGAGAAGAACCCCCAGTCCCGCAGCCCAACCCAGGCACGCTGCAGCTTTCACCAGAGGCACCCCGCAGCTTCCCTGCATCCCCACACCCCTTCAGGCACCTCGCCGGCCTTTCTGTGCCCATGGAGCCCTCACAGCCCCCAGCCCCACGCTCCTCTCCGCACGGAGCCCAGCCCCACGCTGCGCTCCCGCTCCAGCGCACCCCATGCGGACGGAGCCCCGTGGCTGCCGCGCCCAGGCAGCGGGCGGCGCAGGGCGGGGGAGCTCCGCCGCAGCCCTGCCCGGGGGTGCCGCCGCCGGGGCGTCCCCGCCGTGCCGCCGCTCACCCACCTCCGTGGCCATGGCGCGGCGGGCGCCGGGCCGGGCTGTGCCGTGCCAGGGGGACCGGACCGGACCGCACCGGCGCCGTCTCCGGGGCCGTGCGGAACCGCGCGGGGCCGGGCGCTGTCCGCGGTGCTGCCGAGCCGAGAGGCGGAGGCGGGCCCGGCCGCCCCGTGTGCGCAGCCGCCCGGTCCGCCTCGGCCCGCCCCGAGGCACCGCGGATGGGCGCCTGCCGGCGCCGAGCCCCTGCGGGACGCGGCCCCGGTGTTGCGGACGGCGGTACCGGCTGTCCCGGGGCTGGCCCCGGAGAGCGGCTGCGAGGGCGGGCTGCTGCTGTGCGTCCCGGGGTCTGGCACGGATATCTTTGGAATGCGGCTGTAGGTCCCTGAGGGGAAACCTGGCTGCCGAGAGCGTGCTGCCGGACGGAACGGAGGGAGTGAGCGGCCGTGAGGCTGACCCGGCAGGGATTTGGGGAGTCGACCGTGGGACTGGCACACCAGGGGGCCTCATCTGAAGCTGTTTGTGTGCGAAGGAGTTGCAGCTGGTGCCGCGATCAGAGCGCGGGCAGACATCAAAGAGCCGAGCTAACGAATTCCCTGTTATCTCTGCCCATTGACAGCTCAATTAGAGCCGGAGAAATGCCAAACGGGGGGAGCAGAGGCTCTCCCGAAAGGCGAAGCAGGGGGGCTCCCAGCTGGGGCTGCAGTGGGGCGAGGGATACGGTAGCTGGGCACAGGGCCCTCAGCAGGCAGGAGGGCAGCCAGCCCTTCCCTCAGCACCTGGGCCGTGCTGGAGGCAACGCGGGGCCCTGCCCGAACGTCTGCTCTGGCGGCGAACATGGCTAACACAGCTAACACACAACTAACACACAGCTAACACAGAAACAACACAGCTAACACAGCTAACACAGAGATAACACAGAGCTAACACACAACTAACACAGCTAACACACAACTAACACAGCTAACACAACTAACACAGCTAACACAGAGATAACACAGAGCTAACACACAACTAACACAGCTAACACAACTAACACACAGCTAACACAACTAACACACAGCTAACACAGAGATAACACAGCTAACACACAACTAACACAGCTAACACAGAGATAACACAGCTAACACAACTAACACACAGCTAACACAGCTAACACAGAGATAACACAGCTAACACACAACTAACACAGCTAACACACAACTAACACACAGTTAACACACAGCTAACACAGCTAACACTGAGATAACACAGAGCTAACACACAACTAACACAGCTAACACTGAGATAACACAGCTAACACACAGAGCTAACACACAGTTAACACACATCTAACACACAGTTAACACACCTAACACAGAGAACACAGCTGACACACAGAGATAACAGAGGTAACACAGCTAACACACAGCTAACACACAACTAACACAGCTGACACATACAGCTAACACACATAGCTGGCACAACTAACACAGCAAACAGGGCATAGCCAGCTGCCTGCAGCATGTGGGTAGCTCTGTCTGACTCCTGCTCCCTGCTCTGAGCACCAGCCCAGGCTTTGGGCAGAGCAAATAGAGGCAGGGCGTGGGTTGATAGGCAGCCCCCTTTCTCCGGAGCATGGCAGGGTTTGTGGCCAAGAGACCAAAGGATACATGCAGCTAGGGACCCCTAACTGGAGGGCTCATCTTCCCCACAGACACAAAGCTATGGATCCCAGCAGCTTTTGGGGAAACCTGCTGCTCCCATGGTTCAGAGCAACCCTGCCAGCCCGCACTCCAGAGCGGTGAGATACACCCTGCCTTGACAGTGCCACAAAACCAAAGGACAACCCTCGAGAGGGTGATGTGTGAAGTCTCCCATGCACCCAAACACACTCATGCACATTGGCACAGGCACCGTGCATGCTCTCAGATGCCCACACCTTCCATGCACCCCAGGCACACACCCAGGTGCACATGCAATGTGCTCACACACCTAAGCCTGTCCCCAGATGTCCCCACACCTAGAGCCTGCATCCCACCTCCTTCCCATGCTGCATGCCACTGCCACGTCAATGCTCGCCTGCCCGCCTGGCAGGTCCTGCCGGTTGCCATGGCAATACTGTGCCTGCCAGGAGATGAAGTTTGCTCTCCTATGCTGCAGTGAGGGGCCGAGAGCAGCCGGGGGGATCAGCTCTCCCTGCCACCCCAGGCTCTGCCCATCATCCCACGTCCTGTAGTGTTGCCCCAGGGTTGTCTCCTCTAGCTACACCAACAGAGCCCGAGCAAAGGACTTTCAGTTCAGGGGTCCATGTGCCTCACAGGCTCTGGACCTGCTGTCTGCATGTGTCAAGGAGCATCCTTGGGTGGGACATTACCCCACCATAGGGAGCTGCCTTCTGCAAACCATACTGCCCAGGACCAAGACTTGTCCAGTGGCAGGCAGAACACAGACCTGTCCCAAAGTGCACCTCATCACCACACAGACCCCAGCCCTGCCTGTAGTGCCTGCAGACCCTGGCATCCGCAGAGCCCACTGGGATCTGCCAGCTCCCCCATGTAAAGTGTGGCTTCATGGGCTTTCCAGTTTTAGCCAGAGCAGGGACAGATCCAGCTGGTTTCCATGCAGAAGGAGCAGGCCAGTACTATCTCATGCCAAGCCATGCTGTGGCTTCCAGCAGGGCAGGACAGAGCTGGAGGGGGGCTGGCATAGCCAATGAAATCCCAGGCAGTAGGAGCAAAGACAGCAGGGGCTCGGGGCAGCCTCAACATGCTGCATGGCCCTGCTGCCCTCCCCAGACCACTGCACTGTGAGGGTTCTGACCCTTCTGCTCCATCTGCTCGGCACAAAGGGGCAATTTTTCAGGCTGCCCTGCAGCAGGGATAGGCATGGCTGGTGCCAGAACTGCCCTTTACTCCCCTGTCTGGCTCTTCCCTTGCACCTGAAATGGGCCAGCTCTTACTTGTCTTGCAGACAGACCCCACAGATCCCTCCCTGTCCCCTGCCCCATAGCACAGACATGGGGCACACTTGGTACCCCTACGGCCAGCCCTCAACAGACAATGTGCCTGTACCCATCACAGCACAGCAGGCATGGCCCAGCAGTGCACCTGCTCCAACCCCTGCACTTCACTCCCAGACCAGGACCAGGGGCTGCATCTAGTGTGTCTCTGGGTGCATGGTGCTGCACCTCATCCCAGCATCTCTACCCTCCCTGCAGTACAAGGATGGCCAGGGGGCATGGAGGACAGCTGGAGCCCTGCAACCAGCCTGGCATCAACATCAACCCCATGGGCTCCATCCTGCACCCCGTGCCTGCTGAACCCCTCTCCAACCTGTCAGAGCTGTCAGCAGCTCCAGCTCTGCTTCAAAGGGGCCACAGAAGGGCATGGCAGCTGTTTTTCCTAGCACTGGATGTGCTTTCAGTAATGGTGGGGAGCATGAGCTCACTGTCCTAGTGAGGACAGCAGTGACATTTGGGAGGCACAAACACAGCGTGATTAGCTGATAACCTTTCCTGAGAGATCCCAGGTGTGTGCACCTGGAAGGGAAAAGGGAGGGGAATGAGGCCCCACACTGTGAGCCAAATGTCCCAGCCTCCCCCTTCATACAGGACATGGAGAGTGCCCCAAACTGGAGCCAACTGACCCTACAGACTGGGCACCCTGAGTGTGGCCACCCCTCTGTGGCACCTGTGGTCCAGCTGTGCCCATCTGAAGGGGTGATTTTAGGACGCCCATTGCATTGGGAACCCCCGCAGAGGGTGGGGGCAGCCCCCCAGCACATCCCACAGGAGCCCACAGCATCGTCCTGCACACAGGCAAGCAGAGGATGTGGTTTCAGAGCAAGGTGCCACGGTCTGCCATTAGCAAAGGTGCCAGCAGGGAGCAGGGACTGTGCGAGGGTTGCTCCCACGCCGCGGATGGGGCTGCGGTCGGAATAGACGTGGTGGGGCAGGGAAGGACAAACAGCACTGCAGAGAAGGTCCTCAGGCACGGTGCCACGCTGTGAGGGAAAGGGACTCGTCCTCAGAGGGTCAGTACTTGCGACATGCCCCCTCCCTGCCCTGCTGAGTAGGACCAAATGGCGGGGGCCAGGATCGGGGGGTCCGGCAGCGAACAGGGAGGGTCTGTGTGCAAGCTGGCAGGAACTGGGCAGGGCCAGGAGGTGCTGGGTGGGGGCTGGGAGGGCGCTAGGGCAGTCTCGGCTCCGCAGCTGGGCCGGGAGCGCTGCCAGCACATTCCTGGAGCTGCCGGGCAGCGGGTGTGTGTGTGGGCGCAGGGCAAGTGCATGGCAATTGCTGACCCTCCCCACTGCCCACCCCGATGGTCCCACATTACCCCCGGGCAACCTCGACCCCACGGTGTCCCCAGTCACGGCCCAGCCTCCCGCGGCCAGTCCCAGGCAGGAGCCCCACGGGGCCGTGCTGCAGGCCCAGCATCGCCCCCAGCCAGGGTGCTCTCTCCTGGGAGCTGCTGGACGCCATGGGACCGTCCGCCCGCACGGACAGGCCCAGCGTGCTGTCCCCTCCTGGGACCCTGCATGGCCAGCCCCGGTGCGCTGTCCTTTCCCAAAGGCCCCACACTGGAGGCAGCCCACGCTCAGCACGGTTGCAGCCTCGGAAGCAGTACGGGACTGGGACAGGAAAGATGAGAGGATGGGGAAAGAGGAGGATGGGAGGAAGCCCACTCAGCCCACCCACCGAGGCCCAGGGGACGCATCTCTGCTGGCAGAAACAAGGCCGGCAGGACCCAAAGCTGCAGCAGGAGGGTGGGTGGGGAGACAAGGATAGAAGAAGGCGGCCGGGACCCTGCTCATCTTCTCATTTCCTGGGAGCCTCCTGCTTCCCTGGCTCGGGTCTGCTCTGTGCTACAACTAGGCACGGGTCCTCCACAGGGAGGGTCCGGGGTGTCGAAGGAGCACCCCAGGGGATGTGCTCTTACCCTGCCACCCTGGCTGGCAGTCTCCGAGGTCCCCACCGCAGAGGGGGCAGCCCCCATGGCCCCGCTTCCGCTTTTGCTGCTGTGACAAGTGGCACAGGCAGTGACACAAGAGGTGGCACAGCCAGCTTTCTGGAGTGACAGAAGCAAGTGTCAGTCTCACAGACAGCTGCATGTGCAGAACGGGGAGGTAGGCACTGGAGCAGCCTGCGCAGACAGGACACAGGGAAGGTTGCCAGCTACAGCTGTCTTGGGTCCATCCTCTTCTCCGGAGTATGGCCAGATCAGCCTGGAACATGCTGGGTGGGAAAGGGTTAAGGAAGCAACGCGAGTGCGGCAGAGACTCCCCAGAGCAGAGGCACAGTCTCAGCTCGGGGTTAAGGCTGCCAGGACCCCACCGGGGGGGCAGGGGGCAGACACCGCTCTCGTGGGGCCAGCCTGCTCCCCTCAGCATGGCCAGGAGGCGACTCAGGGCTCTAATGAAGGCGTCATGACAGATGAAGGGAGTGGGACAGCTGGCAGGGAGACCCTTGCTCAGCCCCAGCGTCGCCTCACCTTCATCTGGTGCCGTGCCAGCTGGCACAGAGTGCTCAGCACCCCCAACACCTGCCTGGGAGGAACTGGGGATGTAGACGCCAGACTGCGCTGTGGAATGGGGCAGGCTGAGAGCCAGGAGCTGGTCCATGGTTAAGAGCAGGACAGTGCTGGTTATGCCACGGGAACAGCCCGAGGACATGGCACACCCGCCACTTTGCTCAGCATCTGCACGCTGGCAGCTCCACCCTTGCACCCCCAGCCTCCCTCTGCCTCTGCTCCCAGGCCTCACCAGCCCCTTCCCAGCCCAGCTCCCATGGCAATTACACCCTGCCCAAGCCCATCCATCACGGATTAGCTATTTCCTATCAGCATTTATCTCCAGACAATCTTTCTCCTGCCGTGACAGCCTGATGCCTCAATCACCCTCCCTCCTGCTACCAGGCAGCCCTGATAACAGGCCTGTATCTTATCGGGCTCCCCGGCAGTTACACATTAATGGTGCCATCTCCGGGGCTTGGCTGGGGTGTGATGAACCCAGCCCACCCTCGGGCTGGAAGCAAGCATCACTGGGTGATGCAGTGATGGGTGCTGGACACAGAGGGCATGGGCAGGGCAGGCAGGCTACAGGGAAGGGCAGGTTGTGCAGCTGAGGTTCCCAGCATTGTCCCAAAGCTGGTGAGGGTTGGGGGGACAGTCCCTGCCTCCAGCCCAGGGCAAAGAGCAGCTGCTATCACTGCCTGCACTGGACTGTTTGCTCTATTGCCCATTAACAGAGCTGCCTTATCCAGTGGGCAGGGGCCAGCGGCAACCCAAAGCCCGTTGGCCAGGCAGGGGCATCGATCATGGGAAAGGGAGGGGTGCCCCAGATAACCCCTGCAGACAAATGGGTTTCTAATGGGGTCTTAAGCTTTGCACCCCCCATCTCCAGGGGAATGGGAGAATGTAATCTGGGCAGGACCCTCACATCACTTGTGCTCTAGCTTTGCCCACAACCTGAGTGCTGGCAGAGCCTGGGTGCAAGCCCTTTGCTGGAAGGTGTAATCCCAGCTATGCCTGTGCCAGCAGACCATGGACTGCCCAAGGTGCATGCTGGAAACTATCCATGAGGAGTAAGGACCTCATGCCCATAGCATCTCCTCATTGATGGCACACCTGGGTACAGCAGTCCTCCCAAGGCTGCAGCATAAAGCATCCGAGGTATCCTCCTCCTTAAACCCCAGCACCCCAAGCATATTGTCTTGGGAGAAAAAAGCGGGGAGTGGAGTGGCACAGGGTAGGAACCAGGGTCCCCTGCCCCATGACACAGCATGCCTCTGGGGTGTCAGGTGGGATGGGGGCAGCGTGACTGGTGAATAACAGGGGCAACTTGTGGCCACAACGCATCGTCATGAGACAGGCGAGCCAGTCCTTCTGGAAAGCATCACCCTAGGGGCACACAGAGCCAGGGTGGGCTGGGGGGATGCACGCAGGGCGGCTCCCCGAGAGGGCGAGGGGCATGGAGCACCACGGGCCGGGGAAGGGAGGGAGGGAGGTGGCAGCGATGTGGGCAGACTAGGGGGAGCCGGGGGCCAGCCCCGGGGGGCCAGCCCCGGGGGGCCCGGCAGGCAGAGCAGATTGGCTGCCGGCGAGGTCTCCAGCCTCCTTAGAAAGGGCAGCGAGCGTGGGAGGCGCTAAGGGAGCAGGCAGGGTGCCGAGCCGCGCTCCCGTCCCGCTCGGCAGCCGCGGCCGGCAGCGGCAGGCGGACAGCGGCGATGCCGCAGGCGGGCAGCCACCCGTGGTCCCGGGGCACGGCGCTGCTGGCCCTGGCGCTGGCGCTGGCAGGGTCCCTGGGCGGCGGGCAGCACTACGATTACTACGGGTGGCAGCCCGATAGCCTGCCCCACGGGCGCTTCTACGGGCGGGAGCCGCAGTGCCTCGACATCCCGCCCGACATGCAGCTCTGCCGCGACGTGGGCTACAAGCGCATGCGGCTGCCCAACCTGCTGGAGCACGACACCATGGCCGAAGCCAAGCAGCAGGCTGGCAGCTGGGTGCCTCTGCTCGCCAAGCAGTGCCACACTGACACCCAGCTCTTCCTCTGCTCCCTCTTCGCCCCGGTGTGCCTTGACCGGCCCGTCTACCCATGCCGCTCCCTCTGTGAGGTGGTACGTGACTCCTGTGCCCCTGTCATGGAGTCCTACGGCTTCCCCTGGCCTGAGATGCTGCACTGTGGCAAGTTCCCCTCTGACCACGAGCTCTGCATTGCCGTCCAGTTCGGGAACAGCAAAGCCACACCGCCACCAGGTAAGTGGGAAGGGTACTGTAATGGGAATGTACGTGGGGCCCCTGCACAGCCATCCCTTCACCCCTCAAAGCACAGCCCAGGACACTGGTGTTGGCCAAGGACTTTCTGTCTGCAAAAGGGCAGGAGTGGGCACAGTATCAGCTGTGTCTGGGCAGCACTCATTGCCCAGGGGCACTGGACTCCCAGCTGCCTGCACAGAACTGTCACGGAATAAGGAAGAACATGGGATGAGGTGGGAGCCACTGGCAGATCCACCGCAGTGCTATGTCCCTCTCCTCCCACTGCACCCCATGTCAGCAGCACGAGAGCATGCTGCACCTTCGGGTGTCACACTGCTGCTGCAGGGTGCTCCCGCAGGCAGGAGAGAGGACATCGCCTAAAGGCAGCCTAGGGTAAGAATGAGGGCTGGAACAGCCTTTAGGCTGAGGCCAGCCTTACTGTTGCTGTGCTTCAAAGTGCCACCATCTGATGGGAAGTGTCCCCATATCTCTTCCCCTCCTGGGGATGACCCTGGCCAGCAAGGTGCTCTGTGCCTCCCCACAGTAACCCAGCACAACTCCTTAAGGAGCAGAGGAGCTGCTGGGGTTCTCCCAAGCATGTCCCCGAGGAGCTGGCCCAGGGAACAAGTACCAGCAGCAGGAAGCTGACACAGTAACTGGTCTCTCACTGCAGTGTCCAAGATCTGCACCCAGTGTGAAATGGAGCACAAGGCAGACGGCATGATGGAGCAGATGTGCTCCAGTGACTTTGGTGAGTACTGGGGTCTTCTTCCCAGCCCTCTCTGGACAAGGGTCTGTCTCCCCTAGGTCTGAGAGCTAGGGTGGGAGTTGGCCAGAGGGTGGGGTTGTATGGGAACAGCCTCACGTGGACCCCTGAGCCATTCCCTTGGACCCTTCATGCATGGCATGGGTGCACCACAGAAGACATTGGTGGGGGTTAGGCAGAATGGGACATTTGGGAGGGTGGTTGGAGGCCTCTGCTGGACCCCTCCCCAACAACCCCTTTCCCCTCCCCACACAGTAACCTCCCCAAAGACCCAACCAAGGGATGGGCTGCACCCTGTCCTGCACAGGTGCCTGGCCTAGACCCTCCCCTTGCCAGCCCCCCAGCAGTGCTCCCTTCCCCTGACCGTGCCCCACGGCCACCCCACACAGTGGTGAAAATGCGCATCAAGGAGATGACAGAGGAGAACGGGGAGCGGCGGCTGGTGGCTGCCCAGAAGAAGAAGGTGCTGAAACTGGGCCCACTGAAGCGCAAGGACACCAAGAAGATGGTGCTACACATGAGGAATGTGGGTGCCTGCCCCTGCCCTCAGCTTGATAGCCTCAGTGGCAGCTTCCTGGTCATGGGCCGCAAGGTGGGTGGCCGCCTGCTCCTCCTGGCTATCTACCCCTGGCAGAAGCACAACAAAGAGATGAAGTTTGCAGTCAAGTTCATGTTCTCCTACCCTTGCCCGCTCTACCACCCCCTGCTCTATGGGGCTGGGCAGCACTAGGGCTTTGCCCACCCTGCCATTTCCCAGAACTCCTGCACTAGCCCATCATCCCATCCCCGGCCTCCCTGGCTGCACCCCAGGACCTCAGCTCTACTCACCTCAACTCCTCAGTTGTGCCTCAGAACCCAGCTCTACACCTGCAGGATTCCCTGCTGTTTTCTGGGAGCCCTGACCCACAGCCAGGACCTTTGCCTCTTCCTGACAACCCTGTTCTGCTCCAAGGACGCCCACCCCTGCCCAGGAGCTTAGTATGGACTCAGGACCCTTGTTCTGCATGCTTGTGGGCCCTGGTCTGCACTGGAGACCCTTGTGTACTCCCAGGTTCCCCACCCATAAGCCCAGAGACCCTTGCTTTCATTTAGGATCCATGCTTGGCCCTTTTGGCTGCCGGGGACCCCTACCCTGCACCCATGTCCTTTGCCCAGCTCCCTGGCTATCCAGAAAAAAAAAAAAGGGGAAAAAATATCAAATATTATTAGAAGGAATGTTCAGAGCTTGACTCCTGAGCACACTTCCATAGGAATAAACACTGTCAATTACATTTTATTGCAAAACTTAAAAAGCATAAATAAAACCCCATCTCCCACAGCCTAAGTTTATCTGTAGCCCTTTGTATTCTGTGTCATTAGCATCTTCCCAGAGTGTTCAGACATACATAGTCATAGTGCTCATTGCTCCAAGTGCTTTCTCTAGAAAAAAAAAAAAGTAGCTCCTCTGCCTCCCACCATCAGCTGCGTGAGCAAGCTGACCCCTCCCAGCCTCTCACAGTAAAAATCTCATTGCAGACACCCTCACAAACACACCCACAGCTCTTGGGGTACTACATAGCCCCCTCCCCAATGTTACAGCTGCTCCACCGCCCCCACTAACTCCTGAGCCCTCTGCACACCAGTCCCCTGCACAGCCAGCACAAGCCAGACACCCCCATCATCAAATGCCAAGTCCAGTTCTTCTCCAAATTTCCATGTGAAGGAGTTTATGGGCCCACAGCCAAGAGGAGCGTTTAGGCTGCCTGCCCCATAGGAGGTCCCACAGTGGTGGGATGTAGAGCCTGCAGCAAGGGAGGCCCAAGCTGAACCTCCTCTCCACGGTCGTGTTGCCAGCCACCGAATGCTGGCGCCCGCTCTGCACAGAAAAGGAGCCGGCACCAAACGTCACACAAACTGTCAGCCTTTAGGTGGCCTCTAGGGACAAGCAGCACAAGGAACCCGGTGTCTGTGCCAATAGGCAGATGAAAAAGGTCCGTTTTAGTACATATGCAATACTACTGCTCATCTGCCCCGCATTTACAATTCAAAACAACCACAGTGGAACCCGAGGCGATGGCGGGAGGCGGCGGCCGAGGCTGCCCAGAAAAACGGGGAGGCCTCAGCCGAGCCTGGAGCCGAGAGACGGAATCCACACAGCCGCGAACGAGCGACCAGCCCCTCAGCGCACGGCAATTCATGCAGCGAATGCACAAAGTAGCGAAAGGCTGCGCCTGCAGGCGGCCGCGGGACGGCCCCAAATGCACGAAGACAAGAAGCGGAGGCGGAGCAGGACGTGAGCGGCGAGCGCCCGGGGTCGCAGAGGACACGGAAAGAACAGAAACAAACAGAGAATCAAAGCACAGAAACAAAAAAAGGAAACCACCAGAGAAACAAACAAAAACAACCAGAGAAACAAACAGAAACAGAGCAACAACCAGAGCTGCCGGGAAGGGGCAGCAGCGAGCACGGATCGAAAAATGCACCGCGGCCACGGAGACGGGGGCGGGGAGACAGCGGAGAGGCGCGCCGCGGAGGATACGCGCCACGCCGCCAAGCATGAAAGTGCGCGCTACGCCGCGTGGGATGGAAATACGCCGCGCGTGGTAGGCTCGTAGTATGAGAATACGCGCCGCGCCGCGGAAGACACGCGCCAAAGTGCGCACGCGGGAGGAGGCGCGGCCGCGGGGGAGCGCCCAGACTGGGAGTTTCAAAAAGGGCTCAAGGACGAGACAACCCTGAGCCACCAATTTCAGCTGACCGAAAAGCGGTCAGACGGCTGTGGGCGCTGCTATTGCGCAGACGGGGGATCCATCGGACGGGACAAAAGGAAATTGCCAACTTTTATTACTACGGCGTACGAAACAACACAAGAGTACACGTACAAAATGCCTTTTCCATCGAAAGGCGGGACGACTTGGGGCAGTTTTTGTGAGCAGCGGACACAAAATCGCTACCGACACGGTCTTTTATTAGAACTTCCTTACAAAAATTACAATCTGCTTAAGGCACCGCGGCGCCTGCGGCAACTGGCCCGCCACCCGCTCCCCGCGGGCTCCAGAGACCTCTGGGTCAGTACCTCCTGTGCCTGCAGGTCCGTTCCTATGCCCTCTACCCACGAACGATGGGAAAGCTTCCTTTGAATCCCGTTTCAGGTCTTGAAAAGACTATTAAAAAACGTTAGATCCACTTGGAAACTGCTTTCAAACAATCCAAGCCATGTGAAGACGCGGCCGCACCGGGAATCGGGAAGAAGAAAAAAAAAAAAAAAGCCAGGAGCCGGGGTCTGTGTGCTGCGCCTGTGTGCAGTGGTTCCGGCGGGACACGGTGTCCCCGGGCGCCGATGAGTTTGATCCCGCAGAAAGCTCCGGGCACCGCTCGGTTCGCAGCCCCGTGCGGAACGCACCAGCTCTGCAGGCGGCAGCAAGCGCAGCACGTTTCCTGCTCCCAGCTCCTCCCCGCAGCTGACGCTTCCAATCCGCTCCCTCCCGGGCTCCGCGGCCTTTCCAACAGCCTCCCCGGCTCTGCCGGGCCCGGCCCTGCATCGGTCCCCCGCTCCGCGGAGCTCCGTCCGCTCCGGGGCCACTGAGGGCGGGCGGGGAGACAGCGGAAGAGCCGCACCGCGAAATATGAAACTACGCGGAAGCTTTTCTGTCGTTCGTGGGTCGAGGGAACAGAAACGGACCTGCAGACACAGGAAATACTGACCCAGAGGTCTCTGGAGCTGTCTGGGGTCTGGCAACTTCTCAGCCTGGTGGGTGTCACAGCCTGGTAGGAACTGGCCCCCCAGATTCCCTGGCTTGGGGGAAGCTGCAGCTGGCTGGCAGGGACCCAGGCTTCGGCCGTTCCCAGCTGCACAGCAACCAGGGTCACATTCCTGGGATAGCTGGGCGCTTTGCTTTTCACACAAGGAAAGGTCATCCTTGTGCACACAGGCAGCTGGAGGGACCACAGCCCGGGGAGGGCAGAGGAAGGGGCAGCTGCGGGAGGCAGAGGAAGCTCAGTTGCTCCTGTCAGAGCTGAGGTGCTCCCTGGCTCCAGCCCAGCAGGATACAGCCCTGGCACAGCTGACAGGCAGCTGCACACAGTTCTGAGCAGTGGGCAAACAGGACTAACAGCAGGACAGAAGATGGGAATTCCAGTAAAGCATGGAGAGCTGCTGGCACAGGAGCACCTGCAGGACAGCAGGGCCAAGGCCACAGAGGTGTTAGAGTGACCTAGACTGAGACAGCTTTCACTGGGATGACACGAGAGCCAGCTGAGGACAAAAGATTTATTGATCATTCTTTATATGCAATTATATATTAATCTGTAGTAGAAAGCAGCAGTCACTAAGTGCACAGAGCAGCACCAACTCCTGCCTTTTCTCACACTGAAGATCCAGCCACACAGCCCAAACCAAACTCATTCTCTTTCCTCCTCCAGGCTACAGCCAAATTCGGCGGCAAAAGACTAAACCTGCACACAGTCAGGCTGAGGAGCACAGGAGTGACTAGCAAAGTCTCAGCTGAGCCAGGATGAAGAACCTAGTCTAGACCCCAAGGGATGCAGGAGGAGCTTTGACTTGATCCCAAAAATACAGTCACTTACAGCACAGTGCTGGGAAAGGTAGGGACAGAGCTCTGAGATTGTTCTGCCCCACCCAGGAGGTGAAGGCAGGACCAAGAATAGAACAGATGGCTCTTCCATCACTGAGCCAGACCAAAGGGCCTGGGCAAGCACGTGGCAGGGCACAGCAAGTGCCAGAGAGCACCCAGGGCTTGGAGCAGCTGCAAGGATGTGGCACAGCCATGGGCAGTGCTTCACCACAGGGACCCAGCTGGTGCATGGCAAGGAGAGCTGGTCCATCCAGCCTGGCAGCAGCAGGAGGAGCACAAGTGCGAGCATCCTCTGGCAGGGGAATGCCACACTGGGATCCAAACAGTTCAGGCTCCCAGTGGCAAGGGTGCCTGCCCACTATCCCCAGTCTCAGGCAGTGCAGGACACAGGAGCTGGCTGGGCCTGTTTTATCACTTGATGAGCACCTGGTTGCAGAGAGCGCACACGAACACTGTCTCCTTCTGAGCCTCTGGGGCTGGAAAAGAAAGCAAATATCAGAGATGATCCGCCTTTCCCAGCATGGGCTAGGGACCCTAGCCACAAAGCTGCTTTGAGAGCTGCAAATTCACCACTGCTCTGTCCCGAGCTAGGCTGTGCTGGGCATGTCCTGTCTACCCTCCCCCCCAGGGCTGGGGCAAATGCCTGGGCAGGCATAACGGATGGAAGCAGGAGCTCTCCCCTCCACCCTTCAACTCACCCGTGGCTCCCATCACGGCCTTGGGGACTTTGAAGGAACAACACCTGGAGCAGAAGCTGTTCCCACAGTTACTGCAGCTCCGCTGTGGAGAAAGATGGAGGTGAACCCCAGATGTAGATCAGACTAACCCAGGAGCAAGCGAAGGGGGCCAAAAGTCTATACCACCTCCTGAGAGCTGCCCACAGTCTGTGTGCCAAGCATCACATATAGGGCTCAGATAAGGCAACAGGTCATTCCCACTAGCATTCCCATACTCTCCTTCACTAGAAAGGCCACAGCAAATGGACTAAACCAGGGCAAAGAGCATGTACCTTCTACAGCAACACGTGGGTTTGGCATGAGGCAGCTTCCAAAGGAGTAAATGGACAAATGCTCCACAACACAAGGGATCCCTGGTGCCATTAGGCATGTGACAACACCCAGCATTTAGCTGAGGTCATTTGGGCTATGACCGAGACCAGACACCTGAGTTGCTGGAGAAAGCTGGGGCAAGCCAGACATGAGCAACACCTCTGCCCCAGGTACAAACAGCAAGCTGAGGCAGAAGGCAAAGACTCACCCTCTTCTTGAGCACAGAGAAGGTGGCTGCACAGCCTGTGCAGTTCCCTGGAAGAAAGAGAGCAGAGGTCAGGCACAGCTCTGCTGCCTGGGGCTGCAAGTGGCACAAGAACATTCATAGCTGTTGTAAAGGCTCAGCTCAGAGATGACATTGCTGCACCTTTCCATCCTTGCCCTTCCTAGGAGTGCTGGGAGCATTCTCTCCATGGAGCAGAAAAGGTCACTGGAGGTGTCACCACAGCCTAGCAGGTAGCACACCACTCTCTCCACTCCAGACCCATGGTCACTGGAAGCAGCACACACCCCACACTGCTGAGCTCCCCCAAGAAGCACCTGCTCCCAAACTCACCAAAGTTGTTGCTGGGGTAGCGCTTGCGCAGGCGCTCAGTCAGCCGTGACACCTTGCTGCGGATCACCTCATTTTTGCTCATAAAACCATTGTCTGGGAGGCTGAGGTCAAAATCTGCTGAGCACTGAGAGCTCTCATCGTCCTCCTGCAGAGAGCAGAGCCAGCTGAGCACAGAGGAGTGGCTGGGGGCACACTGAGAGCTGCAGGGCAGCGCACACCAGAGGGGGGCACTCAACAAGCCAGGTGCTCCACCTGGCATTTCGACAGGCCACTGGCACACCAGGCAAAGCTCCAGCTAGGAGGAGATCCCACACCCTGGCGTGGCAGTACTCACCATGACCAGCAGCTGGTTCTCCTTCTCCCGCAGCATGGGACAGAGAGGAGAGTGAGTACACACGGAGTCAAAGGCACCCAGCCCCAAAGTCACTCTCCCTGAGCACCCAGTTCACCCAACAAGGTCCTTGTCCCTTTCCCACCTCAGCTGCCCTGCAGGCACAGCCCACCCCAACCAGCCTCAAACCTCAATAGCATCTTTGAACTCTTCATCAGGTTCTGCCTCCTCTGCTTCCTCCACACTGCCAGGGGTAAGGTCCTACAAGAGATTAACAAAGCTAGTCCTGCTGTTCCCCTGCCTCAGTTCAAAGGTTTCTGAGCAGGTTCCAGGACAGTGCCCCAGGCAGCCACACAGATGGCACAAGTGTCAGAACAGAAGGTGAGGTAAGCACCTGCGTCCTCAGACTACATCCTTACATGTGGCAAAAGGACTGAGCCAAGTGCCCAGGGCAGAGAGCAGCATCCCAGTAACTCAGGAGTGGCTCACATGCTTCCAGCAAAGATAGCAGCTGGAAAAAGTTTGTGTGTAGAGGGACACAGGTACGGTCAGACCCAACTCTGCCCCTGTCTCACCTCTGCACTGGTGGGGGTGGGGGTCCGATCTGGGGCAGCAGCTGGTGGCAGGGGTTCAGCAGGTTCTGGAGTGTTCTCGAGGGGTTTGGAGCCCACACTCTGTTCGATGGAGGCCTTGAGCTCCCTTATCACTGGTTAAGAGGGGAATACAGCTGAAGTAGAGTGGCATTTCCCTACTCCCAGCCACATCACACAAAAGCCAGCTGCAACACCTGACCTCCAGGGCTCAAAATGGGGCATTGACACATCCTTCACTCATCAGATGTCCTGAGCACTCTTCTGCTCACATATCAAAGTTAAGACAGAAAACAACCCCCCACCACTTGCCCCAGCACAAGACAGGGAATGGCAGCAGACATCATCACAGCTCAGATATATCCAACACTCCTCCAGCACAAGCAACAGAAGAGGGCTCCTCTCCCTTCCAATAGCACGTTTTCAAGCCTGTGTCATATACTGCCACAGGCACTGAATGTGTTTGAAATCCTGAAGAGCAGGGTCAGGGATCAAGAGGGGTGGAGAGGCTCACACATAGCCTGCACTGACAGACCCTGGTTTGTCACACCACAGAGAAGAGAAGGAAACAGCACCTGGATTAGGACACGCATCAGGAGAGACTCTCACCTCCAACAGCTGAGGCCTGGGACCACACCACCCACCCTGGGCTGCTGAGCGCCACCCCTAGGACACCATTGGCTTCAGGGGGGTTCAGGGTCTATGGCAGAGCCTGACATGGAACATGTGAAGGAGAGGTACAGGGCAGAATCCCTGGCTTCAGAGAGTTTTTTCCCCAACCCATCCCACGCAGGGGACTTCCAGCCAGGTCTCATACCTTGGTAGAACTGAGTGTTGCCCAGAAAGAGGGTGCTGTTGAGGATGGCCAGGACCCAGCAGAGGGGCAGCAAGTAGAGGACACAGACAGTGCCCAGTAGCACCCCATAAAACCTGTGGAAAGCAGGAAGATACAGTGGTCAAGTCAAAGCAACTCACTCAACAGCATGAAATTCCTTCCTTCGCCTGGTGTTCCAACTGTTCTCTCCAAGTACCAAAAAAGTACCGCAAGCCTGGCTGAACCCCCCTCCCCACCACAGTGTGCCTGACCCAGTACTACTCACTGGGAAGAGACAGTGGGGTTCTCCCAGTAGAGCACACGGTACACTGCCTCACAGCTGCAGCACATCCCGCTCAGAAACCCTTCCAGCTGGATCAGGCTGCAAATGAGACAGTCACAAAAAAAACCCCAAAAACACAGCCCCTCATTCCCCACGTTCACACGGATTACAGTAGCCAAACTTGGCATGAGCCCCCCACAGCCTCCAAGAAGGCTTTCCGGCTGCAGAGGCGCCCACAGTCCCACCGCTGGGAGGCCGCAGGGACTCACAAGCTCTTGACCTGGGCGATGGCCTCCTGCCGCGAGAGCTGCACCTTGCGCAGGTCCTCCCTGCGGATGCTGTGGTACCTCCTGCGCACCAGCTCCGGCTCCGAGGGCCGGGCCCGGCACGTCTCTTGCAGGTAACCCAGCAGGGCCGGCACCGCGACCAGCAGGGCGAGCACCGAGTACCAGGCAGCTGGAAGAGGGGGGACAGCGTCAGCCCGGAGGGTCCGGGAAGGGGCCCAGCCCTGACCCCCGACACGCACCTTGCCCGAGGGTGAGCAGGAGGAAGTTGAGGCCGAGGCAGACCAGGAGAGAGCACACAGGCCGCTGCCACCTACCGAGAGAAGGGAAGGCAAGGGACATGAGACCCCAGGGACGGTCTCGGTCTCGATCTCGGCCCAGCCCGCACCTACCGGAGGAGGGAGCGGACACCCTCGGCAGCGTCCCGCAGCGGCTCCAGGTACAGCTCCAGCCGCCGGTAGCTCCGCACCAGCTCCAGGAGGTCGAAAGCAGCGGCGGCCTTGGGCGGCGACGGCTCCGGCGGGGCCTCACCAGCTCCCGTCGCCCCTTCGGGGCCGCCTGCCGCCCCGTCCCGCTCCGCCGCCTGCATGCCGGGCCCGGGAGCGGAAGCGGAGCGGCGCCGCGGCTCTCGGCTCGACACCGCCGCGCGCTGCCGTGACGCGGCCGGGCGCGCCGTGAGCTCCGCGCGCGGCCAATGGCAGCGTCCCGCGGGGAACGGGCCGCTCCCGGCGCCGCCTCCGCGCTCCGGGGCCCGCCCCGCTGTGCCCGCGCTGGGTGCCGGCCGCCTGCGGGCCGCTCTGGGAGTGAGGCTGCAGGCGGGGGCTCGGTGGGCCCGGTCTAGACAGGGGGATCGGCCCCGGCCCGCGGCTGCTCAGCGTCCGATCCCCATTCGGGTGTGCTCTGGTGTAGGGCTCAGTCACAGCCTGGATCCGGCCCCAGTCCAGGGCTGGGCAGCGATCCGGTCTAATCCTGCTTCAGGGCTCAGTCCCAGTCTGCGTCTTGGCATGACCTGCATTCAGCTGTGTCGGGCATGGTGGGTTTGTCCTCGTGAAGTTGCTGGGCCACCTCTCCCCGAGGAGAGACCGGAGAGCAGCCTCACACCCGGAGTCCGTGGAAGGTAGCAGCAGGTTCCCCACAGGTCCGTGAGTGTGGCTGGCAGCTCATTCCCTGCCCCTCCATGGCCCCAAGGCAGCCCAGCCCTGGGTGCCCTGGCACTGTCCTGCCCAGCAGCCTGCAGCTCTGCTCACACTGCTCCAGCCACCGTGGGCTGTCCTAAAAGGTGCTTGCAGTAGAGCAGGGATGCTGGCTTCCAAGGATGCTCTAGGGATCCTGGGCTTTGTCTGATGCCAAAAGCTGTAACCTTGTTGTAATCCTATGCTGGCTCTTGGACAATGAAGGCACAATACTGCTGCCAGCTGCCTGCAGCCTCTGATGAACAGGGCATGTGTCCCATGGGGAGAAGGCTGGGGACCCAGTGACACCCCAGCTGCAGGTCCAGGTCCAAGACTCAACTCTGTCCCAAGAGTATGTCCCAGAGCTGCAGCCAGTCCTGCTGCATCCAGAGATGCTGGCAGGCTTCCATTGGCCCCTGACCCACCAAGGGCCAGTACATGTCTGCCTGGTGGTGCCCTGGCCCTGGGACAGAGGGCCCTTTCAGCATGGAGTGATGAGGCCCTTAGGAATGCAACTACATCCTGTCCTCAGCACATCCCATAGCCACAGAGCCCTGGGGACTTGGCCGCCCTCTGCTCTGTCTGGAGCCCCACGTGAGCATCAGGCTCCGTGGCAGCAGGGCCAGGGATTAGCTCCTGTCCCCAAGGGCAGAGGCTTAAGCCTCTCCAGTGGAGCAGTGGCTCAGCATCAGGGAGCCTGCCTGTGACCCCAGAGCACTCCAGGACTTTGTGACCATGGCCAGAGGCTCCAAGCAGAGAGGCCCCAGGGTGCAGGGCTACAGAGCCGGGTGTGATCTCAGCTCAGACCTCATACCCAGCAGGTCCCAGCCCCACCACAAAGGCCCAGAGACCCATTAAGCGCCAACATTGCTTTATTTGGAAGGTAAATCCATTGGCACCTGAAAGGAGGGTGTAGGAGTATAGAGCTGGTGTGACAGACAGGGCTGCAGAAAGCCAAGGGAAGGCACTTGTGGTGGCAGAAGCACCGAGGGCATTTTGGACAGCCTGGGCCACGGGCTGCACCAGAGTAAGGCAGAGGCAGGTGGTGTCAAGGACCAGCCTTGACACAGGGCACAGACAGCATGTACATTCCTACCCAGGGAAGGGGTACATGGCCTGGGGCTTGGCAGGGCCCCTGAGCATGATGGGGTATCCACTAGGACAGCATATCATGATGGAAGTGGTGACCCAGTACCAATCCCAGACCCCTTCAAGTCCTCAGGGGAATCACGGCTGTTGCTCTCCACCACAAAAAAGGCTCCAGGAACCCCAGGCAACAGGCAGTTATGGCCAGCTGCTGGGGACACACAATCTGAGTCTACACAGAGACTGGAGCAGACCCTTCCTTGCACTGACAGCAGTAGAGAGGACCTGCCTCCAGGCAGGGTGAGGAGGGCTTGTGGCAAGGCAGCACTAGTATGGTGCTGCTACAAAAATTTGGTCTCTGGCTGCCCATTTCTCTAGTCAGCCCTACATGGCCTCGTCAGGGCTTGGCACTTGGTGGGTTGTGGAGGCTGATCCAGGGCTGGGCTGGCTCCAGTGCCAGTGTCCTCTTCTGTTCTCCAAGATAGGTTGTGCTCCCACAATGCCTGGCCCCAGCTCCCCCATGGCCAGAGTGCTAGCACAGCCTAGCACTGCCATGCTGCAATGCTCACTCTTCCCTTCCACCTCACCACAGTCTCCCGGCACTGCCCAGTCCCAGAGAGTCCAGAGATGAAAATTTTCCAGGATGGTAAACCAAGTGCAGCAGAGACAGGCAGGGCGGCAGCCTGGTCTCCAGAACCATTAGTGAGGCTGTTTCTGTCCCTTTTGGAGTAGCCTGGCCCCAGGGCTGGTTCAGTGGCTCTGGATGGCTTGGAGCCACAAACCTCTCTGCAGGGACAGCAGGAGGAGAGAACAACCCCATGACTGGCTCCTCTTAACCCCTGGGGGACCTGGCCGCATCCCAGGACTGTACAAACTCCAGGGCTGGTGGATTTTACCCCCTGCCCAGGGTCACAGAACAGGTTATGGCTCCACTTGTCCTTCCCCTCCCTCCACAGCAATGGAGGCCTTGCTGCCCTGCTCAATCTCCAGACTGGACTGGGGTGATCCTGGATCTGGCTGTGCAGTATCTGGGTGTCTCCACACCCCCCAAGTGCAGGGCAGGGAGGAACTGAGCCCTTTGGTGCTCCAATAAGATGAAGGATGTTTTCAGGCCAGACAGAAGAAGGGGGCCAGGCTGGGGAAGCCAAGTTCAGAGCCTCCCTTACGGAATTGTGGAGGTGCCATGCAGCTGGAATGGCAAGATGGGACTGCCAGCAGGTCACGGATTATACCCAGCAGGTTTTATGCCCATCCAACTCCACTAGGCACTGCTGCCCCCAGCTCAGCTCCCCCAGGCCAGTCCCCCTCCACCCCAGGGAAAAGTCAGCACCCACCTGAGCATGCAGCATTTGCAAGACCAGGGGCAGGGGATTTTGGCTTGAGTCCTACGGGGGGCTCCCAAAGATTGATATCCCTCTTAGGGGCTCTCCATTTGAGTCCTTCCACTTGCAGTAGCCTACGTCTGTCCAGGGGTGGGAGAAGGGCCTGTGCAGTGGCTGGGTGTCCACGCTGTCTCGGTGTGCTGCAGGGGAAGCCGTGCTCGGCAAAGGCCTCTGTCTGTCCATCCATCTGTGCAGGAGTCTCTGGAAGAATTGCAGTGCAGTGAGCCAGGAGGGGATGGGGTGGCAGGGTCATTTCATCCCAAAGACAGGCTGTGTTCTGTCTGCGGCTGAGAAGGGGAGCCAAGTGGCACAGGATCTTAGATGATGTCTCGCTGGTCCTGGCAACGCCGTGACAAGCAATAGAGCCCGGAGAAGAGGTACAGGCAGGCGGTGATGCCCCCGCAGATGGAGGCGCTCAGGTAGGCACTGTACAGGCAGTGCTGGCTATAGCCCGGCAGGTTGCAAAAGCTTCTCTGTTTGGCCTTGTGACCCATGATGCCAGTGGCAGCTGCGTAGAGCCCCACACCCAGGGCCAGGTCGTGCACCAAGTTGGTGAGGAGCCAGCGGGAGCCCAGCCAGGGCACCAGCTCCCAGCGCCCCAGCAGGCTCAGCCCGAAGAGGGCCAAGGTGAGGAGCCAGACCAGGACGGCGGCAAACAGAGCGAAGTGGGCCGCCCCTTCGTACTTATGAGCTGCTACCGTCACCCAGAAGGCAGCGCCCAGAGCCAGCTGCCCCAGGCGTAGCAGGCCCAGCGGGCTCCGCAGGTAGGCGCGATGGAGGCTGAGCGAGCCGCGGGCCGACGGCCCCGGGGGTGGCGGCACTGTCGGGGGAGCCGTGCGGGCCATGGTGCGGCCCTGCCTGCTCCGGCGCGTCTCGGGCGGGACTCAGGGCAGCGACTTCCTCCCCGACCGTTGCCAAACATCTGGCACTTAGCGGTCCTCCCCGCTCGGGGCCTCTCTCCTCTCCTCCCCGCCCCGCCTCCGCGCTCCGCCGCCCCTCCCGCCAGCCCATCGGACACCCGAAAGCCGCCGCGGATGCGCCGAAGGGGAAGGAATCGCCGCGCCCCTCCCGTCCCGCTGCCGCCGAGGGTGTCCACAACGCAGGGACAAAGGGCGGCGGGAGGACGTGGGAGACGGCGACCGATGAGGGGGTCGGGGCCCAGGGACTGCGCTCCGGGATCCCGTGCGGCGGCCGGCGGGGGGCGCGCTCTGGGGTTCCCCTTACGTCACCCGGGATTCCCCTCGGAGTGATGCGCGTCCCGGCCCCGCCCGGGGGCGAGGCCCCGCACCCCGCCCATGACGTCATCTGCGCCACGTGGCCTCCTCAGCGCAGCGGGGCTGTCGCGCCCCTCGGCGCCGATTGGTCGTGGCAGTGGGAGGCGGGCGGGGATTGGCGAGGGGGCGGAGCGGCACCCAGCAGGTGAATGAATGGGGCGCGCGCCTGTTGCGCGACCCCTGCGCAGTGGCGCGAAGCGGGTTCGGGAACGCAGCGGGCACCAGGCGGAGCCGCCACCGCCAGATCTGTGCGAGGGGCCGGTGGGCGCGGGGCGGTGTCGGAGCGAAAGTGGGTCACGGCAGGGCCCAGCGCCCTGGGCAAGGCGGGACCGGACTTGCGTGCCCCGGCCCGAGCCGGGGCGGCGCCTGCATTCCCGGGCGGCCCCGCCTGCGCGGCTGGCCCCCTGCCCGGCGTCCCAGACCGCCCTTCCCCCGATGCCCTCCCTTCCTCACTGGGCATCCGCGCCGGATTCCGAGGAAGGCGGACCGGACCGGGCGGCGAGACCGGAGCCTGAAGCCAGCTGTTCGGTGTCCGCAGCGGCCAGAGCCATGGGCACTCCGGCCTCGGTGGTGAGCGACTCTCCGGGACGGGCGGCGCCCGCAGCCCGCGCCCGTAAGTGGGCCTCGGCCAACATCTTCCAGGGCGTGGGGCTGCGAGAGCTGCGGAGCCTGTTCCGGAGCGGCGGGGCCGAGCGGCCCGAGGAGCGAGCCTGCCTCGTCTGGCGGTACGCGGGCCAGCGGCGCATGGCGCGGGCCCTGCGGCGGCTTCGGCGGCGGCGGACAGCCCAGCCCGGCGGTGGGATGGCAGCGCTACGGCGCTTCGAACACCTTCGGTAGGTGCGGCCCGCGGCGGCGGGGCAACCGGGGGAAGCGCGGTCGGGTCACGCCGCTAACTCATACGTCTTGCTTGCAGAATCGCGGAGAAGAAGCTGGAGGGTGACTGCGGGGCCAAGACAGGCTCGGGGTCCATGTATCACTGAGTGGCTGAGCCGTGGAGAGCAGCTCTCCAAGGACCCTAAGTGTACTGGGCAGGGTGCAATGAATGGTTAATAAAGGGTGGACAGTGGTGGCTGGGTGAGGCTCTGGTTATGTCCTGCCCATCTGAGTGGCAGAACCACGGTCTAGGCTGTTGGATGGCACCTAGTGCAAGAGGAACAGCCCCACACCACAGGTCAGGTTGGAAAAGACCTGTGGGTCATCTGTTCCAACCTCCCTGCTCTAGGGTCATCCTAGAGCAGATGTCACAGGATTGCATCCAGATGCTTCTTGAGTATCTCTTGTGAGGGAGACTCCACAGCCTCTCTGGGCAATCTGTTCCAGTGCACAGCCACACAGTAACTGCCCTGGCCCAGTCACAGGGACAACTGAAGACCAAGCTACATGCTGCCCTTCACAAGAAGAAATGCTTGGAAGAGATTAATAGAGATTCTCCAGGGAAGGATTTCTCTACTGAAAGACCAGCTGGCCAAGCTGGTAGAGTGCAGTGCACAGGAGAACAGAGAAGTCATTGGGGACATTCTGAAGCTGAAGGAGCTGAAGCAGGAGGTATCCAGCCTCACTGCCAAAAGAGCAAAGCTCCAGGCCATAGTTCTGTGGCTGAAGGAGGAGAAGCAGCTGCAGGAAGCAGCCCTGCAGTCTGAATGTGGCCACTTGGAGAAGTGGCAGATGGGCAGCCTCATCTCCAGCCTCCAGAGCTCCCTCTCCAAGAGTCACTGGGCCAGGAAAGACTAGAGCAGGACCTGCAGCCACAGGATGCCAAGGGACAGCCTGGGCAGCTGGTTGCCCTCAATGCCCAGCATGAGCAGACAGGAGAAAGGGACTCTGTCCTGCCGCAGCTCCAGAAGCTGCAGGAGGCAGTGCATTCCTGTGCAGGTACATATGGATAGCAACCATGGGCTGAGGAGCCCCCACCGGCTCTAGGGTGCTGCAGAGGCACAGATGTAGCCAGCTGAATGGCAGCTCTGTTATTCAGACAGTTGCATGGTTTAAATACATTACATACATTTCTACAGTGCATTAGAACAATACATTTTGGGTCAGTCAAATGCAGCTGGGCCTGGCTGGGGAGTTGGGATTTCTACTGCTGCCCCCTCTGTGCTTACACAGCCAGTGCTGAGCCCCCTCCCCATTGCAGGAGACAAAGCAGCTGCTCTGCCTTCCCAAGTTCACCTGCTTTCATCCCTCTCACTCCCCAAAGATGGGTTAACAGGACAGCAAGACCCAACACTGACTTTCCCCAGCAGCCTGAGAAGTCACAGCTCAAGGCAAGCAGGTACAAGCAGCAGCCCTGGTGTGCTGTTTTAGACAATACAAGCTCAGCAGCTGCTGCTGAGAGAGAGACTCCCTGCCTCCCCCACCCACAGCAGGCCTGCGAGATTGTCAGCTCCAGGGCAGCCAGGAGTCCATGCTGGTCCCCCAGTGCTCCCACCCATGTGGCAGAAGAGCCCCTCTGGCCCTTCCCTGGCAGCCCCTGCCCCTCAGAGGATCCCTAGGCACAGACAAAGCTGGCACCATGCTGGCTGCACAGCAGCCAGGAAGCTTGCTGGGACAGGGGAAAAAGTCAAGCGAGAGCAGCCATGGTGACCAGGCAGGAGAAATGGACTGGGGCAGAAGGGGAGAGCTCCCATGGGAGAGCTCTGCAAAGCTGCCTGCTTTTCACAGGGACAAGCCAGCACCTTTATCCCCTTAGTGTCTAACTGCATCCAAACCAGTCCCATGTGTTGTCCCTCTTATGTCCCCTCCTCGAGCCTCTAGCCAGAGAACAGCTGTTCATTGTGGTCCCCGCTACACCAGTGGGCAGCAGGAACTCCCCCTGAGGAAAGCAGCATGCACAGGGTTGGGGCACCAGAGGGACAGTGGAGGAGTACAGCACATCCTCAGGGAAAGGGAGGGGGTATCACCTGCTAAAGGCCTTCCCAGCCAAGCAGCTGGCATGGTGGGGGAAAAAAGGGCCAGTGGCTGATGTGAAGGGCTGGACGGATCCTGGCTCTGTTCATCCCAGCCCCAAGCAGGGGTGCTCAGAACCGCATGTGGGCCAAGGAACGGAGGCAGGGGCGGGGTCCCAGCCATGCCACAGTTCCTGGCAGATTCCCACACCTCCCCCTGGCCCGTGCCCCAGGCAGGGCACCAAGCTCCAACGGAGCTGGGGAGGGACCATGCCCAATCTGCCTGGCTCCTCCAGTTCAGCTGCAGGTTCCTCCAGCCGCATCTGCTCACTCTACCCCGAAGGTCGAGTCCCAGCCGCAGGAGCCAGCAGTGGCCCAGCTCCTCTCGCAGTGCTAGTCCAAGGTGGCCAAGCCCTGCCCGTGCTCCCACAGCTACCACCATGAGAAGAAAGGCTTCCGGCTCTGGAAGCTCTGTGTGTAGGACTCACTAGCGGAGCGTTGGTGGGAACGTGCCGTTTCCACAATCACAGGTGGCATCTGAACCAGGTGCAGTGGACTCTTCCCATCTTTTAACGCCTGAGTCAGGTTCAGGATCTGTATGGCACAACAGAGTAATGCCTGAGCTGCCCTGCCAGAGCAACAGAGCATCCACTCCAGCACCCTTCCTGCCACAAAGGCAGGACAAGGCTTCCTACCTCAACCACCTGTCTTCCCTACGTACTGCTTACCTGGCCTCTCATGACAGCAATCTGCTTGTGAAACTGTCCCCTGTCAAAGCCAGGGTCTTTCTGCAAGAGAGAGAGCAAAGAACACAATGAGATTCATCCGCTGCTTCATGCCTTGAACAAGATGCCCATTCCCCAAGTAAGCCCCTCCCCCTGCCCTATCCCATGGGTTTCCTGCCTCTCCTGCATTGAATCTTCAGCTCCTGGCAGAAGGATAACTGCTGTGCCTCTGCCCATAAACACTGCCACCTTTCTCTTCCTGCAACCTTGACAGCGAACTCCCCAACACCACTCCCACTTTTCTTCCACCCACATCATCTTCACCCACTCCTCAGGCTCACCTTGAAGAGCTCATACAGATCTTCCTCCAGGTCCTTCACAAAGTTGGGGTCTGAGATCTTGGGAAGAATCAGGTCCTTGATCTCCTGTGAAAAGGGGATTTTGGCCTGGGGCAGCCACGCCCAGTAGAACGGATCTGTGGAAGGGAGCCGGAGACATTAGAATTGGAGAAAGCAACACATGGTGCCATATACCCCTGGGCATTAGAGTCTCTGCATCTGCAACACAGGGTCCAGCATCTGCCTTCTACAGTCTCTGCTGAGGAGCTGCCCATGGACCCAGAAGTTGCAGAGGTACAGCCCTAGCCCTCTCCTCTACAGTCCTTGAGGAGGATGCCTAAGCAAGGAGTTGTATGGCTTGTCATGTTGCCTTGGCATAGCCTGAGGGACTCACATGCTCTCCAGGAGTCCGGGTGTTTCAAGGGAAAGGCCAAACCATTGTCTATAGCAGCCAGCTTGATGATGGGCTCCTTCACCACCACCCAGTCGCTGTCCTGGAAGGAAGTGAAGTATGTCACAAAGAGGTCCTCCCAGCAGGAACAGACCTACTCCCTGCAGCCCCGCTGTCAGGATCTCTGCCCTGGCTACCACAGAGGCACAGCAGACTCTTGCCTGTAGCACAGCCCTTAACCATAAGGAGGCATAGGCTGCTTTGAGTGGGAAGGAGGACAAAGCTGTTTCCCCCGAGGCCTCACTCCAAGGTCCTACAACATCAGTTTTCCCCAGCAACACCAGTTTCCCCACAAAGTTCAGCTGCATCCTCATGAAGTCCCACTAGGCCACAAACCACCAATGCAAATAAATGGTAACAAAAGGCCCAGGAGACAAGATCAGGCCTCAACACACTTGGAAACCCAAACCAGATGGGAAATTCTTGTCCTGCCTGTCAAGCGAGCAGCTTCCACGAGCAGAGTCCCTGTGTTGCCCCTGCCCAGGAACAGCCACTCACCCGCACGCCCGCACTGTCCAGGGGACAGTCATACTTGATGAGCCAGTTGTCATTGCCCCGATCTGCAAGGAGATAAAACCAGCTGTGTCAGCACCAGGGCCTGCCTGCACCATGCTGGGCAGAAGACAATTCTTTCTCTAACCAAGAAGTGAGACACATTTTAGGCACAAACTCCCAGAGCCCTTAAACTTGCTGCAGGTATGGAAATTATCAAGCTGCTTGCAGACAGTCCTAGAGATCCAGATATTATCAGCTCCCAAGAGAAAGGTCAGCCTGCAAGCCCCAGAGTGAAACCTCAATTCCTTCCAGCCTGGGAGAAACTCAGGAACACAGTGTGAAATGGGATATAGAGGCACAGTTAGGTGCTGGATTTCTGGATGTCCCTGGTTCCTCACAGCTGGGAAACTTTCCCCTGAGCACCTTGGTAGATCCAGATCTGCCAGTAAACTGGCCAGCAGCCAGAGCCTCAGGTGGTGAGCAGCCCAGCAGCTGCACTCTGACTAGAGGCAGATGTCACCTGGCAGCAACCGAGGGGAGAGGAGTTTCAGGTGCAGAGAAAAGCCACCCAGACCCTATCTCCCTCCCATTTCTCCAGCATGGTAGGACATGAAGGAGCAGGCAGCATCCTATGCCCAGCAGCTGGCCCTACCTGTGTTCCTGATGATGTAATCCAGCACCACCAGCCGCTCAAACTGCAGCAGCAGCTGCCTATTAGTGTTCTCTGGGAGTGGCTCGGCTTCAAACCGCCGCAGCCAGTAGTCTGCATCCTTGTAGCCTTCCACAAAGAGCTGGAAGGAGCCCACCTGAAGCAAGGACAGGCTGCATTACAGAAGGTCACAGTGGCCAGGGAGGTGCTAACAGGCAGGCATGGAGGCTTGCATCCCTACCTTGGGTGGCAGACCAATGCGGTTGAAGCGCTGACCAACTTTCGGCACCTTCTCCAGGGCCAGCCTCTTCCCTCGGGACTTCACCCTGTCAATGGCACTGTAGTTAAAGGTCTCACTGGCCAGATACACCACCTGGAGGGACATAAGCACAGTTAGCAGGGGCCTCTGGCAAGTCACAAGACTGCCTGATAAAACCAAGACGCAGCATTTCCCACAGCTCCACCCAGCAAAAGGATCCCCAAAGTTTGAGCAGGAACAGTCCTAGTCTAGAGCACTCAATCTCCTAGGTCAGCAGTGCCACAAGGTGCAAGTAGAGCTGTGTGGAAGCACACAAAAGCCTCCTCAGAACAGGACCCCAGCAGCTGTCCCCTCACCTTTGTGCGAGGAACAATGTTGAGTTCCAGTTTCTGGTCTACCAGGCTGGCACCTGCCTCCGACAGGTAGCCCTGGTTCAGGACAAGGCAGTCTCTCCCAAAGCAGCACGGGCAGCACAACTTCTGTAGCCACTTGGTCCACTTAGGGTTCAGCTGCCCGTATGGCTCCTCATTCTTGGGCTTGAAGACACCAATAATTTTCTGTGCATAGGAGAGAAGAGGGCTGAGTCCAGGAAGTTGACAGAGCTGGGACATCTTCTCCAGCCTACAGCAGGAACACTAAAGAACAGGTCCAGAACTGCCCCTCATTATGATAATAACCAGTCTCCTGGGACCAGGTAAAACTCTACAGCTCCTGGGAGGGAGGTGGGCAGAGCTAGGAAGAATCCCTCTCCCGCCAGTACAAGAACAGGGTGCTACCCAGAGACCTTTATACCCAACACGTGGCCCAAAAAACACTAGTGATAATGCAGGCTCCTGGTAAACACATCAGTCTCATTCCAGCGACCTTTGGATGGCTGGGGAGAGCTACTGCTCATCGTTGGTCATTATGTCCATACAGGAAAGTGACAGCTATAGCAATCTCTGCCCTGGCTCAAAAATCCATTGAACAGATCCGATCCCAAACTGACCAGAGGAAAAGGACTGTAACAGCCGAGCACCTGCAGGACACCTGAGGAGCCAGGGCTCTGTGGTGGGGGGTCCAGCAGAAGGGTTGACTCTCTAGATACACTGTGTGGATGGGAGGGCACAGGCAGCTCCAAACTGGCGACCAGCTGGTACCAGCAGCAGTCCCAGCCCCTCAATCCAGCTTCAAATACACCAACCCAACAGTGAGTTCAGCAGAGGGCACAGAAGCCTTGTGCGGGGCACTGCACCACCACTGGGCCAGTACTGCCACAGCACAGACAGATGAGAGAAGGGCTGGAACAGGAGCAAGGCTACCTGTCCCCACAAGTCAGACATCCCTGGGGGGGCTGGAAGTCCCTGCTCTGGGGTTACTCAGCAGCACATGCAACCAGGCCTTCTCCCCATGGCTACTCTTAGCCCTGGCCTGAGTGGGCATCACTTCCCTAAGCTGAGCTCCTGCCAGAATGTGGAAATAGAACATGAGTCCCAGTGCTTCAGCAGGGAACTTCAATGCAATCTCAGTCTGTCAGGGGCCAAAAACCAGGCCAGAGCAAGCAGAACCAAAGTTTTGTCCACCAGGAAGACAGGAAAGGAAGGGTTTGAGGGAACAGGATCACTTGAGCCACATCCTGATCACATGGAGGAGCCACTTTCCCTAGGCAGGCAGGAAGGCCACAGCCCCACATGGCTGTCACATGGCTGTCAACCCATCCTTGGATATAAGCCCACAAAGAGGCCTATCAGGAGCTCTGGCAGCATGAAGCCCTGTGCTCCATGGAACCAATCCAGCAGAGCAAGGCCCAGCCAGGCAGGCACAGCACGGAAAGCAGAAACCAGAAGCTTGCAGCACAGCATCCCCTTCCAAACGAACCCATGCCGAGAGCAGCACTGACAGGGAAAACAGGTCTGTCTGGTGCCAGCAGCAAAGCAGAGGGAGCCTGGGCAGCACAGAGGAGAACCTGGCAGTGGGGTGATCATAACCACCGGGGCTGGGCAGCTCAGGCCCCAGCAGCCTCAAGGGAAATAATCAAAGAGGAAAGTTTTTTTCCCCCCCAATATCTTCCCCCTGCTGCCCACAATTTCTACATGCCACACTCTCTCCCATGCCAACAGCAGAATGTTTTTGATAACCCTGAGCAGCAATCACAGCAACCAGTCACGCACCACATTTGCCAATAGCAGGATAATCTGGGGGACCTGCCAGCTGACAATGCCAGCAGCACACAAACTTTGGCTCCTCACACTCATGCTCCAGCAGCCGTCCTTGAGCTTGGGTCTCCTATAGCCAGGCAGCCTCCAACCTGCAATCCCTAGGCAGCTCATCTGGCTTCAGGTCTCATATTAGGCAATAGGAGGGAGCCGGGCAGTGGCACAAGTGTGTATTTCCCCACATGCCATCAGCTGAGCTGGGAACTGCCTGCTACAGCTTCCAGGAGCCAGCTTTCACCCAGAGAGGGAAAAGTAGGACACACCAGAGACCACAGAGCTCCTGCATCTCTGGAAGCATCCCAGCATACATGTGGCAAGGGAGTCACAGGAAACAGCAACAACTCAAGTAATTGGGCAGGGAGCAGCAGGTCACAAGACAAGCCAGCCTGTGCTGCACACTCATCCAGTCAGTGGCACAAAGACGGCTGCCACACAGCTGACCATGTCTACAGGAGAGTGGCTGCATGCCAAGGACTTTGTCTCCACTAAACCAACCATACAGCCACAGAGAAGACACTCAGTTCAAACAAACAGGCCAAAACCAGCCCAGCCGACAAAGCCACAGCCCTGTGTCCAGATGCTGATGCACGGGCCTGCAGGAGGGGGTGACCCTTTCTCTATGGGCACAACGCCGCAGAAGAAGTTGAATCAGCACTTGGACACTGCTGCCCCGCATTCCCGCAGCTGGTCCCACTGTACTTCTCCCCGGGGAGGCTCAGAGCCTCTCCGGCCGCTCCTACCCTCCGCGGCCGGTCACTCCCGCCAGCTCCCGGCCGGCGCCGCTCAGCCCACGGGCCTTCGGAGCTACGGAGGCAGCACCACCCCTGGGTCGGCCACGCGGGGCTAGGCCCAGCTCACCCCCTGCGGGTCCTTCACGAAGTAGCTGCCGCTTGAGCCCTGCGAGATGCGCTCGGGGTAGATGCCGCGCTCGCTGGCCAGCTCAGCCCGCCGGACCACGTCGGCAAACTCGGGATCCTCGGGGAAGTCGTTGCGCTCCCGCTGCGCCGCCGCCGCCGCCGCAGCTGCCGCCGCCGCCGCCGCCGCCTGGGCCTGCGCCTGGGCCTGCGCCGCCGCCGGGCCCCGCGCCCCGCGCTCCAGCAGCGGCTGCCGCTCGCGGTCGCGGCCGCCAGGGGAGCCGGGAGGGGAGGGCGGCGGGGGCGCGGCGGGCGGGAGGGCGCGCACGGCACCCCCCGGCAGCCCGTAGTCAGGGCCCTGCGCCCTCTCCGGCGACACCAGCGGGCTCGTCTCGTCCATCGCGCCACCCGCCCGGCCCCGCCGTGCCGCTGCTGCCGCTTCCGCTTCCGACCGCGTCACGGTGCCCCAGGGACTGCTCCGCCCTCCGCCACACCCCAGGGGCTGCTCCGCCCCCCGTTGCGCCACGCCCAGCCCGGCCGCTGCGGCCGGGACCGCGGGGGCGCTTGTGGCCATGATACCGCCGGGGCTAGTTCCGAGGCTCTCGGGCCTCGCGCCGTTCGTTCGGGGAGGCCAGGGTGTATTCGTCTCCCGTTACCCCCGGCGTGGCGGCTGGCGCCAGTGCCCTACACAAAGATGGACGCTCTTGAGTGGCCGTGCCCCTTGCTGCCCTTCACAAGGATGGCGGCGAGGCGAGGGCGCTGCCCCTCTGCAACCACGCCCGCAGTGGGGTGCTCCTTGCCCCACACAAAGATGGCGGTCGGCGAGGGCGTGCCGCGCAGCTGGCCAATGATCAGTCGCGTTGCTAGCGGTTGCCGTGGAAACAGCCAACGGCGAGCGGGGATGGACGCTGGCGGCGTGGCACCGCCCGGCGGGGCGGGGTCCTGGCAGGGGCGGTGGCGGCCACCGCCCCTCAGCGGGACGTGGTGGGGAGCGGTGTAGGCGGACAGCGCGGAGCCAGGTGAGCGCGGGCCGCGGGTCCCTGCGCCGCCAGTCCCGCCCGCCTCGCTCCTGGGCACGCACCGGGCCCGTGAGCATCGCCACGCGTGTCCCGGTGGTGGGGCGCGCGTGTGTCAGCCGTGGGTGCATGAACACACTGGGGTGTGGGTGCATCAGCCGTGGGTGCACGGACACGGCGGGGACTGGGCACATCACCCGCGGGGACAGAGACACGACGGGATCTTCGTAGCTCGGCGTGTGGGTGCACCACCCGTGGGCGCGGTCACGCCCCCGGACACACACTCCAGGTGGGGTATGCGCGCATCCCCCGTGGGTGCGTGTCACGGGCAGGATGTCCGTGCCTTTGCCCTGGGATGTGTGATTCCACAGGGTCGTGCACCCCTCGGCCGCTGTGCGATTCGGGCTGTGCTGGGCGCGTTGTCCCTGCTTGCGGCGGGCGCGGTACGTGCAGGCTCTGGGCGGTGGGATCCCAGCGCGGGCGCGTCCGGCTGCTGGGCAGGCTGGAGTGTTCGTGGGGTGCTCTCCTCCGGCTGAAGTGTCACAGCCCGCGGTAGGACCCTCTCCCCCGCCTGGCATGGCTGGGCCGGCTGCAAGGTGGGAGCCGGCGATGCGCTCCCAGTCCCTCCCATCAGCAGAGAGCACTGTTCAGTCGCTGTTCGCCTTGGCTGGGGCCATTTCTCTGGACACAAAGCCCTGGCAAGTTCCTGTTGTGCTCCTGAGTGCCGCGTCCTGCTGGTTCATGTGGTTTAGTGCCCACATCTTGGGTGATACGCAGCCGGCTGTAAGCAGATAGACCCCTCAGGTGCTGAGAGCCCCTTCTCACTGCCTGAGCTGCACCGGCAGCTGCTGGAGAGGCAGCGCCCAGCCCACCTGCGGGGCTGTCTCTATTCTGGTCCCTTCCCTGTGTGCTGGGAAGAGCTGTGCTGCGTGACAGGGCTCTGTGAAGTGTGCAGGGCTTCAGGGACTGCTTGCTGTTGGCAAGCAGGTTTGCAAACCCTCGGTAGCGGAACAAAGCCCTGAAGGCCCAGGATCCTGTCTCTGCTGTCCCTCTTAGGAGGAGTGTCTTCTCATCCCTGGGTGTGAGCTGGGTCTGCCCATCCTTGATGCTGAATCTGGAAACGCCACAAGCTGTCTGTTCCCTCTTCTGAAGAACTGCCGCTGAACGCAATCCAGCAAGCATCTCTTCTCCAAAATGCTTGTTTCCGCCTGGGACTGCCCCAGCAAAACTGAGAGTGGCCCCTGGCCTGAGCCTCCGTAGTGGAGGACCTCTGGGGTTCTGCTGGAGTGCCATGATGGAGGCAGCCACTTGCTGCCACACTCCTCTTCCTGCCACTCACTCACATTTCACAGGGCTGTGACCCCCGTGGGCTCACATCTCCCTGAGCCCTGCAGTGGGGCGGGCAGCAACCCGAACCTGGCGGCTGGGGTTTCAGAGCTTAGGCAGGGCAGCTGTGCTCCTGGGGTCACCTCCTCATCTATGCTGTGCCCTAGCAGAGCTGTCCTCAGGGCAGACAGGTGCCTCTGTGCAAGCTGAGAGGATGCAAGGGCTCTGGCAAGCCAAGCTGCTCTCCCTGCCCAACATCTCTTTGTGCTTCTCCCTGCTAGCTTTTGTCCTGCTGTGCTGGAGGCTGTTGCCATGACCCTCACCAAAGGCTCCTTCACCTACTCCAACGGGGAGGAGTACCGCGGCGAGTGGAAAGAAGGTGAGATGTGGCCGGAGAGAAAGGTGCCACCTGTACTGGGGGACAAGCAAACCCCACATCTCTGCCCAGCTCCACGCTGGGGCAGGTCCCGCCTCTGTGCACTGCTGCCCATTTCTGCTCTCAATTAGGTCGCAGGCACGGCATCGGACAGCTGACATTTGCTGATGGCACTGCTTACGTGGGACACTTTGAGAACGGGCTCTTCCATGGCTGTGGTGTGCTCACCTTCTCCGATGGCTCCAGGTGGGCACGGCACTCCTGCGTACGCCTCTCTGGGCATTCCCACTTGCCGTGGGGAGCTGCCTCCTTAGGAGATCCTCCCATACAGGTACGAGGGGGAGTTTGTGCAGGGCAAGTTCAATGGCGTTGGAGTCTTCACCCGCTGTGACAACATGACTTTTGAGGGCGAGTTCAAAGGCGGGCGCGTGTATGGCTTCGGTGAGTGCTGGTGGCATGGTGCAGGCCCCTGCTCAGCACAGCCCCTTGCAGCATCTCCTGCTTCGTCCGTCCTTCCCTGGCCCCATCCCCGGTGGGTGCAGCTCCCTGCCTCTTCACTCCCAGCCCTTCCCTCCCCTGCCCAGGTCTCCTGACTTTCCCTGATGGCTCCCACGGCGTGCCCCGCAATGAGGGCTTCTTTGAGAACAACAAGCTGCTGCGGCGGGAGAAGTGCACAGCCATCATCCAGAGGGCCCAGGGCGCCTCCAAGTCTGCCCACAGCCTGACAGTGTGATGGTTCCCCACATCCCCTCCCACCAGAGCAGGGGCCCCCCTACTTGGGCAGTGACTGGCCCTGCCGGCCCTGGAGAAGGGATGTGCACTGCTGGGTGCCTCCCTGTACTTCGTCCCCTCCAAGCATCCTCCTGCCGAACCCCTGCCACCGGAGGGGATGGGATCCTCCGCTCTCCACCCAAGTGCCCTGGGGCAGCCGTGGTGCCTTCTCTTTCTGGCTGTAGCCCTGGCACCTGCTGGAGCAGCAGAAGGGCAGGGTGACAGGGGCTTGGCCCCTCTTCCCCCCAGGAAGACTGTGGACCACTATGGCTGCTAGCCAGCTGCAGAGGATGGAGCAGGGGGGTAGAGGCTGGTCCCTGACCCCACTGCCAGGGTGCCTTGGCTGGAAGCTGCTGACTGCACCATGTGCCCCCAGAGGGGCAGCTCCTGGCTCATTTTGCTGCCCTGGTCCTGGAGGCAAGGGTGGGCACCCTGGGCATACCGTGGCCTGCACCCTCAGCTCTGGGTGACTGGCCATTCCCCTGCATGCCCAGGGTACGGTGACATTGTGTCCCCAAAGAACCCAGCCTGCTCTCAGGGCCAGCCAATGGGCTGTGTTCCCCTCATCCCTGTGCCAATCCACCCATCCACCCACTGCCTTGGGAACATCAGCAGCAACATCCCCAAGAGAGACTGGGGAATGCCCAGCCTGGTGCATGCTGGTGGAGGATGGTAGCAATGGTGAGCAAGGAGAAGGGTCAGCTGGAACCGGGAATGAGGAACATGAGCAGGGCTGCATGGGGTGCCACAGTTGGAGCAGGAGGCATGGGCAGGGTGGGAAGGGATAGAGGTATGGCAAAGGGGCAGGCAGGGGGCACACAGTTCCCCATTTTGCCCCCACATGCATCCTTCATCTCCCCACTGCATGCTCACCTTCACCCCCGGTGCGGTCTGACTGGTTGTGACACAGGGGTCCTGGCAGCCCTCACTGCCCAGTGCAGGGCTCCAGGGGCTGTGCCCTCCCTGCCAGTCTCTGCCTGCACCGGGTCCCGTGCCTTGCTGTGATCCTGCCTTGTGCTGCTGCCTGCACGGGCCTCAGCTGAGTAAACCATGTTGCCAAACACCCGTGCCATGTCTTTTTTGCTGGGAGCAGGGATGGTGTGGAGGCCTTGCACAGACAGGACTGCAGACACACAGAGGAGATGGCAGGTTTATTCATAGCACAAGGATCCCCCCCCTCCCAGGTGAAAACAACAGGACCCTGGGGGCTGGCAGAGATGCAGGCTGGCCTGCAGTTGCCGTCCTCTACCCATTCTGCCCAGTGCAACTCAGTCCAACAGGAAAGAGTAACATGGGCAGCCCTCTCCTGGCTACCTCCCAGTGTGTGTCCCCAGAATGTCCCCAGTTCCCAGGGTCCCTGACTCCTGTACCTTCCTGGTGTAGGAAGGAGCAGATGGAGAACACCTCACAACCACCCGTTGGCACTGAAGGTGCTCCTCAGCTCTTCAACCTGGGCAGGGCTCAGAGGGGCCAGGGGTGCACGGCAGGGACCTCCGTAGTAGCCAAACCACTCCATGGCCTTCTTCAGCCCCGGGATCCCAAACCGGCGGGTGACCTGTGGAAGGAAAGGCTTTCTAGCCAGCATGCTCTCTGGGCTCTGCTGTGCAGCCCCTGCTCCTTTGCTCGCCGTCACTCCTGTCCTCTCCATGTGGGGCTGCAAGGCTGGCAGGGTGTGAGGTGACTGCAGCACCCCATGAAGTACCCACTGTGGGGTGGGGGTGCAGGGCACACCCTTACAGGACTCCACTGGAGCTCTGGCATGTTGGGCTCTGCAGCAGGGACAGGCCACTCCACAGTGGGATGAGGGGGCCAGGAAGGAGCAGCTCTTCCCCCACACACACTGCTGCCTATAAATAGCCATCAAGGCACTCACAGAGGGTCAGGCAGTGCCCGGTGCCATTGGACAGGCTGTTCCTTAACACAGCAGGGCTGGCACTTTCCTCACTTTTTCACCTCCAACCCATCTCGGCTTGCTGGCCAAGGTGCTGTGCTGTCCTGTCCCCCTGAAACACCCCTCCACCTGCTGCAGCCCTAGGGACTTCCATTTCTTGCTTCTGTCATGGCCTGGCACCCCCTCCCCTCAGCATCCCAGGCGTTCTGCCTGCTCACCGCCATGTTGGGCTCAATGAGGCGATGCTGCAGGTCACGGGCCTCCTGCCACTGGCCCTTGCGGCACAGGTGGTCCAGCTGACATAATGGGTCACCCAGAACATTGGCGAGGGCACACACACCCCCAGAAGCACCTAGAGACACCAGGACACATTGGCAGGCAGCTCAGCATGCTGTTGCTAGCCAACACCTCCCAGTCTCTCGCCTGCCTCCCTCTGCCAGTGTCCTCAGACAGTGTCCCAGCCAAGGATGGGCAGCTGCACTTACCCACAGCATAGCTCGCCAGCAGGAAGCTGGCTGATCCTGCCAGCACCTGGAAATCCTCCTGCCTCGTCTTGTGGACCATCAGCCCCATGCGAGTGATCTGGGGAGAGACATGCTATGCCCTAGGGCAGGCATCACCCCGTCCCCCTTGCTGCAGGGTGGCTGCTGGCAGCCCTGGGGTCCAGCAAAGGGCTGCAAGTCCCAGTTCCCCATTCCCAGCTTAGATCCAGGTTTGGTGGTAAGCAGCCTGGGAAAGTCCTGCCCCACTCACATCCCCACCGCTGTCCTTGATTCCAATGATATTCGGATGCTGAGCCAAGGTGACAACAGCCTCCATGGGCAGGTCCAGGCCGGTGTTGGCGGGGACACTGTACAGCACCACAGGGATGGGGGATGCATCACCAACCTGCGGGCAGACAGGCAGATTTCAGTAGCTGAGGTGCACTGGGGACACATTGGGCACCTGTATCCTGCTGCCCCAGCTGGGGTTGCTGGTGGGCACTGGACGTCGCTCACCTCTGTGTAGTGATGGATCAGGGCAGCAGTGGTCATGGCCCCCCGATAATAGCAGGGTGTCACAACCAGTGCCACATCAGCCCCTGCCTCTGCCATGCTGACTGTCAGCTCAATGGTGGCCTGGGTGGCTGCGGAGGAGGCAAAGGGGTGAGGGGTGCTCCGGGGGGGAACACGCGGCCCCTGCACTGCCCCCAAGCTGCCCACAGAGGCACTCACATTCGCAGCCCGAGCCAGCCAGCAGCAAGCGGTCCCTGGGCAGAGCCCGGCGCACGCAGCTCACCATCTCCACTCTCTCACGGGATGCTAGGTATGGATACTCCCCGTTGGAACCCAGTGCCACCAGCCCTGGAACACAAATGTGAGGAGGGCAGAGTTCAGGCACAGGAGAAGAGTGCCAGGACTGTCAGGTACCCCTGTTTCTCTCACTCCCTTCTTTGCTGCTAGCAGCCAGGCAGAGCTCCACAGCCCATAGTGTGCCCTCTCCTGCCTATGTCCTTGCAGTCCCAGCCTCCTGGTCAGAAGAGACTCTGGGGAACATCCTTGTGAGTCTGCAGCCTCTGCTACAGCTCCTCTCCTATCATCTATGCATCCAATCAACAGATACATATCCCCTGAATTATTGAGAGTGTGCATGGGACTGCAGCGCATAGGTTAAAGCCTGCAGCTATGTATGGAGCATGTGTGCAAGCCTGCACATGTGTGGAGTGTGTGTGCAAGCACGTGCTGGCATGTGGTGGGGTTGTGCAAGGACACATTAGTGTGCCTGAGCACATGCCACGCAAAGGGCCCCAGGTGGGTGACCCAAGGGATTGCCAGTCCCAAAGCAAAGTCCAGCTGGAGGCTGAGCACCCTTGGGAAGCTGGCAGGCTGCCTGCATGCTGCCGCACAGCCTCTGTGGCTGGCAGGGATCTGACGGGAGCCTGCATGGGGAAGGACAGTGGGCAGTGCTTACCTCGGAAAGGGATGCTGGCATAGCGGCGCAGGTTCCCCTCCAGCTGGGCATAGTCCACCTCCTGTGTGGGTGAGAAAGGGGTGGTGAGGGGTGGGAAGATGCCCCCAAGATTGAATGAGGGCTCTGATCCCTGAGGGGTGCTGAGCCCTCGGCACTGCCTGGGGGCTGCCCAGCGCAGAGCTGCCAGGGCAGGCCAGAGGGAAGAGGTGAGGCGGGTGCTGAATGCCATGGTGGCTGGGTGCTGCCGCTGGCTGTGCTGCTCGCCTCACCAAGGGGCTGTTAATGTTTGACATTAACACGTGAGGGACCCACAACCCTGCTGGGCAGATGACATGGGGGTGGTACCAGATGAGCTCAGGATGTTCTTCCCCCTTCAGGAGCGGGCTGCAAGGAGTTCAGCGCCCCTCCAGGTGAACTTTGGCCACCGCGGCCGTGCTTTTCCTTCTGCTCGCCAACCCTGGCGGCCATCCCTCTGCCTCGTACAGGGCTAGGCTGCAAGGTAAGTGAGGGACCAGGCATTGCAAGCAGTCCCAGGGCTTTGGTCAAGGGATCACCTGATCCAGCTCTCAGTGTAGGGTCTCCTGTAAACGGGTGTGTGTGAACACTTCCATATAGGGAGCAGTGAGCACTGCATTCAGCATGTGTGCAAAGGGGCCACGTGTCCCCCAGGGATGGCTGCAGCAGGAAAGGCAGAAGGACAAGAAACCATCCAACCTCACAAAGTGGTCGTCCAGTATGGGTACAGCTTCTGCTCTCTAGCACAGCCCCAGTGTCCAGCACAATGTGGACTCAGGTTGAGCTGTCATCTATGCATTTTCCTCCCTGAGCTTGCTCACATGCGACTTTGAAGGACTGTGAGCAATCAGTGCCCTGCAGCGAGGAGTCCTGTCCTTGAACCACTTGATGTCACCAATACTTGAGTCCTAGTGATGGGGGGCAGGGCTCATCATGCTGCCAGATAACCCTGCTCCCAGGATAACCCAGCCTCCCCAGGCCCATCAACCCTGGTGCAGGCTGCCCAACCTCAAATCCACCTGGAGCCAAACGCTGCTCTTTTGCTCTTTGCTGACTTTTATTGACACAGACAAGCCTTGTCTGGATCCTGCTCCTTGGAGCTGAGCCCAGCCCCTGGTCCCTGCCTGGTGCCATCATGCAGGGACCTCCATCTCCCCCTGTGGCTGCTCCTTGGTCTCCAGCGCCTGGCGTGTGTCCACCTGCCACTGCTGCACCAGGTCTGTCGGGGTCTTGCCAGCCTGTAAGAGTGGGCAGAGAGAGGCTGGGCACCGGGTGGTGCAACATGGTGGGGCAGCAAATGGCCTTGGTGCTGATCTCACACACTCACTTCATTCTTGGCCATCATGTCAGCCCCATGCAGGATCAGAGTTTTGATGATCTTGTAGCGACTGAGCCGTGTGGCATCATGCAGTGCTGTGTCACCTTCCTGTGAGAGACACACCTTCACTGGAGATTGTGGTCCAGGGACGAGGACCCTATTCCTGTCCCCACCACTGCTTCCCAGCCCCCAGCACACCAATGTCCACATGGACAAGGAGGACTGTTCCTGTCTCAGACCTGGCTGTGGCTGCAACCACTCTGGGGCAGGGATGTGTGTGTCCAGATGTGCCCCACTGTGGGTTCTGGAAGCCCATGGAGGGGTCAACAAAGGGAGAGAGATCAGTGTTGCCTCCCAGTGATGCCTGCATGGCTGCAGCACTCACCCTGTCTGGGGCATTGATATCCACCCCGCAGTGGATGAGATGCTCCACAATGTCAAGGTGTCCGGTTCGGGTGGCCACGTGCAGGGGTGTGCTGAGCAGCTTGGGGAGGGATGAGATGGACATCAGAGGGAATCAGCACCCACACCTGCTAGCCCAGCAGAGGGTCAGCTCTGGTACTCTAGGGTATGCCTCTGCCCCTGGCACAACCCTGTGACCTGCTCTGCCCTGCTCACCTTGTCCTTCACATTGAGGTCAGCCCCACGGTCCTGCAGCAGTTTGACAGCATCCAGGTGCCCACCCCGGCAGGCCCAGTGCACGGCAGTGCAGTCCAGCTGGTCATACAGTGCTGTGTCATGGTGGGGGACACCCCTACCCTGTGTCTGTCCCCTGCCCCATCAGGTCCCCCTGCTTGACCTGAACTGGCAGAGCCCTGTCTGCAGCCACCTCCATGATGAGGACAGCACAGCCCCACTGCAGGGTCCCCCGTCTTGCTGTAGTTCTGGCTGCAACACACCCAGATGCTCAGACCAGCATGCATCTGGAAGCAGGATTCAGCCTCACCCGGTCCCTGAAGTCAACAGTGGCCCCACTGTCCAGCAGCTTCTGCAGGATTTCCATGTGTCCCTCCAGCGAGGAGCGGTGCAGGGCTGTGCGGTGGAACTGGGGGACAGGGTAGCACATTGGCAGATGGATGCATCCTCCCCTGCCCAGTCTGGTTGTACCCCCCAGCCCTGTCCCAAGGGTCCCAGCTCTCACCCACAGGCACGGTGGGGCATGGATGCAGGACTTGGTGACATGGCACAGCTAGGGGGCAACCAGTAGCTGCCAGGGTAGCTACCTCATCACATGTGTCAGGGGAGCCACCGTCGGCCAGAAACTTCTCAATGACGTGCATCTTGCCCTGTACAGCAGCTCGCAAGAAGGTCTCTGGCTCCACAGGACCCTCCTGGCAATGGGACAGGCTCAGAGCTGGGGCAGCACAGGGGTGCAGGAAAGGGAATAACATGGGGGCCCCCTGCCCTGCTTCCCCACGGAGGTCTCTGAGTGGCAGGGTGACCCAGAGGCTGGCCTGTGGGTGGTCCAGCCCCTATCCTAGCAAACCTCCTCCCACATCTTGGGACCTCCTGACGTACAATCTCCAGGGGTTCAGGTGGTGGCGTGGGCTCGGGGGTGGCTGCCCGCTCTGCCCGGCGCTGCCGGCGCTGCTTGCGGAGCTCGATGAGTCGTTGAATGCTGCCCACATCGATGATCTCCCGCCTCAGATCCACTGAACTCCTCCGGACTTTCTCCTGGCCCTAGTGAGCACACAGTGCCCTTTTGACTTGTCTGTCACCAGCCACCCCTGGCCACCCTGCACCCCAACTCACTCACCTTGATGGCCTCAAGGCCCCAGTTCCTGGGGCCACGGCGCTTCTCCTCCTCCAGCTCAGGTGTGTTCATCCGCTCCACAGCCGGTGGCTCCCGCGCACCATCTCCTTTGAGTTTCTGCACAGGCACAGTGGGTGCTGCATGGTCTTGTCTGGGCACAGAGCAGCCCCACTGCCTCCATCCTCAGCCTACCGGGGAAGGTGGCTCTGGGCATGGCACCACTCGCTGCTCAGGTCTGTGGGTTGCTCAGCCGCCCTAGGGCTTGTGCTTGCCTGCCCACCCCACGGGCTAGAGCTGCCAGGTTGGGAACTTGATCCCCCTGAGAGCCCTTGGACAGCTTCGTATATCCCCCAGGATGGCAAGGTCAGTGCTAGCCTTCTTATGTCGCCAAGGATGGACAGAGTACAACGGGGTACTACTACAGCCCAGGAAGGTTTCCCTGCCCTATGGACCCACCTCCTCCTTCTCCTCCTCTGCCAGCTTCTGCTCAATGAGCTCCTTGGCCCGTTCCACATCCAGCTCCATGTCTGCCTGCAGTGCACAGTCCTGTGCAGGATGTGTCCTCTTCTTGCTGCCACAGGCAGAGAGTTCCCAGTCCTGGCTCCTGGTGCTGCCGGCAGCTTCGCTGGCCGTGGGGCTTTATGCTGATGGCCCCTCTGTCCTACAGCCCAAGGGCACCAACAGCTGTGGCTGCTCCACATGACTGGGGCAGCTTTGCCATGAGCTCACCCTCCTGCTTTCTGGTGGCCGTGACTCACCTCTCGAGCCCCACATCCTCTTAAAGAGACCCCTCCCACACCCTGGGTTGACCAGGACACCTGTGCTTGTTATGGGAAGCTGCGGTGTGCAGAACCTGTGACAGCCAGTCAAAAGAGGGTCAGCAGAGCAGGAACATGACCCAGGGTCAATCCCATAGGCATGGCACCTATGCCTGTGCCACCCACCCCGGGCAAGCAAGATGCTCCCATGGCTCCCATCACCCTGTCTCTATGCAATCAGATCCTGCAGCAGCCACCAACAGTACCTGAGGCTCCCTGGCACCTTCACCAATGGGGGCCTGGGGGGGGGCGCTGCCCACCCCAGAGGGAGGCAATGGGTCCTCTCAAGCCTCTCAGACAGCAGCAGGCAGCATGGGATGCCAGGAGTCTTGGCCCCTCTGTGCTGCTTTAGAGGATGACCTCAGGTGTGGAACATTCCGAGGAGCCCTGCCAGGGTCCCCGAGGCTGCCTAGCCTGCCCCATAGCACATGGCAGCCTGGCAGCAGGAGACTGGCCTCATGTGGGGCCAACAGGCAGAGTCGGCAGCTATTCCTGGCAGCAGGAACATTGTTCAACCCTCCTGAGCACTCTCCCCTTGTAAGATGAGGCCAACACTGCCTTGTGCTGGGACAGTTAATGCGCTGGGCACCGTCCACCAGCACAGGACCTGTGGGAGGGACAGACAGCTACACGTCACTGTTACCCTCCTGGGAAATTCCCAGGGCCATACATGGGTGCCGTGTCCCATGAGTGTGACAGCCTCCCACAGCAGAAAGACACTACTTTCACCAGGCAGGCCATGGAGACCATGGAGGTAGTCTTGGGACTGCTCCCCTCCACGGACTGTCCCGTCCAGCTCAAGGGCAGACACAAGCTTAAACCTTCAGAGGGGAAGCACCAGGAATGGGAGGTAGTGACCCCACAATGAGAAGCAGCTGCAATGACAATGCTGAGGAAGGGTCCCAGCAGGCAAACCATCAGGGCTAGCAGGACAGGGTCAGGGTGGCACTAAGGAGCAGAGCTGAGGCGTCCAGGCTACCCTTGACCATCCTGTGCTCATTCTGACATGGGAGCGGATACAGGACAGCTACAGGGACCTCCCACGGCTACGGGTTACAGCCCCCTCCAGACTGTCCTCAAGGCCAGAGGAAGGATGAAAAGGCTTTATTGATAAATACAGACTATGTACAGAGGGGAGACATCTCCACCCAGCCCAGCATCCCACGGGTCTCCTGGTCAGGGGGAAGCCAGAGCCCAGTGGGTCACAGCCTCTCCCTGCCGGCACTGCCTGGCAGAGGAGCCCCAGCCCCAGAGACATTTGGTCTCGAACCTCCTTCAGCAAACACGGCGCCTGCCCGTGTCCCCAGGCAAGGGGAGCCACCATGGTGGCACAGCCCCATGCAGACCTTCCTGGAGGGTCACCTGTGTGGAGGGCAGCCTCAGGGGGGAGCAGGAGCAGCTCCGGATGGGCCGATACACAGCACAGGGAATCCCCAGAGGTGCCACTGTCCCCCAGCCCCTTGCCATCTCCCCTCAACAAGTAGGGGGTGGCTCAGTTCCTGGGTGGAAGGGGCTGGTTGACAATCACTTGCACAACAAAATCCTTCTGGATCTTGGTCTCCTGCAGTCGTGTGCGGTCAGTGAGCAGCTTGCCTGAGAAGAACCACCGCTGCCAGGCCAGGTCAATGCCCTCCTGTGCCTGCAGCTGCTTCTTCAGCTGCCCAATGGTGTCGCTCATACTGGCGCTGAGCCGCAGGTCCTTGCCGGTGGAGAGGCGCACCTTGAGGGTGAACTCCCGCCGGGTGTTGGGCAGAGGTTCAGCCGGTTCCACTGCCTCCTCCTCGCTCCGCTCCAGGATCAGGTTGACGGGGGGTGCAAGGCAGTACACGGGCAGCTGGTACCGGTTGCCCAGCTCATCATAGCATTCCGTCAAGGACCCTGGAGACAGCAGGATAAGATGCTAAAGTGTGGGCATGCCTGTGGACCACCCAAATGGGAACAGGGCCACCCCAAGCGGTGTGGCACAGCGCGCCTCACTCCCCTTGGCTGGGCTGAGCTCTGCATGGCAGCTAGGACACCAGCCTGGGACCCTCATGTGCCCAGATATGGGGCACTCGGCACATACCCCACCCAAACCCCCAGTGCTGACCCTCACCATGGGGCAGGGTGATGCTGGCTCCGTCGAGGATGGCCTGGGCCAGGCTGTGGTCATTGGCTTCTACAGCATAGGCAGCTGCCTTCAGGGCATCCCAGATCTCCTTGCGGCCTTCAAAGGCAGGCGCCGTGTCCCAAAACTCGTCCCGCTTGCTGCGCAGCTGTCCGTCTGTCATGGGGTAGTCACTCTTCCACTTGGGACACTCCTTCTTCAGGGGCTCATTGCGGCCTGCAGGGGTGGGGATATTCAGCCAAAGGACAGGGTTTCCCCTCGGGTCCTGAGGCCCCCACCTCCCCATACCCACGGGTCTTCCTGAGGACCTCCTGCACCCCAGCAAGGGTCTGAGGGATCACCCTATCCAGTGAAGATCAGCCCCCAATGTTGCCAGGGGTAATTGGGCTAAAGCTAGCCTGGCCCAAGATCCCAATGGCCCCACAGCTGTTGCTGCCCCAAGTGACACCCTTTGCCCTCAGTGGGGACAAGGACTCTTGCTTCTTTTGTTTGGAGGACTAGTCGCTGCCCTGTAGGGTGGCCACAGGGCCTCAGGGCCCTTTGATGCAGAGCAGTATTTATAGCTTGGGGAATTAGCCAGGAAATAAGCTGGTGAGTCGGAACGAGAAGGAGATTACAAAGGCTGAGCTGCAGCAAAGGGGGGTCAGGACTTCACCATCCTCTCTGCCCACCCCAGGATGACAGGACCAGCTGCAGGCAAGACAGCAGGCATACAGCATCCCAGGCATCAGAGGGATAGAGGGCATCACTGCTAGACTGCAGCTGCCCCAGCAACGGGCTGAACTGAGCTGGCTCTCCACAAAACAGCCCCTAGCCACATCCCCATAGACCTTCAGCAGCCAGCATTGCCCAGGGATCTGAGCCACCCTAATGCCAGTCCCAGATCACCATGTCCTCACTACACTGGGCTGTGGCCCTGTGGGAACAGCCCTGTCCCATCGGCCCCACAGCCAGGCTGGACACATGGGGCAGGAAGGAGTTGCTGTCACTCCCAGCTGAGCTGGGGACAATGAATAATAACAGCTCCTTCCTGTCACCCCTCTCCCTGAGCTGGTCAGGCAGCCCCCCTCCTGCGGGGACAGGATAAGGGAAAAGTGAGGCTCCAGCTGGGCAGGAAGATGCCTGTGCTCACACAGTGACCTGCCAGGCAAGGTTATGCCACACACCCCAGCCACTGGAGACAGCCACCACTGCCAGCTGTGGGCTGAGCCAAGTTCCCCAGGTAGCTGCTCCTGAGCAAATATGTGGTGGTGACACAAGGCACTACGTGACCTTCTCAATTGTACCAGCCTTGCCTCACCCTACCCAAGACCATTGTAGCCAGCATGGCAAGCATCTGCTTTCCAGCAAGCACCCACCTCAGGGGCCCCAAAGGGGCACAGGTGCTCAGCTACCCCAGGGCTGGGCACCAAGCATCCCTGGCAGGCAGCATCCTGCCCACATCCCTGGAGGAGCAAGGGCAGCCGGCTGCAGCCAGTGCTGCCGATTCAGCAGTCACGGTGCTGGGCCAGAGGGATTTGCAGCACCATAGGACACAGCAAGGTCAGAGGCAACACCTGCCCCAGGAGGGCAGTGGAGACGTGTCCACAGCCAGCCTAAAGGACATGTCTGGGATCATGTCCCTACACTGCTATGGCCACCAGGCTGGGGCACATGTCCTCAGAGCCAGGACTCCCAGCCAGCACCATTCCTACAACTCTGCTTGCAACAAAGGGAAGAGGCTGGCCCAGGAGAGGGAGCAGGACTGGAGCTGTGGGGGTCGGCTGTGGCAATGAGCAGGAACAGGCTGCGGCTGCCTCGTGTGTACAGGCATGCCCAGCAGCCTTGCCCAGGTAGGCAGGGGCTTAAGCTTCGTCTATTTATTGCTACCGCCCAGCCGGGCCTGCACCTCCTAATCACCTCCTGCTGCTCTATTCCTGGCCCCTTGTGCAACTCTCCACGGCAGCACCACCAGACAGGTCCATCCGCTCGCTGTGCCCGGACCTGAGCCAACAGGATCTGGCTGGCAGCCTGCTGCCTCCTGCCCTGTGCCTGCAGCACCCTGCCGGTGCCCTGGTGAGGGACCCCCAGGCAGGAGGATGTGACCTGAAGCCTTCCCTGCCCTGGGCTTGCTCCCTGCCTGCAGGAGCCTCAGGCAGCCCCAACTGACAGGCCCTGGAGGCCCTGGAGAAGATGTCAGCCAGATGGCACACACCACTGCTTCCAACAGCGCTGCCTGGTCCACTCCTGAGCCAGGCAGGGTTGTGATGCTGCATGCCATGGGCACTCCCAGCTCCTGCTGTGGTAAGCTGGCCACACCAGGGACAATGCTGTCACCTGCTGCTGGGAACCCTTGCAGGATCCCTTCACAGGGGGTCACAACAAGCCCCAGCCAGGGCAGGAGCTGGCCAGGCAGGTGGGCTGCTTAGCAGGGCCCCTGTGGCAGCAGAGGTGAGCAGGCAGAGTCCCGCTCCCTGCTGACCGTAGGTCCTCGTGTACTGGGACCTGCTGGCCTGGTGAGGGCAGCTGTAGCCTTGCTTCATCCTCCACCACCTGCTGAGCAGCTCCCACGGGCTCCCACGGGCTAGTGGCACCATGCAAGCAAAGGCAGGAACCAGCCAGGGCACCTGGCACAAGGGACAGCCCTGCTCTCCCAGGAAGGAACATACTGCAAGAAAGCAGCAGCAACTGCCAGCAGCATACCAGGAAGGGACCATGACCCATCCCAGGAGAGCAAGTGGGGATGGAGACACAGGCTCTGCAGCCAGATGTTGCCTGGCACGAGAGGGGATCACACAGATCCAGATATTGGGATCTGACCCCACCCCCATCGCAGCAGCCTGAGCTACAAGGTAACAGCCGCACATCTCACCAAGCTGAGGGAACAGGCAGCCAGGGACCCCAGGCCTCACTGATACCCGCAAGAAGGCACTCCTGGGGTCAGAGTGTGTCGGGGTGGGGAGGACTGTCACCCCAGTCCATACCAGCAGGGCATCCCCGGGGCACGCTGGCACACCAGGAGCCCCGCGCGGTGGGGGCGGCTGCCCACGGCACAGGCACGGGCACAGCCTGGCCCGGTAGCCGCGGCACCCTGCACGTGCTGCCGGAGTGGCGGGCACCGTCCCATGGAAAACGCCCTTCCCTCCCTCATCCCAGCTGCAGGCGAGGGCCGGGGCGTCCCGTCCCGGGCACACGCTTCCTGCCCCTCCTCTCCTACCGCCCACTACCGCTCTGCCATAAACACGGTAATTACCGGCTGCGACGGCACCGACCGGGGAGGCGGCAAAGGAAAGGCGTGATTCATCCTACCAGCCCACGGCTTCTCTGCCGAAAGTCCACCGTACCGATCCCCGCGGTTTCCGGGACCCTCCGGCATGGCATCACGGGGAAGCGCCTCACGGCACCCGGGTGTTCGGCCACCGGTAACTCCGGGGGGCCACGGGGCCGCACCGGTCCCGCTGCACCGCCGCTGCTCTCCGGACCGGCGCAGCCGCTCCCTGCCCTAGCCGCACCTCCCGAAGCCCCGGGGCAGCGGGGACGGGGTCGCAGCTGCCGGCAGCAGCCAGGTGTACGGGACAGCACCGACCCCGAGCAGGCGGGACCCTGCCGTTCGCAGGACACGCCGTGCCCGGGGACGCTGCCGAGCCCAGACCGGGGGCATCCGGCATCCTGCAGTCCTCCCCGGACAGCACTTCCCGGGAGGAGCCGGGAACTGGCAGGGCTCGGCTGGACGCGTTGCGCACCCCAGCCCTGACCCCACAAAGCCTCCGGGACGCCGGGACGGGATCCCCGGTTCCTGTCCGCCCCCGAGGCCGCGTACCGAACCGAGATCTCCGAGGTCCGGGAACCCCGAGGGCAGAGAGCGGCTCCCGGGGTTGTGAGAGGGGGGAGTTGTCCCGTGGCGGACTGCGCCCCTCCTGTGCCCACGTTCTTCCCGCAACCCTCCCGCGCCACCCCCAGGGAGATGAGGGACCCCCCCCCGCCCCAGTGCCCGCGATCGCGGGGGTACCCAGCCGGGACGACCCCCCGCTCACCTGCTCGCTTGCGGGTGTTGCCGCCGGCGGCGGGCCGCTCCCGGCGCTGCCGCCCCACGCAGCCGCCCATGGCGGGGCCGACCGGCGGCGCTCGGCATCGGGGCCGCGCCGGCTCCGCGCTGCGCCCGCCCGTGCGCGCGGGGCCCGGTGTGCGCGCGGGGCCGCCCCGCCCCCGGGCGCACGTGACCGCCGGTACCGCCCCCGCGCACGCGCAGGCGGGGTGGGGGGGCAGGGCCGTGGCCCTGCGCGCGGGTGTCATGGCGGCGGCCGGGGCCGGCGCGGAGGCTCTCGCCGCCTCCGTCCGGGACTTCGTGTCCGGGCAGCAGGAAGGCCGCGCCGCGGAGGTGGCGGCAGGTACCGCGCGGGGGTGGGGCGGAGCGGCACTGGGCGTGGGCACGGCGGCGGGGCCGGGCTGGGCCTGAGGCGGGCGTGGGCACGGGCGGGTCGTGGCGGCGTGGGGAGGGGTTTGGGAGGAAGCGTGGGGCTGCGGGGCAGGGCAGGGTGTGGAGGCGCGGGATGGAGAGTGTCTGTGGGTTGTGAGGCTGCCGTGCAGGGCAGGGCACGGCACGTGGGAATGGATAGGGCAGGGCCTGCAGCTCGGAGCTGCCGGGATGTGCGGTACGAGCGGAACAGCCGCGAGGGTGAGGGGCTCCAGGAGCGAGGCAGATGTGGGTGGCACAGAAATCGGCAGTGGGAAGAGAGCTCATGGCCTTGCTGAGGGACCGTGGGAAGTGCCAGTCGCAGACTGCCCTCACTGTGGTTTCTCCTCGTTTCCCAGCAGAGCTTTAGGCATTTGCTTTCGTCGGATAATTTATCCTTCTGCTTGGAACGTCAGTTGGGTGACTTTGTTGCATTAGGGAAGTTACAGCTTCAGGAATGTGGCTTTCTAAGGATAAGGCGATACTTCTGTGTTTGTAGGCAGGGGCTTCAGCATGTTTAGGGAAGGAGCACGGAGAGCCGAGAAGGGCTCTCTGTATATATTACATTACACTGACGAGTAGCTTGTAGACCTTTCCCGAGGCCTGATGGCTTGTGAACTGCTCTGTTGTGTCTTGGTGATAAGATGTGCAGGCAAAATAGGAAGGTAACCCAGTGGCCCGTATAACACAGAGTGAAGGAAATGCTAAGGAAATTTGGAGGAATTCACTAAACTGTGTAATATTCAAGATGTTGCAGAAGGGTTGCACGGTCTCTGACATATTTGAGATAGATGTGGGGAAGGATAACCTTAGAACTGCTGTTGTCACCTGATGTCATGTTACAGAAGTGCCCAGAGAAAGTTTTGTCTCTTGGAAGATATACAAAGAGAATTGCTCCCTGCTTGCTCCCCTAGCTCTTTTCATCCGTGTGGCTCTTGTGACAAACCCGCCTTCACAACCAGTAGGGCTGGCAAGTGTCCTTGAGCCCCTCTGACCTCGTACAGAGCCAACAGAACCATCAGAAAGGATTAAATTGCATTGTGTATCCTTGAGCAAAAGGAGAGGTCTTTTCTAAGCTCATGGCCGTTGTGCAATTGCTGTAACAAGCACATTGAGCTTCCCCAGTTTGTTGCTGAGGACTAAAATGAGCATAACTTGGCAGGTGGCAGAAAGGTCTTGGTGCTGCCACAGGCAGGTTGGGCTGCATGGGTCAGTGGGTGGCAGAAGGAGGCTGAATTCATCTTTCTTGAAAAATGGGGAGAGAAGGATACTGCTGTTACAGAATCCATTACACATTCCCTGTGAATGTTGTGCTTACATTTTGAGGGTCTGGAGAAAGCAAGAATGGAAGGCCTGCAGAAGGGACTAACACCTAGAAGGACACTGAAAGGGGGACAGACTTGTCAGGAAAGAGAGCAGGTTGGTTCCGAGTAGCAATCCAGCACACGGCTTGCTTCTGTTAAGTCTCTGGGAACTACAGGAATCTCAGAATAGCAAGGCAGCCCCTCCTGGTAAAGGGATTCAAGGTGCCTCATTAACCTTGGGGCATGTGTGCTGCTGCCAGATGTGGAGGCAGCAGTTTCAGGGGCTCACCACTGTGCCTGCTGTGCTGATGAGGCAGGTCCAATTAGCTGTGCTGGCACTCACGCCGTGGCCTGTGTGGTGCTGGCCACGAGCACACCACGCTCACAGGCTGTACCTGGGAGGGGTGGCCACACCGTGTGAGGCGAAGCTGGTCACACCTGGATCCCTGAGAACAGAGGGAGCTGCTGACCTTGCTGCTGCTGACCACAGGGAGTGTCAGTACCGTGGCTGTGGTTTGGCCATCACACTGCAGTTCTTTCCTGTTGAGTAGGGAAACAGAAGGTTTGTGTAGAACTGCTTTTGGTCTCTGCAAACACAGAGAGGCAGAGCATCTGGCCACAGAGATGGTATTTGTCTCAGACTTTTTCTGTGATGGTGCAGAGGCACAAGGGCTCTTCATGAGCTCGCGCAGTGAGATATTGGGATGCGGGATGTGGAGGGACCATCCAGGCTCTCTCTGCATCTCACTCTGCTTTGGCTGGTGCACAGCATCTGCTTGCTGTTTCGTTGTTGTTTTTCTGCAATAAATTTTGCCAGCACATTATGGCTGTCTCTGAGGGCACCCCCAGCTCTGTCTGTGCCTGTCAATTCTGAGACCTGCTGGGTTCTTTTTCCACATAGCTCCCCTTATCTGTTCTGTTCCTCAGTTCAGGCTCCCTCTCCCTGCTGTGCCAGGCAGGATTGAAAGCTCTGTCTCTGGAGTCAGGCCTGTCTGCTATCAGAACACACTGTCAGAAAACACTGTCATCCCATCCCTAGAGACAGCTCTATGATGAACAGCATGTCTTAATACTGGAATTAACTGCTTAGGAAGAGGCAGTAAATGCTTGCAGCAGGAGGGGGCACTAGCTGGAACAAGGCCTGGGAAAGCGTGTAATGAAACCTTTGGGCTTCTGAGAGGGTGAGTGCCCTGTAAGTTGTGTAGGTTCAGCAGCGCAGAGAGGTGAGCAGGTCCCTCCAGAGTGCCTTAGAAGTGTCCCAGACAAAGACAGTGAGTCTCAGTGACTGCCAGGTGATTTGGATGTTTTGTTGGAGGAGTGCTGTTTTGTACTGGCAGAGAGTGAGGAGTGTTTTCCAGCAATGTCACCTGACACCTGAGCTGCAGGTTAGGGGTTTGAAGGTGAGGCAGTCCCTTGCCTGCCACCCCTGTCTAAGCAGAGGGTGTACACACACTTTCCTTCTCAGAAAGTGCCACATGGGCAATGGGTGGCAGGAATGGAGAACCTGCCCTTCTGCCTACGTTCTTGTAAGGTGCAGCAAGCAGTCCTTACCAAAGTCTCCTGAGGAGCGACTCTTTCCCTAGTAGAGTTGCAAGAATATGGAGGCAGGAGGTGAATGAGGCAACCTGGTAAGGAATCTGAGTCAGCGTTGGAAATAGACTCCAGAAATCCCAGCATTTTATCTTCCTCTGACCACAAAACTGCCTTTCTCCCTGCCCTCCATCTTGGAAGAAGTTTGTGCAGTTCTTGCTCAGCAGAGTGTGGAGATGATAGAGTCAGAGTGGGAAACTGAGTGTCTGGGCTGTTTGTTCAGCCAGTCCTCCCTCAGGAAGCACCTGGAGAGCTGCCCTCTGTCTCCTCACAGCATCCTCATGTTAGAGAAGGAGGTTTTAGTATCAGAGTGGAGTGAAGCACAGCAAAACTTCTCTTAGGAGCCTCACATACAGCCATGCTGCAGGGAGAGAGTGAGACAAAGTGCAGGCAAGTTCTCCCCTGTGTCCTCTCAGTCTCAGAGGTGTTTGGAGGCAGGGCTGGAAGCAGCTCCACCAGTTAAGTGCACATGGCTCCTCTGGTGCTTTGGGAGGAGTCAGCACCAACCAGCCTTCCCCACTATGGTGCTGGGATGCTTCCCAGCATCCATCTCCAGTAACATGCCTGCATAATCTCTCTGGTTCACTCTCTTTACTTCTTTCTTTCTCCAGGGGTGAAAGATGGAACATGGACAGTGCTGCAGCTTGTGGAAGCCCTGGGGTAAGAAAAGCCTTATGCAAGTTATACATCGGGTAAGGGCCTTGCAGGGGACGTTCCCACAAGGAGGCATGGTTAGAAGGACAAGTGTGCTCATCCAGGTTGAGCTTCAGCACTGGATGACACATTGCAGCAGGCAGGATGTTGCCTGCTCACAGGATGGGGCTTGAGCAGTGCTTTGCCCTCCCTGGACATGGGAGCTCTTTGGGAAAGAGCAAGGCCAGAGCAGCTCTTGATGCTCTCCCAGGACAGAGGAGAGATGTGGCAGGCAGCAGACTGCAGGGCACTTTTCAGTTAGGGCTGTCTGCAGCAGGAGCTGCCTGAGCACACAGCTGCACAGCACCATGTCACAGGTTAGCTGGCACTCAGCTTCTGCTTTTGTCTCCAAACTGTCATGGCCTAGGCTTGTTTCTCCCAAGCTGGGGGCTGGGTTTGCCTCACTGTAAGAGGCTTTACCCTTTTTGACCCTTGTGATCTTGGGAGCATGGTGCAAGATCAATTTCTTTGGTCTGACTTGAGAATTGGATTTCTTTTGCATGGTTCTGGGGCTGAATGCACACATGCAGCACAGACAGGGGAAGAGGAATCTGTTTCCACTCTGCCAGCAAGTCAGGCGTGATTTGGCCCACAGAGCAGCACCTCTTTGTTTTTGTAATGTGCCTGCTCAGGATGTGCTTCCTGCTCGGATGTACCTGCTCACAACAGGCTTCTTGGGCTTTCTCCCCTCTTGGCATAGGTTTTGCCTGGAGAACACAGATCCCCGGACACGAGGGCGAGGCATCCAGCTATTGTCACAAGTCCTGCTCCAGTGTTACTCCCTGCTCCAGGAGAAGGAAGGTAAGGGCTTTTCTGGCCCTTGAGTGTCTGACTAGGGACAAAGCCGTGACATTAAAGTGTCCATCCTGCAATTGGCAAAGGGATTGATTTAACACTGTGACAACTTTGTGCATGTCTGTAAGAGTCAAAGTCCAAGGAGGGCATGAGGCTTTGCACTGCAGCCTTTTTGCCAACCTCACCACACAATTCAGGTCACTGTCTGAACACACCAAGTCCCTGGACAGCTGGGGCCCCTGACAGTGTGTGGGTGTTGTACACCCGGGTGTGCTCAGCACCAAGTGGGACATGTTGAGGATGCGTCTGTATGTCAGAATCCTTGGGTGATGATTCAGAGCAGGAATACTGTCCTTCACACACCAAGTCACACAGCCCTGCAGCCTGACCGGGTTAATGCAGGAGGAACCCTGGGGCCTGGAGAGGAGGGGAGATAAGGGTGAGAGTCAAGTGGGAGACTGGAGTGGAGAGGGGAAGATGCCCTGTTCATGGAGGCAAGGAGAAGGTCTGCCTCTGTTAAATGCCCCTTAGCAGCTGGCTGGCAGCAGGGAGAGCCAGTAAGTGCTAACAAGCTTTGGCTTGGGGGCTTGCAGATGGGAAGCTGAACTTATGCCAGCAGGCTGGCTAGACAGAGGGCCTACTAGTAAGTAAGGTGGAGGAAGGGGAGGATTGAAGTAAAAGATGCTTAGTCCTTGGAATTTGGCTCTCTTTGGCTGGAGCCAGGCAGGGCTGAGAGCAGCTGTGCATAGAACCTTATCTACTGCAGTAGATGCAGTCAGATGTGATGAATGATGGGAACTGGGATGCTCTGGAGGGGCAGCCAGAAGTGGGGAGGTACAGTGTGGATCCTCGAGAATAAAAGAGGCTCAGGGCAGCTGAGCAAGGGGAGCGAGCTGAGTTAGAGCCTCGTGTCCCTGCTCACGCAGGTAATTTCTCAAGCGCTGCGTCAGGCTGCCTCCTGGGGGGCTGAGTTTCTGCAGCAGCTGTGGGCACAGGATGCTGCTAGCCGGCTCTTCCAGTCTGCTTCCTGCTACCACTCCCCAGGGCTGGGGTGTGCAGGCGCCCGTGGCCATGACTCAGGGGCCAGGAACGTGTTGTGGAGCCAAGTGCGAGGAAGCCAGAACTGCCCCAGCCCTGTGCCCCACCCCGTGACATCCTCTAGTCTCCGCTGGGCAGACTGCCGCTCTGCTGCTGGTGTCTGCATCCACATGTCTGGACAGGCCAGGGCAAATGCCTCTTGGGTAGATCCAGCACTTCTGCAGCATGCAGAAGTGGCTGCTGCCCTGCTGCAGTTAGGCGTGGGCTGCTTACAAGGAGAGGACAAAGGTGTTGGAGCCAGGTGGGTGCACCCAACAGCAGCAGTTTGTCTCATTCACCAGTGCAAGATATGCTCACTCTTAATCCATCACCTTGTGGTTGAGCTGGGGCCAGCACCCAGCAGCTGTGTTTCCTAGGGCTAACACACATTGGTGTCTGTCTCTCATAGTGCTACATTTGGTCCTGTTCTATGAGAGCCGGCTGCAGGATCATCACCTGGTGATTCCCTCAGTACTCCAGGGACTCCGAGCACTGGTGAGCTCACACTCCCAGCCCGCAGTGCTGGGAAACATTCCAGAGTGGTGTCAGGGAGGTGCAACACCTGGGTATGGGTTGGAGCAGCATGTCAAGCAGGGCCTGGCTCGGCTGTCTGCCCATCTGGCAACGTTGTCCTGTCTCCTCTCTTCTGCTGTGCCTCTTGTGGAGGAGCCAGGGACAGGAGACTACCTTGATTTCCTGCCCCGTCTTGGTACTGGGGCAAGGATTCCCTGGCCACTCTGGGGAGCAGCATAGATGATGGGCATCTTGTCCTGTTCTGTCTGGGGAGGGGATGGCAAGTTCTCCCTGTTGTGGAAGAGGATCCTTCAGGCAGGTGCTGCACAGAGACAGGAGCTCTGTTATGTGGCTGCCATCATGGTATTCTATTCTTGCTTTTCTCCTCCTGTTCCCAGAGCATGTGTGATGTGCTGTCCCCAGGGCTAGCAGTGTCTGTGCTCAAAGCTATCTTCCAGGAGGTACATGTGCAGGTGAGCAATGTGATTTCCTATCCTCCTGTTCTTGATCTCTGCTCCATGTGTGTCTGGGGATGGCCTGCCCGCCCTGAGGACTGGCCACATTCAGCTCAGTGCAGTGCTTCTGCAAAGCTTAGAGACAGCTTGGCTCACTGCAAGAGAGAGAGTAGGTGAGAATCCTGTTTGGCCCCTGTCCTCTATTTTCTCAGCCCAAAGGGAATTATTTCCTTTTGCTCCATTCTCCAGGCTGTGTTTAAGTGCCCCCAGTCCAATTCTCCTCACATTTAAGATTGTTTTTGCTGGCAGTGCCTTAGGGCAGCATGTGTGACCCTGGTGTGACTGATAGTGCATTTATGCAGCGATGGGACACAGTCATGTTTATGTGCCATTGCATAGGCATGTGCACACTTTACATGTGATAAATGGGATCTCTGTGCCAGGAAGCAGCAGCTGAGCTGCTGGGGGTCCTGTTCTCTCTCTGGAGGGCATGTGCTGCCCATGGGGTAGTGGGTAGCTGTGCTGCCATGTGTAGAGAATGGTTTTGATTGATCTGCTCCTCCCTTCAGTCCTTGATGCAGCTAGACCGCCACACAGTCTACAGCATCATCACCAACTTCATGAGCACCAGGGAGGAAGGTGAGGGGGCAGAGCCACTCTGGGATTGTTGAGGGTGGGTAGATGAGTCACTTTCACCTTCTCCAAGGGCTCTGTGGCTCTGCCTGGGAGACCTGGAAAAGGACTTTGAGGCTGGGGCAGCTGGGCTGATTTAAGGCCGTGGTGTGAGGTCTGATGTCCTGCACCTGCTCAAGCTCATTCTTTCTGCAGAGCTGAAAGGCCTGGGTGCCAACTTCACCTTCGGCTTCATCCAGGTCATGGATGGGGAGAAGGATCCCCGCAATCTGCTGGTGGCCTTCCAGATTGTGCGTGATCTCATTGCCAAGGACTATGCCCTGGGTGAGCCTAAACCTGCTGTGCAGAGCTGACTGGGAGACATGTCCCTTTTCTTTGAGCTGCTGGAGAGATGGCTCTTGGGTCTGATCAGGCCTGGGGTGGTCCCTAACATGCTTTAAAAGCTGCAGAGCTGGCCTGTCATGGGTGCTAAACATAGCTGCTCTGCCTTTTTTTGCTCGGCATCTTTGCTCATCCCCTCTCTCCTCTGTCTGCAGGTCCCTTTGTGGAGGAGCTGTTTGAAGTTACATCTTGCTATTTCCCTGTTGATTTTACTCCAGTGAGTGAGTCTGCCATATGCTACAGCCTATTCTTTATTTCTTTCTGGTGTTTTCTTAGGGAGTTGTGTGACTTCCAGCGAATGGGATGAGAGGGTGGCCAAGGATCTTGACTGGGCAATACTCAGCCATGAGCTGTGGTACTCAGGCTGACAGGCTGGTGCCAAGCTAGCTGTAGTGACTAGCACTGCTGCTGCATGCAGGAGATGAAGGGATGCAGCCTTTGCTAATGGCTAGGTTGGAATGTGACCTGCTCTCTGCATCCTTTCCAGCCCCCCAATGATCCTCATGGCATCCAGAGGGAAGACCTGATTCTGAGCCTCCGGGCTGTACTGACTTCTACACCCCAGTTTGCTGAGGTACAAAGCTCCTTGGGGATTCTTGAGCACTTCACTGTTCCTTGAGCACAGGCTGCCTTTCATAGAGCTGCAGCTCCTGCTGTGACTTAGGGACAGGAACAACTGGGACCAGGAGCTTGCATTTGGGCAGCCCTGTCTCCTGCTGGGGCTGGTCATGAGGAGGGTGCTGAGTGACACCCTGGGAAGGGGCTGCCTGTTGCAGGTACCCCTCCACTTCTGCTCTCCTGGCAGAGGCTGAATTTGCAGCCTTGCAGGGCCATGGACAAGGTGGTGCAAGGGATGGGCTGAATTAAAGTGCTTCTGTCTGCAGTTCCTTCTCCCTCTGCTTATTGAGAAGTTGGACTCGGAACTGCAAAGTGCCAAGCTTGACTCGCTGCAGACTCTGGTAAGGAGACATCCCATACTCCCTTCAGCCTACAGCTGATCTGTGGCAGTAGCAGCTGCCAGCCACTTCTGAGCCCTTCTCCCTGCCAGCCAGAGACTGTCCCTTGCAGAGCCACAATTTCCAGAGTCCTGGTTTGGCCTGCATCACTCTCCTGGGTTTTTTTGAGTGATTTGTGTAGCTCAGCATGAACCTGCCAGGATGGGCAGTTGTCCTGGCACTGTGTCCTCCTGGTTCTGGCTTTTCTGTGATACTTTATCCTGGCTACCCCTTGCAGACTGCCTGCTGTGCCATCTACGGGCAGAAGGAGCTGCAGGAATTCCTTCCCAGCCTCTGGTCGTCCCTGCGCAGAGAGGTGAGTACTGCAGGGCTCCACCATGGCTGGGCTTCTGCTGAGCAGGAGTTCTCAACCAGACTGGGTGAGCCCCATATCTCCCAGCAGCCCACACCTGTGACCTTGGACTGCCCCAGCTGAAAAGTGGAGGGGACAGGCCAGCCCTATCAGCATGTCTGTGTGGCTTGAATGTGCCATGCTGCATGTTCAAATCATGTGGGGAAATGAGGCAGGAGCCTGAGCCCTGCAGCCTGCGCTGGGAGGCTGAGCCCTGTGGTTTTTGTCGGCATGGTGTTCAGCTCATCCTGTGGCCTTTCCTCCAGGTGTTCCAGACAGCGAGTGAGAAGATCGAGACGGAATGCCTGGCTGCACTGCATGCTCTCTCTGCCTGCCTCTCCCGCTCCGTGCTCAGCTCTGATTCTGAGGATCTGCTGGATTCCTTCCTCAGCAGCATCCTGCAAGGTAGCTAACAGACTTGCCCCATGCAGCCAGGCCTGAAAGCTTCCTCCTAGGTAGAGATCTGCCTTCCTCTTCTCTTTAAAGCCTCTTCTCTTTCTAGTCCTCACAGCAACTTTTGCCTTCTCCAAGGTAATTTGCTGCAGGAAGGGAGGACAAGGGGATTGAGCTGCATCCATCTCTGCTGGAACTGCACTCTCTGTGCGCTTGGAGCTGTGGGAAGCTGCTCGGTTGGGGAGGCTGTGCCGCAGCTCAGAGCTGCGCCCCGGCAGCACGTCGCAGCCCGCTATCGGCTGTGTCCCCGCACGCGACGCAGAGGAGCTCTGTGCCGGTGCAGCTGACGCCCAGCCTATCTCAGATTGCAGGCACCATCTGTGCGAGCCCGACATGAAGCTGGTGTGGCCCAGTGCCAAACTCTTGCAGGCAGCAGCGGGTGCCTCCCTCCGCACCTACCACTGCATCACCCATAGCGTCCTGCCCCTGCTGCTGGAGCAGTACACCAAGCACACGCAGGTGAGGGGCACCCACTGGCTCCACAGGGCCTGGGGGCAGCAGGGTGTCTTAAGAGGATTCTTCCTTGGCTGTGGCTGTGGGTAGAGACCCCATAGGCACCCTGTGGCCTCACAGTGCTGGGCTGAGGTGCAGCTCTGTCCCAGCAGTGACAGTGATCTGGGTTACACCTTTGTGTCCCTGCAGAGCAGCCAGAGGAGGACAATCCTGGAAATGCTGCTAGGCTTCCTGGACTTACAGCAGAAGTGGGGACATGTGGAAGAAGGTGAGGGTGGATAGTTGTTCTGGAGGCACCTGTGTCCCAAGGGCTTTGCTGGCTCTGACCTCACTTTCCTGAATGCTGACAGACAAGGAAAACTCAGTGGCCAGTGTGGCTGTATGTGATCCCCTGCCATTTCCCAGGGCCCCTGCATAATTTAGTATCAAATGCAGCATCTCAGAAAGGGTCTGTCAAGTGCCATGGTGGTGTCTGTGTGGTCACAGCTAGACACAGGCAGTGATTCCATGCCACTCTCTTCAGATGAAAGTGTTCTGCTGTCGCTCCAAGCTGCAGTTTGCTCTGTGGTGTTCTCGGCGCTGACAGATCCCAGTGTGCAGCTGCAGCTGGTTGGGATCAAGACACTGACTGTCCTGGGCTCCCTGCAAGGTTGGTGCCTTTTTTCGCTTGATACAGAGGGAGACATCAGTCTCTTTTGAGAGACACGGTGGCTGTGGGACATCATTGTCTGCTGCCTGTAAGTGCACAGAAGTAGCAGCAGCATGTCCTACCCAAGCCATGAGCTCCAGGGACATTTGGTCTCTCTTGCCTGTTTGGATATCTTGTATCTCTGACATTTGGTGTGCTGCTGCATTGCTGCTGTCCTGAATGAGGGGAAAGGATCCTGTCCAACACACCAGCATCTTTGCCTTTGGCCAAGGGTAGGATTCCTCTATGTCTCTTGTTGCAGGCTTCCTGTCTTCCTCTGATCTGGAGCTGGTTGTGGATCATCTCATTCGTCTTGCTTTGCATGAGGAGGATTCCCAGAGCAGGTGAGGAGTGGGCTGGCATCACAGCAGTCACCCACATACTGGCAGGAGGAACAAAGCCTGGCTTTGCTGTAGAGAGAGGCTGTAGTCTTAGGGAAGGCACAGGAACTCTCTGTACAAGATTACTGTGTGGGATAAACTAGACAATTCATGGGCTAGAAATAAGAAAGTCTGAGCCTGTCAAAGCAGGGGGCTTTGCTGTGCCTATCAGAAGGGTGAAAAAGGCAAGTTGCTGAGAAGTGGGATTCTGGAGACACCTTCTGGCCAAATCTGGTGTACAACAGCCCTGAATTTGCAGTCCTTGCATCACGTTTTCTACTCTTCCCCCTGGCAGTGAAGCAGCAATGGAGGCAGCTGGGTCCCTGGCCCCCACCTACCCAAAAGTTTTCTCTGGACGCATGGTACCCAGGCTTGAGGAGGAGCTGCAATCAGGTAGGGCTGGGAAAGGAGTTGTGACTGGTTTTGGGGTAAAGCCTTTTCCATCTCCATTGGGCTTCTGCCAAGCAGTGGGGCTGTGTTATGTGGTGTAGGTCGGTGGCTGTCTTTGGGGGATTCCCAGCACAGGGCACTGTGTGCTGGCACAGGGAAGGCTGTGGTTGGTCTGGTAGCCAGCCTGTGTGTGGCCAGGATCACCCTTGTGGGAAGGAGCTGCCCAGCTACAGAGCAGGCAGAGTGCCTTGAGCCTGGCATGGGCTGGATCTGCTGTGCTGCTTCACCCCATCCACCCTGGCATGGTCTGGGCTCTGACTGCCCTTGGGTGGGGTGTCCCCCGGTCCCCCTCTGAGCTGTGTTTCCTCTTCAGAGCGGGAGGAGAGCTACCACAACCACCACTCCTTGCAGCAGCGCTGCCTGCAGGCCCTGGCAGCTGTATCCACCCACACCAGCATTGTGAGGGAGACTGTCCCTGTCCTGCTACAGCATCTCCAGAAGGTGCAGAAAGGTAATGGAGGTGATGCAGGCAGCTCCACAGAGCATGCTGGCAGGAGCTGCCTCTGTTACTGGTGATGGCTGGGAGAAAGCTGGAAAGCAGTGGTACAAGGAACCCACACCTGGGCTGTGACTCCCACTTGGTGGAGTGGGAGTCAGAAGAGCTGCACTGTCCCAGGATCCTGGTGCAGATCAGGGGGCTGGGTGTTGAGGCTGTTTGACTTGGTGGTGACTCTGCCTTGCAGGGACTGAGGCCAGCAACACCCAAGACGTGGTCTCTGTGTGCCAGAGCCTGCACCGCGTGGCTCTGCAGTGCCAGCAGGATGCCGAGAGCTGCTGGTACTTCCACCAGACGGTTGTGCCGTGCCTGCTGGCCATGGCTGTGCAGGCAGCCATGCAAGGTAAATGCAGGGCTGGAGTGGGAGATGGGAGAGCAGGCAACTCCCAGGCTCTAAGGGTCCCTGATCCTGCAGTCAGTTCTACTGCTGATGCCTTTTGGCACCCATGGCCATCAAGAGTGGGCTTCACTGCTCCCTGCCTCTGTCCCAGAGCCTTGCCCCACTCTGGTGTGGGTTCAGGGGGCTGTGCCTGCCTCCTCGCTCTGAACAGCAGGCTCCAGCAAGTTCTATTCCTCCCACTGCCTGCAGAGAGCACGCATAGACTGCCAGGCAAGGCACTGCTGGAGGAAGAGGTGCTGGCTGCCATGATCCCAGTCATCAGTGCTGCCACCACTCACCTGAGCCCTGAGTAAGTGAAGCTGGGGCAGGAAACTGCGTGTTTCCTTTGTAGGGAGGAAGCAGGGTCCCTGCATGCCCACTGCTGCTATCTGTACACAGTGACCCTGTGCCTCCTGGGAGGTCTCCAGTGACCCTTTCAGAGCAGCACATTACAGTGTCTTTTTTCTCCTAGGCTGGCTGCCCAGAGTGTGTCTCATGTGGTGCCCCTTTTTCTGGATGGCGATGTCTCCTTCCTACCCCAAAACAGTTTTCCCTGCTCCTTCCAGCCTTTTGGGGTATGTTTGGTGATTTGGGCTAGGGCACCAGAATGGGCCGGGAAGGAGGATGTTGGCACAGGCTGGCAGAAAGGACTGTGATGACAGGGATGCTGTTCTTCCCTTGCAGGATGGAGAGTGCTTGGAAGCACAGAGACGCCTGATCGCCCTCCTCATGGCCTTCGTCTGCTCCTTGCCCCGCAATGTACGTTGATGGGGAGCAGGGTGGAGAGCAGCCCTGCCCAAGCACCCTCCAGCCTCTGTCCACACCAAGCTCCAGGGACAGAGGGAGCAGCTGCAGTCCTTGACCATAACACTTTCTGTGTCTCTTCCAGGTGGCAATCCCTCAGCAGGAATGGCTGCTCCGGGAGCTGCTGGCATTGAGCTGTTCCTGCAACTGTCCCTTCACAGCCACCACAGCTGCCAAGTGCTTTGCAGGCCTGGTGAACAAGCACCCAGCAGGTAAGGGGGCTGCGGCAGATGACAGGTGTCCCTGCCCACTGCTGCCAGGGGCAATGGCTCAGCTTGTCCCTTCCATCCCCAGGGCAGCAGCTGGATGAAATTTTGCAGCTTGCAATGAACAGGATGGAGCCCACCCTTGCAGAGGGGCCCCGCCGAACACAGGCACTCACCTTGCTGCTCTGGGTAAGGCCTGCCCTGGATGAGTGGGGCAGGGGGGGCCAAGGGACTCAGCCTGGCACTGACTGCTTTGCCTGCACAGGTGACCAAAGCCTTGGTGCTGCGCTACCACCCCCTGAGCTCCTGCCTGACAGACAAGGTAGGTGGTGGTGGGGGCTGGGTGATGTCTAACAAACCTGCCTTCCTTCCCTATGGCTGGCTGGGGACCCCCAGCAGCAGGGCTCTCTGTCTCAGGGCTCTCTCCCTTGCAGCTGCTGGGCCTGCTGGGTGACATGGAGCTGGGCCCTGCCGCAGCCGATGGCTTCTTGCTGCTCATGGCTGAGTCCCCAGACGTGCTGCACAAGGGCTGCCATGCCGACGTGCGCATCATGTTCCGCCAGCGCTTCTTCACTGACAACGTCCCTAAGCTGGTGCAAGGCTTCCATGGGGCTGGCCCTGGTGAGTGCCCAGCCCCAGCCCAGCCTCACCACTCCTGAGCCGTGAACCAGGGGACCTGAGCCAGCATCCCCTCCTTCTGCAGGCTGCTTGTAACCGTCTCTGCTCTCCACAGACGTGAAGGCCAATTACCTGAAGGGCCTGTCCCATGTGCTGAACCACCTCCCCAAACCTGTGCTGGTGACAGAACTGCCCACGGTAAGAGCCAGCCTGAGTGGCAGGGTGAGCTGTGACAACATGGAGTGCATGGTTTGGGGTTACTCATGACTCTTGTATTTTCCCTCTCTCTCTGCAGCTGCTGTCCCTCCTGCTTGAGGCCTTGTCCTGCTCAGATCGTGTAGTACAGCTCTCCACACTGAGCTGTCTCCACCCACTGCTGCTCGAAGCTCCCCAGGTCATGAGCCTGCATGTCGACACACTGGTCACCAAGTTCCTCAACCTCACCTCCAGCCCCACCATGGTGCGTGTATCCCCTCCTTCCTCCCTGCTCTGCCCCTCTCTCCGGCCCTATGTGCTGCCCTCACCCCTGTGTGTTCCAGGCTGTCCGCATCGCCGCCCTGCGCTGTGCCCATGCCCTCACCAGTCTGCCCACAACAGTGGTAAGTGCTGCTGCAGCTTCCTGCTGCCTGCTCCTGCATGTAGAGAGGCAAGGGGGTCCCAACCTCTTGGGAGGCAGCCAGCATCCATTTCTCTCACAAAGAGCACCTTCTGTCCTACAGCTGCTCCCATACAAGGGCCGAGTTATCCGGGCACTGGCCAAGCCTTTGGATGACAAAAAGAGGCTGGTGCGGAAGGAAGCAGTGGCAGCACGTGGGGAATGGTGAGTGCATGGAAGTAGCTGCTGAGGGGGTGTGCCAGCATGTAGGGGACATGGCTGATGGCACTATCTCTGTTCCTGCAGGTTCCTGCTCGGGAGCCCAGGCAGGTGAACACCCTGTGTCCCCTCGCTGTGCTGACCAACAGTCTGACCAGCACCTCGCTAAGCCACCAAGTCATCCGACCGATGCCATGGACCCTCTGGATCCTCAGAGCCCAGGACTGCCCCGAAGTGCTATGGCTGGAGCGTGCAGGCCAACAGACAGAACCCCTAACTGCAGTCCCTTCCCAGCACCTGCAGCAGGGAAGGAGCTGTGCTGTTGGTGGCTTGCCCACCCTCTGCTGCAGCCAGGGACAGTGATGGACAGCCCCCACCACATTTGAGTGGAGAGGACAGGTCTGTGCACATGTGTGGTGTGTGACACCCCCTGTGCCAGAAGAATAAATATCTGTTTTGATAATGCTCTGAGGATCTCCATGCAGCTCAGGCTGGGTCCTCAGTGCTCTTCTGTATGTTGAGAAGCTTAAGATGCTGCTGGAGGCCCTTCCTCCTCTTTTAACATTGCAGTCCCTCTTCTCCCATCCCCAGAGGTCCATGTCCCCCACAAGATAACAAAAACAGACTCCCTTAAAAAAAACAGTATTTAGTAGATGGTCTTAAAAAGACTCCCCAGGAGCACCTGGGGAATGGGGGTGCCATCCTCTATGCCCAGCCCTTCAGAGAGCTGAGCTGAGCCAGTGCTGGCTTGTACCTGTGCTGAGGGCAGCACTGCCAGCTGGAGCAGGGAGCAGCAGCTCTACCACCTTGCCCCTGGGCTGCCTGCAGCCACCAAGAGCCAAGAGGGCAGATGTCCAGGCACCAACACTGTCCAAAGAGCTTCCCATGGCTCTGGCTCTGGTCAGCGGTACATGCCAGCCTCCTGCCTGCACATTGGCCACAGGAAGCTGCAGCAGTGGAGCAGGTCCCCCATGCACTCCCTGCCCGTGGGAAGGATGTCCAGAGCACAGGGCCTCAGATTGCCAGGAGTGGTGCGCGTTGCTCCGTCACACAGGGAGGCAGGTCCCAGCTCAGGCCTGTCCCGTGGGGCAGGTGAGGAGAGGGTAGCAGGACACGAGTGAGCCAGTGCCTGTGGGGAAAGTGAGGCCACAGCCAAAGTGAAGTCTTGGTGCTTCTCAGCTCTGAGGAACCATATCCTGAATTGCCATAATGGCTGAGGTTCTCAGCTGAGATTCTCCTGGCAAAGGTGTGCTGGGCAGGCCACCTTGTCACCAGACAAGGCTCCTGAAGCACAAGGCAAATGATTTTCAGGTTTTCCATGCCTTACACAGCCCAGTGCAGTGCCGAGTGTAGGATCAATGTTCACTGTCGTCCTCTTCCCCCAACAGCCCAAGGATAGCTGCTGTTGTCCCTACAACCCCAAGAGCTGCTGAACCACCACCTTCTCAGGCAGGGGCTTCCCCAGAATTTTACCTTGGCACATCCACACCCAGGAACACCTTCCAGTTATCCCAGCTGCCATAACTGTAGGGGTTCCTGAAGACCTGCAGGACAAAGAGGGGCACATCACATCTGGCTCTGCCCCAGCCAGCCCCCATGCTGTGGGCTATGCTCACCTTGCCCTTCTTCTGCAGTCTCTGCCTCTCCTTTCTGTTGATGTGCCGTTCGATGCTCGTTTCCCCACGGGTAATGAGGGCAGCATGCCACAGCGTGAGGGCACCCAGGGCCAGTGCAACTGAGCTAGGTATGACAAGGGACAGCAGCTGCAACATAGGCCTTCCTTCCCTGGTGCTGCAGCTGGCAGGGGCTGAGACTGCCTCCCCACACCCACAACCGCCTGAGTGGGTCGGGCTGTCTAATCTCTTGTGAGAGAGACAAAATCTCTCCTCTGTGGCCCAAGGGCTGGCAGGGCAGCGACATCCAAGCTAGAGTGAGCAGGCCCAGCTACAGGCAGGTAGATGGTGAGCAATGTCACAGGCTTCACTGTTTTCCCCAGCCCCTGGGACCTTCCCCAGCCCCTGGGACCCCTCACCTGCACAGGACCCAGAGGTAGACCACGCTCTTGTGGAAAGCTCGCTGGCGGAAGGAGAAGGTGGGTGGTGGGGTCTGGTAGTATGTCTGAAAAAGGAGACCAGATGGGGAGGATTACCCAAACTGCTTTTTAGCTTGAAGCCAGACAGGGATTGCTGCACTCCTCCCTGCTGCAGAGCTTGGATACCAAGAAAGGATTGCAGCTGGAACTAATGCAACAGCCAGGATGAAGGGGAGGCAGCCTGGGACAGCCACGAGACAGGCAGACAGACACTCAGAGCTGGCACAGGTGTGAGGAACAATGGGCTGGAGGTAAGGGGCCAGGAAGCAGCCATGGGACTGGTTGGGACGCTGCAGCTGGTGGTCAGGGAGAGATGTGTATGTAGTGCTGCAGCTTCACCAGGAGACCGTGGCCTGAGCAGCACATGCCAAGAAGCTGTCACCAGCCCAAGCCCCTGGAAGCTGGGTGCAAGAGGCACAGCCCAAGCTGCTGGAGGCACTGTCCATAGCAGAGCTGACTGACCAGCCCCAGCTCTCTGACGCATCAGATGAACATGGGGCTTGGTTCTGATGTGGGGTGGTCCTGAGAGCAGAGCCCCAAACAGGACCCAGCCTGCAGGGCAGCTCTGCTCCACACTGCCTGGAGCAGCTGTGGGGGCAGGGATGTCCCACCTGGTTGGCAGCCACCTGCAGTCTCTCCTTCTCAAGCAGTTTCATTCTCTAGGGGGACGGAAAACAGGGCACCAGTTATGTGTCTCAGAGGAGTGGGGCAGGGACCCTTCCCCTCACACCCACACAGGGCCAGAGCAGCTGGGGGCCTCGCAGGAGAAGGAAGAGGGGAAGCAAAGTCACTGTATGGCCAGGCCTGGCCCAGCCTCGCTCTGCAAGCTCAGCCTGGGGAAGCCAGGCAGCCTTGGCACATGGCAAGAGAGGCCGCTCACCTCAATGGCTGCGTAGGCATCTCGGAACATCTCCCAGCCACTGATGCTGCAGTAAATACAGCCCATGGTCATGAACAAGCAGAAGGAGAAGAAGTAGCGGTGGTTGTAATGTCCCACACAGTTGTTTAGCCAGGCTGCCTCTGGGGTTAAGGGTACATAACTGTGACAGACCATGGGTCCAAACCCAACCCAGGGACCAGGATAGCTCTTCTGGGCCCCATTCCCATTACCCATTCCTATGTTGGCTGTCTCCTCGAGAGAAAGGACTGGGAGAGATGGGGGAAGCAGGGCTGGTTCACCCCCAGGAGTGTGCCACCAGTTAGTACGGCAGAAGGATACGGCAGTGGTGGTCCATCTTCAGCACACACCTGGGAGAGAGGAGACCAGTGCCAGTGTCAGAGCCAGTGCAAGTGCTGTGTTTGGGAGGGGACAAGCACCCCCCGGCCCTTCAGGCTACGAGCAACAGGACAAGGAGGTGGCAGAGCAGAGGAGAAGGGCCCCTGTCTTACACTGGGGCAGGGGATGAGGAGCAGAGTCCCAAAAGTTGCTGCTGGCAGAGGGAGGGTGCCTTACCTGTTACAGATGCTGCAGTGGTGGGTGCGAGCTGGCTTAGGAGCAATGCATTTCCTGCAGATGGACACACCAGTGAGGTCGTTCTTGGCCTGTGCACATGTCAGAAGAGATTTGTGCACCTTAAACTTGCATCTCACATTCCTGCTCTCCCCTGTGCCTACCCACTGCCTCTCCACTCTGCACTGCCCCATTTCAGAGGCATCCTGCAAAATCACCAGGCTGTTCCCAGTGACCATCTGTAGTTGGTGTCCAGCTGGGAGTTGTGCTGCCACTTGGCACCTCACCTGTGGTGGGTGCCCAGGTGAAGTGGTGATCGCCATGTAGTAGTGGAAGACAATCATGATGAGGTTCCAGTGTCCATAGGCAAGATGCCAGCATATCCAGCCAGGTGTGTAGGTCTGCAGGATGAGGGGCAGCAGGCAGATGTACACAATGGCCACAATAGAGCTCGTCAGCCCAATCACCAGTGCCACAAACACCTACAGGAAAGGAGCCTGGGTCACTGGAGTGGGCAGTGCCAGCCCCTTGCTGCCTCGGGAGAGGCACGGGCAGCACAGAGCCACAGGAAAGCAATCTAAACCACACACTGAGGTCCCAGCTTCCTGCCCAAAGCACGGGCAGCCCTGAGCCCAGCGTCCCAGCACCATGCGTACCCTGCCCAGTGAGGCAGACTCACCACACCAAACCACCGGGTGACATGGTCCACCAGCCAGTAGATGGGCTCAAAGAGAGAGTCAAGCACCACATCGCCGTTGGTAAAGGAGTTGTAGAGCAGGGAGCGGAGGCAGAGGTGTCCGTAGTGCCACAGCTGCTCCACCTGCCGCACCAGCCTGAACCGCCGCCGCCGGCCCAGCCGCAGGCACTTGAGGAGCAGACGCATCACCGCGGCAAACATCCGCTGCCGGCTCCTCATCCCTGCCACACCACGCCTGGGGGGACAGGAGCTCGGCGTGGGCAGGCCACTCTGCTGCCTGGATGTCCCTCAGGAAGGGTTTCCCCTCCCTGATGTGCTGATGCTGCAGTTCCCTGAACTGACAAGGATGCTGAGCTGGAGAAGCTGAGCCCGGGCTCCTGGAGGCTGCGGGACCGTTGTCGCTGGGATGTCTCTTTGCATGAAGCAGGGGGCACAGGCCCCTCAGCATCTGGGCTCAGGTGCTCTCTGGTCCCATCTCGTCTTTCCCAGCAGGGAGGGGGTCGGGGGAGTGACACGGTGAGTCTGACTCAGAGGAAACCAGAGAAGGCATGAGCATCCAGGATGCTGGGCCACTTCCAGGGATGATTTCAGCCCTTCCCAACATGTTCAGGAACAGGGGAATCCACACAAGGAACAGGTGGAGAAGCCAGTACAGGATTATCCCCCCTCCCCTAGGCCCTCCTTAACTCCAAAAAGTAAGATGCTACTTCCTTCACCTCAACTTCTAGACCAAGTTGCAGAGGCCACCCTCCCAACCTCACAGCCTCACTCCAAGAGTCCAAACACTTCCTCCTTCTCCTTGCTTGGATCCTTGAACAGTGCCACACACCAGCAAATGAAAGGCCCAGGGACAACCCTGGGCCAGTGCTCCCCTGCCTGCTGAGCCCCTTGTCCTGCCCACGAGCTTTGCTGGGAGTGACAAGGAACCCGATCTGGCCCAGCACATGGGAAAATGATCTGCAGGGCTGGGGCCCCCAGGCATCCGTGCAGGCAATACCCATCAATATTAAGCAGCGAGGCTGCCCCAGGGTCCTGCCAAGGCACGTTCTGAGCCTGGGCCAAGCACTTGCTTTGATCTGGTGCCAGAGCTCAGAGTCCCTCCAGCAGGGATCGTCCCTGCACTGCTGTGCCCACCAACACAGCCCCTGGAGAGCAGCAGGGAGGGTGAAGGCAGAAGCTGCAGCATCCAGATGGGCTGCCCAAAGGAGCCAGGGCTCTCCTCCACTCTGAGGAGGGTGGAGTGGATCCCAAAGTTGGGATCTGCTGGATATGAGGACCCAGACCCAGGAGCCCATTCCAGGTCACAGGCATGGCTCCTGCCCAGACTTTCTGTACCCTGGTATGGGACAGGTGGGATATGGAAACGCCTGCATCACCCTCTTCTCCACATTTCCCTCTTCTCCACACTTTGGCTTGCCAAGAGCTTTTCCTTGAAACTCAGCAGGTGCAAAGCAGAGCAATAACTTCCTGCCGTGCAGCCTCTGTGTGGCACACATCCCTATGCTGTCAAATGTGGTAAAAGACAAAACACTGCAGCCAGAAGCAGGTGTTTTGAGGTCACCCCTTTCCTCCAAAGACACAGCACCTTCCTGCCCCCCCGGAGAAGTTTCCTCACCTACAACAGCAGCAGCTGTCGGGCAGGGAACCCACAGGGGAGGCAGCCAGCTTCCAGAACAAGACCCACTGTCCCCAGGCACCTGCCTCTAGACAGCAGCACAGAGATTAGGCTCCAGCAGAGCCACACAACTTTCCCTTGCACAGCTGGGGCACTGGGATCCAGCCCTCACCCTACCCACGGCCGTCCCCACGTGCCAGCGGGGCACGGAGCCCCTGGGAATGGGACAGCAACCACCAGCACAGACAAGAGCACTGGCAACATCACAGCCGAGGGGTGGGGAACCTTGGATTTGGCCCCACCCCAGCAAAGACGAGGCCTTGCCCTGCCAGGTCCAGGCACCCAGGCGCAGTCCTGTGGCACCCTCCGGTGGCTCCACAGCGCCCGGCTCCTCCGGTTCAGTAGCACCCAGCCCCACCGCGCCAAGACACTTCCCGGAATTTAGCCCCATCTTCAAAGGCTGCCCACGCCAACAGCCCCACCGCGTCCAGCCCCGTAACAGCCGGGTCTCCCTGCCCCGCAGCATCCCGGCCCCTCCAGACCAGCAGCATTTCCCTCCCCTGCCTCCCATCCCAACTGCATCCCCAGGGCGACAGACCCCACTGCCTGCCGGGTGCGCACCAGCATCTCCTACTCAACAGCACATGAAGCATCCCCCATCGCCTGCCAGCCCCCGCGCTCCCCGCCCCAGAGCAGCTCTGTACCGCCACCCAGCCTCACGGCAGCCACAGCCCCTACAAGCCCACCGCCTCTCGCAAGGCCCTGACACCCCCGCCCGGCGCCGCCGACCTGGGCCCGCCGCCTCCATGCCCGGGCCCCGCCGGCCCACGGGCAGTGCCCGCGCACGGCATGCCGGGAGCACCGTCTGCCGTCACTGCACTACAGCTCCCAGCAGGCCTCACAAAAGCTAGGGGAGAACCAATAGCCGCGGCGCTTACAGCGCAGCATAGACCTCTGGAACCAATAGGATGAGGGGTTTCTGGTAATGCCTTGTCGGTAGCGAGCATGGCGCCTCCCGCACGCTACTGTGTCCCTGGTGAGTGCGGCCCGGGGCGGTCCGGGGCTCCTGGGACTGGGGCTGCGGCTGCTACTGCCCGCAAAGGGGATGCGGTGGCCTAGGAGAGGAGTACGGGACGAGGCAGTGCGGAAGGGATTGCCCCGGGGATGTCTCGCACTGGGCCGGCTGGGAGCGAGCGTTGTGCCCGGAGCGTTTCGGTGCCCGGGGCGGGATGCTCCGGCAGCCCCTGAGCCCCTGTGTCGCAGGTGAGCGGCTGTGCAGCACGGAGGAGGCCACGGCTGGTAGCGGGACCTACACTCGTCACGGCTTCATCTTCTCCTCGCTGGCTGGCTGCCTGGAGAAGAAGAGTGAGGACAACGAGGTGAGCGCGGCCGCGGCACGGCTGCTTCTCTTCAGGGCTGAGAACCGTGCGCCCAGGCTGCATGGCCTCCCTGGAGACTGTGCTGCGACGGGGAATTGGACTCTGACGGGTTTCGGCTGGTGATCCTGTGCACGAATTTGTGCCCTGTGCTGACCCTCGTGTCTTGTCCTGCAGCTGCCCGTGGTGTCGGTGGTGAGAGACAGCGAGTCCCAGCTCCTGCCCAACGTGGGGGCTGTGGTGACATGCAAGGTGGGCCGCTGGAGCGCTGCGTTGACAAACTGCACGACCTCGACTCTGTCTCGTAGTGAGCTTTGTTCCTGCACACGGATAGGGTGGGGTGAGGAGTCCCTGGGCTTCTTAGTCCCCTCTGTACAACTCCCACAAAGGCAGGGGCAGCTCAGGGGCTCCCTCGAGTCCCTCACTCACAAAGAAAGTGGATATTGGCATGAGGGACACTTGCCCTGAGACTCAGGTGGGCTTTAGGAGAGGATTTTCTTTGCTCTCCTTCCATAAATCTTTCTGGGCTAGGGAGCGTGCAGGTCAGTGCTTCAAGCAGCTTGGAGAAAGGATGGCACAGACTAGGGATTAGTTTCCTACATTCCTGGTGGAGGGAGAGGGACTGGGATCACGCAGGTTTCAGCCTTATTCTGGTGCCTCGAATTGCACAAGTATAATTTTCCTCACCTGGCCTGCTGCCAGGTGTCCCACCGTTGCTTGGTCACAGGGTGCAGGAGGTCAAGTGAGACCTGAGCTCCCCATGCAGTCTTGCCTGCTCCCTGCCCTTTCCCTGCCTAGAGCACTGATTCTCCTTTTCCTACATGCAGGTCTGCAGTATTAACTCTCGCTTTGCCAAGGTGCACATCTTGTATGTTGGCTCTACACCACTGAAATCCACCTTCCGAGGCACCATACGGTAGGGAAAAGGTTAGGATCCCCCACGCTTCAGGGGGAGGAAGGTTGCTGTGGGCAGTGCAGCTGGCTGCCCTGAGCTAGATCTCTGCCCTGAGCACTGGGCTTGTGTCCAGCAGGTCCTGGCAAACACCCAGGGAGGCTGGGGCAGCTTCTGCCACAGGCTGTTGAGTCGTCTTTGCTCATTGGCACTAAGATCCTTCCATCTCCTTTTTCAGGAGAGAAGATATCCGAGCCACAGAGAAGGATAAGGTCAGTGAGCCCCTGCCAGTAACTGTTCTACACCCGTCGTCCTTGGTTTCTGCTTGTGGGGGCCCTGTCCCCCCGCTGACAGCACCCTGGCACTGTGTGGCATTGCCTGCTCTCTCCTGTGCAGGTAGAAGTGTACAAGAGCTTCCGCCCCAGTGACATCGTCCTGGCCAAAGTTGTATCCTTCCCCCTCAGGGACAGTGGGTTGGCTCAAGCTCCCTTGTGGAAATCTCCCTTAACTTCTGTCCATCCAGATCTCCCTGGGAGATGCACAGTCCAACTACCTGCTGAGCACAGCAGAGAATGAGCTGGGCGTGGTGGTGGCACGGAGTGAGGCAGGTAGGGCCAGAACAGGGACAGGGTCTGGACTGAAACAGTTCTGCCTCATCCCTGGCTTAGGGATGCAGCTGCTTCCCTCTCCACATGGGGGAATGCAAGCTTGGGAAGGAGCAACCCTGACATACTGTGTCCCCAGGGGTGCAGATGGTGCCCATCAGCTGGTGCGAGATGCAGTGCCCACGGACACACACCAAGGAGTTCCGTAAGGTGGCCCGGGTGCAGCCCCAGTTCCTGCAGACCTAACACCTGAGGCGGCAGCGGGCTGCAGGACTGGGCCTGTGGAGCCAGAGCAGCCCCTGGCCTCCCACCTCCTTCACAGTTACTGGCAGGACAGGTTTGCTATTTGTGGATAATAAATATTTTTCAAGAGCTCCACGCTTTATTCTTTACAGTCAGTGTGGGAGCCAGGGCTGCCGGTGGCACTCTGGTCCGGCTCCTGCAGCACAGCAGGTGAGGAAACAGCTTCCACAGCACCAGGGGCACAAGAAAGCGTGTTTTCCTTGCTGGTGAAGAGGAGTGATGGAGTGACTTTGCTGTAGTGGGGCCAGCAGCGCAGAGCCCTGGGCTGTGCTGGGCATTCATGTCACCAGGTAGACTCATTGGAGCACAGCCTGTCTCAGCACACCACTAATCAGTACAGGCAGGCTGTGGCTGAGAACAGCCTGGGGCCATATCTCCTCTCCTTGGGCCACACATGCATGCCCTGCCCTTTGCGGTGAGGGTGTGGTGCACGCAGAGCCAAAAAACCTCAGCATGGCAGGGTATCACCCTCTCTGGCAGGGATTGCAGAGCTGAGCTTTGCTCCTTGAGCCTGTCAGCTTTTGCACCCTCACGTCTGTGCTCAGCAGTGGGTGAGCATGCCTCACACACATGCACGCAGCAGGGAGCCCCACGTGGCCCAGAGACACATGGACACCTCTTTATTGCGCATTACTCCTTTATTGAACTGGAACAAGACAGCTGCTATGGTTGGACAGTTACTGACCCTGTGCAAGCCCAGGCTCACGACATCGCCGGGAGGAGGCCACAGTGACAGGCCACATACACACATGTGAGAAATGGGACACAACTGCACCTGCTTCACCAGCAGGACGAGGATGGGCATCAGCTGGGGGAAGCATGTGGCAGACACAGACCTCCAGACAAGGCTCCCTCCCTCGCCCTTGTCTGAAGGTAGTTAAAGCAGGGGCTGGCAGAGCTGGGCCCAGAATCGTGAGTACCAGCCTGGGGTGCTGTACCACATGCACCAAAACACAACCCTTCCAGTGGCAAGCCAGTCACTGTGCCACGCACCCATGAGGGGATCGGGTATCCACCTTGGTTGCTACCTGCACTGCACTTGCCTCACTGCTCCCAGGAGGACTAAACCAAGTGACAAAACTACAGTAAACAGGTGACAAGAGCTGCCAGGGACACAAAGCAAAGGAGGAGCCTGGCATGGCAAGGGATTGCTTGGCCTGTCCCTCTGCAGACAGGGTCTAAGGGTTGGGATCACAGCATGGACACGTGTGTGGTCGCCACCTGGCAGAACCAGGGCTCCCTTTCACACCTGACCTCCGTGTCCAGCCCTCGCCCTGGGGCCCCCAGGCTATCTGCAGAGGGGAGCCTAGTCTGAGGGAATGGGCCTAACCATGAGGAGCGGCTCCAACTCCACAGCTCCAAGTTCCTACGACTGTGGGGGTGTGAACAGGGGGGTGGGGGGTGGCAGGGGGCTCTACTATGTGCTGGTCTGCTGCCTGCCCTCACTTCTTGGCCTTGCCCTGAGCAGCAACAGCCTCCATGGCCTTGCGCACCGTCTCCTCATCCCCCAGGAACTGCATGGGCTTGACAGGTTTCAGGTTCTTGTCCAGCTCATAGACAATGGGGATGCCAGTGGGCAGGTTCAGCTCCATGATGGCCTCTTCTGACATGCCTGCAAACACAGCAGTGCCGTCACTCTTGGACCTTCCCACAGTGCCAGCGGGGAAGGAGGGGGTCCCTGGGATGCCCCTGCAGGGGTGACCTACCTTCCAGGTGTTTCACAATCCCACGCAGGCTATTGCCGTGAGCAGCAATAAGGACTCGTTTCCCCTCTTTGATCTGTGGGACGATTTCCTCATTCCAGAAAGGCAGAGCCCGGGCAATGGTGTCCTTCAAGCTCTCACATGTCGGCAGCTGGTCCTCTGTCAGGTCGGCATAGCGACGATCCTGGGAGAACAACCATGCTCACACAGCAGCCCAGTGTCCCCCATCCAGTGTGGGAAGATGGTGGCAAGATTTTGTCTCTGCCTCAAATTCTCTATCTGAGGACCCATTATGTGTAAGCAAAGCCAGGCTTGGAAGCAAGGAAGTGCCTTTGAGGTTTGGGGCTGCAATAAGCCACAGTCAGGGCCGTGAAACCTCCTGGGAAAAGTCATACATTGCCTATCCAGGCAAAAAAACCCAGATCAAACATCCATGAATGGGTCATGGCACTAATGATTAACAGAGATATTATGCCCTCTTCTTTGGATCTGTCTGTGCAATGCCCAGGGGTTCAACTCCACAGGGAGGAAGCAGAATAAACTCAGCATAAAGTCTATCGGCACCATGCACAACAGCCCACATAACGCAACAGAGACACAGGAGACCGTATAGAGAAACCCAGGCCATACTGCAGATGACTTTTAAGAGACTCCTGGCAAGGCAGTCAAAAAGCAGTGAGTCTTACCTTTGCAATAGTGCTGTAGAAGGGGTGGTCGGACTGCATGGGAGGTGGAGGGATGTCATAGGAGCGCCTCCAGATCTTGACCTGCGCCTCACCGTGCTTCGCTGCTGTCTCAGCCTTGTTCAAACCCGTGAGAGCCCCATAGTGCCTCTCATTTAGGCGCCAGGTCCGGATAACGGGTAACCACATCTGATCAATGGCATCCAGTACGGTCCAGAGAGTACGGATCGCCCGTTTTTGTACCGAGGTGAAGCAGATGTCGAACTCATAGCCGGCATCTAGAAAATACGGGCAAAGGGGGTGGCGGGGGAAGCACAGAAAGGTGAGCACCGGGCCTTATGCAACCGGTGAAAGGGCAAGGGCGGCGGCCTCACCGCACCGGTACTAGTCGCGTCCTCATTCTCACAGAAAGCGGCGACGGCCAAGACACGACCGGTACCGGAGAACCAACATACTGCGCTACCTACGACTCTCCCAGCAAGCATTAAACCCCCCCCGACCTGGCACTAGAGGCCCTCGCCTGGTATCAGAGAGCCCCAAACCAGCACCCATTAGGCTCGACGTGGCCGCACTAGGCCGCATCCATTCCCCCTCGTCCCCCGCGACCCGCCTCTTGGCCGACACCCCATCCCTCGTCCACCGGTACCTCGGAGGGCCTCGCCACCGCGCCGTGCCTCCTGCTGCCCGGCGGGGCTGAGGTCGGCGTCGTACCATCCGCTGAAGCGGTTCTCGAGGTTCCAGGCGCTCTCGCCGTGGCGGACGAGGACGAGCCGGTACGCGGCGGCCATAGCGGGCTGAGGGACCGGCGTGCGCTGCTCCTCACGCCGCTGCCGCGCGCAACTAACGCCCCCACTCGGCCCCGCCCCGCCCCGCGCGCCGCCGGTGGGGGGACGCGCATGCGCTGAGCGCGCGCCAGGCGGAGGCGCACGTACCACATGGCGCGGCCGCGAAGGGCGGTGCGACCTTCACCGTGACGTCACGATACGCAGCAATACGTAACGCGTGGCTCCTTGCCCGTGGCTACGGGCACGGTCTGAACGGTTTCACAGGCCCGCGGTTTAGGCACGGGGATGTCTGCACTCTTGCTGGTGGCTGTCCCTGAGCGTTTCGTGTCTCCCATCTCACCCCGGTTGGGCATGACCCTACTGAACTTCCCCAACACCGCTTCTCGCCCGCTCGGCCGGGATACGGCCTTCCCTGACGGCTGCCCTCACTCAAGATGGCGGCTGGCGCCGGAAGCGGAAAGGGGGCGCTGGGCGCGGCCGCACGTGGAGCTGGGTCCAGCATGGCGCGGAGCGGGAGGCTCCGGTCGGGAGCCGCGGCCAAGCTGAAGCGCTGGCGGAAGGGCCACAGCAGCGACTCCAACCCCGAGACTCGCCAGCATCGTCTGGCTGCCCGTAGCCGCTTCTGCAGCCGGCCGGCAGGTAAGGGCAGGGGCGGGCGGGGCGGTAGCGTGCCAGGGCGGCCAGTTCCTGACCTGTGCCCAGCGCTTCCCGGAGGGGTTCAGGGGCGCGGAGGGCTGCGGGGTGAACCTTGGGGTCCTCCAATAACTGAGGCTGGGGCAGAAGGGAGACTGGAGCTGCTGACAATTCCAGAGTAGGCCAAGGCAGCAAACCGGGGAGGACTGCTGAGGCCACGGAGTAACGAGTTAACTTAACTTCATCGTGACACCGGGCCTCAGAAGAGCAGTGGGGCACAGCATGCTGCAGTGCTAGTCGCTCTGCGAGGCTCCCTAAAGCCCATTGCTCATACGTCTAAGCGTTGTTGTGGTGTCTGGTGTGGTGAGGAACGTGACAAACTAACATTCAACCGGCTACATGATGGGGAAGGTAAACGAAAATGTGCCAGGCACTGCCAGAGCACTGGTACACTTGCTCCTGGTCAAGGAGATCTTTCTCCTGCAGATGCTGGCTGCAGGCTGATGTCTGGGACTCAGAGGGGCATACAGCATCTGTCCTGACTGCCTGGTTGCTAGGGATTCAGGTGGAATAAGATAAATAGGGCAGAGTACAGGAAGCACCTCAGTGTTAAAGCCTTGGCACACTGGCACACGTGTGTATGGACATGATGTTTTCCATCAGAAATGACTGGACTGTGCTCTGGTTTCTTGGCACAGGGTGAGGAACTCTTTACAGTTGTTCATGTGCTTTTGCTGATTGGGGCGACACCTGTATTCCACATGTTGGAAATGAACTTCAGCCAAGCCAGTCTGGCTGGGAGGGGAGGGGAGCTTGGGGGATTTCAGGGTGAATGGTGGAGCAATATGACTTGTCAATTCTGACACATCTCTGATCCCCGCAGAGAAAAGTAACTTGACGGTGGATGCAGTGAAGCTGCACAATGAGCTGCAGTCGGGGTCCCTGCGTCTGGAGCGGGCGAGTGACAATGCTCGGTCCCATATGGAGGAGGACAATGCTGAGGAAGCGGCCACAGAGAAGTCCTCTGGCACCTTCCTGAGTGGGCTGAGCGACTGCACTAATGTCACCTTCAGCAAGGTGCAGCGCTTCTGGGAATCCAACTCTGCTGCTCACAAAGAGGTACGGACAGGAGCTGATCTGGGGAAGGGAGGTGTCTGGTGGGGATGGCCCACTGGCTATGAGGCTTAGAGAGACTGACCTGCTTTGCTGGCTGCTCACAGATCTGTGCAGTGCTGGCGGCTGTGACAGAGGTGATCCGCTCCCAGGGAGGCAAGGAGAGCGAGACAGAATACTTTGCTGCACTGGTGAGTGCTGGTTGTGTGGAAGAGGCTCTAAGGAGGAATAGAGAAATGCTTGTAATTTGAGTGTCTTTGTTCAGCAAAGATGCCGTTGGTCCGCTCTTTTCCCCCTCCCAAGGGTTGGGGAAGGGCTGGTCTGGTGTGAATTCCTGTGTCCCATAGCTTACCCACCTTCTGTTCCCAGATGACCACACTAGAGGCAGTGGAATCCCCTGAGTCACTGTCTGCTGTCGCCTACCTACTTAACCTCGTCCTAAAGCGGTGAGTGGTTGGCAGAGAAGCAGAGAGAGCTACCAGACCCCATCATGGAAAATAGATTGGTGCTGTCCTGCCTCCCCAGGCTGGGGAAGAGACCCAGCTGGGGTGAGCTGGGACCACAGTCCCTTTGTGTCTGCTACCAGCTCTCTGCTCCTCACCCCACTGATATGTCCCCTTCTCTTGGCAGGGTCCCAAGCCCTGTTCTTATTAAAAAGTTCTCAGATGCCTCAAAAGCCTTCGTGAATATTGTGTCCTCACAGGCCTGCAGCAGCTCCACCTCTGCCCTGCGATGGGTGAGTAGCCAAGAGGCAGCCAGCCGTTTCAGCTCTGCCCAGGCTCTGCTGAGTGCTGGGGTCAAGGCTGCTACTGTAGAGTGGTGCTGGTTGCTTGACCTGAGGCCCTTATAGTGAAAGGGAGATATCTCTGTGGGGTAATGCTAATGCCCCTGCTGCTCCCTTGTCATAGGTCCTCTCTTGCCTGGCCACACTGCTACGGAAGCAAGACTTGGCAGCCTGGAGCTACCCCGTCACTCTGCAGGTCTATCATGGCTTGCTGAGCTTTTGTGTTCATACCAAGCCCAAGGTGAGAGCCCAGTGCTTCTGGCAAGAGATGATGCTGCTTTTGGGGTTTGTTTCTGGGAATGGCTGTACCCCCTGTGTCTGTAGTTTCTATTCACCTGGGTTCTTCTTCCCGCAGGTGCGGAAAGCAGCGCAGTACGGCGTGTGCTCTGTCCTGAGGGGCAGCGAGTTCATGTTTGGCGATGCAGCGCCTGAGCATCACCCTGCAGCACCCTCCACTGCCAAGTTCTGTGTGCAGGAGATTGAAAAAGCTGGAGGTGTGGGACACTGGAGCATGGGGTCTGTAGCTGAGTGTGGGGGGCCCTGTCACTGTGGGACAATAAGGACTGGTAGGGAAGAGGGGAGGTTGCAGCACACTGGATTGCTGGGGTGGTTATGAGATGTCTTTGGGGCACTTACGGTGTTTTGAAGCCTCCTCAGCCATTTCGTTGCTTTCCTGTTCCCAGAAATCAGGGGAGTATTTGCCCTGGTTCTGTGGTCAGCCCCACTGCTGTCATGGGGGCTTTGCCTTGGGCAGAGATTTGCTGTGGTGTGCCACAGGCTCAGAGGTTGCTCTGCTCTTATAGGTGCCAAGGAGGCCACCACCACCCTGCATGTCCTTGCCTTGCTGCGGGATGTGCTGCCCTGCTTCCCTGCAGCTGTGGTGAAGACCTGCTGTGAGACCTTGCTCCGAGTCATGACCCTCAGCCACGTGGTGAGTGTTCCCACTCCAGAGATGACAAGGGCAGACCCTTTCCCCATGGGCTACACTCGGAAAGGGATCAAATTCTCTCAGCTGTCAACTGGGAGCCTGGAAATGCAGGATGAAAATGGAGAAGAGCCCAGGACAGCTGGCTGGCCTGAGTGCTGTGGAAGAGGGAGGCAATGCAGATGGGGCATATTTGCAGCAGTGCAGGGCTTTCCAGGGCAGAACCCTCTTTGGGGTAAGGGGCTAGTAGGTTCAAAGCAGAGCACCTTCTCCTGACACCGTGTCTTTTGCAGCTGGTGACAGCATGTGCCATGCAAGCTTTCCACAGCCTCTTCAGCGCCCAGGCCAGCGTGGCCTGCCTGCCAGCTGAGCTCAATGCCCAGATCATCACTGTGAGTGTGGGGTACCAGCGTTGGGAGGGACAGAGCTGGCCATTGCACAGCACCCACCCACCTACCCAACCTTCTGCTTTTGCAGGCCCTCTATGACTATGTGCCCAGCACGAACGACTTGCAGCCATTGCTGACCTGGCTGTCCACCATGGAGAGGGCACACGTCAACCTGGGCAGGTGCAGATGGGGGCCATGGCTGGGCAAGGGGAGAGGTGGCTGCTTGGTCTCTAATCTGGCCTTTCTTTCCTCTCCAGGCTGCAGAAGGACCTGTGCTGGGCTCACCTGCCCCGGCTCTTCTCTGCTGCCATGAACTGCTTCCTCTCCCCACACTCCCAGGTGGTATCAGGAGCAGCACAGACCCTGGAGGTACTGCACCTGGACACCTCCCCACTTGGATGCCCTGGACCTTGTGGGGGGCACTGCCGTGGAACTTGGGTCTTGACAGGGAGTGGTATGGCCCTCTGTGCCTGTGAAGCTGGGGCTTCTGTGGTCCAACAGCTGTCTCATTTTTCTTGTTTTCCCTTGCAGACCCTCCTGAGTGAGTGCATTGCTCCCCACATGGAGGATGTGGGCACTGTGTCAGCATCTGCCCCAGCCCCGGCTGCCTACCTGTGCAAGATGTTCAGGTGAGGAGCAGTGATGTGGGAGGGGCTGGCCCCATGGGTCTGGCTGAGCTCTGATCAGCCTCTGCCCAGTCCTCAGTGGGGTCTGGCAGGCTTGGTGGGCACTCTGAATACTGCCAGTGTGACCATCTTCTTTCTCCTCCCCAGATCAGTGGAGGAAGGGCTGACATACCGTTTCCATGCAGCGTGGGGTGAAGTTCTGCGAGTGTTGGAGATGTTTTTTGAGACATGTGGGAAGCAGTGCCATCCCATCATGAGGAAGGTGAGCCAGGCTGGGAGGGCACAGATTAATCTATGGAGGCTGGTGAGGTGGCTGCACTGCTGTCCAGGCTGTGTTGCCCCCTCCAGCTGTGGAGCAAGGCCATGCTATTTGTTTTGCTGTGCTCTGTTGTCCATGTGTGGCCAGACAGTGCACAGCTTTAGGAAGCTCGGCACAGGGATGTGCAGAGCAGCTGGCATCCCTGGGCAGACTGAGTGATATGTGCCAGATGTATGCACATGGCTCTTCTGCGACTGTCCTGCTCTGTCCCCACAGTGTCTCCAGTCCTTGTGTGACCTGCGTCTCTCCCCACACTTTCCCTACACTGCTGAAGTGGACCAGGCAGTGGGGGCTGCTGTGAGCACCATGGGTCCCGAGGTGCTACTGGAAGCTGTGCCCCTGGAGATCAATGGCAAGGAGTGAGTGCAGTCATGGGGTAGCAGCTTTGCAGCTGTTGTGTTCCTATTCAATCCCCATGCAGTGCTGCAGGTGTGGCTGCTAAGCCTGCCTGTGGTCTGCTTCAGGGCTGGGTGAAAGTGCTCTGTGCCCAGAGGCTGATGTTTGCAGTGCCCCACACTCTCCTGACCCAAGCCTTTCCTCCCAGGGAGACGCTGGATTTCCCCCGCAGCTGGCTTCTGCCGGTGCTGCGGGACAACGTGCAGGGTGCGCGGCTTGGCTTCTTCACCAGCTACTTTTTGCCTTTGGCCGCCACCCTGAAAAGCAGAGGTGAGGAGAGCAGCATGTTGGGGGTCTCAGCAGTCCAGGATGTTCTCCCAGAGAATGCACCTCCCTTCCCTGCCCTGAGATGGAGCAAGGCTTTGCAATGTCTTCAGTTCCGCTCACCTTCTCTTTCTCTTCTGCAGCCGTGGAGTTTACACAGGCTGGGAAGAGTGTGGAGGCCAAGATCTATGACACACTGCAGTGGCAGGTAACAGGCAGTGCCTGGAAGCCCTAACATAGGGTACCCCTGGTACCTGGGCAAAGGCTATGGCCTCCCACCTTTTCCTTTGCCTTCTAGGTCTGGACTCTGCTGCCTGGCTTCTGCACCCGTCCCACAGATGTGGTGGGGGCCTTCAAGGGGCTGGCCCGCACGCTGGGCATGGCCATCAGCGAGCGCCCAGATCTCCGCCCCACTGTGTGCCAGGCCTTGCGCACCCTCATCCACAAAGGCTGCGAGACAGGTTGGGGGGAAACAGATCCTTGTGGTGGGTTCTTGTCACCTGTGGGAGGGGGAATGCTGATCTGTAGCCCCCTGTCATCCTTTCCCTAGATGCAGAGCAGGCAGAAGTGGGTCGCTTTGCCAAAAATTTCCTGCCCATCCTGTTCAACGTGTACAGCCAACCAGAGGAGGATGGGGGCACAAGTGCTCAGCGCCGCTCTGTGCTGGACACTGTCCGTGCTTACCTCACCATCACAGATCCTCAGGTGAGGGGCTTGTGAGGTACTGGGGGAAGCTGTCCTGGCTTTGGCCAGCATCTCCCAGCCAGACCTAGTCTGATGGGGCATTGGTGCAGGCCTGATTGAAGAGGACAGGAAGATAGGCTCTGACCAGACAGCAGCCCTTCCTGCCCTCATGGGCAGGGAGACCTTTCTGGCCCACAGTCTGGGATTTCCTAGCCTTGCAGTCACAGCAGGCCTGTCGTGCACAAGCTCTTCGTGAATTTGTCCAGGTCTTTTTGGACTCAGTGGTGCTTCTGGTCTCCACAAAGTCCTGTGGCAAGTTGTTTGCCAGATGGATTGCGAATTCTTGTAAAAGCGCTCAGTTCCATCAGTTCTGATCCTGCTCTCTGTGCCTGCCTTGCAGATGGTGTGTGGATTCCTAGAGAAAGCCAGTGCAAAGCTGACCAGTCCTGAGAGTTCTGAGTTCACCAGGTAATACCTGAGATCTGGTGCTAATGGGTAAAACTCCTGGCATGCTCCTGGTGAGCAGTACTAGGGCATTGTCCTGTGTGGGCTTTGCCACCATTGTGGACTTGATGTGACTCATAGCTGGTGTCCTGGCTCGGTTGCGATGTAATGCCACAGTTAACTGCAGCTGTGTGTCCTTCTCTGCTGCAGACTCTCCATCCTGGACCTGATAGTGGCGATGGCACCCTATGCTGATGAGCAGTCCCTGGACTCCCTGTACCGTACCATTCAGCCTTCCCTCCAGGTGAGTTGACCCCCAGCCCTGAGGGGTGCAGGGGCTGCAGTGAGGCACCTTCTGCTTGCTGCCAGCTTGGACGCTCACTCTAGGGACTGAACAGCTGCTGTAGGGGATAGATCTCTGCTGGGTAGTGCAGGGCCTTCTGACACCATAGGGAGAGGCTGCCTTGACAGTGGGAGATGTTGGCTGTCCCTGCAGAGCAAAGAGCGCAGCATGCAGAAGAAGGCATATCGTGTGCTGGAGGAGGTGTGTGCTGCTCCCCATGCTCCCTGCCAGGCCTTTGTCCGCTCCCATCTCCAGGACCTGCAGACAGCACTGCTGGACTCACTCAAGAGCGCAGCATCCCCGGCCAAGAGGGTGAGAACAAGGGCTGTGGTGGTGGTGATCAGCCATTGCTTGAAGGGAATGGATGGGGTGGGGATGGCAGGGATGACGAAGTATGTGTCCTTCCTGGGTGTACCAGTGTTGATCTGTTTCTTTTCCCAGCCTCGGCTGAAATGCCTGTTCCACATTGTAAAGCAGCTATCTGCAGAGCACGAGCCTTTTGTCACTGCCCTGGTCCCAGAGGTGAGCACACCCCTGGGAGGAACTGGCTGTTTCAGGCTGTGGTAGTGGCAGCAGTGGTGACATGCCTCTGTTCCTCCAGGTCATCCTATGCACCAAGGAGGTGTCAGTGGGGGCCCGCAAGAACGCCTTCATGCTGCTTGTGGAAATGGGGCATGCTTTCATCCGTTTTGGACCCACTCCTGAAGGTGAGCTTCTATTCTACTTGCTCAGCTCCACGGCTACTCCGGCCCCACGGGGGTCAGACCCATGCTGAGCATTCTGCTAACATGGTCCAGGGATGCAGCTGGACACAGAGCGAGTCAGGGCCTGAGTCATCCCCCTCTTGCAGAGGCTATGCAGCGGTTCCTGCTCCTGATCTACGTGGGGCTCACGGGCTCAGTCACCATGATCAGCTGCACTGTGCTGGCACTGACCCGCCTGTTCTTCGAGTTCAAAGGTGAGCAGGAGGGCTGGGGGGATGAGGCAGAGCCCTTCAGTGAAGGGGGGTGCTAGGAGGAAGCCATCTGTGGCTGAGTCTCACCATGGTTGCAGATCACCTGGAATTCAGTGTGGTGGAGCAGCTCCTGCAGAACATCTGCCTGTTGCTGGCCTCCCGCACGCGGGATGTCGTCAAGGCAGCCCTGGGATTCCTGAAGGTCACACTGCTGCTGGTGGACACCAAGCTCCTGGCCAAGCATGTCCAGACAATGGTGAGATCATGCACGGGGTGCCTCAAGGAGGGTGGTGGGGCAGAGCTGTGTCTGAATTGGATAGCCAGGAGCATCTCCAGCTGCACTCTGCCTGAGAGCAAAGGAAACAACCTTGATCTCAACAGCTGAGATGGCAGTGAGGAGGCCCTTCTCCTGAATCCTGGCATAGATGTGCCAGAAATGCCCCATGAACCAGCACTGCCAAGCATGGAGACTTCCCCATGGCCTTACCTGGGGCAGGCATGGAGAGATGGCAGTGGGGTGAACAAGCTGGCCATGCAGATAAAGGTTGGGAGGCTGGATCCCCAAGGCAGGAGTGCTTTGGTCTTGAGGATCTCTGTCCTGACAGCTGGAGGCTGTGGGGAACCTTTCAGATGACATGAGACGCCACTTCCGTATGAATCTGCGAAACCTCTTCATCAAGTTCATCCGCAAGTTCGGGTAGGCCAGGGTCTCCGAGGGTGGTGAGGGAGCTCTCTGGGAAGCCGTACAGGAGAAGGTGGGTACTGACTGCTCTCTGTGTGTTTCCTCAGCTTTGAGCTGGTGAAGGGGCTGCTGCCAGTCGAGTACCATAAGGTGCTGGTGAACATCCGCAAGGCGGAATCCCGGAGCCGCAAGCAGCGTGCCCTGAAGAAGGCAGCTGCAGATATGGAGGAGGAGGAGGCACCACCACCACAGCCCAGAGGAGACAGGTGAAGATGGGCTTGGGGTGAAGAAGGAGCAGCCCCCACAAGGGGCTTGGCACTGGATCTGCTCAGCTGGTGCTTCTAGAGTGATGCTGGAAACATCTCTGGGGCTGTGAAGCAGGCTCCACCCCTGGGCTTACTCCATTTTTCATCATCCTTTCCATCTTTTCACCAGTATGGAGGAGATCCTGGCTGACTCAGAGGATGAGGAGGAGGAAGAGGAGGGGCGGCATGGGAGCAAGGAGTGGAGGAAGCAAGCAAAGCAGAAAGGCCAGGCATGGCTCAAGGAAGGGGAAGATGATGAGCCCCTCAACTTCCTGGACCCCAATGTGTCCCAGAGGGTGCTGGGTAAGGAGTGGAGCTTCAGATGGGACTAGGGTGGGATGGCTGCAATGCACAGGGACTCTGGGGGTACAGCTGCCCCCAGAATTGGATCCTTCTCCAGGCCCTGAGCCATTTCTTCTCTGTGAGCAGCTACCAAGCCAGGCCCCAAGCGGTCCAGAGGAGTGAGCCACGATTTCCAGATGTCTGAGGACGGGCGCCTGATCATCCATGAAGAGGAGCTGGATGATGATGAAGCCAAAGGTACTACCTGGGCTGACAGGGGCCACTCTAGACTTTCTCTGGGTCTCTGAATGTTTTTCATCCTGCCACCTCTATGTGGCATCTTGGGGGGATGTGGGTGGAAGTGGCAGGAGTTGCTATGGCCTTGTGTCACACCCAGTGGTTCTCTTCTGGGCAGCTGCCCAGGGGAAGTAATTACCTACATCATCAGGAGGCTGCTGATTCAGCAGAGACACTCTGCTACTGCAACCCCCTCCAGGGGCTAGCACAGTACCAGGGCTCTCCTGTGCCCTCATCACACACTGACCTTCTTATCCTGTGCTATAGGAGCAGATGAAGAGATGGCAGATGTGCTGCAAGATGTGGGACTCCGCAGTGTGAGTATGGGGCTTGTGGTCCTGAGGAGATGCTGGGGGAACTTGGCCTTGCCAAACCACTGCCTGTGCCATGGCAGCTGCAGCTCTGCCCAAGAGGCCAGTGGGGACACCAGACAATTGCCAGCTGCTTGGAGGGGTGCAGGAAGTTGTCTGGGATAGGGATGTGCTGTCTGAAAAGTCTCTGGGTGCTAGAGGGAGGAAGCAGGAGGTTGGGGCCCGATGGGAGGGCAGAACTGTAAGTTCAAGCTAGCTGCAAGGTTCCTGCTGCCTTTTTCTGCAGAAGAAAAGCCAGAAACGTCGATTCAGAGAGGAGCCAGACGATGAGGAAGCTGAGGCTGGAACCTCTTCTCAGTATAGAGGTAAGTCCTGTGCCCAGTCTGGGGCTCCCCAGAACCGTGTACCCATCTTGCTGTGCTGCTGCAGTGCAGCTGAAGCAAAGATCACAGGATCACACACACTGGGTAAGATTGGAAGGGATCAGTGTGTCATCTGGTCCAACCTGCTTGCTCAAACAGTGTCATCCCAGAGCACATGTCCCATGATTGCATGCAGATGGTTCCTGAATATCTCCACTGTGGGAGGCTCTAGAATGCGTCTCTAGGCAGTCTGTTCCAGTGCACAGTCACACATAGCAAAGAAGTTCTTCTCATGTTCCTGTGCATCAGTTTCTGCCATTGCCTCTTGTCCTGTTGCCCAGCAACACCGAGCAGAGCCTGGTGCCATCCTCTTGACACCCTCCCAGCAGATACTTACAGACATTGATGAGTTCCCCTTTTAGATACCTCTTTTCAGGGCTGAACAGGCTTAGCTCTCTCAGCCTTTCCTCATAAGAGAAATGCTCCAGTTCCTTCATCATTTGCTGGACCAGCTCCATGAGCTCCATTGGTCTCTTGTGCTGAGGAGCCCAGAACTGGACACAACATTCTAGGTGCATCCTCACTAGGGGTGAGTTAGAGGGGCAGGATCCCTTTCCTTGACCTGCTGGCAATGTTCCTCCTAATGCAGGCTCTTAAACCACCTTGGCCACGAGGGCACTGCTGGCTCATGAACAACTTGTTTTCCACCAGGATCTTCAGGTCCTTCTCTGCAGAGCTGATTTCCAACAGGTTGGCCCCCTGGGGTCAGCTGGTGCCTGGGGTTATTCCTCCCCAGGTGCACTTGCCTTCATTAATTTCAGGCAGTTCTCTACACATCTCTCCAGAGGTTTTGCTTGTGGGAAGTGGCCACCCCTTCTGCTGTGCTGACACCAAGAGCTGAAGACAGAAACAGCTTCCACAGCCTAGAACTGAGCAAGGGGAGGCCTAAGACCCCTCTCCAACATACATTCTCTTTTCCAGCTGGAGGCTCTGGGATCCATCGGCCACTGAGCAAGGAGCCAGCCTTTGGTGCAGAGTATAGATCCAAGGTGAGGGTCCCATGGGGTTGCAGGATTTGTGTGCCGGGATGCTTGGACTTTGCTAGGGCAGGAAACGCCATTTGTTTTGGGAGTCTGGTCCAGTAACACCAAGGTTGGAAAGGATCTCTGCTCCAAGAGAAGCTGCAAACACTCAGTATCTCTGAACACTGCCAGCCTATTTCAAAGTTCCTATCCTATCCTTGCCATGGACAGTCCCTGCTCACTGCTTAAAGCAGGTGTCTGTAGCATCATGTTGATGGGAAATCAGCTCCCAGGGCAGTGCACTCACCTGGCACCCCACTGCAGCACAGTCTTTGGGATATCTGGGTGGCAGGGTTGCACTGGAATGGGATGTATGTGTCTTCCCTGGTGCTGCATTTTCTCCCATGTTGCTGTCTCCCACAGAAAGGTAAAGGTGATGTGAAGAAGAAGGGCCAACTTGACCCCTATGCCTACATCCCCCTGAACAGAGCTAAACTCAACAGAAGGTGAGGCTAACCAGAAAGGGCACAAGGGTGGGAACGGGTTTGATCCTGCTTTTTGTTAGGGTTTGGGAGCTCCCTGTCATCTGCTGTGCCACTCCTTGTGGTGTCTGGAGCAGCATCCCCATGCATTAGGTGTGCCCAGTGCCTGCACCAAACCTCTTCCTGCTCCTTGCTCCCTCCAGGAAGCGGGCGAAAATGCAGGGCCAGTTCAAAGGCTTGATGAAGGGAGCCCAGCGCGGGGCCAAGGCCGGCCGCCGGAACCGTCTCAAGTCCCAACGCTCCTGAGGACACTCAGTGCTTGACCTGCCCTTACCTGAGGACACAGCATCGTGTTAGTGAACAGCTGGGGGTCCTCTTGAAGGTGACCTCCATGTGTTTGAGACTCCCCAGGAAGACGCTTTGCTGTATTATGGACTGGTGGCTCTTCTGTGCCTGGAGAAAGATGCTGGGTTGCCTGGAGAGGCATGGGTGTAAGTGTGTGAGAGCAAGTAATATGTAAAGAATTATATATATTGATAAATACCCTCTGTTCTTACCCAGCCCAGATTCCTCCTCCCCTTCAGATCTTGCATAACTCTGCTGTGCCTCCTGTCCATGTGCAGTGGGTCCTTCTGCTGCAGCAGGGCTGCATCGTGCAGGGCTCACACCAGCATCAGCCTGGACCTGGAGCCAGAGCTCTCTTTCCCACACTGGGCTTGCTTGGAGGCTGCCAGAAGCAGCACTGTGGCCCAGAGCAGTGGGGCACATGTGCAGTAGGGCTGAGGCGTGGAGCTGGCCATAAAACAGAGCCAGAGAGGATGAAGTCCTTAGAACCAGCTTTCTTTAACAAACTCCTTGGCAGGCTCTTCTGCCCAAAACCATGGCCAGGGAATCTGTGCCATGTGGAAAGTATCTGCTATTTGGCCACTGGACACTTTTCCCATATCAGCCATGCCTGATGGCAGGCAGGAACAGTTTGCTGCAAATTTCTTCAGACTGGCTGGAAAACTGCTACAGCAAACCTCTGTGCCTTGCCATTTCTCTTATCTTTAAGAGCGGAGAGAAGCCGTTTGCTCTGGCCACTTCCTGCCAGCCAGACCTGAGCAGCACGAGTAATCCTGAACCTTTTTAGCTGCTCACCCCTGTCACACTGGCCTGAGCATCAAGGTTTTGCCCAGTTACTTCCACGCTGAGCACAAAAGATGATGTTTGGCCAAAGCCTGCTGACAAGAGTGAGGCTGAGGATAGTGGATACAGGTCCCATTGCTCACACTGCAAAGAACATGTGTTGGTGAATGTAGCTGGCTTTCCCTTCCTCTTCCATATTAAAAAGCCTTCAGTCCTTTGTAATTTCCTATTGTGGCAGCTTACATGCTGGAATTGCAACGCTTCTCAGTTCTCTAATAAGCTAAAGGGATTGTGCTTGTTCAGCCTCTTACTGCAGGCTTCTTTCTGGAGGCTGCAAATCCAGTTTTGTGGCTTTCTTATGCTTGCCTTTTTTTTTTGGTTGTTGTTGTTTTGTTTGGATTGTTTTTGTTTGTTTGGTTTTTTGTTTGGGTTTTTTTGTTTGTTTTGTTTTGGTTTTGTTTTTTGGGGTTTTTTTTTGGTTTTGTTTTTGTTTTTTTCCCCCAAGATCTTTTTAAAAGCCTGGGATGGAGGAGGAGCTCTTGTACTGATACTGGTCCTGCCTTGTCAGGAATGCTGTTCCTTTTGTTCTTTCCCACCCAGGGTGCTCAGTGGGACCCCTGAGCCCCAGGACCATGTTGAGGTGCTGCTGCTTGTGCTGCCAGAAGGGAGCTCACAGCCTGGCCTACAGGACAGGCTTCTCCAGCAGCACCTCATGACCAGGAGATACAGCCATCCTCCTCTGCTGCCTGCAGCCTGGGCCTGATGCCCTGCCTCCCCTGGGAGCAGGACAGGGGTAGACAGGCAGCAGTCACCTTCCCAGACACCAACACCTGTAACCTGTGGCTCAAGGCTCATCAGACTTGTCTTCTTGATTTCCCTTCTCTCCTTGGAGACAGGGCCTGGAGAAGGCTCCCAATTTATTTGGGAGCTCCAGCTTAATCTGTTCTTCATTTGCATGTTGTTGCTTAAATTAGTGCATGCCTGCATGGAACGGAAGAGGTTTATTAGAACAGAGGATGGTGTTCGCCTGAGCTGGAGTCCAGAGAACAGATTCTACTGCAACAACATCTTGTTAATCAGCTAATTAATCATGTAATGCAATGGAAACCCTCACCGAGGAGATGTCATCCTGCCTGAGAAGGCTGGCTGCAAGTCAAGCCTGTTCCCGACCAGCAGCTGCCCCTGGCAGGGAGCACAGCTACGTTTTGAGGGTCCTCAGGAGCCTGAGCACATCTCTGACATGGGGCAGGATGAGGGGTGGTGGGGGTTGTGCTTCCTACAGCTATCTGCTACAACAATTTTGCAGTTGCCCATGGAGAGGCACAAGCTGAGGACCAGGAGACATGCTTGGCTTTTGCTCCTCAAGCTGGGAGGTGGCTTGAAGGCTATTTCTTCACCCAGCAGACTCTTCAACCATGCAACTTCCACCCACAGTACCAGTATTGAGCTACACTTGAGCATGACATTGTCACAAAGGGTTCTTAACTCTTGCAGATACCAGCTTGAGGAGAGGCTGGCAGGACTAACAGGTTGCCCCCAGTGCTGTCTGGGACAGTTGCAAATGCCCACCCTGATTTTTAAAGCTTTAAATCAGGTACAAATGTGCGCCATGGGACTGTGCCCACCCAACATCCAGATGCACCACCCCATCCTCCAAGCACACTGCCGCATCTTTCAGGGTTCCCCCCGTTCAGAGTTGGGATTCCTTACACAGGTGCTGCAGGGAAGGGAAAACCCTCCTGGGGACAGCAGTGTAAGAGAAGCATTGGTGTTTAAGATGAAATGATTGGCAGCACGATAATTGTGTGGAGTTTAAAAATGCCAAGGGACCACTCCAGCTGAAATCTAGTCAATTAAAAAAAATATTACATTAATTCCTAGTCCCCTCAACACTCCAATCTAGAGCTTCAATTGTTTCTAAGTTGTCTTGCTGTAATTGCTACCTGAGCACTGTGGGTGCAGCAAGTGTGCAGTGCCACAGCAACCCTGGCTGTGAGCACGGCAGCTGCTTTCACCCACAAAGGGAAAAAAAGGGAATAAAACTGCTCGTCCAGTGTCTGTGTTCTCTATTTGTCCTTGATGAAGAACACTGATAAAAACCATTGAAGCCAAGATGGGAATTGCAGTTTATGGTGTAACTCGTGTTTGGAGCACTTGGTGCGGCCCCTGCAGGCTCGGGGTCCATCGGGCACAAGTGTGAGTTTCCTTGCAATGAAGTGGGTGCGGCACCCGCTCTGCTGCCGCGGTTCGGGTGTCGGGGTGCCCAGCACGGCGGGAGGCAGGGGCCAAGGCCCGCGCCGCCGGCCTACAACTCCCAGCAGGCCGCGCGCCGCACGGCTGGCCGTTCCCCCGCACCCGCCCCCTCGTGCGCGCGGATCGGCCGTTGCCCGTTCGAACCGGCCAATAGCGGTGGGGCGGTGCCGGCCGCAGCCAATGGCGTTGCGTAGCGCGAGCGGGGCGGGGCCGAGGGGGAGGTGCGGCGGGCCAATGGGCAGGCGGAGCGGCAGGTATGAGATGGCGGCGGGAGCACCGGCGTCTGCCCGCGGCAGGTAGGAGCGGGATCCCGGGCACCCCCTCGCCCCGTCCCGGCGGCTCGCTGTCCTTTGCCCCTCGCCGCCGTTTTACGGGTCGGGCACCCCGCACCAGCCGGCGGGCAGACGCCGGTCTGTGCGCGTCGGCCCGCCCACTGCGGCGCTGCCCGTGCGAGCCGCGCCGTCCCCGCTGCCGCGCCGCCCGCCGGTGCCCCGGCACCCTAACGGAGCTGTCGGCCTCAGTGTTCCGGCGGCTCCGGGGCTCGGTCGAGCCGCCGCGCAATCCCGCGGGGGTCACGGCGGTACCCCGTGTCCCCGCGATGCTCGTGTCCCGGGGCTGCGCAGCGGGGGAGCGCTCCCCGCAGCATCCCGGTGCTGCATTGCGGGAAAGCGCCGCCCGCTCCTGTGCAAGGGGAGCGATCCCGCCCCGGGAGCTGACAGGGCGCCGTGCCCGCCGTGCAGCTCTGCCCGGCCGCCTCGCTCCTGCCGCCGCAGAGCCGGCGCCGAGCGCTTGGCAGTTGCGGGCTTTGGAAGGGTGATGGCACTATATAGATTTGCTTCGCATCCGGCCCTCTTTCTCCTTTGCTTTGTCCGCACTACACGCGTTATTTCCAAACACACGAGCAATGTCAGCTTCACGTAATTCACCTTCAGCTCATACTTTTGTATGCATCACCATTCTGTTACTGCTGCAATAAAATACCAAGGACTGCACGAGCACCTTGCAGGAACACTGTTGGATGTCTGTTAAAAGGCTGCAGTACCTTTTTTTTTTTTTTTTCCCTCTCGTTTTTTTCTCCTCCTGTACATGTGGTGTGTAGCTGCAAACTGAGCATCCTCTGAGTGGTAATTCTTGCGGATAAATAAATACTGTTGAGTGCTGATGTCTCATACTCAGCCTGATTCACAGTGGTGCCATCCTGTTCACTGCTGAGTGGGACCCTTTCCCGATGGCACTTGCTCTGCTTATCTGGGCCACTGCTGTGGTGCCTGCGTTGGGGCAGAGCATTGCCCTGGAAGGAGGGATGAAGAGATGGTGCTCATTGCAGTGTATTTGGGCAGGGAATGCCTAAAATGCTAGACCTGGTAGAGCGATCTGTATGCTCTGTACAGCTGATACTTAAAATGCCCTTTTGGATAAAGCATTTTTAACATGGCCGGCATCAGCCTAAATGACTAGATTTGATTTTTTTCTAGGTTGGCAGTTGTCCTTAGGATGTATTCCCCCGCTCTTTGTCCCCCACCCTCCGCAAACGATTATGTTAACGCAGAGCCTGAAGTACAAGTCTTCCTCCAGCACTGCCTGTCACCCACAGGTAGCGCTAGAAAATCGATCTCTTGCTTTGCTGGTCTATCCCTACACAGGCTACAAAGCTTGCCTTTTTTAATGCTTCTACCTCTGTTTCTTCTCATCTGGAGACAAGTGCAAGTTAGCTAGTAAAGCTTGCATGCTGTCCGTATAATATTATAGCATGCTGACTTTCAGGACTGGAATTAAAAGCTGGTTGTCCTAAACTCCTTATCAAATGTTACTGAACACGACAAAAATTATTTGTGTGGGTCTTTCTCTTCTTCTGTTTGTGGTCTCTCTAACCTCTTCCTGGTTCTTCATAACAGAAAAATTGCAGTGTGCCAGAGTGCTCAATTTCAAAAGAGAAACATCTGTCTGTTTAATTAATGCATTTAATGTCCTACTCAAGCAGTGCCTAAACGCTTTGCCAGGCACTCATGTCGGCCATTTGATATGGCAGGGATGGGATGAGCAGAAGGGAAAAAGCAATGGGTCTGGAAAAAGCCGTGAAGCATCTTTCTAAAATGGCTTGATAGAGTGGCACTGCACAACCGGACATCAAGAGCTCGCATCATAAATGGGTTGTGAAACGCCTTTCACAGTTGCTATCTGTGTTTTACTGATAATAGGAAAATGTTCACTGCAAACATGACTTGATGGCAAAAAAATCAAAGTGACTTGCTGAGGGTCAGGCAGAAAAAATGGTTGATTTCAGAGTTAAAGCCAAGTCTGAACACATGGCCACTTTTCTCTGAAGACAGCCTGGGAGCTGGGGACAATCTTACTCACACATTCCCTTTTCCACAGCCCTCATGAGAATCTTTGAGACCTAGATTTGTGTTTGACACCATACTCAGTCCAAGTCTTGTGAGGTATGCATCTGAACCGAACTCAAGGCCATGTTGTATTTCCAGTATTTTTATATGTTTGCATGTAACACCCTGTCCTGTTCCCATCCAGGGTAGGATGGGCTTTGACAACAGGATCCTTGTTCTGCTACACTTCAGTTTATTGTCTGTTTGTGTGAAGGGGGAACATTGCTTCCCACATAGCCCAAAGCAGCGTCTGGGTCTCCTTGCCAGCCTGGTTGTTCCCTTGTTGCTGTGTGCACATTTACATGCCTATGAAAATGTCACAGAGCTTCGTTATCACTCCTTTAAAGGTGCTGGGCATTTAGTTCAGTCTGAAATTGAAGCACTGAGTGCTAGACACTGCTGGGAAATCAAATGCCTTGTCCTAAAGGTCAGAAGTCCTCAGTGTGTGTTGATTTAGTAAGTGACATGAACAGATGGGAAGGAGATAGGCAGCATGGAAATGCTGGCTAATGTCAAATGGTTGCACTGAAGTCAAGTCCATCTTGGAAATACTGTCCCTCTGTGTGTTGGGTTGGGCTCCTGGTCACAGCTGAGGCCTGATATTTTCCAGTTGTTTTGGACCTGGCTCGTTCTATAGGATCTCATTTTCAGTTGCCCTTCAGCTGGAGGCAGGAGCGGAGAGCCAAGGCTCTTTCCTTGCCCTGCACTTTGCTGGGTTCAGGCACAGCCCTGCTGTGCTGCTGCTGTGCAGGCTGTTAGCAAACCTGCACGGTGATCCTAGGGACTGACACCACGGGGTCCTGTGTTCCCAACTCACAGGGAGTCTTGGAATCAGCATGGGCAGAGAAATGGGAGGAAATGTGGCCGCTTGGTGGGATAAATAGGCTGAAGCTTTTCAAAGCTTCACAGGTCTGGTGTGTCCCTGGCCTCTCATCCTGGTAATGCATTACACTTACCGTGGGGTCTGACAAGAGCATTGGGCCCTTTGCTCCGAAGTGCAGAACCCTCATTCCTTGACTCCTGGCCTTTCTCACCTCTGCAGTAGGTAATTGCAATTAAGCCATCTAGAGTTTCCTCATAAATTTTATTTTCAGAAACTATAGATAGCAGGGAATGTGATAAGCTGCTTAATTATTGCCTGCCAGCTGGCTTACAGGAACTTTTAATGTGTTTGCTTTTGGCCTATAAAGCTCTAATAATTTGGACTCCAGCCAAAACATCCTTTCTTCTTGAACGGTAATGTGGCAGCTTGGATTTTCAGAGGCAGAAATTTCTCAGGGGAAATGGCATTAGTTTTCCTTTTTGTTTTTCTGGAGCTCATACTCAAGGTTGAAACATAGCTTTATGGTTTGGGACTTCCATATGGGCATTCCTACAGCGCTGCTTGCAGGCCATCTTACAGCAGGAGTCATGCATGCTGTGGCTCTCTGTGCCTTGGAGAGCAGGAGAGGCTTTTACAGAACATTCTCACAAGCTCTTGGGGGTTTCTGGAGCTCTCCTCACGCACATGCCACTCTTCATTCTCTTGAGTGGCCCCTGGAGCATGTATAAATATATCACAGTTCCCTGGGCTCTGCAGTGAAACAGAGCTGATCCAGACAGAGATGAACTGTCAGGTGGGATGGGAAGAGAAGCTGCACCTCACCAGAGTTGCATAAAGTGACACTATGGGTTATTGTCATATGAATTCTGGTATCTGTGTACACTATTCCAGTTTTTGACATCCTAGCCTGCCCAGATCCCCTTCAAAAGCCCTAGGCCCCCATACTGCTCAGTTTGGTGAGTTAATTGGGCTGCTTTGTGTATCTCTGTCTCTCTGGTGCCACATGCTGTGCTGCTCTGTGGCAGGCCCAGCCTGTTTATCTGTGTGCCTCGGCAGCCCTGACCAGATGTCACCAGCTTATTTAAATGCTGGCATGCATCCAGGTGTTCCTCATCACAATTCCAGCTTGTAAGAGTTTACACATCTGGAGCAAGGGATATGGCCTCTGACATACTCAGTGGTGTCTGCAGAGGATTGCTGATGAGGAGGGATTTGAAGTGCTATCATCCTTTGCAAACACCACTGTGATACAAAACACAGATGCAAGGATGCAGCTTGCTCACTGCATCTCTGGATCGTTGTGGAATTACAGAAGTGTAGTGAACAAAAACCAAGAGCTGCAACTCCTGGATGCCTTTGTCCTCCGTATTTGCCAGGCTGTGACTACAAAATGTCACTAACACTACTGTGAGGTCCTGACCCAGGTCTCAGTATCCTCTCAGTCCAGAAAAAGCAACTACAGTCAAGCAAACCTGTGAGTGCTGCAGCACACTGTACTCTAATTGTGGTGCTTTGCTCAAGCATTAGTCTACCAGCTGATGGTGGGATGGGATTCCCAAATGTGTTCTGAGCACCAGCTGGTGCTACCAATTTTGGGTATCATCCTGTGGGAGGGCTGGAGGAAAACATCCGTCCTGCCTTGCTGGGTTGCTCTGAGTTCCCAGACTGGTTGCTACAATAGCTTGTTAACTTTGCTGTGTTGTTTTTGTGTAATTGCTTGATTTTTTCATGTCAGAAGTAAACCTGATTGTTATGGGTTGCTGTTTATATATGGTAGTTCTGCTCTGACCTGGACACTAGCTTGGAGCTACTGGACTGAGAAACATCTAGATGGTATGTCTTTGCTGGCCTCTGAACTCTATTTCATCCTGCCTCTGAAGGAAACCCTTGGATTCTTACCTTCAAGAGTAAGGGTGATAATCAGAGGTGCATGCAGCAATTTTGGACTGCTAGAGGCCAAGGAGGTATAAGTAGGACTGGGCCGTGCCTGTTACTGACTTCCACCCAGTACATTCAACATGGGGAAATAAAGAGGATAAAGACATTTTGAAATGAGAAAAGCAAGGGAATGCTATTCTTGGCAACTGGAAAGTACCCACCAGCACACTGGGGATACAGCACACAGATGTTTGGCGGGAAATGGCTGTGGACATTCCTCTTGATGTGCCACACAGTGCCCTGTGGCACTGCCAAGCTTCTCCAGCTCCCAGACACTGCTGGCTTGTCTCTGCCTTACCAGCAGCTCCCAGCCAGTGCGTGGAGCTCAGCTCTTGCCTCCTCAGCCCCATGTCCCAGCTGTCTCTGCCTGATAGCTTTCAAACCAGCTCCTTTATGCTCAGTCCCATGTCCCCCCTTGTGCAAAAGCTGGATTTTTTCTAAACATCTGCACTGTGACCTGATTTTTTTTCCTGTCCTTCCTTGCCCTCCTTTTTAATAGTGTCTACAGAAAAGCTGGCAGAGTTCAGTTATATCAGTCATGCTGACTGATAGTGCTGCCTCTTCTCTTGGGATTCCTTCTCTTTTCTGTCCCTCCAGCATTCATTTCAGATTTAGCTATCAGCCCTCTAAAGACAGGGTATTGCCTTTGTTCTGTTTGTACAGCACGGAGCACAGCGGAGTCCCCAGCTGTGACCGAGGTTCCCAGTGCCACTGTGATAAAAGTGAGCAGATCAGTAACGAGGAGAGGCAGCTGCTGCCATCTAAAAAGATTCAGTTTTGGTGCTGGTTTCAGTGAAATCAGGATTGGATCTAAGGCTGTTCTTCCATAGCTTCTCCCAGTAGGAGTTTATATTAAAATAGAGACACAAATGAATTGAAAGTCATGAGAATCAGAGCAGCATTCCTATTTAACACTGTTCGACTGTGTTAATCTGATCTTAAGGCAGACCTATGAGCTTGCTGATCTTTAATGTAAAATTACTGGATTTCTGATGGTAGCTGCCTTTCTGCATTTTTTACAGGCTCTTGGGTAGTCAGCTGAGCCATCACAGAGTGTGGGAGCCCCTGGACCTGGGGAGGTGGCGCTGGGAAGGAGACTTGATGAGGAGCAATGCAGTGAACGTGCAGTTCCTCTCTAAGGCATCCCTTGGTTCTTTCCCCCCAGCACTAGAAGGCATCTGGATGCTCTGATGTTGTGATGGCTGATTGAAGTACTGCTTGATTGACTTTAAAATATTCCAGTGGCTATTATTAAAAATATCACAAAGAATTCACTCAGGTCAAACTTGAGAAATTTCATGCTGAAATGCAAATTTCTTGATGTTTCACATATATCAAGCTGTCTTGCTGCTGCTGTTTTCTTTGACGCTGGTAATATATTGCATTTTCATTTTCTTCCAAGGCACAGACCCCCACCCCTCCCAACCCTTTTATCTTTTCAGATAGGTCCATCTCCGCCAGGTTCACATCACAGATGTGTAGCCAATGTTGCCAAGATCTACTCTGAGTCCTTTGCTGACACAGAATTTGAATTCATAGATGATAGCAGTGACATGGATAACCAATATATCTGGTTTCCAAAAGGTGGCCAGGAGTTGCATTAGTTCCAGGTTGTTGAGCACAGGCCACATAACAGCAGCTTTCTTAGCCAGCCCCTTGCTGTTTAAATTGTGTATTATTATCTGGTTCTCATAACCAAAAGGCTGAATCACTCTGTGTAAGGTATTTAAATGTGAAGAAAGCAAAGCAAAAATTAAAAAGGCAGTGTTATCTCATAAGGCTTACTTTTGTCAAGGCTTAAGGGAGTAGGCAAGGATTGACACCCACTGTGCCACTGTGCTGTGCACTGTGTACTCTTCACAAAAGGGCTCTGCCCCTGAAGACCTTATGAGTATAACCCCGGGCAAAAATTACTGCATGTTTTTCTTGACATTTTCAGAGGCTTATCAGTCATCCTGTGAAAAGTTAGGGTGCCAAGTCTGAGGCCTGAATGTGATCTTTGTTACACCATCTTACAAGAATGTCAGTCTGAAGTACAGGCCTCAAAGCAACTTTAACTGTGGAGTCACTTCTAATGTCTCTGCAGTCCATTCCCATTAGACTAATTTATTTTTTTATTCTTTTTTAATCTAGGAAATAATTTGTCTTCTAGTCCTTTTGTACTTAAAATGGTTCCATATAATTCCACTATGGTTCTTTCATCTCTTTGCAAAATCTGGGATGACTCCTATCTGGCTCTGGAAATACTGTCTTCAGACATCCGCATTAATTGATTCCTTACTCTGGCACAACATAGGGAACAATGCTACTTCTCCCTCCCTGGGGAAATCCGAGCCCATGTGCATCTGTCCCATGTCCCTTTGTGCTTAGCCAGGCAGAGAATTGTTCGTGTTTTGTGTTCTTCAGCACTGCCTGCTTATCCCCCTGCTCTTAGTATTTGGTAGCAGCCTGGCTGTTTCTTATAATATAAAGATTTTGTTATTATAGAGAGATTTTCTTCTATTATCTGCCTTATTTTCAGAAGCTCTTTAATCCTTTTACTCCTGTACGGTAAAACTTGTCTACTCTGGTGTGTCTGAAGCGTAGCGCTTCAGTGATGACATGCAGTGTGAAAAATGGCACTGGAGATGGATTTTGCCCACTGAATTAGACACATCAGGCTCCTCTGAAATCTTTATCTTTCAGTATATCCGTTTTCCCAGCTAGACAAACACAGCTGATTCCTTGCCCCAAAGGTACCTCTTCCTTTTCTTTCCTGCCTTCTGTTCTCCTTATGCTCTATTTCATGTTTCTTGAACCTTTCTTCTGTCACATATGTGGACTTAGAACAATGTCAAATCTGTGAAAGCCACTAAACCAGCTCCATCTCACCTATCCAGACACAAGCTTGCTGCCACATGAAGTAATCTGCCTGCTTGCAGAGCTCTTGCACCACAGGTTTGATCACCAGGTTTTGGCAGTTAAAGTCTCATTTTTGTCCTAGTTTCCAAGGCATTTCCCTGGCCTGGATCTAGTTACCTTAGGGATTAATTGATCCATCATGATTTTGACCTCCTGCACCATCCACTCCCCATGAAATGATGGGGCTGTCATGCCTGAAGCAAAAACGCTGTGTGTGACAGACAGCTTTCTTTGTGACTTGGCTGGGATCACAGGCTTTGCCTCTGAAGGATACTAGAATGGCAAGAATCTCAGCACAATATAGGACCCTTTTTTTTTAATCTGCTGTCTTAATCACAACCCTATTAGAACAAGGTTTTATTATTCATTGGGATTTGATTATATTCATGAGACTGAAGAGGAAGCTATTTATTCCTTTATTTTATTGTCTTTTGACGTGTCGTAAAGCAATCTGAGATCACAGCATATAGAAAATATAACTCTGTAATTGCAAGCAAGGCAAAAAAAAGGCAATAAACTCCATGAATACATGTTTGTCTCCCCTTTGCTGCTGTTATATAAACTGTGAGTGTAGGTAGAGTACATCCATCTCTCTTTTTTAACAGGAAAACAGCAGATGGGGCACATGGCTCTTTCTGAAGGTTATGGTGTGTGCAGCAGTGAGGATTGGCAGGGTTATTGTGTGTAAAGCCAGTGGGGGCTTTATCTTCGCTCAGAAATAGGGGTTTGCTTCACATTTCCATTTTGATTAGCAATAATGATACAAAAGCAAATTTTCTGCGCAAGGAAGAGCTGCTAATAAAGTGACCTTTCAAAATTAAGTAGCTCATTGAAGTGCCATATCACAATAAGCGTATACAAGGCTGGTCCCAGCTGCAGCAGGCAGGGAAACTGGACGGGAATCCAGAGAAACGTGGAACAGGAATCCTGAAGTGGATGAATGGCACATGGTTGCACAGTAATGGTAGCAGGGAGCAATGGCCAGGTGCTGTTTCCTGCTCCGAGGGGCTGATCTACCGTGCTTTGTCTTTGAAAGGATCTGAAAGTGTGAAAGGCAGGCGCAGAGAGTTTCCAGCAAGGTTTCTGGGCATGGGGTTGTGCAGTTAAGGGACTTGGCTATTATCCTGCCAGTACTGTAACATCGGTTGTGCTTGGATGCTGTTGGGAATGTGTTTGCATGGCTTTACTCATGGTAAACACAGGGTAGACTTGGATCTATTTTGTGGATTCCTCTTGGATACAGGTGGAAAGCACTTAATACCACGCTGGTCCTAATTCAAAACCCTGGTTTCTATGTAGGAATTATTTGCAGTTAAACTCCAGCTACGCAGCCTTTGGCAAGAGACATGAATCAATTTGTCCAGCTTTTCTTTTCTGTTTTGTCCCTGTGTGAAGGCTGATGCCCAGTGTGTGCCAAGGGGGCCTTTCAGACCCAATAATGCGCCCTTGTGTCTCGTAGCATGCGTGGAATTTGCATAGGCTGTGCTGGGACAGGCAGGTTTCTTTTGTTGCTGGAAACAAGGAGCAAGTTCTTTTCCCTGTCTCTGCTTCCTAATGCCTCTTCAAAAGCTCTCAGCACTCATGTAAGAAATTTACTTTTTTCTATTTATTTTTACATTAAATGTTGTTGGACTTTGTGCGACTTGTAACACAGGCTGCGCAGAGAAGTCATATCAGTCAGTGCTAGTTGACAAAATGGTTTAATTTTCTTTCTGTGAATCTAGATATCTAATTGTCAGAGGGAAGAGATAATCTGTGATGCTTGATGTAGCTGCTGCAAAGTATTTGCATATCTTCTCTGTGGGGAAACAAAACTGCTAGTGAGTGAATAACAGTGCACGGATCATTGCAGGCAGGGTCACTGGGCCTATACACTTGCTATTAACCCTTCTCAGGATCTGTATTGCCACAGAATGAGTTGTCATGGGTTTCAGGCAAAGGGCTTGCTCCCCATTGTGGGCAGAGCTGGCACTTGTTTGTGCATGGTAGCCCTATGCGATGAAATGCGAATATGATCAGATCAATTGGCAGTTGCTTTTTGGCAGCTGATAGAAAATTGTTGCATTTTGGTCTTGATTTATTGCAGATAACAAACTGCTGAAAAACAGGCTGGGAGGTGCTCAGCAAAATATGGCCCCAATTTGGAGTCAGCAGTGTGTTTGCTAGGCCACTGAGCCAGGCAGCTGGGAGCCTTTAAGAGCTTTCTAAAATTTTAGATGACCTGGCAGATTGCCTTGCAGTCTGCCTTGCAGACCTTCTTCCTCTCCATCCTCTTGAAGGCATCTTTGGCATCCACGGAGAGCAGTGTAAAGGGGAAGGGGTTTGGTATGGATTCTCACGATTCGAGACTTGCTGAGAGCCTCATTTCCTCTTGTTTCAGCAAGTATCTTTCTTCTTGTGGAGCCTGAGTCCCAGCTTCTGTTCTGTTATTCTGATCACACATCCTGGAAATCCTGGGGGTAGACTTTCAGGTCAAAAACGTAGAGCAGTAGCTCAGAAAACTGTTGGGTTCACAGATAATTGCAGGGTGGGCTGGAGTTCATATGACTTGCCAGTATGTGCTTTGATGTTCTCCTGTCGTGAGCTGCTGTCAGTTTACATCAGGACAGGAAGTTGCTGATGTCTCTGAAGTAGCAGTGAAATGTTCTGTTTGTTGAGCCAATGGACGTGAGGTTCAGTGGGCTGCAGACACTTTTGGTGGCAGCTGTGTTGGGCAGTGAGCAGCGATGCCCAGCATGGTCTGAACACAATGGCATTGCCTCCACCCTTCAGCAGGGAGGAGAGAATGAACAAGGTGCTCCAGTCTTCTGTAGAAAAGCCTGTTTTGAAGGGAAAGCCTTTATGGGCTTGGGGGTGTTCAGCAGAGCACTTGCTGCCCCACATCTGTATCTAAGGGACTGAGGTGATCCCTGGTGCATAAACACAGCATCCCTATTAACTGTGCACTTGGCAACTGCTCTTGGAAAATGGTGTCCAGTGAGAGCTCACAGCTGAGGATGGAGGTAGAAAGAGTGGAAAGTATTATACAAGAACTAAGAATGATTATAGGATCGGGGAATGGGCAAACACACGCAGTACATGCAAGCTGAGTGGGTGGGCATCCTCTTTCCAGAGCCCTGGAAGAACTGGCACATCCATTCCCAGAGCCAGGCAGTCACAGCTGAGTATGAAATCAAGACAGTAGCTCATGACTGGAGAATAAGGACACTAATCTTCACCTTTGAGTAAAAGAGTGGTGAGAGAAGCAAGCTGGGCAACTCTGGCCTGTGAGCTCGACTTAAGAAACATGAAAATGTTTGAAACAGTGGTGGGAAGATGGTAATGGAAGACCTAGAGGGAGATGGAAATTGAGATAAAAGTTAAGTATGAGCATTAAGAGTGCTGATTAACATTAGATACCTCTTTGATAGCTCTTTGATTTGACTTTCAATGTGGTAAATGTACCTATCCTCTGATAGGGTTATGTACCTGTTCGAAATAACTCTTAGCAGAGCAGTGTCTTGGATGCATTCCTTTTCCCATGCCACTTGAAAAGCTATGAAATGAAGAAAGTAGGTGTCAGTAGAGAATAGGGAGGTCAGATAAAGGGCATGAAGGGATGGCAAAGAGGTAAGGGAGGGATGAGCTGAAAAGGGATGATCTAGGTGAAAAGTTAGTAGGGGTTCCTCAAGGACTGATCTTGCATGGCTCATGACAATGGGTTCTCACTTGCTCCAGGCTCAGAGTGTGGAGCTGGCAGAGAGCAGTAACCAAAGTGTTGGCAGCATGTCACCTGAGAGCATTTCACCACACCCACAGCAAAACTGAGGGTTCAGTGTTACACACATTTATGACCTTAAAAACAAAGTCCCAGGACATGAGAACTATCTATTTGTTGATAGAAAAGTAGGTATGACAGAATGACAATGGGAACTGATGAGCATAAGCTGGCCATGAATAAATTTAGATTGCTTTTCAGACTTTCAGGCCACTGGGAGTGAACTTCTGGGGAGGAAGAGAGATTAGACCAAACTTATTTATGACCTAGAGCAATAAGTTAATGTAAAATATTTGGTGTCATCTCTGCCAGAGCTACTACGGTGTAGATACAGTGAAACAAGTAGTAGAGATGTAGATGTAGTGGAAGTTTTCATTGGGTATTGCCATGTGTTGTCTGTGTCATCAACACGCTGTGGAGTGCTAGTCTTAGGTTGTGTTGTACAAACAGTCCAGAAATTATTTTGCTCCGTAGGGAAATGTAACTGTGCTGTGCTGAACACTCACCAAAGTCAGACAGTGCTGTTGGTGTAGACTGGTAGGTCCTGTGTCAGCAGATGTCTCCTTCAGGGCAGACCAGCTGGCTGTAAAAACCAAAGTGATGAGGAGTTACTGTATTTTTTTTTCCTCTTTCCTTTTTTTCAGTGATGCCATCTGCAATTTTGTGATCTGCAATGACTCCTCCCTCCGCAGCCAGCCCATCATCTTCAATCCTGACTTCTTTGTGGAAAAGCTGCGCCATGAAAAACCAGAGGTGTTCACAGAGCTGGTTGTCAGCAACATCACCAGGCTCATTGATTTGCCTGGGGCAGAGCTGGCCCAGTTAATGGGAGAGGAGGACCCAAAGCTGCCTGGGGCAAACACCACAGCCTCTGGATTTTTTCGTTCTCTGATATCTCTGAAGCGCAAGGGTGAGTATGGATGCCATGAAGCCTGGTGCCCACCTTTAGGCTGATGCTGTCATCATTTGTTACACTTAGTTTACAAAACTTTCAGCCTGTAGTTATGAGCTCATTGGAATGCTTAATACTACAGTTTCATAATCTCTGGGGCTGCTACCTCTAGAAAGGAGCAAAGCAGGCCAGGAAACTGATCCTGGAAATGCCCTGCACTTTGAAAATACCCTTCTTCTGGGATTATTGCTGTGGGGTATGTCAGGCTGGCTTCAGTGGGTCAGCTGCCCACTGTGCAGCTCAGAAATCTGTAAGCATCTTCCATCCAAATGCTAGTGCTGCTCTGATCCATGTCCCAGTCCAGTGAATCAGTGACAAAGCTCTGCAAACTGACTGATGAAGCCCAGTTTCAATTCTGGGGGGTGACATATCTCTCTTTCTTTCTTACACAAGCATTCTACTGGAGTTTTCTTCTGCTAAACTGACTATTCTTACGTCTCTCAAGTTCAGCTGTCTTGGTTGTGAAACATTAGCCCCGGGCCTTTCACAGAAGTCTTCTTTTCAGTGTGGTTTTGTTCAGATCCTTTCCTCTTCAATGGCTGGCATTTACCACTCTGTTTTGTTGAAACTGAAAGCATGTTCTAGGTGTGTGTGTGTGTCTTCTCCCACCTTTGCCCACACTCAAGGGGTGCCTGGTTCTCCTGGTAAGTTCAGTTAAACCTTCTCATTCATCTAGACAGAAGCAGCCTCCATCTGGGCCTCTCACATTCCTCCTCAGCTCTGGTTTCCCAGCTTAGACTGGCTGGCTGCTGGCAGAGAAGCTGTGAGCTGCCTTCAGATGTTGGCAGCCTGAGGTTGAACACTTCTGATTAGTCTTCCCCTTCCTTTGAGCAGTTCTGCTGTTGTATCTCAGAGAAGGGAGCTATTGCTATGGAGTAGTTTGACTACAGCTTTTTTCTGTCTTCAACCATTATATAATTTCTCTATGTGTTTCTGATTCTACCAAGCCTATTCCTCCATTGTGTTTCATAAGGACAAGCTTTGCGGCCCCATGGATCAGGCAGAATTTTCTGGTGGCAATTTCAGCCCTCCACTTCTGACTTCTTCCATCTGACCCAGCAAGAATCCTGGTACATAGACTCACCCTAGGAAAATAAAAGACTTCAAATCATGTCTTTTAGCATCCTCAGATGGGAATTACTTAATATTGCCATTACTTATTTTGCTGCTCCATTATAACAGGTCTTTGTGCTGCCCCTAAACCGCAGTTAGACTGTGCCCATACCTATTATTGCTTCTGCCTCTTCCCAGGAGTAGCAGGACACCTTAAATTCAAGCACTTGCCCCTTGACAAACAGAAGTGAGTAACCAAACTGAAAATGTTTTCTTATTGTGTATGGAAATGTTCTTGTCAAAACCTTCCAGCAGGGGCTGGTGAGCCTTCTCCAGCTCAATTTTTTTATTAAAGTATCTGTACTCTGTGGGAACGCTGCTCTTATCAGACCTGACGTCTCCTGCTAGCTCTCTCCCCCAAGAGCTCTGCCTTCCCCCATTCAGATGTCTCCATGGCCGTGTGTCACTACAGCTAGCAGATGTTTCCAAGTCTGCTGGCTGCACTCCCAGGCTGCAACGGCAGTGTCTCCCAGCATTGACAGGCACTGTCTGTGAACTCCTTGGCCAAACTCTGAGAAAAAGAACTTTGTGCCTACAGAGAAAATCAGTTTCATGTACTGTGTGTTTCATCTTGGAGCTATCATTTGTTTTTCTTCATGTTATAGACCAGCTAGAACAAACAAGTTTTATTTCTTCAAAGCCAGAGGCCAAGGACCATGAAGCTCAGACCTGATCAAACTGCAAATACTTAAAACTTCTTTGAGCATCAGGAAACTCAGTCTCATGCTGCTGCTTAGTTTCAGAAACAGTAATACAATAACATCTAAGCCTCTGTAATGCAGCATCCATTCTACAGACACGTCTTTCAAGTTTCTTTGAGAATCAAATTCACATTCAGATACCAGCTTCTGACTTCAAAACTAAATCGAATTTGTCAGGCCCTGCATGTCTCAAGAAGATGTATTTTCCTCTTCTATTCCTGGCCACTGTTGATTCTATCTGTTGAATGTCTAATGAGTTTTGTTTTCTTCAAGGACATGAATCTTTTGCCGATCATTCTCTCCCTTTGCACTCAAACCTTTCAGATCTTTCGTGTGGATCAAGAGCTGGCATTGCTCTCCTTTCTCTTGCAAGACTGAAGCAAGCACTTTATCAGAGTGAGGTCAGAAAGTTCTTGATTTAACAGGAGGCTGGAGTTCCTGGTGGCTTCCCATGTATTTCAGAAGTCCTGGAAGAAAGCAGAACATTCTTCAGGCAGAATAAATTTAGTTACACAGGATAGCTGCTAGAGAAGTGCATAGGGTTAACCAGGTCTGTCCCACTTGCTGTGAGCATCAACACCACAGAGCAGTAAGATCTGTAGTACAAGAGACCAAAAGCAAGCAAAATCAAAATGACATAGGGGTGGGGGAGAGAAAGCAAGAGAAAGCTTGTGGGGGAGATAACTTTTATCAGACCAGTGCATCGCTTGGATTGCTGGGCTATCAGCTGTAGCAGTAAGGAGAGAAACCTTCAGTGGAAATGGTGCAAACGTCCGGCCTGCCCTCAGAAGTGACCCATGTTCCTGGCAGTCTGGTCATGGAGAAGGGAGGGATATTCTTTTCTTACATCTGTTGTCTCTTTGAAGCCTAAGTAAGTACAAGGGCAGGACAAACCAGCTCTATACCTGGTTCCAGTTCTCAGTCCCAGTCAGCAGGCTGTGGTACATCTATCCAGTATCTTGTCTCCAGTCCAAACCTATATGCATCTGAGGGAAGAAGTGTGGTGCTGAGTTCTGGTTGCAGCCAGTAAAGTCTCTGGGAGTTGTCTCCTCTTTCTGAGGGACAGATCATACTGGCTGTGTGTGTTTGACAGAAAAATCCATTCACTAGTAATGTTGCATTTATTAGAAAACACTGGCCTTCTGGATAATCATTGTGTCACCTGGGATGTTCCTCTGTGGACAAGAAGAGTATTTTACATTGGTTCAACAAATGCCCTTCAGTTAAATGGACTTCTCATCTAATATTTCCTTCCCTGCAGGGATCCCATTCCTTTCAGCTCAGTTACTTCCATCTTTTGGGACTACAGCCTGTGTTTTTTACTGAAGTTCTGGAGCTGGCAGCTCATGCCCAATCTCAATCCCATGAGATGGGAACAGACTCCAGGAGTGATAGGAGCCCAGCTTATTGCTTTGCTACTCTCCTTCTGCCTTGTTCAGCTTTCATACTTTACTCAGACCAGGGCAGCTGACATGGAAGAGAGATTCACTGGGATGAGGAAATTCCATGTTTTACTAATGCCTGAAAAGGAAGCTAGTGTGAGCCAGTCAGATTATGTCTACTCTCCCCAGTAGTGCTTATTTGCCTCTCCCATAAACTCATAGTTGCAACTCTTCTTTCTGCTCCACTTCATGTCAAGCCACAGTGAGGATTAATCTGGACATTTCTTTCTCAGTGTGGAGTGTGTCAATGTGGCAGGCATCAGGGCTGTCCAGGCTTACATCTTTTCCTGGCCTTTCCCACTTTGCTTTTTTCATAAGGTCTAGGCTTGCAAATTCTATACCGTTTTAAACTGAAACATCTGTTCTGGTGTTGTTTTTTCTTCAAAGGATATAGAATATTTGCTTTAGCTGATAAAAACTGTAATTAAAGGGAGGTAAGAAGCAGGATGATGAAGCCCATGTGAGTACAGTATGGTGAAATGAAGTGACTTATTTTGGAGTGTTTGTGGTATTTCACATTTGTGAGGGTCCTTGTGACCTTCATTGGGGCACTGGTCTTTGCATGTTGAAATCCTGTTCTTTGGGTAGCATTAATTTCCGTGGCTGTTGGGTTCTGAGCTGCCTGAACACCTTGTCTTCTGTTCTGCAGAGAAAGGGGTAGTGTTTGGCTCACCACTGACAGAAGAAGGCATTGCACAGGTTTCCCAGCTAATCGAGTATCTGCACAAAAGTAAGTGGCTCTGTTTGCTGTATTCCTATCCCAATGGGTATCTGTCTGGCCCACCTCAGGTCTCTGGTGCAGACAGTGACAAGCTCAGCTCTCCAGCAATAGTTTTGGGACTGCACTGGGCAAAACTGCTCCTCAGAATTGCCTGGCAGATATGTTGGGCTATTTCCCTCTGTACAAGGACTTTCTCAGCTGATGGGAGATAGCTCGAGGTCATGTCTCTGAATCCAGTTCACTGAGGTTTGCTGTCAAGCTCTGGAAAGAGGAGGGAACTGCTTTAGTATGAAGGTGGGAAACCAGCTTCTGATTATTCAGTGCTCTTTTTTCTCCCCTCTGCTGAGCAGATCTAAGAGCAGAAGGCTTGTTTCGAGTGCCAGGGAACAGCATCAGGCAACAGATCCTGAAGGATGCTCTGAACAGTGGTACAGATATTGACCTGGACTCTGGGGAGTTTCATTCCAATGATGTGGCCACCCTACTTAAGATGTTCCTGGGTGAATTACCAGAGCCGCTGCTGACACACAAGCACTTCCATGCCCACCTCAAAATTGCAGGTGAGTGGGCAGCAAGGGGCAGTGATGGGCAGAAGGATTGGAATTGGCCTCCTAGAAAGCACACTAGGCGTGAAGTGTATTCCTTAAAGGCAGCATAAGAAGGAATCTTCCTGCCACCTCAGCCTGGTGATGGAAAGACTAGAGCTGATTAGTGAATCAGACCAAATCTGTCTAGATCATTCTTCTCTCAGATACCACAGTCATAACCATCTGTCTTATGTCCAGGGTTCTGAGCAAGTTGTGGTTTCTGTGTATTTAATAACTGTTATTGAACTACCTTATGTGAACTTCCTCCATCTTGCCTTCGAGCCATCACAGCTCTTAGCAGCTCTGTTGTTCTGTGGGAGGAGTAGCATAGATTAACACATCAAGTGGGGAGCTCAGGAGCTGGGGGAAAGAGAGATGGAGGGCCAAGAACTGTGCAGGGGTTTGTAGGAGATCTGCATATGAAGAGGAAAGGATAAGCAGTTGCAACAGACTGCTCTGAGGGAAAGTAATGCACACCCTTCATGTTCTCCCCTGTGATTCGGCAGATTTGACGCTGTTTGATGAGAAGGGGAATAAGACCAGCACTCCAGACAAAGAGCGCCAAATTGAAGCCCTCCAGCTGCTGTTTTTGATCCTTCCCGCTCCCAACCGCAGCCTGCTCAAGCTGCTGCTGGATTTGCTCTACCAGACCGCCAAGAAGCAGGACAAGAACAAGATGTCTGCCCACAACCTTGCCCTCATGTTTGCACCCCACATCCTATGGCCCAGAAATGTGAGCAATGCCTCAGTGTCTGTAGGTGGGATATTGCAGGGTAAAAAGCAAAGGCTTGGCAGTGGAAAAGCCAAGACGAGAAGGTTAAGTACTGACACAATGATGTGAGGGTAGGAGGCTGTGATGGAGAGGTGGGAGCCTCCTGGCAGGACTCAGTTCCGGTGTTCAGCCTAGACCTGTCATGGGTCTCATTTGCAATTTATGTATCTTCTTTTTCAGTAAGATGGAAAGCACAGCAGAGTCATGCTTCTTCTTAGAATGTCAGCTCCAGAAAAACCTTGCAGATCTCTCTTCAAGGTTTCTTATGCTGCTGGTGAACTGTTTGGCCACAGAGTTATCTGATTCTCCTCTAAGAGCAACTTTGGCTCTATGAGCTCTGCTGTTGGCATGCTATAAGCCCTGGCTGCCTGTCCCCTCAGACTAGATCTCCTGCTGTGGCGCTCTGTGTGTCTGTGTCCAAGAGACTCCTCCTCCTTCCCTTCTAATGGATGCACCTTTGGCTGTGTCTCCTTGCCAGGTGACAGCAAATGACCTTCAGGAAAATATCACAAAGCTAAACAACGGAGTGACCTTCATGATCAAACATTCTCAGAAACTCTTCAAGGTAAGTGTGCTTTGGCATCTTGCTCTCCTGCCTCCATCACCAGGAGACTGAATGCCCCTTGTCCAGACAGATTCCACATGTTGAGTGTATATTCTGTGGGCTCTCTTCTGCAGTAGGAGAAGGAGACTTTCTACAAGAAACTGTTCATACAGTGACAAGGGAGGAGGTCTTTGCTGGGCAGGGAGCCCTGGAGGTGGCTTTGCCAGGGCAGGTTAGCAGCACGGTGCAGTGTAACACTCCCCTCTGCTGGACACCAGCACCTGCTGCCCGGCTGGAAACCTGGCTCCCGAGGGCAGGTACACACCAGGCTGCACTCAGGTTCTGGCAGGATCAGGAAATGGGGTTTGTCCTGCCTGAGTACTGCCAAGTGCAGAATACCTGCTGCAGTGGGTTGTTTTGTTGTGAATTTCTCTGCAAATGGTCATCAGCCCACTGTTGTTACAGGCACTGTCCGGCTCTGAGCAAGGTGCTGTGGTAGGACAGTCAGAAGTGTGGGGCTTTCAACTGTTTCTCCAGGGAAATGTTTCTACAACAGACAGTCTCTTGTTCAGGGCCTGTTCCCAGTCTCAGTTCTCAGGGCCTTCCTGGTCACTGGAGGCATCTGCTCGCTGCAGAGTCCTCCCATGGGCAATTCCCCTTCTACCTTCTTTGTCAGGCCCCAGTTTGGCCAGCTCAGAGCTGGGGCAATTACTTAGAGCAGAATTCCACAGGAACTTTCCCTGCTCTGAGTTCCACTTGTGCTGAATGTCTGCATGTAAATGATACTGTGAACAGGGAGTGCATTGGGGACATGAAATTCCACAGCTTTGTTTGCCCAGAATGGCTGAGTCTTGATACAAGTGGCTTGTGTTGTATGGTTGAAAAGCAGCTGTTGCTGGAGCCACTGTTGCCCCAAGGCCAAAGATGTTAAACATACATTTGGCCTGTTCTCTGCTCACTGTCACAGGCTCCGGTGTACATCCGGGAGTGTGCCAGGCTACACTATCTGGGATCCAGAGCCCACACATCAAAGGTAAGGCCAGCAAATGCAGCGCCTGCCCCCCATGAAAGGGCAGAGGCTGTGATGCTATGAAGGGATCTTTGTGAGTGATAGAAGCTGAAAACAAACCAAGTCATGAAAGAGGATCTGTCAGAGGGCAGGAGCAAGAGAAGCATATGGTGTGGTAGTGCAGGCGGCTGCATTAGGGAAATTGGACAGAGTTGAAGCATCTGTTAATCAAAAGCACAGGGAAGGAAAGCTATGAGCCCCTGTTTAGCAGCAAACCTGCTCCCTGTGCCCAGTACATGCAGCACTTGCTCTTTCACAGGGCTCTGCCTTTCAAACAGACAGACATGCCTGCTGCCATGGCCAGGATGCTTGGCAGAAGTGCTGAGATAAAGGCTACTTGCTGCTGCTGGGACAACATTTGTGTCTTGCCAGCAAATGCTTCCCTGCCTCATATAGCTGCAGAAGAGGGAAGATGCATGGCAAGGAGCTGCACTGACCCTTCTCAAGCCTGGAAGGGCTTCTGCAGCTCGCATCTGGGAGGGGAGGGAAGAAGCAATGGGGTCACCTTTGTATTGCTGTCACCTCTTCCTGGCACGGGGCCTGCTGATGCAGCGCTGCTGCAGAGGGGTAGGGAAAACACAGCCCTGTGCATTCACTGGGGTTGAGGCAGCTCATGAGACTCTTCCCAGACCGGCTCAGATGGGTGGCTCTTTGGGATTAAAGCATGGCAAACGACTTCTGTCTCCGCTTTCCCAGGACGACCTGGATTTGCTGCCGTCTTCTGGCTCCAAGGAGCTGCAGCCCCTCAAGTCTCAGAAGCGAAGCCGCCTGGACTCTTGCCATCAGGAGGAGACCCAGCAGCGCACAGAGGAGGCACTGAAGGAGCTCTTCCACCACGTCCACAATATGCCTGACTCTGCAAAGAAGAAGAAGCTTATCCGGCAGGTAGTGTGGGGAGGAAAGATACCTTGGGGTGTGCTTGTCAGCAAAATCCTGGGCACAAGGCTAAAGACAGGGCCTTCTTGAGAGCTACTCCTAATCCTGGGCAGGCTGGGGAAAGTGGGCTCTGGGCTGTGTAAGGGGCAGAGCTGTAAGAAGACAGGAGGAGGAGGTGTCCTGGATGTTCCTGTACTAAGCAGCGCTTTTAAGCTCTGTTTTTCAAACTAAGGACTTGCTAGCCAGCAGTTTCCCAGTCCTGATCATGGCCTTGTTGAGCTTCATCCCTCAGAAAGGGAAAAGTTTCTTACCCTGTTGCCTGCAGAGTGGACAAACTGGTCTCCTCTTGGTCTCAGACAACTTGCTGCACCAGACAGACTGGTCAATATGGTCAGCACCAGTCATGACTGCCAGCCTCCAGCTGCTGCCCAGTCTTCTTTCTGCTCCCAACATCTGCTTTTGGTAGCCAGCACAGGGAACATTTGCATCCAAACCCCCTGTAATCCTGGGTAGAAGGTGTGGCCTTCCTCTGCTTTCTTCCTCCTGCAGTTCTGAGCTGCTCCTCCATTTTAGGGGGTGAAGGAGAGAAACTGAGTTCTGGGACAGCAGGTAGAGCAGCACACAGCAGTGAGGGACAGATATAACTGTGCTAACAAACTGCCCTCACGTTTCCTCCTAGTTTAATAAGCATCCAACAGCTCTGACTCCTGGCTCTGATGTGCCCACATCCCCAGCACCACGACGCACCCGCTCGCGCTCCTTCAGCGGCCTCATTAAGGTAAAAGCAGCCTCTGACCCTTGCTCTCTGCTCTGAATTTCTGATGTTGCTTTTTGCTTCTGACTTGCCCTGCCTTGAATGAGACCCTCAAAGGGTAGGGAATCCTCAAAGTATTGCCTGTCAAACAACACAGATCCGCTGGGACAGAAAAGGCAGTACAGAGACAATAAGCTTTGTGTAAAGTGTAATTATCTTGAAACACTTGGCTGTAGGATCTGTGCATCTTTCTGGAGAATTGATTGCTTCCTGAGATGAGGATTGACAGAGAGCTGGTCATGTAGTCTAGTATGTTAGCACGGGTTTTAGCACATTATGGGCTGCCCTACAGCAGCATGTACCTGCTTCTGACAGGCTGGGCTCCTGGCCAGGCCTCAGGTCAGCTCCCAAACCCTCTACAATCAGGCAGGTTCAGCCTAGAATTGTGGTATTTCAGGTGGTTCTGCTCTGCAATCTTTGTCCCAGCTTGGCTTCCTTTTTTTCTTTCCCAGCATTCAACTGCTTGCCAGCAATGCATCCTGCTCCTTCACTTTCTTTTTTACTTTGCACTCTAAGCACTAGCCAACAGCCCTCTCTTCTTACAACAGCGGAAGGTTTTGGGAACTCCAGTTATCCTGGAGAGGAAGAGCAGAGACACCACACCAGAGCCTGTGCGGGTCAGCAAAGAGAATGTCCAGCTGGTAAGAGCTGCTCCCAGCACCACTGAAGCTGCTGGTGGGGAAGTGTGTGAGGGGAGTTTGAGTGCAACTTTAGCAATCTCTGGGGAGCTGTTCTCTGCCCAAGAGAAGGTTCAAAGTTTCTTCTATATGATAAAATAAGGTCCAGAGAAGCTGCTCTGAGGAGAGCAGAGCAGATGGCAAGGGCAGCATCAGAGCAGGGATGACAGCATGGGGCCTCTACTCCAATCTTGTTTCTCTGGCTGTGTCCTGCCCTGGGGCATTGTCTTGTGCCCCCTTCCCTCTCTCTCATCCTCCTCCACACAAAGCCTGCTGCCTCCGTGCAGTAGAGTTGTCCCTTGGCCCAAACAAACCAAGAGTAGATTTGGGTGATAGATACTCTTTGGTGGTACAGGCTGCTCCCAGGGAGGGCTGTGGATGCCAGTTCATTCACCAGCTCTCTACTCCTATTGCTCTCTCTTGTCCAGTTACAGAAATGTGGCTCTCCAGCTCATATGTCCCAGGCGAAGCTGAAGTCTCTGGAAAGCCAGAAAGAGGTGAGACGCTTCCCCTTACCCTCCATTCCTCTTCCTGAGGGGAACCTGGTGTGCTGAAACTTGCTGAGGTGACAGCACACACTCAAGGCTCTGTGACAGCTGTGGTGCCCCAGCTCGTAGCAGTCTGCCCCGTGCCAAGCTGCAGGCAGGTGACATGCTGGAAGCCAGACCCTGAAGGGTCTTACAGCCCTTCTGCCTGTGAGTTGGCAGGCTGGCTGTTGCAGGAAGCAGAGGGAAGCTGGCAGCACAGGGCAGTGCTAACAACCTGTCAAGGGTGGCAGTGGGACAAGAGGTTGGTGCAGCCCAAGACCTACTGCTGAGTTTGTTCCTGTCTGCTCACTGCCTCATCTAGAGCTTTATCAAAAGGTGTGGGAGGCTGACACCAGGGAAGGGTCCTTGCAGGAGGAGAATATCAGCCTTTCTTTGCATGTTATTCTGTGTCTCAAGCACTCAACTGCTCTCATTCTCTGCTGCAGGGATCCTGTAGACGCATGCGAGCCCGCCTGCTTTCCAAGGATTCATCATCCCTCTGAATCGCCTCGCACCAGTGCATGGGTGGGGATTGCCCAGCCTCACAAGCTGTGAATAGAAAATGTGCTGCACTGAGAGGGGAGTGCTGCAGGCTCACAGCAACCCTCACCAACACAGCAGCACTCTTGAAAATGGACCTTTGCAAGGAATGCAGGGATTTGTTTCTTTCTGTATATAAATTATATTTCATTCCACTGTGGGGCAAACCACTATATAACCAAAACTTGTGCAGCTGCAGCATGTCTGACCTGCTGGCTCTGGGAAGAGCTGGAGTGCTTGCTTACAAAGAGAGCCCTGTTTCTTGCAGGGTCCTGTGTGCACTCCCAGCTTTCTCTCTAATGTTGCTAGGCTGTTATGTTTTTGCTTTTCTGTTCTGAGTTTTTAACATGTTGCCTTGTTTTTGCTTCCTCCTCCCTGTTAGCAGTGAGAATGATGGGCTGTAGCCTTTACCCACATCCTGACACCTTAGCTTGACTCCAGTCTTTCCCTGGAGGCATGCCCTTCTCTGCTTCTTCTTGGCTCCATTTTGCTCTGCTGTTTCCCAAGGGCTGAAGAGCACAAACGGTACAGAGCACATGGGATGGGCCTGGAAAGAGAGGCTCTGGATGCCATCTTTTCAAGTAAGGCCAGTGGAAAGCAGCTTCCCCAATAAACTCATCCCTCTATTTTAGCATGAGCTGGAGGCAGGCCTTGCTCACTGACTTCATGTTTCAGGGCCACAGTTCTGTACAAGGAGTGTCTTGGCTTTGTGTTCACCCAGGGAGGCTTAAGCTGAGGAGAGCAGGAGGCTGGCAAAGGCCATCTGGGGCAGAACAGCCTAGTCTTTGGCAGTTAGGGTACCTGGGGCAGACAGAGTCTTGTGGCTGTGTGTGAAAGAGAAAAACAGGGTGAGAGGTGAGAAAGGGCTCCATCCATTTGTGATCTGCTGCAAATGGTCCCAAAGGCTTTGGCTTAAGATATCTGGATAGCTGATAAGGTAAGTGGCTGATTAGTCATTAAACTAGGGGAAAGGGCTGAAGCTGGGTTCAGGTCCTTGGTCTGAGCTGCAGAAATGAGATGAAACCTTCTAGATACAGGATAAACCCCAGTCACAGCTGGCCAATGTCAGCAGCCTCGTTAAACCAAAATGCTCCAGTAAGCCAGTCTTGCCAAGAACCTGTCTGCAAGCACCCTGAGGTAGGATACACAGAGGGTCACTACTGTGAAATAAAGATTTAATCAGCTGGGGAACCATCTAAACACTTTTCAGCAAAGCAAGTAATCTCTGGAATCCAATTATATTTGTCTTCTAATCTTTAAGAACCAGCAGCCAGCAGGAGTTACAGCTCTGCTCTTGACAGCTTTCTGAAACAACTGGTGGCAGGAGGTGTGAATACTGGGATATGAACAGGGAGTTCAGTCTGATTGGCTGGAGCTGTCAGAACAGGGCATTGGAGCCCTGTGCAGCTTAGCTGGAATTTGTCACTTTTTTTAATTGTGAGATTTTTTTTAAGATACAAATTTTTGTGCTGCTCTGTACACAGGGGATTTTTGGTACTTTGTCAGGGATGCTTGTCCCCACCCTGACCCCAAGTTGGAGCATTGAAAATACAGGGGGTAGGGGGACTGTAAATGTGTGAGTTGGGAGTTGCTGGTGTTAGGAGCCTCTGTCACAGCAAAGAAAGAGCTGTGGTTCTTCAGGGACCAGACTGATGACGATGCTGTGAGGAAGGGCAGAGGCTGTTTGCTATGGCAGTAGTATGTGCTTTTTGGATGTGTCTGTAATCATTCCCTCCAGAGGCTGAAACTGTCTATGTGTTTTCTCCAAAGGGCGATGTGTTTTCCTGACTGCACTTCTGCCCTGTCCCTGCAGCCCGCTCTTAGCAGAGACATGGGAATCTGGGTTTTGCCTCTGAGCAGAGATGAGGCACAAACAAAGGTCAAGTGGCAGCACAGGGAGAGCTGGGTCTGCTCCTGCTATCTCTGCTCTTATTTGCATTGGGGCAGTTGCTGGGTGAAGCATTTGTTCACTCCTCCTTTCCCCATTGTCCCTACTTGGTGTATCTCATCTCTGTATGGGTGACTACTTGGCAAGGCAGTCTTATACCTAAAACTAAATGCACTGCTCCCAAATAGATGAGACAAATGTAACTCTCCACTGTGCCCCCTTACTGATGGCTCTAGCTCAGGGGCTCTGTCTGGCTTCTGGCTGAGATTTGTTCAGCTCTGAGAAAAGTTATCTATGGGGCATTGGCCAAGCCTGCATGTTTCAGATGCCTTACCTGCCAAGGGGGTGGGTGGTGTCTCCAGCCAGGGCAGTCCCTGGAGGGGTTCAGTGCCCTGGGCTTTAGGCTGTGGTGCTGGGCTCTCCATGCTGTGGATGGTGGTGGCTGACAGATTCCACCCCTAGGACCTTGGCTGTTGCAGTCCCAATGCATTCACACTGTCTCCCAGGCACGGGAGAGTTTTAGTCATGCTTGGATGTGTCTCGTTTGTCTGCCCTGTGCAGTGACTCATAAGGATGCTTCTTCCCAGAGCAGCCGCTAACTGTTCCCAGAGTCTATCATTTCCAAAGTATTTTTAATCTTTGTCCTTATTTATATACGCTGTGTCAGTACTGAAAGGCAGACTGTTGCCTTTCTGTGTGTTCATGTGAAAACACCACATTAAATGCTTTTATTTTTGGTTTTGCTTCATGGCTTAAGCAATTTCATAGGGACAACAAGGACTTCAATCCACCTTCATAAAGAAAGAAATGTCTGCTTAAAAGCTCAGAGCTGCTCTCAGGTGTGGGGGTGCTTGGTGATGTGCTGCCCACCTGCAGGAATGGCACTGGCCTCCCATGGCACTAGGGCTTGAAAGGCTCTGGGATACTTGCATGATACAGGGTGCCCAGACAGGCTGTCTTTCCCTTGGAAGTATGAAGTTGGACCTCTTCTTTTCCTGTCTTCCCCCTGCTGTCATCCAGGGTGATGGGAAATCAGGTTTACAAAGAACACTTTATATAAATAATGGATCAAATGAATAAATTTTTCTCTGTAGGGCCATTCTTCTCTTGCCGCTCTTGGCTGCCGAGAGAGGATGCTTTCTGCTTGCATTTTCTTTTCCTCCTTCTTAATAATGGCGTCTCAGATTTTATGCAGATTATTTCTCTGTGAAGTTCTTCCACGTTTGAAATGCCCTGGGCTTGCCTGCCATAGCTCAGACACTCATTAACATCCTCGCCATGCAATTGAAAAACAAGCAGGAGAAGGAGCAGCGCGGCGTGTTTGAAAGCGGCGCTGCCTTCCTGCGGGCTGAGCCCCAAGCCAGCCCCCTTCTCCCCCGTGGCTGCAGTTGGGTGTCATGGGAATGGTGAGCCCCATCTCCCTGGAGCTCAGGGAGCAGGAGGAGATGGGCCTCTCTGCACTTCAAAGTAGGCATGAGAGTCTAGAGAGACATTTCTCTTCTTGAACGTGTTGAACAAAGGAATGCAAAAACTCACAACAGCTATCTTCAATACTGAAAATCCAAATATCGCCCCCCTGATAAGCTGTGATTCAAAGTGACAGCTTTATCTGGCTTACATAGTTTAAAAAATGAATAGGTTTTGCCTTCTGAAGCCACAATCCAAGCACTTATGCTTGACTGCAAGTGAAAGGGCAGCAGCCACTGGGACCCAACACTGGGTGAAGGTATATGTTTAAAGGGGGATCACTTGTCTCTCAGTGTGTTTGTTTTGGCCTGTTGGGTATGCACAGCAGTGGCATTAAAAAGCAAACAAGCAGTGCTCACCTTCATTAAACAGTTTTTATCTCAAATTGCACAGCACAGACTTGCAAATAAGTTCTTCAGAGTGTCACTGCTATCTAAATCAATTTTTGCAAGTTGTCTTGATTTTTTTTTAACTGCTCTGCCCTGGTTTGGAGTTGAAATAAGATATTTTTTCTCTCTCAAATTATCATGTGTGGCTGGGAGCTGTCATGTTGCTGCTGCATCTCACTGCCTAGGGCAACAGTGTAGACAAAAAACATGACTACTGCTAGAGATAGATATTGGCATCAGGCAGACCAGTTATCAGGCTTTACAATCTCATTGGCTTGGAATAACTAATATTTTTTCATGGAGTGAATAAATTACCATGCTTAGTTCTGTTTGCTCATCTCCCCAGTGAGGGTTTTGTGTTGAAGCTCATAAACTGTTCAGGCATGTAGATGCCAAGATCTCCGTGCTGGGTCCCACACTGACCTTACACTTGTGCTGTGGCCCGGAGTGGGATCTCAACTGGCACCACCTCTCTGGCCCCATCCTGCTGCAGCCCAGCTTTGTTCCTGGGGAGTGCCCATACATGAAGAATGTGATGGGGTTGCTTCGGGGCTACTGTGCAAGGAGCTGCTCTTCCCACCTGTGCATCACAAGGTGAGATTCAGATACTTCCCAGCACCAGCCTTCAATTTTAGCCTGGGCCAGAATGAGACAAGTTTTCCTTTCTCTGCTGAGTCACAGCTGGAGTGGCCATTTCTGTAGCCCCCTCGGCAGTTCCTCCTCTCCCAAGCTAAACCAGCCTCCCTTGCTTTGCTGTTGGGGAAGATTTACAAATCCACCACTCAGCTCTCCCATGCAGTACCTTATGTGACATTAAGATGGTCTCCTTTTCCACTGGAGAGAATTGTGTCCCACTTCATCCTCTGCTTTTGGCTGAATCTTCTGTGCCACTGGGAATTGTGATGAATAGAGATGCCAACCTGTCTTGGCCATCATGGCTGCATGTAACTTGATGTGTGCACAGGTCTATGATATGGGGGTGTCTGTGCTGACCTGTGGTTGTTTTGGAGTTTGTTTCTTCCAACCTTTTTGCTTACAAAGCTTGAGCCTTGCTGCCCTGTGGAGCAGGATCTCGGCAACCTCTTGCACAAAAGCCTCTGGCTCCATTGTGCCTCTCCCAGGCCGTTCTGCAGCGGCAGCACAAGAGGGGGCTGGCAGCTCATGCTGCGGGACAGGACCCCTGCCCGCCCCGCAGCCCTGGGGCCCCGCGCCAGATGTGCTGGGGCAGGCTTGGAGACGCCTGGTTCTTCCTCCCCGGCTACATCTGGCAGATGGAGGAGGCGGGAAGTTGGGACTATAAATAAGGTGAACAAAAACATAAAGAGCATTGAGAAGGCTGGGGAAGGATGTCCTCCAAATCAAAAATCAGCTCTGCAGCTAGCCCCTGGCATGGTCCTTCAGCTCTGAGAGTCCCTGCCTGCATCCAGGGCCAAGCAGAGCTGTCACAAGGCAAGCTGAACTCTTTCCCTCTCTTTTTCAAGTTATTTTTGGCCACTGGCGTCCTCTTGCCATTCTTCAGAGGCAGACCCTGGTAGCCAGTCCTTCAGGCTCATGCCTCTGGGGCTGGTGCTCCATCCTACAGAACCTGCAGCCTGCAAGTTTGTCTTTTTACAGTGTGGAAATTTGGGTGATGGAGACAAAGTGGAGATGGAAGGAGTTCCCTTGTGCCACGTTGAGCAGAATCTGACTTTTTTTCATTCTCCAGTAGCTTGTGACTCTGTAAGGGCTGGGGAAGGAAGAGCAAGGATGCAGAGACACATGCTCACAACTTTGGGACTGACGAGGCACAGAAAAGCCATCTGCAACTGTGGAAGCACAATGAGCCCAAGCAGGCATGCATCTTACTGATCACACCCCAGCATGGGACTGGCTGCCAGCTAGCCATAAATATGGTGCATGCCTGTCTGCACCCAGGGCATCTTCATCAACAAAACCAGGACAGAGCCTCTGCCTCCCTCATCCATCAGGCTGAGGTACTCCTTATTTCTCAGGTTAGATGTTTTCCCAGTCCAGGGATGTCAGTGCAGTGGGGGTCAAAGGGCTTGGTGGAAACAAGCCCTGTTCTCTAACAACAGAACACTGTCTCTTCTTACCCCGTGGCCAAGGTCATCATCTGAATCCTGAAAACCCACCTGCTCTTTCTGGGAGGCAGGGTTTTATGGCGGAGGAGCTGCAGTTTATGGCACCGTGGAGAAATATGTTGGATGCGCTTGGCAACAGCAAATGGAAAGTTAGTCTATTAAACAGTAAATTATCCCTCCAATGCATCTTCATTGAGGAGGGTTAATGAGTGGCTGCAGGCAGAGTGAGTGGGAAAGAGTGTGTGTGTATGCACAGTGCGGATGTGGAACAATTGCTACATCTGGGGACCCTGGAGCCCCCGATCCAACAATAGCATTTCCATGTGCAAGGCGCTTCACAGACACCTCCTCGCGTGTGGTTTATTCAAACCAGCTTGCACTGCTCCGTGGAGCTCCCAGGCGGTTGGTGCGTCCAGCCGTGCTGGGAACAGCATCTCTTCATCTGCATCTGGGCTGCTCGGTGCAAATGTTTTCCTTGTGGGCTAGAGCTGGTTTTGGGAACCCAGGCTCAGCCCCTCTGCTCAGCCATGCCACAAAGCAGGGATGCCGTGCCTTGCAGACTGTCCCCCTCCTGCTGTTCCACAGTTGTTCAAGGCAGTGAGACAGACCGGGTTCCCCCTACCTGGATGGTCTCTGTTGTGTTAGGCTGGGGCCAAATTCACCTGCTCGGGAGTCTTGGCATCTCCTCCATCATCTCAGAGCAATGAATGGATGCTGTTCCTTTCACTTGGTCCCAGACACTAGAGCTGCCCGGCTCCTGCAGTCAGGCAGCAGCTTTGCAGACCAATGCTGCCCATGTTTGGAGGGTGATGGTGGTGTTCACAGGGCAACACTGGCAGTGTCTAGCAGGTGATACTCACAGGGCAGTGCTGGCAGTTCACAAGGCAATGCTGGCCACATTCACAGGGTCATGTTCTTGCTGTTTTTGAGGGAGGGCTTGTCCCTGGAAAGACATAGGAAAGAGCACATCCCAGCCCTGCCTGCTGCTGCTGCTGCTAACCAGGCAAAATTTACTGTGATCCCAGTGCCCCCAGCTGCCCATACCACTCTATAATAGACCCATCAAGGGCGTTGTGTGCTACAGGAGCCCAACAGGTACCCTAATGGGGTGACACGCCAGCCCGAACCCACACGATGCCTCACTCTCCCAAGCTCAGTGTGTCTGGCAGGACAAAGGCAGCCTGGCCTCCCAGCATGAGCCAAGCTGGCCAGGCATGACAGATGTGGCCTGGGACAGCCTGACAGCACACCCTGCACAAAATCTCTGGGGGACTCGCAGATGCTGAAGGTTACGGCCACTCTGCTCCCAACACATCTCCAGCTGGGTCTTATGGCCACTGCTCCCCAAACAGGAGCTGCTGATGGAAGGAAGGGTTCAAAGCATAGCCCCAGTGCAAGGGTTGACACATCCTGTTGTTGGCAATGCTCCTCAGCAGGGAGGTTGGAGCAGGCACCATGAACATGTGCTTGTGTTGTGTCTGCATGGCAAGGCTTTGATAGTAGGGGGACTTCTGTGAGAAGCTGCTAGAAGCTTCCTCCATGTCCAGTGGAGCCAGTGCCAGTCAGCTTCAAGATGGATCGACCACTGGCCAAGGCTGAGCCCATCAGCGATGGTGGTAGCAGTTCTGGGATAATGTATATAAGAAAGGGAAAAGTTTCTGCACAACACCAGCAGCAGCTGTAGAGAAGAAAGAATATGCGAGAGGAACCACTCTGCAGACACAAAGGTCAGTGAAAGAAAAGGGGGGGGGGGGTGTTTCAGGCACCAGAGCAGAGATTCCCCTGCAACCTGTGAAGGACCCCACACCAGAGCTGCTGGATGCCCAAGGGAGGAATGTGAGAAGTTGCTGTCTTAAGAAGGAAAAATACAGCAGAGACCAAGTGTGATGAACTGACCACAGCTCTTATTCCCCATCCTCTTTTGTCACTGGTAGGGAGGAGGTAGAGAAAACTGGGAGTGAAACTGAGCCCAGGAAGATGAGAGGGATGGGGAAAGGTGTTTTTAAGATTAGGTTTTATTTCTTATTATCCTACTCAGATCGGATGAGTAATAAATTTAACCAATTTCCCCAAGTCAAGTCTGTTTTGCCTGTGTTGGTAACCAGTTATCTCTTCCTGGCCTTACCTTGGCCTATGAGCTTTTCCTAATATTTTCTCTCCCCTGGCCAGCTGAGAAGGGGAGGGACACAGTGGCTTTGGGGGGGCACCTGGTGTCCAGCCAACCTACAGAACCCTCCTGCCTATTTTTAAACACTTCTGCTCTGCAGCAGTGCCTGATCCCACCCTGAGAAAGGCTAAGCACTGCTGTGGACAGGTGATAGCCACAGCACTGCTTCGAAGTGTGATACAAATGTGCCAGGGTGTGCTGCCTCCCCTTTGCATGCCCAAATCCAGGGTACAGCACCGTGCCTTGAAGCCCAGGCATGCTGGAAGGTGCTATCATGGGACCCAGTGCCAGCCCAGCCCACGGGAGAGCTAACAGGGGCGAGCTATGACCTGTCCTGGGTGGGAGGAAATGCTAGGATGCTGCCCTGGGGGGCTTGGCTTAAAATTGGCAGCAATTTTTTGTTTGAAGCTTTGTAGCTGCTTCACATCTCTTTGCACGACAGGTCTGGCGCGTACCCTGGAACCCTTCCCCGGATCTTCCCATGAAAACTCCTACAAAAAAAAAAAAAAAGCTTCTGCTTCATTTTAACCAAACCCAGAGCCCATCAGACAATCCAGATGGTCTCTCTCTCTATCAAGCAGTTTGGCCCAAATCCCAGTGGCAGACGGCAGGACCAGGCCTCCCCTGATAAAGAAGTTTGGGGGTTATTTTTCTCCCTGCTCCTCATCCATATTCAGAGGAACCCTGGGATTTTCCCAGGCAGCTGTTGCTCTCTGAGGCCCACCCCATCAGGGTGCCTGGGTGACTTGGGATCAGCCAAATGCACCAGGGGCTGAGGTGTGGGAGGAGGATCCTAATACACAGCCTGTCCCCTCACACTGCTGTCCTGGCTCACCCAGCCCTTGTCGTGTTGGCAGCCCTGGAAGGGTGTTGCTCTTGCAGCTGGAGGGGATGCTGAGGGTTTGGCCACGGCTGGCAGCCCAGCTCAGTGGGATGCACTGTGGTGCTGGGGCATGGGGCACTGGCTGTGTGGCAGGCGGAGGCAGAAAGCTCACAGACAACAGCAGCAGCTGAGGTACCTACAAGAGAAAATGTGGATGTCGGCCTGAAATGGAGTTTTCAGCTTCCCAGTCCTGTACTCCCACTGGAAGTAGGACAGGTGATGCTGGGCTCCAAGCAAGCCCTGCTGGCTACTCCCTTTGCCAAGAGCACAGCCCGGTGCAAGTGACTGGGTGTTGCTGCAGCTGGATGGAGAGATGGAGGGAGCCTGCTTTTTCTGCAGATCACAAGGATTTGCCTGAGGCAAGTGCTGAAAAAAAAAATAGAGGAAACAAGATCCCTCCCTGCCGCCCTCCTGCCAGCACCAGAGGTAAAGGGCAGGTTAGGAAGACCCGGTTCTGCTCTGCCAGCCAAGGGGTGAAGGGGAGTTTGTGAGGGTGAGCATGATCACACTGGTAGCAGTCTTTGGGGGACACCAAGCCATTCTGAAACAACCTTCATTCCCCCAAAATTCAGCCGAGGTCTACAGTTCAGACTCCTTCAGCTGCCATTGCCACCAGTGTCTCCCTGGGAGCCCCAGGACAGGCTGCAGGGCCACCTCTGCAGAAGCTATGCCAGTAAGGGGTCATCTCCCAGAGTCCTGGGAAGCAGCTCATCTTCCTTGCTGTCAGGGCTGCTGGGTAGCAACGAGGAACAAATCCCTTTCATCGATCTCAGGCACAGCTTCCTCCTGGGACTGGGGCCAGAGGAAGGAGATGTCACGAAAATGCAGACAGATGATGGGAGCCAGCATTCGGGATGGAAAAGAGCTGCTGATCTGGGCCAAGCTGGTGCAACCCTGTGTGTGTGTGAGGTAGCCCTCGCTGGAGCAGGACCGCAGGCAGACACCTCCCTCTTGCCCTGATTAAGTAACTTGTGGAGCTTTATGTGCTCCACATAGAGGGCATTGATTTAAGAGGCACTCTGGTCCCTGGGACCTGCCACCATCCCTGCAAATATCCACCATGCCCTGTTGTACTGGGGTGTCCATGCTCACACACCACCCTCCCACTGTGGTACAGTGCAACAGGCTCCCATCTCCCCTCCTTCTGTGGATTTCCTCTCTGAGGAGGACATTTGTAGCAGTTGCTGCCAGAAGCCGGGGCTGTGTTGGGCACATGAAAACACCTGGGTTTTTTTTAAGGACTCAGCACTTGGAGACATGGGGTTACAAGTGTTTGAGGTGTCATTAATAAAACAGGTGGCCAGCACTCCTTGTTACACCCTCCTGCCTTGCTTTTGCAGATCTCGGGGGGGGGGGGGGGGGGGGGATGGAAAGCAATAAAATGAATGCAGTGTTTGTGTTTCTGAGATGTCAACTGTTTAGGGACAAACTTGTAAGATTTCTTGGCTTCAATGCCTTTTGCATTGAAATAGGTGCATTTTGCCTTGTTCTTCCTTTTAAGTTAGCCAAAAAGACATTTTGGTTACTTGACTTTTAAAGATGTTCTTCTGGAATGGAAAAGAACATAGCTAATTCCACAGCCAGGATTGAAGATTTGCTGTTTGTGTGTGGGGCAAAGCGCAGAGCAGAGCTGCCACCCAAGTCCCCTCTGCACGCTGGGGTGCTGAGCCGCGGGACCCGCACTCACGGCCAGGCACCATCCCGGCTGACAACCGCCAGCCTGTCCTGTGGTCCCCGCGGGCTGCCAGGTCCCCGCGCCTCACCTGGACTCTGTGGATGATGGGGATGGGGTTTCAAGATGCCGGGTGGGAGAGAGGCCAAGGCTCCCTTAAGTACATCAGGGGATAAGAAAGCTTTTGGCACCCCCGAGGAGAGGTGGGAATGCTCTGCCTGCAGCCGCCTGGCTGTTTCTCCCCGGGGTGCCGCTGCCGCAGCCTCTCCCGGAGAAGTCGGGTGCTCCGCGAACCCAGCCCGCCGTCCCGATCCGTAGCCCACCCTCCTGCACGGTCGGGGCGGTGCGGAGCCCCGACGGCTCCGGCGACCGGGGCGCCCGTGCCCTGCCCGGCCAGGACCGCCGCCACCTCCGCCGCCGCGGGTACCGGGGCCGCGGGGAGGGGCGCGGGTGGCGGCGGGGGGGCCCGTCGGGGCGGGCAGGGCGGGAGGGAGGAGCCAGCGCGGGGGCCGAGCCTGGGCTGCGGGATGGGGCGGCAGTGAGGGTGGGCGGGTGTGCGCCGACGGGGCTTTCGCCCCGCAGCCGAGCCGCGCCGCGTCGAGCCCGGCTCCGCTCCGCTCCGCTCCCCGGTGATGCGCAGCGGCCGCAGCCCCTGACCCTACTGCCCGCTGCCATGGCGGCCCCGACCCCCGGGGGTCCGGCGGGGGTCCCGGCGGGGCTGCGGGCCGCCGCCTGGCTGCTGGCGTGCGCCGCGCTGTGCCGGGGCCGCGCCGCCGCCTGCCCGCCGCTGTGCGCCTGCAGCGGCACCACGGTGGACTGCCACGGCTCGGCCCTGCGCGCCGTGCCCCGGAGCATCCCCCGCGGCACCGAGCGCCTGTGAGTACCGCCGGGCTTTGTCCGCCGCCGGTGGGCGTGCGGCGACCAGGGTGCGGGAGCCCGGCGGGGCGCCGGGGCCGGGGGCTTGTCCCAGGGTGTGTGTCCAAAAGGGCTTGGGGAGAGAGTGGGGAGCCACGGGGCCGCGTGGGCAGGATACCCGCGGGGCTGCGGAACGGGCTCAGGAGTGTGTGCGGGAGCCCGTCAGGGGATGCGTGTGGAAGAGGCTGTCCGTGGCGGGGGTGCGCAGCAGCCTGTCTGGGGTGGGTGTAAGTGCCCACCGTGTCTGTTAAGGGCGATACGTGTGCAAATGCCCGTGGGGCCACGGTCGGCCGCCCAAAAGGTGCGTATGCGAGAACCTCGAGGAGTGGGTGATGTGCGGTGTCCCGCTACGCCCGGGGGTTGTGTGTCTGTAAATTCCCGTCCAGGGAATACGTGTGCCAGGGCCTGTTAGGTGAGTTTACATGTATCATCCCCTTCCTGAGGGAGGTGCAGTAGCCTGTCGAGGTGGAGAGCAGGGTGTGTGAGAGAGCCTGCTGGGGCAGGGTGTGTATGTAACCCTTTCTCTGTGTGAGGGTCGTGCAAGGGGTCCGGCATGTGCAAGATCCCGCGGGTGCCAGTCTTTGTGCAAGTATGCGGAGCGGGGTTGGGATTAGAGCAGTTCCCGAGGGAGTGGGTTGCTCCGGGGCAGCATCTGCGCTGCACGGTGGGTCCGCCAGCCCCATGGCACCCGCCGGCAGGTGTGTGGCCACTCTCCAGTGACTTGTCAAAGGGTAGCTACACAGCCACAGGGGTTCTCTGACGGCTCCTGTCTCCCCAAGCCCCTACCTGTGCTGGGCACCCCTTCATCCCCAAGAACCTCTCCTGGGAGTCCTGCACATCGTGTTAGGATCAGGGCCCACTGGCCCAGCTCCTCTTGAGACTCTTCCATGGTGTGACCAGCCTTCAGCCGTGCAGATCACCCATCGTGAGCCAGACAGCTCACCCATCCTCTCCAGTCCCCTGTGCCTGCACCTCACTGCTCATCAAATGCCTTGCCACGTCCTCAGGGGTGCTGGCTCTCTTAGCTGGGAAGAGAAGGTTTTTCTCTCAGAGACGTGGTCCAGCCGTCTGTGGGAGTCCCGTGTTATCGGCTGAGGTCCCCCGAGCAGGAGGGGGCCTCTGCTGCTGTGCCTGGCCGGGCAGGTCTGCCTGCCTGGGGTTCTGTGGCTGCAGGGGGCCCCCCACCCAGGGAGAGCAGCATGAGCTGAACGTGTCCAACCTGCTGCTGGCAGCAGGTTCCTGGCACACAGGAAGCCAGTCTAGGCAGGAGAGCAGTGCTGTCCCCAGCCTGTTCCCTCTACTCAGTAGCAGCAGGTGCCCCATCCCAGTAGCTGCAATAGAGCATAGTGGCTGTACCACAGTAGCTGTCTGACCCTGGGGCCAGGCTGCTTCCACATTCCCCTTGCAGTGCAGGGAAGTGTTGAGCTGCCATCTCCTTGGGCAGCAGAGCTGCTGGATATGTTCTAGGACAGGCACACACAGTACTCCTGTCCCTGTGCTGTGCTGTTTGCAGCTCCTGGAGTGTGACTGTGCCCTTTGCAGATGGGCAGAGACTCCGCAGGCAAGGACTGTTTGCATGGACTGCAGACAGCCTGGCAGCTGCCAGGGCTGCACCCAGCATGCAGCATCAAGAGCTCTGCAGGATACCACTTTAGAGGAGTTTTCTTTTCTCCCACTATAATTATCCTCATACAAATGATTATTACCCAGCGCAGCAACCAGGCTGCTTTGAGTTGCCATTCCACAGACCAAGTTTATGAGGTCTGAGACAGGATCCCCCTTTCCGCTGTGCCCAGGGCAGGGGAAGGTTTATGCATAGCCTGCACTTTGCAGAGTGGGGGGTACCCGCCTTAGGGGGGTCCTTTCTGCCTCTTGGAGAGCTTAGGGGGGTCTTTGGCATCAGCTGCCCGTGCACCTGGGTGCAGGGTCCTTGGGGGAGTGTTGGCATCGAGTCCCCACCTCTGCCTGCTGGGCAGGTGCTCAGCACTGCTCAGATGAAGCAATGCTGGAGTGAGCTAATGGAGGATGCCCTTGTTGGGTTTGTTACTCCTGTTCTGGCAGGGCATCTCTCCCATCCTGGTGGTGGGTCCTTCTTGCTATCTCCCGTTCTGCCTGCACTGACCTGGTCCTCCATGTCTGTTGCCATTCAGCAGCATTGGGTTTTCTGGATTTTAATGCAGCTGGCGATGCCGGATCTTCTGTCTGGATTGAGCTAGACATGCTTGCTCTCTCGTGGGTGTTGTCTGCTGGATAACTACTTCCTGCTGTTTTGCACACCCGTGCAGGTGCTTGAGGGTGTCTGTGCAGAGCAGGTCTATCTCTAGCAGTGAAATCCTGCTGTAACAGCTCCTGAGCGAGTTTCAATTCCCTGTAAGCAGGCTGCAACCTTGCAGTCTCCAACTTCTCAGTGTTTGATGGAGCAAGGTCAGCAGGCAGCCACAAGGGAGTCTGCAGCAGGGTCTGTGCTCAGGACTTGCTATCTCCAGGAGTCAGCTCTCTGTGGGAAGTCATCAACCTCTTACCATGCCCTCCACTGTGTGCCTTTTTTCCCAAGCCCTGAGATGCACAGCATGAGCAATGCCAACATCACCGTTCATCCCACAGTGCCGGTGAGCAGTGGTGTCCCTGCTGCTTAATTTTTTGCCTGTTGCATTTCTCACCAGTGCAGTATTTGGAGCCTCCAGCCTCCCACCTGGTATGGGTCAAGCCCCTGGACAGGGCAGCACTGCTGCTGCGGCTGTGTCTTCTTGGCATTGCCATTGTGGGGACTCAGTCAGCAGCATCCTGTGATGAGGTTTGCGCCCTGTCGCTTTTGATATACACCCGTTTCCTTTGAAGAACAGGGAATTACTTGTCTTGCAGAGTCACTGCACCTTTGGAGAATCACGGGCTGGGGGAAAATTGTCTTGTAGTCTGCCTCAGTTTGCCCTGTGATCTCTTCCTGGTGGGTGCTGTTGATAGGGAATAAGGGCTGCAGATGTGTCTAGGATGGACTGTGAGTGACGGCTGCATGGAGGGACACAGGACCCCTCTTCCCTTGTGCCAGGACACAACACATTGCTCCCTAAGTGCCTTTCAGTCTGCAGCCCAACGTAAAGGGGGGTTATGCACCTGCCCTCTCACTGGATCAGGGCTGAGCAAGGTGGGAAGCAGCAAAGTCTTTGGGCACTTTGCACAGATGCCTGTGCTCCTGCCTACACCTCTGGCAAGCACAACAGAGGCCTGAAGGCTTTGTAGGCAGGATGGGGTGATAATCCTCCAGCACTGCAGTGTTATCTGCTTCCAGGAGTCCCTCAGGCCTCAGCCACCAGGGAAGAGTTGTTGGGAGAAGGTCACTGTTCCATTCCCCATTTGTTTGCTTTTCTTTCTTCCTCTGAAAATGTCTCTGAAGAGCAGACTGCCCTGTTGAGGAGGTGGATAGCTCTCCCCAGCCAGCAGGATCAGTGCAAATTTGCCACTGTTAAATGGCAGCTTCCAGCCCAGCTCTTTGCTTGTAGGAGATGAATTGACTGTGATGGTGTTGCACTCTCTCCTGCTGCTGAATTTTTTGGCTGACAGCTGAGAATTGCCCCACTTGCCCCTTTTGCCTCCTCTCCAATGATCCCCCATCTCACTGTGGGCTGTGCTGTGTCCCTCTCTCATTTGGAAGGCAGCAGAGCTGGGTTTGGGGGTCCCTATCACTGCACCCCTCCTGGCTCTGGCTTTTCCTTTCCAGGGTCCCTGGCCTCAGCACTTAATGGAGCTTCTGTTTGCCCTATTCCCAAACTTTAGGGTTTACCTGTGCTGAAATGGGCCCCATGCAGTCTCTACCATTCCTCTGTCTGCACTGGTGGAGGGAAGGGGTGCTGAGCTACGGCCTTTGGGTGTGGGAGCACCATGCAAGGCCAGCTGCATCTGAAGCACTCTTGCACACTGCCCAACCATCCCCTGCTAAAATTCCAGCAGCAAGCGCTTTTTCAGAGCATGTTTAGTCCATTCACCTGCATCTACCTCTCACCAGGTAATCAAAATGTCTTGCAGCTGCCAGGCTGGTGTATCTCAGCAGCACTCCTGCATTCCACACCAGTTGCTGGGCTGCTGCTCCTTTCAGGGGCTTTGGGCAATGCTTGTTCTTCAGAAGCACCTTGAGGAAGTCAACCTCTCCCTTCCCTGAAGTGCCCAGGCAAGTTCTCAGTGAGCAGTCTGGTTGCAGAGGGTCTTCACAGGCTCTGCAGAGCTCTGGAGCAGGATGCAGGACCTTTGTCCAGCCAGGGCAGTGCTTGGCTGCCCCTGCAGCCCTCCGCTCTCAGGACAGCCAGTGCTGGGCAGTGGGAGGATGCAGGCTGGCTTGGGAAGGTAACCTGCCCAGCCCACTGCAGTGGCTTCCTTGGGAGCCTTCCTGGACAGAGGAAATTTGCAATTCTATTCCAATTTCTCCCTTCAGCTACGTCCAAGGCAGATGCTGTCTATATATTGCCATGGTAACGCTGCGTTCTCACTCTCTATGGAATTGCATGCTGGAAAAATATTAGTTTAAAAAACTATGGTGTTTGTATTGACTGAAGTGGAGGCTGATAGTGGAGGATCTATTGTCCCCTGGTTGGGAAAAGTCACCAGTAACAGGCAATAAAGCCAGGCAGATTGGCCTCTAGTGACCACTTCTCACCCCACACAGCAATTGCTTCCCTATAAACCCTCCCTGGCTCTGTTTTATTGCATCCTTTAAAACAGATATTTTTGCCTTAAATGTGCTGCCACTTTGGTCCTCCAGAGTGATGCATTGTGCTAACAGCAATTCCTTGCTGCTGAGGTGGGAGCAAGGAAAAGGAATTGCTTCCAGCTTTAATTGTGGGTCTCTCATATGCACCTTCAAATGCTGTTGCTGCTGTGCCCAGAGCCTGCAGCCCCAGGATGGGCTGGGCATGGTGGCCACGGTGCCAGTGCAGGGCAGCACACACAGAAACAAACAGTCCAGTTACAGAAACAGACTCCTAACAGGACGTGCATTTGCCTTGAGTTTCATTCTCCCCCACTTCATTGTTTCCTATCAAAACTCTGGCAGAAGAGTGAGGCAGTTATAAAAGGCAAAGGCAGATGCATAAGGGACCCCCACAGAGCAGCAGAACCTGCAGCCTGGCAGAACAGAAGGGATTTGGGATACCACCAGGGTGGTGTGGGCAGGGAAAATGTGTCCTGTCCAGGAAAAGGTGTACAAGCCCATGGCCTCTCACGGAAGAAGGGTTTTTCCTGTATCCTTGCTCTGATTTGCTCTCTGGCAGACTGATGGAGGAGAATACTGGAGCAGAACCTGGGCAACCAGGGGAGCCTGTCTTTGTCTTGCTTGAGTCCTTCATGGTTCTCTGCCCACTCCAGAGGTGCTCAGTGCTGCAGACACATCCTCTTGATCTTTATTGCTACTGAAATAACCTTTCACGTAACCTGAGAGGAAAGGAGATGTTTCTGTGCGTGTTTTGGTGAAAAGCAGTAAAAAAAACACAGTTGTGCTTTAGCAAATGGCCTCATCCCAGGGGATGTCAGACCCAGATCACTGCTCCCTGGCAGGCTTCCAGTGCAAGTAACTCCAAGGCCAGCTCCAGCAGCTGGCTCCCTGTCCCCACTCAGGGGACAGCCAGGGACAGCAGGGGTTGGAGTGGTGAGGGGAGCAGAGGTTTTCCTGCTCTACAGCACCAGGCTGCCAATAAGCAATGTGAGCAGTAGAATAGCTGGGTCTTTGGGGTTGTGGCACTGCTGGAAGTGAGATGGGATGGGGGGACCTCTCCATGGTGTTGGCCCTAGGCTGTCCCCTCAGGAATCATCTCAGGTTGATTCATTCAGGCTGCATTCAGGCTCTGAGGCTGTGCTGACTATCTGCTTCCCCAGCATGCATTTTGGATGCACTTGCTGCTCAAAATAGCAGAGGCAAGTGTCCTATGGGGGAGAGAGGCTGCTAGAGGAGGAAGATCAGAAAAAGGGAAGATTAATTTTTAAAGCAATGCAGCCAAGGAGCAGCCCTGGGCACCAAGAGTGAGAGACATGCAAGCTCCTGGCCCTGGATATTTCTGGGTTGGAGGAAGTCCTACATCCCAAATGGGATGCTCCCAGAGACCCATCTGATCTGGGATTGAGTAGGCACCTATAACTGAGCAGTTCAGGTGCACTTGTCCTCTCTTCCCTGGTGTGAGCAGCTCCAGGAGGTATAAGCCAAAGAGGTTTTGCTGGGGGAGATGCAAAGCGGAGCTCAATATGATGAACGGTAGGATGAAGCCTGAGGGCTGGGCAGCCTCTCCTGCCCTGGGAAGCAGAGGAGCTACAGAGCAAGTCCTCACCAGGCTACTCAGCACACCATAAAAAGCCAAATTTTGTGGGTATCTGGGAAAATCTGTTTTCTTGGTTGATTCTCAGTTTCCACATTTGTGAAATAGAAATGCCCTGCTGCCTTTTCTCTCTCCCCTTGAAGTTAAGGGAGGTTTTTTATTTATTTTTAACCTGAAGATGGTACACCACAATGCTGTGTGAGTGTAAAGCATTCCCTGACTTCGAGCAGTTAATGGCTGTGGCATGAAAACCCCAGAGAGAAGTTAGGAGAACAGAAAGCCTTCCGCATCCTCGCTGTTACTTGCATGATCCATGCTGTTTGTAATGCCTAAAGATGTGTTGTGATGCTAACCTGCTGTAGTACCTCGTAAAAGCCTGCAGAGCCTCCTGTGCTCTGGGGGCCATTGCTGTGCTTGGGGCTGGGTTCTCCTTTGGCTCAGGGCAGTGGTTCTGAGATGAGCCCAAACAGCTGCTCTTGGCTCTGCTTGTTGGGCACCTGCAGGCAGCTGGTAGGGTTGGTGCTGGCAAGGCGTTCACCCATTTTGTGACATCCCTAAAGGAACTTCCATGTATTCCTTGGGCACCTTTGCTCTTCTTCAGGGGTCTGGTTAGCACAGGGATGGGATGGAAAAGGAGAAGAAGGTGCTGAACCCCTTGTGCAGCTGTGTCAGCCCAGGACATGTGTGACCAGTGTCCCCTCCCTGAGCAGTGGACAGCAGCACCCTGTAATTCCCTGGTACCTGGGAGAGGATGGAGTTAGCACCCAGCTATGGCCATATGGGCTCCAAAGAGCTGGTGAATGTGGTGCTGGTGCTAGAGGGGATCAGCTCTCCCAGGACTGGGAAGGAAGGGCCTCTGCCCCACATTTCCTTGTTTGAGCATCTCAGTGAGCCTGTGTTGGGGCTAAGTTACATTCAAGCAGCTGGGTGAAATCTTGAGAAGACTTGAAAAATGCGATAAAAGTGTAGGATGAAAGGTTGCAGCTGCTCTGTCCCCCAGTGCTGAGCACAGGGGTCAGACTGGAGTCTAAGCCTCATCCGTGTTTCCATTAGCAGTCCATGTGATGGGACATGAGCTGTTTATGATAGTTGAAGATGCCACCAGGCTGGAAGAGATGCAAGAGGGCTGGAGAACGAGCTGAGATTTCAGAGTGGGCTTGGTGAATGGGAGGAATGAGCTGACAGAAAGGAAGTTGTTGCCTGGGGACTCGAGGAAAATGTTTGGTGGGAGGGAATCACCAACAGCACAGATGTGGAATGGGAGCACAAACAGAGCAGGTCCTGCCCCTGCAAGTCAGAGAGGCCCTGGGGGAGAGCTGTGCCCTTGGGGCTGGGGGATTGCTGCAGGAAAGTGGGCTGGGAAAGAGACCTGCACGGGCAAGGGAGCAGCCAGATCTCTGCACCGTGGTCTGGGCAGGCAGAGATGGGGTTCATCTGCTGTGGGAGGGGTTCAGGTCAGAGTTTTGTTAATGGTCCTGGAGGCAGAGGAGTAGTGACATGCTGAACTAAAGCAGTGTCAGTCCCTGTCCTTGAAGGAGCAGCGTGTGCATCTGCCTGGATTGATGGAGGGTGGCAGAGGTACTGCTGTGGGGTGTGTGACCTTCCAGCCTTCATTTCTCCGCTTCCCTGATTATTATCTGGCACTGCCGGCTCCAGCTGGAGTCAGGGCTCTGGGAGCTGTGGAGCTGCTGGGAGGGGAGCCATGCCCTGGGGGCCAGCACTCTGAGGCAAGGGCAGGAACAGCAGAGCAGTGAAGACTGTCACACAGAGGGACACGTCTCATGGGCAATGCTCCAGTCCCACTGGGCACCAAGGCAGGGACAGCCCTTGCAGCAGGCACCACAGGAGCACAGATCCTTTTCCACCAGCCCCTGCAGTCGCTTCCCAGAGCTGTGGGCACCTGCTCTATGCTGGCCCTGATGGGCCAGGGCACATTTTGCTGCTGGTGGATGTAAATGCAGGAATTCATCTCATAGACTTCCCCTCTACATTCTTAAAAGCGGGATTCTGGGGAGCAGAGCGGTTAGGAATTCTGCCTCAGCGGGAGAGCAGAGCTGAGCTGAGCCGCAAGGACAGGAGTCACATGTGTGTGAATAGCTGATGCTTTGCAACAGTGTAGGGATAGTGGGATTGTGCTGTCTGCTCGTTCCCGCTCCTGATAAATCAGTGCCCAGGGAAATATCATTCATGTTGGCTGTATTTAATAAATTAACTCTCAGCACTTGTGCTCTCTGAGGTTGTTACTGAGTTAGTGTAGCTCCAAACCCTGCAAAGGGAAAAGACACATCGGATCCCTTGGGAATGGATAAGCCATCCAAAGCTAGAAACCAAATATAAACCCAGACTATGCAAATCCAGTCTAACGAACCCTGCTGCAGCACAGACATCCCATCTGGGAGTGGGATGATCCACAAGCAATGTAGCAAAGGGACTGATTGTTTTAATGACTTTCCTCTTCCCAGGGAAAAATGCGAGGGGGGGGTTCTGAAACTTGAGGGTTGCAAATGAAAATTTGCTGCCTCTTCATCAGCAGTGTGAGATTTGAGGTGCTGGGGGGGAGAGGAAGGCAGCCTGAATGAACCTGAGGATGCTTCCTGGTGTTAAATTCTCTGAATTAGTGAGGCAAGAGCACGCCCTGTGTTTCTGCTTTCAAGTCACAGTCCAGAAATACAACCAATCTGCTGGGCAGTTCCCCAGACACATCAGTCCCTATTGAAGCTCTGCTGGGTGGAACAGGGCAGTGTTTTGCTTCACTAGGAAAGGGCATGGAGGCAGTGGGTGAGCAGCTGAGCAGCAGGGATCTGGCTTTCTGGGCACTGCAGACTGTAATTTATCTCCGTGAGGAACTGAAAGGGGGTTCAGAGGGGAAAAAGTGTCATGAAGTTAAATGGCAGTGTTGCCTCGGCATCCTTACAAATAAGCTTTACCTGCTGTTCGTTCCCGTCTTGGTTGCAAAGGCCATCATTTACCTGAACAAAGGCATGGAAGGATGCTGGGAGCAGTTGTCAGGGAGCACACAGAGCCAGTCCCTGAGGGAGGAGGACTGTGGAGGGGCCCTGAGACACAGCCCCACTTGGGGATTGCCACCAGCCCCACTGCTGAAGTTCCTCGAGGATGCTCAGCAAGCATGCAGGGAACAGAGGCTGGGGTGGGCTGCGTGGGCAGCAGACCCCAGGGTAGCTGGTCCTGCCAGTGCCTTGTGGTGCTACAGTCTTTGGGCTGCACTGTCCCAGCAGATGCCTTGGAGAGAGGACAGAGCCGGGTTTTGGCGTGTGCAGGGACTGGCCATGGCTAGTCTGTGGTTTCCGTGGCTCTTAGGTGTTTCTTCATGTTTCCACGCTGCTTTGCCTACGCCCTGCCTCTGGCTAAGGCTCCGGGGTGCTGGTGCTCTGAGGATAGCACCACCTTGGGCTTTGCAGGCTGAGGTGTAAGTCCTGGCTTCCAGGTTGGGCAGTTCTAAATCATGTCTCTCTGCTCATCCCTCTGCAGTACTGGAGATGTCTCAACGTCCAGTTACGCATTGTACTGGAATTGTACTCCAGCTACACAGCCACAGTGATGTTAGGTATGTTTAAAGGAAGGAGTCCTGCTGGGAACCCTCCCTCACCAGCAGCTCGAATGGGTTACCTCCAGCTTGGTCTCCAGCGTGGCCCTGGGGATTTTCCAGGCAATCTTCTTTGCCAAGGAACCTTTAGGACATTTGGAGAAAAGCACTCCGAAAACTCTGATTTCTCCCTGCCCTCAGCTGACTTCAGGGCTTGTGGTCCATCAAGAGGTGGGCACACAACTGCACATACCAAACGACCCCCTTTGTGGCGAACAAACATCCCTAAAACGTGTGACACACCCCAGAGCTTCGTGCCTGGGATTTACAGCCTGACTGCCCATGGCTTTTGCTCCCACGGAGAGGGCCAGGTCCCTCTGATTTGGAGGCTCATCCCGGCAGCCTGCTGTGCTCTCCGCGCTGATCGGACTGGAAGCCGCGGGAGTCGTGGGGCGGCAGAGCCCAAGTGTGGGTTTCAGTTTAATCACTGGGGCTGAGGAACCTCTATTCATTCCAGCTCGCATTCATCTGTGTCCTAGTAACGGTGCTCTCCCAACCTCCTTCCCAACACAGGCACACACGGCGGGATAATGGCAGGAGCCCGGCAATCGCGGAGCTGAATAGCGCTGTAATTACGAGGCTATAATGGCGAGCTGGAACTCATTAGCCATTATCAGCCGTTTCAGCAGGACAATGACAGCACCCCGGGGTGCGCGGCTGCGCTGCCTGCACCCGGTGGCCCTACACGCTGCTCGGCGGCCCCGAGGCCAGCCCGCCGCTGACCTTGGCCCCTCGCACGGCTGCAGAACCCGGCGGAGGGAAGCTTTGGCTCTGGATGGCAACGATGGGTTGTGTATTCAGCCAGTCATGTGACATTAGGCATTCCTGCTCCCTGGTCCCGCGGTCAGGGCTCAGGAGGTTACAGCCCCCCCGTGGGTGCCCCAGCACCCCAGCCTGCTCCATGGTGGCACTCTCCCGTCTCGCTCCTTCTCTGACTCCAGCAACTCATCCTTCCCTTGACCGACTTCTCCTCCTGTAGTTTATCTGTTTTCCTCTTGATTTCTGTGTTTGTGTTCAGTGCAGGCAGTGGGTCTCCAGCATGGGAGCCCTCCCTGGGCCCTGCCTTCACCTAGGCATCCTCCATCCCCAGCACACGCCTTGGGCAGGGTGGCCTTATGGCCAGAAGCAAACGCTGCCGTGCTTTGTGATGCCAAGCAGGGAGACTGTCTCCTGCAATAGGAGGCTGCACAGAGATCCCCAGCTCTGCAGACTGTGGGTCCCAGGGCTGATGGTCCTGCTTTTCCTACAGTAATCACATGCTGTAATGCAGAAAGCCATTGCAAAGCTGACTGCGAGGTGCAAATCTCTGCAGCTCCTGGCCTGATGTATTTTAAAGCAAGATAATCCTAGCAGGAGCTTGCTGGAGAGCATGGCTGAGGAGAGCTGGGGAAGGTGTAACCAGCAGGCTGGGAGCAGAGGCCCTGCCATATGTGTGTCCGGGAGTGGGATACATGTTGTCCTGGTGCTTAGCAGAGCCTGGGCAGGACCAAGGCCCTGGGGTGAGTGTAGGTACCTCTTATTTCCACCAGCAGAATGAGCAAGAAGAGGCAGCATCTCCCTTCTGGCTGCATTGCTTTTCCCTCTGTTCACCCAGGGGTTTTGAATGAGAGAGTGATGCCACAAAGCAGCTTGTCCTGTGCAAGCTTCTCTTGGCAGGTGAAGCCTGAGTGTGGCTTATTCTCCAGGTAGAAGGTGTGAAATGGCTGTGCACTGAACCGGTTGTGATGCAATGATAGTGGCAGGAGCCATTATCATCTAAGTGTCACTTACACATATAAGTGTCTTGCAGCTGAGTATTTGGAGGGCTCCTGTTGTTCTGAGGACTTTTGTTTGTTTCTTGTTAGCCTTGCCTTCCCGAAACAACTCTGTGTGTTTGGGATGACCCAACCAGGTGTTAGCTGCATTTGCAGAACAGGGTGACATGCATTCCGGGGGCGCATCTGAATGGGAACAGGGAGGAGCCGGACACCCCTTGCCTCTTGTTGCCTTACGGTCCCTGGAAGATGCCAGCTCACACAGCCACAGCCAGATTTCTGTGTGTCAGCGCTGCTTGAGGATGACGGTCCTCTCTGGAGCCAGGGGCCATTCCTGGTGAGGGTCCACAGAATTGCACCAGCTCCTACTGTCCTTTGGGCCCTGCCTGACGTTTTTCTGGAGGTACTGGAGAGGCCAATGCCGGGCTACCTCCTGAGTGCATCCCTGCTGATTTCTTCCTCTTCTCTCTGCAGGGAGCTCAATGGCAACAACATAACACGAATCAACAAGAATGACTTTGCTGGGCTGAAGCAGCTCCGTGTCCTGTGAGTTCCTGATGAGGGGTCAGCTGCCCCACCTTGGTGGATATTATGCTTGGTTTGTGGCCCCTCCTAGGGCTGCTGGAGTCACTCAGCCTCCTTCTGTGGGCTTCAGCAAGCAGGGCTGGAGGGAATTGTGTTGGGCTGAGCATGGTGGATTTCCAGCTGGGAGAGAGTGGGAAGAGTCCGGGTCGTGTTGAGGGGATAATGGGAGTGAGGTGCCCTAGGTCAAAAGAAGTAATGGGGGCACTGGGGACCACTTTTGCAGAAAGCTGACCCCTTCTCTCTGCAGGCAGCTGATGGAAAACCAGATCAGCATGGTGGAGCGTGGGGCATTCGATGACATGAAGGAGCTTGAGCGGCTGTGAGTGTCTGGTCATGGAGGGAGGTTGGTGAGGGGCTGCTGGATTTAGTTACAGAGAGCATCCTTTCCTTTTTTCCTTAAACCTTAATGTATCTGTGCTGCCTGACTTCAAACAGTTTCTCTTCTGCATGGCAGTGGTATTTTACAGTTTGGGGAGCACACCTATTTTTATTTCTATAGATCTTAGAGTCCTTTCTGATGCTTTTGAAGTGAGGAGCAAGTCAAACACAAATGACTTTTGCTGTATCAGCTGTGTCCTGTGTGTTAGCAAGGGAGCTGTAAGTTCTGGTCCAGTACTCAGTAAAATAGCTCAGCAGTTTAAAAATCCCAAGCTGCTCGAGCAAATAAGAGGAGCTGATCGAGCAGCAGGTTAAGAGTGCAGTTAAGCAGCAGTCAGCAGTTAACAGCTTGGAGTCCTCTCTGCATGTAATTACAACATTGTGAGTAGGTCTATTAGTGCCCCGTTGGTTGTCCCTGCCCGGGACTGTGGTGAGCAGGATGGGGATGTCCTTGCCAGGTGGGATGCTCTGCTCTATTGGCCTCTCTGAGTGAGCCAAAGTACCCAACTCTGCCTGATGCATCCAGCTGGGCTGCAGATGGGGTCATTGCTTTGTACCCCAAACCCTGACCCTTTTCTCCTTTCCCTGCAGACGGCTGAACCGCAACCAGCTGCACACCCTGCCCGAACTTCTCTTCCAGAACAACCAGGCGCTGTCGCGGCTGTAAGTACCTTCTGTGCCCACAGGGCCTCCCTGCCCAGCAGTGGTGTGAGCTCACCTGGGGGACTGCCGTGGGGTTTGGAGGGGCACTGATGTCTCAGGAGGGTTCTGCTCCTGGGGGAATTGTGCTGGTGGTTACTGGTATGTTGTCCCAATGGAGGCTTGGCATGTGGCAGGGGGCTGCCCCCTGTTTCTGTGTGACCTGAGCACCCAGCAAGGTGGGAGATGGGCTGTGACTTGCAGAAGACCTGAGACTGGCAGTGTTAAGGATGTCCTTGTAACACACGGGAATACGGGATGAGGTGCTGGCAGGCTGGGCTGGGTCTGGCATCGCAGAGTTGAGCTGTGCCTGTGCAGTGTCAGGTGGAGAGGTGCTGTGAGCTCCTCAGCCTCCTCCCTGGGTGTGGATCAGGGGCTTTGGAGCAGAGTTCCCTTACACACTTGCCCAGGTTCTCATGAAAGGAGGGTGAAAGAGGGTGTCTCTAAGGGGGTCACATTCTGCCCAGGGGAGCCCCACAGCCCTGCTCAAAAGCTGCCTTTCTGTAGATGTCAGGAGAAGGAGGAGGAAGCTGTGCCTGGGGCAGATCCAGCCCTTCATGCCTGCTGCCATTCATGCCTTCTGCCGTTCATGCCTTCTCACATTGCTCTACCTGTCCCCATCCCTGCCTGTCCCTCTGCACCCGCAGAAACAACTCCAGGGACTGTCTCTTGCTGTGCAAGCCCCAGCTCCACAGATCTCTCTTTTCTCCTCCCTCTGTGCAGCAGCAGGCTGCTTGGGGAGAGCTTCTGGGGTTTTGATAAATATTCTCTGTTCCATATTGGGTTTCCCTTGCCTGGGGCTGTTTTGCTCAGGCAATGGTGCTTTCAGCAGTGCCAGCATTGTTCAAACAAAGTGTTTACAGGCTCTCAGCTATGTCAGGCACCACATACATTGGGAAGGGTGCTGTGAGGAGGAGAGGGTGCGTGCCAGACTGGGGCTGGGTGCTCTCCATCACTCAGAGAAGCAGCTTATACCCTGTGGATTGGGGTGGTAGTTGCCAGGACACAAGCTTTTTTGCTTGCTGCATCTTGTATCTCCATTGATCAGCTGTGACATGAGGATGCCAGGTCCCTGCTGAGGCAATGCAGGAATGGATGAAATAACTAAATGTGCTGAGACATTCCCAGGACAGGCCTGGCTGTGCTGGGGCCAGGCAGCCCTGCCTGTGCAGTCAGGCTGTGACTGTGCCATTTTCTTCCAACAGTACCAGGGAATCAGTCCCAGAGTCCAGCCTAAGGCGTGTAATGAAGGGTTAAAACGCTGTGTGGGTTGCCAGCATGGGATGTGTGAAGTGGTGGACAGGTGCCAAAGATGGGCCTAGGTAATGGCAGCTGATAGCACAGGCGTTCAATTAATTATCAAATGGCATTCGTTGAGCTCAGCTGTGCCATATCCTGGCACCAGCAAGGGCCCATCCTCCAGCCATCCATTGCATAACAGAAACATGGGCAAGAAAATAAATTTACGAATATTAATGTTTCCTTTTGAATCTTCTCTAGATTTTAATACCAGGCTCTTTCAACAAGCAGACCCTCACAATTCATTATGGAGATGCAGAAGAGCAGCATGTGTGTCTCCTACACAGACAGTGTGGCCCTACACAGCCACCAGGCTCCTGTGGAGCCAGGACTATGCCACGGTGTGCATGGGGCTGTACATGCCACCAAGGGTTTAAGAGGGCTATGCAGGATGCTCCTTGTAGCCACCTCGTGTTCAGCTGCATTTCAGCCTCTTCCTGTTGTTTTACTGCTTACTGCAATGTGTTATTTCAAACCTTTTCCCTCCCACTCTGTCCTAAAGTGGTTTTCTGGCCATTTCTGCCATGGCAAACTGCCTGGATACCAGCACCTGGAGCTGTTCTTATTCAATCTGGGGCTGTGTGCATGGGCTCAGATTTTGCAGCTCCTTGACTATAGCCGGTGCCATGTCTTGAGGAGCTTTTGATGCGTGCTTGGAGCAGAGGGTCCCTGTGATGAGCAGTGGGACTGGGGATAGGGGACACACTGAGCCACCCTCCAGCCTCCTCTGCAGCATGTTCCCCTACACATGTTAATGAGGGTAGGGATGCAGCACTGGGGGCTGCCCAGAGAGCATATCAGGAGCCAGTGTCCTGGCAGATCCTCGAGTTCTGCATTTGTGCAACAGAGCCCTATGTGCCAGAGGACCTGCTGCTCCCTCTCCTTGAAGCTGCCAGTTGCTGAGGGGCTCAGGGATGTTTCAGAGGGGTGGCAGGGCAGGCGTTGCCCTGTGTGGCTTGTCTAGACACACATGCTGGCTTAGCAGGAGGTGAGATCTGGACCAGTGCTACTCCAGCCAGTGTGAGAGGTCATAAGGACACTCTTAAATTGCTGCAAACCTGGGTCAGGCTACAGGGGTATGAGTCAGTGGGGAACAGGTTTAAGCTAAATTGAAATCAGCTCTCCTTGAAGGAAATCGGAGCCTCCCCACAGGGGTTTGCACTTGTTTAACTGCTGAAATGTATCTGGAGTGGCCCCACTGCTCAGGACGCCCTCCCTGCCCAGAAACAGGCTGGGTCCTGTGGTGGTCTAGGAAAAGAAGGCTCTTACCAGCGCCATTTCCTTGCAAATCCTGGTCTCCAGATCACTTCCAGCAAACAGACTTCCCCTTGACTTGCCAACCATGACACTTCTCGAGTTCTAGAGTCCTTGCTGGGTCCTCATGTCCTCACATCATTTTACTGGGAGGTCTTGAAATAGCAAAAACTGACTGAATAAGTTAGGCTGAGATGTGTTTAGTTGGGAAATGAGGCTGTCTGGCAGGTGAAGCAGAAAGCCAGGGGTGGATTGCAGGAGCTGCTGGGGTTGCTTAGATGGGCCCTTGGGTGCTGGCCTAGGTGCTCCAGCCTTTTCTAGACATAGTCTTGATGGATCTTTTTTCAGCATATCAGTTACACAGAAGATGAAGGCAAGTCTGTTGAATTAGGGGTATGTGATAGCCATAGAGCAGTTTCCCACTGTACCTTTCCCACTGAACCTGATGAAAATTTTTCAGGAGCACAGGAGGAGTCCTTCAGGTTCAGGTTGGGATGGTGAGCTCTTTTTCCACCTCCTGAAGTGTCAGAGCCTGATCCACATTGGTGGTACTTTGTGGTCTCCCAGCCTTGCTGGAGCAACAATTACGTACATGGAACTTGGCTGTAAAGAGCATCTGTGCATCAGGATAATGGAAAGGGCTGGAGTTAAACCTGATCCGTCGGGGCTTAAATAAACTGGGGAATGGCAGGAAAGGGCCAACGGAAAGCAAACCTCAAATGAGGGCATGGGGGAGGTGAGATGCCTGGAGAGGAATGTTTTCCCCTTGGAATTTGGGAATATTGAGCTGACGCCTGCCCAGAGCCCATTTCAGTCTGAGGTAGTGAGGAGGGGGGGTCCTTGGCAGTGGGGCCAGGAGGCAGAGGGGACTCTCTGCATGGCCTCCTTTATTTATGTCCCCCACAATGAGAGGATAACTCATTAAGCAATCCTGGTGGCTGGAACTGGTGCTGATCTGAGGTTTCGCTGGAGAGCGCCTGACCTCAGTGACCCATTCTCAAACTGGGTTTAATTAAACTGTCAGCACTGGACGAAAGAACAAAGCTTTGTGGGCTCAGGGGGGAAAGACAGGGTCCCCCAGCAGTCACTAGGGAAGAGCACATCTCCTGTGAAGTGGAGGGCTGATAAAAAGATGGATCTTTCCTTCCAGTGAGGATTACCCAGGCAAGAAGGTGACCTCTTCTACTGCCGTGGCCAGGGTTGGTCCCCAGTGTGCCACAGTTGTCCACATCTTGGCTCAGCAATGGTGCTCCCCTACTGTCTTGATGCACACCAGGAGCCAAGGGGATGCTGGTAGACCTTCCTTCACCATCTCTCCCAAGCTGGGAGAAGCTGGGGTTTTTTTGGGTTTCCCAACAGCCCCCAACAGAAAAAGCAAGCAGTGTTTCTCTCTGCTTCCTTGAGAAGAGTGGGGCAGAAGGACGAGAAATGAGTTTTGTAGCACTCTCTCCCTTCTCTGCTCACCTCCCCTTAAAACCTCCTCCTGAAGCTGTTTCTAAGTCCCACTGGGGGGCTCTGGATGGAGGATAGGAGGAGGAGAGAGGAGTCTGGAATGGCTGTAGCAGCAGGGTGAGGACAGAAATGCTGCGGGCGCATCATCAGGGAGGCAAAGACGTGGGCTGTTGAAATGTGCTAAAGGCAGCCAGGATGGCTATAAATAAATAGTTTTCTCCAAGGGAAGCCGAGCTGATGCGAGGGAGGAGAGGAGCAGTGGGTGCGTGGCTGTGAGGAGCTCTGGGGAGTTGCTCCTGCAGGGGAGTCACAATCCCAGATGGATGCATCCCCATGGGAGTGGCTGCCCAGTGGTTTCCCTCAACAAAAGCTGCAGTGGCTGCTCCTTGCTCAGGCAGAGTGGGAGCTGAGAGAGAGTGAGCAGAGGGTAGGGGGAAAAAGTCTTGTCTCCAGAAGGAGGGAGATTTAGGACATGGGCCACAGACTGTCAGTTTCTGTCGGACCCATGCCAGCAAAAATGGTGAAGGAGATGGTGCCACATCTTAGCTGGCAGCCAAGCCCAGGGGGAAGGGCTGCCGTGCTGCTCTCAGTCTGCAAGGGCAGGGGCTCCCTGGAAACAGCATTAACATCTCAATCAGGGCTGGTGACTTTTTGAGCCGGGGACATGTGAAATGTTGTAGGAGCTGGGGAGATTGTCACGCTCCCACTCCCGTGAGACTCTTCTCCTGCAGCCAGAGCCTGCAGAGGAATAGTGATGCTCTATGACTGCCTCTGTCTGGGAGCTGGCAGAGGGACCAGGGGCTGGTCCAGACCCACCACGGACCCAGAGGTATTGAAAGATCTGGGAGTTTTGAGCTGAGTGGCAAAGAGCACCACAGCTGAGTGTGCTGCCTGGTTAGGAGAGATGATATTATAGTGAACCATGGGGCAGGTTCCTTGCCCTACTCCTGCATTTGGCTAAACCCAGCCCTAACTGCCTTTAGAAAAGCAGGCAGAGAAAAATGGAGGGCTGCTAAATAACTTGAGAAAATGCAAATGACATCCTTCAAGAAGGAGAGGATCACAACCATGCCAGAGGAAGCTGTGAGCTGAGTAGTAGCAAAACAGGGTGACAAGTGAAAAAGGAGCTGTCAGAGAAAGGAATAACAAAACAGGCCCCGCTCGGATGGGGCTGGCTGCGCGTGGGAGGTGTTGCTTGCGAGACTGTACTAGTGACCGTTCCTCTTTGGGCTGCACCAGGAAAACCCCCAGAGAGGGAAGGCAGAGATGGAGAAAAAAATGTGTGCTTGGTGACGGCTGGATCTGTGTTCCCACAGTGGGTAGTCATGCTGGTGCCAGGTGGGAGGTGTGGGTGCCAGGTGGGGACGCTCTCTGGGGAATGAATGTGCCGCAGCTTTGCTCCCTCCCAGTGGGGGAGACTTGCCTGAGCCCCATTTTCAATTTAGTGGGGGTTATTTGGTGCCTGCCTGCTGGTTGGCTCCCTGGAAATGCTGTCACTGTGGTAGGCTGGCTCTGGCTATGCCCTGGCTCTCCTGTGCCAGACACCCACTCCCACCTCCCACAGTCACTCCTGTTGGGGCTTTGGTTGAGGTTCACTCCCTCCAGCAAGGTTTTGTGCTGCTTCTGGAGCTCAGCAAGTGCCCAGGAGCCTGCAGCCGCTGCGTGGGAGGAGGCCTGTGGGCACAGCATTGTGTTTTCATCTTCCCATGCAGGAGCAGGGTTGCTTTGGCTCCCTGGGCACGTGTGCCTTTGCTCTTTGCACAGATGCATATGTGCTGATGTTCTGTGCAGAGGTCTGCAGTCCAAGAGCAAAGTGCCAAGGTCAGAGCAGAGAGCAGCTTTCCTGGAGCAAGCCTCCCTGCTTCCCTTCCCCAGCATCCCTCATTTTGTCCCAGCTCCTCCTCTAGCAGCATCCCCCTCCCCTTACCGGGTGAGGGCCAAGTGTCCCCGCTGTCACCATGCCCACGTTTTGGACTCCGGGTGCCGTACCCCATCGCGCTCCCCGACAAAGCTCTTTCTGTTGGGGACAGAGCAGGGCTGGGGGGGCCAGGCTGGGATGTGTCCCCCCGAATACCAATGAGGAGGGGCAGCGTGTTTACCCCTGTGGCTGGGGGGAGGGGGAAGCCGCGGGGTCTGTATGCTGCAAGACACCCCCCCACACCAGCTGGGGGGAAGGGGAAGGGAGGCCTCTCTGCAGCCCCCGGGAACAAAGAGTCAGTGTGGCTCGTGACAGCTCTAAGGAAACGCAGGGAAACAAATGTGCCACTAATAGGTGGGGAGGTTACCTAGGGAAGGATGCTGCCAGGCGGGCGGGCGGCCAGCCCCCTCCCCGGCGGGCTGCCAGGCACTGAGGGACTGCTCCTGGCACCCCCCAGCCTTGGCGGGGCTCAGGGGGCTACAGAAGGGCCAAGCTGAGGCGGGCTGATACGTCCTTGTGCTTCTGGCCAGTGGGGACAGCATCCTTACAGGTACCTCTGGGGTTTTGTGCTGGGTAGCCCTGCTGGGAAGGAGCACCCTTGTGCAGGGGCAGTGCTCACTGCCTGCTGCTCTTTCCTTTCTTTCTTCATCATTAATGTGCCACGGATCTCAGCTTTTTTTGGGTGGGGGGAGGGTAGAAGACTCCCTGGGGAATCCTAAGTGGAGAGAACCTCAAAGTCTCACAAATTAAACACATTCTTAAGATCTCTTTATACTTAAGCACTTCCATAAGCTTTTTGGGACTTGACCTGCAGTATCCAGAGGCACAGGAGTGCTGGGGTGAGGGTAGCAACCATGCCCCAACCTACAGATGAGCAGCTTCCCGCTTTGCTTCCCACCAATCTGGGCCCTGTCCTGCCGGGTGGTGGTGCAACCCCTGCACAGGGATGCCCCAGCTCTGGTCTGTGCCATTATCCTGCCAGGAGTGGGCATTGCCAGACGGCTGCCTGGAGATAATCTGCCCCATTCCCTCCATGCACCCCGTTGTGCTCCTGACTCACGGCTGGCTCCAGTTTTCTGGCTGTTGAGAGGCTTCCAAGGTTTCCCTGGCAATGCACAGGGTCAAGTCCCACTCCTGGGGCTCTCTCCTTGAACCACTGATTCTGCTGGGCTCACCCTCTATCTTGCTTTGGGTGCAAGCTTGGATTTGTGTTTTGTAATGTTATTAAAGCAAAAGGGGCTGAGTTTGTGGTGAGGTGCTGCTTTCAGCCCCCTACCTCTTTCAGCAAACAGCAAAGTCCTCCCATCCACATGGCATCATGCAGAGCATCCCAGTCCAGCATCCCAGTGGTGCACTGACAAGTGGGAATTTGCAACCCATGGGAAAAAGCAATGAAAAATCGAATCTTCCTAAATCTGAGCAGCAGTGCTAATTACACAGCTATTAAAACACAGGAATTATTTATTCTCTGCCTGCCTTACAGCTGATTGCCTGCATTGTCCCACAGTCAGCCTTTGGCCACCTTTGGTCCCCTGAAAGAGTTAAAAGAGCACTTGGAGGAGCTGATCCCTTTGTCCATCCATTTTGAGCACAGAATAAAGGCATTTCCTTCCTCCTGTTTTCACAGCTCAAATAGCAGAAGGGTTCAAAGTGATATTAAAGAATCGTGAGCAGAATTAGCCTCTGGTAATTTGAGTTCCAGAATGTAAAAGAAAAAAGTCTCATGCAGCGATTTGAGGCTAAGTTGTAACTTGGTACTTGCACGTGTATCCCACAGACGTGTGAATGTGCAGAGCCAGGTAATTAGCCTGTGTTTGCTGGTTGATCTTCCTGTGGGTGTGTGCTGGAGCCCCTCATCTCTCATGCTGGGACTGCCATGAAGACAAGCTGTCAGCAGTTTCCAGCACTGCTTCCAACAGGGTGCCTGTGCCGTGTTCTTTCTCTCCTGCTCCCAAGGGATCTGTGGTGCTTTTGGCGTTGGTGCTGCACCACAGCCTGCAACGCCGACACCAGCAGTTGGGTTTGGTGGGCTCCAGCTTCTTGCCCAAGCGGGCTGCCTGGAGGACTAGGATGCTTTAGCCAGTGCTGTACATGGGTAAAGTTCCCCATGCTGAAGTGCTGTAAGGGCCAAACAGATGAGTGTAAGTGGGAAAGATGCCTCTGTCTGGTGAGTCTCCTTCCCATGGATCAGCACTTACCTAGCAAAACATGTGGCAGTGTGTTTTGTTGGGTGTGTGCCGGTCCGAGGCATGAATGGTGGAAATGCAAAATGGGTGTGGGTTGGGGGATAGGTATTGAACCCCAGGGATATTCCTTGGCAACTCCTCTCTATTGCATAGCCTGGCTATTACTGCCCGGCAATTAATGCTGGTGCTATTAATTACCAATCATAGGGATAAAATCGGGGCCATGCAGCAGGAGAGGGGATCTGTGCTTGTGGGGTAAACAAGAGCAAGGAAGTGAGGAGCAAGCAAGGGGGGCTGGCTGCATTCCCAGGACTCGGCAGTGTTTCCAGCTCTTGCTGTCTGACCGGAGGCATTTCCACCTCCCGGTGTTGTCGTCCCGCTCCAGCTCGCTTGTTCTCCTCCCCACGGGCTCAGCATGTTGCTCATTCCTGCATCCTACGATTTCACAGCATCCCCGCAGCCGGGTGCTAATGAGATTAGACCCAAGCTTTAAGATGTCTCTCTCTATCCTTTGCCATCCAATTACACAGCCCGCATGGTATCTGATTGCCTGTGAGAGGGGAGGACTGGGGCTGGCTGGGATGGGAGGATGCAGCTGGTCTTTCTGGGTATCAGCCCCGCCGTGCCGAGTGGTTTTCTTTCTTTTCTTTTATTTCTTTTTTTTTTTTTTTTTCTTTTTTCTTTTTTTTTTTTCAGTCTCCCCTTGGCTTTGAGCTGCTTCATTTGGCTTTTTCATCGCTTCTCGATGTGGCGGCTGGGCAGAATTTGTTTAAATTAACTGCTTGAATGGCAGCGTTTGTGTGCGTTGGTGGGGGGGAGCTCAGACAGCACCAGAATGGATGAGGGGGATTAAAGGTGCCTAATGGGTTCCAGATGGGCATCTTGGACTGGGAAACACCCCCACAACCCCAACCCCAGCCAGGGGCCGCTGGTAAGGAGCTTGGGGCTGAGAGCTGGGATGCTACAGTAGGTGGCTGGTCTGAGCATTTGCCAATAGTCCTGGGGTGCCCTGAGGCTTCCCAGGTGCTGTGACTGCCCAGCCGTGCTGGGGCTGAGCAGGCAGATGCACCAGAGGAAGTACCTTCCCTGGCTGGCCCAGAGCATGGGGTGCAGCAGTCTCCACTCTCCCTGCTGCAAAGCTCTGGGGATGTGGGGCTGGGGACAACCACTCTGTGTGTGATTCCAGCTTTCAGAGGTGCCTTAGCTCCATCATTAGCTGACATTGCAAATACAGCTCACTGGGACAGCACCACTGGTGCATCATTTTCTGCTCTGCAGTCTTGGTTGCAGTGAGGAATGATAATATTTAGTCTTTGTTGCCCTCCCCCTGAGCTCTAGAGTAGCTTGGGGTGGGCACTTGCTCATTTCAACATTCCGACCAACTGCAAAAGTCAGCGTATTTTTTCGTATTTACAGCTGGAAAACTGAGTCACAGAGACAGGAACTAAATTGCTTGCGTGGCCCTTCCAGTTGCATTTCTCAGATCTGTAGGGGTTAGAGATGTGCTGACAGCCCTGCCCGTCTTTCCAAGGGCTGTGCCTCCCACCAATGTCCATATTTCTGCTCCAGACCTGCTACATGGTGCCAGGGCTATGTGTTTGCAGCTTGTCTGGTGGCAGAGCCTTGATTGGAAGCATGTCAGTCCCAAATGAGATGAAGAGTGTGGAAGTGAAGGATTGCTGGGGTTTGATGTCACTGGCAGGGACTTCAAGGTCACTGCATTTGAGTTTTATTAATGGCTGAGAGCGGGAGGAGGATATAAGCTGTGAGGCAGTCATCTGCTGGGAATATCACCTGTGCTGTAGGTCAGCACATCATTTTGTGGGAGAATTTTTAGGGGGAGCAGGGCTACAGAAGCAAGCAGGTTTAATGAAAGTGAGCATCACATGGAACCTTTTGCTACTGAAAGCTGGCAAAGCCCTGGTCCTGGTGGGAGCGAGCCCAGTCACCCTGAATTAGCTTTTTTGTGAACGCAGTGGTTTGTTCTAATGTGTCCAGCTGCATCCAAGCAGATGCCAGAGCCAGGGAATGAGGCAAGGCTCAGGAGGGAGACCCACAGCCACACTCCCTATCCATGAAGGAGGTGACAGGAGGGCCCTGGCTGGCTGTCAAAGGGACACAGAGGGTGTTTGGGAAGTGCTGGCTGACCTCCATCACCTGCTGACCCTTGACCAACGCTCTGTTGGCCAGCCCTCCCAGCCCATCCTTGGCCCCACATTCCCCCACACAGCTCTTGTTTCCTTCCACAAACATTGAGAAAATAAACAGCTTAGCCAAAAGGGGACATCCCTGCATCCCTCCACACACAGCTGCCTCCCCAGGGAGCCACACAGGTGGTGACCCTGCATTCCTCAGTCTGAGGGTTAACTGAGAGAAAGCAAATATTGGCTTCTCCAGGGGCTGCTCCAGCCTGTGCCTGTGCCTAGGGCTGCCTCTTGCCTAAGGAAGGGGACTCGTGGTGCAGGCAGGTCCCCATCTCTGGCAGGGGTGGTTCCACAAACATGGCTCTTCACACTGGTAGTTCGAATTCCCCATTGTGGATTTGAGCCTGCTCCTTAGGACAGGATCTTCCAATCCCCTCCCTGACTCTTTTCATCCTGGTCTTGTCTCTTAGCAACTACCCCTGCCCAGGACCTGGGCTGTGTAGGGAGGGGTGTGACACTTTCTATGCATCGGTCACTTTGTCACCTCCAGAGTGAGGTCGTTAACCCCCGAAGCAGAGTGAGCGATGACAGAGCCTCCCCTGCCAAACCTCCCCACGGTGGCAGCCGCTGCTCTGCCTCCAGCTTGACACCGATCCCCGCTACAGTAACGATACGGGTGGCAATCAGGGAGGAATTAAAGGATAATTAATGCCAATCCACATGGAAAATTGCTCTCGTCAAACAAACCTGATATCATTTTTTTGATGAGCTGACAAATTGGGTTGATAAGTAGCGACTGTGCTGACATGATACACCGAGACTTCTGCAAGTCATTTTGCTCTTGCCTGGAAGATATTGCAATGAAAACATTAATATTCTGCAAAAATCTGTGCAGCATTTCTGACAGCATTCTTCAATGGTAGAAATCCCTAGGGGAATTGCAGTGGTCACCTCTCTGGCAGGGTGCACTGGGGGTCTGATGGTGGTGAACTAATGTTCACCATCTCTGCAAAGCTGCGGTGATCTTGGAACATTTGGTGGCAATACTGACTTTTGCCAATCACACCCACAATATCCTGGTCTCTTGTTGCCTCCTCTTTCTGCCTTGCACCAGCTGAGGGTGAGCTGAGCGTGTGATGTAGCTTGGGAAGAAACCACCTGCACGGTGACAGAGCTCAGTCTGGGAGGAAACGCGAGCCAGCAGGTGAAAGGAGCGGGGCTGGTGCTGCTGGCGGGAGGCCGGTCTAGTGGGGATGCTCCGCCTGAAACACTTGCACTGGAAAACATCCTCATGCAAGGTCACGCAGCTGGGGAAAAAAAAATGTAGGTCACAGCTACAAGACGGGGAGCAGTGTCTGGGGATGTGGTTACACTGAAAAGGACTTAGCAGCCGTCGTGTAAGCCTGCTCTGGGATGTGGGCTTCCAGCTTGGGCAGTGATGGATGCGCGGAGTAGCTCTGGGTACTGGGGAGTTGCCAGTTTGGGGGGCAGGAGGGAGGCCTCTGCTGAGCATAGTTTCTGCTTCAGGGCTCACAGTTCAGAGAGATGTTGGGAAATTAGAAAGTGCTCAGAGAGGAAGTGCAGGATAATTGGAGGCCTGGAAAATCTGCCTTCCAGTGAAAAGAATTAAAAAGCTCAGGTATTTAGTGTATGCAAGAGGAGGCTAGGAGAGAAATTTATCTCCATCTCTGCATACCTGCATGGGGAAAATCCTGATTATAGGGATGCCATTAATTAAAAAAAAAGAAAAAGAAAAGAGAAAAAGCATAAAATCATTCAATAGCTGGGGGCTGAAACTAGATAAATTCAGACTAGAATTAAATTTGTCTTTTTCATGACAGAGAGCAATTAACCATTGAACACTTGAATGTCCTTTGAAGCTGCGAAGGAGACTCTACTTCTTTTCCCAGTGGTGAAAACTGGAAGTGTCATTTGGAGCAGAAGTCCCAGGGAGGGCTCTGGGTCTGTGCTGAGTGCACAGAGGTGTCCCAGTGATAAAGTGTCCCCTTCTAGGTGATGGATGATACCCCATCCACTCTCCATCTCCATCTGGGTATTGGGGACATAAGCCCAGTGCCTCCAACACAGGCCAGATCCTCAATTGCTCTCAAAGCCCCCAAGCATCCCTGCTTTGCGAGGCTGGCAGAGCAAAGCCAGCTGCAGAGGCTCTTCTCTATCTGAGATGATGTGAACTGATGTCTGAACAGGCATGTCTGCGGGTAGGGATGGGGCTGCCACAGCTGGGGGGCTGCTGGAGGAGGTTCCAGGCTGCCCCTGCTGCTCTCAGCCAGGCTGGGGGAGATCCACTGGCGCCGGTCTTCCCACGCTCTCCCCAGGGGATGCTCAGCCGTGGCCTTCCCGACCTCTGCACTGCAGTCCTGTCTGAGGATCTTAGGTAGAGATATATTCTACTGGCACTGTAAAAGGGAAAGACAGCTTTGCTTTAATTTATGAGCTTTAGAGTATACCTTGCCCTGGTTAGGTGCTGGCTGAACTTCGCGGAGGCTCTGGCTTGGAGTCCACAGGGCAAATAGTGGTGGTGGCTGAAGATGTTCTCTCTTCCCTCTAAGCTCCTCCCTTGCCCACCACAACTGCTCCTCCTGTGCCCCCAACTCCACAGAGCCAGACAGGACCTATTCCTCTCCCATTCCCATCCGTTTGCAGAGAGATGCCAGCAGTGACTGTGACAGTGAGGCTAAAACAGAGTGCTCCTGGATTTTCCTAGCATAAGGCTTTCCTGTCCGTCAGTGCCCAAAATTGTGCCTGGAACGAAGAGAATGTGAAACTGGGCTGTAGATGAGAACATGGCTCTGAGGAAGTTACACTGTGGCTGCATATTTGGGGACACTTTATAAAGTAGGGGGATGCTGTGGGGAGCTGTTGGTGCCCCCATGAGCAGGGCACTTGCAGCCTGGCAACCTCTGATTCCCTGGTTGTAGGACTGTCTTTACATCCTCTGGGAATCTTTGTGCTCCTGTCCTTGCAGCCTGCCACTGCAGGGCCTGGGTTTTGTGCTTTTGCTTCTTTTTCTTCCCTTTATTTTCCAGCCTCTTTCACAAAGACACCTATTCTCCCCTCACCGTGCCCTAGGGATTTACACAGAAAGCTCACCCTCAACATGGCAAAAGAAAGGCCCGGGCGGCCCGGGAGAGGAAGCTCACACAAAATGTGGTGTGTGGCTCTTTGTGTCCCCTTTGTAATTCCTCTGCACAATGAACTGCCCCGGCCACCCACCAGCCTCGGGCTACCCCAGGTGCCTCATCCCTCCTGCCTCTCGATGTGGCAGCGGGCAGAGATGGGCACGCTCCTCGACAGGCAGCCGAGAGCACAGCCTTTGTGCGCAGAATAGGGGAAATTTGGGCAGGACGGAGATCGCCATGTTCCTGCAGCAGCAAAAAAGCACCTTGCATCCCCGCTAGCCCCCAGGCAGAGCGCTGGGGGTCCCTCCGGCAGAGCCCTTCCATCAACCCCGCTCTGACGGCTTTTAACATGCTAATGACCCTCTCAAGGGCAGGAGCAGCTCTGTGTAAAACCCATGTTCAGCCCTCGGTCATGGACATTTGCTCGGAGACACAGTGTTAAATATTTATCCTCCCCGCCTCCCCCCCCAGCTCCGCAGGCATTAACAATAGCGATTGCAAGCGGCCCCTTCCCCCTCGCCGGGAACATGTGGCTCCCGGACCATGACAGCGAACGTTATCGTTTGTACCTGTGAATTATTGATAAGGTATAAGATAGTTCTTGCGGTGAAAAAATAATGAGAGGGAGAGGCTGCAGCCTGGCGGGGCAGGCGCTGCTTCAAACCCTCTTCTCCAGGAGCGAAACGGGAGGTGGGACCCTGTTCCTGCTGGGCCCGTCCACCAGCTGACCGTGCCGGCCCTCAGCAGCGTGTGGCTCGCACCCGGCTGCCGCTGCGCCTGGTGACTCCTGCCGGCGTGGGTCTGGCTGGCGCCTGTCCCCTCCCGGCCGCCCGCCGCCTTCCCCGGGGGAGGTGGGCAGCTGCCCTCCCTCCCCGGCCCCACGCTGCCCGAGAGCCGGGGACGGTCGCTCAGGCAGCTGCCTGCGGGTCGTGGGGGTGAGTGGGGATGTCCCAGCTCGGCGGGGCGGCTGCTCGCCCCGGCGGGGAAGGGGCAGGTATTGCCCGGCCCTGCAGACGCCGTGGCTCCAAGGAGCAGATGGGAGAGCCTTTCAACTGGCCGGGCTGAGGGGCTCGGGAGGTCTCCGGAGGCTGAAGGAGAGAGAGTGGTCCTTGGCCTGTGGCTTTGTGGCCATCGATATGCTGTCCCTGTCTAATCTGTCCCTGGAAAATCAGGGATGATGCTGCTGAGTCCCTGGAAAGCAGGTGGCAGTCCTGAAAAGGGGTCAGGTCCCTGGTTTAGGGCTGTCGTTTGGCTGGAAGCTGAATGCAGAGTGTCCATCCCCTTAGCCGTGTCCCAGAGAGTCCCTCTGTCTGCCAGCTGGGGCAACTCTGTGCTCCAGCTCTGCTTTGCAAGCCTCTGGGACGCTATGTGGGAAGGTGCAGATGGCTCAGGGGGATCTTGTCATGGTGGCGTGGGCAGTCTGATTAAAATGGTTCAAAGCCCAGCCTTGATATACTTAGTCCGTCAACGCTGCTGCTGTGTTTTGCAGGGAGAGCATGAGCTGGAGAATCTAGGCATTAGCGTGCAGGTCTGGGCCAATCTGGGGCTGCACATCTGTGTCCTTGGGCCTGGTGGTGGAGAACGAGGGTCTTCTCCCTGCTGAAGCTCCCCAGAGTGTTCTTTAGGTTGTGTGCATAAAGAAGCATTGCTAGGAGGGGAGCATTGAATGGTCTTTCCAACCAGCCTCAGAAGATGGGCTGGACTCCTGGAGGCACCATGTCCTCCCCTCTGCTGCTCCCCACAGTGCTGCTTTTCCAGGTGTGCTGACACAGGAGTGGGCAGAAAATAGCAAAGGCTTGAAAATGAGAATTAAGGAGTGATTAATAGAGCATGTATGTGTGCAGTGTGCCTGCATGCTGGAGGGAGTGTGGATGTGGTGCAGCAGGTGATGGATTGCAGTGTGTGCCGTGGTGTATGGACACAGCGGGAGAAATTCCCAGGCAGTGCAGCAATGTGTGTGCAGAGCCCCCAGCCCGAGGGTGCTCCAGCATCAGGCAGTGTTACCCTGGGTACAAGCTGCAGCATGGGAGCTGTAGCAAGAAAGGGGTTGAGTATCTCATCTTCATCTCACTGCAGCAGAGCATCCCTGAGCAGGTGATTGATCCCAGCATTAAAGGGTCTGGGGATGTGAGCCCTTGTCTCCTTGCTCACCCTTCCGCTCCCTGACTTGTCTCCAGCTGTGCAGCAAATACAAGCCAGTCCACTTGGATGGCAACTTTGAAGTGTGAATTTCAAATATACTCTTCTGTCCTCATCTCCTCTCCCATGTCAGATGGGATGCACAGGGAGCAGCAGGAGCACCAGGCACATGAAACAGCCTTGTTCAAAGCCTGGCACTGCAGCTTCCACTTGCAAGTTAAGTTTGCAGGCAATTACCTGGTGGTGTTCCCTGCCTTTGCTCCCAGCCTTTTCCCTTGCAAACCGTCTGCTCTCTGCTCTGCTTTTAGGGGAAGAGCCTGGCACCAGAGCAGACACAAACACTGTGTTGGGCTGGGCTCCTGCCTGCAGGTTAAGGTGGGGGACGCTACAGCCCTCCTGTGCCCCCTCCTGTGGTCCCCATGGCTCCAACTCAGCACTGAATTGGGCTGACACCAAGCCAGAGTTGAAGACTGAGGAACAGAAATTTTCTATGCAGGGGGCAAAGCAAGACAGCAGCACTTTGGCCCCTTACTCATGTGGAGGAGATCAAACCCAAGCCCTTTTTTTCTCCAGCTGTATTTTGGCTAGAAGGGTGCAGTGGGGATGGCTCATCCCGTGCTGGATCCCCGGGTGCTGTGGGATGCTCGTGTGCTCAGCCAGAGCTGTGGCTGTGTGTGTGCAGGGGGAGGATTCTTCCTGGTGCAAGGCAGAGGCAAGACAGCGCATGCAAACTCGACTTCACAAGACATCAAGTGTACTGTGGTCGGATGGAAATTGGCTCTTGGAGCTCCTTTCTTACAGCACAGAGCAGCTCCTGCTCTCCCGTCAGTGAGTAGATGGGCTGATAATACGAGGAAGTGCCTGCTCCCCTTCAAGCCACTGTGCCTGGGATCTCATCTGCAGGCTCACTGACAATTTGCATTAATGTTTGCCTAACTAACCAGGAGCCCTCTTACATCCTAATCACCTTTGCTGGAGGGCTCACATGGCTCATGGGGCAGCAGGACTGGCAGAGGCATTTCTGGGCTGTCTCCTTTGTACTTCAGCAATCTACAACCCCCAGGAAAAAAAAAAAAAAAAAAAAAAAAAAAAAAAAAAAAAAAAAAAAAAAAAAAAAAAAAAAATTGCAGAAGAGTGGGCCCTTTTCCCAAATTACCTGAAATTATGTCCTGGTAGTCCCAGGGCTGAAATTTCTGTTCAGCCAAGTCCCTGCATTGTTCCTGAGCAGGATTTCAGTGTGGGAGCTGGCTAATTTGCAGTATTTTACATATGTAATATGTTGTCAGAAATGCTTTTAAATGTCTATAATATTTAATTAGGAGGCAGATTTCAGTATATTAGGCAGGAATTGAGGCTGTCTAATTAGTTATTGATGATTACATATCCATGAAGGTAATTAAGTAAAAGCTGGAGGCAAGCTCCCATGTATGAAGCCACCCCATTTTGGGGCTGTTCTGGGATGCAGCAGGGTTGTACTGGTTGTCTGGCATTGGAGCAGCTTGTACCTATCCAGGGCTGCTGCAGGGCTTTCCCCCTCCATGAGAGCCATTCTGCATGTCAGGAATGCCCAGCACACAATCCCAGCTGCGGAAGGACATCTCCCACCTCGGTCACATCTCCAGTCTCCTCTGGCAGGGCTCTGACATCTTCTGGGACCTGTGACATGCTTGTCTCTCAAACCTGGTATTTTTGGTCTCAAAACTGATCTGGAATCTGACAAAATATGAATCATCCAAGAGATGTAAGAGCGGGCAGAGTCCTGGGCAGACTAGAGTGTATTTTTAGACAGCACGTGTTGGAATTTGACTGTTTCATAGGGAGAAAAGGAGGTTTTCAGATCTGAGTGCTCTGGCCATGCTGGGAGCCCCACTACTGGCTCTGCATTGCATTGCTGGCCTTCCTACAGCAGCACAGGAAGGAGGATAAGGTCAGGCTGTGCTGCACAGCCCCTGCTTGACTCTCCCATCACAGTGGACCACACTGGGGGTCCAAGCCCTGTGTGACTTCGTGAGTCCCTTTATCCACTGCTGGGAGCTCGTGGCATGGGCATGCACATGCAAACAGGATTGGCACTTCACCCTTCTGCTGGCCCCAGGCAGCAGCCATGGCTCCTCCTGCGCCTGGAGCCAGTCCTTGGCGCCCTTCCAGGGAGCATGGGTGTCTCTGGGGACACCGGCACCCAAAGTTGCATCTGTAGCCCAGCCATGCTGCCATGTCCTTACGCTCATGCCGGCGACGGTGACCCGTATTCCTTCCCAGGCTGCCCTGAGATTATTCGTGCTGCATCTGGTGGCAGGATCCCAGTCTGTAGTGCCCCCACTGTGAGACAGGCACCCGCTTCCTTCCAAGGGGGCTGATAACTGCCCAGCTGCACTGGCGTGGATTTTTCCCCCTCTGTGGGGTTTGCAGCCAGGACCCCACTCTTCGGGAGATTTCATTCTCCTTTTTATCTTGGCGGTTGGAAGCCAGGGAGCCGATAATGATGAAGGAGTGTAAATGTCAGCAGGAAACCAGCTTCAATCAGAACTGTTAAAAATAAACCTGCCAGGCCTGCTCTGGCAGGGGTAATCAGCCTCAGCAGCTCCTCTCCCCAGGTCTTAGAGCACGAGCCACTGCCATGGCAGCAGTGCCAGGCCACCCGAGCAACCGTGCTGGAGGCTGGCTACAACCTTGGCAGCTCCAGCCCTGGCTAGCACCTCCCCTGGAGCTATGAGGAGCAACCCCCCAAGCTGAGCAGGGTGAAGGATCCCATCCCCTCTTCCCACTCAACACCCTGACTCTCCCCTTTGTAGAGTTCCCCTCTGCCGTCCTGGCTGCTCTTGAGCTCAGTCAGGCTGTGGCAGGAGATGTGGACACGCAGGTAACACAGCCCCCAGCTATTAAGGCACATCCACAGGGCAGAGTCAGCCACGGGCTCTTGGGGTCACAGAGCTGCTGTCCTCACTGGAAGTCAAATTCACTTGGATCAAAAACAGGAGGTGCATTGTTAACCCCAAAGATAATTAACCTCAGGGCAGTTTTGAAAAGGGGTGTGGTGCTGCTCCATCACTTGAACTTTAATACGGAGATTGAAGATCTGTGTGAGACTCCTAGGTGCCCGCAGACCCAGGGCCAGGACTTTCCAGTCTGCGCCTTGTGTTTGGATGCTGCTCTTGGGCTTGATACTCTTCCAAGGCTCCATGCATGTGTGGATCAGGGAAAGGGAGGAGCACCCAGATGTGCCTCCAGCAACTCATTTCTGCCTTCCCAAAACAAGGAGAGGCTGTTGATCCACAGCACAGGCAGGTCTGTGGGGTGGGAGCTGCAGCTGTACTAACTAGCTGCAGGCAGAGGCTTCCGCAGACCTGTGGTGTGGTTTTGTCCCAGGGACTCTTCAAAGAGCAGCTCTGTGGAGAGAAGCCTTGTGGGCTGGGATGCAGCTCCCAGTCCCCTGTGGCATGGCCATGATTGGATGCTGCTCTCCCAAACCCCCTCTCGAGAGCAAATGTTACGGGGGAAAGGGCACCCTCAGCTTGGGCCAGCCTTGTGGCAGGGCTTTGCTGCCTGCCTTCTAGCAGCTCTTATCTTGGCTTTGATGTATGTCACAGAGATGGAGTCTCTTTATCTGCCTGTTGGGTTTTCCCTGTGTGTCTCTGTGTTTGATTCCCATGCTCGGGTGCTCTTGCAGCCCTGCACTCGCTCTGCTGTTTCCCATCTGCCTTTCCTTCTCCTATCCTGGCTGTTTCCTCCTAGCCCTGTGCAAAATCACATCTCTTTTACCAGCTGTTGGGCACGATTTGAAATGTCCCACTGGCTCCACCCTGGCTGCCTTTCACCCTGCAATGCATCTCCCACTTCTCATCCCACTGCCAGCCTCTCCCAAGTGCTTTCAGGAAGCCCCAAGCTATGAGACATAAGAGTTGTACCTGTCTGAGTGCTGGGACCAAACATGAGGAGTGTGAAGAACGCTTAGTCATGTCGGGGCATCCCGCCAAGTTCTCCAGCTGTCTTGCAAAGTTCAGCCTCGGTTTCAGAACATCCTCCAGCCCACAGGGAGTTTGATTTAGCTCTTCTTAAAGCTGGGGCCAGTTGCTGTCCCAGGACGAGTAAAGTGCGGAGCAGCATCACAGATCCACAGCATCGCTTCTTGGCTCACCAGGATCTGGGACAGATCTGGGACAGCCGGGATGCAATTCTCAGCTTGGCTCAGCCTCATTCACACCTCGGAGGAATCCAGGAGGGCTGGCAGGGCTGGCTTCACACTTATTAGCAATTAAAAGCCTCAGAGCCTGGGAGTCAATTAGCTCTGGGCTCTGCAGTGCTGCAAACCCAGGGGATGAGCCTACTAACGAGAGCTGCAGCCAACTCCCCACAGGGCTCAGGGCTGGCTCACCAGAAGAGCTATTTGCTTTTTCATTTACACCTTGGATGAGTGTTGCAGCATGGAGTTTGGGGTATCTTGTCGGGTGTGAGCTGCCAGGCAGGGAGCACACTGCTTGCTGGAGGATGTAAGGCTTCTTGGCAAGCAGAGCCTGGCACTTCTCAGGGTATGGCACAGGCATGCATGGAGTCGTGATGGGGTGAGGGGGATTGACCTTGTCCTAACTGTTACAGAGCTATATGGGAAAGTCTTGCTGTGGCACGCTGCTGTCTGCTGGAGGTAGAACCACACATGGTCTAGGCAAATCCCTGCCACCACCTGCAGCTCACTGTCTCACGCTCTGGAGCTGCTGGGCTACTCTGCTGGACATCCTGGAACATGTGGGTCTGTGAGTGCTGTGGTACTACACGCTGGGCAGGAGTTTCCCTCTGCAGGGTTGGGAGGCCTGGTGTGCAGCCATGGAGAAAGGGACATCTCTGTGCCTTTTATTTGCAGCATGCAGGGAACATGGTTGAAATGAGCTGGGGTATGCAGATGTGAAGCAGGTAGGTGCACAGGCCGGAGGGTAGTGTCGGAGCTCAAAAAACATGCTTTAGTGGAGGGTTCACGCAGTGATTTCCCACTACTAGAGAGTAAGACAGAAGCAAAAGCATGAAAAGAGGGAGGAGAAAAAATAAGCCGAACATCAGGGCTAAGAGGACCTGGAGGTGGTGAGAAGCAGGGATGCAGAAAAGCAGGAGGCTGTGCAGCAGTGGGACCAATGGCTGGGTGTCCTGGCTCCCAGTGGTAGCGGCACACAGAGGCTGTGAGCCAGGCAGGTGCAGTTTTAACACTCAGTGTCCAGCCAGACACTTGATGGAGGGAACAAATCCTCACCCAGCAGACAGTGGGAACCGGGCTAGATGGGTCAGCCGCAGAGCAGGACCTTTTGCAGAAAGTGACAGGCTGGCTGCTCCCACAGGTGGGCTGCAGGACACTTCCCTGCTCACCCCGGGCTCTGCCAGACCACAGAGCACTGGACACAAGGTGCTGTGGTTCTCTCAAGGCACTTTGGGATGCGGGGGAGCTGATGGCGATGCCTTAGCCTCGTGTTGGCTCCCCTTCCCGCCGATAACGAGGTTGCAGGAACAAAGGGACACTGTGGGGAGGGGGCGGTGACAGGCACGCAGGGTTTGCAGCTTGTTATTTCACTTGTGTTTCCATTAAAGCTGCTGCTTTTAACTTGTTTCAATCTCTGAAGAGGCTCCAGGGTGTGTAGCAGATGCTTTATTCCTCCTCCCTCCCACCCTCCCTTTTTTCCTTGGCCAGCTCTGCTTGTTCCCATAGCATCCCCCTTCCCACGGAGGCCGAGTCCCACAGCTCTGGCATTGCAGCACAGCCCACGCAGGAGCCGATCCTGGCTGGAGCTGGACCGGAGCCACTGCACAGGCCCTGCCCTGGCAGAGAGCTGCTCAGCAAAGTCCAGCTCATGCCAGTGCCCTCCCGGCACAGATCACCCCACTTCCGCAATGTGCACACGTGGGGCTGCTGGTGTTACCCGTGGTGCATGGACCCCCCATGCCTCAGGATCCCCGGGGCGTCCCCTCAGCCCACACTGACTGACACCGTGGTGGCACCCTTGGGTGACACCAGCAAGAGTCAATGCTGGTGCTCTGGTAAAGACAGTGGGTCATGGCATGGGTCAGCAGTGTCCTTTGAAGCCGCTGAGATTTATGCATGCTCTGAAATGTTTTGCTAAATCAACACCACCCCACTGGGGCTGGGACTCCTCTCAGTAACTGCTGCCATGAGCATATGTTGCCTTTTACACATGCTCTGCTCGCCTGTCCAAGCAACAAACCTCTCCAGCTTTAATGTTTTTGGAAGCATCTGCATCTCCTGGGAGAGAAAGAACCAGGGCCAGAGCCTGGGGTCAGCATGGCACTTTGGGAAGCCGGGGGGGAAGACAGGGCAGTGTGCATGAAGCATTGCTCCCTGCTCAGTTCACTTCTACACTTTACGCTGAGGACACAGTAGACAGGCAGAATTTCTTAAAGGGGCTTGTGTCACTGAGATCTGTGGTCTGAGACACTCATCACATTGTGGTGTCAAGCTGTGTTTTGCCTTGCTGCAGCAAAGGATTGTTTTGTCCTTACATATAAGGCTTGGCAAGGAGGAGCTCTGATTCATTGCTTTCACTGGTGCTGAGAAAATAAGAATAAAAGAAATATTACAAGAAACTTCAGGTGGGATTGGAGTCAGCTCTCCTAAGAGAAGTGATTATTTATTTTCACTTGAACCACAGTGGATATGACCTAGTGCCAAGAGATGCTGAGGATACTGGTCCCTTCCAGAGGACTGTCCCATGGCCTGGAATCGTATCAGCCACCATGGAGAGTGTGTGAGCAGGTGATGATGTCAATACACAGCCCTTGCACAGGGAAAGGACACTCAGGGCCAGGCAGCCTGTGTGATTCAGAGCATGGAGACCCTTTATCTTGCAGGTGGGGACACAAGCCCTGCTTTCCAGCAGGGATGGGGTAGAGATATGCATGTAAGGACATACAGAGGCCAAACTCCCCATCTCACTGAGGAGCAACGAGCTCTGCACAGGGCAGGAGAGGTCAGTGGTGACTTTCAGGCTGGTATGGTGACTAGGATGCCTGGATATCTTAAGGACTCCTGTAGGGACATCACTCTGTCTTTGAACAGTTCTTTGCTGTGCCACAGTCTCTTGTGCTGAATTTGGTTGCTGCCAGCATCCTTGTCCACTCTGTGCTGTCTCTGCTCCGTGCACCCTTTCCCAGTACCCATCAAGGCTGTGTGGGTCGGGAGGCAGTTTCTGTGGCTGCGGGTTGCAGTTTCCCCCAGCTCACTGCGGGCTGTGGCAACCAGAGCTAGGAGGATAATGAGATCTTAATAGTCCAATTATATCCCATCGATTTACTCAGCACGTAATTGTTGGCGGCTGGGGCTGCCTGAGGAGCCGCTCCACTCCGGCTGCCAGCGGGGAGAGCTGTGCCACCCCGCCCAGCCTGGGATGCTCTTCACAGCAACCAGCTGTTCCCCCTTGAACCCCTATAGGAGCAGTGCCTCCCTCCCCCACTTCCAGCTCACTGTCGTCCCGTCCCCCCCCCCCCCCCCCCCTTCCAGGAGGGGCAGTGACAAGAGTGACAGGCAGATATCATCAGAGCAGAGACCCTGGTACCCTGCCCTGGCTGGACATTCCAGCATCAGGCTGGCCCCAGGCTGATGTCCCTCATACTGCCCTGGGGAGCAGAGAAGTTGTGCGTCTCTGCCTGCCACTACAACAGGCTGACAGAAGTGACTCCTGGTGGGTGGCAGTCCCTGCCACCAGAGGGGTGGTGGAGCCATTGTCCATGCAGCCGGCACTGGACAATGTGTGCTACCAGAGGTGTGCCCAGCTGGTCTCCCAGCAGCAGGAATCAGCTCCCAAGTATCCACCTGCAGGTGTTCTTGCCACGACAAGGCTTGGCAGGTGCATCTCTGCACTTTGCTTCTGTTAATTTTCCTTTTGAGCTGGCTGTGGCTGAGAAGACCCATGGATTTCTAATCTGGAGCATTCACTCTTAGCTGTGATTTTAAGCTTGCCTTCGTGATTGTGTAGGTCATCCCTTGTTCTAGTATTGTGAAAAGCAGTAAATAATGTTCCTTCCCCCCCCCCCCCCATGCTGCTTTGGGACCCTGTCCCATTACCTCCCATTTCCCCTTCTGGCCCCTGCCAAAGCACCTCTTCCAGAAGCCCCACCACGTGTTTTTTTCCTGAGTGGCAGGGGCTCACAATGGCTCACCATGCTACTCTTTGGCTTGTTTGTAACCATGCATCATGGAAAACCTGTGCCATCCTACCTTGTCCTGTGCAAACGCCATCACGGAGGGGGCAGTGTGTGGCAGGCAGCAACAGGCAGTAGCAGGCAGCACAGAGACTGTGACCTTGTGGACAGTGGAGTGAGATGAGCTGGGGGCCATGGGAGGTCTGTCTCATCTCCCTTGGCCAGGATCGAGTGGTGCCAGCAGCTGGGCCAGTGGAGGCCATTAAAAATCAAAACAGTGTGACATAATGCTAGGGGCATGCCATAGGAGCCTGAACCTGAGACAGGGCTTCTCACACTGGCACTGGGGACTGGGGCAGGTCACACAGTGGACAGAATTCTGCCTTGTTGCCCTGGCATCCTGCTAATGCAGCAACGAGGTGGCTGCTCCCCATCTCCAGCTTGCAGTTTCCTTAGGGACACTCCTCCTCGTGCACTGGGTGTTTGCAGCACTGGGGACTTGTGTGCATCACCTCGAGTGGATTGTGAAGCCACATGTGGGATTGCAGACATGTGGGTGACACTTCCCCCAGCACAGGGCTGCAGGTGCTGATGCTGGCACAAGCAGGGGATGCAGCAGCTCCTGCCCTGAAGTGGCAACAAGAAGTGCAGAACCCCTGGGGGACTCTGGGCTGTTGCTACTAATCCAACTGCTGATTAGTCTATTGATTTTTTTGTAATGCAGGAGTCTTACCGTCCCTTTAGCTCACCCGTCACCTGTCAGGCAGTGAAGGTGGTGGTGTGAACAGCTGTCAGTCCTGTCTCTGCTCATCCCTCTGCCTTGGACAGGCTGTGTTGGAACAGACAGCATGTGTGGGGTGATCTGAGAAAAACTGGGTTGCTTAATAGCTGCTGGTGCCACAGTCCTTGCTGGGGAAATGTCATTTGTGCTCTGGCACAGCTGCCTTTGGCACAGCACCACTGAGGTGAGGCTGGGATCCAGGAAGCACTTGTCCCAGCATGAAAAACACTGATGCTCCACAGGGCTGGTGGCTGTGGTTGCCTTATCTGCTCGAGGCTGGTGTATGGTTGCTGTGGCTGAGCTGGTGGAGTGGAGCTGCTGCAGCAGTGCCTGGTCTGTGAGCCGGGAGCATGCAATGTCACGCATCTTCACCGTGGGAGCTGTGGGCTGGCGGAGGCTGAAGCTGAGTTTCTAGTGTGAATGCTGGAGAGGAAACAAGGTGAAAAGAGGAGCAGTCCCCCGCACTTCACCTGCCTGGAGTCAGCACTGGTCCCGAGCACGGGGGCACTGCCAGGGTGGAAAGTCACCCACCCGCCACAGTGCGTGCCTGGGACATGACACGGGCTGCGGCTTTGGCCTGGACGAGGCGGCTGCTGACGCCGGGCAGGACGGACCTGTGCAGCGCGGCCGGAGACAGCCCGGCGGCCGCTGCCAAGCCGAGCTGCCTGGCGAGGGCAGCGCCTTGCCGGAGCGCTGCCAGGCCGTCCCAGCGCTCTTGGCAGCGGGGGGCTCGGAGGACGCGGGGCCAGCCCCGCTGGGAAGCAATTACCTCCCCGCTGCGTCCAGCCCTAATCCCCTCACACGGCGCGCAAGGAGCCGGCTCGCCAAACAAGGCTCAATCAGGTTAAAGTGTGAAGTCAGGATTAGCCAGAAGAATGAGAGCGTGGTAATAGTCCCGGCCTCCTTGCCCGGCCGCCGCAGCCCCGCTGCGGCCCCCTCCCTCTCGCTCGCCCTCCGGCCCAGCGGGCTCTTGCCGCGGAGATTAAGGCTGCCGGGTTTGTTCGCCTGAGTGGGCTCCCCACTGGGAAGCCATGTCGAACAGTTTTGCTCGGGCGCCCCGCTAAGCGCCGGGCAGGGCGGCGCGCTGGGGGGTTGGCTCCCGCCGCCGAGCCCCTGCCAGCCCCGAGGAGCCGCGCCTGGCTCCTGGCTCCCGGCCGAGGCTCCCCGGGAACCGGCGGCCCTGGGATGGGGCTGTGGCTGCCAGGAGGGGCAGAGCGGGGCGCCTCCTGACGCGCTACAGATGCCGCACTCTCAGTCACACACGGTGGGGCAGAGCAGCCGGGTGTAGGACCTGAGCGGGGAAGCTCCTCTCGCCATCACACAGCTGTGGGTCGGAGCTGACTGCTGCTGTTGTACAGGCATCTGCTGGGTCAGTAATCCCATGTGAGAGGTGAGCCTGATAATAGAGGTGTCCTCCATCACCTCCTCACCCCTTATTATACTTCCTCCTTTGCAGCCCTGGGACTACCAGAGCCCTCTGTACCTTGCGCTGTGCAAGGACAAACTGCAGCTGCATGGTCCTCTGGGACCATGGCACAGGAATGGGAGGACAGTGGCGCTGTGAATGGGTTGGCTGTTTGGTAAACACCTGGATCCAGTAGCCAGGAACTCTTAAACATGGAACTTTAGGACAATACCTGGAAGTGAAACCAGACAAGGCAGTGAGGGTGACTGTGACAACTCCCCCTCCTCTGTCTGTGCCCATCAGCTGGTCCCCAGCGGGACTGTCAGGCCTGCCAGTGCTCGTGGTCACCGCTGCTAGCTGGCACTCCACATGCCATGGCAGTGACACTCCTGTATTTGGCGGGGTGTGAGGCGGCAGCGATGCAGCCACTGCGGGTGCTGTGAGTGGCACGGCGGAGCGAGGAGAAGCCGTGCCATCTGCTGTTTCTTCTGCGCCAAAGTGTAAAGCAAACATAGCTGGGAGCTATGAAACACCAGGAGGGAAGGGGCCATGCCTTGTTCCAACGCCAGGGCCCAAGGATTCCACAGGCAAAGCATGTGTTTGTCCTGGTGTCGTCAGCTGTGTAAGCGTGCGATGTAATCTAAGCCCGGTGCCGGAGCCTTGCTGAAACCCTCGCATCCAGCGTCTGTCCCTCTTGGCTTCGGTACCCCCAACGGCAGCACTTCACGGGTGACTGTCACAAAAAGCTGTGAAGGGGAGAAGCCTCGCAAAGTCAGTTGCAACCTTCTAGCAGCATTTCCCTCGCGAGCTGTAAATGAGCAGCTTGGAGACAGACGCTTGGGTTTACTCCCTGGGCGCACTGGGACTCCCATGTGCTCCAAGCAGAGAACTGGGAGCAAGCTTTTCATGGGGGAACCGAGCAAACCGCAGACAGCACCTGCCTGGGGGCAGGCAGTGCCAGAGATGGGAGAGAGGTGCACAGCACTGAAGTGTGGTGCTCACCTCTGTGATGGGTTTAATGTTAGAGGACAGGCAGCTGCCAAAAAGGAATGTGGTGCATTGAATGCTTTGCTAGGAGGAGTGGTGAACTGCACCTGGAGGGTTCATAGAATCATAGTATGGTTTGGAAGAGACTTTGAAGATCATATAGTTCAAACCCCTGGCCATGGGCAGGGATGGCACCCACTAGATAAGGTTGCTTGGTGCTCCATCCAACCTAGCCTTGAACATTTCCAGGGATGGGGTATCTGCAAGTTCTTTGGATACCCTGCTCCAGTGCTTTGCTATCCTCACAGTAAAGAATTTCTTCCTAACATCTAATTTAAACTCTGCTGTTTTCATTTAAAACTGTTCCCCCTATCACTGTCTGCCCATGTAAAAAAGTTGCTATCTTTTCCAAAGAGTTTTCTAAGGGATTCCTTCTGGAAGCTAAAAGAGAAAAGAGGAACTGGTGCAATGCTATCTTTTTCTGAAAGGTCAGTGCAATTCCTGGGGGTCCCCAGGCATCCCCAACACAGTATGAGAAGATATTTGTACTTGAAGGAGTGCTGGGGAGTTGGAGACTGCTGCAGGTGTCTGGTCGTTTCCCTTTGGGGAGAGGGTGCGGGGACCCTGATGGCTCGTGGGTGGGTCGGGCCAGAGTTCTGGGAATAGCTGGCAGCATCAGGGCAGGCAGAGCAAACAGGGCAGGCAGCACCGGCAGCACAAACAGGCAGGGCAGCCTGGCAGTGCCGCCACGTGGGTTGCTGCGAAACTGCGCCTGCTGCTCGCAGAGGAGCTGGGCTTGTCCTGCTCCAGAGGCCTGGGCACTTCTTCGACTGGCCTCTCCCTTCCACTGCCCCAGCAGTGCTGCTTTGCCAGCAGGGTTTGGTTTCCCAGGAACGACCCAGAGTGATGCACAAACTGTGCAGGGGGCAGGAGCTGGTGCATCACACTGGGACTGTACAGCATCTCCTTGGTGGCCAGGCATCCCACTGGAGGGCTAGGCAAGCCCACCGTCCTTTTGTTTTCCTAATGCATCTGTGCAAGTAATGCTGGTGCTTCCCTCTGGGAACATTTCCTCATTGTGACAATGAAGCTTTCAGCTGGGGTGAAGTCCCAGTTTGGAGACCTCCAGGTGGTTTGCAAGCAGCTTTTGTGCCCATTTATTGAGCCCACTTTTTGGAGGAAATGAGTACATGGGGAGGAACGTGGATGCTCTGCTTCCATCTTGACCCAGTCCAGTTGTAAGGTATCAATAGCAAACAGGCTTTGTTATGTTGAAGCAGAGCTGGTGAGCACTCTGTGAAATGCTGACATCCATGGACACCCTAAACCACCTATTGAGGCTGGGATGGGGGTGTCTCTGTGGCCTGTGTAATTTTGGGGACATTTAATCTGTACGGGATACCCTGGTCCTCCTCCTCACTCACCCATGGACTTGCATAGGGAAAATGCTATGTGGTGCCTCAGTGTGCCTCAGTTTCCCTTTGCCAGGAGGAAGATGGGAACTTCACCTCCTCCCCCAGGGGTGGCTGGAGCAGGACTGTGCTGGCGCCCTGGGATGGGAACAGGCAATGCAGTTGCCAGCCAATTTTGGAGGAGCTGCTGCCTCCAGGTGGGGGAGGGAATGGCTGTTTGGGAGCCATGGAGAATAAATAAAAAACCCCAGGTCTTCCCACAGCTGAACTAGCCCATCCAGACCCTATTTGTGGTGTTCATGGTCTTTAAAAGCCAGCCCAGGCATGGTGGGAGATCTGACCTGCTACCAGCCCTGCAACACAGAGCCCTTGCTGTCGTGGCATGCCCTGGCATTGCAGAGCAGGTGATTGCACAGACAGTACCCTGCAGTGATGAAGTAAATAATGACCTGATTATTTGTGCCCTCTGAAGTGCAGGTCAGGCTCCATGGGAATGCCTCCTGGAGCCACTAAGAGTAATTACCAGTTAATCAGCAGGGACCTGTAATTATAGCAGTCAGAGAGTATTTAAGTGTGAAGGGTTTTCCCAGAGCTGTGCCAGTCAGCTCTCTGCTTGTCAGAGCCAGGGACTGCAGTGTCCAGGGAGCCCTAATCACTTTGAACCACCATAGATGGAGCCACATTTGCCTCAGGACAGCAGAACAATGGTCAGCAAGGACCTGAAGCTAAATTACAGTTTGCCCAAGTCCCTGAGTTATCACTGAGTGCCCCTGCCTGTGGATGCCCTGCTCCCATGGGACATCATGCTTTGCAGGCACTGCCCATTTATCTTCTTGCCTCTTTTCTGCAGGGATCTGAGTGAGAACTTCATCCAGGCCATCCCCAGGAAAGCATTCCGTGGGGCCACCGACCTTAAGAACCTGTGAGTCCTGGAAGTGTTGGGTGTGAGGGAGTTTGGGGTCAGGTCCAGTGGCAGCAGGCAGCAGAAGTGATCATGAGCACTGTTTGCTCTCTGGCTGGGCAACAGTTCTCCCCTTTTTTCCCTTTCTCCTGCAGGCAACTGGACAAGAATCAGATCAGCTGCATTGAGGATGGGGCTTTCCGTGCCTTGCGGGGGCTGGAGGTCCTGTAAGTGACTGGGGACAGGCTGGAGCCTCCAGTCTGCAGCCCCATGCAGGATGAGGGTGTCCTTGGGTGTCTCCACTAACTGGGCTGCTGCAGGGACGTCCCCAGCATGCCATTTCTCCCTTGGCTTGAGCAGGGGCTGACCAGGTTCTGGTAGGGCTGCTGCAGAGCTGTGCTCCAGTGCTTGATCGTGCCCCAGGGGGCCACCTGGGTGCCACTGGCTGTGGAGAGGAGAAGCCTGGAAAGGACAGCAAGTCCTGCTGGGCGTTTGGGCTGTTCCCAGCCTGTAGATCTCCATCCATTCACTCTGTGCTAGGTTGCTCCCAGGGGTTAGTGCCACCTCGACCATCTCATGTTCCTATTTACAGCCTGTCTGCCCTGACCTGCCCTTCTTTGTCTTCCTGCAGGACCCTGAATAACAACAATATCACTTCAATTCCTGTGTCCAGCTTCAACCACATGCCCAAGTTGCGGACATTGTGAGTGCCAGGGCCATGGTGGTGGTGGGAATGACCTCCTAGGCTAGAGTGAGATGTCCCCAGCTCTGCTGCTGGTGCTGGTAGCTCAATAGTGCTGGGACAGCACCATGGCGAGGGAATGGAGAGGACACCTCTGCAGAGCATCCCCAAGTACTGCCAAGCAAAGTGGCCTTGGCAACTGTCACAGATGCTCTTATCCTCTGTATCTCCCTCTGAATCCCCCAGCCTTTGGGATGAGGCAGGCTGGGGCATTCAGAGGGCAGTGGGGCGGGCAGGAGCTGTCCCGTGGCTGCTGACTGCTCCATCCATCCACCTGCAGCCGCCTGCATTCCAACCATCTCTTCTGCGACTGCCACCTGGCCTGGCTCTCACAGTGGCTGCGCCAGCGCCCCACCATCGGGCTCTTCACCCAGTGCGCCGCTCCTGCCCAGCTTCGTGGCCTCAACGTGGCTGAGATCCAAAAGAATGAGTTCAGCTGCTCTGGTGAGGGGGCAGGGACATGGGCCAGGGGAACAAGGCTTGTACCGCCAATGCAGCCCGTCTCCGCTCTCGGTTGTGTGCCCCAGCTCAGGGCCTCAGAACCCATGCTCTAAGTTCATCTCAGGTCAGCACAGTCCTTGGTGTGGGGACAATATGGAGACAATGCCACCCTATCAGTGTGACAGTACATCAGTCTGTGCCTTTAGAGATTTTGCGGGGGGTTAAGGTGCATTATAAGAGCTTATGCACCTGCTCAAGGGTGCCATGAACTGTCCCTGGATGCTGAGCTGTCACCAGGGTCCCTTCTTCAGGGTGCTGCCACACACTGGCCTGACACAGCTCTTTGCAATTCCAATGCTGACTGCTTCCCTGGCAGGACAAACGGACTCAGCCCATGCCCAGCTCTGCAGCTTGTCCTCTGGCTCCTGCCCAGCCATGTGCACCTGCAGCAATGGCATTGTGGACTGTCGGGGCAAGGGGCTGACGGCCATCCCCGCCAACCTGCCTGAGACCATGACAGAGATGTGAGTATGGCCCCATACCATCACCAGCAGGCTCTGGGTGGCTCAAGATACTGGGAACACAAGGGCAAGCCCTGCAGCTCAGCCACTCCGCAGGGCAGCAGGCCTTCCTTGCCCCTCTTGCACACTGCCCAGATTTAGCTGCATTAAAAATGTAAATAATAGAGAAATAATCTCCTTAGATGAATCCAATTATGGTGCAAAGCCCCTGCTGGGATGGTGCACAAACTATGTGGGAGGCAGCAAGCACCCCCAAACCCGAGGTGCTGGGGAGGAGAGGTGCTTCCTCCACCCCAGCCACCATGGTTCCCCCACTCATGGCACCTCCCTCTGGTGGAGAAAGCCCCAAACATAGGATGAAAGTTGTCTCTGGGCAGAGTATTTCCAGTCCTATGGGGTAACCTACTGCAACCTTAGGGGTCCTGCAGGCCCAATTCTGTCAGTGGGGTTCTGGGATTTGGCCAGCCCTGGAGCCCTCATCTCTCCCTATTCCCTTTGCAGACGTCTTGAACTCAACGGCATCAAGTCCATCCCTCCAGGAGCCTTCTCACCCTACAAGAAGCTGCGGAGGATGTAAGTGTGTAGCATCTACCAGCTCACCCTGAACCCAAACACCCTCCACCCTGCTGGCCACTGCTGAGAGCTGACAGACATGGGGCACCTGCTGTGACACGGGTGCCCCATATGACAGCACTGGGAGGGGGTCTTGGATAACCCCAGCTCTGTATATTGGCCATTGGGGGTGGTCCCCTGGAACTAGCAGAAGAATGAGGACATGGGACAAGAGAAGAGGGGACCAGGCCACCTTCTCCCTTTGGGTTTCAGAGACTTGAGCAACAACCAGATCTCGGAGATCGCCCCTGACGCCTTCCAGGGGCTGCGCTCGCTGAACTCCCTGTAAGTGTCTACACTGGTGTGGGTGGGTGGGGTGGATGCTGTACCCCTTAACCATGGCCCACATCACTCCCCACCAGCTCTCTCACACCAGCCTTTTTTTCCCAGGGTGTTGTATGGCAACAAGATCACGGACCTCCCTAAGGGTGTCTTTGGAGGACTTTTTGCACTGCAGCTGCTGTAAGGCACCAGTGACTGTATGGGATGCTTTTCAGGGACATAGGGAAGCAGGACTGAGGTCCCTAGCACCCATGGTGCAGTGAAGGGGTGTTCCCAGACTCAAATCCTTCCCTCCCTGCCAGGCTTCTGAATGCCAACAAGATCAACTGTGTACGGGCAGATGCCTTCCAGGACCTGCAGAACCTCTCACTGCTCTCACTCTACGACAACAAGATCCAGAGCCTGGCCAAAGGCACCTTCACCTCCCTGCGGGCCATCCAGACTCTGTGAGTGTCCGCACCAGCTCCCATGCCTGGGCAGGCGAGCTTCTGGGGGAAAAGCATCTCCAGGAATGGAGCTGGTGATCACCCACTGCTCCTGGTGGTGTGTCACCCACTGTCCCTGGCAGTGTATCACCTGCTGTCCCTGGCACAGGCACCTGGCCCAGAACCCTTTCATCTGTGACTGTAACCTGAAGTGGCTGGCGGATTTCCTCCGTGCCAACCCCGTGGAGACCAGCGGAGCCCGCTGTGCCAGCCCCCGGCGCTTGGCCAACAAGCGCATCGGCCAGATCAAGAGCAAGAAGTTCCGCTGCTCGGGTGAGAGCTGTCCCCAGCCCTGCCACAGGCTGTCCTCGGCCCTGTCACTGCCTGGCCTCTGTGTGCTCAGAGGGCTGATGTGCTGTTTTTTTTTTTTGCAGCCAAAGAGCAGTATTTCATCCCAGGTGAGCAGAGGAGCCACACACGCGTGCATGGGGATGTGCATGGTGCCCTTTTGGCCAGGCTGCCTGCAGGGATGTTGTGCCAGAGCCCCGTGGTCTGGCCCAGCAGAACCACGCTTCCATTTCCCACCGTGCTGGGTACCAGGAAATGCTGTGGCATCTCCCATCCTGCTGTTACCTGGATGGCACAGAGCTGTCCCCAGGGTCCAGCTCTGTTTGCTGGAGGGTGGTTGGCAGTGCAGTGACCCCTGTACCCAGGACATATATCTCTGTAGATAAGCTGCTTTGGGCATGAAGAAGAGTGATATATGCACAGGGGCTGGAATGAGAGGAGCTGGGGAAGAAAATGAGATCAGGTGGGGGGAGGAGCAGCCCCCTGTGCCTCTGCCTATGGGAGCCCACGTTGCCTTAACCATCACACAGGGACAGAGGATTACCATCTGAACAGTGAATGCAACAGTGACGTGGTCTGCCCCCCAAAATGCCGCTGTGAATCTGGTGTGGTCGAGTGCTCCAACCTGAAACTCACCAAGATCCCAGATCGCATCCCGCAGTCCACAGCTGAGCTGTAAGAGTCTCCTCTCTCACTCTGCCTTCCCTCCTGCAGCAGGCACCTTGCTGGCACTGGGGTTTGGCTTGGGGTTTGGGCTGTACCAGGCACTTTGCAGCCATCTCCTGAGCTCCCCTGCTGCCCACTCCAGGCGCCTGAACAACAATGAAATCTCCATCCTGGAGGCCACTGGCATTTTCAAGAAACTCCCACATCTGAAGAAAATGTGAGTATTGGGCAGGCACAGCCATGTCAGGAGTGCCCAAGGGCTGGGAAAGCACGTGGGGGTCGTGATGCCAGGGCAGACTGGGCATGAAATGGAGAGCGTGTCCCAACCTGAGGGTCCTCTGAGGGGCTGGCATCATGGGGTGCTTAGTGGGATCTGGGGAAGGCAGAGTTCAGGATGTGATCAAGGAAGAACCCTCATCCCAGCCTGCTTTTCCCTCTTCACAGCAACCTCAGCAACAACAAGGTGTCAGAGATCGAGGATGGGGCATTTGAAGGGGCATCCTCTGTCAACGAGCTGCACCTCACTGTCAACCAGCTGGAGTCTGTGCGGAGTGGCATGTTCAGGGGCCTGGATGGGCTGAGGACACTGTGAGTCCCTTCTCCTCCATGAACACCGAGATGGGGACGTCCTTACCGCTTGCCTCCCTGCAGGGCCAGCTCAGGATGCCTTGCTCGCCAGCTGGCTGTATCCAGTGCTGGGGGGGCAGGTTTTGGCTGCTCAGGGACTTGCTCAGGCTCATTCTGCTGCCCAGCACTGAGGTGGGCACAGCCTGAGCACTGCTAAGGTGGGTTTCTCCCGTGGCGCCTGCCTGTGTTGTAGGTGCCCTTGTTCTCTTCCTTCTGCAGGATGCTGAGGAACAACCGCATCAGCTGCATCCACAACGACAGCTTCACAGGGCTGCGCAACGTCCGCCTGCTCTCCCTGTACGACAACCAGATCAGCACAATTGCACCGGGTGCCTTTGACACACTGCAGTCCCTCTCCACGCTGTATGTCCTGGGCCCCAGGGGATGTCCCAAGCCTGTCTGCCTTGCATCAGAGGGCTGCAGATCCCTTTGCCTGGTGGTTGTTCAGGTGCTGCCCTTGTGCTCTTTCCCATGTGCAGGAACCTGCTCGCCAACCCCTTCAACTGCAACTGCCAGCTGGCCTGGCTGGGGGACTGGCTGCGAAAGAGGAAGATCGTGACAGGGAACCCTCGGTGCCAAAACCCTGACTTCCTCCGGCAGATCCCGCTCCAGGATGTGGCTTTCCCTGACTTCAGGTGTGAGGAAGGTAACTCACGGGCCCTGCAGCGCCAAGGGTGAGGGGAGACTAGGCTGCCCCTCCCAGGATGACACCGTGCTCCTTGTCCCAGCACCATCCTTGCTGCCAGGATGTGCCTGTGGCAAGGCAGTAGCTCAGGGCGTCCCATGAATGCCCTCCCCTAAGGATATGAAAGTTTCGCTTCCTGGTACCCAGCCCTTGAGCGCTCACATATCCACTCTGAAGCCAGAAGAGGAGTTTGCACCCACTGTACCTTGGGGCTCTTGTATGTAGGTGGGTCCATACTGGCAAACGCTGTGCCCTGGGTGCTGATAGGAGCAGATGTGTAGGCAAAGCCCACTGGGATTCATCCTGCTCCCTCCTGCCTTCCCTTCTCAGCCTTGCACATGCACCGGAGCTGGCAGTGGGCAGATGGAGCAGATGGGGAGTGTGCGTGGGGAGAAAAACCTCTTTTTATATATATTTTTTTTAAATTTAGAGCAGCTTTTGAGCCCTCTGGAAAATATTTACAAACAAATCATCCTTTCTTCTGCTTTTCCTCCTCCACCACATCAAAGTCTGAAGGGTTGCATCCTGTGCCTTTCCTAACAGTGCGAGATAGCGTACGGTTGTCCCGCGGATGCCTTTCCCACAGGATTCCAGCATCACGGCAGGGAGGGGGAGCAATGCCAGCTCCTCTGGCTGCTCAGCATAGGCTCCACTTCATGTAACCTGTCTCTGGGAGATGGAGGTTGTTTCAGAAGGATTTGCAGGGCTGAGCCCCTTCTTCTGCGCCCTTACTTACGTTTTCCCTATGACTGCATTTTTGCATGAAAATGGTGGAAATCAGCTGCCCTGAGCTGGCTGGTTATATCCACACTAGTGGGGTATATATCGATTTCTGGGTGCAGGAGCAATTCCTGCACTGCTAACTCCTGACTGCTATTGCCTGCAGCACCCTGCTTTGGGGGCAGGGGAGCCATCCTAGGCAGGCACGAGGCATTGAATCTGGCCTTACACAATGCTCAAGGGCTGGACCCTGGTGACCTGGTGGCTTTCCATGCCTGGTGCAGGTAAGGAGGAGACCAGCTGCATCCCCCGGCCCCAGTGCCCGCAGGAATGCACCTGCCTCGACACTGTTGTCCGCTGCAGCAACAAGCACCTCAAGGCCCTGCCCAAGGGGATCCCCAAGAATGTCACAGAGCTGTGAGTAGTGGGCAAGTACCCAAGCTCCCCTTCTAACCCTTCATCACCTTTACTCTGGGTGAGGGGCCTCTGTTGTGGGGTTGCAGGTGTCAGGGCAGAGAGTCCTGGGCTCTTCCCCACAACCCCATCCTAGCCTGGTGGTGGGAGTAGGACCCCACCCATCCAAGGTATCATGTCCAGCCCCAACAGCAGGAAGTGTCTCAGCAAAACTCTCTCTGACGATTCAGGGCTATCAAGGGTATTGTGCAAGAGGTGGTGTCACCCAGCAGCTGAGACGCTTGTCTTTGGCCCTTGGGAGGGGTCAGTGATGGACAACCACCCCCTGCAGCTGTGGTCCCCATGCAGCCATACAGCTCAGGGCTCTGTGGTTCCCCAGGAGCCTGCCATCAGCAGTAGGGACGGGGGCACCCTGTCTTTGCCATTTCCTCTCACCACAGCTGCAGGGATGCCTTGGCAGCATCAGCCTCAAGCACATGGGCAATGGGATGTGGTTTGCTTGGGGTCAGGCACCCATCAGCACGGGTGTCAGGGAGATATCCATGCAGCCATGCCAGAGCTGGATGTGCAGGCTCTGTGATGCTCATCACTGTGAAAGGGGCTCTGTATACATCTGGGATGAGAGATGACAGCAAGTCCTGTGTGCAGGGGGTGCAGGCACTGGTTGGGCACATATATATGCATACCACCCCTGCAGCCCCCTCCACTGTCTTGCACACTCCTCTTTCTGCATCCTGTGCCATCTCTCACATTCTCACACATGCCTTGGGAATGGTTACAGCCTCCCACGCTCCCATTGGATGTGTAAACGTGGCACATTGCTGGCTGTGCCTGCACACGCAGGCTGCGGGGAAAGTGTCGCCAGGGATGTGCCTGCAAACCCAGGTGTGCTCATGCATTCACACACTAGCTCCCCTGCCAGCGCAGGAGTCCCCTGAAAGCCCCTTGGGCCCTGCGTGCAGGAAGGAGGTGATGCTGGAGATGCTCCTTAAAGCCTGTAGTCCACTGTGGTGCACAGGAGAAAGAGGGAGAAGAGGGAGGGATCTCCTGCTTCTCAGTCACTCCGAGGTGCTTTTGGTCTCCCTTGCAGCTACCTGGATGGAAACCAGTTCACTCAGGTCCCGGGGCAGCTCTCTACCTTCAAGTATCTGCAGCTTGTGTAAGTAGCCATGAGTGGGAGCCCAGGCAGATGGAGGCATTGCTGGAACTTCTGGGTGAGGGCAGGGGCTTGTCTCCCATGGTGTGTGATCCTGAGGAGGGGTCTGGCAGTGTGCAGGGACCCCTGACATCCCTCTTTGTCCCCTCCCTGCTCTGGAACACAACTGACTGTCAGTGATGCTCAGCCTCTGGCTGCTGACCACCTGGTGCTGGGCATGGAACAGAGAGGGGACAAGTGGCATTGCTGCCGTCACCCTGTGTGACAGCCCTGCTGCTCCCTTGGAGGCTGTGCTGTGCTGCTGTTTCCACCCCATTGCAGCTGAGCAGGCTGGGGAGCAGTGAGAGGGGACAGGGCCCAGATGGCTCCAAGCCCTGGGATTTCTGTTTTCCAGAGATCTGAGCAACAACAAGATCAGCTCCCTGAGCAACTCCTCCTTCACCAACATGAGCCAGCTCACCACCCTGTAAGTGAGGTCCCTGCGGTGCCCCACTGGGCTGCAGCCCAGCTGAGCTGTGCGGGCTGTTCTGGGGGACCCTGAAGACTGGGGGGTGCTGGGGATACCAGGGTCTCCACCCTCTGCCTGGCTGAAGCTGTGGTTTGAGATGCAGCTGGGGCAGTGTGTAGCCCAGGGTGGGTTTCTTGCAACACACACAGCTGTGTTGCCTGCTTCCCTTCCGCAGGATCCTCAGCTACAACTCCCTGCAGTGCATCCCTCCGCTGGCCTTCGAGGGCCTCCGCTCCCTGCGGCTGCTGTAAGTACCTGCCCAAAGCCCTGCCCACAGCCCTGCTTGGCCCCTTTGCTGCTGCTGTCCATGGCCCTGCGTCCCCTGTGCCCACTTGGAGCTGGGTGCATGCAGGGGGTCAGGTAGAGGCTGCAGGAGGCGCACAGGAAGGTTCATCTGCTCTCACAGCAGATGGTGCATTTGCAACAGTGACAATGTGGTGGCGTCTAGCTCTGCCACCCACACCTGGACGTGTGGGATGGGGCCACAGTCCTTGCTCCCTACCTTGGAGCCCTGGGCATTGCAGGACCTTCTGTTCTCTGCAGGTCTCTCCATGGCAATGACATTTCCAGCCTCCCTGAGGGTATCTTTGCAGATGTCACCTCCCTGTCCCACTTGTGAGTATCTTCTCCCACACCTCAGGGCTCAGGGCTGGATGCAGGCTCCACAGACCTTAAAAACTACTGGGCTGAGCTTGGCTTCTCTGAAGGGTGACCTGCCTTCTCCTCTCTTCTCTGGGCTGGTACCTGTGATATCATTTGTTGGACAGTGCTGAGACCTGCTGCCCATGCTCAGGCTCAGATCCAGGTGTGCAGCTGTGTCTGCTAGTGCTGCTGGGATGTCCCTATGGTCTTAGGTGGATGTGGTGTGGGGTTCTTCCCCAACCCATCAAATCTCTGGGGTCCCCCAAGATGTAGGCCAAGCCATGCAAAGTAGTGTCACAGCTGTGCATTGCAGGGGCTGCTCTGATCCACACCAGGGTGTTGTCAGCCTTTTGCCAGTGCACTTATCCACAACAGCCTCCCAGTCTGTCATCAGGTATCCTCCTGCCAGTGGTGGTGTTTCAGCCACTCTTTGAGTGAGCCTGCAGGCCAGGAACATTGCCCTATACCCACCACCTGGGGCCAGGGTATAACTTTGCTCACAGTGTCTTTTTGGTCTCCTCCCTGTCTCCTAACTAAGCTGTTCCCAGCTGCCTGCTTCTGGCATCTTGCGTGTCTCACGCTGTTCCTTCAGTCAGCAAAGAGCAGCTTGATACCCAATTGTGGCCTCCTTTTTTTGGGGGGAGAAACATTGCTTTCTGTGCTCCAATTTCCCTTGGCTGTGCTGCCTTCACTGCAGACAACTGGCACTGCCAATTCCCACAGGCTGAGCTGTGTCCCAGCTGGTGCTGCAGGTGCTGTAGGACCAGGTTAGTCAGCCCCAGCAGATCTGCTGTCCCTACTGCCTGCTGTCTGGGCTGCCATCTCCTTTTATCACGTGTTGGTCACACCGGCCCTCTATCACTGCTGACCTTTGCAGTCAGGGGAGATTCAGAGACATCCAGGCCCTCCACCTCCCACATTATCCTCTGCTTCCGTACCCTTCTCTGCTGTGGAGCAGAGCAACCCTCCATGCTCCTTTCCCAGAGCAATTCCTTGCTTTCCCCCAATGCTATCTGCACAAGCCCTGGCTGTGACCCACTGCTCATTCCCACCAGCCCACTCCTGTGTCTCTGTCCTCCAGGCTTGTGCAGCAGAGCTGGGGCTGGCCCTGCAGCTCCCATGCAGGTCTTGTTGTTTTTGCATGGCCTCAAGGTGCTTTGTGCAGTTTGCTGACCCCAGGAAGCTTTGCCTGTGTTCTGAGAGGGACTGCCAAGAATTTCTGTGTGGGCAATGGAGGAGAGCCCCAGGGCAGAGCACGGAGCACTGGATGGGCTGTGGGTCTGGCAGCAGGGCGGTCTAACTGGACAGCATTGTGGGGCTGTGTGTCCCAGTCGTCCCATTGTGGGCAGCACCTCTGGCAGGTCCAGAAATGGAGGAGCGCTGGTTTGCCCATCATGTAGCATCCTGGTCAAGTGACAGAGTTGTGCCCAGTTCCCTCTGTGTGGCAGCAGGTGCAATTTTGCCCCTCTCCTTGTGCAGAGCCATCGGGGCCAACCCCCTGTACTGCAGTTGCAACCTGCGCTGGCTCTCCAGCTGGGTCAAGACGGGGTACAAGGAGCCAGGCATTGCCCGCTGCGCTGGGCCCCCCGACATGGAAGGAAAGCTGCTGCTCACCACCCCTGCCAAGAAATTTGAGTGCCAAGGTGAGAGGTGCCCATGCTGTCTACCTGTACCCTCCTCTGGGCACCAAGCAGAGCCATGCTTTGGCTCCAGGATTTTGTCTGTTGAGCTGCCTTGTGGAGGAAGGGGGACGAGGTTGCTTCCATCCTCTTAGCTGGCTGGTGGCAGTTCCCCAGTGACTGAGCAAACCTGTGGGTGTCCCACTGCCTGGTGCAAAGTCCCTTGGACAGGCTCTGCTCCCAGCAACCCCAGAGGCTCTGGGGAGCATCCCCAGGTGACCACAAAAGGACATGTCCCCATCACTCCTCGCACTGATGGTCAACTCTGTGCCTCCCCTCCCACAGGTCCACCTGCCCTGAGCGTCCAGGCCAAGTGCAACCCCTGCCTCTCCAGCCCCTGTCAGAACCAGGGCACCTGCCACAATGACCCCCTTGGCTCCTACCGCTGTGCCTGTCCTAGTGGCTACAAGGTACCCTGGTCCCAGGGGTCCCCAGTGCGTGGGGACATGTCTCTGCAGAGGGTAGGGGAGCAGAGCAGAGTCTCTGCCATGCCCCTGGGGCTTGCTGCCTGTGGGACCACCTACCCTCCCTGTGTGCCACAGCATCCTGCTGAGTGGGATGGGGAGAGCTGGGCGGGTGCTGTGGCACCCTCCTCCCTCCCACCTTTCCATCCTTCCCCAGGGCAAGGACTGCGAGGTGGCACTCAGTGGCTGCTCCTCCAACCCCTGTGCCAATGGGGGGACCTGCCAGCCTCAGGAGGAGGAAGGAGCTGGGTTCAGGTGAGTGCTGGACAAGAACCCATGAAAAGTGGGTGTTTGGGCAGTAGCATGGGACCCTGACATCCCATGGAGAGAAGTTCTGATACTGCTTTGCCTCTTGCATGCTCCCTTGGCCATATAGCTGGGATATTTTATTTGAATGGGAGCTCCAGCTCATTGTCTGACTCCACTTGCCCATGCCCCTCAGCCCAAAAGGCTCCTGTGCTGAGGTCAGTGGGGGAGAAGGTACCATCACCACAGGAAACAAGGGGAGGTAGAGGGGTTTGGGACTGGGACTGGCTGCTGTGGTTCTGGAGTCACTGCTGCTCCCTGTGGGGCTGCCTTACCCTCACACACCCCTCACTGCCCTGAATGCTTTAGGCCATTCTGGGGATTAGGCTGCAATCAGGAGCTGAAAATAGTTGGCAGGCTGGGGGTGAGGAGGTAGGCTGTGCAGCCCCTCCCTGTGCAGCCCCTCCCTGTGCAGCCCCTCCCTCTCAGCCTGTTGTCGTGGCAACACAGCATCCTCGGGCAGGCTGTGCTGCCACCCACCCCTGTGCCAGTGTTTGACAGGAGGACACCAAACCCAGCTCTTCGCCAAGGTCCTGTGCTGGTCATTTTGGGGAGTCACTCCAAAATGTTTGGTTTTATTTTCCTCCTTGACACTGCCCCGACCCTGTGGCAGGTGCCTGTGCCCAGTGGGCTTCGAGGGCCCGAGCTGCCACACCACCAGTGACCCCTGCAAGGAGCACAGCTGCGAGAATGGGGGCTCCTGTGTGCCCAGTGCCACCAACTACACCTGCCTTTGTCCTGCCCACTACACAGGTACCTGGAGTGGTGGCTAGCCATCACTAAATGGCACTGACCTGGAAAGGGAATGTGCCCAGTGCTTCTACCCACCCATGAGCGCTAAACAGCTCCTCTGCCTGCTGTCTCAGTGCCCATAACCATGGCCCCTGGGCTCAGCTGTCTTGAGTCTGGGTACACCTAGCTGAGCCCCCACACCCTGGGATGCCCTCAGTGCCTGGCTCAGGCAGGGGCTGCCTCCAGGGGAGGAGAACCCTGTGCTCGTGGGATGAAAGCTGTGGGATTGGCATGGGGACTGGGGCTGCTCCTCTGGTCCTGGAGCTGCTGGGCACCCCCTCTTCTGCCTTGCAGGGGAATTCTGTGAGCAGCCACCCAATTTCTGCTCAGATGAGCTCAACCCCTGCCAGCATGACTCCACCTGCATCTCCACCAGCCAGGGGCCCAGGTGAGCCCTCTCCTCTGCAAACCACTTTTTCTGGCTGTCAGGGGGTGGGTAGATTTGCTCTTTGGAACTGCCGTGAGGGGGCATGGAGAGGGGGGTTACAAGGGGAGGAGCAGGCACCCACCGGTGCAAGGGGGAAGGAAGGGGCAGCCTCGAGCCTCCCACCTGTCCCAGGTGTGAGTGTGCACCCGGCTATGTGGGGAGCAACTGCAGCGAGGACTTCGACGACTGCCAGGACCACCGGTGCCAGAACAATGCCCGCTGCCTGGATGAGGTGAATGGCTACTCCTGCCTCTGCACCGAGGGTTACAGGTACCACCAGACTTGGGACACCTGGGGTAGTGGGGATGGTTATGTGTCACTGTGCAGAAGGGACAAGTCCTGGCTACCATGTCTGTCCATCCATCCATCCATCCATCCATCCATCCATCCATCCATCCATCCATCCATCCTCAGTGTGAGAGGAAGGAGTGAGGCTGGGAGTGTGTGTCTCTGGGGGTGGAGGCCGGGAGGAGCCAGCATCACTGGAGAGAGACCCCAGGGCACAGCTCAGCACCCACGCATCCCTCTGATGCCAGTGTCTGGGAGAGCCTCCCCAGGGACCCCAAATCAGGAGTGTGCTGTCAGAGCCCTATGGGGCATTGGGCAGGGTGTAGGGCTCTTTCCCAGCCCTCAGCCCAGCAGCACCCTTGGCCCCACAGTGGCCAGCTCTGCGAGATGCCGCCCCACACCGCTGGCCAGCCTGGCCTCTGTGAGCGAGCTGAATGCCAGAACGGGGCCCCATGTGTGGAGCGGGGCGCCCGCGCCCTGTGCCAGTGCCTGCCTGGCTTCGGTGGCCCCAAATGTGAGAAGCTGCTGAGCGTCAACTTTGTGGACCGTGACACGTACCTGCAATTCACTGACCTGCAAGACTGGCCCCGGGCCAATATCACCCTTCAGGTGAGGGCTGGGGGGGCATGAGGGCATTGAGGGATGGTATTGGGGGTCTGCCCCAGGGATGTGGGCTCCCACATCTCTCTCTGGCAGGTCTCCACTGCTGAAGGCAATGGCATCTTGCTGTACAATGGTGACAGTGACCACATGGCCGTGGAGCTGTACCAAGGCCATGTGAGGGTCAGCTATGACCCTGGCACCCACCCCAGCTCAGCCATATACAGGTACCTGGCACCCCTTCTCCACTCACCGGGGACCTCCGCCCCTGTTGCTTTGGCCTGGGGGCATCCCCAGTGACCCAGCCATCCCTGCCAGTGCTGAGACCATCAACGACGGGCAGTTCCACACCGTGGAGCTGGTGACCTTCGACCAGATGGTGAACCTGTCCATCGATGGTGGCAGCCCCATGACCATGGACAACTCGGGCAAGCACTACACGCTGAATAGTGAGGCTCCCCTCTATGTGGGAGGTAAGACAGAGACTGGTTGATGGAGGGCATGGGGGGCATCTGGGTGTGCTGATGGTCCTGCTCTCCCCAGGAATGCCTGTGGATGTCAACTCAGCTGCCTTCCGCCTCTGGCAGCTTCTCAATGGCACCAGCTTCCACGGGTGCATCCGCAACCTCTACATCAACAATGAGCTGCAGGACTTCACCAAGACACGGATGACGCCAGGGGTGGTGCCGGGGTGTGAGCCCTGCCGCAAGCTCTACTGCCTGCACGGCATCTGCCAGCCCTCAGGCGCCCAGGGCCCTGTCTGCCACTGTGAGCCTGGCTGGGACGGGCCCCACTGTGACCAGCCCCGCGGTGGTCCCTGCCAGGGGCACAAGTGAGTGCCCTTACCCCATTGCCTACCCTACCTGCCCTTCCCACTGGCTGCCCACCCTTCCTCATGGCTGGTTCCTGCTGCTGTTGTGTCCGTCCCGTGCCATCACAGTGGTGCCGTGTCACGACACCGCCCTGCCATGCTACTAGCACTGACTTGTGCCAGGCTGTCCTGTGCTGGTGCCATGCAAGAGCCACACCTATGCTGTGCCATGATGGCTGTATTGTACCAGTTGCAGTGCAATAAAAGCAGTCGCTGTGCTGGTGCTTAGCCACACCATGCTCAGTCCAGGTGGGCTGTGCATGCTGGTGCCACGCCACCAGGTCCTGACAGCACCGTGTGCCCACAGGTGTGTGCACGGGCTTTGCCTGCCCCTTGATGCCCTCTCCTACAGTTGCCAGTGCCATGAGGGCTACCAGGGCGCACTCTGCAACCAGCCTGCCGAGCCACCCGACCCCTGCCGCCACCAGCCCTGTGTCCATGGCCACTGCCACCTCACCCCAGGTGGCCAGCCCACCTGTGAGTGCCATGATGGCTACACCGGGGCTCTCTGTGACCAAGGTAGGCAATGAGGAGATGGGTGTCCAGGGAAGGCAGCCCCATGCCATGACAGCAGGCTGACCATTGCTGTTCACCATCCCACAGAGCCGGAGTGCCGCGGGGAGCCGGTGCGGGACTACCACCAGGTGCAGCGGGGCTATGCCATCTGCCAGACGACGCGGCCGGTGGCCTGGGTGGAGTGCCGAGGGACCTGCGGTGGCCCTGACGCCAGCTGCTGCACTGGGCTGCGGCTCCGGCGCAGGAAATACGCCTTCGAGTGCAGCAACGGTTCCACCTTTGTGGAGGAGGTGGAGAAGCCCAGCAAGTGTGGCTGCAGCCAGTGCCTGTGAGCAGCCACCAGCCCTGCAGAGCCGGGGGGCTGGCGGGGAGACCCCCCGAGCCAAGGACCTCACCTTACACTACAGCCATGGTGCTGCTCTCTGGGTGTTCTGAACTGCAGCTGCGTCTGAGGAGCCCAGCAGAGGGTAGAGCTGGTGCATCTAGAAGGTTGGGAAGGAAACAAGGAAAAAAAAAAAAACAAAAAAAAGAAAAAAAGAAAAAACCCCACAAACAAAGCAAATGTGTAGATAGTGAGTTTTTTTAAGAACTGCAGCTACACAGATGTGTGGATATGGAGTGGGCACCCTGCCCAGCTGCCCCATCCTCTCCCTGTGGCACTCTGAGTGAAGCCCCACAGCCATGGAGGGCAGTGCCTGCATCCTGGGTGAGTCCCCTCCCTGGCAGCCCAGTCCCTTGCATCAGCCCAGTGATCTGAGGGCTTTTCCAATACCTGGGACAGGAGGAGGGAGGCCTGACCTGGCAGAACCGTGTGATCTATGGCAAGCCATGGCTTACAGTAGGCCTCGTGGTTTAGCCAGTGTCTTGCAGTCCTGGTGAGCCCAGACCTGGTTTCCTGTCCTCTCCTCCAGCAACCCTGGTCTCTCCCCCTGCAGGGTGCTGGAGCCCAAAGTACCCCAGATAACGTCCCCAGCTCTGTGGCCCCAGCCTGACCCTCTGGTGACACCCCCAGTCTGTGCATGCTGGCTGGGCTCTGCAGCCATGCAGAGCATGCATGGGTGCAGCCCACTGTGGTCACATCAGGGTCACACTGGTGGAGCAGGACCAGGGCAGTGCCAGGCACACTGAATGGGAGACAGGCACCAGTGCACAGATGTTCCTGAGGGTTCTAGTGCCGACCTGCCCTGTGCCATGGGTCAGCACTGTGCCATTCATGTGGAGAGGGCCTCAAACACCCCTGGCTCAGCCAGCTGGCTCTGCTCAGAGGTGAGAGCTGTGTGAGGGCAGCATAGAAATCCTTTTTCTGGGCTCTGTCCTAGGGGAGCAGGCCTGCAGCTGGGCAAAGGTTCCCTGTGTCCCACTGACCCACCAGCAGGAGCAAGACGCTGCTGGAACAGGTGGGATGCAGGTTTGCCATGCCCATCACCAGGGCCTTAGTCCTGTGCATGCCGAGTTGAAGAGGCTGAAGATGTGCAAACCTGCAAGCCTGGAGCCAACATCGCTGCCAGGGCAGGACCCACCAGCTCTTGGACTCACGTGCCCATACCCAGTATCTCTCCAAAGCTCCGAGTGCCAGGGCATGTGCTGGGCTGGTGTGGGAGCGGGGACACACAGGGAGCTCCTGCCGAGGTACTGCATGCACCCAACATCCACAGCAGCATCACCTCTACAACTGCGGGGGCCAAGGATAGTGAGGGCCCAACCTGGGACACTGCACATGGCTGGACAGTGAAACACACATCGCCCTGGTGGACAGACTCATCCCAGAGCTGCCATCCTGGGTCTCTCCATCACACCGCTCCAGCACTTTGGCTTCAGGTCTGCACTGCCAGCTGTGGCCAGGCTGCAGGACCCTCCACTGGATACACCCAGCTCTGCAGGTGCTATCACCATCCCTGCTCACCACTGGCATCCAGGGAATCTCCATCACCACAGGGATGTGTTTCTGCTACAAATGCCCTCTCCATGGGAGCTCCTCCGCACAGAGGAGATGGGATGCGTCTCATTTTGCCTGTGGCCCACCCAGGGCTTGGTTGTGTTGTGTTTCTGTTCTTGCTGTACGCTAACCGCTAAAGTATCTCTTTATACAGAATACTTACAGATTCTAATATATATTTGTATTTCATTTTGTTATAGTATTTTTATATGTTTGGGGTCAACAAATGATGTTTTCTTTTTGTTTACAGATGCTACTGGGCAGGAAAATGACGGTGGCTTTGTTTGGCCCGTGGGGTTTGTGTGTGTCACTATTGAAGACGCTGGTTTGTACTAGGCTGGCGAGGGAGGCACTGGGCATCCTTCCGCTGGCAGAGACTGTATTGTTTAGAGATGTTTGGTATTGTCTATGTTGTCTTCCATGTGAACATGACATTTATTCATTCAGAGGCTTGGCCTCTTCTTTCCTGGTGGGCAGAAGGGATAAGATGGTGTTTGGGAGCTGCTGAGTGTGTGAGGAGGTGGCACAAGATGGAAAGAGTTGGTTGTGCCTTAGGGGATGATTTCCAACTGCTGGAGCAGCCCTGGCCAGCACTTCTGGCCAGTGTGTTGCCCCCATGGTGCAGGAACAAGCAGCCAGGGTTATCCATACAATGCCTGGCAAAAGCTGCCATCACTGCCAGGGTCTTGCATGTGGGAAGCTGAAGGGCCAGTGCCTGCTGTGGGGATGGAATGGCTCCGGGGGAAACTGGGCACTTGTAGCTCTCTGGGGAAGGGTAGAGGAGGCCTGGGCAGCAGTTCCCAGGACCACCAAGAGATTGCACTGTTGGTGCCACAAACACAAGTCTGCCACAGCTCAGGCACTGGTGTGGGAGCACTGAAACCCCATTCATGCATTTATATCCCTCCTCCGTAGGGAGGGGGGTGACACTTGGAGGGTGCCAGCCTGCTGTGCCCTACCTCATGCACTCACTCACCTTCAGTCTTCCCCACTTATCACACCAAACAAACATTGATATCAAAGAAACGTTTAATAAGCTGCAATAAAATACGGACCTTTAGAAAGCTCATAGGGTGAATATTGACAGTGAGGAAGAAAAGAAAACAAGGTGGTGGGAATCCTTGAGGAGTTCAGATCTGAGTCAGGGACCTTTTACCTGGAACAAGAACACAACTTTTTCCATAGGCTAGGATGAAATAAAAGACAGGAGCACAGAGTTCACAAAATGTCAACATTTAGAGAATCGATACATATTCAAAGTTCAAATGACCCAGCTCTTATAGCTATACATATTGATTTAAAGCAACTTAATATAATTTTATTTTCTTTTTTTTTTTTTTTAATATATACACTTTCAAAGGTTTGTCAGGTGAGGTATGTAAACATTATCTAATGGAAACTCCTCTCCACATTTCCAACTGAGAATTCACAGCAGACAGTTCATTTTCCCAACTTGTGGCGCAGTACTTCCCACTCCCTACACCAACTAGGAATGCCGTCCCAAGCCACGACTCTCCCAGGTGCAGTCACCAGCTCCCACTTCCCACTGCTGGTCTGTACAGTTCACATTGCTTGGGCTCAAACATACAGTACCGGAAAGGAGAAATTTCAGCTCAGTGTCTAAAATTCATATAGAAACAAACAGAGAAACAAAACTCTCCCAGGGAAGCAGACACAGATGAAGGAAAAACATTTGCCATCAGGGAGGAGATAATATTTAAATGTTTTACATCTTAAGAAAAGAATTACTATATTGTTTCCTTTTTTCCTTTTTTTTGTTTTTCTTTTTTTACACACCTGTTCCAAGGGTGAAGGAAGCGTGGACTGGTGAAGGGTCCTGCAGGGCTGGGACCCAGCAGCACCCCTCACTCCATCCTCCAAAGTCAGAGACGCATCATCATAAAAGCAGATCCTGCTGACACTGCCCCACACAGACAGCTGGACTGGAAGGTCAGAGCCAGCCTTCCAGGCAAAAAGGGGTTAACAAAGAAAAAAAAATCTAAACCCACTTAAGCAAAAATTACCAAATGACCTCAGACCTCCTAGAAGGAGAATTAAAATTACAGAATAAAAAGCAAATGAGCAAATGACCTTCTGGAGCCGGCCCTAGGACTAGCAGCGACAGCGGTGTGCTCCCTTGGGTCACCTGTACCCACCCACAAAGGCAGTAATTAGTGGGAGTTTGCTACCAGCAACTACCTACCCTACCCTGGTGGTTTGGGGGGGGGGCGCTCCTTGGGGATGATAGCCTCCCCCACTTTCTGCATCCCTGGGGACACTTCCTTGAGTACCTCCAGGTCTAGAGGCCCCTCCACATGCCATGCTGCACTGAGCCCCTGCCGGAAGCAGGGTTATTCCCACCTGGCCCTGAGCCCCGAGAGCCCCTGCCATCAAAGCAGACATTATTACTACAAATCTTATTGCTTGCAGTGCCCCCTGTCCTGGGGAACAGCCATCCTGGCTGGCCATGGAAGCTCATGACCTCCCTGGGGACCGTGGCCATCGACCAGGTCTGACATCATCAAAATGAGATGAAGAGAGTTAATGCTTGAGCTTTGACGTGACATAAACCCAAACTGAACACCACCACCCACCCACCCCGCCCTGTCCCATCCCCCCACGCAATCACCAGCCCTTTGGTCGTGGCACGCTGGGCAATACAGCCCCACCAACCAACAAACCAGTCAGAACGAGAACCTGTGGAAAGCCCATGAAATAAATATTTTAAAAACCTATTTACAATATTAGATCTGTGAGCATGAAGTGAGAGAAAAATGCTTTTTCCTGCCCCCAAAAAGCTTAAAAAGTAGGTTAGCATCCTGCTGCCTAGCACAACACTATCTTACATGGCACCTACACATAATATATATTCACATTTCATTTTAAAATTAGGTACTCTTACAAACAGACTTAAAAAACATTGGCTAGCAATACAGCCCATGGGACCACCTGGCCTCCAGACCCATGTCACAAATGCTGGCCAGCTGCATCCCAGCTCCTTCGGCTGCCCCAAAGCTGCCAATGTGCCCTGAATCAAAACCACCAGCTGCCCTCTACTGCCCTTTGGGGAGAAGGTGGAAGTGCTCATAAGAGAGAGGGCTTGTCTGCGGGGAGGGGAGCAGGGAGGATGGGGACTGTGATTTCTGCTAAGCCTAGGGGTGAGCTTAATACAAACAAGAACTCCTGAGAACATCTTAGAACAGATGGATTCATTTCACAACCACCAAGCTAAAGGATGGGCCAAATGGATGCTACAACACACAGGGGGAACACACGCAACATGGGGACACCATAGCCTTGTGGTTTGCTCAAAAAACCTACTGCTACAAGAAAAGCTCCAGTGGCATTCCCTGCCAAGGAGGAGCCTATCCCCATCTTGCTCCTGGGCCATCCAGGCATACAGCCCAAGGATGCAGACCCAAGAACACCTTGGCTGGGGCTCAGCCCTCTTCCCCTGGCATGACTGCTGATGGTGGAAAGGTGAGAGCCCAACCTGGATGGCCACTCACACCTCCATGCTGCCTCAGGCACTACTTGTACCCATGGAAGTCTGGGAATGACAACTTTCTCAGTCACCTTCAACTGGGAATGCAGTTGAGGCTGAAAGTTTATGAGCTGGAGAGAAAAAGTGTCCATCAGCAAGTCTTAAAAACAGGGCACCAGTATACCTGACTGCATGTCTATTTCCTGGGAGGCTACTAGGAGCTGGCAGAGCTTTTGGAAACATCAGCACTTCCAGAGGTGCCACAGGAGCTGCTGGGACATGGGCTGGGCTGCAGCTTTGCTCATCTGCACATCACTAAAAAGTGGTGTGGGCAGCCAGCCAGCCTGCTCAGTCCAGCCCTGCATCCCCATCACTGAAGGGTGCAGAGAGCAGCAGAACAATTTCATCCAGCTCACGGACCTTGATCAGCAAAGCAGCAGAAAGAAGCATCAGCGCCGACTGGTCAGCTCTTCAGAGAAGGTTTGCTGCAAATCTGTTTCCCTGACATGCTGGCAGGTGACTACAGAAACCTCACTGCACAGAGCGAACACTGGCAAACAGGACCTTGCCAGGGATGAGCAAGTGATGAATATAAATACCTGCACACTTTGGGTACGTATCACACACCTTGTCAGCAGGGAACCCCATTCCAGGGCTGGCCCTGCTAAACAAGATCTTAACAGCTACAGGTAGGAGGAACCATCCCGGGCTCGAACTGCTCTTGCTACAGCACCAACATAAGTTTTGACTCTGAGCTTGACAAACAAAGCTCCTCCCAGTGGTTAATTAAGATGGACAGATCCTGAACATGTGAAGTGTGAAGACCCAGAGCTGCTGATGACAACAGGAAAGAAAAAGGTAACCATGCAAATGAGAGAGTGGTGCTGGCAGCAGAGGGATAGTGAGGATATCTGTGGAGGTGCAGAACTAAGAGGATGCTACTCCTAGTTCATGGATCAGGATGCATGATGGAGACTATTTTCAATAGGATGAGAAAGTAGCCAGCAAGAAAAGCCAGAGTAAAAGAAAGACATCTGCTTTGTGGGTTGAAACTTGAAATCCAGAGCTGAAGAAATGAAGCAGGGAGCTGTGGGGTAGCCCAGGGGAAGATGAGTGCAGTGAGGCTGTGGATCTGAGGATGGCACTGTGGTAGTGCCAGTGGGCAACTCCGCACCTGTAGCACATAGAAACACGCTCCATCTCCATGTGGAATAAGGTACTAAATCATGTTGCTTATTTTCTTCCATTCATTAAGCTCATCTGCAGCTCCCTGTGCATCCCTTGCATCATGTAAGAGCCACTTTTATTGGTAACAGACTGCTCTAAAGCAGGGGCTGTGCCTCAGCAGCACACATCACCACTGCCTGTCAGGGACACTGTCGGGAAGCTCAGTGTTCTGATCCCACCACTGTCAAAGCCAAGCAGTGCACACCAAACTGGCACAGATGCCCAGAAGCTGCTCCACTCCAGCACCAGTGACACCTGCTGTCCCCCAACCTTTCCATGCTCAAGCCAATTGGTGCTGGTGAAGCCCCAGGGTGCAGGAAGGCATCCAGGACTGGAGCAGCAGCATCCCATCTAGAAAGACTCTTTCCACTTGCTTTGTACAGAGTTTTATCCTAATGGGATTCCTGCTCCCAGAAGCACAGAAGACAGGGAGCAGGACAGCCTGCATTAACCGTTTGCCAGCAGCTAAAAGAATGAGAGAGGAAAGAGAGAGGGAAAGCCTCAACAAGCGACTGCTGCAGGCGCTTCAGGAGTGATGGTGAAGGACAGGGAGAGGGGTGTGTTGTGAGGAGCAAAGGTAAGAGGTGTGCTCATGTACACACTGGGCCCAGAGGAAGGAGAGGAAATCTGGGCCCATGTCGCTGGGCCCCAGCCAGAGGCCAGAGAAGGACCATAAGTGGGGATGGAGAAGCAAGAAGGAAAGACACCCTGCAAAAGATCAGTCAGCCTGTACAGATCAGTCACTTAACTGCCATCAGTGCCCTCCTGCCTTACACCTCTCTTGAAATGCTTTTAAATATTTCCTGATGGAATGTTTGACATATTTAATGCATGCAGTAAAAATTAAAGTAATAGATAACTTCATATTTATCTGTACAGGGACTGACAGGCTAGATTTAATCACTTACTAGCTGTTCAGAGAGTTAACTTATTCTAGCACAATTCAAAGGAAAGGCAAAGGATTTTTTTTTTTAAATCAGCCATTTCACTGTAAGAGAAAAATGTGCCGCAGCATTGTGTGTGTCAATGCTTGGGAAAGGGAGTACCTGCAAGAGAGCCAGAGGTGCTCTGTGAAGGGCGTGCACCTGGTGAACACCTGGTTTCATCCTCCGTACTAAAGGGGTCCAATGAAAGATTTTAGCACAATTATCTGCCTTTCACCTCCAGTGCCCAGGCTTTGAGATCTAGGGTTCAATGCCAGCCATGAAAAGCAATTACCTTTGCAGCCAATCCTTTTCCAGCCTCTGCTCCCAGGGCCAGTGTCTTTTGAATTCGTGGGCTGCACCAGAACCTTGCTCTCATCAGGGACAAGCAGCTGAGCAAGGACCAGCAAGGCAGCTGTTAAAGTTCTGGCAGCCTCAGGGCCCACACAGTGCCCTGACAGGCACTGCTGCTTTATGTGTGGAAAGAAGCTGGCATTGGGATTCCTGCAAATGGACTCTGCAGCAATGTGAAAGTGAAGCTGTGGGGATTCAGTGGCTGAGCAGGGGCCTTTCCCTAGCACAGACCATAGCCCTCCCTAGCTGCTGGTTGTATCTGCCCAGCAGAACCAACATACACACTCTATGCAATTCTAACTGGTTTTTCTAAGAGAAGACAGGCACTATGACCCTGTTCTGTGACACAAGCAAGGACAAACCTCCTACACCTCGCTAGTAAAAGGGTGAAATGCAAATTGTGGTAAAAAATTAACACAAGCCAGTCCCTTATCCCAACCTTATTTCAACTGCAAATCCTGGCTTAGGAGAGCACTAGGCAAGATGTGCACAAAAGCACAAGGTGAGGGCCAGAGTTCCCTTCCTGCAGAGCACCAACATTAGGAACTCAAACCCTTAAAAAGGGACAGATTCAACCTTCAGTGAAGTGCTGCAGAAAAGCTTTGCTATCAGAGACCACAGTAATCACCACAAGGACAGGGAGACAGGAGAAGGAAGTCTGTCCAAAAGCAGAGCATGGCAAGACTGGTTCATCCCTGAAGCCAGCAAGAAGAAAACAGATACAGCCCAGCACGCCCAGCTGGCAGCAGTGGATGTGGCAGCCTGGCGTGCCCACGGCATCTCCTCAGCCTGAGCGGGCTCTCCCCACCCACAGGCTGTGCAGTGAGGAGCAGGCAGCCATCAGCAGTACACACACCAGTAGCTACTTCACATTCTCATGCAGGTAACAGTCTGGGAAGCCAGCAACTGCTACCAGCAAACTGACAAAGGACAGACTCGCTTTTATCTCCCTTAGTGATGCGAAATGGTTTTGGTTTTGCTTTAAATGCCACTAAGAAGACAGACAGAAGGAGGACTCTGAAAGAAAGGGAAATGTTTGGGTGCACCCAAAGGCTGACAAAAGCTACTTCATGTGCACGAAGGTGGTTTTCTTTCTGCTACAGTACAAGTGCTTGTGCCTCAAGTATAAAACGCAAGCCTCCAAATCACACAGACGAGCTTCTTATTTTTATTTTTAAAGTGATAAATAAGGCACTGTACTTTTAACAAAAACTGCCTGGTTCCAAGTTTAAAAGAACCCAAGGAACGTTCAAACTGCAGAAACTTCCTTCTGAACAGCAGAGCCAGACAGATCAACCTCTTCTCTGTCCAAGACACATCTGCTGATGCCTAAAATCATGGGCGTTATCCTTTAACTGCGGATTTTTAAAGGCTTGCTACAGCTTATAAAAGCAGCTTTAGTTAATGCATGGTAAAGGGTTACTACTATACATCAGTTTTGTACATGGCTACCGGTTCTTTGCTATTTCGGGTCCAGTCGTGAGCGTTTGCCGTGCGAACAGTCCACTTTTGCCCTCAGCTTCCTCTTGCCCTGAGACACACTGTTCTCCTGCATCTTCTTCATCGACCTTGTCAGGGTCTTCCCACTGCTGTGCTTCTTGTTGGCCATCTTCTGTGACCGTGTGGAGGACTCCCCCAGGGGCTTCTGCTTTGGGGACTTGGATAGCTCCTCGTGGCTGGGAGGCAGCACGGCCCGTCTGCTCGTGTTCTCCTTGCCCTTCCGCATGGGGAGTCGCATCTTCTGCAGCTGCTTTTTTGGGACTCTCTTCTCTTTCAAAGATATTTTTTTGGCCAGTTTATTGCTCCTCTCCATGGCAGTCTGCTTTCGGGTGGCAGGAGATTTTGCACTGACCTCTGAATGCTTTATTTTACTAGCCTTCTTGGCAGGCAGCTTGTCCTTGGTGGAGGAGCTGGATCGCTCCTGGGTGCTCCCGCTCTCCTTCAGCATCTTCTTCTTCTTGCTAAGCTGGAGATCGACTTTGGGCAAGGGATCCTCTTGGGACCTGCTCTTCCCCTTCCGCCCCTTCCCCATTCCATCCACTGACGAAGATTTAGAAGGAAAGGCAGCTGCTTTGATCTGCAAGGCCAACTTTGGAGACATCAGGGGGTTGATGCACACACTCTTCTGGCTCTGCTTGCTCTCCAGGGACAGATGGTCCCCTGGACCATCACTGCGTTTCTCTGCCTTCAGTATGCGCTGCTGAGCTCGCAGCTTGCCCCGAAGATTGGAGTACTTGCGCAGGATCCTGGTGCTGGCCTGTGTGGGTAAGCTGAGGGCAGGCTGGATGGTTTTGTCTTCACTCAGCTCCTTGGTATCAGTGGGAGACGTCTGGCTGGGAGGGGTGGCTTCTTCAGCCTCTGCTTTATCAGCATTCTCACGAATTTTGGCCCAAAGCTTTTGGTTCTTCAGGTTATTCCGAGCCGGGGTAGTGGCAGCAAACTTCTTGAGATGTTTTTTCAAACGTTCAGCTTGTAGTGAGCTGGGGTAGAGACTAGAGGAAGAATATTTCTGCATGGGGACTTTCATGGGGGGAATCTCCCCTGGGAGACGGGTGTTGAGTTTCTTCACAATCACTAGAGACCTGGTTTCAGTTGTCTCCAGAAACCACTGGCATATGTCAGACAGCTTAAAGGCCTTCATAAACAGCATCTGCACAGGAGAAAGCTTCTGCACTTCCAGTGAGCCTCTGCTTTTCCTTGTTCTTTTCTTGCTTTTCCAAATCTCTTTCAGTTTGTCCGCTTTGTTCTTTACCTTGGGGGTTGGCTGGACCTCCTTCTCCAGCTGAATCCAGCCCTTCTGGATTTTCATGTACTGAGTGTTGAACTCAGCAATGAGCTCCTGGTTCTCCTCTTCAGCACACCACTCCATGAACTTTGGTTTGCTGTCAGCCATGTCTATATCCTCCAGTGCTGGGCAATCATGATTCCCTGAACTGTGTTCATCCCTCACTTTGGGGATTGCTTGCATAGACTCCTTCCCTGGTGTGTTCTTTTTTGCACTGTCTACAGGTGCAGCTGCATGTCGTAAATTATAAAACTGCAGAGCAACCTTTTTGTGCTTTGCAGTTTTTGCTGGAAGATGCTTGCTTCCACCTCTGCTGCTGGGACACAGAGGTAAATTGGTCACCAGCTCGTAGTTCACTGGCTTGCCCAGATCCCTGGCACTGTCAGAGCTCTCCTTGTCCTTTGCACTGGCATTGACTGGTTTCACATCCACTTGCTCAGCATCATTTGCAGGAACACTGTTTTCTGGAGGAAGGAGACTGGTTTTTTTCTCAGAATCAGCCTGGATGCTGATTTCCAGCATTTCATCTGTTTGACTTTGGCTGCTGTTAGCAGAGGAGTCATCTTTAGAGGCATTTTCTCCCTCTGCAGCAGTCTCTTTTGCTAAGATGCTTTTATATGTTTGTCTGGTAGTGACACCATTCTCCCTGCCTGGCTGCTGCTGAGTGACGCTCTCTGGAGCCTGGCCAATGCCTGGCCCTTCGCTGGCTTTCAGCAGCACATTGGGGAAGCAGTCATCATTTGGGAAGTGCATGGATGCTGCCTCATCCAGCTGCACTTCACTCTTGAACCGCTTAGCGCAAGGGCTTTTAGAGAGTTTGATCTGAAGGCAAGGAAGCTGCACAGAGCTGGAAGAACCAGAGTCCTCAGCACTGCTCTCGGCAGGTGACTGGGATTGTTGGCTTCGGAGACACCGGTCCGATGCCACTAGTGCTCTCCTGCCTTTCTTTCGCTTCTTGTCTAGACTGTCTTTGGAAGAGACAGAGTCTGAGCTGTTTGGGTCGGGTGGCATTTCCCCTTCAGTGGGCTCTTTTTCACCTGCTGTGCTGTTATTCTGCATTGTCTCCACTTCCAATGTTTCAGGGAGAGGTGTGCTGATGAGCACAGCATCCTCTTGCTCAAGAGGGCTGTCACCCACCATGACCAATGATTCAGTTTCTGGTTTAGCATCGATGCTTTTGTTCACATCCCCACACTGCAAAGTGGCAGGGGGCTCCAGGGGGCTCTCCCCATCCATGGCAGCAGGGGGCTCATCAGGAGCCTGTGAGCCTGGAGAGCATAGGGAGGGCTCTGCCAGACACTGCCCACAGAGCTCAGCATCCCCTGAGCCTGGAAGCTGAACAGGATCACTGGCACCATCACAGGGCAGAGGTGTTGTGTCTGTAGTGGCAGAGGGCTGTGAGGAGGACTTTGGCTCTGGGCTGGCAGGGCAGTCTGGAATAGTTTGTATATCAATGCCTGGACAACATTCCTCCTCACCGTGTGCTTTTGAGACTGAAAAGGCAGTAATATCAGCAGCCTGCCTGCTGCTGCTGCCGCCATCTCCAGAGGAGCTCAGGCTACTGCCAGCCTCCCAGGTGACATTGCCTCCTACTGTCATCCCCCCTCCTTCAGGAGGAGGGGAGTCAGGTGGCGGTGAGCTGGCCAAGCTGTCCTCTTTCTGGGGGCTGGGTGGAGCAGAGAGAGAGAAGAACGGCATGGCCACAGCAGCTTCCCTTGATCGCAATGATCGGGTATCCCGGAGCTGCATGGAGCCCAGCTCAGCTCTCTCTTTCGTTTCTTGGCTGGTTGGTGCCACTTTAGCCAGGAGCCTCAGGGAAACCCTCTTCTCACCCTCCCGTGCTGCCCCTACAGACCCCTCCACCGAGGGCACCAGAGGTGGCTTCGCACTGACGAGGGTCTCTGTTCGCAGGGCCGGGCTGCTGGCCCTCTCCTCTGCCCGGGAGCTCTTCACCAGCGTGCGGACAGTGGGGAGCTCGCAGCACTCCCCATTGAAGTAATACCCACGGGTGCTCTTCCTCGCCGTCCTGCGGGACGACACCAGCCGCTGGGTCTCGAAATGGCACTCGGTGATGGGCTGGCTGATGTACACCACATCGCACTGGTTGTCATAGTCATTGATCCTCAGCCCCGATGCCTTCTTGCTCTTCCGAGAGGACCTGAGGGAGGCTGCCTTGGTGCGGGGGTGCCCACCAGGGGTCCGGTGTGCGGCTGGCATGGTGCCAGTGGGCAGCCAGCCCTCTTTGGACTTGTCGAGTGTGCCCTTGTCGGCGGGGTGCAGCTGGCAGCCTGCCTTGCCCTTGGCCATGGCATGCAGGTGGTTTTCTTGCTTTGGTCTCACATCTTGTTCTTTTGTGTCTAAGTCCTGGTGCAAAGATGCTTTAGAGCTGCATTGCAAAGTGTTCTCTTTGTCGGCTCTGCGAGGTGCAAAGCCAGGATCCCAGGACTCCTCTGGGAGAGCCCTGAAAGAGCTCTTCTGGGACCCTAGACAGCTGTCTAAGCTGTCCTCGCTGCTATTCACATTTGCCACTTTGACTGAGATATAACCTTCCATGAGAGTCTTACCTGCTAACTGCTCTTTATTATCTTCACACTTCCTGATACCGGCTTCTTGTTCATGTCCAGCAGTTTGCTGCCCTTCCAGGGTCTTTGCGGTATGATGGAAATTCAAAGAGGAAGAGTTCAACGTGCTGAGGTATCCTTGCGTGGGGCTATCCTTTGGACTAGCAGAGCAAAGCCTGGTGATGGGAAGCTCGCAGAAGTCCCTTCTCAAAGCAGGACTGGAGTTCTCTGTTCTGTCCAGAGACTTCAATTCCACTGGCTGCTTCGGGGCTTGTCCCGTAACATGCAGGGAGCCATCGGCCCCTGACTGTCCTGGGTCCAATGTAGAAGGGAGCTTTGATTCAGTACAAGTAGCACCCTTATCCTGATTTTCAGTGCTTCGCTGGCTACAACCAGAGCCACAAGTAGAGGCCTCCATGCTCTCAGATTCGGATAACTGCTGGCCGTCAGAGTCTGGTTGTACTTCAGTGTATATGTCGTTTAGCACACGAATGAACTGCTTCTGGTGATGTGTACACAGTCTGACCATAAATTTTTCCAGTGGAGACTTCGGCTGATTGTTAGAGTCTATTGCTATTGTCTCTGCTGCATCCTCACTAGAGAGACAAAGAGAGAAGCAGTCAGTAACATGTCCTAGGGAACATTAGTTTATGCTGCAAAACCAGAATAACCCTTCTCCTCCCAGTCAGGCACATCACTTGCCTAATCACCAGGTGAGATCAAGCATCCTGTTTTCCTGGGGCTGGCAGGTGTCCCTTCAGTCCCAGCATGCACACTTACATGTGCACACTGCTGGCAGGACACAGACTGCACTTTTGTTTGTTTGCCACTGCCAGAGCACTCATAATTACACTTCTGCCTAGGACATCCCAGTGTGTAGGCACCATGTCACATGTTCAAAGCAAACCTAAAAAGAATCAAATTTAGCATCTGCACGGCACCTGGTATAGAAGGTCCGGCATTTCTAGGATGGCTGCACACCTCTGCTCCCTCACTCTGCACTGCTAGGCTGGGTGGGAGCAGAGCAGCATTCGAGCTGGGCATCCAGATGCCAGGAATCTTCAGCTACTTAAAGTCTTAAAATTCTGCTTACACCTCAGTGGCAGAAGATGAGTCTGGGGCTAAACTAAGCAGATCTGAGCCTCTTCTGTAGTCAGCACAGAAATTCTGGTGAGCTCCAAGCCTGCAGGATGCATAGGCAGCAAGACATCCTTGGTGTAGTGCCATTTGCACTGACCTTTGATTAGCTGCCATTTAATAAAGTGTTCCTGCAGCTGATGGGCTGCCAGCACACAGTGGTTGTGCAGAAAGTTGGGCTTCTACAGCACAGGGTCACTGCCACTAGCTAGCGCTCAAACCCAGGCCATTATCAGTTACCTGCTTGGCAGAGGAAATTAGTTAGGACTTACTGGTGGAGAGGTTAAGGGATAATTACCCACTGTTTGCATGAACGCATCATGAGTGCCACGCCAGGTGCTGTTATCGAGACCGTATCTGTTCCCAACGGCAGCACAGGCAATTCCCACCCAGTCCTGACCACACCAAGAGGGCCCCACACTGCCTGACACAGGATCTTTACCAGTAATGTAGTGTTGCTTTGCAGCAACACTTGCACTTTGCACCTCCTGGCCTTGTACTGGAGGAGTGAAAGTCCTTTCCCCCCCTACAGCCTTTCTCTGCCTGCCCCCCCACCAGCATCAGACACCAATCTTGCTCACTCAGCTGGGTCAAGGGGGGCAACGCTTATCAAAGGGTTCAGGGCCAGGGAGGAGAAAAGCAGCTTCATCTGGAGTGGGTTTTCCCACCCCATGCTGCCAGGCACAGGGCTCAACAGGTGGATGAGGAGGAAGAACTCCAGTTTGGAGGAGCCATCAGCAGAGAAATGGAAAAGGGAAGAACAGTGGCCAGAGCCAGCTGTTTTCAGTGGCATCAGGCACACCAGAGCCAGCCCTGGGCAGCCCTCACCTGCTCCTTACTTCCTGCTTGCTGGCTGCTTTCTTCGAACTGACATCCACCAGGGAGGCACCTCCAGTGCCCCGATTCCCTGAGCTGGTGGGGACACCTGGGGCCACTTCAGACTCAGGGCTGACCAGGTCTCCCCTTTGCCCAGCAATGCCAGGCTGTAGCCAAGCCTGCCCTGAGCAGCTGCTACCCAGCCCTCTGCTTTCCAGTTTGCCCAGGCATAACATGTTTTACATGTTTTCCTCTCAAGCCCAGCCTCTCAGTTTCCTTAAAAGCTTCTTAGGCAGGGTTTTCCTAAAACCACCTGGAAAGGCTGAGCAAGCTCAGCTTGCCGAATGTGTCCCGGCACCTCCAGAACATACTCCCGGGGTTAGCAATAAATAACGTACCTGGAGACTGCTTTACTACACCCAGGTGAGAAAAATGCCCTCCAGCAACCTTCTGAACTGGTCCTACCTGGCGCTGCGACGGCTTTCAATTTGGAAGTCTGGGATTAGTTTAAATAAAAATACTCAGGTAGACCCTGGCCCCTCTCCAAAGCTCTGCATGGGAAGGGTTATGTCAGCCAGGATCTCTTACACGGCCCAGCTCCTCCCCTCGCTCTGCTGAATAACAAAAGGGGATAAAAAAAACCTTTCAACCCCCTGGGCTTGGAGCTGGGGGCTTTTCGAAGAGGCAGAGCTCAGCGTAATCTTTTTTTCACCTTTGCAAAGAGGGCGGTAACTCCCCTTACCTACTCACAAGCCCAGCTCTGAAGAGAAGCAGCCATCTTCCCCCGGGAAGACTGAATTTGTAACGACAGCAGCTGAGGTGGGGCCCTGCCTGGCCCCCGCCACTGCCACGCTCCCTGGGCAGCTGTGCGAAGGGATAATGCTGGCAAAACAACCACCTCTCTCCTTGCTGAGGCACCTTCGGGTGCTACACTCCGTGGCTGTGAAGGAAGAACCCATAGCATAGGCAAAGTGATTGCCCAGGTGAGTGGCAAGAAAGGAAAGGCTGGGTGATGCCTGGTGAGGAGCAGGTTGCAAACCTGTTTACAGAGTTTGCTGTACATGGCTCCTTCTCTCCTGGTCTGGAAGAAGGGACCAAAGTGGCTGGGCACTGTCCTTTCCTGTCTTGCAGCCGTGATGCCGAGCACAGCCAGCTGCAGGTCACGCCTGCTTTGCACAGGCATGTGGGATGGAAAAGACTCATGTCCTGCTCGTATGCCAGAGGGGACCTTGGCTCCCTGATCCTGAAGGTTCCACTGGCATTTCTGTCTTGCCTTTCACCTAGTTTCTTCCTCTGAAGTATGACTGAGGCCTTCGTGCTCATTGTCACCTTATTTGCCCTACTGTACTCCACGGAGACAATCAGAGATACAGAGCTTGTCAAGCTATAAATTTAAAAAACAGAGATAAGTATTTTTCCTGCTTGATAAAGGAAATAAATCCATTCAGTTTTGATGTTCTTTCTACTTAGAAGACCCATCTCACGCTCAGTGACACAGTTCACCTGGCACATTGCATTCATGGTCCTCTGGTGTCACACCACTTCAGCTCAAAGACAGGCTGCAACTTCTCACCTTGAACTGATCTGCTCCTTCCCCAGTCCATCCCTGTTTGGGTACTGCAGGCAGCATTGCCTTTTTCTGGGTGTCTAAGGATAACCTTGGGGCAGAGCTTTCACTGCCACCTGCAGTCAGGCTCTGAGGGTGGCTAGGTCCCAACTCTGTCCTTCCTCTCCCTGTGCCCCCAAGGGTGCTGAGCTGCAGCCTCTCCATCCCCAGATCTTCCAGACTCACAGAGTTCTGTGCTCCCTGTGGCCTGCTAATCTGTGTGCCTTGGTACCTATCCAGCACTTCCCACTACTCCTGTTTGTTCTGGCTATCACTAATAAATAAAACGTGCCCATGGGCATTCTCTTGTGAGGCAGCCAATGGATGCAGGATTGACCACATGCTCCCTTACTTAAGGCAGTTTTGGAGAAGAGTTTGTTTCTGGCTCACATGTAAGAGCAGAGTTACATCCAGTGCCCCACATTTTCAATCAGAGTTGCTTAGGGACAGTACAAACTGTTGCAGAGAAACTATTTTTTATGTGGTTTATCAGAATAGAGAGAGGTGAGCTGACTGCAGAGCTGAAGTGTCTTTCTGGGGAAAGGTGCTGGATGCAAACAAGTTCCTCAGCCTGGCAAAAGCACAGCAGGAGCTAAAGACTGACTGGTAAACACAGAGGATGGGAATTGGTTTTAAACAGGAGGAAAACTTATTCTCAGGAGGCAGCCAGTCCTGCCTCTGAAGAGGCAGACAGGCAGAGTCCTGCCTTTTGGGAGACACAGGTCAGCCCCACAGAAGCTGCTGGGCTGTAAAGGCCAGCGAGGGAGCCCAGGACTACCCATGCCATCTACAGCCTTCTCCTTGGTGCCTGTACTCACCCCTTCCCACAGGGCTTGGCCTAGGGTTCTCCTAGGTTTGGGTGTGCATGAGGAATGAGCCATCTCTCTCAAGGGCTGGAAAAGCCACAAGCCAAAAGGAGATTCACAGCCAGTGAGAGACTATCTGAGGACCCTTTATGTTTCTAGCCAAGCTGTAAGTACAGTCACAAACCTGTATGGGGTCCCCAGCAGGATTCACTGCAATGGGAGAGACAGCCCACCTGTGACTAAGCTTTCCTGCAGAGCCTGGGACATGGCAGGTCTGCCCTTTCTGCCCGCCAGCCTCGAATTCTGCCTTCACAAGGCTGCGGCTGCTGCTTCTCCTCTGGTCCTGTGCTCCAACATCCTCCCTCCAGCCCCACTGCACACATTACCCTGGGCCAGCAGAAGACAACCCCAGCATCCCAAGTGAATTTTATCACTGGAGCCCCTCACTACCTCCCAGCCCTTCTCCATTTCCCAGGGCAGCCCTGTTCTCTTCCCCTTCCCTGCCTGCCACAGAAGGTGTCAGAGGCATCAAGGGGCAGGAGCTGTCAGAGGCACAAGCGGAGCTGTTGCTACGCAACCCCGGCGGTGCAGCAATTAATGCTGGGGAAAACGTGCTGCGCTCTGAAGCTATTTGCATAGCTGCGTGCTGCAATACATTTGTTTGCATTGTGCCTCCACTGTTTAGTGGAGTTTAAAGTCAACCCTCCCCCAGCTCTTGCTGGAGGGGACCTGGGGCTTCCAACAAAGGCCACGCGGTTGGGGATGAAGGGGCTGGGGGAAGGCAGAGGTTTGTCAGTCTGTAACACCTATAGACTGCACAGACAGAGGATTTACAGTATAGGGAGGAAAGGCCAAGTTATCTGTGTTTCTTCCAGCACAGCCTGAGGAGCTTTTCCCAGCTCCTGCAGTGCCCCCAGCCCACTGGTGGGGTTGTCCTTCCTGTTGTACCAGGATGACACTGTGCTTGCTCTGCTTGTGAATGCCATAAAAAAAGAGTTTTAGGAGCAGCCCAGCCTGCCTCTGGTTCTATAGTGTATTTGGGCAGGGAGCAAGAGGGGAAGGAATAAAGAAAGGGAGAAAGAAATCAGCTGGTTCATATCAACCTACCTGGGAAGCCGGTCTCCAAAAACCTGTCAATTGCCAACTGCAATCTTCTGGTTTGCCCACCCCAAGTTTCTCACTATTGAACATGAAGCCTGTACCCTTTTTGGGTTTCTTTTTTTAGCCCTTGAACATCAGTTTGATTAATTATAAGTTTACAGGTATGTTTTGTACCTCAGAGGCACAAGAAGCAGCAGCAGAACAAAAGTTCAAGGCTAAGTGTTTCTGTTCCTTTCAGACCACTCTAAGCACCACGATTATAGTTCTGTAAAAGAAACAAAACATAGCTATAAACTTATAAAATCCAATTCAGTATTTTTACAGGGATGACCTTTCCCCTCCCTCTCCTGCTGCCATGCAGCTGACTCTGCACCAGTTGGCAGAGAGGTGCCTTGCACCACCCAAAAACAGAAGTACCACTTGAGTACCCCATCAAGATGAAGAGTGTTTTGGAAACCTGACTAAAAGCAGAGATTTGAGAAACATGGATAACTAAGAAGAAAGACTAACTAGTGAGCAATGCCCTCCATCATCTGAACTCAAAGCACTGACCATGCCCACTGTGAGCCCGAGGTCTGAGGCAGCGCCTCACTGCCCTTGGGTGGCACCTCCAGCCCTGCTGGTTTCAACCACTTAATTTATTTCTCAGGGTGAGTGGAAATGCCTGTTTGAGGGGTTGCAAAGGAAGAACAGCCTCTTAAAGGGCACCTGCTCACTTCTGGCAGCCAGGTGAGCTGACCCCAGCCCCAGGGGCACAGTGCATGCTAAGCGTGCACTTGGAAGGGGCTGTGCTGTGGGTTCCCAAGGACAGGCTTGCTTTGCCTGTGCTGGAGGGCTGCATGCAGAGATCTTACCCAGCAGAGGGGGAAATGGGTTCTCTGCCAGTCCCAGTTCAGCTTGCTGGAATGGCCGTGCAAAAGCAAACACGCTGGGAAAGGCGTGGGACCATCTGACTGTGCTCAAACCCATCTCCACTCATAGCTGCAGCACAGACCTCGTGCCTTGAGAGGTGCAGGACGCACTTCCTTTGCTGCCAGAATGGATGTGGCGATCCTTTGAAGGGGATGGGCAAATCAGCCGTGGGCAAGAACAGTGTTAAGCCACTGAAGCAAGATTTTCTGGAGTTTCTCTTCCAAAGCTCCAATTAAAGGCTGACACTGGATGCACCAGTTTAAATGCCTGTATTTCAATCCTCAGAAATATGCCTGGCACCTCACACTCCCCACACAGATGAATGAGTCCCTTCACACCTCTGTGGGTGCTACAGTAATTCTCTCTCACTGCACTGAAAAAAAATAGAAAAGCAGCATGCAAAGAGCTGTGGCTCCGCATAACAGCTAGGAAGAATAAAAAGCACTCTCCTTCTCTAAATTAAAAGCTGAAGTTGTGCAAAGCACAGCCAAAATAACTGTGGAAATATTGCTGCCAGGCTCTCAAGGCCCCTGAATTTACTCTGTCCTTGGTGACGCACATGGGGATGGACTGAGCTTGTATTTCAACTGAAAAGCAGGAAGAAACAAGTTATAGATGGGTTTTGTTTGGCTGGGTTTTTTTGTCAGCTGCATGTATTCATCAACGTATCCAGGTTGTACAATCAGCCAACTGGCTGGACAAATAACAGACATCCATTATAGATTCAGACTTTTAACCCTTCAGAGTAGTGTCTTTTATTTTTTTATTTATTTTTTAAACTAGTTGAACATTAAAAATCCCTTCTCCCCATCTGTGACCAAATAGAAATCAAACAAACCAAAGTTGGTTTTAAGAAAAACCCAAGAGCAGCTTCAAATAAATTTTGCTTTTTTTTATATTCCTGTCATAACTTCCTCAACTCCCACCTTCCCCAAAACCCAACTGTATTTTATAGTAGTTTATCATCTCCATGATACTTCTAATACAATTAATGACTAATTAAAAATTTTACCACTGAGCTATTGCTTTAAAACCAAGGGAAATTTATCATGTTGGAAATACTATTCTACATAGTAACTTTCATACCCTTTCCAGAATTGTCCTTGCTAATTTTTCTAATTATCAAGATCATTTGGGATCTTCCCTTTAAGGAAAAAAAAAAATTACTATGACTGTTTCTTTCTGAGGCAGTACCCAGAATCTTTGCTGAGCTAGGTGCTCTAAAAGGATAGATAGCACCAGAAGACCAGAATAGATAGAAAAACAGACAGCACCAGAAGACAGATAACAAAAGCATGCAGGGCAAAAAAAAAAAGTTCTTACAATGATTTTCACGGCTTTGCACATTTTAAAAAAAGCAGCACCCAGTTAAGAGAAGGGAGAATAAACCTCAGGGACTGTGGAGTAGGGAGAGATGCCCTGAGTATCTTCTACAGTCCCAGGAAGACATACTGGCTTCTGAACCTGAGGTGACACAGGTGTATGGCCTCTCCCCTGCTCTGAGTCCATTGCTGTCAGTTCCTGTCTGTCCTGCAGCACACTGAGGACAAAGTTCTCCCTCCCCAGCCTTCAGACATGCACAAGATCAGCTGGAGTCACTGCAACTGCAGAGGTTCAACAACTAGCAAATTCCCACTGTAGGTGCATTCATCTGCAGTAAATGATGGCCTGTGAGAAGGATAGGCTGTGCTGTGAGAAATTCCACCTTCCTCTCCTAAGCTGAACGTACACTGAAAGGTGGAAGAAAACTCAAATGCACTGGACACTCTCCTCTAAGACTTTCCCAGTCCCAGCTCCAACTGACACGTTGCCATGCACAGTCACTGCCTACTTCTAGAAGTCTTCAAGGATTTCAAATTCTGCAATTATCCAGGTTGGGGTTTTTTCCCAATGTGGATATGAAAAACCAAACGCAGGAGCTAGGTAGAGTACTCACTAGAGTTAACCACATTCAGCACAGCCCGGCTGCCAAAGCTTGGGAGGGGCCAGTGGAGACATCTGGAGAGGAGAGGGTATCCTGGGTGTAATTAACAGATGTTGGGGGATATGACCCCATTTCAGATAACCTGGAGATTCAGATAATTGGGCCTCAGATAATCAAGGCCACGTTCTTCATAGAAACAGTATCACAACTCCTAACGGCTGCACTCCCCACGTGCCAATGCCATCCCTCCTTGCACGGGAATGCCTGGTGAAATATGAATTAGCAATTTTATACATGGCCATACTCTGTCAGCTGCTGGGCTGAGCAGCAAAGCCTGTTTCTGATGCACCACTTTGCCTTAACCTATTTCCCAAGAAGCCAGCCAGAGATGTGGATTGCAGCCCTGGATGCCTGGGGACAAGGCTGTCTCAGAGCTGACGGGCTAGGTAAGCTCTATTTTGAAAGTGGGTTAATTTAGCTGCCATTCAACTACCATTAAATGATGTAGGTTAATTTTATAGTCAGATAACTATTAAGAAACCAAAACATAAGGCAGGAAATGTCTCTATGCATACCACCGAGGAGAGATTTCCTCTGCGCTAATGCACACCCCTCCCCTTTAGCTCAAAGCTCTCATCCTTCCATTTCTGCACATCCCTCACATCATCTTTTTTTTTTTTTTTTTTTAACCCTTGTCATTACACACCCTTGTCCTTCCTCCCTCTCTTAAGAGAGTCTATTCTTCCTCTCAAAAATTCACCTTGATATCCTGGCCCACAATTATTTTTCTCCTTTGTTTATATTGTCACACATCTCAATGCTAGAGGAAGACTAACAAATCCAAACCATGTTTGACTCTGGCAAATGTCCACTAAGAAAGGTTCCATCTTCCCCCACACAGCCAATATTTGTGCAGCTACGTGGTAAATTGAGGCAGGTATCTACACTTTGCTTAGTATGTAACATTCCATCACTACTAATACACCCAGTTTACTTTAGGGGTATTTACCATATTTAAAGCCTCCAGAATTGGCATTTTACCTTTTATAAATGGATGCTGCAGTTGAAATGTACTTTATCTTTGTGCGACTTTCCTTTCCACAGCATAATGATAGGTATTGTTTGTTTCTTTATACTGGTGACAAAACCCATCAACTGCTGGTTTGTCATAAAAGGAAAAATAAAATGAAAAGAATTATCAACAACAGCTTATGCCTGCAAAGGAACAGATCCTTTGGAAAAAGCAGAGGTGACTCATCACTCCTCACGTGCAGCAAGGAAGAAGCAAACATCATAGCCCTGCATTTCCCCCAAGATGCCTTCAGAGACTGCCTTCGACTTCTGTGCTTTCCTGGTCCCTCCAGCAGGAAAATGAGTCCCTAACCTTCACAGAGAAAGCCAAAGCGATGATGACCCATTAGCACATGCTGCCCATCAAGCAATCACAGATCCCCTCTACCGCAGACGTTTTTTATCATATTAACAGTAAGTGCACTACGCAAACCCTGAGAGCTCACAGCAGTGAACTCACACTTAACCACGCAGTTGTAACGAGACGATGATGCTAATGGGATGTTGGCATTTGCACTGTGCTTTTTATGACCAGAGAAATACAGAACGGGACCATGCCCAGGAATCGCAGCTAAACCACCTCTGAAAAATCCTCCTCGCAGCAACTCAGATGTTCAGATGGTGACACCAGAGCCCAAACAATGCACGTCATGGGAATTCTGACCCACAGAAGGCTGAGTGTCAAATCCCCTGTTGTCCTGCTGAGGCCTCGCTACTCCTATAAATCTTGCAATGAAAGTCCTTTTTTCACTTATGAGCTATAAAAGAACAGATGAAAAAGCCAAAACCCAACCCCCATCAATCTGGTCTTTGCCAGCACTAAGCCACTACCTTTGTCACTTTGATTTTAAGTTTTATAATTATTATTCTATTACAATATTACATTATACAACTATTATTCCAAATTTAATAATGTAATTGAGTGCAGAGCATATTTCTTTTAAATCCTGAATTACATTATTTTTTCTTTTATCAATTAGCAATCCAATCTACTTCAAACAAAAGTAAAGGCACCAATGTAAGGACAGGTATGGGCAAGGTGGCTAGAATTAAAGAGCAGACAAGTGGTCACCCTTACCATACACACCTGTGTCTGTTAGAGAAAAGCCAATACAGGGCCTAAAACAGGAGCAAAAATCTACTTGCTTTTGTGCATGAGCACCAATGCTCCCTGCATTACAGCTAGATAGACCTCTAGTGAGCAGTAAGGTCAGGCAGCTGCTACCATGGTCGGACTAGAAGTTAAGTTATTAACAACCACACTTCAGGTATCCAGTAAGCTTGTTTAGCTTTCACACCTTGAGCTGATGTTTGACGGATAGAAACAAGAAAGAAACTTGTATTTCTGTACAAACAGAGAGTATTTGCTATGATAGCTTCTTATGCAAAACCAGAATCCTACTGGGTCTTTTTTACGTTTCCTTTCAAAATCAAATAGCTTGTTTTAAACTCATGATGACACCTCACAGGCAGCTAGTTGCTTTAAAGGCCTGAAAGGAATCTCAGGAAGATTTCATATGTGACCACAGTTCACCTGAAAGCATCAAAAAATTATGCTACCACCTTCACCTGAAAAGGAGAATGTGGTGGAAACTAGTGGATCCTCCAAGCAACCAGCTCAGATCATAGGAAGGAACCCAGCACAAATTACTGGCCGTGTATAAGAAAAACCTCTTCACACGTGCAGGGAAGTTGTTTGGCTTTTCGTGGTGTCAGGTTTTCCCTGCAGTCCCAGAGTAACTCAACAATTAGTGTCAGGGCCTTCCTCTAAAGCTCAGGGAGAAGAAAGGCTTGGATTTAAGAAAGGAAACAATAAATGCCCCTTTCAAAGTTAGGAATATCATTACAAATGAGTTAAGCAAGCCCTACACCTTAATAGCTGGGCAGGAGGGATCTGGGACATGTGACAATGGGATCTTGGTGTACATTAGCAAAAAAAAAAAAGAAAATTCCAAACCTTAGCAGGTGTAACCTATTTAGCCCTGTAATTTTTACAGGCAGTTTGCAGATAATCCTGTACAGAGAAACCACTCCTCCTGTCAGCACACGGCTGGCTGATCTGCACCTGGAGCAGGAGCTCAGAAAAGTTAGGTAAGCAAGCTGTGACCAAACCAGCCCTGGAAACCACAGCCGGGGGGGACAAGGCAGGAGCCACACATCAACAGATCCACTGCAGGCTCGGGTACAGGCTACAGCTGAAGCCTCTGCCCCAGCCCTCATGGTGTTAATGTGAGGCCTGTGTGGGTTATGGTTCAGGACTCCAGTCAGCTCCTTAGGGGGATGCAGCTGTATTTTCATACAGCTGACTTTTGTATGTTCAGGCAGCAGTGCTTATATTTTTAAGCTCTGAAGTATACCTTAAACACTTCTAAAGTCAGTTGAGTTTTTAAACAATTCCTGGAAATCTGAGCTGTAGCCATCTCATACAAAAATCTGCCTTTTAGTTAAGTGTGTTGGAAACAGACTCATGCAGAGCTGTGAGACACCTGCAGAGGAGGAGGCAGCAAGAGAAGTTTTTTAGAAGTTCTATTTCAAATGTGATCTGTAATTTTGATACATTCAAAGTGACCTGTAAAAACAAGATGCAGTTGTTCTGTGTTCCCTCTTCATGATACCAAAAGGGAGCTTTTAAAGATTGTGTTGTCTGTGGTTTTCAAGTAGGTGGGTAAGAAGGAACTTAATTAATTCATAATTCATAGGTGTGAAGTCATTCACATTTCTTTTGATTTTTCTACTAGACAGCTGAGAACACCTTGGATTTCAAGTTACAGAGTCTGCATCAAATGTGCCAGATCAGAGGAAACAGCACTCTCACAAACTGAGATCCTTCCAGCATTGTAACATCTATTAAAGTGTCTCAAGAATGATTACACTTTAAAAGATCAACTTTCTCTTTAATCTCTTTTCCATCTTCATTGTATCAAAGTCCATAATCCTAGATTTGCCCTAGCACTTCAAGCTCAGTTTTTTGAAATTGCTTTTCATCTGTAGCTCTGTTCCTCTGTACATGAATCACATTCCTAAGCAGGTCCAAGAACCTGCTACTCGCTTCCAGTTAAAACCTCCATTCAGCCAGTACCCTTGTTTGGGCATCTGGCAGAGCAGAGTTGGCAGATTAAGAAAATAGTGATTTGCTGAAGTATCTTCCTGAATCAGGATTTAAATCCTCCCCCGCCCTCAGACCCACTTTTGTCATGCCTCTAAGAAATTAGAGAGCTCAGCATGCTCAGGCAGGAAAGCCACTGGTGATCCGTCTTACTGCAGATGCCACAGCAAGCTCTGCACTGCTGCTCTTTGACTCTGAGGAGCCACAACACAAGGGCTCAGCTTTGGTTACGTGGGAAGGTGAAACTCTGATGATCAGGAATTCTCTTAAATAAACCAGCTTCACTCACACAACGTAAGTATATTTCCAACTTTCAGATCCTTCATGCTGACTTCAGGGAGTTGCCTCCTTACAGGTTCAGTTTAAATGCCAAAACTTGCAGGTGGACTTGAAGCTGAAGCTTCCTGCTCTCTTCCCCTCCCAGCAGCTCTCACTTCCACAGAGGAGCAACGAGCATAGCCCCTCATTTCACATCGGAGGGAGTATCTGCATTGTAGCAAGTGACCCAGGTGTATGTGGGGGTACAGTCCACTGCTACTCCACAAAGCATCTGTTACTTTAGAAGGTGACCGGATATGCTCCTGCAGGTACAAAAAAAGGCAGCTGCCTCATCCAACAACAGACTGAGCAGCTCAAAACCCGCCCTGAGTCCAAATATGCTGAAGGAAATTAGCAGGCGACTTTTAAAGCTGCCTAACAGGGCTAATTATGTTTCTTTTCTACTTCTATAAGAGACAACAGCATGGAAGCTTCTTTCTGTGTCTGGGTGCAACATCTCGTGCAATCTTGTCATGATACAGGAAATAGCTTCTAAAAGAAGAAATCAAGACTGTGCTCCTTTAAGTTTGAACAATTTCATCTTAGCAGAGCAGGAACCATCAGCAAGTCCTTCAGGAAAAGCAGAAAAACTTGGTATTTGTGATAATCACAGGACTAAAAGTGTCAATTAAAAATGTTCTGGGACAAGCCTGCACAGTGTAATGCATCCTAAAGAATGGCAGATGGGAATATGGTTCATCACTTTCAAAGGCTATTTTCATAGATTTGACAGATGTATTCAGACAAAGATAAAAAAAATATGATAAATGATAGTTTACTGCACAAGGCTTTCAAGCTATTTACACATAAAAACTCATTGAATTCCTGAATAAGTGTAAGATGTAGTCTTTAGTTAAACCAAGATTTTTATTCAAGAGAGATTTGTCTGGTAAAGCTAAACCAATGACAACACCCAATTACCATTTTGCTTTTTGTTTTTAATATTGGTATTAGTATACAAGGAATACAATAACTAGTTTGTAATGGAACAGCGATTTAAGGATCTTGAAAAAACCCAAAAGGCACTGAAAAATGCAAACCCTAAATTACCTACTTTTTTCAATAGCACATGCTAAGAAAGGCAATTTCTCAGGAGAAAAGAAACCTGGGCTAGATACTGTGCAGCATTATGAATTTTCCTAAAGCTAGGAAATCCCTATGCATCACTCTCAAAACCATTCTAGAACTGAACACAAAGGTTAGCAGAAATGCCTAAACTCACGTGGGTTCCATTATACACCACTTAGTGTAACCTACTTTTTAGTATTCAGCATTTCGGTATCAATAATGCATAACGTCAAAAGTAGTTCAACCCCAAGTACAGTCAAGAGAAAGTAAACATGGATCTTGGAGAAGGGCCGGCTGCAGTGTGGATTTGCCTTGTGCTCCCATGCGGAGGGACAGCAAGATAGAGTTGCTGGAGCTTTCCCTGTGCTAATGGGGAGCTGGGGACCTGCCCCCTCTGCAGAAGAAGAGCAGATAAAATAAAGCTGCAGAGAAAATAAAACCAACAGCAGTGCCTTGGTGAGCAGCTAAGCAACGAGTCTGTGCTTGGTGACGTGTGCTCCAGTACAAAGCTCGGCTGCCCACACCAGTGCTCTGCCCACTGCCACCCCACAGCCCAAAACCCACCCACACGGGGTGCGGGCCGTGCTTTCACTACGCCCGTGCCTACCTTGGCTCATTACTAAGTGCTCAGTGAACATCACTACACCACACTTTATTTTCCCTCCTGAGAGGTTGTTCTTCACCAGATAAATTATTTACCATTAAGAAAATGAAGGTGGTGAGTAGGGAAGCGCAAATTAGAGTACAGGAGTTCATGAGACTGGGCTGCTATGAGACAGCGTTTCAGCTTTCACATGTATTCCCTACCCAGCTGCTAAAGCAGCTTTATCGTCAATCCTATTTAGGACAAGAACCCAACGGAGTATGGAGATTCCAAAGCTCAGTCCTCCAGCCAGAAATTGCTTTACCTCCTATTTTCACTTCCTCCCCTGCTTCTCCCCCCTTGTGATAGTTTGCATCTCATATCCTTAGGCTACTAATACAGGCATTTAGAAAGCACATTAGAATCAACAGAATTGGAACCCTTTGAAGTTTTTCACAACAAAATTTATTAGAAGAATAGTGGTTTTGAAAAGTCTAGCATCCAGTGAAAACTACCATACACAACGTTACAGCTGGGAATGTGTTTCCAAAATGACATGGTCAAATAATACAATGGAGCCATTAAATCTTACACATGCACAACAAGAGAATTAGCGCTTTGACATACAATGCAAAAAATAAATGGACCACATGAAATAAAAATTTAAAAGTACTTATCACATACATTAAGACACAGCTTATTTAGTCCAGTCAAAAAATCAGAACTGCATTAAAAAAATTAATGTAGTGCAATCAAACCAAAAACCTTAATTTGTGATCATAAGTGCTCTACTACATAAAACATTGATCATAGCAAGGAACAAAAAATTCAAATCACACAGTACAAAAAAAATCTGTAAATAAATATAAACTACAGTACAAGAGAAATATTAAATTATACAATTCCGTCAAACTGTAAACAGTATATTGAAATGAGGTCCATAAGAGTAAAGGGGGGGTTCCTGTTTTTTTTCCCATGACACTTGAACTTCTAGAGGTCAGAAAGAAATGCCATTTTCCATACTCTTCAAAGACTATGGGTTACATAAATAGAAAGAGAAGACTTTTTTGATGTAAAGTGTCAAATAATAAAGCAGAGGTGTTGCTGACTTGCAACTGCCAACAGATCACCATGAAGGCAGAACAGCAGATCTTAGTTTCAGGCTTGGCCTCCAGGTGAGCACAGAACAGAGGCCTGGCACTGCAGGTGTTCAGTGGATAGTGCTCAGCCTTAGAACAGGAGGCACCTCATGAGCTCTGGTCCTACCCAGGAAGTGGAAGTAATTATGGACAACTTGGACCTCTGCTGATTATCTGACAGGTTTACATGCTTGTCATACAAACACCAACTTTGGCAGAACAATTACTAATAAACTCAAAGCACTCCCGGCCCATTGGTTTCCATCACAGTGGCCAGTGCACAGAATTCTCTAAGGACATTGCATAACTAGAGTGTAGAGGTCAGACAGCCAAGGACCCGTGCTTGAGGTTAGAAGTAGTTATGGTGAGAGAGAAGCAAGAGCCACGTTAAGAAGCTGCCTCTGCTGTTTACAGAAGCAGCTGGGAATGTATTTAATTTTTAGCTGCGCTGGCTAGTAGTGGCATTTTAAAATATATAAGTTTATGATAACATATATACTATATATGTATATAATATAATACATATTATATAATATACATAGGAATTTCTTACAATACATACCAGGAACCCCCACGCGATCTGCTCAGTAGTAATAACTGAATATACAGAATGCCACTATAAGTGTCTGAGGCACTGTGTGCTGGAGAGTAAATATGCAGCTTTAAAATCCGTTTGGCTGAGTTATACCTGGATACCTGAACTGAGTTTTAAGTTGACATTCATCAAGGATGTGCTATCAGCACGTCAAAAGAAAAGCAAAACAAAATACAAGTCACTGCTAGGTTTAAGAAGAGAGTACAAGTACCTGAATTGAGTGAGGATAGTGTGTAAACTGTCCCTGAGGGTTTTTAAACAGTGTGTGTACAAGTTGGATTCCTAAGAACATTAGTTTAAACTTACATTGCGGACTGATAAAATACCAATGTCTGACAATTTAACAAGTGGAGGTTAAAAAGAGTTATGAGCAAACACTCAAAACATTTTATACATTTTAAAGCAGCAGTAAGCTGCTGTAAGCATACATCCCATCAGTACAAGCAACACATGGGACTCAGATAAAGGTTTCTATTTGCAAAAAGCCCATCATATATCGATAAGTAAAGAATATTCACCTGCTAAATTAGAATGCACCTAGTTACAGACTAGCAATTCAAGATTAATTTTTTAATCAAATACTTTGCTATACTTTGCTATTACATACTAAAATTCCTTAAGCTCACTAATGCTGGTATTCTAATCTATTTTTTTAAATGTTCCCCCTTCATTTAAGAAATATACCATTCCACAACTTAAACATTAAGATCCATTTTCAGTCCTCAGATGTAAAAAGCATGTCAATGAGTTTATATTAAAAATTTACATGGTAAAAAGGCTTGAATTTCAGCCAGAGATTCTAAATACTACTCATTCCCTGAAGGCATAAGGGAGAAAGAATCCCTACCCATTTTTTTTGTGATATAGTTTTCAAAATGAACATTAAACAATGGTCCAAAATGTTTTTTTTTTCAGTTTGGGAAACTTCCTTTCCCTACCCATCATCCCAGATTCCCAATGTTAAGCCCTGAAATGGCCTACTGAAATGATCAGTTAAAAATACCAGGCATGTATATATACATCCCCTGCCTGAACTTTAGAATACTTTGTTAACTAGTCTTTAAAAGACAAATTAGTATCCCAAGAGACCTTGTGATCTGACCTGACAAGCTGTTAGTGATCCTAGTTTGTATATTTGAAGTATCTCATAACCTGAAGACCAGATTTAATTAAGACTCTGGCATTGTAACAGAAAAAGTGCTGCAGTTATTTATCCCTTTTCTGGTACTTTAGAATAGGTCAGACAAGTGCTTTTTGTAGTGACAGTAAAAGTTTACATGCTTTCACGCAGGCATAAAAAGTATTATCTGCAAAACTACTTGAGAAATGTAGCACCAAGTAATTGATAAACTGTTTAAGTAGCTCTAGTAGTATCCTCATTATTTCTATATAAGAAAATAATATTAAGATAAACTGTGATAAGTGATGATGAGAGAATTGTTTTTGATGTTAACTTTTCCTGCACCAGTCAGAATGAAGCCTTTGTCCTAATCCCTGCTCTGTAAGGTGGTTATAATCTTGAGTCCTCCTAAATTATACTTATCAATTCAGTAGAGACAAGCACAGGGGCACAGGTGGGGATGTTTATTTTTAAGAAGGTAAATTAAATGCCCTGGACAAGCTGAAAAAAAAAATCCTCCTTCCTAGTACATCACCCAGGAAAACTGATTTTGCAACTGGGCTAAGAGATTTTTGTGAGGATTAAATAAAGCCCTCTTAATATGAAGGTTTTTATGACAATACCTGAATATAGGCATAATTCAGTAGGACACGAGGTCCAAAACTGCTGCTGTAATACTGGTTTTTAGAGACTAGGCCCCAATCAAAGAAAGAACAGGAGAGAGAGAGATGGACACTAGAATGCTCTAAGTACTTAACAGCTTTTTCTGGTATACATGAAGTGGATCTACAGATCATTTTGAGTTTGTAATACCTCTCTGCCTAGTGGTCATCACAGTGCATTGTGTTTACACACTGGATAATCTGAAATGAGTTACTATAGTGGCTACTTTATCTGCTACATCCATCAGAACTGCATACAACTAGCAATGCAGATTTTCAGGTTTCTGAAGGTTCCAATTACTGAATTTTCAATATAATCAAGATCAAGTAGAAACCTTTATAGTACTAAACAAGTTTCAAAATTATTTTCTTACAGCTTTCTAAAACAATATTAGCCAACATTATGTACTGATGCCAAGAAAAAGCAACATTGACCTAGACTGAAATTACATTTAATTTCTGAAACATTTGCGGGGAATACCTAGAGGTTTCTGATCCTCATGAAAATGAGGGAAGCAACCCTTCCCATCCTACTTCTAACATTTGGCAGAGAATTTAAGCTATTTAAAATATTGTGACAAATCTTTCAGTAAGGTTAATAATTTTGCCTTCGTAAGATTTTGGACTGCATTAAGAGTATTCATTCTTATACTGAAGAGTTCAAATTTTGTCTTCACTGAAGAAAGAGGTCTTTATATTACAGATGCAGCCACACTGTTTTTGAGAAAAAAGGGAACAGCAGAGTGCTCCCTTCACTCCTTGGACACTGTGTTCTCCTAAGACTCAAGGATATCTTAAGAGCATTATGTGAAAGTAAACTGGAAAGAAACACATGGCAACTCCAGTTTTGCCGGTATAACAATCGTTGCAGATGATACAAAAAGCAATTCAATCAGAACTAAAAAGTTGTTTCACAAAGCTTACTCAACCCTAAAGCCCCTGAATCACTTTGCCAGCTCCCATGAATTTCCACGGAAAGGCAATGTACTCATTAATGAAATATTTAGATGCAAATGTTGGCCTGCCACAAGACAAAGCACAGGCTATTCCCAGTCTGCTCTTATCCACTCTAAACACAATTGCAGTTACCTCCCATGTTTAGGAATATCCTCCAGCTGTGGAAAGTTCTACAAAAAAGGTGTGCAGGAGTTTCCAGAGAACACAGAAACTGAATGTGTTCCCTTACTAGAGGCATTACCCTATCTGTACCCCTGCACTGCCAAAACTAATTTTTTCTCCAATTGCCAAAAAAGCTCAGAGTTTGAATTCAGGTCTAGCAGTAGGGTTGGTAATGCAAGCATCAAGCTATGAGTTCTGCAACCAAAAAAAAAAAAAAAAAAAAAAAGCAAAGGCATACCTGTATTGCTTATGCAGCAACTTCTCCTGTGCAACATAGGAAAAAAGAGAAATTCTAAAGGAAATTGTCTTAAACCTTTAGAAAACAAAATCAGGGAATGACTGGAAAATAAATTATCTTTAGACAGAAATAAAAACGAGTCCAGAAACGTGTCCCTACAATATCTAACTGGAAACGTTGAACTCTATAGCTGTACTCAAGCATTACAGCCACAATAATGCCTACAACACTGTGGAATGAGGATCCAGCTGGCTGAAAGTGAGGTAATAGTTTGTAATAGGTCAGAGTTCTAAAAAAGCACTTTTACATCTTACAAATCCAAAAGAAAAAAAAAAAAAAAAAGGACACATTTCATACATGTTGGGCTTTCTCACCAGAACTGTACGATAATTAACTCCACACCAGGACCCCTACCACACTAAGCCTTACTCATCTTCAATTATATGCTGCAGCAAAGATTTACCAAGCGACACCTAAACTTCAGTACAATATGAAACTTCGATTCTTAAAACTTTATACACACAAAATATAAAATTACTTTTCTAGGATGGGGTAGGGGAGGGGGATTCTCCTTCATGGTACTTGGACTGAAAAACTAGTTTTCAGAGACTGCCACAAATATAATTCACAGTTTCTTGCTGTCAGGCTTTTTCAGCTACATCAACAGTAGTACACAACAATACTGTTAAGTCCAATAACTACATCGGATGGACATTCTCGGGAATAAGAGAAAACTAGTGACGAAAAATACCTGAAAGGTCTCCTCCTACAACGTTTTGATTTTTACAGGGTTGCAGTTTGTCTATGTTACACATTAATGCGATCTCAGAAGAGCAGCAGGAGAAGACTTAAAAAAAAAAATATATCTTTCTCCTGTCCAAATGATCCAAGTAACATAAGCATCCACTTACCAGAAATAAGATGAGAAACAAGGCTTTTGTTACAAAGACCGCAGTGAACCACACCTTCCCACACCAAAATATGGTCAACCAGGGATTTTGGCCATGCAAACTGCTGGTCAGCAGAAAATTAAGCATGCTAATGGACAAACATTATTTCCAATCATATATTTAAAATGATCCCAAATACTACTAGTTAGCTACACTGAAAGCACCTGCAAAAAATATGTAGTGAAAAATGAAACAAAATCTTAGTGATCATTGCAGCACTTAGAGTGATACTAGTCTTAAGTGATGAATCACCTCAGAGAAAATACATTAGATGGGACTTTGAAACAAAAAAGTAACATTAAAAGGTGCACCTGAATATTACAGACTAAATTTACAAAACCTACAATAAGGTAAAATATATATCTTTTGAATATTCAGCAGCTTTTTTTTAAATTTGTTTTTATTTTTTGAGAGGCTCATGAAATTTTAAAAAGGGACCACTAACTAATCTCAACCATGCTTCACAAAACAATAATGGCTATTTCATATTGCAGTTACCAATGTAATGCAATTAGTGCTTAAAAAATAATCTACATTTTTTCTTTTTTTTCCTTTTTAAACAGAGACCTTTGGAGGAAATATGGTTGTTCAAAAGCTTCTCGAAAAAGAAAGATTACCTGAATATTAAGTTATCACAGATCAAGTGTTGTGTTTAAAAGCTTTGCAGTTATGAGTATTACAATCTTCAGGTCTCAGGACATTTAAACTGAGAAAGTTACGTGTTTGGTTTGTTGTTGTATTTTTTTTTAAAATCCACTTTCTAACCAAAGCAAATTAAGAGTACTCAACTTCTCACTATCTATTTACAATTCTTAGCCTACAGTCTGAAATGACAAGACAAATTCTCTTTTAAAACTGCAGCATTAAAGGGTAGGCACACCATTCTTCTGCTGCACGATTGTCACCCACTTAAACATACACATACAAAATATTTAGGTTAGTAAAATGAGCACTCCACTTACACTACAGTGACAAGTTTTAGAAAACTCAACTCATTTTTCTTAAATAAGGACAGCTGCAAAAGGTTAAACCTCTCTCAAGAGTAAAACCGTGTTACTTTTTTTTTAAACTTGCAACAAACTTTCTACCATAACCTCCAACAGCAGATGAAACCACACCTTAACCTGCACCTTTATTGCAATCACCAGCTAAACTGGAGCATATTGCAGAGTTTATATACTGCTACTGAGCTTGAACTGCTTTAAATGCCAAGATGACAACTAGAAAGCTACAAGGAACCAGAATTTTGAGGACTAAAATATATTAAGTAAACAAAAATAAAATATACTTGGGACCAAATGCCCAGTCCATTCCAAGAATGAGCAGTGCATATTTAAAACAACAGCAATGGTGTGCCTAACCTTTGAAAATATGAAGTTGCTGGGGAGGGGGAGAGGCTAATAGAATCACTTGTTCCAGAAGTCATTCAGCATCCCTAGGGCTACCTAGGCCACCCTCCCATGAACTTTGAGAAACAACTTTCACTGACATCACTTAATGCTCTCACACAAAAAATCCAATGTTTCTTTTGGTTGTGCAAATGGGGAAAAAAATGGTAATTCTATCTACCTTTTGCACAGATTAAGACCAAATTGCTTCTACCTGAAGAACCAGCAATTACGATTTGGTCATGTTGTGGTAAATCCAGTAAGCTCCACTTGGTTACTGACCACTCCCGCAGAAAAGTATCAAAGATAAAAGTTCAGTACAAAACTTATCCTGGATCTCCATATAATCATTAAGATATCACCATATTGAAAAAAAACCCCAGATTTGTGGTTTACGGAGTGCTTTTTTTATGGTGTTTAAATGCTTATTCTAGCATGTGCTAAACCACTATCAAAATAGATTAAATAAAAACAACAACAAAAAAGCAGGACTTAAATAAATTCCTGCTACTGGCAACTGTAATATTTAAAAAGGAAACACCCATTCATTGAGTGTTCGACCCTGACAGTATTACAGATAGATATGATGCAGAGCCTGAATTAGATCAGGCTACCAGTGTTTTACTTCTTCCCTGAACATTAACAAGCTCCTTCACTAATGTGGATATTTGGGCAGACTACTGAGGTTGTAACGTTCGAGATCACCATTTTGTGGGCTATTTTTTTTCCTTTTTTTTTTTTTCTTTTTTTTTTTTTTTTTTCCCCCAGTATCACAGTAGTTTGTTACACAAATCCCCCATCCCTGGATTGGAGTAATTTAAACTAACTGTTGGGACCACATAGTTTAGTAAACTCAGAATCAAGTCTGTAGAAAGTGAAAAGGTCACAAAGAACCATAGTTCTGGTATAATGAGGCATACCCTAATACATCATTTAGTGTACCCTGACTGCTCCTGACTGTGAGAAGCTTGTCTTCCATGAGATAAGGCTACATCCTTAAGCAGGTGAGTCTAAATATCACCCTTCAAAAACACCAAATAAAATTACAGCGAAGGTAGTGTTATAAATAATTAACTGACATTTTCTGAAGGTAGTGTATGTAAGTTTTCCCTCCCCTCCCCTCCGGGTGAGCACTAAGCAGACAGCAAATGGTAAGTACGGTTAATTTAGAAACAAAACAGTGGAGAGCCTAATTAGACCCAATTGATTATCTACCTAGTTGACAAATCTGAGTCCAAGAAAGGTACCATTCCTAAATAATTTGATTTAGCTCAAATCTTTCAATCAACTGGATCAACAAAAATAAGAGGGAGAAAAAAGATTTCTGAAACATTTTTGAAGAATGACAGTCTGATTTCCATTTGAAAACTGCCTGGTTTTAGGCGAGTGTCAGTTTAACAAAGTGGACTTATTTCTATAAAGGCAGATATGAAAAATCCAACATCAGAAGTTCAGGCAGGCTCTACAGGCAAGATGTCCACTTCTACAGATCTGCATTCTTTGTGAGGTAACTCAATTCTCTATTACAGAGAAACATGCAAAAGGCAAAAAAAAAAAAAAAAAAAAAAAAAAAAAGAAAGAGGGCAGTGGGCAGGTGAAGGAGGGAAACTGCACCATACCAGGCTAGAAAAATTTACAAATGTGACATTCAGAGCACATCTTTCACCTGTGTTCACATAAGTCTATGCTAAACTGCAAAGGAAAGAGCATTGCAGTAAACAGGAGACTCAGGTGCGCTCAGTGATGGTTGAACTATGCAGTAGTGCTCACCCAGTTTGCAAAGTAATTGGCACTCTACACCATCCCTATTCATCCTTCAATTCATTCGCACTTTGTGCTGCTTCTCCCTGGGGATCTAATTCAATCTTTACTGAAACATCCTGCCCCTCCGACCTCATTAATTTCATTTTTTTCTTTGGAGGGTTTTTCAAAGTGCCCAGCCTCTCTTTAACTTTGTACTCCAGTGTACTGTGGGGGATCCCATAAATACTCTGAGCTTTGGAAACACTCATTTTCCCGCTCATAACCACAGAGATTGCTTCCTCCAGTATCTCGCTGTTGTACTGTCTGTATCTCCCTCTTTTCTTCCTAGGTTGCTTGGAGCCAGGATCTCCCTCTTGATCTGAGGTGGGATATGGCTGTCCAGAGGTAGACTGCTCAGCATCTGAGCCCCAGGAATCTGGTCCAGCATCCAGCAAACTTCTCCTATTTTGTTTTGGAAGGATAGCCCTTAACTTTTTGCTAAGCGCGCTCTCCGTTTGTGAACCCATTACCAAAGAGCTATAGCTGTACTGGTCACCAGTGCGGGACTCCCATGAAAGGTCCATGCCTCGAACTTGTGGTATCTTTAAATCCACAGGAGATGAATGGCTCACGTCCTTTTTCCCATCCTGTTTAGTTTGAAGTGCCATTTTTTGAAAGGCAGAGTTTTCTGTAAGAAAAGGAAGGTCACTGATGTTGCTGAGTGCACCATTTCCCCTGAATTTCATGCGGCTGAAATTGAATTCGTAGTGTGGTTTTGCCCAAGAAGCCTCCCTGGATAATATTAAGTGCTGTCCATGATTCTGTAGTCCAGATGGCCCATGGCTGGCAGCTGTAGAAAACTGGTTTCTGCTCAGCAGTTCTTCACTAATCTGGAGTGATCGAGCCAGTGGTACTTTAAGAGATGTGGAGTGGCCATAACCTTCCCTGGTTCCATCCTGCAAGCTTCTTGGAGGTACCCCATCACCACTCTGTAGTCCCTCCGGATGGTGCTGGCTGGGTCTCCCAGGTCGCCTAATTGGATGGAAGGAAACTGATGTGAGCAGGACTTGCACAGGTAGGGAGGGATGGGTGAGGGGGCCACTCCTTTATTAGAAGGCCTTGCTTGGGTAACATCACTTTTTGTGTTATTTATTTTTCTCTAAATTTTTTTTTATTACTTTAATTTTTTTTTTTTTTTTAAGTCTCAGCATCAGTCAGTTTTAAAACTTGTTCGCAAAAAAAGAGAAGCTTTTTGGGCAAAGAAAAATGAAACCTGCTGGCTGGTCTCTGGTTGGGTTCACAAATTCTCGGAGTAGAAAAGACTTCGCGCAAGCGTCTGAAAATAGCACCTTAATTACAAAGTAGTAATCAATCGCCATAGATCTACACACAACTGTGTTACTGGTGTGACGTTACCACTAAACAAGCACAGTAATAAAAGAGTAAGCCAAAGTGCAACATATTCAACATGCAAATATGACTGCCACCTGCAGTATCTACACATAGGTGGAAACCCTGCATAGTGTTTGCTTACATCATATTGAAGAATTGCTGCTCAGGATAAAAGAAAAAGCTTAGCAGGCCTCAAAGGTATTTGCCTGACTTTCATTAAGCACCAAATATGAAAGCTGGGATACCGCAGATCACAAAGAAAAACGCTGCATTACACCAGACTTACCAAATGGCTCTCTTAACAACTAATTGCATATATACACAGCCCTGAATCTCATTTGATATAAAGCATGGCTAGGAAAAGGAAGATCTAAGCTCCAACTGTCATCCAGATCAAGGGTTACCCAAAAAAAAAAAAAAAAAAAAAAAGCAGTATGTATTTTTACCATTTCCCTTTCATCACAAGTGTTCTTTCTATGAAATTAAGTACTGCTGCTGCAGAGAATCACATCTATTTTAATGCTTTGATTGCTTAGCCCCCTGTAGTTATTAAGTCACATTGGTTTCAAAATCCACCTCCAAATTTCTCCATGTTCAGCATACAAATTAACAAAGAGAATCTATTTTAATACTCTGGGACACTAAACTGGTGTAAAGGCCTCTGGCTAAGTCAGCATTATTTAAGGATAGGATACATAGTACTGAAAAGCTATGTTATTATTTTTAACATCACACTGGGATTACAAAAAGTCTTTAGAGAAAAGACATCCACTGAAAGAACTTGGCATATAACACACGCAGTGCTTGATACACATGCTGTTCACTTCTCCCCAGGATGCAACAAGCCATAGGATGTCCACAACAAAAGTCAACAAGGATTCAGAAAAAAATCCAGAGAAATGGATCAAAGTTTGCAGTTCCAGAGAACCCTCTCAGACAATGTGCATTCTCCACCCCTTCTACAGCATGTATCAGCATCACAATGTGCACCAGTGATTCCAAACTTAAATAAAAGTCATACTGGCAGCTAATAGAGGATTACACCCAACTTAGTGATGCTAAACAAACTGCAGCCAGCCTCCTATACCACACACCTGTACAAGTAACCACAGGTGCCAGTATGCCACATCCCCTCCGGACCCACAGGACTGACCAGGACAGTGCCAGATGCTGGCCCTGCCATCCCTGTGTGTTGGACTTTGGCCCTCACTTGATTCACAAACAAGGGAACAAACAGTACAGAGCCTCAGTGGCTTCTGCTGCCTTCCTAGGAAAATAAAGATGGAAATAACCTTTCAGAATTAAAAGAGAAATGTTGCTGGGGAAGGTTTATGCTAAAGAATTGTAAAAAGTATTAAGACTATGTTTTAAAAAAGGATTGAAGTATTTTATTAAAAGAAATAATACACAGAAAAGTAATCTTGAAAGGAGAAATCTGAGATAGTAATACTTTTCCAAAGAGAAATGCAAAAATTCAGTCAGCTGTTACCGGTACATGGGACCGGTGGTGGAAGAGGGTTGCTAGTTGAGATTTTCAATTTTTTCAAAGGCTATAATAAAGCTAAATCCAGCAATTAAATAGCACTTTAAACCATATACTATTTCTGTACTTCAATAAAAAATTATTCGTTCACAGTAGCTTCAAGATAATCAACATCCAAACCCCCTCTTAGTCCCAGTCAGCCTCTCCACCAGAATCCTGACTGGGGAGTAAAGGGTTTCTAAATGTATGCAAATAGTAACCATTAGAAATATGAAACCTAAAGATTTTTTTTTTTATTTAACAGGATTTCACACCTTGAACTGATTAAGAGTAAGAGTAGGATACCACACACTTTGTGATTATTAAAACAAAACAAACAAACAAAAAAACTTGCTCAGTACTACAGAACAATTTCAAATCCAAAGTTACATTTAAAGTTTTCTAAACTACCAGACTCCCTGCCTCATGTCCTTTTCTAAGTTGTGGTTTATGCTAGGAAATATTCACGCAGTGATTTAAATCTAACTCAGCATGTTTTATCATCCAAATCATTGTTACCTCTAAAATAAACTTTCCTGTTAGCTAACTTTGTCCTAAGTAAAATGAAGTCTAAATATACTGCAAAGACTTGAAGACTCTTCATGCATTTAAATGAACTTGCATCTCCACAGAAATCACCTATCACTAAACCCAAGAAACAGGTAATGGAAAGATCTCTGGCTAAGTACCAAATTGGCCAAAATAACAGATATTAGAATCTTAACTGCATGTTAAACCTGTCTCAGTTGGCAACAACTCTTATTTGGCAGGTGGGGTGAAGGTATTTCCCAAAGGTGCAAGTTGAACACACATTACTCCAAAGGGTTAACACCAAAAGAAAGTTAAAATTAACAGGAGCTAAGCACATATTTTCAGTAAAAAACTTTTAAAAGGTCATAGTAAGTTGCTTTCTCTTACCCATTTCCTGAAGTACTGGAGCATCCTGGAGAGTGACTCAGAGAGGTGCTGCCAGCACAAGGACTCTTCTTCGTGGATAAATCAAGCACACCGTCTGTAGAGACAAAAGAATGACTTCAGTGTTTGAAGAAGCAAGATCAGTCATGCTGATCTTGTCTTCAGCTGAAAAGACAAAGTAGTAAGTCTTTTGAGTTGAAGTCATTTTTAGCAGACAACATTTTTTGCTTTATTGTATTTTTAAATAAAATAAGGCTTGGATTTTCTTTGCAATATGGTTTACATGTGACTTCAATACAGTCTTCAGAAATCACAATAAAACTTAACAAAATTAAAAGTGTATCTGTTACAAGAGATATAGCATAACAAATTACCTACAAGTGACAGTGCTGGATACAACAGAGCCTATCACATAACTACTTCTCAGTGGTCCAGAATTGAGACAATCTTCAAGATTTGTCAACCTGAGATATTCCCACCTTAAAGGGAGGCTGCAAGCCAGTATTCAGATTTATTTTTTTTTAATCCAAATCTCTTGTAGGAAAATTCACTGAGAATTTCATATTGGAAATTAAATGAACACACATACAGATGTGAGACTCCTTCTCACATAGCAGCCAGCTTCATCTTTTTTCATGTCTCCAATGGACCCCTACTGGAAAAGGTGCTGCTTTTCTCCTCTGTTGTGTCGTTTTATTCCCTCTCACCCATATGTCAGAATGGTTTTCCTGTTAGACTGCTTCTTCCACTTTCACTAATAGCACTTCCTCATGCTCCCCTGCAAACCCTTAGGTAAACTCTGCATTTATAGGCACCAGAAAAGGGAGCATGTTTCACCAGAAAAGCCTTGCTCCTGCTACACTGAAGCAGCTTGAAATCCTTGTTATTTTAGTAAGGGCAACATTGTCATTGAAGCAGCCCAGCCATCTGAAGTTCCTGGAAACTTTGAAAGGAGGAATTTATGAGGCAAAGATAAATGAAACCTGTTGGCAAAGTGAACTTAAGATACATCAGAGCTCCTCACTCATTCCATCTAATCAAGTGAACACCACCCAATACAAGAACAATGTAAGACGGCTTTCAGATTGCTTAAAGTTCTCATTTGACATATGGAGAAAAAACATGATAAACAGTGAACTAGAATTAACTTATGGAAAGCTGTTCCACCCACTGCATTTGGGAACACACCATAACCCAAACTTAAGCAAGCAGAAAATTAAATTTTCTTTTTGAATGACACTTATGCAGGCACAAGAGGCACAGACTGGATCAAGTCTTTCCTTCTTTTCAAGAGGCTGGACAGCACGGGCAGCTGCTGGAGGCACTTGCATCCACGTTTCTTCCCTCATAAGGGTCAGTATGACCCAGAAGCCCCCGAGGTGAAGCACTGCCAACCTCACACTCCAGGGAAAAGCTTACAGCTAAGCTGGGTTCCCCTCAACCCACTAGAACAAAATATAGCACAAAGCAGCACTAGCAATCTTTCATGACAGCCTCTGAAATCTCTCATTAACAAGTTTGGCAAAATCTCTTTCCAATTACATTAAATGTAAATTGGGAAAAAATTTACATCAGCAAACAGATTACTGTGTAAGTCAACATGCACATGTTCTACTTTCATAACAAGTGTTATGAACATTATACGTTATCTTACAGCTTTTTTCATCACATGGTAGCTAAAGAACAATTCGTGTACATGCTTTTTTCTTCACCATACCATCCTCTAATTAAAAACGAACCAAGCAAAACTGATTCTCTCCCTCTTTCTTTCAGCAAAAAGTTTAACAATGAGAACAGTTTAACATTTATAAACATACATGCAAAATACACTCAAAAAATCCATTTACAATAAAGATAGCTGGAAACAAATGCCTATCTGTTAACTGTACAGGTCCACATTTCAAGAAAGACACTATTCAACCTCTCACTGCAGTTTGTAACTGAAGTCCAATGACAGCTTTCAGTAAAGCTGTAAGTATAGTATGTGTCCAGATGTCCAAGCTGCATATTACCGGACACGAAAAATTAACCTGTACACAAAAAGCTTCATAAACCAAGTTTAAAAGAATAAAGGGATACCTATTCTTCTCTCCTAGCTAGAAAAAGCTTTTGACTTCTTTTTTTTTTTTTTCCCTATTTGCAGATGGACAGCCTACTGTGACTTCAAGCACTAACATTTTTTCTGAAGAAGGGTAAAGGGTCTAATTTTAATCAGTACAATACACTCAGGATTCAATAGTTTCAGAAAAGTTCATTTACCGTATCACTCATAGAATTTGCTTTTTTTAAAAAAAGGCATTTTTGATGGAAAGCAAGATTTTTGAATTAAAATAAGCTCTGAAACACTGTTACAAGTTATTCAATCTGTGCTCTGCAGAACAAGTCTATTTTTAAGGTAGAAAAGAGACATTTCTTCCAAATGCACAAACCTAGAAGTTTAGTGCAGTTCATGGGTTCATTTTTATAGCCTTCTTTATAGCCTTCACAAAGCAATTTCTCACAGACTTTTAACAGATACTCCTCTCGCACCATGACCAGAAAGAAAATAAATCAGCCTTTCAGTCAGACTGTGCACTAATCTTCAGAGAAGAGACAACATTATGATTTTCATGACCACATGAACTTCTCTTATCAGCAAGCACACAGTCTATTTTGGCAGACTGTTTCTTGCTGCTCCCAGTAGAAACAGCATATTCATCCTCGGAGTCTAGAGCATGTCCATCCCCTTTGCCCTTCTTCAGAAGAATCTCTCCTATCTACAGGTCTACATTCTTTCAAGAAGTCTTTTCTTTCCCTGCCACATTGAACTAGTCATTATTTTATTGTAAAAACATCTACTGCTTTTACATTTTATGTGAAAGTGCAGCCTTCTAATTGTCTGGTTCTGCAACAAGAATGCCATTAATAGATTGCCACAGGATGCAAGACACTGGTAAGAGTCCTACCTTGTTCACTAGGTTCTGACTGAGACTTTCTGACAGTAAGGTCCAGAGGTGAGTCTTGGTCAGCCATGAGCAGTTTGCTGAGCACAGGGTTCTGAGCAGTTGCAGCCGTGGGAGAGGAGGTGACCAGAGATGCTTTCAGCAGGCTTTGGTTCTTTGTGCTATTGGGCTGGCTGGAGTCCTGAGTAGAGCTATTTTTTGAGGTATATTCAGCAGCAAACTGTCGGATCATTCGCTGCATGATCTCACGGGCCACTAGGGGAATATTGGGGTCAGAGACCCTAGGACTGTCTGCAAATATTAGAGATTTCTTTTAAGGAAGCACTTTAAGTAAAACAGCTTTTATATTAAGTCATTGTTTATTTACAAAAAAGAAATCTAGGGGAAAAAAAGTCAAAGATAAAATAGTTTGTGCAGAAAATGTAGTCTTTAGTCTTAGAATACCTGAATAAGAACAATTGCTAATTGTGGTACAGCCTTCCCAAAATAACACTTTGCTAAAAGAAATACACAATCTCATATTTTGTTTTAAAATATAGATATATTCAACCATACCTTTAAGAGGTGTGGAAATGGACAGGAGAGCTAAAGTGCCAAGTAATGCAGCTCATCCAAAAATACTGAACAGGTTATACAGTAGAAGAATTGCTTAACTTACCTGCAGCTACAGAAGGGTAAAATGGTGCATAAAGTTGCAGCAGTCCCCTATAAGTTTACTGAGAAATAAAGCCCTATAATTCTGATAATTTAAAATTATTCACATGAAGATCAAATGTTCAAGTGTCTTCCATCTCATTCTATCTATTCGTTTTCATATTTCTACCATTGTAATCAACGCAGGATCGGGAATTACCCAAAGGCCTTGCATATACACAAAACCCCAAGATGTGTCACATGACAAGTGATTCTATTTCTAGAAGAGCTGCTAAATCTATTAGTAATGGATATGAAATAGAACAAGTAGGCATTCCAATTTATTTATACAAAATAGTATATAAATAGAAAGGTATCTGGGCATGTGGGCAGCCCAAAAATTTATTGACAAAAATCACTGGTTTAGACCAGTAGTAATTTGTGATGCAAAAGTAAATCTCTAACTCCTAAATCACAAAAGCCAAGCCCTGCCACTTCACTTGAAACACTGTGTTTTCTGGCCAAATCAGTTTTGGCTTTATTAAACAAACAAACCCTCACCCCAAAAACCAAAACAACGACAAACACCAACCACCCATAATACCCACAAAAAACCCCAAAATAAAGACAACCACACCATTATTCCAGAAACAGCTCAAAAGGTTTGATTTTCTATTACTGAAGAAACATTCAGGGAAAAAACTGTACAGCAGAAGACCAAATAAATCTTTAAAAGCAGCTCTCAAGAGAGAATAGGGAAGTGTTTACTACCTCTTTTAAAAAAATTGCCCAGGTTGAAAGGTAATCGATTGAAATTGAGCTATTAGAAGCATTATCAAAATCTTCCATAGGACCTTTCAGTGTTAGATTTGCCTTTTGCCACCATTTTTGTCAAAAGTACATCAATCCAACAAACCAGCTTTATTTTATGTGTAAAAATGACTGACATGAAGGTTTGAGCAGAGCTGCCCACAAATCAAAGAGCAGCAGTAGCAGCCTGTTTCTGGATGAAACACCATACTGAGCTTTAAATACTTATCAAGCCCAAATTCCTTTCTGTTAAGCACAGCTTTCTACACCTAAGATCTTATACAGTCACCACTACATTATTACAGTAAATTTCTGTAAATCCCATAAATTTACAGGATGTTTATGTAAACATGTAACCATTTTCTTTAAAACATCCTGTAGATTTTACTTGTTGTTAAGCATTAAATACTACAGTTTTAAGAAGTCACAAAAAAATGAGCCAAACTTGAATTTTGGTGTATTTATAATCTCACTTGCTTCCCAAATGGTCCACAAGGACACCAGCCTGGAAAAGTGGGGAGGCTTTCCTCTGCTGTGGTGGCATTTCTTCTAATTTTCTAATCTCTTCACTATAACCTCCTGAATGATATAGAAAGGCTCTAAGGATGTCCAGAGGGAGGCAATTTGATGGCACGATCACAGAGATCCCAACTGTTTGACATGTGCTTGCAGCATATACAAGTGGGGCTGGCAGGAATGCAGAGCTCTATGGCTCTTGTTTTTTCTGAAAGAAGATTCAGGGCTTTACTGTGCTCCATGTTCATATGTTCATTTCAAAAATGCTTACATCTGAACATATTTACACATTCAGAAATAAAATACTACATATGCCTACAGCCACGCATCCTTGTAATCTTCAACTTCAAAGAATCAGCCCAGAATGATACTTTCTAGCGTTGTTCAAGATAAATGCACTAATTCAGGTCATAAAACTCTATTTTCAAGCAGAAGGATAGGTACCTAGCATATTACAGGCTTCTTAATATAAAGCCTGAATGCCGAGGATTAAAGCTGTCCAAAAGCAAGTGGAAAATATGTGCTGGTGCCCGTCCAGCATCACTAGGATATCAACCAGATATTTATCTTGACTCCACCTGTCCAGGTTTTTTTAAGAAAATAAAACTAAAATTAACTAAAACACAGAAATTCTCAGAGAAGAAAAAATACAGCAAAAATTATGAGCTATAAATAGTCTAAAGCAGTACCTCTGAGCTTTAAAGCCTTAACAGCTTTTGTATATTTTTGTACTGAAATCTTAAAAGGGCAGTATCAAAAAAGTAAAGGTATGATTTCGTTAAACCAGAAGAAGATCCTGTCCTGTCACAAAATAAATGTAATAGACAACTAAGTACTACTACTCTGCTTTGGCTGGAAAAATATGAATATTTGAAGGAAGTATTACTGGGTCAGAGTGCCAGGGACACAAATTTCAGAGAAAGGACTAAGATTAATGGACAATAAACCTGTTCAAAAAGTTTGCTGATTTTCTTAATTCCCTATTTCACATTCAGTATATGAATGTGTGGCCAGTGTTTAGAGTGTCTGCATTTTCTCTGATCTACCTGGGCTACAAAATACCCATCTCAAATGTTACTTGTAGTGAGGATGGAAAGAAGAAAAAAAGTAATTGCTGGCATGAAGCCAGGAGAGCTCAGCATCTCTGAGTAATGTAGGGAATGTCAGAGTTCTGCTATTCTTTGTGTCCTCTTCGGTATGACAGTGCCTTGGGATTTTATGGCACTAGCCTGAGTTAGTTTTCAAGAAATCTAAATACAGGCAAACTTGAAAATCATGCATTAAGGATTCAGAACTGACTTCCTGCCAGGTTTCTAACTCTCTCCTATTACTCAAGCACAGCTTTGTCCAAGGAAGGAAAACAAAGGCATATCTAAAAAAATTCTCAAAGATTCTTGGACATCTGACATGTTTCATTATCTTTACTCTGGGTATCCAGCCATGGACAGACTATTACACTCTTCATTAGCACACTGCAATACCTGCCACTGGAGCCCAAATGATTTTTAAAAAGCATACTTTCCTAAAAGACACACACACATATGTCATACATAAAGGTTTAAGTTTAGTGGAAAAGGAATGAAGCCTTTAATAAACAATTTGGAAAAGATAGCAAGGCCTTTCTTTTCTCAAAAAAGCAATATGGAAAAAAACTGTATTTTCTCTAGACTTTCGTTTTCTTAAATTCCTTCTCGATTTGAAGATAAATGGGATAAACTCAAAAGCAAAAGGAAACATTAACCTCACAAGAAAAAAGAAAACTTGAAAAGGAAGCCTTGGAATAAAGGCATTATCTGAACTATCAGTAGTAATGCAGTAACTATCCTTCCTACCATCCTGCATGTATTACAAAACGTATAGAAGCATCATAATGTATAGCTTGTATTTATTCATTTGAGTCATAAAAGAAAGGCTAAGATACTGTTATCTACTTAAAACACCTTTAAATATTTTGGTCACTGGAAGGAAGGGCTCAGGACCGGCTACAGCAATTTCTAATTTGTTAAACTGAAGCCTTGCATTGTCCCCCAGCAGATAGGTTGGAATTACTGATTTGGCAGATTTTCTCACACGTGGGTTAGACTGATAAGTAAGACATACTTTCATTCAGGATGCATTTGGAAGCAACCTCTGGATTCATGTTTCTCAGCTTTGTAGAAAACAGTGAAATGAGCTCTGTGCCTTCCTTAAGAGCACCGTTTAAGCAACAACTCTCTAGAAGGTATTCAGGTGATTTTCTAGCATTGCATGTTCTCAACATATTCTACAGCAATTCTTTTGCTGATTACATTTTGAATTCTTCATATATCCCCCTCAGCACTATTTCAATACTATTTTATAATGCAGATTGTTGGAAATAGGGTGGGTAATTATTACCAATAGTGAAAAGACTGATGACCTTTAGGAAAAACTGCATTAGTACATATTCCATCAAAATAAAATAAATATATTTTTTAAAACACATTACCCACCTACTACCACCACTGCCACTTGACCTTTCTTCCAAACAGCCTTGCCTAAACACTGGTTATAGGGAACAGTTCTGCAGGGTAAGAACTGAGTCATCTCTCCAGAAGTGGAAACACTGATGTTTTGATAGAGAGATTTGGTTTAGGGTTAAACAGTTATACTCATGTTCTGGGTTGAGCTGCCTCCTATCCCATATATCCATCCCATATCTTGGATATGTTGTTATGTCTCGCAGCTGAACCCCGCCCTCTTGGGCGGGAGCCTGCAGTTCCTTCTCTCTTTTTTCTTGCTTGGCTGTTTCAGCTCTTGCTTCAGCTAGCTCAGCTGCTTTTGCCTTCTTCGCTTCGCTTTGCTTCGCTTTGCTCTCCGGCTGCCCTTGCCGCTGTTTTTCTTCCACCCCCCAAGATATGGGATGGATATATGGGATAGGAGGCAGCTCAACCCAGAACAACTCACTTCCCCTGCTGCTACATTACTTGAGAGTCAATTTTTATTCTTGATAAATATATATAAAAAAGATGACTGAAAAATACTGAACATAAAATTTGAACATCAGATCTTTGACACTTACATTGCATGCAGAAAGACCACAAGAGAGACTATATTTCCCACATCACCCTCCCCCCATTAAAACCAACCTTTTCTGTAAAAGACTGCATTGAGGAACTCTTCCGCTTGCCTTTCAAAACGAATGATTTTTGCTTGCTCTTGTCTAAGCAGAGCTTCTTGTCCAGCTTCTGAGGCTGGCTCATCCAGACTGACTAAGTGTTCCTGAAAAGACATTTAATATTTGTAAGATCTTCCAGGCTCCAAAATTAATGAAGTTCCTTAGGCACACAATATTTTACTAAATTCAAAACTTTCTAAGGCACTCAGCACAGAGTTGAATTTATTGAAATCAAAACTTGTTTTTTAGGCTGCATCAGAACATTGTTCTTTATCCTGTTTTTTTTTTTTTTTTTTTTCTTGTAAATTGGGCTGGTTTGAAGGTAAACCAGTGGGAGGAATTAACCCCAGAGAAATACCTTGCCAGTGATTTCCAGATGGAGCTACAATTTAATAGGAAAGTTACAATAAAGGCAACAGCACACAAACACGGGCTTAAACTGACAAAGACAGAGTACAACTGGGCACTCTGTTGGTCTGGGTGGTGGTGGCAGTCCGATTAAATGGTGGTTGCAGTCCCATTGAAACAATGGATGTGGACTTGTCAGAGCAGTGGTCCTGTAGAAACGTCTGGGGTCCTTATCTGGAGGTCCAGTAGTGGATCCCCCAAGTCCCCAAACCTCGAGATCATACACCCTCAAATCCAGGCAGGAATGTTCAGTACCTCCCTCAGGGCAGGAAATTTTACAATGGAATGATGTAACCCTATGAGACATAGGGTATTTTGGGGAGTCCTTGATGGCACATTAGCGGAGATGACGACCCTTAGGCTGGGTGTAACAAAGAGAACACTACACCCAACTCACAGCTGGGGAATGCAGATGTTACAAAGGACCCACCACTAACACTTCATGAGAAGATGATGTAGGTGGTGGTAGAATACATATTTTGGTGACACCTTATATTGTAACCCAAGACATTATCCACCCCTTATTTTACACCATCTACATCATTCCCAAATTAATACCCTTCTTTAACTCTCTCTCTACATATATACACATATACAGTGAAACATTACACACCATTCCCACTTAAAATTAGGTCCCATTGAGGTACACAATAGGTTTCCCAATCTTTCTGCATTATCCACCAAGTGTAACCCGGTCCTTGAGCAATAACAATCCCATGGACGGATTTGCCTTTGCCTGAGGTGGGATTAATCCAAACTATCTTTCCTAACATACCTTTCATGTGTACCACAAAAATTTTATTTCCATCAACAGTCTGCAAGGGTTCTGACTGGGCTGGACCAGCTCGATTGATGGAGCTTCGTGTGTTGACCAACCAGGTGGTCTTTGCTAAATGCAGCTCCCAGTTTTCAAAGGTTCCCTGCCCAATGCCTTCTGGGTGGTTTTTATCAGTCCATTGCACCATTCAACTTTCCCAGTAGGGGGTTCATGGTAAGGAATATGGTACACCCAGTCAATGCCATGTTCCCTAGCCCAGGGGTTTATAAGGTTGTTCTTGAAAGGAGCCTCATTGTCAGACTCAGCTCTTTCAGGGGTGCCATATCTCCACCAGACTTGCTTTTCCAGGCCCAAGATGGTTTGCCAGGCAGTGGCATGAGGCACAGGGTAAGTCTCCAGAAATCTAGTGGCTGCTCCTTCCATGGTCAGCACATAGCAATTGCCATGGCGGGTTTGGGGAAGGGTAATGTAGTCAATTTGCCATGCTTCCCCATACCCATACTTTGACCACTGTCCACCATACCATAGAGGCTTCATCCGCTTGGCCTGCTTGATTGCAGCACATGTCTCGCAGTCATGGATGACCAGTGAGATACTGTCCATGTTTAAGTCCACCCCACAGTCACAGGCCCGTCAATATGTCCCATCTCTTTCCTGATGACTGGAGGCATCGAGGGCTTAACAAGCTAGAAGTAATTCCTCTTTGTGCTACCAGTCGAGATACTAAAGTATCTCCACCTGAGATACTTAAATCTTGGCAGCTCAATCCATCAGCTTGTTTTTACTTCATTAGCCCGACTTTTGGGTACACATACAATGACATGATGAAGATTCACAGTCAGCTACGTCTTGCCAGATCTCAGCAGCCCAGACGGGTTTCCCTCTGTGCTGCCATTTGGCCTTTCTCCACTGATCCAGCCATCCTCACGGAGCATTAGCTACCATCCACAAGTCAGTATAGAGATAGAGTCTCGGCCACTTCTCCCATTCAGCAATATTCAAAGCCAGCTGGGTGGCTTTAACCTCTGCCATTTGACTTCATCTACCTTGTCCTGAAGTAGCTTCTGCAGCTTTCTGTGTGGGGGTCCTTAGAGCAGGTTTCCATTTCTGGTTTGTTCCTACAATTTGACAGGAACCATTGGTGAAGAGGGCGTTATTGCTTTTCTTTCTCTGGTAGTTGGTTATGTGGTGGGGCCTTCTCAGCATGTCACCTGCTCCTCTTCTTCTTCAGAAGGTAGTCCAAAACTCTCGCCTTCAGGCCAGTTTGTTGTAATTTCCAGAATCCCAGGGTGATGAGGATTTCCCATCTAGGCTTGCTGTGTGATCACTGCAATCCAATTGCTCCACATGGCATCAGTGAAATGATGTGTAGAAGGAAACTTCCCTTTGAACACCCAGCCCAGCACTGGTAGTCAGGGTAACAGAAGCAGCTGTGCTTCAATGCCAATCACTTCTGAGGTGGCTTGAACTCTTTTGTAGGCAGCAAGAATCTCTTTATCAGTTGGGATATAGCTGGCCTCAGATCCTTTGTATCCTGACTCCAGAACTCCAGCGGTCATCCTTGGGTCTCCTCAGGTCTCTGCCAGAGGCTCCAGGAAGGACCATTCTCTCCGGCCACAGTGCAGAGCACATTTCTTACATCCTGCACAGTTCTCACTGGCCAAAGGGCTACTGCATGGGCAAATCCTGTTTGATTTGTTCAAAAGCTTATTGCTCAGGGCCACACTGGCAATAATTTTTCTGTCATGAGATTGAGGGGGCTTACAATTGTACTGTACTCTGGGATATGCATCCTCCAAAAGCCCACAGCACCCAGGAAGGCCTGTGTTTATTTCTTGTTGGTTGGTGGAGACATAGCTGTTACTTTGCTAATCACTTCCATTGAAATCTGGCAATGTCACTTTACTCCTAAAAACTGAATTTCTTGACTAGGTCCCTTAACCTTACTTTGTTTAATGGCAAGCTTTCTGCAGAATCTGGATAATCTCTCCTTTCTCAGACTCCCCCAGCTGTGTTACCCCAAATGATGATGTCATCAATGTACTGCAGATGTTCTGGCGCCTTACCCTTTTCCAGTACAGTCTGGATCAGTCCATGGCAGATGGTGGAACTCTGCTTCCACCCCTAGGGCAGTTGATTCCAAGTATATTCCATGCCCCTCCATGTGAAGGCAAACTGGGGCTTGCACTTTGCTGCCAAAGGAAGAGAGAAAAATCACTGGCAATGTCAACGGTCACATGCCACTTTGCTGCCTTGGACTTTAGCTCATACTGAAAATCCAGCATGTCCAGTACAGAAGCACCCAGTGGTGGCATGATTTAGTTCAGGCCACGGTAATCCATCATCAGACTCCATTCTTCACTGGACTTACACACTTGCCCTATAGGGCGGCTAATGGGTGAATGAGTCTTGCTGACCACCCCTTGGAACTGCTGCGCTTTCCAGTCCATGAATCATCTTATGGATAGGAATCAGAGTCTTGGTTAGTGCGGTATTGCCGATAGTGCACTGTTGCTGTGGTGATTGGTATCTGTTGTTCTTCAACTCTTAGCAGTCCCACAACAGAGGGGCTGTCTGAGAGACCAGACGGGGTATTCAGTTATCTGATTTCCTCTGCCTCTAGAGCAGCTATTCTAAGTTTCTGCCACTCCTTCCCAGTCAAGCCCACTTCAGTGTCCAATACAGCCAGCTGCTGAGATCTCCCTGTCACCTCAGAAATGGAAATGGATTCTGCTCCCATATACCTTGATGACATCAGGGTACACTGTGCGCTGGTGCCAACCAAAGCCATAAACCTTTGTGGGTCAGACGTGCCAGGCCATCGGATCCACACAATCCAATAGATCCAATTGTCCCTTTCCTCTACCTGGCTAGAGCCAGGGCTCCTCTAATGCCGGTCATGGTACACATTGCTCTCCTCATCCTAAATATAACCTTGAGGTCTGTTCAAGAGGGTCGGTCATATAATTATTCCTTTACCACCTGGAGTCCTGTCTATGAGAGACCAGAGCAGCACTGACCCTAGATAAGCTTCTTGCAGTCGTCGTTCCTCCTTTTAGTTTACGTACCCGAGTGGCTAAGGAAGAGGTGGGTTTTCCATCCCACTTCATGTCTTCTCCATGCTCCTTGTCCTAGGGTGACTTTATGATGCTTGTATCCCCAATTGTCTGTTCTGTTTATGTTGAATATTGTGTTCTGTACCTTTCAGACTGGTTCTGAGTGAAGCAGGGAGAAGGAGAATTATGGAGTTTGTTTTGAGAAACCGCTCTCACTCCTATGCATTCTTCTCCTGGAGTGTGTTTGTCTGAAGCTCGGATAGACAGTGCAACAGAGATCTCCTGTGCTTTTAGGTAGTTTAGCTAGTTGAGGCAGAGAAACTTTCTGAACTGTTTGTTCCTTTTTCTTGGGACTCCTTAAACCTGCTCTGGACTGAAAAAAACAGAAGAGCACTGGGAGCTTGCACCTGCAGCCCACCAGGGCCCAGGATAGCATCTTCCAGCAGCACCGGAGGGACTGAGACTGATAAGAGATTGAGAGAGCTGAGCCACACCCACAGCAAAGACTTTCTCAATTTGCCATCTCACTTCAACACAACAAGAGGTTTTATTGTTTCATATTATTCACTTTTTGTGCTTGTGGGCACTTTTTTTGTTAAATAAATAGTTTTTAGAGTTAATAAAACTCTAAGGAGTTTTTTTTTTTCTGGACCAATTTGGGGAGGGGCCATTGGGTTTGCTTCTCCAGAGGAGCCCCATTTGGAGGTTTCTTCTCAAATTTGCCCTTAACTTCCTGAAGTAAAAACCAGAGTGTATTCACTCTCCTTGGCTGGGGGACACCTGGTCCTAATGGCAGAGAGTCTTCTTGATTCTGGCGAGATGTGGTAAATTCGTTAAGCTCCTTTCTCAGTTTCTGGTGGCTCTCTTCTATCTTTTCTTCCAAGCTCCAGACATGCTCAGCCAGCTTTGTTTCCAGAGATGAGACATGAGTGCATAACAGGGCAGTGACAGCATCCTTGTAAATTCTTAGTTTGTTGACCAATGCATCCACCTTGTGCTCTCCTTCCTTCCACTGTGGCATTGCTAAGTAGTGGGAGTATATTTCTGGCCCAAGCCATGCAAATTTCAACCACATCTGTGATGTGCACTGGAAACTGTCTGGAGTCTTAGGGAATCTCTCATCTTCCAAGAAACATGATCTCCAGCACAGCCAATTCCCTTAGGCATTGGATACTTTGTTCCATTGTGCTCCATATTCCTTGTTGCACATAGACATCCTCTTTACAAAGGTATCTATTCCTTAAACATGGCAGTAGCCACTGCCAGAGGATGAGTTTCCTGGGTTTCCCTGATCCCCCGGTCAATGACCACATCCTGGGACAGTGATCCCAGTTGCCCCAGCCGCACATCCTTTCAGAATGGTGTCATTAGCTGCAGCATCCCAGTGTGGAGCAGCCAGTTCAGAACGGACTCGTTTCCCTGGCAGGTGCACTCCCTCCACAGCTCATCCAGGGATAGACACCGAGTGATGATCTCTGGCCCTATCTCTTCTATGGGGCATGAAGGTCCTGCTGCCTCCTCATCAGTCACTATGCAGATTGATTTGCTTTTCAATTTCCTTTTATGAAGAGGGGTAACTGCTACTGACATAGGCTGTCATGGCTCAGTGACAGTTTGTGTGGACACGGTGCCTGCTGATTTGCTTCTTTTCTTCTCCTCCTCTTGAATATGCTGAACCGCACCAAGCTTGGTCCTGACTCCAAGCATGGTATACACAGTGTAGGCCGTACAGAGAAGACAAAGCAAAACTAACAAGATTGTGCTGTCCTTGACATCCAGACAGAACTCAATATTCTCAAAAACTGGTTTCTTCCAGCCTTTCAGGCCCAACACAGCATTCTCTACTATTCTTCCCATTTGTTGGGTGTAATTATTAACGAGGCCCCAGAGGCAGCAGACCAGATCAGGACAGATGAGCAAAAGAGTTTCATTGCCTCTGATGTTATCATGCAATAGAAATAAACTAACAAAGCAATTTTCATACCATTGCCTGGTCTCCCTCCAAAGGAGCATCACAACTGGCAAATAGTTCCCCATGTGCAGAAAAATATAGACAGCAAGGTACAACATCCATGTAAACATGTCAAGCATCATAGGCAGTTTCTGTAATACAATGCAAAACTGCAATTCTGACTTCTCTCAGGATGCCGCACATCCTGAGAGAATGCCGCACATTTAGGTGCCAAAATATGCACTGGTTTAAAGGTAAACCAGTGGGAGGAATTAACCCCAGAGAAATACCTTGCCAGTGATTTCCAGATGGAGCTACAATTTAATAGGAAAGTTACAATAAAGGCAACAGCACACAAACACGGGCTTAAACTGACAGAGTACAACTGGGCACTCTGTTGGTCTGGGTGGTGGTGGCAGTCTGATTAAATGGTGGTTGCAGTCCCATTGAAACAATAGATGTGGACTTGTCAGAGCAGTGGTCCTGTAGAAACGTCTGGGGTCCTTATCTGGAGGTCCAGTAGTGGATCCCCCAAGTCCCCAAACCTCGAGATCATACACCCTCAAATCCAGGCAGGAATGTTCAGTACCTCCCTCAGGGCAGGAAATTTTACAATGGAATGATGTAACCCTATGAGACATAGGGTATTTTGGGGAGTCCTTGATGGCACGTTAGCGGAGATGACGACCCTTAGGCTGGGTGTAACAAAGAGAACACTACACCCAACTCACAGCTGGGGAATGCAGATGTTACAAAGGACCCACCACTAACACTTCATGAGAAGATGATATAGGTGGTGGCAGAATACATATTTTAGTGACACCTTATACTGCAACCCAAGACATAAATGCAGCATAAGCCTGTAAGATCTGCCAACAACACAGGAAAATAAAAGTCCATGATAAGAAGAAAACTTAGATATTTTACAGCATTTGGCTGCAAATCTCATATCTAGCACTTGTTCTTTGGCTATTATTTTTAGATCCAAAAAATAATTGTTGAAGGCAAAATATACATGGTTCTCCACTCTACACATCCAACATGCAAACTAAGCAAAAAATGACCAAGCATTATCAACAACCGGGACTTTTTGTGAAGAGACTCAAAGTCTAGCAGCTACTTTTAAGTGAAATATATTTAAGTTAGCTGTTACAACACCTACAATGAAATAAAATACATTCTCACAATTTGAAGCAGCTGAGTAATCTCAGGAATATATTCAAACTAGGATAATTAAGCCTGTGAGATGCCAGGATACATCATTCATTCTAAATACATCCGAGAAACTAGAAGACAAGGTTACAAAAATACAGAATCTAAATGCTTAGGTTTCACCCCCAGATGCAGACACCTTTGCTCATTTCTTTCAGTTTAATGCCTTGCTCTTGCTCAGGAGAAAAATCTCTTTACTGGCCCTCTCCTCTCACTTTTATTTTAAACTATATCAAAGATATAACTCAGTGGAAACAGAGTCCAGTAGCACCCTGCCTCACCATAAAGGAATGGATTTTACATTATTCATATAAAGGCAATGTAAGAACAGTACAATTTAATCAACTGAAGCTAACTAAAGCTTTACACTTGCTACATAGAGAAGGAATGAAGAAAAATGGATCAGCCAGAAGAAAAAAATTCTAAGTGGCTAATGCTGGTGAGCAGCTCAGTAAAGGATCTCTTGATCTGCATTCAGGAGAGAAGTGGAATAGCGGCAAGAAAATGGCAATGCTTAGTTTATACCCCCTGAACTAAGGAGCATCTCCTTACATGTATGGTTCTTATCAGCGTCCATGCTAGGACATCAAAACATAAAGAAATATAGTTATGTAAAAGTCAAATTTAACCTTGCACTTAGGAAAAAAAAAGTCTTCAGGAATCTTCAGCACACCACTGATTGCACGAGACAAAATATAGTGGAAATAGTTCTCCATTGAACCATAATTTTTCCAGGGATCTGAAGTTTTTTTTCATCCTAGAAGGAAAATTCAAGCTTTCACACCAAGTATTTGATTGTGATTGCTATTCAACTTCCAAAAGTGAGATGTTTCTTTTTGATTTGGGAGTGTCCGGTTTGGTTGGCTTCTGTTGGTTTTTTTGTTTTTTGGTTTGGTTTGGTTTTGGGGTTTTATTGGCTAGGGTAGGGAGTTGCTGACTTTTTTGTGGGGGGTTGTTTGTTGTTGGTTTGTTTTGGTATTTTTTTTCACATTTGCCAGCATTTCTTCCCAAAACCATTATGTAGAACAACTAATTTCATGTTTACCCACTCATTCTACAGTCCTAAATCACATCAAAGTTTTCAGTAGCAACGTGCAGGTAGTAGGAAGAAGAAAAACCCAATAATATCTAGAGAGCATTTTCACTGGGCATTTTTTTCAGGGTATTTATATTCAGTTACTTTTATGTATTATTTATAACACAGGATTCTTTCTATTCTTTGTGCTTCTCTTCAGGTGGGAAGCACAACCCAGAGCATTCCTGGAATCCACCAGTGAACATGCAGTATCGCTATATTGAACAATACACCTTCAGAGAAAGATACCTGGAGTGGTTTGCACATGCTCCCTGAGGGCTAAGGCTCTTCTTGTATGTTAAGACAAACAGTATAATGATGTAATTAAGTCAAAGAGCCTTAGAAATACAGAGCTCAGTTTTAAAAATGCAAGGTCAATGTGTGACCTTGTGAGACCACCTAATCCTAAGCAGCCCAGCCTCGTCAGCACTAGGGATGGATGCTCACTGAGAGCCTCCTTGTAGGAAATGTTGATACAGCAATTGCAAATGCTAAACTGCTGACATGAAGAGAACTGTATGATGCAGGCTGTTGTTGCATAGATGTGCAGACAGCAGTTTCATGTTTAAGCCATAGCACACACACAGATGGAATGGGAAGAGCCCACAAGCTAGAACAGGATGAGGTAATTCCTATCCATCTTCAGGGAGAAAAAGGAGGGAGGCTGCCCACAGACCATCCATGGCTGACTGTCAACCCATGGACCCTAGGGATAAAATCCAGCCTCTCACCCTATCTCAAGAAAAAATCAGGAACACTGAGTAAGCAAGGAATGTTTCAACATCCCCAGGTTGTCTTCTCCAATACTTTTTTTTTTTCCTTAAGACTGTAGAGTCTTTTTAACTCATAGCCTTCACAAAGGAGAACAATTTTCTGTAGACAAGCTTTAAGGGCACCAGAGACTCCTTTCCTTCTACCTGCAAGAAAGTATCATTCTTGTTGCCTTCCTTTCAGTGCTATTCAGTTTGTTTACATGTCTCAAAATGCTACAGTCATTTGAGGCTACACCAGCATTTAGGTTTTCCTCTCCAGGTATTAAAACAAATTCTTCTCTTGAAACAGTCCCCTGTTGGAATCGTTTACTACTTTTACAATCCTATCACTTTTAAGACATCTGTAAACTGTCTTAAAACAAGTCTGTCTGTGCTGTTTTTCAAATATATCAAGATAATTTTCAATTCTCAGCATATCCTTTAAAGCATCTACAACTGTTCCCAGCTTAGTATTAACAAAAATTCAGATGGTTTAATCAGTTTTAACTGAACATACATATTTTTATAGTAAGATGACTGATGCCATATTTATCTAATTCAAAACAATTTGACTGATCCATAGCTATTGCCTACCATTTATTACCTATAGCAGGGGGAGAAGAAATATATCAGTGGAATATAAATGTAAGCATATTGTGGTGTGGAACCACAGTATGCTTACATTAACACTGATGCACAAGCAAAGCTCAACCCTGCATTACTACTAAACACATCTGGAGATTATCACAACCAACCTTTTCAAGTTTTAGCCTCCGTATCGAATTATTTTAAAATGACACAATACAATATTGACAGTCTAAACACTTGAGTTCTTTAAGTGATGAAATCCATTCAAAATGTTTTAGAGCATATTCCTGCATGCTTAAGGATCTCTGTACACACTTTAAACACATCCCAGAGCCATTAAAAATTATAAGAGTTCTGCAACTTCAACTCATTTTCAGATATTTCCTTTGCCATCTCCAATCATTCTACAAGTTAATGCTTTAGATGAGTGATAACTTTGCTTTAGAATTATTCAGACATTTATCACAGTTTATATCTTATTGCTTATGTTCCTCCATAGTCAAAGGCCACCAGATTTGTGTAAAATAATTATAAGCTTTTAAAAATACACAAATCCTATTATAGTAATTCTGAATTTTAAAATAATTTGTTCAAATGCTGTATCTCACCACACTTCTTCACAAATTAAAGAATTGTGAGAAGCCCTTTCACTGAAGCCCAGGTATTTTAGAGAACTTTCCAGACCAGGATTAATCTTCTGGCATCAACAGCCCATGAATCTACAAAAGGCTCCTAAAAGTCATTTTCTCTCTTGCTATTTTTGTAGCTTAAATATATCTATAAAATAGTTAATGTTCTTAGGAGTATTATCCTTCTTGTTCTGGTCTCACCAACTAATTGTGTATCCGTGTGTGTGTGTGTTCCTTTTTTCTCTTAATACACATGAATGCTTTATGTCACTATAGACAATAGTGTTTTCCACATAAATATACCCAACTGAATACTCTTCAAGGACTCATTTTCCAGTATCTCCTTTCTTCTGGCCATTCTTAAACTAGGCTTGAGCTCCAACTATGAGCAAATGACACTAGAGACTAACTACTTCGTTTGACACAAACATCCTATGTGGAGCCAAAGAGCTCTTCTGTAATGATGGCTCAGTCAGATTACTTAACAAACCACACAGAAAAATAAGGAATCATAATTAAAGAGAGATAAGGCTAGTACACCTCAAGTTCAATCCATCTAAACTGATGGGCCTGTGCTGTACCACAACTTTTTAGAAGGAAAAGTGATAAAAGACCACAAGCAATAGAGAATAACCACAATTGGAGATTATCCAAATGTGAATTTGTCAGATTGGTCCCATAGAACCCAATCTTTCACTCATCACATGTAGGTAGCCAAAGCTCCTAACTTTTTTTTTTTTTTTTTGTCTTTCAAAGTACCCTGTCCATTTCTGCACACAGGCACCAACGTTAATAACCTGGCAGCAGCACCTTAGGTAACCAGTTATTCTCTTATCACACCACACAGAAACAGCTGTGTATTCTGCATTCTGTGATGAAAAGTAAAAACCCAGTTTCCAAAAGTTCCACATTACTGCACATAACCCTTTGGATTTGGGAAAAAAGTATGTCTTGGAAGATGCTGGCTCTCTACTTTGTATTTTATTATCTCTTTCAAATGAAGACATTTAAGTCCATTTCTCTACCAAAACCTGTCTTGCCAAAAAATGCAGGTATTTGCTCAGTATCTGCAATTAGAACTACTGCTGCAAATAAATTTAGCAAATAAATTTATCTTTTTAGAATACTTCAGCAGATGGTTTTCCATCCTTTGAAGAAGTCATGTAATTGAACCTGACTGCCTGTGAAAGTAGTAACAACTATCACTGAAAGAGTGGGAGAGCTAATGTAGATTTTTACCCTTTAAGCAGCTCTGCCAATAAACTAATACTGGCCTTCAATTCTGATCCTACAGTCCAGAACTCATTTTTACTTATGCACAAATACTGGTCTCCTAAGTTACAGGCAAATGAAATCCAGAAAGAAACCCTGAAAATATTTTCAAGTTTTCAACTTGTTACACTAGGTGCCTACATATCACTTACAGGTAAAAATCAAGTGCATTGATTAATTATTCATCTAATCCAAAAGGAGGTACTGGTAATTATGTACTCAAAAAAAAAAAAAACCCACCAAAAAACAAGCCAGCCACACGCTATCATAATGCATGGCTTGTGGCTATCCTGCTCCCAGCTACAGCATCAATGACACACCTTTTCATTCTGTAACTCAGCACTATAGAAGCACCAACCCAAACCATCCCATCCTGCCCAGTTCCTTTCCAAATAAGCTGAGAGGATGCATATGAACAGCCTGTGACTCCACTCCCTAAAGAGTTATAGATCAGTCCAGATGTTCAATGGAAGAGATGTCAAATAAACTAGTACCATTCTTAATTTAGTTGAATAAATTAGCTAAAGACTGTCCATTATTTAGCTAAATACCAAATTAGGTCACAAACTTTTTTCTAACAATTTGGTCTCTGGTATTATGATCCCAGTTAAGATGTTGTCAAATTCACACTATTTGAAGGCTCTTATGAAAGAATCATATTCAACTGTGTACTGCAAGCTAATGACATCAGTGCCAGCAGGGCAGCAATCTGCTGCACCCACAGGGGAAAGGAAACACTCCCATCCTACCACTTCTCAGATGACATACAAAAAACCCAAGACCTGAAAGGAGACATATTATTCCCTCAAAATCAAAATGAACAAAAAAATACAAATCAAAAAGCCAAAATACCCAAACCCAACAGAACTGATAGAGGCTGTAATGCAGTCAGACTGCCTTTTTGAATACCTACCCATACACTGTCACATTGTCCCACATTACAACCAGTCTCTCACCCACCACAAAATGAATTTCTGAATCAAATTAATGGCGTAACTAGAGCTGTGCTTAACACTGGATTCTGTCTTTTTATGAGATGAGGTAAGAAAAAAGACACAACTCCTTACACAAGACGCATACACACGTTACCTGCTGTCAGTCTTAATGAAATAACTATGACTTACATCTGTTCTAAATGCAAGCATTCCTAAACCTCCTCCTATGCTTTAAAAAAAACTGTACTACAAAACCACACATGAACTGGCAGCATGGGAAGTATCAGTGTCAACAAGGTACTTCCTTTATGGACAAGCCATGCAGCTACATGTTAACCGCTGCAGAGGAAAGAGTGCTTTTGTTTCATCTCTAAGTTGATAGAGATCCATTCTGGTGTTGTCTTACATTGTGCAGAAGAAGCAGTAGTTACAAATTCCAGTAAATTAAGTTTTTTTTAAGGGAAGGAGATTCCAAGAGACTGAACGAGATTCTAGATTGTTAAAATGGACCACATTTCCATACTGAAGATAAACCCATCATCTGACTGTAGTAAACATGAACAAGCCACGGTCTGCTTCCCTTGGGGATGGTTTCATGATTCCCAATAAGATCTCTTACAAAGAACTCAAGAAAACCCAAAACAAATAAAGAACACCAAACAGAAAAAGCTAATGCACAGGGAGAAAAAAAAAAAAAAAGAAATCCACCACCTGCATACTACAAAGAAAAGATTGCAGAGAAAGAGGCAAGTCTGTTCACTAACTTGCATATTTTAATTCAGAAAACCTTTTTCCAAAGGAGAGAAAAGGGGTAGGAGGTTGCAGATTTTCCATATTCAGTTAACTAGGAGCAGCATACTCCCTCCTTTTGTCCCTCCCCTACAACTACTAGCTTCACACATCTGCATTGTTACCTTCACTTTTTCTCTTCTCAGGCAGCAGAAAAGACAATTTTCATCAAAAGACCAATCAGAAACACCTTCAGGCTCACAGTCTGTAAATCAGAAGAATAGCAAATTACTTCATATTCATAAACCATGACACAACTGGAGCCAAAAGAGAAATGCTGAATTAAATACCTGTTTCACAACATTCTTGCCTGCATTCTGAGGATTCAGGCTTCATTTCGGCCATTTTTCTAAATCCCCAGATTACCAAACTATATACATTTTATCTATGCACAGCAAATCTGTTTTTCTGAGCTCTGCAAAATACACTCCCAGCTACATAAAGATGAACGCACACTCATTAGTAATTTTAGCCAATATGAAACTAACTGTGAGCACTGCCTGGGGGAGGGGGGAAAAAAGCACAAATCACCACGGTAACACACATTTTCTAGAGGCAGTGCTGAGGCTGCTTCTGTCATTAGAAATGCAGAACAAGATACAAACATAGAGATTGAATACCTTTAAACAAACTGAGATCTTTTAATAATCCAGGTCCAAACAGGCCTTCTAGAATACTTTCAAACCCTAAAAGCAAATAAAAGAATTGTTAGCTTTCTAGATTAGTACGTCACTACAATATTCACAATAGCAGTTCTATATTTATCTGTTCCAAGAACAGAGCTCAACATGTTTTCTCCAAGTATTACAAGATACATGGGTCAATTGTGATGACTGAACTACTGATAAATCACAGCAGAATCTAGAGTCCACTGACTCCTGTACTTTTCTAAATAGCTCAGTTAAAAACAAAGAACATTACAACATTGAAATAAACCATTTTGAAAAGAGCATAGGAAGCTGCAGGTTCTACAACATGACCGAGTAATTTCTACACAAATAAAAATACTCTCATTTAAGATCCGAACTGAAAGAAGATACATTTTCCCAATTAAAAAAACACATTCTTCCATCTCAGTGGCATTCAGTTACTTTTCTGAATTTCAGTAAACATCAGAATCAGTATTTCCTGAACAGTTGCAGTTTTGAGGAGAGAAAATTAAAAGGAGAGGGATTCAGCATTGCCGTATCACTAGGGAATGAAATTTCAATCACAGATCTGCATCCAAGACACACACAGTCCAACTTACTTCAATGCCACAATTTATACCTCACTTAAAATAAATCTAATCAATTTGAGTTTATTTCAGAAGAGGGAAAACGTGCACCAAAATTACTGCCATTATTTGGAAAAGTTAAATCAATATTAAGCTAACCCCCTGCTGGCAGTAAAAAATCTACAGAGCTATTAACTACCCAGTACTGTGAGAAGATTAGCAGAGTGAGTATGAAAAATCCAAAGATTATTTTAAGTGTGACAGACAAATTCCACCTTATAAAAATGTATAAAAATGGAATGACCAGAAAAATTCAAGTCTATAGCTTACTATATTGCCTGCCCTTCCCTCCCGCATCCAATACTTTTGCTTTGTAGGTTTAAGAATGGTCTGCAAGTAGCTAGAGGCTTCTAGCTTCTCCTACTTGTTTGAGTCTTTGAGTGGCAGAAGAAAAAATAAAAAACAAATTAAGAAACAAAAATATGGTCTTAAATTTAGAGAAACTTGCATGGGTGAATCAGGGACAGATAAACTACCCAAAATAGCAATGTTTAAGATATCAGTCAAAATCTAAATTATCATGTACTACGAAGGAAACTGTTTGTTACACTTCAAAAGAGCAGTAATTCTAAAAACATTCTGACTTCATCCAGGTCTAATATCTAGGTTATGTTTTGGAGAGCAGTCTTCAAAAGTAAATGACAAACAGCCTTATACCCCTCTGGGTGTAAGCAAGAGTGTCAGTGCACCAACATCTTCAGCAATGAGATGCAGGATCCTACAGAATTTGCAGCCTGCAACATGACTTAGATGGCTAAAGCATTGCTGAGATACAACACTAAAAATCTAATCTCAGAAAGGACCAAAAAACCAGAAAAAAAAAAAAAAAAAAAAAAAAAAAGGGAAATAACAGTGTTAAGAGTGAAGAAAAATAGGGAGAAATCAGAACACAAGGTGGAAGAAGAGAAACTGGAAATGCATCCCATTGAACAGCACCTTGTCAGGCAGAGAAGTAGCACTGCCTCCAAAAAAAGCCAATTCAGGCTTCAGGAAGTGGCAGGAACAGTGGGAAAGGGCCGACCAACCTGACCTAGAAGAAAAATAGGAAAATCAGGGTATTGACCCATAGGTTTATAACGTTGAATAGTTTATAACGTTTTTAACATATGGGTAGTGACCCTCAGAATTTGACTCTGAAATGAAACGTCAAGGAAAATAACTAACCAACCTTGTTCTTTACCTTTTTGTTTAAAACTTATATTTTATATATATATGTATAAAAATCAAAAGACTTCAGAAATTTTACTCAAACTCATCAATCTTTTAATAGTAACTGCCAGTGACTCATGCCCCATAGTTTGCCATGCATGCAATTGCACACTCAAGTCCCTGCCAAGTTTTACAGCTTGGATATTGTACGATCATAGTTTGCTAGCCCACTGTTCTGAGTGATGCTAATGCCACTCGGGTTTTATTAATATTAAATATTGGATTTAGCAGTTGCATAGCAACAGCAGAACATCTTATGTGCAATGTTTGACATTAAAAAAGGCAAATAAGGGAAGTATGAATGTATTCAAAAATTATACTAGAGACTGGTAAAACTGCCATAAAGCTGAGCCCTTTTCCCCCCAAATGCAAAGTGCAATGCAGCAAAGGCAGTTTAAGCCCTGTGATGTCGTGTTCAGTCATTCAGGGCTCCAAAAGAGCAACTATGTACAGTTAATCATGCAGAATACATTGAAAACAAAATCTTGAAAAAGGAGCTGCCTACTTTTTATAGTATTTTTTCTCTCCATTGTCACTGCTCTTAGAAGCTTGAAAAGAACATTTCTTTTCCCACCGATTGTCCTTTTCCATTTGGCAGATGATATTTTCCTGCATTTCAAATGGAACAGAAATTAACATGGCTGCCTCTGCTAAATTCCAGTTTCTATATTTTCATCATCTGTATTTCAGAGTCTGACAGTTCACACCAGCTGAAGAGCAGAGCCAGTGGAAAAGTTGCAGGAATAACAGAATTAGAAGAAAGGAAAAGAAAGAAGATTCCAGTATTTTAGAAATCAGTATTATCTATGTATCAGATTAGATTTTCAATATCAGTTGTATTTAGATGTCTGATATACTCTTCACAAACAAAGTCGCCACATATTTAACTCTTATAAATGTTATTGGTGACCTTCAAAATGAAAAACATTTTTTGGATGTTAGTACAAGAATTAAGAAAAAAGATCTTATTTTTTAAAAAATCCACAAACTTATAATGTGTAAAACATCTCTCTTTTCCTAAAGGCTCTCTAGGAAGTGAAGAATTAGAAAAAAATAAATCCCAGAACAAAGAAAGAAAACCCTTAGTACTGAAGCAAGGGTGGAAAAACTTTCTTAATCCAGAGGTTGTTACACACTTGTTCTTATTTCACCAGCGTTAGCTCTACAAAGTAAATCATCCCGTAAAACATCCTGATAAAAACCAGAATATGTATGTACCATTTTCCTGCTAAGAGTAGCAAGGAAAGAAATTAAAACTAAAGAGAAGGGAGGGTGGAAAAAGATTGACTATGCAGTCTTCAGCATGATCAATTTTCACTAGTTTTGTCTCAGTACCCAAACAGTTTTATTTTCATCTTTTCTTGGCATTTTTACCCATCTGTAACCAAATATTTTGTCATAAATTTAAACTGTAATTGTAGTTTGATAAATTGTTGCCTTAAACCAGTAGTTAACACAACAGTTTAATTTAAGCTTTCAAAGAAAAAACAATCCCTTAAAACAGAGAGCCCCTGTGATCATTAAGTAGCTACCAGGCTCCTTGAGATAACAGTATTAGAGAAGTCCATAGTCAATGGCCGATCTCTAGTAATGCAGATTAGCCAGACACATTCTCTACTATCAAAAACAGGAATGCAAGATCTTTAGAAAAAGATAGGGATGCATTTCTGAAGTGCCACTGACACAGAGCCTAGCAGTCAAACAATGCTTTTTTTCCCCACTCAAAACAGCACAACTCAAATATACCTTTGAATAGTCCCTACATAATTCAGCCCTAGATATGTATCTAGTCGAAGTAGAAAAGCTTGACTTTAACTTACAGGTACAAATAATTTTGAGGGTACTAAAGAACCACAGACTACAACTACTGTGAATGTATTGCTACATAAATTGGTAATAATTCAAAAAAAAAATCAACATAGCAAGGGTAGAAAATAAAAATCAACATACATAGTTGTCAACTCCTCAGCCCTTATCTGTGCATATCAATTTAATTTGTGAATATCAATTTATAAACTAAACCTCAATAGACTAAATAAGCACTACTCAGGCCAGTCATTAAGTACAGTAGGTCATAAAACCAGAGAGCCAGAATATTCAGTTGGAAGTGATGCACAAGGATCAAATCCAACTGCAATGGACCAGTTGCAATAGAAATTAAGACAAGTGATTCATCAGCATTTATTTATAATAAATAGCCAAATATATAACAACTTGCACATTAAAGGGACAACTTAAAGAAGCTGGAAATTGAGTCAAGTCACTTAATACATTAGTTGACTATATATTTTGTTTAAATTTCTTAACTATCCAGAATATATTAGAAACCACCAAAACCATAGGGGAAAAAACTTGACCTGGTAAATGGAGAAAAATAAATTAAGAAACAACCAAAATCCAAGTGACTAAGAGTAAAAGCACAAAGAGGAGACAAACGGTTGAATGCTGGACAGGAAAATTCAGAGCAGAGAAGACAAATCAAAACTCAGAAATGTTGCAAAAGTTAAAGAGGAGATGCACACAGCTTTAAAGTAAGCAAAGATAAAATCAAAACCAAGGTACATACAGATTGGATTTTTTAGGTAATATATGTAAGAGTATGGTAGTATATTACAAAACATTCAGTAGAATGGCATATAATCATTCAACAAAATCTATCAAGGTGGTGTTACTAACATTAGTAAGTTAATTGTCTTAATATTCAATGGACATGTGTTGGTTTTCTTACTGTGAGTTAATCAAAGAGTATTTGCAGCAGTGTTTAATTCCAGAAAGTCTTGAAATATAATGAAAGTTACAATGGGATCAAAAAAAGGAAAAAAAAATTGCTTTGCAATGTCACAACATTAAACAAGTTACCATCAGGGTCTCAAACTGGTAAAGGTTTTCAAAACCAATGGACAGTTCTCAGGAATTGATAGTAAAAACGGTGTCAATCAATATTGGCTTACAGAAATTCGTATTAGAGCCTTACGAAACTAAAATTTTAATTGCCAACAGGTTTGATAAAATATTTCTGGACTTCTGGGCTGGCATGACACATCTTGACTAAAACCAGAAATAAAAAAGAAATTAAAAAAAAAGAAACCCTAAGCCAAACCAAACAAAAATCAGTAAAAAAAAATACAAAACATTAAAAATCAATCAAGACAGCTCTTGAAATATTGGTGGCAATGAGAAACTATTGGCAGTGAGGTGCATCAGGTACTGGTTCTTGGCCCTGTGCCATTTGCCATTTCAGTCCTAGTCAGTGATTTGGAAGAAAGCAGTCACTAAATTTGCTGGAGCTACAAAGACAGGAAAAGCAGCAATTAACAAAAGGCCCAGGTCACAGAGGCTGCTTACCAAAGCAAATGCAATTAAACACTACTTGGAAAGGGGGGTAGGGGGAATGGAGAAAGCCACAAATCACATGTAGGAACAGGAAAAACAGCTTCTCAAAGACATACCCAGATCCAGCAGCTGAAACTGGAGGCTGATCAAACTCAGCCAAACATAAGACAATCTCTCTTTAATTTTACAAGGGTCCAATTGAAGAGACAAGACATGCACTCTAGGACAGGATCATCATTTTCCCTAGTCTAGGGTTCTGAAGGTGTTATTTAGGAAAGCATGGGCTGGTTGCTGAGATCTATTTCCCTTTCCCTCTTTCCCAGCACTTGGATTTATCATGCTGGAGTCTCATTAACTAGTATGAAGCAAGAGCCACCACCATCACATCAGGTTTTTATTGGATTTCTCATGCTTAGATTCTCTGGTCAAGATTGGTTATATTTATCCACAGCTATGGGAATTGAAGGAGGAATTAATTCAGAAAAATCCAACAGTCTCTGTGTAACACGGGAATTCTGTCTCTTTCAGAACAAAAATCTATTAAACTTGAATGTTTCAGTCACAAGCATCTTAATAGAAAAGCAAGACCAAGCAACAAGGGAGGGGGGAAAAAAGTCACAGGACATTTATTAATATACACTAAGTCTCATGACATGCATATAATTATAAGTTGTGAATATTCTTTTATTCATGCAACAAAATAAAACTCCCATCCACCTATGATGAGAGATCTCATTATCTGGATGGAGACTAATTAAGGACTCCAAGTACAAGTTAAATCTACTTTGCTTTAGCTTCTTGGGGAACAAAGAAAAAGCTGTGCATCTCAACCAATTTTTCAAATTTCATGCTTCCCCATTCTTGTTAATGAAACTGCACTGTTCAGGGAGTTACTGCAGACATTCCTGCTCCAGAGGATTCTGGGGACCTTAAATATCAACCTGGTTCTATAAGAGCAATACAGACATGTGCATACAGAAGAAAAGAACTAAGGATGTTAGGACAGGTACTGTTAAAAAGAATATTAAAAGAATACTGTTAAAAAGTTCTGTATGGCAACACACAGTTCTTCTGTAGCTTTTTTGCACCAAAATAGCTTCTGTTCTCAAGACAGAATACAGATTATCATGTGCTGGGGTCCCTAAACAGGCCCTTGGAGCTCAAGATAAGAAGAATTCTTTGGCCTTAGAGTAATGTTTTACTCACTGTAGAACAGCATCTCCAGTAGAGAAGCTTCATTTGAAGCAATCAAGAAGCCAACACGCATGTTCTGCCAAACAGACACTACTTCACTGTTACAGTAACTTACCACTGCAGTAAGCAGAGAAATTAAAAAAGCAGCAAAAAACTACAAGAACTGTTAATAGAAGTGCTTCTGACTGACCATTCGTCCTGCAGGACTTAATTAAAATTCCACTACTAGCTTGTAATTTTAATAAAAAAAACTGCAGCAGATCATCCTCACTCTTCTCTCCAAGCATCCTTCTCAACCAAGCTATTCCTTTTCCTCTGAGAACCAAGTCTAAGAACATTTTCTCTGATGCAATCCCAAACTCACAGCAAGGCATTTAAAATTTAATGAGCTAAATATGACAGCATAACAGCTACATCTCAGAACTACAGAGCTGCAATGCACTTGCCTTTACAGCAGAAAAATACCCTGCCAAACACCCTAGAAGAGGGGAGATCTCTCCACTCGACAAGGAAGAGCAGAGAAGCAAAGCAAGTTACCAGCTTGTGTTGCAGTGCAAGAAATGGAAACGGGAGACTCTCCATCCGATGTTAGCCCTCTAACTGGCAGGTTATCTCACTGATTACAAATGAAAATTCAACCCCCAAAAACCAGAAGTGACAAGTTATAAAGCTTGTTGCCAGAGTGCAGAGTATAGCAAAATATGGATCATCTCTTGCTTCCCTCCCACGAGGAGTATTTTTGTGTGTGTGATCTGGTATCAGGAAGAGAATTACACAAAGGCATGCAAACTCCTTATCTCCAATCAAAAGTTTCACAAGCAGAATTCAAGAAAAGCTAAGGACATTGCAACGGGTTGTCTCAAGATCCCCTCAAGATACAGCAATTTTTCTGGCAGGCTGAGTTTCAATCTTCATATGGATTTGCAGGGGTGAAAGGATCCTCCAATTTGTAGATACTGCATCACTAACCTGGCTAGTTGCTCAAGCCAGGGGTTGTGGGTTTCTGTTTTACATTTTAACTCAAGACCAGGAGGTTTACTGTACAACTGTCTGCTTTCCATCACAACCAGTCACCACTAATTGCAGGACCTAACTGGAATCTTCTCATGTAAATGCTTCCATTTTATTACTTTAGAAAATAAACCAAAAAATACAGACAGCACAAAATGGCAAAGAATTACAACAGCAGAGTTTCAGTAACTACCAACTTTCTACGCATCCTTTAAAAATACAGGTTTTACTTAATGGTAGTATAGGATCTAAATCTTCCAAAAAAGAATTTAATTTAACTAAAATCCAAGCAAAAAAATTAACAGTAAAAACTGAAGTGGGATTTGCTTTTCAGTATCTCAGTTCAAAGACAGTGCTCTTATTTGTTCAACTTCAAGTTATGGAGTTCCAGTAGGCAACCAGGTACAACTTTCACTAATAATAAACTGTAAGAACTAGCTAGGAAGTTTACAAGCAGATTAGAAGAGTCAAATAGCTCAAGAATAAGAATGCACCCTAGCACAAATCAGCAGGGACCAAAATATAGAGGCCCAAATATTTCTCAAACTTGAGGCAATTTTTTTTTTTAATTTCTAACTGTGTTGCATTACTTATGGCAGCAAAATAAAAACCTTGAAACTTCTTTCACCATTGGAGACAATCTGTTAATGCTTCACTCCCAAGCAAAGTTAAGGTGGCATTCATTAACTACCATGGTTTAGCCCCATATGCCATGCTCCTAAGGCACAAACTTAAGAATAGCCTTACAAGTAGATGGAATTGATCTGCCTGGAAAATGCCTCCCACAGAAAAGACAGGATTTCCAGCAGCATCAATTCACTGCTCCACTTTATTTCATGGCCACAGTAACGCTTGTATCACAGATCAGCAAAGGTCAGGTGTGCTACCAGGAACAACTTGCAACAAGCAGGCACAGCAGAGGTCCAAGTCAGTCTAAACCACGGAAGAACCCTTCCTCTCCCACAGAAGCTGTCTATGTGGAAGCACAGGACACCAGTGGCTTTCACCCCAACCTCAAGTGATATTGGCACAGTGCAGAAGTATTAGAAGCATGAGTTGAACTGGCTGAGATATGAGCTATGTTTCATACTCCACAAGTGTCCTGTTTGAAGAGGGTTGTTTTCCCTCAGCAATTCAGTGTTGCCTGACATTGTTCCCTGTCTCCAACACAATCACCTAGTGAAACCACACTAACTGAAAAAACTCAAAGCTAAAAATCAGCCCAGAAAGGGTAGGTACAAGCTGCTGAAAACACCTAAACAAGGACTGCCAGCAGAAAAAGCATCTACCAAACCACAGCTGTGATCTAGAAAACTCCTGGAGTGTGACTCATTTTCAACTTCTTTACCACAGGAGGTCATTTATACCACAATTCATTATTCAGTTAATTCATTACATTATTCTTTTCTTTCAGCTCTCAAGTTATAGATATCCCTTTTACCATCTCTACAGAGATTTTTCAGATCTGTACAGTAATTGGCAAATGAGAATGAAAACATGATTCTGTTCAGGAAACTAAATCACCAGTCATTGAAAATCTGATGACCTTCAATGAATAGACACATGAAAACAATTGAACATTTCTGAGTTGAGAGGTGAATATACTGAGCTTACCTGCAAGGTAAAAATTGCCAAGAGCATTTGTACTCTGTTATTTGTGATTGAGAGTCTGTCCGGTGTAAGTCTGTCTGGTGTAAAATAAACCTCCACAATAAGCTATTACTTAATTGCCTCAATGAACAGCAGACCTTGACTCCAGCTAGCTCACAGCATCCTGAAAAATCTCACAGTATGCAAAGATACACCACTCTATTAAGTCAAGTAATATTTCAGGACACCAGTGAGTATATCTAAACTCTGATTAAGAAGCTAACAAAAGGAAAGAAAGCTCTAGATCATGGAAAGAAAGCTGAATCATGACAGTGAATATGAAGCACATCTGATATTTTGAGAAGGCTTTCCAGAAACTCTCGAAAAGTATCCTTAGCCTTTTCAGATGGACAGCTCACTTCTGTCTCAAAAGGAAGGATGATCTAGGTGAAATCAGAAGGTGATACAGGCAACTAAAAAAAATGAAAGGGTAAATGAAAGCAGGGCAGGGGGTCACAAGTTATATAACTTAAACAAAAACCCTGAAAACAAATCAACAAACACAGAGGAGTACCTTAACACTGAAAGACACAGAATTCATACCAGCTACAGGGCAGGTTATAGTGACTAATTGTCATCACTGAAGTCACACTTGCAAGTATACATCAAGCAAGGCATTATTCCATGAGTTTACAGAACAAGGTGAAAACCCAAAGGAAGCAAAACTAAGCCTAACAATGCTTCCCAGCTTTATGGTTGTTTGCACAGCAGTAGTATTAAGAATACAAAGGTACAAAGTAAGCACATGACGACTCTTGAATACAGCAAGGAAGATAGATCTGTATTACTGTTGTTATTCTTGTGCCAACAGAACCAAATATTAACAGAAATATTCTTAGTTATCCTTCAGTCACACCTTGGCTTATGCCTATAAGAAAGAAGCTGCACTAAAGAGTGTGCAAGCTCTGATACTCCTCTGGAAACAGAAAACCATAAGCGCAGCTGCTGACAACTTTGTAACAAAATATTACAGCAGAAAAACAATCTGGTGCTGAAACTAACTGCAGGAACTGAAATTGCCACATGTGATGGAACATTACTCAGTGTAGATGAGGAACAGTAAACCTTTTCTAAAAAAATAACTACACTCAGATGCAAGAAAGCCACAGTAAATAGCTGCAAAAATGCCTGACCTTTGGGGTTTAGTGAAATTTTCCCAAAGAGCAAGTGACTGATAAATCTCTATCTCACTTTTGATGTCACATAATGTCTACCATCATCTCATGTCACAACTCTTAAAGTCTTACTAACCTTTTAGCCTCAGACACACATCACCAATTCCATAAGCTGAGCTCAGACTGCTAAACCATCAACATTTCTAATCACACTTTTGACTGGCAATATAAATTACTATACAAGAACATAGAAAAGATTAAAAAAATAATTTTTGCTTGCGTGATTTCTAGATTGGAACAATTTCCTGGCCTAGTCCAGATACACTGGCCTAGTCCAGTTACATCAGCAGGAACAAGTGGCAGACCAGAGAGGGACATCTTAGAACTAACACTGCAGAACTCAAGATCTGTCCAACTCAGTTGTTCACTCTCTCTCAGACGACCATTCCCTTATTCAGATTAAAGACAGATACCTGGAGTAATTACTAGATCAGAACTGATGATCATAGCTAGAAAGGATCCCTTGGGATTTGGTTGATGCAAAAGTAACATGATAGAGAACACAAATTTCATGATGGCCATTCAGGATTTCAAAGCTATTCCCAAATATCTTTTCTGGATAGCTGCAGTGAATTTGGTATCTAATGGTATGTTTAACAGCTTATAGTGCAGTTAACTGAGTTATATACAGAGTAATTTCAGTTTCTATCCTCATCTTTAAGTCTTCCTCAAACCAAGCAGTTATGTGCAGCTTTTTGACGCTGCTGTCTTCTCCATCTCATTTATTCCAGATCTTCTGGAATTCTGGAAACATAGCATATATATTGACCTTTTTTAGTCAGGTGTTTAAGCAACTCTACTTTGGTGGAGGTCACCCTAGACCCTCACACATTTGTTTTCAATCTAGTTGAAGTTCTTTGCTTCAAAGCATCATTTGTGATCTGAACTTAAGAGAAGACATCAGTCTCATACTCTCTGCACTCCCAGTTTCTCAATGTCAGTGTTGCAGCAGAATCTCAGGATATACTAACAGTTAAACAAATTACAAGTTTCTAGTCAAGAACATCAAACTGTTACAAAGAAGAAACATCTGAAGAAAAGACTTCTGTAACGGCCAGTCTTGCTCTAATTCTACAGTTAGTATCTCAATAAAAAGGTCTTAGTAAACCTGCTAGACCTGCCTCAGACCTTTTCAAAGAATGAAGTCACTATCATCACTAGGATGATCAGAAGATCTGAGACCAATTCTTTGATGCTAAGTGAAGAAACATGAGTAGAGCACTTAGCCTTCCAAATCAGAAGTTGGTCTTTTGTTCCAAATCCAAATTAAATTTTCCAGGTAAACTGGAAATACACTAATCTTCTCAAGCTTGCCCACTCTGTTGTATTGCTAAATTCATCAGAGACTGACATATCTGGTACAATCATTATATGAAGAAATACCAGAAACTCTTCACAATTTTGAGTGCTGCTTTGCTAGAAGCTTCAGCTTGTAAGAGCAGTATCACTGTCCACTTACATTTAAAGTAGCCCTTTTTCTAACTTCTTAATTGTTCTTTCAGAGCAAAATCTCAGAAATGAATTTCCTAATCCACAACTAGGAACTGCCAGCAGTACAGCAAATGACTTTGATGCAAACTGAGCTTCTGCAGGCTACACCCTAATCATCTGATCCTGAGGGATTAAAAGACTACAGTAGCACTAACAACTATTCAAAGTTTGTTGATGTCTATGACACTTTGTAAATGTCTTCCTTAAGATCATTTTTCCCCCTACAGAACTCTTCATACATAAGTTTCTCTAAAAGAAAAAGATTCACGCACAAGTAATGAACAAAGCATGGCACAAAGAGGGAACAGTAAATTATTGATGACTGTGTGTGCAAGAAGCATTAATAACTACTTCATGTGAGTGCCCTGCTCTCCACTACTGTCAATTTTATATCTTAAGTACTCTGAAAATTATTTCAAATATAGCTAACTTTTCAAAAAGTTATCTTTGACACCAGAAATATTTCCAAGTTCAAGGAATATTAAACTTCTAGAACACATTGTAGCAACCATAACACACTTTCTATAAAACCACAGCAATAATACCAGAGGTATGAGTGAAGGAAATCAGACACTAAACAAAATGCACTGGGATACTAGAAGAAATGTTGCAGAACAACTTGCACTAGTTCTTCTTCTGCAAAAAAAGCCAAGGTAAAAAATTGCAATTTTACCTGGATTTTATGTATGTACAGAGCTGAACAGTACCAATTAAAATCCAAGCAGAAAAACTATACCTAATCACTTTAAAATCATAGCCAAGAAGGTCAGCAGCAGTTTTAACAAAAGAAATTCAAACCACATGAAGAGAAGGTTCCTTTCATTTACACGGGAAGAAGAACAGAAGCAGACTGGAAAACTAAGGCTGGGGAGGAACCTGCAAAATCCACAGATCCACAAAGAACACTGCATGCAGTATTCCAGTGACTTCAGTTTTTTAAATACTTGCTTATATTAGTGTTCAATAAGTAATTCAGTTAAATACAGTAGTAGTTGAATACATGGAACGCTCCAAGAGTAGCCAAGTAAAAACCCCACATTTTTCAAAATAGCATACAGTTAAATGCTGACTTCATCTTTGAACTGCTAATTACTTCCATACAATAACTTATGTAACAGAAAGCATGCAATACCTCATTTTGCAACAGTGATACAATTACAAAACACATTTTTAAGGAAGCTGCATTATCAAATCTGCAAAAATAGTTTAGCACAGGGTTTACTCTTCCAGACAAATGGCTCCTGACTAGTTCCAGAATAATAATATGACCTGCAATGCAGGGAATCAAAGAAGACTTCAGTATGCAAATTTGGGTTTTGTTAACACTTATTAGATGCAAGTATTTCTATAGATATTTGACTATTTCAAGTATTTAAAAATCTCTCTTCATGCATTCAGAAGTCTGAAATGGTCTTTCATAACTATCTTGAACATAGTCTAAAGATTTTATATGTTCATGGATTAACCTACAGTTAATCTTATTACACAAAGAGCCAACATTTTCAAGAATGAATGCTAAAGCTGTAACACTAAATAAGCTCACTTAAAAAGCAACCCTGAAATTCTTTTTACTCCTGCACCCATTTTAAAGTCACCAATAAGCACTAGTCAGATTGCAAAATGTTTCTACCAGCAGGCTTCTGAATATGCATAATGCCAATAAAGTTAATTACATTTAAGAAATAATAGTCTATGTGCAATTAAGATACTGGCAACATTTTAATGCAAAAAAAATGTTTAAATATACTAACATCCTAGTCTTGGGATATCCAGTCAAGCTACGCAAAGAGATGTGTTTGTCCCTTGCATACTCCCAAATGTGGAAGTAGGATCAGAAACTGGATCTGGAAGAAAGGGTAAACAGCACGTTAGTTAAATTCACAGAGGATACTATGTTCGGAGATGTTGCAAATATTAGTGAAGACACATACATAAATGACCCAGAGAAAAAATAAAATAACTTTGGAAACAGAAACATTTCATGAAAAATAACTCCAAACACCCAATGTAGAAGAACCACAAGGATAGCAGAAGAAAATATAAAATGAAAGGAACCTAGAAGCAGCAACAGTGGACAGTCAGCTAAATATCTGTATTGAAAGACAGTCTGGAGTTGCAGAGGCACCAAACAGAGCAGGGAAATTAAAGTTCTTTCTACAGTCTTTGAGCCAATAACAATAGCCATCTCTCTGCACAATTGCCAGGGACTGAAAAATTCCCCTTCACACTCAGCAAGTGGAAAGCTCTTCTCAATGGCAAATCAAGTTCTGCAGGAGGTAGGGTTTAATTTTTTTTAAGCAAAGTTAACATACGGTTAGCATAAGCCTACGCAGCAGGCTCTTCCAGTACTTCTGCTGCGTGTGGCTTTGTGCAGAACAGGAGGAAGCTAAGAAAACGAATCCATTTTTACAGGTGCAACTCAACCTTGCATTGTTCAGATTTATTCCTGTGGTCCTTGAGAAAAGAAACCAAAACACCTAATTCAACTACTAAAACGAGTGAAGAATTTAAAAAAAAAATCCTTCACCATTTACTTATTGCCTTAAATTTACTTTTCCCAGGAATGACATCCACTCATCCATCAAGGCAGATGTCAGCATTATTCAGCTTTAATGGCAAAGATAACAGGAGGAAAGCATGGACTCTGCCTTTAGAAAGGATACAAGAGGATCCCCTCCCACAGCAGACAAATGTAAATGTAAAAGTTAAAGTAACCAGCATACATCTTCAAGGATTGTCAAGCCTTTGTTTCCAATAAATCTTTCTAGGCACAAACTAAGAACCACTTATTCTGATTCATTCCCAAATTAACAGAATAGGCTAATTTTACAGAATTTGTTTCTCTCAGTAACAAGGGTTCCATGAGACAACTGTGTAGACGCCTCATATTCATGACAGTCCAGAGGAAAAAAAAAATAAATTAAAAAACACCAAACCAAAAGGCAAAATGTCCAACACTGTACCAGATGCCATCTTCCTGTCTATCATGTTGCTGAATATTAGGACACACTCCAGCATAGAGACTCATGCTCCCATTTATGCATCCCATCATTGCAAGCAAACAAGAGACTGAAGGTTTTCCCTCCTCTTGACAACTACTAAACTATGTGATTTCTGAAAAGTCATCCTATGCACATCTTCAGCTGCTGCTTGTGATGTGATGGCAAGAACAAAGCAGCTCCTACCAGTTTGCCTAATCTTTGACAGAAACTGGTTAGCCCTGCATATTTCAATGAAGATTTGCTTTATCCTTCAGGCCAAATTACATGAAATGCACCCTGGGTTTTAAACAAGTTCAAACTATAAAGACAGTACAGAACCAAGAATCACATCATTTCATTGAAGAACTTAGTGCATACCAGGAAGATGAAAGGTTTCAGATGTAACAAAATTTAATCTCTGCTTTTTGCACTGGAAGACACTGGTAAAGTATTTCTGTAATCTTTTGCCCCTTTTAAAAGATCAGTGCTAGTATGAGGCAAGATTCATAGAGGCAAACTCCAACGAAGCCTACAGATTCAAAGCACAGTCTCCTGAGAAGTAGCAACAGCAGGTTTTGCAGCTCTCTCCTTCTCTACTCCATCACTCATTCCTACTCCTACACTGCATCAGTTACACTGGTAGAAGTTCATGAGACTGCAGAAAAGAGAAGTGGTTTTGCACACACCCCTCGCTTCTCTCTTTTTTTAAGCAGTAGCTTCTACAAGTTCACCTTGCCTGAGAATGGTTGTTCAGGGTTAAGACAAAGGTTTAACCAGCCCAGAATCCCAATTCCAATACGGGCAAAAAAGTGCAAGTGGAACACAAGGAGTTGCCTTAAACAATGCCATCATGAAAAGCATGGCCAGCAAATCACAGAAAACCTCTCTTCAGAAGTCGATGTGTAGCTGCTGCTTAAAACTCTGTTAAACAACAGCATGTAATTACTCCAGTTTGTCAGATGTGTAACTGCACTGGACTCCTTGCAAGTGAAAACCATGAGAGATGCATGTTACAGTGAAGATGCTGGAAAATCAAGGCCTTTTAGAACAGAAAGGAGATAGAGTCAACAATAGTCCATGGTCCATAGGTTTTGGCAGTGTGCTGCAGAGAACAGGTGAGGAGGAACAGGACAGACTCGAACTCCTGCAGGAGAGGCCACCACACAGATCACACAGCTCATGTGGAAGGCAATGGGACCTTTGCTGAATAAGCAGCCATGTGTTACCTGGGAGTGATTCTTACTCCAGTTCTCTCTCATGAACACAGAGCTGGTCTGACACAGCCCTGCCATACTTCTCAGTCAGCTATCAGGACTTGCTGGCTGATGAGCAACTGCTACCTGCCCTTAGCTCTACCTGCTTTTTCTCCCTAATGACTCCTGTTTGGAAGCAAGCCTTATGACAACTTTAAACCTTGTCTTAACACAAAATCCACAAACCAGTAGTCGCGATGAATATGCATCCTGACTGCCTGACCACTTAAAAAGCCCAGTCCAAACCTATGCATCCCTCTGCAGTCGGGACTGTTTTCAATGGAAATGGAAGACACTGCACTAGACCAAGAATGCTTTGAAGTCTGGTGTAATGAGCAGATGAGGTTCAGGAGGTTCCCATGGCTAGAAATCCACTGCCTCTGCTCTTTGGGAGCAGTGAAATCCACTGCCTCTGCTCTTTGAGAGAACACTGACCCCAAACAGCTGTTTCAGCACTGGCCCATCTCCCCAGCTGGTATCATAAACCTAAGCTGTAAGATACCCTAGCAGAGATTGTTGTCATTTTGTTAAAGCATGAATATGCAGATTACCCAAAGAGGTTAAGAGAATCTCTTCCTTTAGGCCAACATTCTTTTGAATGAGTCTGTTGACTATAGTCTAAAAGGAGAATTTAGATGACCATTATGCCACAGGAACCAGAGCAAAGAAATACCTATGAGAACAACCACTAGGGGATATAAAGATAGATTCAGCTGGTTTAATCCCCGAAAAACACTTCTTGCTAACTAGCGAGGACCCTAATGTCCCCATTACAGCATCAATTTCTCTGTAACTCCTTGTTAATTTTATGAAAAACATATTGGATAAAGATCTTTATCTACTCAAGACTTACTACAGCTTGAGGCACATTGACTCGCAAGGCAGCATCAGGAGTAGAATGAGGTTTGCCTGACTTGACCGCACTAAAGGAAGGTGATAAAAATTAACCAGCAGTAAAATGCATGTGCATGCCAAATGTATGATTGCAAAATATATTGCACAAAAATTGTTAACTATGAGAAGCAGAGTAAGAAAACACAAATTTCCACAATTCAGTTATACCAAGTCACTAGAAGACATTACTGCAAGCTGAAGGTTACTGTAACAGCGAAGTTCATTCTGCAGCATGTCTTCAATGTTTTGAAGCTCTGATTACTGATCACCTGGCACTTTAATCCATGATAAATCCACCTCTCCACTGAGAGAGCTGATCCCACTCATCCTCCCCACCCCCCCCACCCCCCAGACGCTCACTCATCTCGCATTTGCACAGTAACACGACAAGATGGTTCAGGGATCAGTTTCCTGATCCAGCCCAGCACACATTTACACAAAGTGAGGGCAGTGGCACAAAGGGGGTGGTATGATTACCCTTCTCCTGCAGCATTTTAAATCTGAATAAGAGTAAAAACTGCTGCGCAACCATGAACTGTGCTTTTATAGGAAAATTCACTTTTACTGCTACGCATCCCTTGGACATGGTATTTTATTCGCCTGTGGTGGAACCAAAATCTTTCCTGAATAATGTTATATCTTGGTCAGCATTAAAAAACTATACTCTCTCATATTGCTCATTTAGGTGAAAAGACACACAATTGTGATTTCTAGAAATTATGATAAGAGTTACTGCCCAAACCAGTACCTAGTCTAAATATAGCACAAAGTTGCAGTTTAGCAAGGTCCGTAATGTGGACGTGCAGTTTCTTCAAAATAAGGGTGAAATGCTTTGTTACAGTTGCTCGAGCATAACCTCTCCTTTATTTTAAAAAGGAAAGAAGTCTACTTAATATTTTCTATAGCATCTTCTACAAACACTTAACATCACTTTTAGGGTATATAAACTCTATTCAATACATTTCAAAACAGTGATACTGCAAAGAGAGTAATTTCATGCTTTTTCAGAAATCTGACCCTCTAGAAACTTGCTTAATGTCATGCAATACAGTCTAAAAAGTAGCATAATGTTTAACTTAATTCTGGACAAAGAATAACTCATGGCTCAAAAGCCCACAGTAATTTTATTAGATATTCTTGAGGACCATTTTTGGTTAATTTCATTTAAAAAAAAGATTCAGAGAACGTATCTAGGCATATCCCTATGCTGTCCTAACCTTTAACTCTTTAACTGAAAACAGTATGTTTTTAGATTAGCTTTTTCATGGTGACTTCCATTTTATTTTTAAGCTTAAAACAACAAATACAAAACCAAACAAAATTTTTAAAAAACTCAAACAAACAAACAAACAAAAAACCCAAACCCACTAGAACCTGGCTGCCTTTTCCCACCAGTGCATACCCAAACACCGCCCCCTCAAGTTTCACATTCAAACTTTAATAAGCAAAGACTTCAAAAAAATATTCTTTTCTTTTTGATGGGAAGATCAGGTAGTTAGTACCTGAAACTGTTTATTCTCTGAAGTGGGAAATATTTTGCCCATTCTCCAAAAATGCTTCAAGATGTATCTGGAAGAGTTTAGTCTTCATACAGCTATTAAAGCTCATTATCTCCTTTTCTAAAAGCATTCTTTGTGAAGTTTGACCCTCATTTATGCTAAATCGGAGACACCTAGTTTTAAAGATATATTCAGTTTCCTTCACTCGTTCCCAGAAGAAAACATCTTGGGGTATTTCAAGGCTATGATGTCTCCTGTTAGCTCATTTTCATAAAACAACTATCAGGGAGGAGCCACCTGAGTTAAAGAATGTCTTATCAAGGAGTCTGAAGGCCCACCGACAAGCGTTTTACTACGTGTCATTTTGAAAACAAGAGTAAGCTGATGACATTCTGTGAGGTCATCTGAAGCAAGAGATCAATTTCTTAAGACCACCTGACTCAAGCTGCTTTAGACCCCAGCCCTACACGAGCGTGGACTGACAGCAGAGGGTGAGGCAGTTACTGCACTCCAGCCAAAGCACATTTGCAGGCTGGCTGCCACGCTGACAGAAAGCAGGAATTAGTCCTCAGGAGAGCCTCACTTGTCACATATAACCACGAAGTGCTCCAGCAGGCACTGGTGTCCTTTCACTGCCACTGAGAACAGACGGTTCCCAGCTCAGAGGCAAGGACACCCCTCCCAGGGATTCCTCCACACACCCACATCCACAGCTCTCCTGGCCCACTCACAGCTAAAGTCCCACAGCCTCTGTTCACACTAACCTGCAACTTCTCATTACAGTCAAGGCTTATTAAACCCTGCCTTCACAACCCACCTTAAAAACAGACCAAATAGAGCTACACCAGCAAAACTGTGGGGCAGCAAACCAGTGTTCAGAGCATGATTTATTTATTTATTAAAGAAATTTTTGACACCACCAACAATCTCAAAACTACACAATAAATTCAGCACTCTTAACCCTTCAAGTCTGCTAGCACAAACCAACTCAGAAACTAGCTCTGTTTGCTGCTTACCAGCAAAATCATGAAGAGCCCCCCTAGGCAGCACCATGGCATGCTGAGAGTAAAGATACATCTGCCTTAAGGATGAGATCAGAGGATTGCTTATCTTTCCCCTAACTGAACAGGAAATTCTCCTTCCCTTACAGCAATGGAAAGCTCTCCAACTTTCAGACAATAGAAAGACAGACAAGAAGGAACGTCAAGAGGGATATTGGGTTGGGATGCTGAAATGCCCACAAACACGATAAGCAGAAGGTGCCGATTTCTTGGGAAAAAGTGTTTTTGCATAGACTTTTTTTTTAAGTAGGTTTAAGTAGTTTTAGTCCTAAGGGGAAAAAAGTTTCCAAAAATAACTGCTTACTTTCTGAAGTTTGTGAGGTGTCATCACAAGCGCATTTAACTGCTAAAGTTCATCATCATGCCAGTAAGTATAGACCAAAGCAGCTGTGATCGACTTCTTGATACATGCCTTCCTCTCAGGCACCTCCCATTATACACCAAGCTGCGTAAGGCATTTCCTATCCCAGGGCCAGGAGCAATCCTTGGGCTACAAGGAGTGGAGAAAATGTAAAGCCCTGTCTGCTGTTCTTATTTGGAGCACAGAATTCACTTCAAAGTACAAGCAAGAGAAAGATACAAATTCAAGATTAGTCACAGGCAAACAGATGATTTAGGAACAAGAACCAATCTGTCATAGGAAACAAGCGCAGCCTCCATGGCAAAGTCGACTACAGTTCTGCAACATCTTTAATTTATGAAGTCAAATTTTAATCTATTTTAAAACTGAGTAACTTGTTGAGCAGAGTAATCTCTGAACTCTATTCCATTTTGTTCTGTTTGCATGCTCAAACTGTGACCTCAGCTATGGTTCTAGCAAAAAGAGTCAGGTGGACAGTGGCCAGGATGGAGACTATTTGGGTTTTGATACCCAGAACAGCAGTGCACCAAGGGATTACCAAACAGCTTAGCGTCCATCCCATACTTCAAATGCCTTAGAGTCATTAAAATAAATAAATCCATGTCCTCTTGAGACCCCAAAGGTGGTTTACCTCTTGTTGCAGGGTATCTGCCAACACACTGCATGGAGACAACATCAGTTTATGCTCAAGCCTGCATATTTAAAGTTCCTTTTACAACCATGTAAGGGAAGAATGCAATGAAATCTTTAGATCTAACACAAACTAGCAGGAGTTTGGCCTTCATAGCAAGATTCCTGGAAGGGAAAATACAGAAGCTCTACATTCACGGAGAGCAGTTCTGTAAACAGACCTACTTAACGCCACTTTAACCTTTTTTCAGAAGTCAGCTTTCAAATTGAAGTTTTCCAGACTTAATATTCTCCATGATAACCATTTTTGGATAAAATATACTTTGAAATAGCAAAGTGTGAGAAGAGGAAGCAAAGACAAAAATCAATCCTAATCTAATGGATCACTAAGCATCACCTCATACTCCTTAACACCTACAGCCGCTTTGGAAAGGAAAAATAGCCCTCATTTACAAATCATTTAGAGCAGTAATTTTCAAATTGTGAAATCCTGAAAAGCATAAAAACCCCACACAATTTAAACTATTGGCAATAGCCATGTTTTTCCACAGTTGCTTCTTGCCAACTTCAGATTGAAAAACACTGATTTGAGAGAGCTCTGGCAAAACACAGTTCTTCTCTCAATGGTTTAGGCTTTTTCAAGATATAAATGAAGCACCCCTGCTGAATTCAAAAGATCACATGCAAAACGGACCTCTGCATGGCTATGTCGACTGAGCACTAAAGCCATTCATTCCCAAATGACTGCACATCACTCAGGGCAAACTGCAGAGGCAAGACCAAGGCATTAGATTTCATGAGGAATTTACAAAAATACTCCTGTAAGATCCAAGAACGAGGTTCTCATAGCATCTTACCATACAGTTCCAGATGATTAAATTTTTATTATTTTGTATGAATGCACAGGATTGACAAGGATGACAAGAAAAGTATAAAAAAAAAAAAAAAAAAAAAAAAAAAAAAAAAAAGAGAGAAATGTGTGGGCAGTAGTTAGGCATTTATCCAGAAATACCAAATTTAGTGTTATACTTGATACAATTTTGCCCATCAAGTATAAGTTAGAATAAACTAAACATTCATGGGAAATATTTCGGAGAAAAAACTACATTTTCCCCCTCCAAGAGACTTTGACACCTCAATTTGACGAAAACTCAGTGCACTTGTCTTATAAAACACATTCTGTAACATGGATAGTCATCTAAACCTACAAATAACTAATACTTCACACTTAGTTTCTCCCTCACATGTCTTTATCCTTTTCTCAATCTTGTAATATTTTGAAAGATAGTAAGGTACAGCATGCAGATAAAGAATAAGCACTAAGGTCACTGAAGCTTTCCATTTCCAGTTGAATAAGAGCACAACTTTTCCAAAGGACATTTAAAACCAGCAAGGAACCCTCCTCTTACTTAGCAAAGAGGACAGTTAGATCAAGAAATGATCACTGACACAAAAGTGCAGTAGGGTTTTTTTTAAGATAAGTTTTTTCACTGCTCATTTGGAAGTCAACACTGTCAGGATGGTTTTTTCTTCATAAGGTGAAAGTGAGAGACCCTTGAGAGAAACCCCAGAAGAGAGATTCTGGTATCATATAAATTTAAATTTCACTAATGACTTGAAAATAGGAGAGAAAGCTAGGGATAAGGTAGCAATGCTCCTCCTGTTCTGAAGGATGTAAATGGAATCACTGCTTTAATAAGATTGCTTTAAGTTTATTTAGATCAGAAAAGGACCTCCATGCTTTCCAATTCTCTTGCTTTTGCAGAGTGAAATTGAAGTCAGGCATCTAATTCTGCAAAAATTTTCTTAATGCAAAGGATAAATGGCATGTTTTCAGAAACACATCTAAAGATGTGATCTAAAGACCATGATAAAGCACCACCTAGACAGCAGCTCTCATAGTTTTTGCCACAATGACAAATCTTAACCCAGCAGATGACCAAACTTGAGACAAGTTTGTAACACTAGCTTTACTGCTGTAACACTAGCTTATCTTCAACTTGTTCATGGGGTTCAATGAGGACCAAATTACTCCCAAAGAAGGCAAGAAGTAAGCCAGGTTGCTGTTTAAACCAAAGCAAATCCATTTTCTGCATACAAATATACAAAAACACTTCTCTAGAAGCCCATGACTACAGGACACAATGCTGAGAGGACTCTTCTGTTCACAAGACTCCCCATCTGAAGTGCACAAGCACATTACTCCATTACTCTGACTAATCTGTGACAAAATTTCAAAACTGACCTGCAGGTTCGTCTGCACATTATGCACAAGCAGACCACCAAAGAGCTTTGTGTTTGTGAATGGCTGTGCAGAGTTTAAAAGCTGCAAGATTAGCCTGCCCTTGCAAGACTGCAGGCTCAACTCAAAAGTTCATCACACAGGTAACACAGCAAGCTGCCTCCTGTCACACAAACACAGCAGCAAAGGGAACCAAACAGGCTCATTACAGACACTCCAACAAGCACAGGGCAAGGAGACTCAGCACTAAGAACTGGCCATGAAGTATTAGAGTGGGGAATTACAAGCTGTGGGCTGAAGCTTTCACATCCTTTTGCTAGGGCAAGCAACAAAAAATATATATAAAGAAATTAAGAACTCTGACTTGACTACCTGTTCCTCTTCCTCTTCAGGCAGTTACTCCATTTTCAAAACAACCACTACCCCTGCAGCAGCAGAAGGCAAAGGACATTGGATGGACTCACCTCTCCAGTTACACACTGAAACACTTCTAGTACAGGTGCATACAAAAAGCAATCAAAGACAACTAGGAAAGTTTTCATTAGGAAACTCAGTTCAAGAGTTAAGATTGTCTGGTGGCCTCTGATGCTTTTCCACACTGCTAGATTCAGCTTCTGAAAGCTTCCTTTGTTAATGAATACTAGGCTCTTGTCCAGTCCTCTTTTCTCCCCCTCTACTCCCTCCCATAAAATATCATGGTCCTCAGGGCATAAGGAACATCCTTTGTCTTCCTGCAAGTCCTCCCTGTGCAGCCACTTTGCCACCCCTCCTAGAAAACGAAAGAGGAGTACCATCCTTTCCTTTCTCTGTAAGAAGAGTGGAAAAACAGATGGAGACATCATCTAATAGCAACTTTACCAGAGAGGAACTGGTGTCCTGCAGAAACCAACTGCTTGCAAACCCATAACCTCTACTTCATCTTTCATGTGTCAGCAGCATTGAAGTGTAACTCAAGTCTCCTACTTAGAGAGTTCAATTTTTTTGTCAACTCACCACAAAGAGCACATGATACTACACACAACATAAAAGGTGAACTAAATCTGACGAAAAAGGTAAATTACTTAAAGATATCCAGAGAAATAAAAGTAAGGCATTCTTCAAGAGAAAAAGAAAGAAGCTGAAGCTCTCATTTCCCAAAATGGCCACATAGATTTATCAGAGAGAAATGAGAAACCCCAGAGGCCTGAGGAGATATGGGGAGAGGAGGTATAAAGCTGCAACTTTTTAAAGAGGAACTGGTTAGGAAAGCAAAGCCCACAGTTCATATCAGGGAGGGAGCATGAAGAGGGAGATTGCTTTAATCTTCCTGCTTCTGCAGTGAACATGAAGCACAAAAAAATTAACACCTACTCAGTGAAAGATGTATTTTTGCATGTGTGACAATACAAGTTGAATAGTCTCAACTTCTCATTCTCTGCCTCTTCTTCCTCTGCAGATGTTGTAGCAAAAAAAAAAAAAAAAAAAAAAAAAAAAAAAAAAAAAAAAAGATTGTTTTCCAGTCAGGTCTACTAAGGGAACTGATTCACCAAGCTGCCACACATAGTTGTGCTTGAACAGAGGGGACTATTTAAGCCAGTTTAGACAGCACTACTGTCAAACATAACCACAGTCTGTAGCATGGTTACAAGAAACATGATACAAACTAGAAGACTCTGTGCCTTTGGAATAGACTATTCTACCCACTTCCCTTCCCCCCACAGAAGTGATCCCATCGAGTGTTTCAGACGAGCTCTCCTGATCATCTCATTCCCAGCTAAGATGACTCAGGTTACTGCACATCACCAGAAGATTAGCTGGTTTTGCAGACTTCTGACAGTTAAGTAAAAATAAGCACTAATGCCCCTCCTAGCCAGAGGCAGACCCATCCCATCTAACCCGGCCCTCAGAAAATCCCAAAAGCTTTGTATTTCTCAGAGAGTTATAACTCAGAGAGTTATAAATACCCACCCTGGCAACCTTTGAGAACCAAAGCCTCATCCTCTTAAGAGTGAAAAACATGTATACGGAGAAGGGTGAGGAAGAGGTTTGGAAAGTCTCCTGTAAAATACTGCAGTAGTGTTTGCTCTGCCCCAACCCGTAAGACAGGGCTAATTTTCTTTAACCTATTAAATGCCTGGTTTTCCTCAAACCTTGCCTAAACTGACTTCAGGAATTATTCTCGTTGTGATTTTACACAATAGCAATGAAAGAACACAAATTCTCAGATGTAAACAAACAAGGAACCAAAAACCAAAGCCAAGCAAATCCCCCAAACCTCATAAAGACACATGACAGTACTTGCCTGGATGTACAGTAGCCTAAAATGGCAGAGTATGGAGTCACAAAAATACCATGCAATAAGGATCTAGACAAACGAGCATGGAAATTGGGATTTTTTATCACCCATTGTTAATTAAAGTGCAGTTACTGGACTTCTCTACATAACAGCATTGAGACTACTATCAACATATGGCACAAACTGTCGAGAAAAATTTTGGAACACTCCTTCAGATACTCTTTTAAAATGGTACTATACCACAAAGCTGTAATAGATGTAATATACACATCCCAATATAAATGCTAAAAAGGTGGACTTATCTAGATGGATTTTTACTATTTTCCACATGCACAGAATGCATGACTGTAAATAATTTTGGAAGTTCTACTAGAGCAGATAAATTCTGAATGTTATTATTTCTTAGTTTAAAAGTCCAAAATGCCTGTACTTCCTGCTGGACAAACATATCCCAAGAAAGAAACATCCCCCCTTGCAATGATTGTTCTTACCTCACAAAAATTAAAATATGCTTTTGCTGAAATGCCGAAAAAAATTATTAGGCCTAGTCTAAAATTTCATGTCACGGGCATCAGAAGATCTCAAGATGGTATAACTCAAAGTGATTATCTGTAATTGTTTTGAGTATGCTTTTGTTTGCTTGACATTGTCCCTGAAAGGATAAAAGTGATTCTTCAAGTGCAAGCAGAGAAACAAGGGCAAATCCAAAATGATTTGTAGTGAATTCAAAGAGGCATTTGGAATAGAGCTAGATTCATCCCCCACAGTTCAACTTCTACAGTTTTTCAGACACATACCATCCTTCCACGCACATTTAAAGTAAAGCTAAAAATCAAACTGTAAATTTTACTCCCTCGAATTAAGGATTTTTATTTTTAAATGATCAATCTTTTCAGGGCATAACTTTGTAATAAAAGGGTAATTCTTCTTCCCTCTATTCATACTGCCAATAAGCAGAAATGTTGGAGCACAGAACAGATCTTCTTGAATGAGCCTTCACCTGCTACACTGTAAAATTGCTGTACAATGGGTTTATATTAATACAAAGAAATGTTGGAGCACAGAACAGATCTTCTTGAATGAGCCTTCACCTGCTACACTGTAAAATTGCTGTACAATGGGTTTATATTAATACAAGAAGCCACAAGCTGCAGCTACATTGCAAGCAGGTTGAGATAAGGCAAACAGTACCACTCACACATTTGCTGGGGACAAGCCTGGGGGTGTATCTAAAACAAATACCATTATAGAGCAGTCATACATTTAAACTTTAACTTGCCTTTTATTATTATTTTTCATCAATATCACAGCTATAATAAGCTTTCTCACTTTGGAACAAAGAAATACAATCTGACCTTTGAACCAGAACTACGTTAAACACTTGAAGACTCGAGCCTACTTCCAAAACAAGATAACACAGCTAACTGTTTGGAAGCAGCAGCTACTTTGTATCACACACACAGGCTGGAGCTATACAGGAGCCATAATCAAGATAAGAAAAGTAATAAAGATTTCAGAATTATTCAACTGTTATACACCTTCTCTTGATTATTATTATATTCTAACACTTCCGGATGTATCGTATTTCCCCCTCAGAATCCACACTTTAATCCTTAGTATCCAAGGTCAAAGAAGACCACCACCATACAATGAACTAAGCAGAAAGACATCAGGTACTTAAGTTGCAGTATTTAATCAGCAAGAATAACTTTAAAAAAAGAAAGAAAAGGAAATTACTTCAGCTTATTTTGACAGCGTAACAGCTAAGCAGCATTTCAATGCTGGCAGAGTTCAAGATGATTCAAAATTTTATGAGAATGTTACAGGTTTTCCCTTGAAATCCTCATTTTGCTCCCAAAACTAGGACCACTGCTGAGGAGTAGTGAACCATTCCCTCCCTGCCCCCATGCCTCAACACAGACCATAATTCAGTCAGGGAGTCTCTAAGAGTACAGCTAATATTTAACAAAGGGCCAAGCATCACCAGCCAGAAGAAATGCATGCGATCACCTCACACTACGGCAGTGATCACGCAGCATTGCCATGCTATTAACTGCCTGTATAAAAGGTGTCAGGAGGGTTTCAGGGATCTGTGGGTTATTTCCTTCCTCAAACTCTCCATTCCTTAGCAGATCCAATCTTATCAACCATTTAAAATTCAGCAAGTGTCTGAACATAGGATGATTATAGGCTAGGAGAAGGGAAAAAAATTAAAATCACCACATGCCTTTGTGTCTAGGTATCTGCTTCTAACCATTGCAATATGATGTTAACACTCAAGAGTGGTACAGAGAACACATAGGTTAGCATCAAGTCATCATCATCTGGCACAGTGTATCTCTACAAAGTCCTACCAGGGCATCAAGATCTAGGTGCCAGTCCGAGCTACCCCTGCTCTGTGGTTCCACAGTCCCATTACAATTCCTGCCAAGGGAGCTCAGACATCCCTTCTCCACACTTCCTTCCACCTCCAAGCCATGGCATGCTGCTCCCTAAATTTCACCACTGACCAACAGAACTGCTCACAGACCTATGCTGCACCAGCCTCACCATCTCCCTCCTCAAAAAAAGAGGATGAAATGCATGACAACCAAGGAAGATTTCAGCCAGACCAGTTCCCTGAGCTATCTCCCACAGAAAGCCACACTGGGACAACCAAAGATGACACTCCTGACACTCGGTGACACTTCAAACTTATCTGTATCTCTGCTGCCTTTTTCCCTTCACCCTTTTCCACCAGCTTTGCATTCTCACACTCTTCCCTTGTCCTAGTGCTGGTATTTGCTTGACCTGCCAGCCAGTTCAGGGAGCTATACCAGCAGAAAATTATTCTATTCCCTCCAAAAGATGTTTTCTGCTAGGACTGCTCCCCTGAATTGGCTCCTTGTGGGCAGGTGGTCTTTCAGCCCCTCTGTGGTTTTGCTCCCTTATGAGCACAGGCTTAGTTTGACAAATTGCCATGTACCCACAGTCCAAAGGAGCAGCCAACTGCAGAAGCAAGAAACAAGAGGGGAAAGTGAATTACTTAAGCCATTTTCATTGCCAAATGCACTAGTTCAAACCACAGGTACATTTTTTCTGAATGCCACATGGTGTGGTATTAGAATGACTTTTCAGGGAATTATGTTAACACAGAAAATCCCACACACCTCATTTATTTTCAGAACTAAATATGAATGAGTATTTCTGATTACTACAAGAAAGATTTTCCAATACTGATACATAAATACTGGAAAGCAGAGTGTTTATTACAGGAAAAAAATCTCAAAGACTTCAACAAACAGCCAAGGTGAAACAGAACATTACATAATTTAGTAGTCTACTTCCAAATTGCACAGAGTATCATCATTACTTCAAAAGATGACAGAGATATATTTAGATCCAGGGGTTAAGATCACAAAATAATTCAGCTGGACATCCTGGGCAAGTGCAATAAACCTACCAAAATTGCATAAAAATATGAAAACAAAAAAGGTAACAATTAACACATTTACATGACCCAACAATTTATGCAAGATTCGTACTAGGAACAAGACAGGTCCTGAAACCTCATAAAGCTGATCATTTTGAAGCTGAAACTATTTATGACATAGTGCCATCAAGATAAAAGTCACAGAGCACTGTTACACTTTGGACTTTATTTTTTAAAATGGTTTTGTACTTTACCTCCAAAAAACTCCAATCAATTCTGTGCTTAAAAGCATTCTCAGTATCCTTTGTTAAGCACACACAGAGGGACTTCCAGAGAGGGAAATCTTTTGGAGGAAGAATAAGTATCAAATTTAGGTATGAGGAAGAGAGATGCAAGGGACAAGGGGAGGAAGCAACTTCACCAGAAGCTGGCAATTTAAATGGCTTTAGGGAAATGGAACAGGGTGTGTATTAATGGGGGTGGGGGTGGAGGCGGGGTGTTTGTTTTAAGTTTTAGCACTTAGGGTTGCTAAGAACTTCAATAACGTAGTCTTTTCCTTGAGTCTGTACATGAAAACTTCTCTATCTACCCAGGATTTCCCCCAAGAGCAGCACAATGAATAGATACAATTCTTGCATTTCACCCTAACACAGTATCTTCAACAGCAACTTTGAAACTGTCCTTTTGGGGATTTTTTTTTTCTTTCTTTTTTCTTACCTCCAAATTTACTCCTCACAGCTATCTAGTTAAACTCTGAGCAGTAGGACAGCTCCACTGGAGGATTCAAGGACCCAGTGCTAGAGCAACAGGGATTGAGAGGAAGACAAGATGACATGCTGCAAATAGGGAGTTTAGAAAGGACTAGAACAGCTGAACCCCAGCAGCTTGAGGTAAGAGGAATTGAGAAAAGGAGATACAAGTAAAATAAGTCTGGTTCACCTAAAGGTGGAATAAAATGTAGCAGAGATAGAATCAAAATAAAACCCCACAAACTGACTCTAGAAATATCAATTATTCGTTGGAAAGAAAACCCAGCACTTTCATGTAGTGTGAGTTTCTCAGTAACATATTGCCCTTCAGTTGCTTTATGCATAAATTAATTGCTTGAATTAATCTGAAGTTAACAAGCATCTAGAGCACACTTTTATATTAGAGAAATTTAAACATTCAGATGAAGCCAAAAATATACACAGCAGTTACACATCCTGGCGTAACCAAAAATGGTGCTTCAAATCCCTGATAATGAACTGGGATGCTGAGCTAACTGACAATAAGAGGTTTAACTCTGGACACAAGGAACTAAAGTGAATCTGTGACTGTTATTACAGATTACCTATGCTGAGCAGTCACTGACAGATTACGGCCATGTTTGCATATTTAAAAATAAAACGAGGATTTGCGCTCAATTAGAAACAGAAGGCCAAACAAGATAAAACATACCAATGTTCTGGACAGGGATTTTTAAGATTACTCTACAAGTTCACAGTCTACTATTCTCAAACCTTTTTTATTTGGAGACACACACACTGGCCTAGAGCTGACATCTACGTGAATGTTGGGACCCATAGAAAAGGTCTCAATTTCTTACTAGGGAAAGAGAAAAGGGCAAAATTTGTATTTTGAATGGAAAAAGTTACTCGAGATGAAAAGGATTGCTTTTTCAAAACCCCAAACATTCGATTGCAAGGAGCCTACCCAAAAAGAAACGCGCAAAGGAGAGGAGGAGAAAAAAAAAAAAAAAAAAAAAAAAAAAAAAAAAAAAAAAAAAAAGGGGAGGTGGGGGGAGAACAGAAAAGCAATCACACATCCTTTTAACCCCGCTCCGGATTCACGGCGTCAATCCGGCACCGCGATCCACAACTTTCCGCCTCCCCCGCCGCTCCTCCCGCCGGCTCCGCGACCTCGCTCCCTCCCGCCTCGCCGGGCCGGGGGCAGGCGGGCCGGCCCGGGCTCGCCCCCGGGCACTGACAGGTGGGCCGCTCCCCGCCGCCGGGCGCGGCCCCGCCGTAAACAAGTTTGAAGGGGCCGCGGCCGGGCCGGGCCGCGCCGAGCGGGGAGGAGCGGGCGCGGCGCTGACAGGGGCCGCACAAAAGGGCAGGGCAGGACCCCCCCTCCCGGCTCCCCCCCTTCGGCGCAGGGCGGGGCCCGCCCCGGCGCGGCGCCTCACGGCGGCCGGCGGGGAGGGGGAGCGGGGCGGGCCCGCAGGCCGCGGCGCCGCTCGCCTCACGGCCCCCGCTTCGGCGGAGCCTCCCGCCGCCGCGGGGCCCAGCCCGGCCTCCCCGCCGCGCCGCCGTCCCTCACCTACACAGTGAATGAGCTTGTGTCGCCACGAATCGAGCTGGTGGCGGACGCCGCGCCTCTGGATGGAGCACTGCTGCCGCCCGCACGGGCTCGCCATCTTCTGGGCGGGGGCGGGGCGGGGGCGGTGGCGGCCGGCGGGGCGGGGGGGAGGGAGGGAGGGCCGCGCGCGCCGCGCTCTGACACGCCCACTCGCGCTCGGCGCCCACCCCGCCCCGCGCATGCGCCGACCGGCCGCCTGCGGCTCGCACGTGCGGCGGCGGCGCACTCGTCCGCTAGGGGGCGCTGTGCAATCCCGGACCTTTCGTGAGGGAGCGGGAACGCCCTGCGGGGTCATCGTGCTCTGAGAGGTCATCGTGTCCTGAGGGGACATGCCACCCGTGAAGGGTCACCGTGTCCTGAGGGGACACTCTGTCCTGTGAGGACATCCCACTGCTGAGGGGTCACTATGTCCCGAGGGGACCTCACACTCCTGAGGGTACGCTTGTGTCCTAGGGGACAGCCCACTCCTGAGGGTTCACTGTGCCCAGAGCTGCAATTGAGGTAAAATTTCAGCCCTGACGGGGCCACATGATTTTCTATCAGGAAGAGATGAAATTTTCTCATCTGCTCCACCGCGTAGCTATAAAACCACCAGGTCTATTAGTGGCCGTGATGCAAAGAGAAGGCACATGTGCTTTCAGTGGCCAGGAGGTCCTGCAGTGACGGCTCCATGACTCCTGTGCTGTAGCCTTGCACCACAAGCACAAGGCCATCCCTCCAGGTGAGCTCAGATGTTTCAAGGGTGCTAGTGATGTACCACCAGTTATGACAGCAAGCAGGGAATACCCTGACAGTCTAGGGAAGGCATGGCACTGCCTTGTGCCAGTGCAGGAGGACAGGAACATCGGTACCAGCTTCTGTCAAGCTCAGGGGTTAGGATTGTAAAGTGAAATCTCCTAGTCCAAACCTTGCCATAAGGCCAGAGACGAAGGTCCGTGAGCCTTTATTTCCCCATCCTAACCACCAGAGTCATTACCCTCAGCTTGCCTAGCCACACATGATTAGGGAGTTAAAAAGGCATAGAGCTCAAAGTTGGTTGTGCAAAGCTGGCTGGTTCAAATGCAGCTGCAGTTTTAGGATGTCTCAAATAAAGTATTTCCTGGAGAGAAAGAATTGTTTTAGCTACCGTTCATGTGCTTTTGTCAGTGCAGTAAGCCACCTGTCCCTTTCAAAGGGAACTCCAAGAGGCACTTGGTGTGGGCAAGTAGGAGAGCAATGAACCTATCCTACAAAAGGAGATCAGGACAGCTCAGTTTGAGTAGTCCAGTGAAAGGAAAGCAAACCCAAGGCCAAGGTGTACTTGCTCTGCCAAACTGCCAGGGAAGCTGCAATGGGGAAAAGATGGACAGACCTATCTGAAGGCCAGATAGTATAAGGAAAGATTATTGATTGGCTCTTAATACTCTCCTGGAGGAAGTCAGAGGATGATTTCTCACTGTAAGAGGTGGAACTTTGCTGAGCAGGACAGCAACCAGAGTAGCTAGAGCCAAAAGCCCATTTCAAGATGCAGCTTCTGTGTGAGGAGGGCAAGGTGAAGCTTGTTTTCATGAGCAGAGCAGACAGGTTTAGGGAATCCTAGTCCTGGTTTGAAAGCCATTAACAGTGAAAAAAGGGAAACACGAGCTATGGAGAATTTCTATAACACAAAGGGTAAGAAACTTCTTTGGGGACCCCTGCTCAGGAATGATCCCCTTAGCTGCATCTCATTCCAATTATTTGCAATATCCTGGTTTTTATTCCACCCTTTTTTCAATGTGATGAGCCACTGGGGTCTACACGTCTTCATATCCAGAAGTGAGGACTCTCCATTCAACTCAGAGTCTAGGCATGTCTCTCACCAGAACCTGAGTTCATAAGTGTAATTCTGTAAGGTGCTGTAATAATCACAGAAGTATATATTTCCTGAGAGGTAGATAATCTAAACAAAGGGATTGCAACATGAATGGTCTAAACTCCAGCAGGTAACTTCTGTCTGCAGTCTGCATGGTAGCTAGAACAGTGGGTGGACTCCCAGCACCAATTATTAGAGAGCTCCAGTTTGGATTTTTTTTGCAATCATCTGTTTTTAGATTGATGTTTAGATAGCAAACTCTTTGAGACAGCCCCATGGTTCTACCCTGTGCTGGTGCTTAACCTACCATAAAGCTTCTAATTCCTGACTGGGACCCACACGGCTTTGGCCTCCCCCCATTTCCCATGAGGCGTGAGACTTGCTACATTTGGAACATTGTTTTCCCCCTGTTTCACAGTGGCTCCCCTTTGATGTTAATTGTTTGCAGGCAAAGCTTAGTAGAGAGCGTAGCTGTTCTCTAGTCCGTCTGCTGGTTACTACTGAGCTGCCCAGACCAGTGGAGAAAATGCTTTGATGTTAATGAGCTGCAGACAATTTCACTTAGCACCGAGCAGAGCCTGGCATCTCAGAGGTAAGACTTTCAAGGCAGATCCTACGTCAAGTCTCTCCAACATCCGTTTTGCCACAAGAACAGAAAATACTCAGAAAGCATTTGAGCAGAAACTTGTCTTCTCACACAGTCTTGCACCACACCCAGTATCATTACAGCCCCAGAGATGCCAGAGGCAGGGAAGTGGTGAGAGTTAAAAATGACCCTATAGAATCACATGACCTTTATGGGACTCAGTAGAAGCATGATTTACCCTCTTGCCCCATTAATTGCCTGCTTCTGTGGTCCTGCAGAAGGAATACACAGGAATGGGAGAAGGGCATAGAATAAAATGCTGATTTGCCTGGTTGCTGTGTGGCTGGTGTTCAAGGCAACGCCATTCTGAACATGGCACCTTCTCCATCAGCACAGCAGATGTCTGAATGAAAGGGGGCAGCTGCAGTAAAGTGGGACTTGCACAAGCAGCCTTGGACTATCCTCTTTCTTAAGTGGTTATTTCAGCAAAGCCTTTTCTGTCAATCTGCTCCAGGCAGCAGCACGTTGCCAAGTGCACACAAACCTACAGGTCAGTGGTCCACCCCTCAGAGACAGGGTACAAAAGAGTCTGTGGATGGGTTGTAGCTTCACTGGCTTCAGTCAGCCCTTGCTGTGGGCCCCAGACCAGGAGGTTGGGATTTCTTCCTAGGATAACACCTCATGTACTGGAGAGGGCCCAGATTAGGCAGGACTCACACTGTGGAGAGATAGTGTAGGAAGCATAGAACAGTGAGAAAGATACGCGTCCAGTGGAAATCTGAGGTACCACAGTCTCAGGAAGGAAGCACTGAACTACAAGTATGAACAAAGGCAGGTCAGAAAAAGGCACAAATTTTGTAACCTTCTGCCCATTATCAGCATATCAGCTTGTATTATTGTATCACACAGACTCTGCAAGCTTTTGAATGAAGTGACCCAGTCCTCTGAGAAGCTTCTGTAAAGCAGAAGCAAACACGGACTACATCCTGTCAAATAGAGCAACAAATAAGACTCGACTGAAAGGTAAGGAGAAACATGTCTTCTTCTGAGGAATGTGACATAATTCCAATATATCGCCTTTGTTAAATGATTTATAGCAATGAGAGAGATAGTAACTCTTCCATTTTCTTGCCAGAACAGGATTATTCCCTACAGCAAACTGCATTACACAGTTAAAATAATGCAAGCAAGTCCAAGTGCCTGTGCCATGCCCACTACAGGGAGGAACTCACACAAATGTGTGTGAGGCTGCACTGAAACAAAACCTAACAAGGTATAAAGTGACATCATGGAGGATGACAACATATTCAGCATTTGCTGAGCACCAAAAGTCACTCCATGCAGGCAAAGTTTGTGGGCCATGTTCCAACACAATGAGCACAACAGCACATCCTGCAAGAGATGAGACTGGCAGACAAGAGGCCATTGACAACAGCATGGAGCGACACATACAGTGATCCACAGACAGCAATAAGGGAAATGCTGTGACTTATAGTGCAGGGCAGGAGCCTGAGAAACACTTTGTAGTGTGTGTAGGATGGATGAAGAGGGAAGCAATTTGATCCCTTTTTCTAAGGGATTTATTGTCACATGCAATAGCAGCTTCTCTAGAGATAGGCAGACTATCAGCCTGAAAGCAGAGAGATATTCATTAAGTTTAGGATGGATTTCAGGGCACAAGACAATATGTTGTCAGAAATTATAATATTAATATAAATAGAAAGCAGTAGATTTGTAAGGTAGATGGAAATAATCTGGGGTTTACAGCAGGGAGTTTATCTCCATTAAAGGAAAGTAAAGCTGGACAGTTGAATAAGTGGACTGAAAAAGATCACCTTTTTAATAAAAAGAAGAGTGATGCAGCAAGGGGAACACTAGGTCAGCTTCTACCTCTTTCTAGGGGATGAGGAAACATTCACCTGAAACCAGGGCAGAGCTGGAACAGCCAAGTTGTCCACAACATGTTTGACTTGAGACTGCAGCATGACTTGAGACAGTTCTCATGCTCTGAATGCTTTGCTTCAGTGCCACTGTCCCTGGCACACACAAAGCACATCTTCTCTGTGTGACACATCCATATGAGACAGCACTTTTGGTCATATGTGTGCATGATGCTTGATGCCAAAGGAACAGATAACTGCTGGGTTCTGCTTTTCCTCCAAAAGGGAACAGGATCAGCTAGTTTTCATCTGTGCCACTGCTGACTGTCAGGAAATTCATAGGAACTTAATCAACTTTGGTCTGATTCTGTGAAATTCACAAAAATGGTAGCAAATCACAGTATAGTTCCAAAGCTCTTAGCAGAGTGATTAGCAGACAACAGCATCTTTCTTTGTGTGTGTCAGCTCATTAAGGAGCTTGGCCAAAACTATAAATGCTGTAGAAACAGGAAACAACAAAACACTAATTCAACCAAGCATGCATGTAACTCCTAGGAAGGTTTGGTGTATCCAAAGAGACAGGCAAGTGGAACAAGCATTTGCACCTTATGAGATTTCTACACCAGCAAATTGACAGGTGCAGTGTCCCCAAAATAAAGGGAGCAAAGAGTTTGTAAATTTAAAATTCTCATCATAAACCCTCTCTCTATATATATATATATACACACACTACAAGAATGAAGGCATTGCTCAAAGTAGCTTCAGATGCTCATATTCTGCACTCAACAGCCACTCTCAAATCTCTGCTCAATGTTCAACATGTTTCTGGTCACTGTGAAGGTATGAGGGAGCTGCTGGAAGCTCAGTGACAAGTGATTAATCAAGAACTTTAAAGCCTTTCAGATATAAAACCACTGACTTACTTGATGCAGTGTACTATGTTCTGCTTAAGCTGGCTCTCGATAATCAAGAAGTCAAAAGTGGCAAATGCTCTGCAGTTTCTGAATGAAGATTGAGGAAATCAGGGAATGGTCACCATACCCATCACCCTGGGAAGAACAGTATGAGTATAAAAAAGCTGAATATCTTCATACACGGTAAGCTGTTTTTTACAAGCAATGACCATAAAATGCTTCTTGCATTACAGAAGAGGTGGGGAACATACCGATAAAAATATTTCCACCCTTCTCCAAGGTGATAAAAGTTTTCTTTCAAGTTACTAATCTGCATTTAGCAAACTGAAAAAAAACCTGGTGAAAGAAGACATTTTCATGGAGCAAAGTCCAGAGCTAGAAATCAAATATGTGAAATTTATTTTAAAACAAAAGAAACAAAACAAAAAACCCACCCAAGCCGATTTAAGGTTTTGTCTCATTTCCATAGGAAAATGACTGCCAGGTTAGCAGCTCAAGATATGAAGCCACAGAAAATTAATCAGGTTAGTAGCAGACTATTTGTCCAGGCAAAAGAAAGGGAAAAGGGAAGGGAAGGGAGAAGGGAAGGAAAAGGAAGGGAGAAGGGAAGGGGGAAGGGAAGGGGGAAGGGAAGGGGGAAGGGAAGGGGGAAGGGAAGGGGGAAGGGAAGGGGGAAGGGAAGGGGGAAGGGAAGGGGGAAGGGAAGGGGGAAGGGAAGGGGGAAGGGAAGGGAAGGGAAGGGAAGGGAAGGGAAGGGAAGGGAAGGGAAGGGAAGGGAAGGGAAGGGAAGGGAAGGGAAGGGAAGGGAAGGGAAGGGAAGGGAAGGGAAGGGAAGGGAAGGGAAGGGAAGGGAAGGGAAGGGAAGGGAAGATGAGGTTAAAAAAAGCACACCAGGGATGTTGTTTAAACTACTAGAGAACAATTATGCATTGATGTGTGCCTAAGTGATACTGAGCATACACTATTGACCACCTGATTAAGATAGTGGAATGAAAATCATCTGGAGGACTTAAGAGGTTGTCAGGGGAGAAAACATGATGATAATGGGAGACATTAATTACCCCCATACAGACTGGGTAGACACCATGACTAAGAATGATGCAAAGACTGCATTTTTAGCCCTCATAAATGGATATTTCTTAGAATGACCACTCAGAGGAGCCAAGTAGAAGATGAACTCTTGATTTAATCATGAGTAGTACATAGGAGGGAGTTCGAAATGTAATAATGAAGAGTCACCTTGTCTTTACGAACACAATGTGCTCGAATCCAGTACCATGGCAGGAGAGGAAAAAGCAACAGAAAAGTAGACTGCAATGCAATATAATTTAAAAGGGAGATGAGCATATTCTCCTTCCAAGGGAATAAGTGTAGAAGTCAGCAGAGTAATTTGAAGAATTTTTAGGTAGCTGATGAAAAGACAAATGGTTACAATGATATTGAGACCTTTCATTTAAAGTTTTAAATATGACATCACTTGGAGTATCCTAACAACAAGCTAAAATAATAAATAACCCCAAGTCTGGCACAGTTAATCAGTAGAAAAAAATATGACATTTAGAAGAAAAAAAATCCTTCAAAAAGAATAAGCATAGCCAAAGAAGAAATACAGAAAATCCAAAATTCTGCCAAGTTAAATAAATAAATAAACAGTGAACTTCCACAACCCATTTAAGCCAGCCAAATTAATCTTCAAAGAGCAGCTTTCTAAAAACATAAAGATTACTAATAAAGACATGTTTTACACAATAGGGGGAAGTCTACAGGGACTCAGGGGCCCAACAGAGAGCTTTAAGGGAAGAACAGTGCAGAAAAATTACCTTGACTAGAGGTTATTATCACCAAGCACAGTTGTGGACATCCAAACACTTTTTAGCTGTGGTTTAAAAACAACAAGTATATATAAAATTTCTACTGAAGTTTGGGTCCAGCCTTGTAATTGCCTCAAACATGTGGCTTCTAGCATGCTGAGGGACATATTGCTGAAATAATAAGGTGGTGGCTAAGGGTCCCAGACCGTGTTTCGCTCCCTGTTAACTTACACTTCATTAATAGATAGCTCTGAAGTGAATAGTCAAATGGGAAGCACCGAGGCCTGAGGAATTAGCTACTAGTCAAAGCACCAAGAGAGAGAGAATACAAAGACAAAACTGAGCCCAGCTCGTGGATCTGGGAGGGGTTACTGATTCACCAACCATGTTATCACATGGAGATGTTTAGAGATGTTGATAGAGATGAGGATTAAGAGAACAGCTGTCCATAGCAGTAAATGGTGTTGGCTGCTGTCCCCTCTTTCCCTGGTTGCTATTGGCACTCCAGAGATCCTGTCCTGCTCTGACCTATTCCTTTTATCTGGGCCATTAATAGCATTGCCTTCTCTGAAGTCTGGCTCCACCAGCATCCGGAGGAGCCTGATTTATTAATTTTCCTCCAGCAGCAGCTACAATTCATGAGCAGATACATCCTGCAGGTCTCTTCCCTCACATGAGATTGTAAGTAGAACCCATTCTTGTCCACTGGTGAAAATGGACCATAGTGAGGTCTAATTGTCCCTTAGACAGGCTTCAAAGCCTATAAACCCCCAAATTTATTCTGAAGTAGTTCCTCATTCATTGCACCAGGTGTTTCCCCAAGCATTATGATCATCTCTTATTCACTTAATGTGCATTTTTGTAACAAATTAAGTGCTTTGCCTATAGGCTAAGTGCAATCCCAGGTCTTGGAAGTTCCAATACACAGACATTGCCCCGTTCCCACATCTTCATTGCACCACACCATCAATGTCCTTTGATGGGAGATAGACTTCATGATCCAGGCCATCTGAATGACACTATCAAGCATATCTGCTCTGGGTTGCATGGCTAGAGCTGGTAGAGTCCTGTTTCCTGAGCTTATGCAGCATTGCTCTAGTGAATGAATGGGATTCAGGAATCACTTTATCCCCAGGTACTTGAAGGAGAGCTGCTTTACTTAGGGACAAGCTCCAACTGTCTCTTGGTAACTGGAAAAGTGTATTTTCTGATACTTCTCTACATACTTCTTGCCTCTAAAAATATGCTATTGGGAGATGTGCTTTCTAATACTCACCAGTTCACCTGGGAACAGAGCTTGTATGTTATATTGATAGTGTACACAATTTCACAACCTTGTAGCTCACCCATTGACTAAGCCTTCCAGTCACACTCAATTTACCTTGTTTAGCATTTTCACATAGACTTGTGGGTGTCCTTTGGATTAAGCTGAGAGGTGTTAAATCCATTTGTTCTACCACCGTTATCTCCTAAGGCTCTGTCATCGCTAACCACAATCTTCTGAGGTTAAACTAGAAACACCATGTCCTTTATCTCCATCATCCATTCCTTGTACAAGTTTCTTCTCCTTCTCAGATTTTGTGACACCCTGTGCTACTGATTTTGTAGGCTTCTCCCTACGTTTTGCCATTTGCTGTGGCCACATCAGGCACGTCAGACTGTTGGCATACTGGAAAGGTGTTGAGCCGGAGGATAGTGCATCCCAGCATGCATTGGAACATTTGGCACAGGCAGAGTGTGCCACCAGGAACAAAGCTGCAGAGATAAGCAGGAGTGGAAGCTGGCTGGCAGCACCTGGTCAGTAGGAGGAGAGCAGGAAGTAGTGAAGCATTGCTAGTAAATCAGGTCATTGTAAGGACATAAAAGGGAATGACATGGATAAGATATGTCCTGAGGAGGTGTGTGAAAGGGTGATGGAAAGGACCCTGGACAGTTATTCTTAGGGGCTGGCTACACATACACCAGACATAGCATTCAGAATAAACTGTGCTGTCTTCAAGGCTATAAGATGAATAAAAACTAGGAACTGTGCAATTAGAGGAGTCTTTAATTTCACAGTGAATGCCAGGCAGTAAACCATGCCAGAATAGCAGTGCTCAGATATCCTCTGACAAGACAGAAAGCAAATTTCCATATCGATTCAGTGTAACGTAAAACACAACATCATTTCAGATACAGCTTCAGTGAATGGTAAGCCTGCTCCATCAGTCAGGGAACAGACTTGCAGGGAGGAGCAGACACCAAATGTATTGCTGCAAGGAGAGAGGTGAGGGGAGAGGAGGCATGAACCAGCTGCAATCAAACCCCAAAAGCAGGTTTAACTCTGTTTCAGTAGAGCTGATGAGGGGAACATTGGGAGCGAGGAGATATCTAGTGAAACAGCACAATAGAAATAATCCCTTAGATGAGGCTGCCAGTTTCTGAGGCATGCAGTTCAGAGTAAAGGATGGTGCACTACAAACCATACTCCTAAAGGTGAAGATCATTCCCAAGGTTGGAGAGGAGATACAGGAGAAACTGGCCAGGCTGCATCAGACACAAGCATGACCAGGCTGCAGGAGAGATATTAATCACAGATTCAGAGAATAAATTCAGTCTAGTAAATCCACTGGTAATTTCAGAAGAGCCAAGTGCAAGCTCCCAAAATGCAGAGGGAGCAGACGGTTGGGAGGTATTGCAAGTGCTGAGAGTAATAGTTCTTCACAGGAGAAGAAGAGGACCTTGACCTTGTCAAGGGATAAGGGAAGTAGGGTGAAATTTAATGGCAGAAAGGGCAGATTAAACCCTTGGGGACCAGCAGCAAGGACATTTGCTACAAACTGATGCAATGAAGGCTTGAAAGGAATAAAAATACCTTATTGCACTGAATGAAGAATATGAAGCAGCAGCGTGATGCTTCTGTGAAAAAGGAATGGCACTATGGCTAGGATGCATCAGACAAGTTATTTTTAGCAGAGACAGAAACATTATTGCCATTGCGCAAGTCATTGTGAGACTTCCTCCAGAATATCCTTGCAGCTCTACATCCAGGAAGGATAAATTTCCACTGCACAGAGAAAAACTATTTCGATGCTGAGACAAACAAACAAACACAAGCTGATTAAGGATCTACCTAAAGAGTTTGGTTTGTTCTGGCAAGACAGAGGCTGAGAGGGGACTGATATATTTCTGAAGAACTACTGAAAGAAAATTATAAATAAAATTGCTATGAAAATATGTAAAATGAACAATAATGACAAAAAGTATTTAATAAGTTTAGGTGGTGAATTAGAGAGCTTATGCCCCTGCCAGGATTGATGTTCTGGACCAGCCTTCCAAGAAGGGTAATGAGGCAGAAAAACCTGCATCAATTTAACACACAGTTTGATAGAATTCCCTCCATTAATTTGTAAGTGAAGGAGCCCTGGAAATGGGCGGCTCAGCCTGGGATACAGATTTAGGCTAGCCAAGGAGCTGTGCTAAGGCTGTTTGGATGAGGTGTTGCTTTACCCCAGGCATCTGGGTTTCTGCTCGTCATTGTGATGATAAAGAATACAATTTCCCTCTTAATTTGCTTCTTAAGGTACTGAGGTTTTCCTTCCTTAGGGAAACTAAAGGCAACCTCTAGGTCTCATGCATTGGTGCTCCTAGCATTACAGTCCCAGAGGTCTGCTCACACATTAGGCTTAATGCTATTGCCAGATTAGGGTCAGAAGGGAATTTTCCTAGATTGACAGAAAAATTGTGGTTGCATTTTTTGTGCGGTTTTGGTTGGGGCCTTTTTGTTTTGTTTTGCTTCAGATTCTTACTTCCTCAAGTTCACATCTATTTTCTAGATCCTATGTAATTTTTTTTCATTAATTCTCTGCCATTGCCTAGCTGCAGACCAATGGTCCCTTAATCTTGCTTCTTGCTTCCTGCAGCATGTTACAACTACAGCTTTGTTGTGTTTTTTTTTGTTTGTTTGTTTGTTGTTGTTTTTTTTTTTTTTCTGAGAGGAGTCAGAAAGCACTTGCAGCATTTGGTTTGCAAGGTGAATGGAGCAGGTGTCCAGACTAGAGGCACCAACAGGGTGTTCACTGCATGTTTATTCCCAGCTGCAGACACTGGACTGACCCTGGAGGACTTGTGTACAAGCACACACAGCAACTGCAGCAGCAGCAATAAGAGGGAACAGGGGCATTAACCCAGGTTCTCAGCTGTACAAGCACAGATTTAAAGGACACACAACCACTGGCTGGCCTCCAGGGCTTATTTGCAGGCAGGCAGGCAGGCAGGCAGAGATTTGGGATGAGGAGTGTGTAAGAGAGCAGAGAGAGTACGGTGAGAGTGAGGGAGCCCAAATCTGGAGGTGCTGCATGCCAAAGGGGGATGAACACCTCTCCCAGCTCTTTGAGGCCCCTCTGAGCCCCCTTGCATCAATCCCAGCACCAGACTGCCATGGCCACTGTCAGCAGGCACCCTGGAGCTGGATACCCCTGTGAGGCTCCCAGTGGAGGGAACCCAGGTTGGGGAGGCACAGATATGCCATAGCAGCAACCTCTGCTTTGGGTCAGGAGCTCTAAGCCCTTGAGTGTGTTGAGTAAGTCTGAATCTCGAGGACTGGTGGTCCCTGGAACTGGAATGGATGTCAACAGCAAGGACCATAGCCAGGTTCCTGCCTGGCACCTCTGCCAACAGGGGTCCCTGTCAGCTTTCAGGATGAGTACGCTGAACAATCTTAAGCGTGAATATCCTAAGTGTGGGAAAGCACAACCACCTCACAGAAATGTGGGTACTCCGCACCCAGCAGCACCCAGCTCCATGGCCCCAGAATGACCTTTCCTGAGGATAAGGGACTCTGCCGTTGGTGAGGAAATGTTGAGCTCTGCAAAGCAAAGTGGACAAGGGCTGTGCAACCTTTGGACCTGGACAGAGATGTGCAAGGAGTGCTGCTGTCAGACACTCCTGTTGCCCCACTGCGTTCTGCATATGGGCATCACACCAGCTTATGCACAGAGCACAAGCCCCTCATCTTGCAGGTTTTACCCACTATGAAAGACCAATCTGGATGCTCCTCTAGCTGCTTTCTAGCTTGGAGATCATGTTCAGAATATACTAATGCAAGAGAGAATGAAAAGGAAAGAGAGAAGGAAGATGTGAAATCAGCATCAATCCCTTAGAGATTTGTTACAGAAGACTGTAGATAACAGCCCTGGTGCAGGAAGGGACAACTGCTGGAGATTGGAGCCTGTAGCAGAAACAGAAGGGGAAAGGCTAAGAATGCTTTGAAGAGAAACAGAGTGAAAACCTCAGCTCTGGTTACTGACATCTTGGAAAACATCCTCTATGTGGTTCCCAGCCATGGGCTGCTGCACCTCGGGGCAGAGACACTTGCACAGTCAGCCCAGGATGCTCCTGCTTGTGGGAGGAAGGTTGGTTGTCCTATGGTGAACCTCAAGAGGACTGGGGTTCCTACAAAGCCTCAGCTTTGCTCCTCACCTCTGGCTTGCCTGCCAAGGAGAGGCATGTGCTCTAAGTGCTGCTCCTTGCCACTGTCCCCAGTTCTCTCCAGACAGCTCCACCCAGCACCCATGCTTCCAGAGAGCTGGCTGTGCATTGCTTTCCATACTCTCTGCAACAGTGCATTTGCCACTGACTGGACAGCAGGAAAACACCTTTCTGCAACTCTCACACCCTCCAGAACAAACCTTAAATCAATAACCAAGAACACAGGGATAGGTTATTGCTAACGGAAACCATTAAACTGTAACACAGGGGGATAAAGCCAACCTCTAACACTCAGAAGATTTATAGGGCACAACAGCAGGGTGTTAATTCTTTTGGCAGTACAAACACTTTCACACTCCCTGCCTTTCCTCACCCTCAGGAGCAGTGATGGGAGAGGGGACCATGTGCAGCCCAGCCGTAGCAACACAAGAACACAGCTTTGTTCATGCAACAGTCAGCAGCACACATATTTGGGGTGATGCTGTACTCACTGGGCTGCCCAAGTGCACACACTTAAGGTCCATGGAATAGCATATGCCCGGAGGTTCCTGGGGTTGCTGACAACAGACAGCCCCTGTGCCCAGCTCCACCTCGCCTATAACACTACCTGCTCCTGCCTGCCTCTTCAGCTGCCCACAGTTTCAAGAAAAGGCTGTAAAGAAACTTTCAGATCACTTAATGTATTTGCAGAACAAGCCCAACTCTAAGGCACACAAGGCCTTCTTCAGGCCTGAATCACCCAACAGCTAGAAGTGTTTTTGTAGCTGGCTTAACAGATGCTCTCCCTGTAATACTTGCTTGGATCCACATGCACTCACTACTGCTATGGCAGCTCTAAGACCAGAGAGATGCTGGTCAGTACCACCCTCAGCCCAGCAGCTCTGGGCAGGAGAGGGGCTGCAGGTCTGCTGCAGCCACAGCGCTTTGCATGAACTCACAGAAAGGGACACACATCCTCCCCACAAGACCCAACAGGGCCCTGGCTGTCACTCCCTCCTTTGATGTCCCTGGAAGAACTGCATTACTGATTAATGGCCCCTGCCTGCCTCCCCCATCCCACTCACACCCTTGCCTGCAGCTCCCTCCTTGGACCCTCCCTTGCGTAAAGTCCAGGGCCAGGCAGGAGAGGACAAGGGCGGCAGCTCACTCAGGGCCCGGCTGCAGGTAGCCTTACTGTATTCCACATCCCTGGGTACTGCAGAGGCCTCCCTGGGCTGAGCCGTGGGGCAGCACAAGTCACCTGGTGTGCAGGCAGAAGCAGGAGCACCTCACTCCATCTAGGGTAGCAGTGACAGAAGAGGTGGGTTCCAGCTACAGTGTCAGACCACAACAGTGCTGCAATACATCCAGACACAGCCACAAAGGGCTCAGAGCCTTGAACACGATCCAAGCGGCAACATCAGCATCAACTTGGCTGAATCTCCCCACACTGGGTTTATTGCCCCTATTCCCCTTCCTGCTCTCACACTATTAGAGTGGGTGCTGTCTCCACCAAGTAAGGGATCTGAAGGGACTTTGACCAGCTCTCTCCCGCCCCAAACACCATGAAAAATCCTGGAATTGGCATGGGGGGTCCATCTCCTGCTCATCACTTCCCTCCACACCCTCCCAGCTCTGCACTGCTCATTTGGGCAGCTGCAGGCTTCTCTAACCAGGGTACAGGTAACCAATGTCATCTTGGGGTTTCCAGTTAGCACCCCCAACTGCAAGGGACCCCCCCAAGCTTGTCCCAGCCCAGGAGCAGTCCAAGACTGGCTGTTCCTCTGACTGCAAGCACAAGAGCAAGAAAGATGCTTGGCAGCAGGCCCAAGTATGCACCCTTGCAGGCTGCCTGCAATCGCTCCCCTCCTCTGTGAGCTGCAATGCACTGAGAGGGCCTAGAGAGGCTCATCTATCCATCCCTCCCTGCCACTGGCCATCCTTTCCTGCCGCATCATCCCATTGCAGACAGCTGTAATCTTTCTGCAGTCACACGAACACCTCTCCTACGGGGGAAACCCAGAAATGAGATGTCACCCCTCTCCTTCCAGCGAGCCAGAGCAATACCAAGGAGCAGGCTCGAAAGGGACATGTACATGGGTTAGTGGGCTCGGAGAGAGCAGAGCCCTGCGCGAGGGCTACAGCCCGTTCCCAGCCCACTGCCCGGAGCGGCACTGGAGGATCTTGCACTGCCCCGCCGTGGCCAGCGCGGGAGGTGCAGGTGGCCCCAAAACGGCTGGGAGCCTCGGGGTTCTGCAGCCAGCAGAACCTGAGAGATTGTCACAGGAGTCCTCAGAGAGGCATTCACCCCGTGCCAGGCCACTGCAGACTGCGTGACAGTCATACACTCAGTGACCGCAGTCCTGCCCCATTCTCCCCAGACATCCCACTCCTGTGCCCAGTCCAGGACCTGTGCAACATTTCATGGGGCCATACCAGAGGCAGAGTCCCTGGCATCTTGAGGGAGGCACAGCCTGACGCCACACCTCGGAATAGCCCACACAAAGGAGGAAACAAGGCAGTGTTGCTGCTTGGGCATCCGCATTTATTATAAGTCTGAGGCAAGCCCAGGGTTGCCACTTGCCTGGACTGCTCTAGTTGAAGGCCAATGACCCATCCTCCTTAAATACTGGTTATAAAACAAATTTTTTTCCTTTTTCATTTTATTAAAAACCTCATCTCTCTCCATACTTTTTTGCCTTTTGTATTTGAGTATAAAAGTGGGGGCGGGTGCTCCGCCTTGCCTGCCGCTACCTCCGCAGGCTGCGCTGTGCCTGCTGCAGCAGAGTGTCGAAGTCCAGGGAGTCAAACTTGCTCTTGACAGGAGCTGGGTCAAAATCCTCCCGGTTTGAATCTGGAAGAGATGGGGAGAGGCTGTCTTGAGCCTATGGAAACACTGGCACCATTCTGGCGATTCCCGAAGCAAACTTATCTCGTTGCACCTGCCAGCCTCTAGACCAGAGCTGGGCTGGCCTCCAACACAGTACTGAAGAGACAGGGAGTCCCCGTTCAACCTCCCTTCAGGGCAGGACCATTCCTGGATGTGGCTCTGCTGCCAACCACAACTGACCCCAAGTATGGGGACTCCTAGACCTCTGGAAAGAAGAGAAGGACCCAGGGAGGCCAACCCCTAACTTGGAGGTTGCACAACTCACCCAAGTCAGCGTAGTTCCTCCTGCAGAACTGCCTGCGGCCACCAAAGCACAGATCGAAGGGCTGCTCGTCTGGGCGCCGCAGCTTGTGTCCACTCTCGATGGCAGCGAAGGCTTCTTCAGCATAGCGGTAGGTGACAAAGCCATAGTTATCCCTGACATTGGAGGAGATCAGCAGCAACAGTTATGTCTGTTCCCCCTTGGTCTGCAACATCCCCTTGAGAAATAGGAAAAGGGCCAAGAGAAGTCATCCTTGAGAAGGGACTGACCCATCTTCCCACAGCTCTTACCCTTCGGAGCGGAAATGCAGGGTACACTCCTCAATGTCCCCAAACACAGAGAAGCGGTGCCGCAGCTCTGACCGTGTCATCCTGCTGGGGATCTTGCCAATAAACACAACTCGCCGCTCCTCCTGCGGGTAGGGATGCCTCATCCATGAGCAGGACCTCTTGCACAGAGCACCCTCCCTGCATGGCCTCCCACCACACTGTGCCCTGGCCAGGGCCTCCCAGCAATGCTGCTGGCAAGGCTGCATCCCCGTGGCTTTCTGAAGCGACAGAAGGTCTGTGGACACCCAAATTTCCAGCCCCAGATTCCCAGCCCTCCATTACTCACTATTGCACGTTCCTTCTGGAGGATCCTCTGCCTTTGGTAGTGGTCCTGTGCATCATAACTGTATCTGTCAGGGCACAAACCAGACACATGAGCTACAGAATCATGGGGGGTGTCAGAAGACTGATTCCAAACATAAGGGAGACCTTGAAGGAGTGGGTCCACCCCTCCTCCACAAAGAGGCTGGGAGATGGGCTGGGGAGAGCTCACACCCCTGCAGGGTGGCCGCGCTCACCTTCTCCACCTGCTACTCCTCCTACGAGGCGAGGGAGAGCGGGACTGGCTGCGAGACGTGGACCTGGATGAGTAGGAGGATGCTGATGATGAGGAAGAGGACCTGTCCCGGAACCTGCCACATGACCCACAGCTGGAGCGAGAGGAGGAGCTGTGGGAACATCTTGAGCGGTACCTGGGGGAAGGAGAGATACAGCTGAGCCCTGCCTTTGTCCAGCATCATGAGGCTCCAAAGCAGAAAAAACCTCAATCATCTCCATGGTATCCAGCATCCCACTTGGACAGGACACATCCCCAGGATGGGGAAGCCTCTGATCAAGATTGCCAGGGCAGCAACAACACTACAGAAATGTTGCTTCATTTGGCTCCAAATGCCACAGAGAAAAGAGAGCAGGCTCACAGAAGGCACAGCTTCTCAAGAGCAATGAATAGTCATGAGGGAACTGAAGCACAGGGCTGTGCCTGGGAGGGCCCAGAAAGGGCTGGGAGTTCTGTGCTGAGGCCCACGCAATGCATAGGACAACACTATATCCACGTTGTGCTCATCTGCCATGTGAACAGAGACTGCAAGAGCTCCAGCAAGGCCAGAGAAAGCTTAAGGACAGCAAGACCAAAACACATCTGGGATTAAGCTGTGTTGCCTCCAGCCAGGAGCACAGTCCCTCTCCAGACATGCTGGCCATAGGTGGTCCCTGCCATAGGCAAACCCATGCCTGGCAGGATGTGCTGCCTGCCTCTGCCACATATCTGGAGGACAGCAAGTCAGGATGGCACAGTACATGGAGACATTTTCCAACACAAGGCCAGCTGATATGCTGGAAAGCCAAGCCAGACATGTTACTTGACAATCCCCAATCTGCACATCCATGGAACATGGCACTTTTATATCTGCCCTTTTCAGCTCCAGTCTCTGCATTTACTAGCCATGAATGGAAGTGGTCTTGGTTGGACAGACTTCTCATGCCCAGGGATGTCTCCAGAACTGGCTGACACCAAGAGAATGACAGAAAGAGAACCCCTTTACCAGTTCCAGTGACTCCCAGCCCAGCTGGGACAGGCTGCACATCACTCCAAAGGACTCCAAAAGAAATGCATCCCACAGAGACCTAGCTGTCCCACTTTCCTACACACACAGCCAACTGCATAAGGAGAACAGGGAGCCCCTGAGGCAGCCAAGCCAGACAGGTTTTATTCCTGAATGCCTCCAGCAGCTCCCTGGAGAGCTCCACTGCAGCTTCTCTCATTTCTACACCAAGGGCTGCAGCAGCCCTATAGAACAAATATGAACATCTGCAGTAATACTCCAGAAAAAGCATTCAAAACTAAAGATGCAGCCAAGGACTTGTAACATGGACTGGGTGTTCCAGAAGGAGTAAGGAAGTCTGGCTCAATGGTGGCTTTGCAGGCACATTGGCTCAGATGTGGGCTTCAGCCAGAAATGGATGGGCAGAATGTTGCTGCAGCTCCCCCACCCTCTGTGAGCCAAACATCTTTTCAGAAGGGCCACAAGGACAAAAAGATCAAATCCAGCCATCTAGTAGGACCATAAAGATGTGTCTAAGCACTGGCAAAAGACACCGGACAACTGCTCCAAGTGCAAGCAACAAGCCACTGCTTACCTTCGCCACCGCTTGGGGGGCGGGGAGAGTGACCGTGACCGTGACCGGGAGGACGAGGATGAAGACGAAGACGACTCGCTAGCTCCATCCGAACTGGAGCTGAAGGAACGGCTGGCACGACTCCGGCCAGCCCTCCAGCTGTCAGCAGAGGGGCTGGGTGAGTCCTGCGGTCTCCGGTAGCAGCGCAGGGACCGCTTGGCAGCAGCATGGCTGGGCTGGGCACTGGGAGTCCGCACCTCCTGGTCCCGGCAGGGGGATGCAGCTGGAGACAGGAGCACTGAGGTGGGGGGACTGCTGCACACAGTGGTGGCCTTGTTGGGGATGGTAGTCCGATAATCCAGGGGAGCTTGGCAGGCCATCCCCAAGGGCTCCTGGCTGTGCCCCATGGTGGTGTTAGGGGCTGGTGGGGTGGGCTCAGGTTGGTCCAGCGTCCGTTTGGTGAAGGAGGAGATGGGTTTGATAGTGATGTCCCGGTGGTGTTTGACATTCCAGCGGGAGCCACCTCTGGCAGCGGGCTGTGTGCCAGGGATATTGCTGTTCTCTGGCCGCGGTGTTCCTAGGATGCAGTAGTCATGGTCCCCCGAGCAGACGTGGCTGGGGGCTGTGCTGGTAGGGGATGGCACCATGCTCTTCATCTGGATCTTGTTTAGGGGCAGTGGCTTGGCTTTCATCAGCTTGGTCGTCTTCTGGGGCCCTTCCTGGGGCACAGACACAGGTGACTTGGTCTTGGCCAGCAGTGAGACAGCAGGCAAAGGCTTCCAGAGCTGGTGAGGAGGTGTCGCTGGGGGCGTGAGGCCTGGGAGAGCAACAGAATGCTTACAAGAGCAGCCCTTTGCTTCAATTCACCCAGCTGGGGCTCCCTCGCATCCCAGCTCCCCTCACTCCCCAAGGTGTCCCCTCAAATACACAACATGGTAGACTACTCTACCTCGCCCTAATTTATTTATTACCTGCCACATTAGCCAGCTCAGATGCCTGCAGACCATCTGGGGCCTTCTTGTCCTGCTGGGTTGGTGCATCCCGCTGAGTCTCAGGCCTGAGAATGGGAAAGCAGCTTTGTCAAACACAGCAGGCAAAGCCCACCCCCACTCCCCACACCTGGGGCACCCACTCAATCTGCCCCACTGGTCAGTTCACGAGGACAGAGGGTCCAACAGAGCTGCAAGGAAAAAGCTTGCACAGCCTGGTCATGCCCACTACTGCTTCTCCCAATTTTTCCCCCTCAGTGCCAGCTCTGTCCCAGTCCAGTGACAAGCTCAGCCTCTCCCGGGCCAATGGACACAGCCCGAGCACATTTCAATCCCTGCCAGGACTGAAAGCTGCCCTGTGCCCTTGCTCTGCTGGGAGCCACGCTGGGCTCCAGCTGCCAAGGTCTTGATACCTACCCAGAGCTCCCTATTAGCTGCCTTTCCTCAAGGGGCTGTACAGGAGTTTCCTCCTTCTTGGCTGAAAAGAGAATAGATAGGTGAGAGTGGCAACAAGTGGGGTTGAAGGACAGAGTCCACAAAGCACCCAAAACAAGCTTGGAGGACGTTTCACAGCACTTGAAACTCAACTCCCTGAAGATAGGAGCTGCACATCCTTTTTCCCTCCCAGACTCTTCACCACCCCTTTGGTTGCCATAGGGACTCCCAGGTGTTTCCACAGGCCAAGGAGATGGAGACAGAGACAGCCCCAGAATAAAACACCTGGGCAGAGTAACATGAACCCACAGGCACCAGATTCAGAGCCCTCCCACTACCACCCTGACACAGGGAACATGGACAGCCCAGGGAGGCCAGCAAGGCATGGAGGGAGCCCTGTGGGGGATGGAATGCCAGATCCGCACCTTCAGACTTCTCAAACTGCTCCAGCAGGCTGGACAGGTCGGTGGCTTCGATCCCTGGGCCAGGGAGAAAGTGCAGCAAGTCAGATCAGCTAGAATTCTCTCAGCACCGCAGTGATGCATCCCAACCCCATTCCCCCCTGCATCACCCTCCCTGGATGGTGGAGTAAGCACTGGGGAGGAAAAGCAGTAACAGAGCCTGCAACACTTCTGTTACTGTCCACAGCAAGGACAGGAGCACCCAGCTCTGCAGTCTCAGAACGGAAGGGTTTCGGGACAGTCAGCCCAGACCATCCATTGTAGACAACATCCTAGCAGAGTACTGGGAAGAGACTGCAAGCCTGTGGGTATAGCTTTGCCACCCTCGCCTCCAGAAGTGCCAGGAACCGGTCCTGCTACCCAGGTTGCTGGCAGCACTGCAGCCGTGCTGGCTGCTGACACTCAACCCAGCATCCTGCAGCCCTGCCACTCACCGATCTCGCTGATGAAGGCCTGCACAATGTCCTTGCTGCTGTCACTGGGCTGGGCTTGGCTGAGGAGTGGCTGATGCCTCCATGGCCGCGCAGTGGGTGTCTTAGTGGGAAGGCTGCTCTCTCGACCTGCCTTTGTTGGCGGTGCCACAACCTGGGAGGTGGATTTTTGGCCAGGCAACTCCTGTCCAGCAGCTGCCTTGGGCTCCAACAGGACTTTCTCCACTGCCTCCTTGCCTGACTCTACAGCCTTTTCCATGGCAGGGGTGCCAGGGGACTCCCCAACAGGGGCAAGAGACACCTCTGCTGGGCAGATGGCAGCTGGGGGGTCCTTCGAGAGCTGATTGGGAGTTGCAGCTTGGGGCTCCTCCAGAGACTGGGTGGGGACAGCCTGGGGGACTGGCACTGCAGGAGAGACCCTGCTGGGCTGGGCAGTGGCAGCTGAGGGGGCTGGCAGGGGCTGGGCTGGGGCTGGAGACAGTGGGGCCTTGGAGAGAGAGCTCTCTCCTGCCAGCCGTGCCCGCCTCCTGGGGCCTGACACCATGCCAGTCGCTGGCCTGGCTAAGCCACCTGCAGCCCCCATCTCACTGGTCAGGGCAGCAGGCGACTGGGCAGGGAAAGCTGGTGGCTCTGGGCAGCTGAGTACAGGGGTGGCAGGAGGCTGCCCGTGCAGAAGGGCTGTGCCAGAGTGGCTGCCAGCTGGGAAGGTGGTGGTGGCCTGCACTGCTGCTCCGGGGTCCCTATAGGCAAGGGAAGGCACCGGAGGTGGCATTGGGATTCCTGGCCAGTAGGATGGTGGTGCCCACCCAACTGGGGCATAGGGGCCACCAGGGCCAAATGGAGGCAGGGGTGGCACAGGTGGAGGGGGCCAGGCCATGGCTGGAGGTGGGACGGCGGGCACCATGTGATAAGTACTGCAGGAGCTGGCACTGGGTGGTGGAGGCAAGCCATGGCAGGCCATGGGCTGCGGGCTGAAGCAAGGCCAGGAAGGCACTGGTGGGTAAAGGGCATAAGCACCGGCAGAGGCTGGTGGCATCCCAGTGGGGGCCACCCCAGCAGCTGGGGGCACGTTTGGTGCGACAAAAGGCATTGGTGTTGATGGGGGTGGTGGAGCTGTGGCAGGTGTTGGGGCTGAAGTCAGAGCAGTGGGAGCTTTGCTAGCAGGAGGAGGGACAGCAGCAGGGCTGGTGGGTTTGTCTGCTCCCTTCTGAGCACCATCTGCCTCAGTGGTGGAGTGCATGGGTGACACCAGGCAGGGGATCTCCGCCAGCTCTGTTGGAGGCTCAGGGACACTGGGCCACTTGCTGGCCACTTGCTTCTTGCCTTCCTGGCTGCCACCTGTGCTGGGTTGACGGTGCAACATGCGGATGCGGTACTCATGCAGGCTCAGGGCCTTGGGTTTGGCTTCCTTAGGCAGGCCCTCACTCGGCTCTGCCACCGGCAGGCTCTGGGCAGGCTCTGGCCCAACACCTTGCTCCGGGAGCTGAGAGGCAGCCTCCAAGACCCCACTGCTCTGTTCGGCAGATGGCTGTGCATCCCCCTGGCCCTCAGCCTGGTCTGTCAGGCTGGAACAGGCAGCTGCTGACTGCCCCTCCACACTTGGTGCGGTCTTCTCCAGAAGCATCGGAGTCTTGTTCTTGTCCACGGCCACATTCACAGTTTCTGGTGCTGGTGCCTTCTGCAGCTCCTGCTTCACTTTCTTGGGCAGGAAGGACCCTGCTGTGCTCCGAGGCCTGCCCCGGGGCCGTGGTGCCCGATCAGCATGCAGTTCCATCTGCCCCTCTTTCCGGGCTCGTTCCAGCTGCTGTGCCAGGAAGTCTGAGACCTGAACAGAGGGACACTCTGCCCGCTGCCGGCTGATGGCTGGCTGCACATGGGGCTGTCCAGAGCCAATGGAACGGAGGTGGTGGTGTACACAGTCCCTGCCAGACCTGGCCTGCTTGCTTTGGTCCTCCCCTGCTTTCTTTTTCCTACTCTTCCTTGCTCTCTCACGGCCCCGTCCCTTCTCAGAGCATTCACGTTTTCCACCTGCTGGGGCCTCTGTGCTGTGTGAGGAGCTGCTGTTGGGACCTAAGGCTCCAGGTGCCGCTGTCTCCAGTGGGGAGGTGGCCTCTGGGGTAGTGCATGAAGGCTCCTTCTCAGGCAGTTTTTCCTCCTCCCCTTCCACACTATTTTCCTGGGTTGCAGCTCCTGGTAGCTCCCCTTGATCTTCTGGTATTGACTCCCTGGTACTCTCCTCCACTCCCAGAAGCTGGGGCTTCAGGTCAGGGGAGCTGGGAGTCAAGGGCTGCAGGACAACAGGAATCTCCACACTCTCTCCTTCTCCAGGCACAATTTCCAGCAAGACAGGACTGCTCAGAAGTTCCCTGGCCACAGGCTCAGCGTCAGGATCCAGGCACACAGTGAAGGTGGGCAGGCAGTAGGGGTGCATAGACTTCACCAGCTCACTCAGGGATACGTCACTTGTGTTGATGATGCAGGGGTCTTCATGCTCCTCCAGCACCGCCCCAGCCTCACTCACACAGAAATCCACAGCCCCCATGCTGCTGTCCAGCTCCAGGCTCAAGGCAGCCTCCTCCTCTTCTTCCTCCCCATCACTGCGCTGCGGCAGGGGCTGCTCTCGGGCTCGGTGCCAGCCCACCTTCCGCTCCACCCTCGGGGTGCTGCAGACTTGCTTCTTTGGCAGCATCGGGTCCTCGAGGCCATGAGCAGCACGGTCCCAGGCCACATCCGTGTCAGTCTGGGAAGGGGGACCACAGCAAACATCAGTTCCTGGGCTTCTAGCAGCATTCCCCTAGGACAGCCAACTGGGTCTGCTGCAACTCCACAGCCAAGCCCCACGACAGACAAAAAGCTGGGACACATTTGACCCACCCAGTAAAACACAACAGAGCTGGAAATCCAACGCTCCTATGGGAGCATCTCCAGTCCCTGGTGCTCACCACCTGAGGCAGACCCTGCTCCCACTGCCACTGGTGCCTTGCAAAAGCATCACTTCTGGAAAAGGATGCCTGTGCCAGGAAGGAAGGCTGGGACTGGGGGCTGCAGCAGGGACAGGTATCCCAGCACCACCCCAACACTGCTGCTTTAGCTTCCTGTGCTCAGCTGCTCACCTTCCCAATCACAGAGACACTGCTGCTGCTGCTGAGAGGCCTGAGAGCCTTAGGCTGTTCCATGGTAGGGCTCTCGCACTCCAGCAATGGGCGGGATAAGGCAAGAAACTTCTGAAACTGGAAAGATGGACAGAAGATGAGACAGCGGCAGGTCTGTGCTGCTGGAGAGGACAGGCCACCCCCAGCCCCACAGTGCCCACGCACTTCACCCCATAAAGTCTAAGAGCAAACAGCCCTGTTTCACTCACACTGCACACAGGCAGCTCCCATTGGGGATGTGCTGCTCCTCAAAGCCTCTAGTACATCTCTGGCTCTATATAAAGACCCAAGGCGAAGGCATGGCCCTCCAGAGCGCTTCTCTCATGTTGGAACCGTCATGAGAGTATATCTCAGGGTACAGGGGACCAGGGTCCTACTATTTCAGGGCACCCTCACACTAGGACCTGGCAAAGCCCTGCCCGAGCATCTTACCACAGGCTCTGGGGTCAGGCTGCATCTGTCCCCCAACTTACCGAAGGATTCTCCCGCTCACGAGGTGAGGTCAGCAGCTCTGCATCCATGATGGTGTCAAAGGGGGACAGGGTCTCATCATCTGTGCTGTCCAGGATCTCTGTGATGGCAGTCAGCAGGGACAGCTCGTTCTGTGCATCCAAACAGGCCTTGCTCTGCTGCAAGGGTAGGGACAGTCTCAGAGGGCAATGGGATACAGCCATAAGACCTGGATATGGAGGACACTGCCACCACCCCCACCCATGCCGCAGTCAAGGCCAGCCTGGCTGCCACATCCCACATCTGTGTGTGAGCTCCCACCTCACTCAGAGAAAGATCCTCAATGATGGAGATCACAGAGGAGTCGATATAGTTCTGCATTGTCCCCAGGATCTCTTCAGCTTCTAAGATGGTTTCTGCATCCAATGATGTTAAGTTCAGGTCATCCTCCTCGAGGGAAAAGCACTGTTGAGGAGCATGGGGAGCCAGGTAAACACTTTGCACAGCCCTGCTGCCAGCACTGATTTCCCTCAGCACACATGGGCTCCTGACAGCTTGGGCTGCAAACAGTGGGTGGGCACCCTCAGCACCCCGAACATGCAGGGGAAGCAGGTGGGACACAGCTACAGGTCAGAAGGTGGCACAGGGCACCTTCCTCCTTGCTTTCAGGAAACTCCACTGCACAAAACCCTGTGCTGCTTTCAGCCCCAAGACCCTTCCAATTACCCAGGATGCTTCCACAACAAAAATTTCTGCCTGATTCACTCTGCAGCTGCATGACTGGGACAGATGAATGGATAAAACACCAGGCTCTACCCAACATCACACACAGGTTGTGCAGGACAGGGAGGGAACAGGCTAGCTCCCGCCACCTCATGGACTGTCACGTGCTCCTCGAATTCCGCCTGTTGGCGCTTCAGATAAGCCCAAAACCATTATGAAATTCATAACAAAAGTGCAGGAGTCAGCAAGAGGGGTGCAGCCAGCTGCAACTGCCAGAGCCCTACCCCAATACCTCTGCTGCGGGCTACAAGAGGACATAGTCTGTGCTTGTCATCCAGAACCAAACCAGTTTGTTACTCTTCCTCCTTCAAATTCCCAACCCCACATCCTTTCCAGTCCCCCAGCCACCTCTAGGGATGCTTGGGTAATTCTGAGAAACTTCAAAAAGTGATTTGCACTGCACCCCAGGGCCATCCTGCAGGATGGCCAGGAAAAGCCAGATGCTGGGCAAGGGCAGGGGCTGCAGCCCCAGTTGAGTAGAACCATAAGACATACAGAGCAGAGCAGCAGCAGCAGGCTTGTCACCGGCAGGAGACAGGATACAAATTCCTATTTGTAGATGGGCTTAGGCAGAAAGATAATGGAGGCTGGAAAGATAAGGGCACCAAGGACAGAGCCCTGGGAGAGTACACCTCCCACCCAAAGACAGCTGGGAGCAGGCTTCAGCCCATCTTCCTGCCCTTGGAGCAGCACCAGTAGGGTAAGAACACAGCTGAACCTTGCAGGATGCACATCTGATGCAGTTCACCTGTTTTTCATGTAGGTACCACAGCTTGCGTGAGGCTGTGCCCATGCAGAACAAAATGTACCTTGTCCCTAGAGAGAACCTGCTAATACTTAGAAAATCCTCTTCTAGCAAGCAGTAAACTGCACCAGAGACAGCAGGCATTTCATGAAATAGGTGTTTCTAAAATACAACAGCACCAAAGCCACACACCCAAATCCCTGGTCTCTGGGATTCTTCAGAGACTTGCTCCAATAAGACAAAGCAGGCACCGCTGCCCACAGCACATCCAGGAGCCCTGTACCACCCCAGAACACAGGCACCCCAAGACCAGGCTGGGAATCAAAGCCAGGACAGCCACAGCAATGCCCTGAAGCTACCCATCTCAAATTCCCCCAGTCTGTGACATGACAGCCCTAAAGACCAGGAGTCTGCAGTGGTTTGGGGCTCAGCAGGCAGCCCAGCAGTGCCAGCCCAGATCAGCCTCTCCCAGGGCCCTCTGCCTGGAAGTGGAGCCCACCAGTGACACCAGGACACCACTCCACCGCACCATGCAGATCAGGCTATGGAGCTGTTTTACAGCAGTTTTCCTGCTCAGCATCCCAGTCCCTTCCCTTGCCAGTGCTGGCTGCTGGTCAGAGAGCAGTGCAGAACTGCTGGCAGCCCTCTAGGCGCAGCCTGGCTGCCATTCCCGGCCAATCCTCACGCAGATACTGGGAGGATATCCAGGCTCACACGCCCAGCCCCGGCGTGCAACCCTGAGTCAGCGGTGACGGCAGGCAGAGGCACCCGGGCCACCGAAGGAACCAGCAGGATGGAGCATCAGCAGCCCAGGGACCCGGGGACGTTCTGACCCATCTGTCTGTAGATGGCAAAGGGATACGGAGGACACTCCAGGGCTGCACAGCCCTGCCGATCTGACCACAGGGCTGGGTCTCCCCAAAGAAAGCATGTACTAAGAGGTTTCCAGCTGTGACCAGCGCTGGACATTAGGAGGGCGGGAAGTAAAACCCTCCCACTCAAATGGCTTCTTCCTGTGGCTCCTGGCCGCAGCCCGGGCAGGAGGGAGGCAGGGAGGGCAGGCAATCTCCCATGCGTTCCTCGACTCCCTTGACTCAGCGCCTTGCAACAAGGAGTCCCACAGCCGTGAGTCACCGGCCTGGGCTGTGTTCCCCCAGGACTCCCTTTGATCCACCTGGGGACGGGCACCTCCTGCAGCCCTCATCACTTGAGCATCGCTTGTGCGTCGGGGCGGGGATATGAACCAGCCCAGCCTGCTCCAGCGTCCCTGCCCGCTCTCCTCTCTACCAGAGACCCCTGTCACTCCTAGCCCGGAGGGCAGGGGGGAACCCCCCCATGCCTCCTTCACACCTCCCTGTGTTTGCTTTACAGCAGCGCTGCAGGGAAGAGGGTCACGGGAATGTTCAAGGACAGGCTTCGGCTCTGGCCACGCTGTGCCCAAGCAACCAGCACTGCCGGGGAGAAGGGAGGATGCCCACAGCCGCAGAGTGGGCTTTGGGCACGCGGGGTACTGGGACTGGAGCTCACTGCTTGCAATGGACACAGTCTAAGCGTGGCCACCAGCTCTTCCAGCACCCACCCAGGGCAGGGTACACTGCGCTCGCTGCTCTGGTTCCCGGAAGGGACAACGGAGGCCCCCGCAGGCTGCTGGTGACACGTGTGCCCGGCGTGCTGCGGCTACGCCCCGAGCACAGGGCGGCCATGGTCCCCGCCTGGCTGCCAAGACTGCTCTTACAGCGACGGAGCTACCGGCAAGGGCGCGGGGTGACTCCGGGAAGGCGGGGGGCTCCGCCCGGCCAGTACGGCACAACCAGAGGAATCCGTGGATTCCTCTGCTGCTTTCGGAGGACATCAAGCGGGAACACATCTCTCTTTCTCCATATGCAGCCCACTTCTGCTCGCGTCGGGGAGGGGCGACATGGGGCTGGCGTCCCCCAGCCAGGGGTCGGGATGGGGTTCGGTCTCCCCCGCAGCTCCTCGGCCACGCAGGAGGACCCTGGCGGAGGCAGAAGCCTAGGGCTTCCCCCCAAAAATCCCGACAAACGCACAAGGCAGATGCCCCCACGTCCCCTCCTGGCGTGCTGCATCCCCGCGCTCCCAGTCCAGACAGCAGCATCCGCACCCAGCCCAGGCCCGGCAAGGGCCCAAGCGGGGCCGGTGACAACGGCAGCGCCGCATCCCACACCTGCCCTGGCGCGGGAGCCTCTTGCTACGACGTAAGGCTCCGCTTCCCGTGCATAAGTTCCTGGTACGGCTCGTGGAACCTTCCTCCCGGCCTAGACTATGTTCTGCACGCGGAGTTCCTGCCACCAAAACTGGTGGGGCACGGTGTCCCAAACCACGCCAGCCCCAGCTCCCCGCGGCCGCAGGTGGCAAGAGAGCGGCGCCGGGATGGAAGGACCGCGGGGGAATGGAGCGAGAGGCAACCCCCTGTCCCCACTACCCAAGGCCGTGGTGTCACCTCCCGCAGGGGACACCAAGCCACCCGTCCCGCCGGCTCCCGTGGCCGTGGTGCGCCCCTCCCTAGCCCCATAATCTCTCCGCGCGGACATTCCGCACCAGCAGGAGAGCTCCGGGCACCCCATTCCCGCATCCATAGAAAGGGCGTCCCACGCAGGGACCAGTGCAGGCGCCGCCAACCCGCGCTGCGCCCCCCGCCCGCCGCCAGTGCGGCGGGCCCGCTCCCGGCACACGTGGTGCTGCCGCCGCGGGAGCCGCCCCGGCCTCCACGTGTCACGGCGCGGCCCGCCGCGCCCCGCCGCCCCTTACCTGCAGGGGGCTGCCGGCGCGGAGAGGCGGCTCGTGCAGGGCTCCGCCGCTCGCCAGGCCCCGTGGAACGGCCGCGGCGGCAGCGGCACCGGCCCCGGCCCGGCTGGCGGCGGGCACCGCTCCGCCCCGCCGCGCAGCCATCTTGGCGCCTCTGCTCCCAGCGCGGCCACTGCCGAATGCTCCACGTGACCACTACCAGCCCCGCACTACAGCTCCCGGCGACCCCCGCGCGGCCCCGCCCGCGCGCGGCACGCCGGGAATGCACCCTTTAGCCGCTGGCCGAGCGCTGAGAGACGGGCACCGGCCTGAGGGGGCGCCCGGTCTCGGGTGCGCGGGCGGCCATCTTGAGGGCGGGCAGACCCCCGGGCTTCGCCGCCATGGTTGCGGCGGGCGGGGATGAGGAGAGTCGGCCCAGCCCCGCGGCGGGCGGTGGAAGGGGCGGCGCGGGCGGGACTAGCGGGAGGCGCCCCCTGGGGGCGGGGCAGGCGCGCATTTTCCCGCGGTTCCACGGGCCCGCCCCGCCGGCTCCGGTATGCACGTGTGCGCGGCCGACCCGCGTGTCCCCGCACTTCCCGGAAAGCAGGGGCAGAGCTGTTGTGGGCGCAGCGGCTCGCCCGTCCCCTGGCTCTGAGCCTTCCCTTTGCCTGAGGTGCCTGTGTAACACTACAATGTTGTTCCTTTGAGCCCAACCTCGTGTGGGACTGGTGGCAGTGGCACGCACACGTGGTGGGCACAGGGAGGACGAAAAAAATAACTTATCGGGTGTGAAAGGAGGGATGGGCACCATGAGCTGTCCTGCAGCTTCCTGGCATGGCAACAGGGCATGGTATCTGAGTCAGTGCTTGTGCCTAGGCTCGTGCTACTCTCCAAAGCTGGCACATAGAAAATCACCCAGAAAATGTGAGGGAGCCAAACTTGGCTCACGGGCTCCAGCCTGGCTCTCCAGAAAGGCAAGGGATGCCAGTGTGTGCAGGGCTTGGCCTCGCCCTGTTTGGTACCCTCTGTTCAGGAACCCCAGAGTCACTTCGGGTGCTGCCACTTACTGTGCCTCTTCTTCTGGCTTCCAGACGGACTGTAGAATCATCTCGGGGAGTTCAGGGATGTGCTTAGAGCACCACAGGTGCAGTGTGGACATGTCACTGGAGCTCTGCAGTGCATGATTTGCCTTGTGAGGGGTAACTGTCCCAGCCTCTATGTCAGTCTCTGGAGCACAGACCTGCCCAGGCCACATTCCCTTGGGGATCCACGGGATAGAACTGCTCTTCTCAGCCTTGTGTGCCTGGTCATTGGGCTGAGCTATGTCTGACACATGGGGCCTCATCCTGCTCTCCTTCCTTCCACCCCTGCCACAAAAGACTTTCAAATGTTATCACTCGTCCCATGTCACCTCCTGCCTCACAGGGGCTGCTCCTCCCTAGCCACAAACAGGCTCTCTTTCCAGGGGCGCTGCTCCCCCCCACCTCTTCATCCAAGGATCCCATAGCACCTCTCATCAGCACTTGTATCTGGCCAAAACACTGAGCAGCAGGCAGGTGGCTGTGTCCTTCTCCAGGGCCATAGGTCCATATCTGAATGCTGCAGAGCATTCACGTGTTGCAGTGGGTGAATTTGAACGTGCCACTGGGGTGTGGGGGATTTTGTTGGATGTAACAGGCTCCTGAGGCCAGCACCTGCCTCTGGTACTGCAGAGGAAGCTGGGGAGGCTGGGCGAGTACTCCAGGCTCTCTGCAGCCCAGGTGTGGTTGCCACTCTGAAGGGCACTTTGTTTCCCCTGAGCTCAACACATCTAAAGCAAGGAACAAGTCACTTTTGAAATGTCCATGTCTCTCTCTACTGGTTTAGGAGAAGCTGCCCATAATCTGCTGACAGGGATGTGGAGTAATGTTCCCCTTGGAACCCCGCAGCTTTCCTTCTCCTGCTCCCCACCCTCCTTTCCTGTCATGTCCTCCCCCTGGGGCATGTCCAGGGCATGCAGTGACCTGCCTAATCCTTCTGTGCCTGTGTGTGGCAGGACCCTGCAGCATAACAAGGCTGATCTCTGACAGAGCAAGCCTAGTCTGGTGTGCAGAGTGGCACCTGTAAAGTGGGACCATATTCCTTGCACATAGGGTCCCTCGAGTGTGACCACAGGGAATCCCACCTGCAGGTACTTCCCTCTCCCAGTACAATCCTCAGCAGGGATGCACTCCTGGCACAGGGCAACACCAGGCATTCCTGCTGATTTACAAGAAAAACAAACAACAGCTAGAAAGGAAAATGCACTTTCTACATCCATGGCTCCCCTCCCTCACTGTGTTTTGACCACTCCCTGGCCAGGCACAGCCAGATGCTGCTCAGAGTCGTCCAATTTCAGCCTGTGCAGCACCCAGGGTGGGCAGCTTGCTCAGGGCTAACAGGCACAGCCTGCAAAGGAGAGTTCAAAAACCCGTGTTTAAAGGACAGATGCTTAAAGGACACTTCACTCAGTAAAGAGGAATGTGAGTCCCACCCAGGCAGGAGCAGATGGGGCGGAGGAGGCCCTTCAGAGAGGAGAGAGGGCTTTGGCTCCCCGGAGCAGCTTGCTCAGCCCAGGACGTTGCTCCCATCGTGAGGCTAGGGCTGCATCTTGTCAAGGCAGTAGAGGGACAGTGCTTCCCTTTGCAGACCAGGTTCTAGCCCCACAGCCGATGTGCAGAAGCAGAGCTGCGTGGGGCTGGGGCAGGATCCGTGGTGAGATCCTCTTGGGTGGGTGTCCCCTAGCGAGACCCTGTCCGTATGGCACTCTGCTCCTTCTGTCCTGGCCCCCGGCCTCACCCCGGATGCCGTCACATCCCTCCGGCACAGGGTGCAGCACAGACCAGAGCAGCTCCCAGCCTCCTGTCTAGCAGCCTCTGCCATCTCCGCACAAGTCACAGCAAACGGCGGTCACGATGTCCCTGATTGTGCAAAGAGCTTCTACAAACCCCCTTCCTTCCTGCCCCCCGGCCCCTTCCCTCCCACCTACAACCTCCACAGTGCCTGTCCTCCCCGTGCCCTGGGGCTGGGAGACTGGCAAGGTCCCAAAAAGCACAAGCCTTAAGTAGGCTCCTCCATGCGGAACAGCCGTGGCGTCCTCTGCTCGTCCCCACAGCCTCCCAGGTGGAAACCCCAACAAGCCGCCCTGAGACACCCGGGGCACTCATCGGCCGCCCCGGGCGCGGGTCCCTGAACACTCCGGTCGGGTATTTCTCAGGGCCTGGGAAGAGCAGCCCCGGCCGGGGAGGGCGGGATGGAAGCATCAGCCCTTCGCCGCCCCCGGGAGCCCCCGCAGCCCTGGGAACCCTCACCAACCCACGGGGGTCTGGGGAGAGTGCTGCCCCTGCTCCCACGGCTGCAAACCCCAGGGCGCAGCGCCGAGAGCCTCCTCGGAGCGGAGGGGGCACCCTTCGTCCTTCGCTTCATGTCCTCCCTCGCGGTCCCCCCCCGCACACCGGAATCCCCCCGCCCCTCACGGCGACTGGAGAGGGGGTCGGGCGGGGGCGCGTGCGTGCGCGGCAGCGGCGAGTCGGGGGGGCGCGCACGCACGCAACACGCACGCGCTCGCGGCGGGGGGGGAAACGGGACGCCTCGCGCACGCGCAGAGGTGCCCCCACCCGCCCGCCGCCGGCGCAGCCGCCCCCGCCCCCGCTCCCGCTCCACCGCCGCGGCCCCCGCCCCGACCGCCCCCGCCGCCGCTGCTCCTGCTGCCGCTGCCGCCGCTGCTCCGCCGGTTCGCGGCGCGCCCGCCCGCCCGCCTCTGGCCGCGGCGCTACCCGCCGCCCCCCGCGCCGGAGCCCGCGGCGCGCCGCCCATGCGAGACCCCCGCGGCCCGGGCAGCGCGCAGCGACCCCCGGCCGGGCCAGGCATGTGAAGATGTCAGTGGGCTGTGCATGCCCTGGTGAGTGGCGCGGCGGCGGGGCGCGGGGCGGGGGCGGCCCCTGGGGCTGGGGTCCCCGCGGTATCGGGGCTGGGTGGGGAGCTGGGGGCCACTTACGGGGTTGGGGCCCCAGTGTTGTCGGGGTCTGGCTGTGGGGCTGGATCTCTTAAGAATGGGCTCTGGGGTCCGGCTGTGGGCTGGGGTCCCATGGTGTTGGGGTCCGGCTGTGGGGCTCGGTCCCCTAAGAATGGGTGTTGGGGTCTGGCTGGTTTGGGGTCCCCACTGCACTGATGTTGCTATTCTGCTTTGGGGCTGGCATCTCCAGCTACAGGACTGTTGCATTGTTGCTTGGGGTCTCTATGGCATTGAGGTTTGGTGTCTCTATGGCATTGGTGTTGGGGTCTCCATGGCATTGGTGCTTGGTGTCTCCGTGGCATTAATGCTGGGGTCTTTAAGGGAGTGGTACCGGAGTCCAGCTGTAGCGATGGGTTCTCCATGGTATTGGTCACTGGGACTACATGGCAGTGGTGCTGGGACCTGGATATGGGGCTGAGGTCTTCATGATGTTGGTGAAGATGGCTGGGGTCTCCAGGACATTAGTGGTGGCATCTGGCATTGGTGCTGGGGTCTCCGTGGTATTTGTGCTGGGGTTTGGTTATGGGGCTGGGTTCCTGGGGCATGGCTGCTGGGAGCTGACTACAACACAGGGGTCTTTTCAGTGTAGTTGCTGAGGTTTGGCCATAGTGCTGGTGCTGGGGATAAGCTATGGGTGTCAGCAAGGTGTGGGGACTGGAGTCCTAGTCACTATGGTGTGGCTATCAAGTCCAGCCATGGGGATGAGGTCCCCATGTTATGGGTTGCTGGAATCCATCTGATTCCAGCTAGGAGTCCCTAGAGCATGGACACTCAGGTCTGACTGTGGGATTGGAACCCCATGGCATGGGTCCTGGGGTCTGGCTGTGAGGCTGGAACCCTGTGGCATGGGTGGTGGGATGTTGTTGCCAGGCTAGACTCCGTGGCATGGATGCTAAGATCTGTCAGACTAAGAGATGTGAGACCCAAGAGCACATGGATGCTGGTACCAGCCTGGAACTGGGACCCCACAGGCAGAGTGCTGCAGGGGCATTGGGCAGGCATTCAGGTGGCACTGTGAAGAGTGACCCCAAAGTGCCTCTGTGGCCAGGGCAGTAGGTCTGTGGGGTGCCACAGCTCTCTGTGTGGGTGTGAAGAAGTGTCCCTGCAGAGGTATGCTGTATGGCCCCCCCACCGTGGCCATTGTGGGGTGTCTTGCTGGAGAGCTTCTTCCCAGTTCTGGAGCCTGCAGGCTAGCAAGGCTGCAGGACGGTATAGGTGTGATGAGATCTCAGCACCTGGGAGGGTGCTGCCGCAGGGATTCTGCACACCTGGGCTTGGGGGCAGCTTTGGGGCAGCTGGCCTGGCCGCATCGCTTGCTGCTGTATGCAGAACGTTGCTGTGCCAGGAACAAGGCAGGGCAGGGGTCTCAAGAGGACTGCTGGAATCTTGTCCAGCACCAGGTCCCCGTGGCGCTAGCCAGCAGATGGGGAGCCAAGTTTGAGGGCCCCTGGGGAGGGGGTTCTGCCATTTCCCTGGGCAGCTGGCACAAGGGGTCCCTGTGGGGGCACAGCAAGGACGCTCTTCGGCTCAGCTCCCGTGGCAGCATCCCTGTGGTCCCGAGAGAACCTCCTGCCAGGCCAGAACCCCGTGCTGGGGCACTGCTGGAGGCAGTGAGGCGCTGTGACAGCACACGGTCCCCGTGCCTCCCCCGGAGCCGCCTCTGCCGAGGGGTTTGCAGCTGAATAATCGGGGTGGGGAAGGGGTGGCCCTGCGCGGCGGCCCCCCGCCCCTGCGCCTCGCCACCGTGTTTCTATGAAGGCAGGCGGCCCCTTCCCCCATCCTCCTCCTCCTCCTCCATCTCCCACTGGAAGCTGCCAGAGCGCTGCTTCCTCAAGCAGAAAGTCACGTGAACCTCCCTGCGAGCCAGGCCGAGCAACCACAGCACCCGCCCCGCAGGCACCCCGCACCGGGGGCACGACTCCGCTCCCGACACCCCCAGCCTTGCCGGGGTCCCGCCGCGGCCGGGAGAAGGCCTTGTGACGGCCAGCGGTGGGGCCCCGTCCTGTTCCCCAGGAGCTGGCCCCACGCCACTGGGAATGTCATCGGCATGTTGGTGGGCGCAAAGAGGGGGGTCCTCCCTCGGTGCCGTGGAGCCGTGGGGTCACCCCTCACCTAGGACTATCCCTGTGGATAGATTCGTGTGTTGTGTCCCCTCCACGCCGCCCCTCCCGGTGCCCCAGGGCAGGGAGGACACGAGGCTGCCGTGCAATGTTCGTGTGCCCCCCGCCTCTTCCCCCGCTCCCCCGCCGGGGCTGGGTGGCACATCCAGAGCCTGCGCCCCCCTCCCCCTTCCCCTCCCCGGACTGTTTATCGGAATATAGAAAAAACAAGCTCTGCCGCTGGCCTCCCGCCAGCCAGAAACATTTAATGAGCCGCTCTGCCCAGGCTGCTCTTCAGGGCTGCATTAACTTGGAGGAGTTTCCTGCTTGGGAGCTGCTGCCGGGGGGGATTTTGGCTGCCCCCCTTCCAAGTTGTGCCCTCCCAGAGGGATGATGTACTCCTTGCCATCCCTGGGGGTGCATCCTGCCCCACTGCAGCTCCTCTCGCACCCCTCCAGAAATGTTTTCCTGATCCTTTCTTCCCCACTGCAAGAGCTTTGGAGCAGGGAGGTTGCTCAGCTGGGAACCTGATGCACTCTTGTGCCCGAAGATGGTGGGGAGCTGCTGGGGCCAGTGGAGGGCTGAGGGCGGGCTTTGCCCCCCGCCTCAGATGTGGAAAGGTGAGCAGCAAAAGCCTAATGGGCTCAAGAGTGGAGGTGGCAGAGGCTGCTGGGGCAGCAGCTGTCTGGTGCTGGTGCCCGTGGTGCTGTGCCCAGGGCTGCTTGGAGCAGGGACGGCAGACAGGTTTTGGCATCCAGACCCCAGCGGGACCCTGACCCCTGGGGGCACCTCTCACTCTCCCAGCATGCTCTGCACTTTCTTTCTTAATTGTTTTTATTATTATCATTATTTTTTCCCCTGTAGTGATGGTGTCAGTGCAGAGGGGGAGGAGGGGAGCAAACTGGAGTGGAACTGTTCTCCCTCCCTGCAGGGCTGGCTCCAGCTTCATGGCAGGGAAGCAACTTTCCCAAGGTCAGCACCTTCCCTGGGACACCTTGCAGACAACCAGCCTGTGCCTCCCTCTGACAAGAGCTAGACCTTCCCAAGCCACATGCTTCGGGTCCTGGGATGGACATGTCCAGCCAGGGCACGGCCCATTGCCGTATCCCTCCCTTCTGCCGAGCTGGCGCCGTGCATCCCCCACCGTCACGAGGCCGAGCTGTGCCACATGCCTTCTGCGACAGATGCGCTGGGAAAGGGATGGCGGCGAGCGGGCTGAGTGCCGCGGCGGGGGGGCCAGGCAGCCCTGACCTGTGTGGGCTCTGGCTCCCAAATACCCCCACGGGTGCCTGGCACCTTGGGGTGCCCCTGGGCCTGTTGGGGAGGAGAGGAGCAGTAGGGGTCCCGAGGCCTCATGGTGCGTATCAGTGTGTTCTGGTCCAGGCTTTCTTCATGTTACCAGTGATGTTTCCGTGAAACGTGTTGTTTGTCCTGTCCCCCTCCGCAGCTAAGAGCTGACAGTAGATAGATACTATGTGTGCTGCGTTGCCTGCCCACTTCTGGCACTCTGTGGCAGAGTCAGGATGGGTTTGTGGCTGTCTGGTGCTCAGCGAGGGGATTCCTCAGGGGTCCTGTTGCTGGTGTGAGGTACCATCACAGCGCTTTTAGGGGCCAGTGTGAACTCACCCAGGATTTGCCTCGAGAATCCCGGATGGATTAGTGCCACACCAGTGCCATGGGTTGAGTACTGTGTATTTGCACTGAGCCCCAAGTTTATTCCCGGAATATTGTTACCTGCTCAACACAAATTGCTGTGAAAACTGCTCCATGGGGAGTGAGGCGATGTCCCTGGGGGATGGGACCTTCAGGGCAGGGAGGTACCCTTGTGACCCTGGAGGGCGTGTGGCCAGGAATGCACTGGCCAGGTGGCTGTGTGCCCCCAGGCAGGGCAGGAACTGAAGCAGCTCAAGTGTCTCCTGCCCATCCCTTTCGTGTCAGATCACTCGATTTCATGCCACCCTCTCCTCCCCCACTCTGCTCTGGGATTCTCCTGCCATATCCATGTTGCTAGAACACTCGAGGCATGGGTCTGCATGTTGTGCCAGGAGCATGCTGGGACACTTGGGAACATGGTGCCCATACACAACAGCTGTCAGTGTCCTGGTGCACCAGCTGCACTGTCGGTGGGAGCCCCCAGCTCTGTGCAGGGTGACACTGGACCCTGGGGCTGCCGTTGTGCACGGTGTGGGTGCCTCCCTGGGCCTGGGGAGCCGTGGGTGTGGGGACAGCTCCCGGGTGGTGGGGTGCAGGCAGGATGGGGCTGGGTGACCGTTATCAGCTGCCCGCAGGCTGCAGCTGTGGTTTCCTGCCGGTGCCGGGGGGAGGGTGCTGGGGAGCAGGCAGAGCTGCTGGGGGGCTGCTGGGCCCCACCTGGAGCAAGGATAGAGGCAGCGGTCTGCCCCTCTGCCAGGGTCTCTGGTGGGCAGGGTTGGGGTGGCTGCAGTAGGGATGATGCTGGCAGGGTTTTGGGAGGTTCACTGCTGCATCCTCATGGGGTTGTGGGAGAGTGGGCTGTGCACCAGTGTTGGATGTCCCTTTTGAGCAGGGGTGCTGGTGGGGCTCTAGAGTCTCCAAAGCTGTCAGACCGGCCTCCCAGTGCAGCTCAGCCCCTTCTCTCCTGGGCAGGTCATGGATTGGGATGAACGTTAAACCCGAGGCGTAATCTCCGCTGTGGCAGGCGCTGGCCCCTGTCCAGCCCTGACCCGCCCTACCCACAGGGCGACTGATAACACCTGCCAGCACCCCTCTGCTGCTGCTTCCTTTGGGGGGCCCTGTGGGATGTAGCTCTTGCCCCCCTTTTACAGGGTCTCTCTGCCTCGGCTTTGTAGAACCCACAGGTTAGCAGAGGTTACTCTGCACCAAAGTGACAGTGCCTGTGCCCCAGGAAAGCTTCATGGTGAGAGGGTGGCAAGCAGGGGGTGGGAGGGCCCCTGCTTTCTGCAAGAGCAACAGCCTCAGGTCCTCTACTACAAACCAAGGGACAAGTGTTGTGTATGCAGCCAGATTTCTGCAGTTCAGCCCAGGTGGCTGGACACAGTGCTTCAGCCAAAGCCAGGCTGGGACATAGGTGGTGTTGGGATGCTGGACTATTCTGCAGCAGCCAGTTTACCAACCTCTGCTCTGCTACATGCATTCTCCTCCAGCTAGGGTCTTGTGCAGCCTGCGGGTCTCCCTTCCACGACAGGGGTTGCCTCTGCCTGCTGTGAGTAGCTGCAGGGTGGTGGGTGCCAGCTTTTGCCCACACCAGCTCCTGCCTCTTCACTGGCAGCCCATGGCAGCTCGTGGCATTGCGGGCATGCAACTCTGCTGGGCATGGGGCAGGTCCAGGCACCCCGACCTGCCTGCTCCAACTGGCCCGGGGTGAGCCCAGGGCAGCTGCGGGCAGGGGCAGGCAGGAGCACGGCAGCAGGAGCTCTCTCCCTGCAAGGGATGGCAACGCAGAGCTGCTGAAGGAGCCTGATGTGGTGTGGTGTTGCATGGAGTTGGGAATGGGGGTGCTGCCTGGGTTTGGGGAGTGCCAGGCTGCCAAAAGTCCTTGTGGAGGGGCATTTCCCTGCTGAGGCTGGGGAGATGTTAATATGCTCCTCCCAGCTTGGTGCCCCTGCCAAATCCTTTGGGCAGCCACGGCATGCCGAGTCGCTGTGCCTGCTGCCAGCGCGTGCGCAGCAGGAGGCTTGAACGCTGGCAGGGTTCCCCCCCAGAACCCCAGGCTGCCCCTGAGTGGAGTAGATGGGGCTCTGTGTCAGTCCCTCCAGGAACTGGACCTGGAGCTGTGGGAGCTGCCGTCACCATCCCACCGTGGCTGTGTCCTGGCTTGGCCTAGCTGGTGGGGAGGAGGCAGCTGCTAACAGGAAGGACACGCATGTTAGCAACGAAAACACGACAGTGAGAGGAAGCAGAAGCAATGCATTATTGATGGAGCTATTTGATGCTGCTATATTCGGAGAGCTGCTCCGGAGTGTTCGGCAGCACCATGGGGGGGTGGCAGAGGGTGGGCTCAGCTGGTGGAGGGTTACCTGCTTCAAGTCAACCATGTATAGCCATGGCCCCCCCCCGTAAGATGTCCCTTACCTTCTCCCAGGGGAGCTTCCAGCGTGGGAGGGCACAGTCACATGTGGGTACCAGGAGGTATGGCAGCCTTAGTGGGTGGGGGTTTGGTGCGTGGCAGCTCCTAGCTATGTAAATCTCTTGTGGATGCTAAGGGTCTTCTGTGACTTGGGAGGTGAGTGGAGGGAATGGAGGGGGACCAGGGTGCTCTCCCACCAGGGCTGAGTTCCTGGAGTTGTAGGGCTGAATGTTGAGGATTCTGCTCTGGCTTCTCTTTGAAGCAGAAGTGCCTGTCCCTTGGAGGGTAGGTGGTGGTCTTGGGGGACAGGGGCAGGCACAGGATGCTGGGGCTGTGCAGCCATGCTGCATGTTGCCCCCTCCCTGCTGTGGGTTCCCAGGCCAGGAAAGGGGCTGTAAAAGGAACCATTTTTGTAACATGAGAGAATCCACCTGGAGGCTCTTGAGGAGCCTTAAAACCCTGCAGCTCTGGCAGGCTGGCCCTGGGCTTCTGCAGAGGAACTGGGGCTCACTGCTCTGGGCGGCCATGCTGGGGCTGAGCTCTTGCAGGACGTGCATTGCAATGTCTCAGGGACAGCACAGGAACACTGTGGGGCATTTCTCTGATGCTGGTGCCACGGGGAAACCCCCTTCTAGCAGGACATGCCAAAGCTTGCTTGTGGACTGCACCTTCCCCTTGGAGCCTGCAGGCAGCCCAGTGGTGATGAGGCCAACCCACCACAGCAGAACAAGGTGTGATGTTAGGGTGGATGCCCCATATAAACCTCATGCACTCTGGGGTTCTGCACCCTTTCTCCACGTCCTCTTGTTCTGGAGGGGATGGGCACCAGTGCATGTGCTTGATTGCTGCTTGTCCAGTGCTTGCATACTCAGGTTAATTTCTCTATCTCGTGCAGGATGCTCAAGATGTGACCCTATAACTTCCCATCCTGCTCTGGCAGCATTTCCCCAGTGCCTTGGCTTTATAGCTGCCTCTGGGTGTCTGGAAGTGGTTCTGGTTTTGAAGGGTTAATCCCAGGAGCCCCCAGGATCTGCTGCCTGCCTGGCATGACTCACCATGTAGTTTCCAGCCTCCCCCAAACCTCCTCTGGAGAGATGAAGCTGTGGCTTCTCCAGCCAAAAATGGGGGCCCTGCTGCCCCAGAACTCCTTTTTATCTGGTCATGCATAGCTTTAGGGGGGAGAGAAACCCCTCATTGAGAAGCAGGGAAACAAAGCATATTTCTGTTTGAAGGATGGTAGGATTTGAGGGGTTGGCTCTTGTGCTCTGGAAAGGAGGGTGCTCCAGGATGCATGCTGTGCTGCACTGCTGCAGGCTGCATCTGCATACAGTGCAGTGATGCCCAGCTCTGGCTGCTATTTGGACAAGTCCATGAAGTTTGGAAGTGCCAGGCCAGTCCGTGTCCTGATGCAGGCTGTACTGTTTGCAGAGCTAGCTGATTTTTTTTATTATTTTTTATGTAAGTGCATGTCTGCATCCCTGCTCTACGCCTGCACTTGCCAGGGCCCCGGCTGAGTGTCAGTGTGAGCATGCCCTGCCTCCTGCTCTGCTCACCTGAGCTCCCTCACACACACACTGCAGGCACACCAAGGCATGGCCACAGGGATCAGAGAGACTTGGGCATCCCCTGGCTACCGTGATCCCCAGCGGGCTGTTCCCATCCGTTTGCCTGGGATGTATTCCTGTGCTCACTCCTGCTCCCAAGCTGCTGCCAGCTCCCTGGGCTGAGACCTGTCCTGGCAGTTGAATCATGGTTTTCCCCAAAGTAGTTTGGGGAAACCAGGCAAGCATGGGGCCCTTGCTAGGGGGCGAATGGAGGCTGCGATCTGGGGGATGCAGTGCCCTACCACAAAAACTGGGTAGCCCTCTGCTCCCCTCACAGTGTGGGCATGAGCACATCGTGAGGAAGGGGCTCCCCCCACACTGTTCCTGCCACACACGCTTCCCAGCTGCATCCCAGCCCTTCTGCTCTCCATCCAGCATCTATTTAATTATTAACTCGGCTATAACCATAAACAGCTGGGGCTGCTGCAGCCACGTGGACCAGTCCAGCACTGTCGTCAGAGCTGAGCAGGGACACGTGAGCAGTCCCGGAGGGCTGCTGAACCCCGGGATAAATTGCTCCAGGCATGTTTGCTGTGGATGTACTGGGCCAGGCCATGGGACCTGGGGATGAATGGGGGCTGTTCTCTGATCCCCTGGCCATGGCACTGGTGCTAGGAGTCTCTGATACAGGAATAAAATGCCCCTGTTTCACTGTTCTGAGGTATTTTACAGTAGTAGTGTGGTGTTGAGTGCTTATGGGTGGTTGTACCTCATGTGTCTTTGTGCCTTGGAGTGGGAATGGGGTGCAGGTGGACTCTGTTAAATGGCCTGTCTTGGCCAGGAGGGTTGTGCCATACTGTAGCTGCTGCCAGCATTATAGGCAGCACTTTTTTTGGCCTAATGACAATGGGGGTCAGCATGCTGCAGCCCCATCTCACCCTGTGCCTCAAGATTTGGGCTGGCAGGAGGACAGGCAGTGAAGGGGCAGCATGGTGGAGCACTCACAGCATCCCTGTGCCCTGTTATCAAGGCACTGACAATGTGGGTACCTCCAGCTGCATGTGCCTTTCACAGAGCAAGATGTCACAGAGGTTTTTAGATTTACAGTGAGTTTTTCTCTTTACAAAGAGTTTTGGTCTGTTTAGCCATATGGCTATGGAAAATGATACTGCAGGGTAAGCCTGCAAGAGGAAGGGGAAATCATGATGGTGTGATGTGGAGCAGGACAGGGTTGGAGTCTCATTCAGCCGATGAGTATGGGGGGACAGGGGTGAGGGGATGCTTCTTGTCCCTCTTCAGTGCTGGTCCCAGACAGTAAGATGGTTGGGGAGCAGGGCCCTGCCCCTACTCTTCAGGTGCAGGGGTTTGGGGGTGCACAAGCACAGAGGGGAGGACACCTCCAAAACCTCATGGATGAGGCTTTGCACCCACCATGTCTGCTCTGTTGGGCGGGGGCTGGGGGAAGCAAGTGTGCTTGGCAGGACCCAACTGGCTGTACCTGCATTACCCCAGGGCTTGGGGAGGGGATGAGGTGCGGGCCTGGCCCTGCAAGTAGGGGGATGTGGGAGGGTGTGCATGCCCCAGGCAAGGGTGTTACACCCAGCCGGAGCTGTGCCGGGAGGCGTTTGGGAAGGCGTGCAAGCGCATGCCAGCCCATCGGCGTGAACACCAGCCCATGTGTGTGGGGTGAGCTGTACCAGCACACGTGTGTGCTTGCGTGTGTGTGTGTGTGCGCGCGTGTACGCTGAGCCCATGGGCTTGCCGGCTGGGCTGGCAGCAGAGGTCTGTGCCAGTCTGACTTGCCAGGGCAGGAACAGAAGCTGCAAGGTGCAGATGTGGGGCAGAAGGGGAATGGGGAGAATGGGATATTTTTTTATAACGGAAATTTTCATAATGAATTTTTTTTATAAAATCTCTGAACTGGAAGAGGTTGCAGTTTTATCAAGGAAAGGAGACCCTGGGGGTATGATGGCTATTGCAAACTGGAACATTTCATTTTTCATTCCCTCTCCCAAACAAACCGGTTGTGTATTTATTTTCTCATCCGAAACTGGGGGAAAGGGAAACAAGTTTTAAAAAGAAAAAAAAAAAAAATCCTGAAAAAACTTCAGACACCCCGAAACCAAGCTAGGGAAAAGGTCTATTTTTATTCAAACTTTCGCAGTGGGGAAAGAATCCTTGCCCCGGCTGGTGCCGAGCTCCTCAGCGGGACGCGGCTCCCGTATCCCCATCCCGGGGAGTGCCTGTACCCGCGCCGGGCGGGAACGGGGGAGAAGTCTCCGGGGACCCCCTTTCGGGCGTCACCCTTGGCCCGTGGGCCCCCGGGCGGCGCGGGGCGGGAGAGCCGGTGCGGGGGGAGCGGGCCCCGCCGCCGCCGCCGCCGCAGCCATTGTGGTCCCGGCCGCGGCGCAGACAAAGGAAGCGCCCCCGCCCCGCCCCGCGCCCCGCCCGCCCCGCCCCGCGGCGGCCCCGCGCCGCCCGCCCGCCGCCGCCGCGCCGCCGCCGGACCCCCGCCCGCCGCCGCGCCGTGAGTCACCCCGCCCCCCCGCGCCCCTCTTCCCCCCCGCGGAAGTTTCCCGGTTCCCCCCACCCCGGTGGCGGCCCCGCTCGGGCGGCCGAGGTGAGGGCCGGGGTCCCGCCTGCGCCGCCCCCGCGTCTGCGAAGTTGTGCGCGGCCGCACCGCGCCGCCGCTCCCCACCGGGCCCCCGTACGGCCCGGGGTCCCCGCGGCAGCCCCCTGCCCGCCCTCTGCGCCCCCGGCCAGGCTCTCCCTGTCCCTAGCTCCCCTCTCCCTCCTCGGCTCTCCTCTCCATCCTTACCCAGTTCTCCTGTCCCTCATCCCTCCCTAGCTGCTCAGTGCATCCTTGGCCCCTCAGCTCGTTCCCTCCTCTCCAGCTCCCATATCTGTCCTCCCCCTCCCTGCCTGTGGTGTTCCTCCCCTCCCCTGGCTCCCCTTTTCTTCCACCACATATTGGTTTTTGGAGCAGCACTCCCAGCCTCGTGGGGTGCTGCCAGCAGCCCCCATGCCCTGCTGTGCCCTGGTCCATCCCAGCCCGCAGCTCCCTTTGTTCTTCTCCGGGTTCCTTCCCCTGCCGAAGCCCCTTGACAGCTGCCCCACGCCCTCCTGGTCCCCCTGCATGCACTGTCACGGGGTTTATGGGGCCAGTGCCTGGCTCTGGGGGCTGCTCACCCATCGCACCTCACTGCTTGTTGCAACTTCATCCTTGCTCGCAGCTCAAAGGGTCCTGCCAGCCTCCCATGGGTGCCTCAAAGGGAATAAAAGGCCCAAGGGGTGCAAACACATGAGGGCCACACATCTCTCAGAAGTTGCCCTGCTGGGTGTCCAGGCCCACGGGGCCAAGGGCACAGGGGGCTCATCTTCCCTGGCAGACAAAGCACTGGCTTGACCTGGGCCAGCCAGAAGTGGGGAAGTGAAGAGTGAGTGCAGCATCCTCAGGAGTGGGGAAGACTCAGCAGCTCCAGTTTAGGAGTCAGCATGCATGCCAGAGCTGCGGAGGGGTGTTTTAGCTGAGCGGGTGTTTTCCGGGAGCCCCTTTGGCAGAGCCTGCTGTGGTAAGCTGCCCTGATATTGGGTGGCTGGCCTAGTAGTTCCTGCCAGCCTGCCGCTCAGGATGGGTGATAAGCACTACTGGGGCTCCCTTGGCTTGGGCAGCCCCCAATCCCATCACTGCAGCCTTAGCTGGCAGAAGCCAGGCACCATGTCAGGAACCTGCTGAGCAGCTGCCATCCCTAGCCAAAGCCGGTGCCGCAGCAGGAGCCAAAACCAGAGGTGTCAGCCACTCCCAGGGTGAGATGTGAGCAGAGGGTTCCAAGGCTGTGGGGTCTAACAGAGAGTCACCTTCTGGGGGCACACGGTGTGCACTTACCCCATGCTGCAAACGGTCACCTGCTTTCTTCTCACCAGGAGGGTCTGAGCCTGCTTGAGGCTGGGCCAGGCAGGTGTGAGAGCAAGCACCCTGTCCCAGGCTCTTCCCAGTTGTTCTCCACATGCTTTCAGTAGCACCTTGTCTGAGCAGTTTTGTAGCAACTCCAGTGATGGTCACCTCTTACTGCTTCTGTTACAAGTGGGGGTAAATATCAGTGTCCTTGTTCCTTTAAAGCCTTAAGTTTTGGAGTGTTCTCATTGTGGGGGAGTTGTGGTTTCCACTGAAGTAGAACTGAATGTGGTCTTTCCACTCCTGATGCTATAGAAATCCCAAGTTTGTGATCTAAGCACTCCTTAAAGACTGAGTAGTGCTGAGCAGAATGACGCGTAAGTTGTGTTGCTTCAAAGAGGAAAACTTGTGTCCAAGGGGGACAGGCTGGTGCTGGAAGGTTTGGTGACACAAAGGTTTTGCTGTTGTTTGGTGACTTTTCCCCTCACCAGGAGCAGGTCACAATCCATGTAAAATAGGAATAGGGCAGTGAAAAGCCACAGAAGTTCAGCTGAAGCAAAGGTACCCCAGGCTGGGGACTTGGAGTCTCTTTCAGCTTCTTTTCAGAGAGCCGTAATAGCTGGTGACCCTGAGCTTGCCCAGCCACTCAGGATGTGGGAGCAGAGGATGATATGGACCAGTCCAGCCCCAGGACTCCTTCCCTGTTCCATGGCTGGCAGGATGGCACCAGTGCTTGGCCCAGTGGTCTCTCTCAGTGTGCCCTCTTTCGTGTGCTTGCAGCTCTGCACTGGCATGAACTTGACATCTGCATTAACAATATGAACCTGAAGTCCTGTGTGGTGGCAGAGCAGGATAGCATTTCTCCTGGCTCTCCCCCTGCAGACCTCCTGTCCTCTGAGTGATCTGGGGACAGAGCGCTCCTGCTGTTGTTTGCTCCGTGTGTGTCTGTGGGTTGTGATGCTTGCCACAATGAGGTCTGCTGCCCCGTGGGTTGCTGTTGTTTCCGGTGGAGCTGTAACCAGGGATGCTGGGGTAAGAGGGTTTCCCTGGGGTTCCTCATGCCTTCAGGAGCACCAGGCAGGTGTGCTTGACCATACATACCCTGTCCTTTTGCTTCCTGGGGTTTTGGCCTCATCCTGCACTGGTTGTCCAAAGGGCTGACACCAGTGGCAGCACGTGCTGCCAGTGCAGTAGTGGTAGAGTCTAGCAACCACTGCATTAGCTCTGTCCCCAGTGCTGCCGGCAGCCTGCCTGTCCCTCCTTCAGCTGCTCCCATATTGCCTCTTAACCAAGTACTGAGAAGAGAAAAGTTCTTCCTGAGCAGGAGGGCAGAGGCTTGCCCTGGCGGCTCGAAGAAGCAATGGAGGTGCTTTGTAAGCTGCACTGAGTAGGTTCCCGCCATGCTCGCACTGTCCCTCCTCTCCATGGGCATCTGTGAGTGGTCCAGACCTTGTGGCAGGCGCTGCACGGCAGCATCATGGTTTGCCCTCAGGCTCATGCTGCCCCCAGCGAGGCCAGCTGGATCCTCGCGGCGGGAGTTACCCAGCTTTTTTCCCCCCTCCGGAGCGGGCTTCTGGACGGCTGCCAGGGCTGCGGGGCTCCTCCTAGGAGGCAACATGGAGCAAGCAAGGCGGCCGGCGGCGGCGGGGCCGCCGTCTCCGGAGACTACGCGTCCCAGCGTGCAGCTCTCGGCGCCGTTGTTGGCGGCGGGGAGCGAGGGGGAGCGGAGCGTTGCATCCCGGGATCGCAAATCTCCATGCGCCACGTGGGGGCTGACAGCCTCCTGCGCTCCGAGGCAGCGGCGCTGGGGGTCCTGCCGGCCTGCGGGATCGCTGTGGGTGCCCCTCTCTCGGTGTAAGCACAGGCTTCGGCCTCTTGCTGACACTTCCTTGCGCTGTGGCTCTCAGCTCCAGCTGTCCCGGGCACATCTTGTCCCTGTGGAGGGCTGCTCTGAGCAACAACCCCACAATATCATGCGGAGCTATGTGTAGTTTTGCTGCACCATATGCGTGGCAGGCAAGCAGCCGTGGGCAGGGATGTTGGCTTCGTTTTCTGCAGGGCCATCGGAATGGTTAGCTATAAGTGAATTTTTCCGTGTGGCCACAGAGCCTAGAAGACCTTTGGTTATGAAAATCCTAGTTTGTCAGGAGGCTTTTATTCTAGGTATGCTGACAGAGGTTTTTTTTTCCAGCCCCATGGTTCCCACACGACGTTTTTGGTTTGTTTGCCAGTGCTGCACCAATGCATGCTGCAGGAGGGATGTGAGCCTGGTTGCTGCAGGGTGGCAGGGCCCCCTGGCAGCAGCCAGAGGGATCTGGGAGAGAGGGAAAATGTCTGAAAACGTGAAAGGTGCATTCCTGAGGCTGAAACTGACAGCGTTTGATTATGGATCATCTTTGAGACAGTGAACTGGAAGGAGTAATTAGGGACAGTGGGATATTTCCCTGAGAATTGCAGGAAATGACTGCCTCGTGGTAAGTTGATAGTAGTGGAGCTGAAACTGGGTTATCTGTGGGATTGCATCTGGGGCTTGCAGCCTTGGACGTGATTCAATTTTCTGGCTGTTTTGCAATTGGCAGGGTGTGCTTTTCTCCCTTTTTCCCTCCTGGAGAATTCCCTGTCTACGTGTCTGAATCATCTGAGGAATAAAATGGGAAAGAGGAGACTCCTGCCGTCCCTAGGTACTGCAGGGCAGTGCAGTTCCCTGGGGCCCCAGCTGAATGTCCAGCTGCAGAGTATGCCTTGTGGGAGACCCTGGACCCTGGCAGAGCTGGGACTGTGGGACTGTGCTGAGCCCTGACCCTGACCTGAGGCCATGACCACATTCCGGCCAGGTTCTCCTCACCTAGTGGTTTCAGATAGCACTGCTTTGCAGCCTACATCAAAATTGTCACTATGTAATAATTAGCTCAGGTAATTTTCCTTTCTCTGGCTGTCCCCCTGAGTTTGTGACCTGATATGCAGAGAAGAGCACCCTTGGGTTCAGATGCTTTGTGTGCTGCTGCGGGGGACTTTTTTGCTAATATTGCAGGATGTGACCTAGGGCTGGGACACCATGCACAGGCACGTGGTGTGGTGTGGGCAGGGAGGCAGCTTGTGGTCCAGATAAGCTCTGTGAACGGCTTGGATGTGCAGCTTGGTGAGAGAGTAAAAGTGAGAGAGTAATCCCTGCATTCAGCCAGGCAGGCAGCAATGCGGGGTTTGCCTTTGGACAGGTCAGGACCAGGCAGTGTCCTGGCTGGGGTCAGCCTCTGGATGCTGCTGAGTCTGTGGCACATGGTCTCCTCCAAAAGTGGTATCTCCTCTTCCCTGGAGAGCCCAGCCCCTCCTGGAAGCTTCAGATTCATTAGTTCTGCATTTTTGAAGCAAACGGGTTTTCTGCAAGTTGATACTGTCACTGATAATGTCTCAGACCGTATCTTGGTGGGTTCCACCTGAGTTTCTGTGGGCTTAACAACAGCTTTGGAGTTTGCAGCTGGCCTCTCTCAATCCCCTCTATTCCAAAGAGGAGAAGGAAGAGGTGAAGGCAGGCTTGTGGGGGCAGACCACGGACTGCTCCATGTGCCTCTGCCTGTCCCAGTCACTCTGAATACTTCGTGTTTGCCTCCCAGCCCTGCCAACTTTCCGGACACCAGGCACTATCACTGGGCAAAACCACGTGAATTATTTGAGACGCTGCCCTGCACCTAGTCCCAGATAGTACCCTCATGCCAATGGGACTGGCCTGGGAAGATGTATTTCTTCCTACTATCAGGGCTCCCACACCCCATCGAGGCAGCCCTGCGAAACAATGCCGCTATTTACACTTTAAAGCCTCGTTAGGCAGCCAGGAAGCAGGCATGGAGCATGCCGGGAAGCACCGGCTGCCTTTAGCAAGGCTGGCCTCTCTTCTCCCCGGGCTGCTGGGAGGAGCAGGACGCTCCCCGGCTGAGCTGTAACCCTGCGGCCCCTTTCAAGCCTCACTTCTTCATTTTTTTCCATCATTTATATTTTTCGCCTCTGCTTTGCTGGTGAGATTTGCTGCTTGCACAGAGAGTGCACTGGCTGCCCAGGCAGGGATGGCTCCTGTCTGGTTGGGGGGCACTGATTCCTGTCAGCAGCCACAGGTATGGGAGGAACAAGATGCTGATGCTGCTTTGCCTTTGTCCTCAGCAGTTCTTTGCTCTTTGATGGGGAACTGAAGTTATGGGAGTTCAGCCAGAGGCATTTCTCCCGGCTTTCCACATCCCTTGCCCAGGCAAGCAGCTCCACAGTGCTGGTCTCAGCTCACAGTACCCTGCTATCTCCAGGCTGTGATGGCTCTGTGAGGTGTCCGCTGTGCTTTTGGTGCCTTGGCAAATCTGATGTTCCACAGCTCTGTGAGCTTGTCTAGGATGTGAATCATTCCTGCTCCAGCAAACCCATTGGACAGTGCACTGTGCGAGCTTTCCCCATAGGGCTCATAGTTCAGAAGCAGGGACAGCAGAGGAGAAGGCATGGTGAGGGTTGGGCAGTGCTAGGCTCTACATGAGTCATGGGCAGAGCACCTGCCTTCTGTTCTCTGGGCAGCCGCCCACCTGGAATTTTCTTGCCCATGCTTTCACGGCAGGTCTGTGGACCTGGCCTTGGCCGAGGATGCTGAGCTGTGAGATCCCTTCACGGGGTTCCCTTCTCCTGCACACCTCCACGCTGAAGAGGAGCCGTGGAGCCGCCTACCTGGCCATGAGCACTGCGCTGTTTGCCCAGGCCTGCCTGGGCCAGTCGCTCACCAGCTGCAGTGTCAGCCTGGTTTTTCCCTTGCTGAATGTTTTGTGTTGCTGGGCCAGCACCTGTGAGCAACCACAGGAAGCATCTCCTGTTGCCGTATGTTCCACAGGGGCATTGCATGCTCAGCCACCAAGAAGCATCCCTGTTTGCACCAAGCCTGCCTGGATCACCAAGCCAGCCCAGATCCTGTGCTCAAAACAGGAGGCAGAGCAGGGGCATGCAGAAACACCAGCTAGGGCCAGGCTCTGGGCGTGACTTGGGAAGGGACACATCCTGCAGGTCTGTGCCACTGCACCTGGCTGGACAGGGCTTGCAGGCAGCTGGGCAGTGTGAAGGAAAGAGGTGGTGATGAAGGGATGTCCTAGACTAGGCAGCATGACCTGTGTGTGAGTAAAAGTTGGTGTTTCTGCTGCTGTAAAGTAACTGTGTTAATTCATGTAATGTGTGTAGTGTCTACAGTGATTGTAGAATTTGGACAGCTTGTATCAAATCCTAAGGCTGTTAGTGTTATTTCAAGCCACTGAATCCAGTGACATATATTACGCTGCCTTAAAAATAATAGTTGGTCAGGATGCCGGTCTTGCTGAGGTCACAACAGGCTCCTCTCCCCTCCTCTGGATTCTGACATAGGTCACTCAGTAGAGCTCTGAAAGCAGGGTGTGTCCATATTAACCTGCTGGGAAAGGCTCAGGATGGAAATGGAGGCTTGGGTAGAAGTCATGAACTGGCTCATCTGCTGTCCCACCTTCAGCAGCAGCAGTGAGCTAGGGAAGAGCATGAGAAGCACAATGGATGGAAAGTGATGTGTCTCCCTGGTCACCCCTGACCCTCCTGCACCCTGAGAAACAAGATGGTGACTGAGGACAGGAAGAGGCCATGGGAACTTAGTATTCCTATGTCTCATCAGTGAATAAAAACAAAGAATTGAAGGATGAGACCTGCTGGGTCTGATTTTTTTCTGCCCCTCAGGACATGATGACCAGAAACAAGCAGTGCTCCAGCCACTGCTGTCTCTGCCTAATGAATCGGTTTGTTTTTAACAATAGTTTGGGAGTTTGGGGAAGTTTCCTATTCATTGAACATGCTTCAGTGTCATGTTGTAGAACAACAGAATAGAGAAATAGAAATGCTATGTTTCTAGTACAATTTGGGGTGAATTATTATGTCTGTTAGGCACAAGTTGATGTGGATAAAGCAGAAAGCAAAAACTCCTCTGCAGCAGCAACTGACCATCACCAACCTCCCCATTAATTGTTTTATCTATGAAAACATTCAGTAAGAGCAAGGGGTTGACATTGTTAGCAGCCATATGAGAAACTGTGCCATGTCCCACTTATCCTCAATGCAGGCAGGCAGGAGTGGGAACAGTGAGCCACGGCTGAGTGGCTGGGCTGGCTCCAGCCCCACAGGACTGGTAGATCCTGGTGGGTGCTGGAGAGAGGCTGGGTTCAGCTGCTGTGGGGAAATGTGGTGAAAAAAATCCTAGAAAATCAAGAAGTAAAACACATATTTCCCCTGTTGCAAGTGGGATTTAATGCTCGGGATGTGACCCCCTCTATTTTTGACCAGCCCTTGCTCAGCAGTGTGTGCAGTCCCTGTGACTGCTGACTTGGGGTCCCAGATGGCTCAGCAGGGGTGAAGGTGATGCCTTGGTTATTCACCCCTATTGGCTAATGAGCTCTTTGTTGCAACAAGCTGGAAATCTTGAGTCCCTGTGCTAGTGGCACTGCTTTCCTTGACTCTGGTGCTTTTTGCTGCCCTGCTGTATCCATGAGGGTCGAGCTGCTGCTCGGATCGTGTCCCTGAACCCTTCTGCACAGCCTGGCCGTGGAGTGGAGCCAGAGGGGCAGTGGTGTGTCCGGCGCCTCTGGGACGCTTCCCTCTGCTGCTGGCTTTGCTTTCTGCAGTACCGGGTGGCAATCCTGGCAGTTCGTGGGCGTTGGGAAGTGCCCGTCCCAGGGCTGTGTGCAGGCGGGAGGCCGATGGGGATCCCGCCTTGGCCCCGGCTGCAGCAGTGGCCCGGCATGTTCGGCTCCGGGGCCCCCGCCTGCGGCGGGACATGGGAGACATGTCAGTGCGCGGCTGGGCCGGCTGAGCCGGTGGAGCCGGAGCTGCCTGGCAGCTCGCCCGCTGCTGCGCCCCATCCAGGTCAGCCCGTCTGCCCGCCTGCCTGCCGGCAGGGAGAGAGCCGCGTGCCTCAGCAGCATCCTGGCGCAGCGTGCCGGGTCCTGCCAGCCGCGGGGTGTGCCGGGGCTGCCGCGGGGCTCGGGAGCGGTGCTGGCAGCCACTGCTCCCAGGAACCTGCCCTTGTGGTGGGAGTGGGCTGGTGAGTGTGGGAGCCCCTGGCTGCCCCTAAGGAGCTTGGATGGGGCTGGCTCTGCCCGGCATACCTAATGTCTTTCATTGGCAGGTCTGGGGGCCCCCAGGTTGCTTTTGGGATGTGTTCTGGTTTCACATGTTGTGTGCTCTGTTGCAGACCCCATCACACCCCATGCCCCTCTGGGCTCCTTGTCCTTTGCCCCGGTGTTGTGGTGGGCAGTGAGGCTTTGGGGTGGTTTGATCACAGCTGGGGGCTGTTGTGTCAGATCTCTCTGTCTGCCTGGGTCCGGGTGGCCACTGGCCTGCCCTAGCAGCAGATGGTGGCTGCCTGGGGACCCGCCATCCACCCCTCCGGGCGATTATTCACCCGTCACCATGACGATAGAAAGGTCAGCGAAAAGATCCTGTGTGATTCCTGGGTCAGTCAGTGGGATTAGAAGCAGTGCGGGAGGGAGGGCTATGGCCCAACCAGCCCCTCTCCAGGCTCACCAGCTGGACTGTCCCCCTCGGGCACATCCCCAGAGCCCAGCCAGCTGAGAACTGACAAACTCTGGGTACCAGTGAGAAACCTTTGGGATGGAGTTGGGCCCCTCTGGCTGCTGATCCTGAGAGCTCAGCCTTGACCCTGTGAGTTCTGTCCTGCACAGGGGAGGCCTGGAGCTGTGTGTGGGATGAAGGGAGTAGGCTGACATCAGGGGTGAAGCAGAGGAGGGATGAGGCTGTGCTGATGGGGGCGTGGCTGGTCCTGCATCCTTCTTCCTTCTCCTCCTCGCAGCAGCAGGGTGTCTCTCCTCGCAGAGTGCCCCCGACTGACCCGTGTCCCCCCTCTCTCTGTCTCTCTCCAGGCTGTTCCTCTAAGTCGTTCAAGCTGTACTCGCCAAAGGAGCCCCCGAACGGCAACGCCTTCCCCCCCTTCCACCCAGGCACCATGCTGGATCGAGATGTGGGGTGAGCTGGGGCCCAGGGAGGGATCTGCCATGTCGAGGACACTCTGCAGCTTGCACCCCAGGGTCTCTGTGTTACACTTCCCAGCAGCAAACAGAGACTGCAGTAAATGGAGTTTAGTTAGCACAAGAGCAAAGGGAATTTGAGCAGGCACAGGTGATAGTGGGTTGAGAATGAGTGGTATTTGGAATGAAGCCTCCAGGTCCTGAGCTCTGTCGGGCCAAGCCCTTTGCTTGGCCAAGTCCTCGGATGACAGGGAGCCCTCCCAGCTGCTGCCAAAACAGCCCCTTCTTCAACATCTGTCCTGCCTGGCACCAGTCACTGCTGCAGAGGAGCTGAGTATGTCCCCAAGGAGCAGTTGGCTAGGTCCCAGGGGTGGAGCAGCCAATTATGTGAGATCAGAGCCCAGTTTTGGGCTACAGGTTGCCCCATGGGGCTGTCAGATATTGGCAGAGTACAGTCTGCACTGTGGGGAGGGTCTCACCTCTAGTGAGCCTGACTGCCTGCTGTAGCCAGGGAAGGAGGAGCTGTGGTGAGCAGGGAGATCCCTGATAGCACTGACTTGCCTGCATCTCTTTCCACTGCTAGACCTACTCCTATGTACCCACCGACGTACCTGGAGCCTGGAATTGGGTAAGCATGGGGGGCTGATGTGGACTTTGCTGTGGGGGGAGCTCGTGCCTGTGGTGGGGGTGCCTCAGCAGGGCCAGCATGCTGGCTGGCTGGGGCTTGTGGGGGGATTGCTCAGACTCTGCCAGCTCTGGAGGGGATGTGTGTTCCCCCTGTGGGCTCAGGAGCCCTCCACACCCTGTGGCTGCCTTCCCCTCTGATGGCTTGCTGTGCTCTCTGGCAGGAGGCACACGCCGTACGGGAACCAGACTGACTACAGGATATTTGAGCTCAACAAACGGCTGCAGAACTGGACAGAGGTAGGTAGCTGGGAGAGTGAGGGTTGGCCAGGGCAGTATTTTGGCAGTGGGGGGGCCCCTACTGCCTTCTCCCACATGTAGCCATGGGGCAGGGCTTATCACCCCCATCTCTGAGCACTCAGCTCAGAGCACAGTCCTCTGTGGGTTGAGCACGTGGCTGCTGTGCCTGGCAGCCATTGTCTGTCTGTCTGTCTCTGTCTCTCCTTCCCTTAACGCAGCATCTCTCTGCCATCCCCAGGAATGTGATAATCTGTGGTGGGATGCCTTCACCACAGAGTTCTTTGAGGATGACGCCATGTTAACAATCACTTTCTGCTTGGAGGATGGACCAAAGAGATACAGTGAGTACCAGCTTGAGCTCTCCTTCCTAAGGGCATTGCCCTTCAGCAGGAGACAGTTGTGTGCTCAGGGGGATGTGGGTAGGATGTCAGGGCTCAGCTGTTTCTAGCTAGAAGGTATGGGGGACTCTCTTCATGTACATTCCAAGGAACACCTCGATGAGCCGGGTTTACTGACCTTATTTTCCTCCTTCTCCTGCTGCAGCGATTGGCCGGACTCTGATTCCCCGTTACTTCCGCAGCATCTTTGAAGGGGGAGCCACAGAGCTCTACTATGTCCTCAAGCACCCCAAGGAGTCCTTCCACAACAACTTCGTCTCGCTGGACTGTGACCAGTGCACCATGGTCACCCAGCACGGCAAGCCCATGTTCACCCAGGTACTGCCTGCGCCCACAGCTTCTGCTGCCCCTCCTGCCTTGGCTTTTGGTGCCCTCTTGGTGGCTGCAGTCCCACAAGGCTGTGCGTTTTGGGCTTGTGGGTACAGCTTTTGCTGAGACTCTCCCGAGAGGCAGAGGCAGGCCACGATGAGAATGTTCCAGCAGTGGCTTCCCAGGGGATCTGGGCTGGGGGAGGCTGGGGCAGCCTGTGCCTGACCCTGTGCCCTGCCTACCTAGGTGTGTGTGGAGGGGCGGCTCTACCTGGAGTTCATGTTTGATGACATGATGAGGATAAAGACGTGGCATTTCAGCATCCGCCAGCATCGAGAACTTATTCCTCGTAGCATCCTTGCCATGCATGTGAGTACAGCTCCAGGAGTTCCCCTGGGCATGAATGACACAGGGCTGCTGAGCTCTTCAGGCTGCTGTGCAGGTTGGGGGCTGTCAACCCAGTCCCACATCGCAGGCTGAGGGATGGGAGGGCTGTTCCCAGCCTGGATGCATCTGAGCCTTCTGTCCCTTTCACTCCTAGGCACAGGATCCCCAGATGCTGGACCAGTTATCCAAGAACATCACACGCTGTGGGCTCTCAAACTCCACGCTCAACTACCTCCGAGTAAGTGTGTGAGAAGAGGGGTTTTCAGCTCTGACATGTCTTGTGCTCTCAGCTGCCTGATGCCTGGCTGCCCTGGGGTGTGGGTAGGCTGCAAGGCCGGCTTTGCAAAAGGGATCTTGCAGAGGGGCTGTAGAGAGCTGTGGGGCAGTGGGTCTGCCGAGTCCTGCGAGCTCACGGCGTGGCTTGGGTCGTTGCAGCACAGACATCTGCCTGTAGAGGTGTTAGGGTTATGGGGTCTCCATTTTGCTTGGGCTCAGAGCATTGGAGTCTAACCCAGAGTCTGTCTGCTCTCTGCAGCTCTGTGTAATCCTAGAACCAATGCAGGAGCTCATGTCACGGCATAAGACCTACAGCCTCAGTCCCCGGGACTGCCTCAAGACTTGCCTCTTCCAGAAGTGGCAGCGGATGGTTGCTCCTCCCGGTGAGTCTCATGCTGCCTGCTGTGCTGCCTGGGAGTCTGGGACTGCCTGCTCAGGCCCTGCCCTTGGTGCAGGCTTCTCCCAGCCCCAGAGCTGTTCTTGGCCTTGTTTCATGAGGTTGAGGGTGATGAACGAGGCATTTGGCTTCTTTCTATGCTGGTCTGCCTTCCCAGTGGGGTAGAGTAGGGCCTTCCCTGCCTGAGGGGTGCCAGCTGCTTGTGGAAACCAAAGCAGGGATGGAAATGTTCCTGCCCTCTCACTTGTCTTCTGGTCTGGGAGGACAGCAGAGCTGTGGAGGTGAGGAGGGTGGTGATACAGCCTGGAGGGGGAATATGGTCCTTGAAGAAGTAGGGTTTGCATAAAAGGGCCTGGGGGGCACCAGCTTCCTCTTGTTGGGATTGACCTCATATGTCTCCATCCTCCATCAGCCGAGCCAGCACGGCAGCAGCCCAGCAAGCGCCGGAAAAGGAAGATGTCGGGGGGCAGCACCATGAGCTCCGGTGGGGGAAACACCAACAACAGCAACAGCAAGAAGAAGAGCCCAGCCAGCACCTTTGCCCTGTCCAGTCAGGTACCTGTAAGCATCCCGTTTCCATTCTCTCTTCCTCCTCTGGGGTGGAGGGGAGGGTTCTCTGCCCTTGCCCTTGGGAGCTGCTAGGGAGCGACCCCCAGGGACTGCCTATCTGAGCCACCCCAGTTCTTCCCAGGTGATAGGGAAAAGAAGGAGGGTGTGTCCCAGCTGCCTTCCCTGAGTGCCTTTGCTGTCCTGCAAGAGAGTGAGGATGTGTTTCCCCTACTCGGTACCCAAGCTTGGGTTCTGCAGTGGAGATGAGGAAGTGGCCCTACAGCTGGGGAAAGGGGCTGTGCTGATGAGAGGGGGGGTCTAGTGGCCCAGGCTCCCCCCACCTCGATTATGTTTCGGGACCGTCTCCCCTTTCAGGATGTGATGGTGGTAGGCGAGCCCACGCTGATGGGGGGGGAGTTTGGGGACGAGGACGAGCGGCTCATCACCCGGCTGGAGAACACGCAGTTTGACGCCGCCAACGGCATCGACGATGAGGACAGCTTCAACAACTCGCCGGCGCTGGGGGCCAACAGCCCCTGGAATAGCAAACCGCCCTCCAGCCAGGAGAGCAAGTCAGAGAACCCCACGTCGCAGGCGTCGCAGTAACGGCCCCCCCGCCGCCCCGTGGACTCAGTCCCAACCAATCTACCTGTACATTTGCAACGGAGAGTGACTGGGAAGCGGCGAGGTACCGGAGGCGGACCAGCGCCACATGGATGACGGGGTGCACGGCCCGGGGCACACGCCAGGCAGGCAGCCCCCAGCCGTCACCCCCGCCGCCTCCCCGTGCCCCCACACCTGCCTCCCTGACGGACGCTAGGGCAGGGGTGGGTTTCCGGGGCCGTAGCTTCATTTTTTTTCCCCTTCGCTCCTCTTTTCTGCTTCTTGCCCAGAGAGCTTCTCATCCCTGTCCCAACATGTCCACCCCCTCCCTGCCGACTGAGGGGGAATTAGTGGGGAGGTGTTGGCAGCGGTTGACGTTACCAGATGCCATGTGTTGGGGTCTGGCACAGCACAGAGACCCTCCTCTTCCCTGGGCCCTGCGGCTGGTGTTTGCTGAACTTGCAGTGGGATTGCACATCCATAGTCCAGCATGGGGCTGGTTGGGAGGGGCAGTGATGGAAAGCCTTCCCTGTGCCTCGGGCTCTGCCATGGAGCTTCCTCTGGCCAGGGTCAGATCCTGTAGTGCTGGGACGGTGTTGAGGACAGGGCCCCGTCGCATTTTCCCACTCTCCCGCACCTTCCCCTTCCCCTCGCTCCCCAGAGCGAGAGCGCAGCACAGCCATGGGGGGACTCTTGTATATAGGAAGTGCGTGGTGGGGGGCTGGGGGGCACGGAGGACCTGTGGCTCTGCTGGATCAGCCAGTGCCCTTGTTCCCTGCCTGCAGCCTCTGTGTTTCCCTCCACCCTGCGTGAATCTGCCTGGGGCCCCTTTGCAACCCCTGGCTCCTGGTACCTCCTACTTTGGTCTTTTTTTAAGAAAAAAAAAATAATATTATTAAACTGTAAGTTTAAAAAAAAGAAAAAAAAATGGGAAAATACCCCCTCAGCCCTTTTGCCCATTCCCTCCTTCTGCCCTGAGCCCTTTCACCCTGTCCTGACTTTTGTACAGGCTTCTTCTCTTGGAAGTCTCATTTTATATCCAGTTCGGAGAGCTTCAAACCAAGGAGAGACTTTGCAGACTTCCTTTCTAATCCCTCCAGAGGCTGGGGGGGGCCAGTCCCCCGCCTCCCTTCTCAATGTAAATCTTGTGTGCTGTTGTCCCCGCTCCCCTCCTCGGGTTCGTGTACCTCGTGCTTGTACATTTCCGCGCTGTAGACAGTGTGTACGATACTGTTCTTTCAATGTGTTATCACTAGAGCAGGTGCCTCCATTGATGTTAGGGGAAACGATGAGAAAAATAATAATTTTGGTTTTTTTTTTTTTTTTTTGGTTTTAAAAAAAAAAAAGAAAAAGAGAAAAAAAATAATCCCTTCCAAGGCTTTTTCCAATGAGAAGATGGGAGGTGCCGGGGGAGGGTGTTTGTGCTAACTAACCAATTCACCCCAGCAGCCTTGGAGTGGGGTTTTGAGGGAAAATGGGAGTCCAGGCTGCCCTCGGGAACCCTCTGGCATGCCCCGTGGTGGGGTTGCAGCAAGTGCTGCTGTGGGGGGGGACTGCCCTAGTGGGGGTATAAATGTGTGTAAGAGTGTGTGCGAGAGGTTTGTGTGTCTGTCTGCGTGCGTAAGGGAGCCTGGGGCAGGTGGAGCAGCCCTGAATTTTGGGGGAGTGAGGGGGCACTCCATTCTCTCTGTCAGACACCCCCCCAGTTCCCTGCCAGGGATCCCACACTCTGTGTCTCACTGCCCCACGGAGCTTGGGGCTGGCAGGTGTCGCTGAGGGCCTGCCTGTGCCCAGGGGCTCTGGCTGCCGCAGGGGTGCTACTAGCACCCCGTGCCTCTCCCACTCATGGGTGAGACTGCAGGAGGGTGCCGAGATAGGGTGAGGACCACCCTATGTATCCTCTCCTGCTGTCCCTGTGGTTAGGCAGGGACACAGAGCCTTGAGTCAGCCCTGCTCTGATCTCAAGCTGAAGATCCCTGCAGAGATGTCTGCGTTGGCCCCTGGGCCCCTCCATGGGCAGGCCAGAGGTGGAGGGCTCGGCCCCTCTGACCCTCAGGCACAGAGGTCCCCACAGCCCCTTTGCAAGTGGAGGTGGGATCCCAGTATGGCAGGGAGGGGGGCTCTGCATCGCAATTAAGGTACGATTTTCCACGTCATGCCACACGGCTGCTGTGGAGGGTGCAGAGCCCTCACTGCCATGGGCACACTGTAATGCCTTTTTGTTTCTTCTTTTTTTTTTTTTTTTTTTTTTTTTTTTTTTTTTTTTTTTTTTTTTTTTTTTTTTTTCCCTTGCTCCCCTCCATAGTTTGTGCCATTTATGAGTCATGTATGGTACCAATAAAATGACTTTTCGGTTTGAAGCTGTCCTGATCACTTACATCTGAGCAGGGGACCAGGCTGATGCGGGCAAGGGAGAGGGGGGTCCCCTCATGTCCCTGGTGCCCTGGCAGGGGGTGCAGGCACAGGGCTCACTGTGCTCCCGGATGATGCTGGCCTGCCTCTGCCTGCTGGTTCCCAGGCAGGCCACAGCTGGCTCCCTGCCATGCCATGGAAAGCAGAAATCCCAGCAAGGGTAAGTACAGGGTTGCTGGGAAATGGCCCAGTCCCCAAGCCAGAGCAAACAAGCAGCTCGGGGCCTTCCCGGACACCAAGGTGATGGGCACGTCCCCTGGGGAGCCTGCCTGGGAACAGGGAAGGAGCAGCTGAGCAGCATGGAGGTTTCCTGGGGGGAGCAAAGGAAAGAGGGGGCCAATAGGAGGCCAGCCTCCAGGGAGACTATACCAGTATCCTTCCAGAAGCTGGAGTGCCCTGTGCCGGCATTATTAGGGATAAGAGGGAAAACCATGCTCGTAAAACAGGGCTGATGCAGCAGGGGGTGAGAGCAGGATGGGCCAGTATTTTCAGTATAGGGGGAAGGGGTTGGGTTGACATCTGTAGTGAGGGATGTCACCAGGCTATCCTTTCTCCTGACAGGGCTGAGTTCGGGGGGGCTGCAGGATACAGGTGCTGTGGTAGGAGCTCATGGCTGGGCAGGTGAGGGCAGGGTGGCCCTGGTGAGCCCATGGTGTGGCACCAGAGCTGAGGCATCAGTACTCTTGTTTCTGACATGCCCCAAGTTCTGATAGGCTCAGTGGGATGCCCTGGGTGGGAAGGGAGCAATGCCCTGCAGGAGCAGATCCTGCCATCTGTGACAGATCCTGCATACGCACCCAAGAGCTGCTGGAGGGCCCCAAGGCAACACTTTGGGCTTGAGGTTTGACCAGTAAAGCTTCCAAACCTTCTTTGTCACATCAGCTCCAGTTCTCTGAGAAACTCACTAGCTGTTGCTTTTTCTCCCCCCTCTTTTGTTGGGATGGATCTGCGTCCTCTGCTGCCCTGCCCCAGTGCCAGTGCTGTGCCAGAGGGTCCCACATGATGCACTGGCATCCGGCATGAGCCAGACCAGGAAGAAAACCTGAAGCAGGGCTGGTCTCCTCATGCCACCTTCACCTAAGGTCACGGAATGCATGCCTGCTTGTGTCAAGAAAAGTTAAGCAGTAACTAGGAAGTGATGATGAGCAAGCTGTGGGTGCTGGAGGGGCCAGGGAGCCCACCATGCAAAGTTCAGGTACAGCTCACCCAGAATCTGCTGGTCCCAGTCCAAAAGCCCGCGGTGTCCCATGTGCGGACACAGGGCAGGACCATTATGGGGCCCCCAGCTACTCCGGGGCAGGAGGTGGGGGGGCAGGGCACACCTGAGGGCTGGCATAGGGGCAAGGTGGGCAGCGGGGGTGGGCTCCTGGCAAGGCTGCTATGGCAGAGTGGGCTGCTGGAGGGACCAGCAGTGGCTCTGGCAGTGTGGGATGAGTCCTGTTCCTCTTAGATAAGGAGGGAGCATCTCCAGGCAGAGGGCCTGTGGGCGGCAGGCTCTCCCATGTGGGACAGGGCAGGGGGCTCGGGGGGAGATGGAGGATGTCAGGGTGGGCTGGGGCCAAGAGCAGGGGTGCCCCCCGGGTGGGGGAGGAGGAGTGCCAAGGTGCATCGGGGAGGGGTGGGGCAGAGGGCCCCCCGTTGGCAGAGGAGGGGGCCGTCGCACGGCCCGGACAGAGCCGGCTGGCCGGGGCGGAAGGGGCGGCTCTGTCCGGCCTCTCCCGCACCTCCCGGGGCCGCCGGCGCCGCGGGCTCTGTGCGGAGCCGTGCCGAGCTGGGGAGCTCTGCCCGCCGGGACGTGACCCCCGGGGCACCTGCCCCGCGTCCACCGGGTGCGTCCGCGGCACAGCCGGGAGCGACCCGCGGCGCCTCCCCGCTCCTGCCCCCGGTTGCGGCTCCGGGAGCTCCGCGGCGGGGCGGGGGATGGAGCCACGAGGCGTGGGAAAGCTCTGCGGGGAGTGGGGATGGAGCCGAGCGGGCGCCCAGCCTTAGAGAAAACATGCTGTCTGTGGGCCCCTGAGGCTGTTCCCGCTTGCGGGGGGGGCCGGGGCGCGTGTGAAAAATGCCGGCTTTGCCGCAGTGCTCCATTTCGGAAGGTTTTTAAATGCTTAACCTGCTGCTGTGGCTACAGCTGGTTTGTGTTGAAACTACGAACGGCTCAACGCACCCCATCCCGAAAAGATGCAGATGGTGTGGGGCGGAGCGGGCGGGACGGCTGCCCTTGGGATCACCCCGGGCCACCCAGCTCCTGGCTTGGAGCAGGAGGAAACGAGCACAGGCAGGAGAGCTTAGCGGAGGGCGGGCAGAGGGACTCTTCCCCGTGCCTGCGTCGGGACAGGTCCGGTGATGACCCTGACCCCGGCATAGATAGGCGGCCTGAGGTGGCCGGGTGCCAAGAGCTGTAAGGGGCAGGGTGGGGCGATCGCGGCATCGCCGCCTGCCCCGGCAAACAGCTTGTCAGCAATCATCACTGAAACTTAAACAAACCACAGACCTGGGCGCTGGCACGGTGCGGCCGGACCCTGCCGCAGCTCTGGGTGCAGAGAGGTGTCAGAGGACAGGGTGAGTGCTCGGAATCCGCTTCATCCCCCACAGCTCCCCGGTCCCTCGTGGGCACCTCCTCTCTGGCTTCCCACCCCATTGCTCACAGGACTCCTCATCTTTCCTCGGTGCTCTCCCGCCGCTCTTTCCTTCCGGGCAGGAGCAGGCAGGTGCCTGATTTTTTCTCTCTGCGTTTCCTGGTCGGAGGCAGAAGGCAGGGCAGGCTGGGTGGTCCCTTGCCCCGACGACACCGACAGCTCCTCTCGGTGCCCGAGTGTGCACAGGAGCTGCTGCGATGGAGCTGGGGAACATCTCGAAGCCCACGTACGGCCCGGGCCTCGAGGCGCCGGGGAGCAGCACGCCGGGGCTGGTGACAATGGCACACGGCTTCCTGCGGCTGGTGCAGCCCAACGCCCTGCCCACAGGTGGGTCATGGCGGCGGGGGCTGGCAGGGGTGTGGGGCTGCAGGGGCGACTGTCCACCCAGCATTTAAACACCGGGGTACTGGGTAAAGAGGGATATGGCTGGGGTAATCAGGAGTGGGATCCCAAGGATTGCCAGCTGTGTCCTGCTCATGTCCCATGGCAACTGTGGGGCTATCTCAGCTGGGCCCCAGGACAGGTGTTAGTGGTAGTAACCACCTTGCAGACTCCTGCCTCATCCTCCCTGCAGGTATCTTAATCCTAGGCCCCCAAAACGTGCAGAGCAAACCCCACTCCACCTGCAAGGTCTTTGCCTGTCTTGCACCCTCTGTGCTTGCTGGCCACCAAGAGCAGTGTGTCCCAGTGCCAGTGCTGTGCGCTCTCCATATGCACTGCCCTGCTTGCCAGCACTTGCCCTTGTTCCTGTCACTGTCACAGCTCTGTCCCAAAGCAGCTGCAGGTTGGCACAGTTGATACCAGGACCCTGCAGCTGCTCAATACCCATGGGGCAAGTGCTGCCCACCTGTAGGGAAATCCCACTTGGGCTGCTGCCACTTGTGCTTCCTCCTTCAGTGGCTTCAATCCTTGCTCACTATCAATGTGCTGGCAAAGGTGTGGCTGACACACAGGGCTTTGTGGACTTGTGTCCCCATGTGCCATCAAAGCTTGTCATGAAGGCATGGGGTGCAGGCAGGGAGAGCCCTGGGAATAAAAGAGGCAGTGGGCCCAATACTTATTACTGGCTGGAAGTGCTGTTGGGCATCTGTGTAGAGCTGGGCTGCAGGAGGTCAGCCCCAGGGTGGTGTCCCTTATGCCCACTGTGGTGAGGAACCTCCTTGTTCTGTGAACCCCTGAGAGTCTGGGGGGACTGGCAGCACTTTTCCTGGGTGCAAAAACGCTGCAAAGCGTTATGGCTGGGGAGGGCAGCTGCAAGGGAGAAAAATGACATACTCAGAGCAGGTCTGAGCTGCATCCTTGGGCTGGGAGTGCCTCCCTGGGGGAGTCTGGGGCCCTTTTTGGAGAGCCCCACAGGGCCCAGCACCTCTTCACTTTCTGTGCTTCTTGTCTCTCAGAGCTGATTAATTTTGGGCAGCCCCAGAGTGAGTTCAGCCATGAGGACATCCACAAGGTGAGCAGGCAGCTGAGGTGGGGAGCCAGCAGCCCCAGACCACTGTGGACTGGGGGATGCTGGTGGGCACTGCTCTGAGGCTGATGCCTGGATGCTGGGCAACAGCAAGGAAACATGTTCTGCTCCTGGGGGGACCCATTTTGTCTGTTTGGGTCTGGGCAGGGTATGCAGAGCTGAGGACCCTTCAGGGGCACCAGCGTTATTCTGCCTCTCATTCTTCCTATCCCAGCTGCTGCTCTACGAACTGGGTTTCCTCATCTGCGTGGCCATTGGAGTCCTCTTCCTCATCCTCGTGCCGCTGGTGGGATGCTGCTTCTGCTGCTGCCGCTGCTGCGGGAACTGCGGGGGCCGCATGTACCAGAAGCAGGGCCGGCGGATGCGCTGCCGGCGCCGGGCGCTCTGCGCCTCTGTCCTGCTGGTCTCCGCTTTCCTCCTGTGAGTGCGCTGGCCGGGAGGCTCCGGATGGAACCCAGGGGTGGCTGGAAATGCCGGCGCTTGGTGGCCGGGCCAGGAAACTGCCATTGTTCATGAGTAGATCCCGGCACGGCGGGACAAAGGAGAGGAAGCAGCGGCGGTGGGAAGCTGTCCCCGGGGGGCTGCGCGTTGGCACCGTGCAGACCTTTCCCGACAGCTTCCCCACGGCAGCTGCCTTCCCCCGTGCCTCAGTTTCCTGCGTCCCTCCTCTGGTCCCTCCTGCGGGGCACTTGCTGGGATGCACAGGAAGCAGGGGTCACTGGTATACTCCGGACCCTGCAGGCTGGGGTCTATGTGGGTGGATTTGGAGGGTACTGTGGGGGGAGCATTGGGAGTGAGCTCCCCACATGCTGACCGTGCCACCCTTCCCTTGTAGGGCTGGTGGTGTCTGTGCCCTCATCAGCAACACCCGCTTCTCCCAGGCTGTGAAGAGCACCTTCCCCAATGTGAACAACACTCTGGAAGATGTCCAAACCTACCTGGCCTCCATCCCCCAGGCATGCATGATCCCCCTGCCACGTCTTGGGGGCAAGGGGCCAGGCCAGAGGAGCAGCCCAAATAGCCCCCTGGAGCAGGGCGACAGAGGGGCTGGCAGCAGAGAAAGGTCCCCTCCCTCACTGACACCGCATCTCTGTCCCTACAGCAAGTCGATTTTATCATCAACAGGAGTGATGTCCCAGTGGACTATGCCAACCGCAGCCTCCAGGATGAGGGTGTGCGATGGGAGGGGCTGGAGCATCCCCATGGCCCTGTGGGGAGCTACTCCAGGGTAGGGGGTTCTTGGGCTTGTGGGGGTGTTGTGTGGGTTTACCTTTCTGCCCTGTGGGTGCTTGCTAACCCTGCAGGCCACTAGGCTGCTTCTTATGAGGATGTCTAAAGGGACTGGGTTTGGAGTCTCTTCTAAGCTCCAGCTCTGCTCCAGTTGCTGCTTTTCCCTATTCAGGCTCCTCTCTGGGAAGGGTGATGCAGGTGGTGGGAGAGTGGGGATATCCCCATTGCCCCACATCTGGGAGCTGGGTGAGGGAGAGGTGCTGATGGTGTCAGTGTTTTCACCAACTTTCCTGTGAGTCCCAGGACCTTGCAGGGGTCCTGTCATTGACACCACCTCTCCCATCTCTGCAGACATTGGGCCCAGCCTGGGCAGTATGATCACCTCACGCATCAGGAATAGCATGGATGGGGCTCTGGGATCTCTGCAAAGCGTCTTGCAAGGTACTGGCCCCATCCCTGGGAGGCTGGCAAGGGACTCAGAGGGATGCTGGAACCAAGAGGTGGGGTAGCTGCATGTTTGGGTAAGGCTCTCTTGGAGGTGGATCCCTTTGGCCTCCCAACCACACCTCGGGGTAAGTGCCATGACTTTGGAGGTTCCTTAGTTCAGCTGGGTGAGAATGAGTCCCTGCCACACTGGCAGGATGAGGCCTTGAGCTCCCTGCTATCTCCCCAGGGATGGAAACACTGAAGGACACCTTTGGCAACATTGCCAGCAGTTGCTCAGACCTCGAGGAGCTGCAGAGCAACTACAGCCAGCGTTTGATCAGGCTGCGGGACAAGCTCAACCACACCCTGCAGAACTGTGGCCTCCCCTGCAGCCAAGTGTCCCTGGATGGGCTCGCCTTCACCACCAACTTCAGCACGGTGAGGAGGGGCAAGGTGTGGATCAGGGGCCCCAGCTCCCCTGCCCCACAGCTCCCTCACCCCAGGCCTTTTCCTGCAGATCCCAGGTGTGGAGCAGCAGCTGAAGGCATTGCATGAGGTCTCTGACTCAAAGATAGAGACTGAGTTAGAGGAGGTAAGATGTGTCTCCTTCACCCAGGCACAAAGCTGGGTGCTCCTGCAACTGTTGGGGCCATTGCTGATGGGGGAGAGCTCTGTCAAGGAATTCAGTGTGTGACATGGAGGGAGGGGCTGGCCAGAGGTCTGCTCGCTGTCCCAACCATCCCTGCACAGTGGTGGGGTGGACTGGGTGCTATGGAGAGCCTGGTGGCCCTGTGCTACTAGGGTCTGGGGACAAGGCAATGTGCTGCTCAGCCCTGGATTGCAGGCAGGGATGTGAGTTTCATGCTGTGCTCCCCTGGATGCAGGTTAACAGAACGCTGGACACGACCCCTGACAAGGTGCAAGAGCAGTCCCAGGAAGTGGTGGCACGTAAGCAGGGCTTTGCGTGCTGTCTTCTTCTTCTAGGGTTCCCTCCTCCCTTGTAAAGCCATTCTTTCCTGGAGGCCTTCCCTGCAGCCCTGGCTGTCCCCAGGTGCCATCATGTCAATGTCATCCTTGACCATGACTGCTCCTTTCCTGTCCTTTCTGAGTCCCTGGTGCCCTGCAGGACCCGGGCAGCAGCTCACAATGTCAGCGTGTCCCCATTCCTTGCAGAGAGCCAGGACCAGCTTGGCCTCATCAGGCAGGAGATCAGAAGATTGCGGGAAGAGTTGCCGCTCCTGGATGTGGAGGAGAAAGCTGGGGCCTTTGTGAACAATGCCATGTTGGTGCTGGAGGAGTACAGGGAGCCGATCATTGCCTGGGATAGGGTCAGGTGGGCGAGGGGCTGCGGCTCCATTGTCTGGAGAGTTTTAAGGCTCCTGCTCCTCCAGTTGCTGGAGGTGGGGGCTTGCTGGGTGGTGGGGTTGTGGGTTCAGGACAGTCAGTGCTGTGCCTTGCAGACACACAGGCCCCTTCCTTGCTGTGGTGTCTGGGACCTTTTTCCCTCCTCATGAAGGCAGCCAGTGGGCTGTAGGGTGCTGCTCAGGGTTCCAGGTTCTGCTGCCTGACTCCTGCCCTTTGTCTTTCCCCAGGTTGATCGTGTGTGCCCTCCTGTGCTGCACGGTGCTGCTGGTCGTCCTCTGCAACGTTTTTGGGCTGCTGCTGGGGCCCCTGGGGCTGAAGGAAGGTGTGCTGCCCACAGAGCGCAGCCGCCTCTCTGATGCTGGCGGGAACTTCTTCATGGCGTGAGGCTCGATTGGCTGCCAAGGACGTGTGTGGGAGCGCTGGGCTGGGTGGGCAGGGCTGGCCTGGGAATGCTCGAGCTCCTAAATCAGCATATTACTGCAGCTTAATGGCCTGCCCCATGGCAACTCCCCGTGCAGGTGGTAAATTGAAGGTCAAGTGTGGTGCTGGTGAGAGGCATTTGAGGAGAGCCCGTTTTCCCTGTGGCGGCGAGGGCTGGCAGTGTGTGCGTGGGTCCGGCAGCTCTGCGGGGGAGTGCTGGCTTGCAGAGCTGTGGGAAGCTTTTCTGGAATCCAAGCTCCAGGATAGAGCCCGGTCGTGCTCTGGGGTCTGAAGGCAGAACAGAGACGAGCTTGTGAGAAGGGTGGTGTTCCCACAACCATGGGGGTGAGGGGTGTGCAGCCCCTGGGCCATGCTGGGGGCAGTGCCAGCATCAGTGCTGGGCCCCAGGGCTGCTGGTGCTGATGGCATTTCTGTCCCGGCAGAGGGGTTGGCTTCAGTTTCATCTTCTCCTGGTTGCTCATGCTGCTGGTGATGATCATCTTTGTGCTGGGGGGGGAACATTTACATGTTCTTCTGTGAGTCCTGGCACAACCAGCAGCTCTTCCAGGTAAGCTTGCTGTGGGGAAACAGCTCTGCCTGGAGATATTGCTGCCTAAATAAGGACTGCTGGTGGAGCAGAGGCAGCACTAGCCATTTAGGATGCTCTTCCAAGGTGTCCTGCCCTGCACTATGTCTAGTTTCTGCATTTCTTTCCTTGCTCTTAGGTCCTGGACACCCCTGGCATGATTCCCAACTTCAATCTCTCAGAGCTGCTCGGCCTGAAGGGTGACACAGCAAACTTCTCAGAGATATACAGGTGGGTCCCAGCCCTGACACTGTGTCTTTGGTGGGGGTAGAGCCACTCAATGCCCTCAGACGCTCTCCAGGAGCAGGGCAGCTTTCCCTACCTTCCCAGGCTGTGGGTAGGCGCTGGTCACAGGGAAGGAGCAAGGTACAATCTACCTGCAAAGGTGAGGACATGCTCTTGGGAGGGGTTGGTCCTCACCTGCCCTGTTTTCAACCCCATGCCCCCATCCTGCAGGCAGTGCCAGCAAGATGCTTCCCTGTGGCAAACTCTGCACTTGGACCAGAACATGTCCCTGGATGAGCTCTTGAATATCAGCCAGGTGAGCATGGGAGTGCCAGGGTCTTGAGGGCAGAGATCCAGACCAAGGGCTGAGGGGACAGTAAGGGGCCAGCACATGTCCCATCATGGCCCCCTTTGCTCTGGCAGTACACAGGAGACATCTCCACAGCTTTTGAGAAGATGAACATCACCCTAAGCCCCATCTCCCTGCTCAGCCAGAGCCAGGAAGACCTGCTGCTGAACGCCAGTCAGGCCAGCCAGCCCCCCAACTTCACCCTCACCCTGGAGGCAGGTGTGCTGGGTGTAGCCTGGTCCTGGGATCGGGGGTGGGGGTTGCATATGGGCTGGGGAGGTCTACTGCTCTCTCCTTTTGCAGCTGTGGAGTCATCTGCCATCTGTATAACCTGTTAGGGTAACAAGACACATCCTCTGTCCAGAAGGCCTGGATCCACTCTGCCCCACAAAGAAGGGGTATAGCTCCCCTCATGAACCCCATTCTTCATTCTCATGGCTCTGTCTCTGCCTTTTCAGTTGGATCAGATTTGACCCAGGGAAGCCTCCTGGATTTGGCTGCAGAGTTGGACCAGCTGGCAGAAAAAAGTGGTGAGAGACCATGACACCCCAGGGCCATAGCCACCCTGTCCCCAAAGGCCACTGGTTGCAGGGCTCCTCTGTGCCTGGTGTTGAGGGGAGGCCCTTTACTCTTGCCCAGCTCTTTTCCTCAGCCTGGCTCATCAGCTGGCTGTGGTGGGGCACAGAGCTGGCACTGCTGACTGCGGCTCTTCCAGGACACAGATACGAAGAAGGACCTGGAAGATAATGCTCGCGACCTGAGGGAGCTGGAAAAGGAGATGCAGGCGAGCTTCTCTGGGCCACTGGTGAGTGATGCTGGAGGATGTCCTGGGGATGCTGGGTTGGGCTTCCCTAGAGCTCAGAGCCTGCTGGCAGGGTCTTGTCTGAGCTGTGGGGTCTGCACCTCTGACCTCCCTTCTCTCTGTCCCCAGCAAAGTCTGAAGGAGAACATCCACTCAGTGCAGAGTGAGGCTGCCCAGCTAGAGGTAAAGCTGCACAAGGGGAGTGCATGCCAGTCTTGGGCACCCTGCAAAGCACCCTTGAGGCCCTGCAGTGGAGGTGGTGGGGCTAACCTGCAGTCTGGGGGGCTGCTGTGGGACTCTTCGTGTGCTGCAGGGGCTGTTCATGGGGTAGAGGGAGGGAGGCCATGGACCCTGCCAGGTGCAGGCTCCCTGCACCTGAGTTACTTGGCACTACCACCGTGTGACTGCTGAGAACACCACAGCTCCAAGAGGCTGTGCTCCAGGGATTGCTGCTGTGCAGGGTTGGTCAAGTGCAGAGACCCCACTTAGATCACACTGCTGAAAGCACCTTTCACCTCAGGGACAGACAACAGCTGCGCTGGACAAAGCCAACAAAACCCAGGAGTTCCTGGAGAGGGAGATGCCAAACATCATCAAGAACGTGAGCTTGCCTTGCCCTGCTGCCAGGTCACATGGACCAGACCCTCTCACCGAGACCTCCCTCTATACAGGGAAGCCAAACCTTGTCTGGCTGCTCATCCTCCTCGCCTTCCCTGGGTGTCTCCTGCACCCCTGGGTGTTCCCTTCCCTTATGGCATCCCTGGCGAGGGACTGGGGTAGGGTGAAGCATTCGGCCCTATTGCTGCTGGGCTGAGGTGGTCTGATATGGAGGGGACATGGGACATGGAAGGGGCCAGTGGTGCAACATCTCCACTCTGTGCTTGCCCTTCCAGGAGACACAGGCCTTCCTGGAGCAGCTGTTGGATTTCTTTGAGACCTACATTTCATGGGCCAAGAGCAGGGTAAGCTGAGCCTTCCTCAGTGAGGCGGAGAGGAGAATGAGCTGCTGGGCTTGGTGGATGCTGACATAAGCTGTCCCCACTATGTCTTCAGGTGACAGAAGATGTGGCACGTTGCAAGCCCATAGCTCAGTCCTTGGATAATGTGGAGGTCATTGGCTGTGACTATATCATGGACTCTGTGGTGAGTGGGGCAGTGGTGTGTTGAGTGACACGCGTGTGGGGTGGCAGTGAGGTCCTCTTGTCCTCATCATGCACAGGATGAGAGACGCAGGGAAGGATCAGGGATGCACAGGATGAAGGATGCATAGGAGGCAGTACTCAGCTTCTGCCAGCAAATTGCTGTGGTTAAGAGGAAAGGCCGGGCTCTGAGAAGGAGTGGGTGGTAACTGGGGAGCGCTGGCAGCAAAAGAGATGCTCCCAGTCACTCTCTGGACCTAACACTCTTCCTCCTCCCTATGAAGAATGCCTTCTGGTTCAGCCTGGGCTGGTGCACCGTGTTCCTGCTGCCCACCATCATCCTGGCCGTCAGACTTGCCAAGTTTTACCGCCGCATGGATATTGCTGATGTGTACAGGTGAGGAGCAGCCCCAGCCCCTGTGACTATACTGGGTCTGGGGTCCCCTGCCGACTGTCCCTTCATGTCCTGTGGTAGCCTGTGGGGCTCATGCTGAAGTAACGTGGGCTGGGAAGAACCTGAGAGGTGGCTTGGGGCCCTCAGCCTCTGAGGATGGGGATGCTCTGGAGCTTTTCTCTGCCTCCTCTGACCCTCCCATTTGGGCAGACAAAGGTGCATCCTCTTTAGAGAAAGAAGCCTGGCAGGGCTGCATTCCCAGCCTGGCTCAACTCCAGCACCTGACTCACTCTGTTTTGCACCATTTTTGTGCTGGAGCACTGGCATGGGAACACAGCTGGATGCTGTGCAGAATGCAATGTGCTGCATGGTTTGTGGCATTGCCACGAGGGTGCAGTGCTTGCTCACACGCCTGTGGCCACTGTTGTCCTGGGGCTGCCCTCCAGCCCTCTGGGACACTGCCTGGCAGCTCGATCACCAGCACAGGCACAGACCTATGAGGGTAGTGAGGAGTTTCTAGTTTGATTTCCAACTCCTGAGGTGGAAATCATGGCCCTGTAGTCCAGCTGCTGTGCTGGAAGTTCCTCAGCTCCTGCCACCTCTCTGAGCTGGCTGGAAACATGGGCTCAGCTGCCCAGGAACCTCAGGGAGCTGAAGCTGAGGCATAGGGAGCTGGGTGCTTCTGAGCTGCTGAGCGTGGGGCCCTGCTCTGCCTGCCTGGGGAAGGAGCACTGATGCTCTGGGGGCCTGTAAGAGGTCAGCTCTGTTCAGATCAGGGAGCCAGGATGGAGGGGACCACAGCATCCTGAAGTCCTTTTGTGACCCGTGGGAGACCATGTCCCACCATGAGATGCTGGGCTGTACACAAGGCATCTTCTTGCCCCACTAACACTGTCCTCTCTTCTTTCTCCCCTCTAGGAACGAAGACTTTGAGATGTAAGCTACTCACGCTGCCAGGTCCCTGTGTGGGGTGGGGGGCAGCCCCTATGGTATGGGGGGGGATCAGGGGATAGAGGGAGGGGATGAGGGTGAGTGCAGACCCAAGGAGTGTGCTGGTACCAGGGGATGGCTGTGTAGGTGGGACTTTTGTAGTGCATGCAGTTGTGGTGTCCCCTATCGTCTTCCCACACTTCCCAGTCTGCAGGTGCTGCTGGTCCCTAGTATCCCAGCCTGGTGGGTTTGGGGAAGCTGTCTCCATACCCTATTTCCTCTGCAGCTGGGTGATAGGAGTGGGATGATATTTGACCATTCCAGTCCATCTTGAGCTGTTCCTTGCTTCCCTCTGTGGCTGGGAGTTACATTATGTGACTTTGGTTTTGCAGGCCACCAACATTCAACTCGTACAAAATCCCCAGACCTTCTACAAGGCATTAACCCCCATCACCTGCAGATGAAGGAGGAAATGGAGACCCCCTCACTTGAAAAATGTGACTATTTATTTTTGCAGGGCTGTAATTTTTGGTGTCAGACAATAAAGGGTGTGTTTGTGTGCACTGTGGGATGTGACTGTGCTCCTCAGGTCTAGCAGTGATGGAAGTATGCAGGGCTAGGGCCTGGAGTGTTCCCCACTGCATACTTCCAGGCTGTGCCTGGGACCAGAGGGCTCCTTCTGGTGTTCCCAGGTGTTCTCTGCTCATAGCCAGCCTATGGGTTAATACAAGATCACCATGACTGGGTGATGTTCCCCTGACTGGGCAGCCCTTTGCACTTCTGACTGGGTGAGTGCCAGGCCCCTCCCTGGGACAAGCCAGACAAAGAGACTCGTCCATGAAGTGGCACCCCAAGCTATTCCCGGCACGTGAGCACTTCCCTGTAGCAACCCTAATATGTATCATCTGTGGATTTCCAGTGAGTTTATGGGGTGCCTGCAGCCCACACCTCCTTCCCTCTGCAAGATATGGTGGCATTGGTACTTTCTGTGCCCACCCTGCACACCCCATACTCTGCACAGAAAGAGCTGCATGCAGAGATATACCAAGGGTGACTTGGTCTAGAGCCTTGGGGTGAGTTCAGGTATTGTTTTGTGCTGCTCCTTGGTTACAAGCACAGGGACCATCCCAAAAGGCATGTCAGGCATAGGGGGTATATGTGAGCAGCTTGACTCATTTCCTTTCTTGCAAAGTCCAAGTTTCTCTAGATCAGAGTGAGAGGGCCAGGCCAGCCAGCTCCCCCCTCCACTATGTGCATCTCTTCTTATTGTTTTTTCCACTTGCCTTCAGATCTATTTGCTAGTTTTTCCTTTGGGCTTTATCTGAAGCTGCACCAGCCTTACCTGCTGCTGTCTTCCCCCCAGCAGAGTCTGACTGCAGAGAGAGCCCTGCGCTTGCCTATCAGTCAGCTGAATCTGTCCTTCAGATTGGTTTGGCCCCTGTTGCCCCCAGGGATGCCCACCCTTCCTGGTTCTTGGAGTGAGATATCCAGCAACCCCTTGGAAAGCATTCAGCTCAGTTTTGTCTCATTTCCTCTGCCCTGGACCCTCAGCCTCCAGAATTCTGACTACTTCCTGTTTGTCTAGGGCCCATACATGGAGGCTTCTACCCCCAAGCCTCAGGCTGTCCCTACTGCATCATGTTCCCCACTTCCTCTTCCCTTACTGTGCCTCAGGGATGCCAGCTTATGCAGGACTGCTGCTGGCTTCAGTTTCTGCTTGCTGGCTTTGTGGGCACTGCTTCTTCCCTGCTCTGCTTTCTCTGCAGAGCCAGTGCTGGAAGGCAGGGAGCTTGACCCTCATTCACTGCGTCACTGTGAATGTGGGGTCACCTGCATCCAAACCCAGCCTGGCAATGCAGGTGTCCTCCCCAAATGACTGCACAGCCTTTGCCAAAGCATGGGGATAGCTCTTAGCAGCTCCCCATTCAGTGCAGCTCTAGGGCAGTGTTCCAACCCCTGGAGCCATGTCTCTAAGAGTTGCTGGGGTCCATCTCCTCCTCCTGAGCAGCCCTGGGAGGTGGGTAAGGCCAGCAGCAGCCTGGAGAGGAGGCAAGGACAGCCTGTTACGAAATGCCCCCAGTGGAAGCCACCAGCTCTCCTTTCAGGCCACACTCCCCTCGCTCATGTGCGTGGCAGCTGCCAGAGTGAGAGGGAAACTCACAGTGCCCCATGGCCACAGCACAAGGCCTCCCACCAAGGAAGGTCTCAGCAGTAACCAGCCAGTCTCTAGGGAACCATTGCAGCAGTTCCTCTTCCTCTTTGCCAGACCTTTTTTCACCACAGGGACTTTCCGCAGCCAAGCCCTTCTCTGGGAGAGACCCTGCCACACCTTTACAGTGGTTTCCCAAACAATAATCTCTCCAACGGCAGCTCTGACACTGCATGGCAGCAGGATTCTGTGAGGCCAGCCAGGTGCTCTCTGTTGCTAGTTTTCCTAAAAAACAGACATTTTGAAGCTCATGAGGAAAAAATTCTCCCTTCCTCAACTCTCTGTTGGGCCCAGCCACAGCCATGCATGGCCTAGATGGCCCTTCCCTGTGGCACACAGGCTTCAGCCTGCCTGTGCAGGCTTCTGACCCCATGGCTTCATAGTGGTGAGCAGCTGAGTACCACAGAGGGAATGGGCTTATCTGGGCACGCTTTCCAAGCCCAGCTGTACCAGTTGTGAGCCATGCTGGGCAGCACCAGAGATGAGCCTGGCCCCTTTTCACCAGAGACAAAACAAATTTGCCCTCCTCCAGAGGGTGTGTACCCTCATAACATCCACCACTACCTCAGCAGTGTTTTAGAAACATTTATTTTTAAAAGGAGTCTGTCTTCCCCATTTAAGACCACTCTTAAGAGAATTAATGCAGGTGAATCTCCCACAGCCCAACAAGGCAACAGACAGCTCCTTTACACACAGCCCAGAATGCAGGGACAAAGCCACAGCCAGGGTCTCCCTCCTGGTGGAGGGGGCCAGGCACCTGAGAGAGGCTGGAACCTGGATCTTCCTGCACCAACTCCTCTCAAGTTACATTGATTTTGCAAACAGAGGCACAATATGAGCCAGACAACCCTGACAAAGCCCCTTTGTATGCAAAGGGCAAAGGTAAAGGAGATGGGAACAGAGGGCTTGGGTGACCTGCAGCATAATCAAAGCTTCCACAAAAGAAAGGCAGGACCAGCCCCAAGCTCACGCAGGCTGCTGCAAGCTTCTCAGATCAGAAGAGAGTTTGGGTACTGTCTGGGACAGAGAGATAAGGGAATTAGGCTGCTCTTTCCAGCTAAGTAGCTGCAATCAGTCACAGCTACAGGACTGATCCCAGAGGAATTGTGGCGAGACAACATGTGGAGCGCTGCAATTGCCAGTGTATGTGCTGGGACCCCTAGTGCCATGGAGCTGGGCCACGCTGGCATTTAGCATCTGACTGAGCCCAAAGCAGCAGGACTCAGTGACCCAGCTGCAAGAAACGTGCCCCGTTTCTTACAGGCAGGGCTTGGAGGTACCACCCAACTGAGCCGAGAATGGGGGGGAAAGACTGTATCCCTGCCCACCACTCCACCACCAGTACTGGAGGATCAGGGAAACAGAAGTGGAGTCAAAAAGGAGCCAAACAAACCGAAAAGAAAGTGCTTTGGGCATGGAGCAGTTCTGTAGTCCTGTAGTGCAGCCAGTGTTTTCATCTGCAAATGCACCTGGCATTTGCTCCTCCACTGGCACACACACACAATTGCACTTGATAGGAATAACCAGAATGCCTCCCCTGGCTCAGAGAAGATCCCCCAACCCCAGCCACCCAACATGCTCTTTGAGATGCTGCTGCAGGGATGCTTCAGAAAGGAGCAGGCTTCCATACTCCCAGAACAGGTAGGATTTCCCTTCCTTGTGCACCCAGGGCTTGGGATGGCATTGTCCTTCCCCCCATCACACAGTGTCATCCTGTAGCAGTGCTGAGGGTGAGGAAGTCCTTGCCACGGATGGCTGAGGAACATCATCAGGCACTGCTTTTGAGGGGATTTTGTGCTCTCGGGGTGGGGCGGGAGGAGGGAAGGTGGTGCTCTGCAGGGTATCTGAGTACATCTCGTCCTGGACACTGGGACGCTGCACAACCCTTTGCAGCAGTGGCTTAAGCAAGCCCACAGTCAGCTGGTTCCCCTCGCTGGAGAAAGGCACTGGGTCCTCCTGGGAATGAGGGAGGTGCTGCAGGACTGTGGTGAGGATGTCTGAGGCAGAGAGCTCAGCGGGGCACAGTGGCCACACCCTGTCCAGGTAAGGATCCAGCTCCCGGTGCTGGGCAAACTCAGCCAGCAGTGTGATGAATATCTCCTTGTTAAGCAAGGGGCTGAGCTTGGAGAACTTCTCTGCCACCTCCACCACCCGCTGCCACTGCTTCAGACGGATGAGAAGGTGCAGAGCTTGCAGCACGGCCTTAGGCCTCTTGCTGCAGAGCAGCAGTTCCAGCTCCATCTCATCATCTGCCTCGCCGTGCTTGTTCTTTCGGGCCAGTACTCCCAGCGCTCTCTTGTACAGTGGCACCCGGCCCTCTGGGCCCTCCTTGCTGCTGTATGACCAAGAGCTGCTAACATACTGCTGGGTCAGCTCCACAAAGCTGGGCAACCACTTGGGTTTGAACCTCAGGAAGGAGGCACAAATGAGCTCAAAGAGAGGGGCCATCCCATTCTGACCCACCTCCTCCAGCTGTGGCTGACACAGGACCTTCTTCCATACCTCTGGGGTGGCCCTGGCTACCAAGAGGCCATCCCCATTCTGCTGCAGCTGCAGGCAGCTCCTTGTGGCCTTCCAGGCAGCCTTGGGGAATGAGGCAAAGACAGAGTTCAGATAGGCCAAATTGTCCTTGTCCATGTCAGACTGCAGAATGCGGCTGACCTCCTGCTCCACCAGCTCCTTGCAGTAGCTTTCTACCTCACTCTCTGGGGCACACACCACGCAAGCCTTGAGGAGCTCCAGGCTCATGTAGCTCTGCAGCTCCAGGCTCATTGTGCTCAACAGCTTGGCGTAAGTGTCTTGTAGGCTTCGGGCTTGCTTCTGCTTCTGGTGGAGGCTGTGTTGCAGGATGGCAGCGAGGACCACAGGAGCCTGGAACGTACCACCTTTCTTCAACTTCTCCACTGTCAGCTTGGAGCTGCTGAGGCTCCTCCTCTGGTAATATCTGCAGGCTTCCTCAAACACCATCTCCACCAGGCATGGCTCAGGCCTGCTGCTATCCTCAGGTTTGGAAAAGCTAAAGCTGTAGATACCAGTCTGACTGAGGAGCTGGATACTGTCCTCCTCTCCCTGGGACTCCAGGAAATGCACCTCTTTCATGCTCAGGACTTCCTTTTCTACAAACCTTCCACTGTTCCAGTCGATGACGTACAGCACTCCAGCCAGCACACAAGCCAAGATGCTGCCAAAGGTCTTCAGCTGCACAGGACTCCCTTGGGCCAGGGGGCCGCCCTCCAGGTCAAAGATATGCCTCTGTGTCCCATCTGGCTCCACGATACTCACAGAACCCTTTGTGCTCACCAGCAGCAGACCCCCACTTTTGGACACAGCGGAGGTGTGAATGTCCAGAGGTGCAAAACATGAGAGAAGGCCCACAGAACCCAGCAGAAGCTTCCTGAAGTCTGACTCGCTGCTGGAGCGCAGCACTTTGTTGTGGATGAAGCCTGCAGAGGGGGCTGTGATGGTGAACTCTGCCTTCTCTGGATGCCAAATAAGGAGGAATTTGGAAGTGGTAGCAAAGCCAGCAGCAGCAGGCACTAGAAAGACGTGTTGGGGAGAGGCCAGGACCTGGTACTCGGGGCTGTTGTGCAGGACTATCCTCACAGCGCCCAGCCGCACGCCTTGCTCCCCCACCTCCAGAGCACGGGCACAGACACAGAACCTGAAGGCACACTTGCTCATGTCCGAGTGAGCACCCAGCGGCGGCCTCTCCTCACACCACACCAGGCTGGCTCCCTGGCTGCACACGGAGACCACCCGTGCCCGGGCACCCTGGCAGAGCTCCAGCGTCTGCAGCAGCTGCCAGCCCACGGCCACCACAAAGTGCCAGATCTCGGTCCGGCCATGTTCCCACACCAGGGCCAGTACCCAGGAGCCCAGTACCACGGGGCTCTGCAGGAAGAGCAGTCCCACAAGGGCCGGCTGGGGCGGCTGCCAGCTCCTCTCCAGGTCGGCTCCAGCGATGCTGTGGCGCTGGAAGGCCACCACCCGCGGCAGGGTGGGCGGCCGGCTCTTCTGCAGGAGCAGGAGATGCTGCCCGTCGGGGCTGGACTGGACGTGGCGGGGCTCCTCTCCGCGGCACAGCAACTCCCGTAGCCAGTGGCCTCGGCTGAAGTCACTCAAGTCGGAGACCTGCCGCAGCTTCATCCTGTCAGCGACAGCATCCACCAGGGCGGGCCAGGGCACGGAGCCACAGCGGCCACTCAGACCCCTCCCGGAGCCCCGCCGCCCCCTGCTCCCCGGCCCCCTGCTCCCTCGGCTCTCTAGGAGACGCCCACGGTCCCCTCGGGCACCTTTCCCCGCGGCGAGCCGGTTCCGCGGCAGCGACTCCCGCGGACCGGCCGCACCCAGAGCTCCCCGCACGGCCAGCACCGCCCGAGAACACTCCGCGCTGCCCCGGGCACACGCCCGGCTCCCCTCCCGCCGGGACCCACCTGTCGGCGACTGCCGACCGGGCCCGGGCCCGGGCGGCGGCGGCTCCGCTCAGCGCTGCGCAGTCACGGGCCGCGGGTTTCCGGGCGGAGCCGCTCCGCGCCGCCGCGGGCCGTCCCGCTCCTACTTCCGCCGCCGGTGCGGGGTGGGCCGTGGGGCCGCGTCCCGAGGGTCCCCGCAGACGGCGGGGCCATTTGTTACCGGGGTGCGTGCGTCCGAGCGCGTGTCAGCGCCCGCGGGGGCGAGCCCGGCCGCAGGCGGCCCGGGGAGGGAGCCCGCCCGCCCGCCCCGCCTGCGGGGGCCGCGGTTCGCGCGGGGAAGCGGCGGGCGCACGCGCGGCGCCTGCGCGGTGTGCGGGGAGCGGCTGCCCGCAGGTGAGTGCGGGAGCGGCGGGGGGACACGGGACCCGCCCGCGGGGCCGGGCGCGCCCCCGCTGCCCCTCCGGCACCGGGGCCTCCGCCGCACGGGGGGCTCCGCGGGGCGGGCGCGCTCCCCGCCGCGAGGGGCCTCGCCGTGTGCCGGCGCCCCGCGGCAGGGCCGCTCGCTGCCCACCCCGGTTAGCTGTGGGAGCGGCCGCACGCGGCCCGTGCGGCGGGAGGTGCCGCTCGTCTCCCGCCGCTAACTCCGCCGTGCCCCGGGTGTCGGCCCCGAGGAGGCCTCGGGGCCTGCCGCAGCCCAGCCCCGTGGCTGCTCCTGGGCCGCGCCGTCCCCCGGCTGCCCGGTGGTTTGGGCTCGAGATAACTCCTAGGAAAAGAACCGGCGTTCGCTGGTCATTGCAGTTATCTGGTTTACCTCACCCTTCTCCGAACACTTGTATGGGCAAGGCAAAGGGGAACAGCAGACAGTGGTGAAGCAGTGGGAGCTTGCAGCGTTTATTATGTTGAAGGCAGAGGCGCTTGCTGCATGAGCAAGCTGCGGCCTCGGTCAAACCCTGTTGCGTATGTCGCTGTAACAAAGTTTGCTCCTCAGCAGAGACTGAAATCTGAATGTACGATGAGAGCCAATTAGGGTGAGCAGGTGGGTGGAATATGCAAAGCAATGAGATAATTTGAATCATTGCGTGGTGATTGCAGTTCACCAGCTGTTTGAGCTCTCGTAGGAAGTGTGACAAAAATGCAGAAGAGGAATTTCGAGGGGAGGAAAGGACGGCAGTTTGGCTTTCCAGTAATAATAGGTTGATCCACTGTGTCATTTATGGCACCTTTGCTGTGTGTGAAGAGATGTTGTGGGCAGGGTATATACAGTGTAAAAATGTTAAACAGTTATTGGCTAGCATGCACAAAAGGAAAAGTGAGGCTTTAATGAGCTGCTGGGCTAAGCATTTATCTGCTCCGTCACCCTGCTAACACACCAGGCAGCCTTTCAGACATCCCTTAGGAGGGCAGGGGTAAGCCTCTGCTGCTCAGAGTTGCTGAGTTGCCATATTCTGGCTCCCTATTTTTGAGGATTTTTTTTTTTAAACTTAAACCTTTTCACGTTTGCATTTTAACTCCTGAGTACTTGTGTTGTTGATGGTCTGTATCTCAAAAATGTTACCCACCCTACAGCTCCACTTTTCTTATCTTGGCATGACTTTACTGTGTAGCTTCTTAGAATATAACATCTATCTCAGAAGGCAGAGCTGATGGCATGCAGCTGCACTGTATTCAGCATGGGCCTTGGATCCACACCATCAGATGAAGCCATGGGAAAAGGGCAGGGGAAGGTTACAGGGAGAATGTTTTTCTTCAGTAGGAAGGCATTTGAAAAAGTCTGCAAGTGGCATGAGCTTTCAGGTGGGAGTGTAAAGGCAGTGCAGAATATTTCATTATAAACTGTGTGGGATGGGTTCTAAAGGGCTCGAAAAGTGAAAATCCAAAGTCATTTTCTGACATGAGAGAGCTGGTCATGGTAGCCAGGAATAGGGAGAGAAAGTGGCGAAATGAAAAGATTACCTTGTATGAAATTGGTGTGAACAGGTGCTGGTGGAAGCATGCAGAGCTTGTCTGGATGGACTTGACAGGAAGAGGCATAGCTAGTTGGTGGTGTGAAGTTGATGGATTGAGTGTTATTTTAACTGGACAGATAGAAATTAAATGCAGTTATAGATGAAGTGTTAAAATTGTAGCTCAGATGTTACACTTCTATATCATTGCTAAAGCAGGTGCAATGGGAGGTAGCCTGTGACCGAATTTGCATCAGGAAGCTGCTTTTCCCATTTTTCAAGAGGGAAAAAATAAGTCAGAAGTAGTGTGACTTTAGATTGTACTATGTAGAAGCACATACACTGCTCTGAGTGGGATGGAAGGAATTTCTAGTAAAAATACATATACAGAAACTGGGTTGTTGCTTTGTCCTGCAGAAAATGAAGTAGGATCTCTGTGGGTTTTTTGTCATCAGCACACCCTCAGAAGATGTTTCTTATTGCATACTACTGGATCCAGGCTTGTATGCTGTGTTACTGTTTCCTTGTTGATGGGTTGAGCATCTTGCAGTTGTAGAGGAAAGCACAGTTTTAGCAGTTTTTATTCCAATGGACAATATACAAATGCAGTTGTTAGCAGTGGATGGAATATAAAAGCAGTGTGGACATACTTGCACAATCTGTAGCTGCCAATGCAAGAGTTTGTGGAGGATAAGCTGCAAAAGGGCTTATGGCTGAAATTTGGCCATGATGGTTGCTAAAGTCTTGACAAAATATAGCCCTATGTGTTCTTGCTCTTTTTGTTTTCAATAGTGGTCTGCTGGGCTGCTGATGGGTGGTCCTTGGGGGTTTTAACAGAGGAGCTGGAACTGGGTCTAGGCACTCCCGGTGCACGGGGATTCATAAATTCTTGAGCTGGGTGCAGGTTGTCGGATGCTTCCAGTGATGGATGAGCACTGGGACCTGTGTTGTAACTGCCTGTTGCTCAGGTCCAGTATTTACTCTGCAGATTCATCACATGGATTAAGTGCAAGTTTTTCCTAGTACTTCACTGAAGAATTTAATGAGTTAGCTAATAACACATTGATTTAGGAGCTGTGTGTTACCTTTTAGACAGGGATTTATCCCTGCTTCTTGTGTGATGGAGGCAGTTCTTGAATAACTTTCCTTTAATCTTGAGTGATGTACCTGCAGAAGACCTTGAAAGGCAAAGCATGATCACACTGAGTCCCAGGTACATACACTCTGGGAGGGAAGAGGCAGCTGCTGGCTTTGAAAAGTTTGAACAGGTGAGTCCAATCTTAGTAGCTCTGGCAAGTCAAGGAACATTAGATTCTAAAACCAGAAGTATCTCAGTTGTTACTCAGAGTCTTTATAAAATTCATTGAGGCTCAGGGCTTTGACATTAGCAAACGAATACAGATCACGTAATTTGCACAGCCTTTTCCAGGTGGTGAATAAATGGTTTGCCAAGTAAGTCATAGGTTAAAATACAATTTTGCGTCATCTGTATTCTTTTTGTCTTGCCAAGGAGTGTTACAGTTTATTTTGTGAGGGCTCCACACTGAAAAAAATGCACTTATTCCCATTTGGTTGCGCGTGGAGGTTCTGTATGTGCATTTATAATCTTGAAAACTTTCAGGTTTGTTAGCCAAGGCAATTGAATGCAAAATGCTCTGCTTGATGTGCTGCATGCAAGATTACACAAGTTACAGGTTTTGGATCCTGATGTCATTATGGTGTAGATGTGCATTAGTGTTATCCTCTTGACAGTATTTTTGCTATTAAAAGACGGTCTATGGAATTCTAATAAGTCTGTTCAGGAGCTGAGGTACAATATGGAGCATTGTGTAGCAGTTTTCAGTGTGCACAGGTCTGAGTAAATCTCAGATTCAAATTACCAGGTTCATTTTCCCTGTGGCTAACAAAAAGCTAACAGAGCTGTGTTCATTGGAATGTCATATGTTTGCTTGGAATCTCTGTTACGAGTTGTGGAATGAAACAGAAATGAGGTGAATGGGTGGATGTGCTCATCTCTTCCTGACTGGATCAGCTGATCCTGGGGTTGATGAGAGATAAAGCAAGAGTCTGCCTGAACTTGTGTTTGCCATGGCTTTTATCTTCCTGCCTTTGAGCTGCCAAGACTCGTGCTCTGTCCAATTTTCTTTTAGTTCAAGATGAAGCATCTTGGATCTTCTGCTGCACAGCAAAGTATTTGTTGTTCTAAAAATCCCCATGCGTGTACTTCCCTTGGCCCTGAGGGGCAGTTCTCCTGTGCAGTCAGTGAATACAGCAGGATTCACTTAGCAGCATGTGTTAATGGGAACGACCTATTGACAGAATAAATTATCCATTTGAACCTAAAATGTGGAAAATCCACTGATGCTTTTTAAATGTGATGTTTAAGGAAAATTGTTAATTATCATCAGTGTCATTTTCATAAGCTGTCACAGCATCGTGATAATTTGACACCTCTACAACTTATTTATAAATGTTTTGTGCATTAAACTGTTGTTTTCTGCAGCTGTCTGGAAGGTCTCCATTAGCAAAAAGCAGTTTTCTGTTTAGATGTCTTTATGACATCTACAAAATGTAATTGCATAAAGTGAAAAGAAGAAAAACATTTGTATGACCTGATCATCATAGGTCATGAAACAAACACAGCCTAATAAAGCATTGGCATGAAAGGCAAGATTTATGTTTCTCTCCTTGATCCTCCATATGCTCATTTGTAGAATAGCGAATTATAACAAGAACATTATTTAATCTTTGCCTCTAGCAATTGTCTTGTATGTGCTCCGTGCAGCTTTGGTTGAGAGAATGTAGATCCTAGGAGCCAGTTTGACAGAGACTAGAATTTTCACATGGTCATGCGATGCTTCTGGTGCTCACTCTTTGTGTTTTGAGCTATTTTGATTTTTCTGTCTTTCTGGAAATGTAGGAAAAGGGTTAAAATGCAGCTCTGAAAATCCAGGGACTAAGCAGAACTTATTGATCCTCTCCCATTCACGTACACATTTGATGTGAGAACGCTGACCTAGAAGCACTGAGAGTTAGTTTATTAGTTTTGACATTGGGATTCGTTAGCTGTAATTCAATTAGAAGCACACTGATGGATGTGTTTGTATGCTGGGGCTGGCAGCTGGTTTAGGTTCAGAAACTTAAAACTCTAGGAGGAAAATGGTTTTGTGCAATCTTGCTCAAGACTTGTATTCCTAGGCTAAAAGTGACATCACTCTTGATTTGGTTTTTAATACATTTCTCAGTGTTTTCAGTTATGCTTCTAATTAGAAAAGTGTCTTGTTTCCCTCGAGAGTTTAAAACTAATGTAAAGTCTGCAAAAGTGAAGCTATCAAGATGATTGAATGTTTTCTTTTTTGTTTGTTAGTTGGAAACCTTCCATCTTAGTTGTGTACATAGACCGACTAGGCTGTGGGAATTATTTTGGTCTTTACAAAAGGTTATGGTGCAGTAGTTGCTAAGCTTTCTTCTGTCAGTGTTCTCAGGGCTCTTCCCATTCTCACCCCAGTCCATAACCAGCCAGCTGGTTCCCTTTCTAGTGGGAAGAGAGCACCTCTGCCTATGTAAATGTTAGCTTTTCAGGTGTGAGATCTGCTGCTCTCTGTCCTACCCTTTCCTATCCTGGCAAAGCTCCTTCCCTTTGCACCTGAAGCAGGGTCTTTTGCAGAACACTGTTTTTCCAGGTCTAAAAATGTTTTTCTGCCACTTAGAACCAAGATTTATGGCTAAAGGGTTGGATGTTTGAATAACCGGCACTGGAAGCTCAAGGGTCCTAGTTGAAAACATAGTTGTAAGTCAGCTAGAAATTGTCCACAGTGGAAAGAATGTAAAGGAGATCTGGATCTGGTATTCAGTAGTTGGTGGAATTTGGTCTTTGAGGGAAAGCGAGATCTGAACCTGCTGTGATTGTGGGAGGAGGTTCAGGTAGTCTGGGATTGAGGCTTCATCCAAAGCTGTCTCCATGGCTGCCAGCTCAGAAAGCTGTGGGATCCTAGATTTGAACAGTGAATTTACCTCTCTATGCATAATTTATCATGGTTGAGTGCAGCTACCACAAGAGCCTGCCCATGGTTTTTTTGGAGCATGGCTTAAGTCAAGCCTCTGTGTTTGGTATGCTGTTGCCATGTGTGTAATTATCTTTGGAGGTATAGGAAAAAGTCTGGGAGCTCAGGGATATGAGAAGGGATGGCATTCCCTTTCTGCTAAGTAGTTCTGACATGCTGCAGTGATGGAGGAGGTTAGAACAGTGGTAAAGCCGTGATGCTTGCCAGGAAAATCTGTGATTGCAGATAAATGTGTATTTGCAAGGTCAGAGTAGTGCTGCACTTGGTAGCATCACACATGAGGTTGAGAGTATGTGGCAAGTTGTGTGTTCTGACTCAGCCCCTGGCGTGGGTTGTCTCTCACAGAAGGCACAGGTCCACATTACTTTGTGTAATGGCTCATTTTGTAATAAGGATACTACTTTTTTTTTAAAATAGTATAATCAGTAAGACTCCAATTAATGATAGTAAAGCTTCTTTGAGTTTTTAGAAAACTCTTTGCTGTCAAATGGATCACAAAATTAATCTGGTTTAAAAAAAAAATCTCTAAAGCTTGCCCTGTCTTCCATCCTTCTCCCAAAACTGAACCACATGGTATGCTTTTGAGGCTGGGGTTCCTCTCTGGCTTGATTTGCAGAGCAGCTAGCCCAGATAAGGATACTAAGGTGCAGAGGCAGGTGTGAAGGGGGGTGGCTGGAGTGCTTTATGGAGGCTTTCCTAGTGTTGGATGCCACCTCAGGGTACAAAAGCAGAATTTGAAGTGCTTTGGTAGGCAGCAAATTAAACAGATTAGAGGAGACTTTCAAATTTCAGGAGTTTAGAAACTTCTTGTCACCAGATGCCTTTGAGGCTTGACCAGCATCGAAAAAGTCTGGATACCTATTTGATATCAAGCATCACAATTCCTCCAGTGAGATTAAAAAATACATACTTTTCTAGATGTAAACTGCATTGGTCTGGATAATGAACCAGTTTCTAATAGAAAAGAATTTAGAAAAATTATCCATAAGGAGCTTATTCTGTTTCTGCCTGTGTGTGGACTTTTGCATGTCTTTGAAATAGGATAAAAACTAGATGGGTCCTTTGATCTGATTTCTTATCTGGTGTAGTTATAAAGGCCTCTACTTAGAGCTTATGAGGGACTGTTAGTATTTCAGTGCAGTGAAGAAGTCTTTTGTGATTGAAGCAGGCCAGATATGCCTTGAAGAAACGTTGGACTTTTCTGAGCATTTTTGTCTGTTCTTACCTTCAGGGTATACAGCATGGCCCAAACAGAGAAGAAGGGTGGGCTGCTCCGGAAATCTTCAGCCTCCAAGAAGCCATTGAAGGAGAAAGTTGTGTTGATGTATGATGAAATTTTCACGGTAAGGAGTTGATCATCTCTTTTTCTGAAGTGTTGTACTAAATTTTCTTGGTTTAGTTTATGCTGAGGGTTTTTTTTTCAGTGGATTTCTGTCTTTAGGGTGTGCACTGTGTAGGCACATGCTCCAGGCTCTCCTACTGTCGTGCAGAACTCTGTATTCTGCTCCCTTCCAAACGATCTCCTTGTTCTGTTGTTTACCAGAACCATACCATCTATGGGAAGTCATGGCTTTTGGTATTTCTCCGATAACAGTATTTCAGAAAATAAACAGAGGCATCCCAATTGAGAGCTGCCTCTGTTGGTCCTTTTGTTTTTTGGGGAATCTCTGTAGCCAGAATTCTGCACTTTAAGACCTCTTGGTCATCCAGCAGAGCAGCCGACTCTGAGCCATCCATGATAAAGACTTCCTTTAAGTTCTGCCTGAATGATTTCTTTGCCTTCATGCCTGTTCCTTTTCCTTTCAGACAGAGGACCCCAGTAAATGCAACCCTAGATTTTGGGAGGAGCTATTTCTCATGAAGGTAACAGAATGTGAACATCCTGTTGCTGTTCTGCCCATGAAGTGGCAGACTGTCAGTGCAAAGACTTCTGTTTCTAAGGTGTTGGTGATGGTATAATGTGCATGAACTGCTTCTTCACCTGACAGGTCAACCTGGAGTATCTAGAAGGCAAGCTGGAGGCTCTGGATGGGGAAGAATTAATGAAGATAAAAGATAACATCAACTGCTTGTTTCAGCACTGCATCCAGGCCCTGGGTGAGGAGCACCCAATCAGAGTGGTGAATGCATTACAGGTACAACGCTGGGAGACAGGGAGTGCTGTCTTTCTGCTTCTGATGAGGCCATGTATTTGTTGCTGGTATCAAGCACCTTGTGCTCCTTTCTTTTGCTATTGAGAAGTAATGTCTACAGAGCAGTTGCTGCTTGTTGTCTGTGGAGGTTCCAAACAGTCATAGTCTCTGGTCTTGGCAGAGCAATAGATGATTTCCAAATTCAAGAGGATCTGATATTAATCCTGAGGATGAAGTGGATGGCGATGAGGAGATGAGGGGGATTTTCACATTGCAGGCTGTCAGTTTGGAGTCTCAAAAGTACTTAGGCTGTGTAGCTTTGTGTTTTACTTTCACCTCTTCTCCCTCATTTCAGCTGCCTTTTTCAATTTCCATATGGGTCAAAAAAGGAATAAAGCTCTGGAGAAGTTAGTGGGAAAGTTACACAGGAAATTGCCTCAGCTGGACGCTTCCTAATTGGAAGCTGTGAAGAATTATCACTCAGAATTCATAGCCATTTTTGTGCAGGTTGTTCCTTGCCAAAGCTCTGCTGTTCTGTATCTTGTGTGGGATGGGCGACTCTCCTCCTCAGTCTTGATATTTGATGTTACTGGTTCACCAGCTGATTCTCACAGTTTGGTGAATACATTTGCTTTAGGAGTATGCAGAATGCATCTCAGCTTTAGGAGTACAGGATATGAAATTTAGGTTTAAAGAAGTCATCTGTAGGAGACATTGGACCAGCAGTGAGCTGGGAAAAGTTGATTTAAAACAGAATATTTACATTTTTGATGTACAATCTTGCATTGCTTTATTGTTATTTTTAGAATTAGTTTGAAAGAGTGCTTCTAAGATTGTAGTTACAGCTACATAGACAGCTTAGACCAGCCCCAAATTTCTAAACTATGTAGTTACAGCTACATAGACAGCTTAGACCAGCCCCAAATTTCTAAACTATGTAGTTACAGCTACATAGACAGCTTAGACCAGCCCCAAATTTCTAAACTATGTAGTTACAGCTACATAGACAGCTTAGACCAGCCCCAAATTTCTAAACTTGTATCCAGGCTCTTGGAAGAACTTAGGGCAAGTCACAAGAATCCTGCTGGGTGCATGTAAATAGGAACCATCCTGAGCTTGAACTGGGAGAGTGCACCCTTAATCAGACTATGTTAATGTGGAAAGTGATCCTGAAGCCAAAACTTACTTAAGCAATTCTCTTTTTGAGAATCAGCGTGGTGACCAAAGGTTTGTTTAGCCCAGTATCTGTTTCTGACAGTAACCAAAAATAGGATATCTACCTTAACCTTTTTGCTTTTGTATAGAGGTCTGCTAATTCCATCAGGTTTGTTTTGTCTCCAGTTTTATATACGAAACTAATTACCTCTCACTGGTGAATTTAACCTGGAATCTAAAACTGCAGTGGTTGTATTCCTGCTCATTTCCCTCTTCACAGGCCTGAGAGATGCCTGATGACAAATGTCACCACAGACATTTCCCTCTCTTAGGACAAATGAATAATTTGCTGCCCGTAAATTTTCCAGAGTCTGTTGGAAGCACAGTATGCTGATACCTGTGTATCTTCAGGAACTTGGAATGAAGCAGTAATTAGGCTGCTTAATAGACTTGGAGACTTTTTTTTTGTGGGAAAGTTGGTTCTTGTAATTGACAAAGACGCTGTTTATTGGTCCGAGTTGGTATAGCAATGTGGTAACCAAACAGAAATTTGTGCTCAAACAAGAAATATGCAGACAAATATATTCTCAATTTTTACAAATTTTCAGCATCCAAGATCCCTTTTAGAAATGACAGAGCTGGAGGAGAAGTCAGACAAAATGTATGGCTTCCAGGCTGGGACTATTAATTTCAGTATCTGCCAGTGCTAGGAGAAGATCATGCAGTGCGTTTTGTTATTGAGTTGGAGGTGTTGCTTTACATGTCACCTTCTGTTTTTTCCCTTTGCAGACTTTGTGTGCATTAATTCGGGGGGTCCATCAGAAGAACAAATCCACTTCTGGGTTTGACATCATCAACATGCTTGTGGGTTTTGACAAGGCAGAGCTGTGTATGAAGGTGAGGCCCTGGCAGTGCAGAGAAGCAGTTTGCACAGCAGCTGTGTTGCCAGGACAGTGAACTGTAGATGGGTGTGTCTACCAGGTAGCAGCTTTTGGGGGAAATATTTGAGCCACTTACTAAAAATAGCTGTCCTGAAGTTCTGTACCTGTCTTAAAGTCTGTACATGGTAGCACAGACATTTGAGGTCCTTGGGTTGGTTAGTAATATAACAGAGCACGTTCTTTTTCTTGAGTTCCACACTGTATAGTCACTGTTGTTGAGAAACCTTAAAGCCAGAAAAAGCTGTCACAGGTCATTACCACCTGGTATTGTACCTCACATCTTGTTCTTTATCTGAGAGTCATACCTTATGTTCTCACACTCTATCACCACATGTGCTGTTTGAAACTTACTTGATGCTCTTCACTGTAAAGATGTTAAGTTTGGGAAATGACAAAGTAACCAGTGATAAAGCTGAGTTCTTGTTGGATCTTTTATCTCTCTACAAGAGTAGCAGTTTTTCTTCTCTGTACAAACAGTAGTATACATTTGGGGAAAACATTAAGTAGTAATTTTTAGTAAGAGGCCTATCAGGTTTTTTTATGATAACTTATGTATTTATTGTTAATTGGAGGTGTGCTGCTGCATCTAGAGAAAACTCATGGAAAATGATGATGATGTTATACCAGTAGTCATTAAACTGTAGTTAACACAAAACAGTATTGAGAAGCAATAGTATGAATATGACCTGTGTAGCAGTAGTAATGGCTCAATTATTGATTCTGGAATAACATGGATTATTATTGGTGTTCTGCAACTTGAATCTTCCAGAAAGCTTTTTATAAAAAACATTTCAAGTAATTGAAAATGCTCCTTTAAAATAACGTAAATGTTGTTCTTTAGAATCTGATGGAGAGCTTGGACTCCCTCCTCTGTGCAGAAGGTTCTGAAAGCCTCAAAAGCTTGTGTCTGAAGCTACTTCTCTGCTTGGTGACAGTAAGTAATTAACAGCTGTATAATAACTTAAGGCTTATATGAGCCACATTTGAGGGATGAAACTATTTCAAAACTTGAGCAGAATGTTGGAGTGTGAAGCTTAAAAAGGGGAAAGCAACTGTGAATGAGAAGAAGGGTCAGTCCAGAATATGCATGATGACTAACCATGATGCTAACACAGACTAGCAGATGCTTTTCATCCTGTAAGACAGGGACCAACTGGGGCTAAAGGGGAGAGGCAGGAGGTAAATTGGATTCACAGGTGTGGGTTTTTTTAAGGAAAAAGATATGTAAGCAGTTTCAGATAAATGGAAAGAAGGGGAGAAGGGTTGAGAAAAGACAGAAGGTGTGGAGTAGACCAGAGTGGTGAGGATGTGAAGAATGAGGAAGTTGTAACAAATGACCACTCATCAGCTTTTGGAGATGGTCAACTGTGAACTATTTTGACTGTGATAAGAGAGAATTGAGAGTGGTGTAGCTCTTCATTGCCCTATTCATGATGGGAAGGTTCTCAGTGGAGCATATGTGCCCTGTTTTCCATTCTCTGCCTCCTGCGTAGAGCCTGCAACAGCTGATGGCTGTTATCATTCATGCAGCTGTGTAAAATACCAATGTGTGGAGGAGCAGGGAGCTCTTTAGTCCGTGGGTGGTGCTTCTTAGCAGAGAGAGGGCTTGGAGGCAAGACAGATATCTTTTACTTCATGTCTGGCTCTATTGCTAGTCACACCTTGACTTGCTAAGTGTGAGATTCTGGATGAATTTATCCATCTGGGAGCAGGAGCTCTCCTGTTCCCAAAGTGTACCAGAGGCAGCTACAACATTGGTGGAGGTTTCAGATGAGATTTTAAAACTTGTGTTTGTACTCAGGTGACAGATAACATTAGCCAGAACACCATCCTGGAGTATGTGATGATTAACAGCATATTTGAAGCTATTTTACAGGTAAGGGTTCTTCCTAGTGTGAGTGCTCTTCCATAGTGAGAACTTTAAGTAATATGTTTGCTTTTCAGCTTCTTAAGTGTGGTGTATTTCACTGGCACTGTTGTTGCTTCCATTCATAGCTCAGTCATACATGCATTTTGTGATGTTCTCTCCCCTTTACTCCAGTCTGTTTTTAGTCACTACTGACTATTTAAAGTATTTTCACTTGAGACATTTCTGCACAGTTAGAATCTGAACAGATTTCTGGGCTGATTTCACACAGAATTCTGCATTGAAGAAACTGTTTTTCAAAAGGTAGTGTGGATATATACCAAAGTTTTTTTCTGCTCTTGGATAAATTATGCTTTTTTCAGTGGAACTGAACCTTGGAGAAGCCCAGAACATTTGCAGAGGTAATGCTGGTGATTCACTGAGATAGTGTACAATGCTGTTGTGAAATATATTTGCCCTTTTATGCCCTGAAAGCCTGTGTGCGTCCTTTCTGTGATAAATAAGCTTTTCTGTGTGCAGAACTTCCTTGAGGCACTGACACTCCCTTCCCCCTGAATATCCTCTTTCAGATAGGGCATAATTTGCTCTTACACATACATTTCATGGCTATGCTCTGTCTGACTCACTGCAAGCTTCCTGCAGCAGGCCTGAACAGAACAGTGTGATTGCTTATTCCAGATCCTGTCCAGCCCTCTTAGTCGCAGGGAACATGGATATGATGCTGTTGTCCTTCTGGCCTTGCTGGTCAACTACAGAAAGTATGAGGTAGGTGTTCTGGGTAACAGGAACATCACTTCTCTCTACTTTATTAATTTAGAGTGGCCTCTGGATTATGAAGGCAGCACACAGTACAATTTTTAGCAGTGCACACTTTAGCATCAGAGCATCAGCACAGAGCAGGAGAGGGTTTGCAAGGCAGCCCTGTTATGTTGCCTGTGTCTGTCTCTGATGTATGTGTATAATCAAATGTGTATGATTTTCCTACAGCTCGTTCTGTGCCAGCATGAAAGAAACTACCTAGGGAATTTGCATTTATTTGTGGAAAAAGTCTGAGGAAGGTCCTTTTGGAACAGTTACTGTTGTGCCAAACTGCATGTCTGCCTCTGTGTGTGTGTGTGAGTGTGTGGTTATACATAATCCCCAAAGTAAAATGAACTGTCAGTCATCCTGGGCTTCAGACTGAATTTGTGATTCAGAACCTGACTAGCTGACTGAAAGAGCACAGATCTCCAGAAGAGATGGTGAAGCTGTGACCAAAGAATTGACTGAAACATCACAGCTAGTAGTTCCAAGAGAAGTCTCTCTCTGTCTCTTTGATGGATTCCTCTTTGAGGAACTTTATTCATCATCCTTTTTATGTTTATGGTATGTTTCAATTTTTTTCTGTTATTCATCGGCTTGAAAAAAACAGATTTTGAATATCAGAACAACACTTAATGCTGGCTTATTTTGTATCAAGCATAATACTTTAATGATCAGGGTTTTTTTTTTCTTCATAAATAGAAATATCTTAATATACTTCATTAGGCAGCAAATGGGAAAGTTCTGGAATAACTTGCCCTTCAACAGAATTACTAGGAGGGATCAGGCTTCAAAACCTACCTAGTTTTATAATAGGTCTTGTTCTGAATTATGAATAGACCTAGAGAATATGCAAGGACAGGAACTACACTTAGTGTCAAAGTAATGCCTGTCAATTTCTGATTCCTGTCAATGATGTCAGAATCATGAATTGCAGATTCTGTTTAGCATTCTGTGCTGTGATAGCATGGAACAGGAACATGGAGTTTGATTTCAGTGTATGGCTGTGAGGGACAACTGTTGGGAATGATCTATAAGTAGGATTACTTATGAGGGCAGACTGGGAATACCAGATATTCAGCCAAATGGTGGAGAACTGTGTAATCCCATCCCTGAGGCATGGATCCCTGTGGACTGTAGTTTATGTCCTTAAGAAGGTAGTATGCTGTGAGTGCACAAGACTTGTTCTTGGCTCTTTGCAGTGGCTTTCTGGGGAGTACTGAGTTGGGGTCAGGTGGTTTGGAGAACACTATCTGAGATGTCTTGAAACTGGGCACTCTTAAGGAAGTTGTGCTGATGTTTGAAAGTGCAGTCCATACAATCCAGCTGAAGCAGACGTGTAGCAAGGGGAACTTCATCTCAAGCAGCTCCTCTGGCAAGGCTGAAAGCTACTCCCAGAAGGGTTTTATGTGACAAGTGCTTAACACTGCCCTTTGTATCAGTGCTACAAGCCAAGCCTGTAGTAATGCAGCCATAGTCTTTGTCCTTGAGTAGCTGCTTTCATTGGCTGTTATTTAGCCCTTTGGGTCAATATGGTGGTTGTCTGGTTGTCAGTGAATTGTAGCACACTTTCATGCCTCAGGTGCTCTGGAGTTCTCTTTCTAGTGAACTGTGATGCAGCCAAAAGGTTCTCTTTTGGCCTGAACTCCATCAGTTATGTGTTTCCAGCTCTTTTAAGAAAATCTAATAAGGCTCAGAATTCATTAGCTGACTATGATTTTGTGTCTGTTTTTAGTGTAAAGACCAGTGTGTTTTACATCAGGATGTTCTTTTGTGTTTTTGGGATGTGAATTTCGTAATCTCTCAAATTCCCTGGAGAGTATGTCTCCATGTTGTCATTACCCGTGTTTATAAGATCTTGGCTTGCTTATTAACTTTTGTTCTAGGGATTTACATGTCTTTACTTGGAACCTTTAAAGGGATGCCCTTGATTGAAATCCTAGTAATTTTCAGTAGTTGTTCCAACTATATACTTTTCCAAGCCTTCACATATATATACATATATATATATATATAATACTAGTCCTGATTTCAGAGAAAATGATTTTGCATTGATACTCTGAGAAAGAAAATGCTATGAGAAGAAGTATTTATTTGATCACTTTCCTGGTGTTTTAAGGGATGGTTGATAGGAAAGCAATTTAAAACGTAATATCAGGTAGTGGCTTCTGAATATGTACTTATTGATAATATCTAGGCAGAAATTTATTTGCCTCATGTTCAACATGCTAGAATTGCATTGTGTCTTTTGTTAGACAGGGCTGAAAGAAATTAGTTAAAATGTGGGATTTTCCCTTTGTGTGCTTGTCTGGCAGTATCCAGCAACCCTTCGTGTCTGGTTTTGTGCACTTGCCTGTCCTTGGTATAGACAACTACATGTGCTGAAGAGACACAGCTTTGGAGAATCTCAGAAAGTTCATGTGTTTTTCTTTTTCTTTTTTTTTTTTTTTAAAGATCTTGCATAACTCAATTTTTTTAAAAAAAAATCTCTTTGACAAAAAAAAGTAATTATTCAAGCTCCAATTCCCTGAAAAATGACCTGCCTGTAGATGATACTTTTCTTCTGTGTATTGATTCAAAATCAACTTACTTAGTTTTGCAATGACACATATAAACCAGGAAAAATGTGCATTGCTAATCTGAAATGCTTCCTAAATTATTAGTCTTTATAGATGGAGCCTGTGTGCTTTCTTCAGCTAAGTTCAAGGCATTTATATTCTCCAGAGACTTCCAGCTCTTAGTGGTGTAAACAATGTTCCTCTCTAATCCAGCAGCAGATGAGTCTAGAATGTTTGTCCTGCCTTCCTGGGTGCTACTTTAAGCAATCTTTGCAAGGTGTTGTAGAAGGGAGATAGTAGAGCACTAATGCTCCATCCAGCTTCACTGCCTGTTACTGCTGCAAAACTGTGTGTGTGTCACAGATAACAGGCTTGCAGGATGGCTGCTCCACTTTCCAGACTGACAGAGGAGCTGGTGGAGGGACAGAAACTCCCTCACTTCTCTATAAAATCAGGAGACTGCCTGGCTGAGCCAATAAGAGGAACATGTCCCTGGCCTAGTGGTCTTAGCATGTGCTGTGATTCCTGCTTATTTGTGTGTATTCTATTTTATGGGACAGGATGGAGTTTCTTCCCAGGAGGCTGGGTAAATTTAGAGACGTCATAGTGGGTTTTTTCCCTGAAGGCTGAATTTAAACCAATTTTCTTTCTTCTTTCCCCGCCTCCCCCCACCCTGAGCAGTCAGTGAATCCCTACATTGTGAAGCTCTCCATTGTGGATGATGAGGCCACGCTCAATGTGAGTACTTGGTTTGATTCCTCTGTGGTGCTGGAGATGCTCTTTCATGTGGAGTGTAGGGTAATGAATGTAAGCATGGTGTATGGTAGAAATCAGGTCTTGGAACAGTGCTGCTCTAAGGAACACCAGTACAGTGGTTGTTCAGTCCTAGCTGTGCTCTTGCAATAGGTTAGGCAGCTCATGATTTGGACAGTTTGTTCACCTGTTAAATGGTGGAGGTGGTTAAAAAGCTAGGTAGCAAGGAACATGCTAAAGTTGATCTATTATGCATTCATGAGCTATCTGTACACTATTTGCTGTCATGTGCTAAAGAGGCACAGGATGATTTATGCCAAAGGGAATCTCATTTCCAGTACTGTGTCACTTGATTTTATCAGTCAATTCTTGTAACTCAGTGGAAGCTCGTATCTGAGTTGGGTCCTACAGTGTATTTTGGGTTGTAGCCACAGTCTGAGTTTTTTTATCCAGACCTGGATAAAAATTGACAGTGAACTGAGTTATGTGAGTTCTGGACTTGGAAGTTGCTCTTTAGGCATGAAGTAAAAAGCAAGCTCCATGCTAAATAATGGGTGAGAACTGTTCATAGTTCTGTGATGGTGGAGGCTCTTTGCAAGAAGTCAAAGGTCATTAGTGTCTATGACTCTTTGTTTTGAATTGTTGGATGTTCTTCCTCTAACATCAACTTCTTTCTAAATTTCTTGATGCTTTACTAAGGCTTCTTGAGTGAGAGCTCTATATGGAGATCCAAGGAAAGTAAATGTTCTCTTTTGAACTTAGTAATTAGATAAATAATTTAAATTTTATTGTCTGAGTTTTTGTATTATAGTGTTACTGTATCGTAGCACATCTTAATAATTCAAACAGCTTCAAGGGAAGTTCTGTATAGCATGCTAGGTTATCTTGGAGGGGGCCGTATTGCTATGTGTGTTCAGTGTGTGACTTTTCTCCTTTGAGATTTTAATGTGAAGTTTTCTTTAAACACTTTTGTTTTCAGGGAATGGGACTTGTAATTGCCCAGGCTTTATCAGAATATAACAGGTAAAATCAAATTGTGTCCTGTTTTTCAATACATGATAGTTACTGTACATTTTCAAAAACTTTTTTTTTTTTTTTTTTTTTTTTTTTTGGGTGTTAAAGCGCTTGTTTGTCACCTGACAGCCTTCATACACCTGGAGAGGCAGGGGATAATATTATGCTTTGAGGTGCTTTGGTTCAGTTGATGCAGTCATTGCAAGTCTCAATGCATCTGTACCAGCTGACGTGCTTCAGGAGAGATCTTGCTGCAGGGGAAGATACCCACTGTATATTTTTACTGTCCTGGATTTTACCTCTGTATGAACTTTGCTTGAGATCTTAGTGAGAAGTGAAAAGTTAGTAATTTGCTGACAACTTCTCTGTTGAAAAATTAAATTAGCTGAAACACTATCTAAAACATACAAAAACATATCCAGGGATGTCCACTTGCCAGGTCAAAGACAATTAAGAGACGTAAACTCTTCCAAATGGTGGAAAGCAGTAACTGCTGCTGAAGAAAGAGCCAGAAGGTCAGCAGAAAGGGTAGCACATTCTTAGCCTCTGCTTCATAAGTACCAGCAAAAGTACTTGTAAGATTTCCTAAGAGGAAAGTGCTTTAGAAATGTTTGGAAATTCACATCAATTTCACCTGAGAAACTCAAGATTTTCAAAGTATCCAGAAAAATGTTTTAATTCCTTTGAAAGTCTGCTATGAGAGTTATGTAGGTGACTTGCAAGATCAGCATATCATGTAGATGTATTTAACACAGTACATGATCAGAGTAGAGCAAAAAAAAACCTTCACTCACCCAACTTCCATCATTCTGACAAAAGCTGTCTCAGATCGTGGCCTGTTTTGCTTAGCTCATTCCTTCTCCCTTTCCCAAGAATTTAGAGTTGGTTTCTTTGCATATTACATTGTGTGTGATCAGATTCTGTGTGACACATGAAATAAATGGCCATGTGAGCTTTGCTAGTCCCTTTGGATGCCAGATGAAGCAGTGTAGCTTAAATCTGAGGTATCCAACCTGTTTGTTGACTTCACTTGCTCTCCTTCCAGTCTCTTGCTCAAGGAAAGTGGGATCAGGCCATGAACCATAAAGGTCCATGTGGTTTCTGCTGGCCATAGGGTGACCAACTGTGATTTTTTTCTGTAGTGGATGATGAAATGAAACTGTTGTGTGGCTACTGACTCTGCATGCTCATGTGGCTTATTACTGTTTGTCCAATGCAGAACAAAAATTCCTAAGTCACTTGATCCCTTTCCTTCAGGGTTAGCCCAAACAGTTTGTGTCCTCTAACAGCACAAGCATTGTTCAAGTTTCCCATCTTTCAGCAGCCCCACTTCAACTCTACACAATTTACAAATATTTTAATGCCCTTTGTCTCTTCTTTTGTGAGTCTTGAAAAAGGCTGTTGAATGTTGAAGTTTCCTCCATCCTATATTCTTGTCAAATAAGACTAATGCATAGCAATTTGGGTGAAGTAACCTGTTTCCATTTCTAACTCTGAAACTTCATCTTTATTCCTTTTTGTTCAGGCAGTACAAAGATAAAGAAGAGGAGCATCAGACTGGTTTCTTCTCAGCCCTAACGAATATGGTAAGCAAGGAAGCATTTTTCTATTCTTAAAAAGGTGCATTCATGGAATGAATTTTTTCACACAGGAGAGTGTTTCTAAAAAGTGTGAGTTTGGAATGTGGGTTCTGGAGGTAGACATGGATTGAGCAAATCAAAACTAAATACGACTAAAATGGTTGTTTTCTGGGGAGTGTATTGTCTGGCTAGTAAAGCTCTTTCAAAGGATGAGATCTCTATTCCTGTGTTGATAGCTGAAATTTTTTTCCTGCGTCTTCTTCACTCTAGTTGACTTTATTTGAAAAATCACCTTATTTTAAACTTTCAATCAATTATTTTGACTTCTTAATCCTTTTAAGCAGCTATGTATTTTTAAAAACGAGTTGCTGCTCTGATGATGTGGCCTAAAACATAGTGGCACATAGTCTGATCTGTTACTAGTCTTTGAGGTTCTGTTTTTTTAATGTTTTGTTTCTCAAGCATTGATGCACTTTAGCTATGGAGTAAAGCTTGGACTCTGCAGTAGGCACTATCTGCATTTTTGAAGGGGTACCTTTCAAAAACAGTTGTGAATTTCTTTCTTATAAGGAGTATTCACTGTTCCTCTTGTTCAATTTGGATTTTCTTTAGTCAGAGATTTCATTGTATTCTGAGATCTAACTGCCAGAAAAATTTCCTGTAAGTGAGGGTACTTCAGTGTTGACAGCTGTCTGTCAGGAGTGACTTGGGTGACACTGCAGCCACCCTGGGGTGAGCAGAGAGGAAATGATCTCTCTTGTTCTTTTACAGAATGGCAAGCTAATCCAGGCTGGGATTCAAGATCCAGTCTTTTTTCTTTTTTTTTTCTTTTTCTTTTTTTTTTTTTTTTTTTTTTTATGGTTGACAGGTGAAGCATTGGTCAATGACAGTACAGCAAAATAAAATGTTTGTGTCCATGTGTTGTCTCTTGCTGTCTAATAGCTTTCCCAAATTCCTGCTGTGCAATGCTCTCTCTTTCCATAGGTGGGCAGCATGTTCATAGCAGATGCTGATGAGAAGATCTCTGTCCAGTAAGTGCACAGATGTTATTTATACAATGAACTGGTCGGTGCGATCTGTTCTGCCACGGAGCTATTTAATGTCACAAAGCAAACTAGAGGAGCAGGTTCTCCTGTCACTAAAATGGTACCACGCCCAGCAAACTGTGGATTTGTCCTCCCGTGAGAAGGGTACAGCAGGAGGAGACATAGCTGAATTGCTTGTAATGAAGTCTATAAAAAAACTCCAGTGGTTTTTATGAGGCATTTAAAACATAGAATAGGTGTGTCAGAGGTGGCACATGAGAAGCAAAGGTTCATGCACTCTGGCCCTCACCAAAGTATTTTCTAAAGGGGGCAAGTGATAAATATGAGGGATTTTAGTGTCTTTAGGATCCTCTGCTCTTAACAGAAAGGACTTTAAATGGAAAACACTGTGCAACTAGGGACATCTTCTGCAGGAAGGCAACAAAGATTGTAGTTGTTCTCTAAAAATAGCTATTTTTATGGATTGCTACTACTAGTACTATTGTAAGTACTACTGATAATTGGAAGAACAACTGGATTGCAGAGGCAGAGTTTTCCATAGTTTAAAAAAATTTCTTTTTTGAGACAGGCTATGCTTCTGAAAAGCTTGGCTCCTGGTATTCTGGTCACTAACTGTGCCTTTGTCTGTATCCTTCCCACAGAACAAATGAAGCAATCCTTCTGGCCCTCTATGAAGCTGTTCACTTAAACAGGAATTTCATCACAGTACTGGCACAAGTAAGTTTCAGTGGAATGTTTCCTCATTTCTTTGTAGAGGATGTCTTTGAAATCAGAGAGCCATAAATGGAATTAGTGAAAAGATATTTTCTTTTGTTTTCCCCTTTATGTACTTGTTGTAGGATCAGCATGAAAGACCAGAAGCAGGCCAGGGCTGGGGAAGAGTTTTATGATATACTTCCTGCCTTAACAGTAAATGAGTAGTGTTTTGAGGTCACAGTTCATGTTGGAATAGTTAATTTTTGCCACTGAAGGGAAAGGGCTGCATGGAGTGTCTTCTGTGCCCTATTGGTAGTCCACTTAGGGGGAAGGATGGAGTGAGCAGAGCACTTGCTGTAGATCTCAGAGCAAATCGTGGTTTTGTTCAGTTAGAGTTGAGAGAAAGAGGCTGATTCAGCTCCCAAATTTGATGGATTGTCCTGTATGGGTGTACATGGTACGTGTGTTGTTGTCTGTTTGGGTATTCTTCACTTAGGGACTAATTGACACGTGACAGTTGTTGTTTCAAATACTATTTTGTGTTCAGGCTTCCTTGAAGAGCCCAGCCCCTTTGGCATGGGAACCAGTTGTGGAGTATAGCACTTGTCCTTGGGCTTTTTATGGTGGAGAAACCTTCTGAGAGGCAGCAGGCAGCTCTGATCACGAATCTCTGGATGATTTTCTAAATGCTGTGTGAGTTTGGAGAGGTGGTTGCTGCTAGGAGGCAGATAATGAGCCTGTCTGATCTAGCGATTGTGCTGAAAGGGCAGCCTGGTGTGTTTAGGAGGCCTTCAGGTTCAGGCTTTTAATTTTGATTTGTAGGTACTGCTTGTAATCTGTGAGAAAGAAAGCATCAGCAAAACAGTTAACACCTTTCCGCAGTTTTTTCAGGTCCTCAGAGTGCAGCTATACATTGCAGGCTAGACATGACAGAGGAGACCTTTGGGGACTCTGGCAGTAGTGGTGGTGGAGGAGGTCTGATAAGCAGATCTACAGCCTCTGAAAAAAGCTTCTGTTTTGTGCATAGTTAATTTGCTGAGGTTCCCTGCTTGTCTTTTCCCAGGTTATTTATTCTTACCACTTCTCAGAGATTTGTGTTCTTTCAGTTCTGTGTGATACCAGTTTAGGCTTTTTTGTGGTGAAGATATTCCTGAGGGAAGAGAGACATTTTGCAGGGAAAGGAGCAGAGCAGAAAAAGATCAGCTAGTGTAAAAGCTCTTAAAAATAAAAGGATAGACTAGTTACTTGTGAAAGTGATAGTTGAAGCAGCCACTGATCAGTGGGTTGAATTGAAGAACTTATATTCTTGGATGGATTGTCTGTAATCCTTCATTTAAGAGAGGGCAAGGTAGGTCATGGCATGTTGGAAAAACCTCATAAAAGCTAATGAATGCTCTTGCCAGGCTGGTGTCCGTTGCTTGGTGCTGCATGAATGGCTTCCTGCTGCTGTGTGGCACACGGGAAGAGCAGGGATTCAGTTGTGTGGATATCTGGAGCATTAAGTGTGTGAGTGCTCGGGTTTGCTGCATGGTGGCACTCTTGTCTCTCAACTGCCTGTTACTGTTCTGGAGAAAGAAGGTGAGCCTCCAAAACCTGTCTAAGGAAATCTGGCTTATGTAAGATTTTCAGTGAAAAATTGTATTTTAAAGTGTAAGTCGGTAGCTGTAAGGGTGTAAATTGTCTGTGAGTTGTAGTATGTGTGGCTGTGCTTCCCATAAAATATATGCCTTTATAGTTGCTCATGAAATGAGATAGTCAGAAGCAGTGTGGAAGATACCCACTTGTGAAAAATCCTGTGAAACTAACATCAAATCAGCAGTTCTGTATCTTCCTTTTATTTTGAAATTGTGATGATATATTAAGGCAGATGATACATTTATGTAAAACTTGCCCTATGAAATGGGCACTTTGCTTGGCAGCCAGACTCAAAAATAGCATGGCAGATTGCCTACGCTCTCACCAGTGTGGATAGGTCCGGAAGCTTGCAAAGAGTGAAAGTCAAAGCAGTAATTAGGCAGGCAACTATTAGCAAAGATGAAATGGGGAGAGTGACTGGCTGATGGAAGCTGAGAGGATCAATAATGGTAGTATTATTTATGTTATGCATTGTTTTCCTGCAGCGTTTTTCCTGCAGGGCTTTACATGAGACAGGAAAGTAATAAATAGCCATCATTTTTGAATATGAACAGGTGGGGGGCAGGAGTGAGGAGAATTTGCTCTTAGAAAGAGAAGCGAAGGAGGAAGACTTCAAATGCACATCCTTTGGCATCTTTTAGGGGAATTAGAAACTATTAACCTTGTAGGCTTTTGCAAATCTTCTCCCATTCTACATTAGGGAAGGGCATTTTTTTCTGTTTGCTGTGGAGAGCCAGCATTTTTTGATGTATTTTTTGTGTTTTGTGGAGTAGAGAAGTTGATGTACAGTTTAATCATTAGACATCCAAGGTCAGGAACCATGGCCTGGCTCTTTGGGGAAGAGGTTGAAGTTTCTTGAGACTTCTTACGTCATGTCTATTGTGAAAGAGCATGGAACAGTACAAGTAGTGGTCTGTGTTTCTAGTGCCTGGAGGGAAGCAGTTGACCTGTGCATTTGTGTTTTCTCTTAGAGCCATCCTGAAATGGGCCTGATGACAACACCAACGAGCCCAGTTCCAACGACACCTGTCACTCCACTTGGAACCACCCCACCTTCTTCAGATGGTAAGAAATGTAATGATCTCCTGAGGAAAAGTAATTTAAAACTGTAAAATACCTAGCAAACTATTTTATGAAGATTGCCACTAGTGAGATCTGTCTGGAGCAGATGTACCTTGGTGGTCTCTTCCTGCAGGGACTTGCCTTACTAAACATGAACAAGATTCTTTGGCTCAAATTTATTTTTATTTTGCCTTGTGTATTGCTCGATGAAATTATTCTGATATTCCTTCTGAAAACAGTACTGCCCCGATATCTGCATGAAGGTACACCCAGCCCATTAGTTATTCTGTGTAGGCTTTTACTTATGAATATTTCTAGTGTCAGGTCCTTTGCCTGGGATTATTTGTCATTTGAACAGATTTACAGAGAATTGCTGTGGATTCCTGCTTGTCGTTAATGCACTTGTCCTCAGCTTTGAATTAATTGGGATTTGAATTCAGTCTGGGTGTGGAAGTATTCCTCCCTCTTATTATTGCCTTTCCTTTGATAGGCTTTGTAAAGGACTGCTTACCCTGAGATCTTTCTTCTAAATGAGATGTTAGGTGTCCACATAAATATGCTTTGAAATCATCTAAAATAAAACCCTTTCATTTTAAGGTATGGCTAGATATAGCCTAGTTTAAGAGAAGAAATGAAATAGCTCTTTTTATGTACTTTAATGGCATCTGAGCTGAAGAGTGTTTAATGAAGGAACAGAGTCAATTTGAATAGAGCACAGTTTGGAAGTACTTCTGGGGAAAAGCAGCCTGGGTTACTCAGTTATATCAGCTATTCAGGTCATTTCATACCCTAGTTAAGGATGATCCTCCTCATGGCTGAACTCTGGTTGCCATGGATAACAAAAGCTTCATATAAAGAGTCCCCTATGTCTCAAGTCTCTGTGTGCATATAACATAAAATGTGGAGGGATGGGCATTTTGTGGGCTTCTGTTCAACGTGTTGATTGCAAATGTATCCACCCCCACAGCATATTACACAACTGACAGAATTTGTGCTTACCTACATCTACAGCTTGCTTGCACTTTTTATTTCTGTTTTTTCATTTACCACAAGGCAAAACAAAATCAAAACAAAACCTCCATCCTGCTTTCAGCAGAGGCAGTGATCTTGTGAAGTTTGAGGCTTCTTGTGGCTTGTAAGGTTACTAAATTTAAGAAAAGGATCTGGTCTTAATGTGCAGCAATTACATTGAGAAGCTTGCTTTATTTTTACCTGCTGTCACCTTGTTGATCCCTACAGTGGGATTTTTTTTTTTGAGGCCCTTGGCTTGGTTTAGTTTGGTGGTGCTTGAGTGCTGCTGTTTTAAAGATGTGTCAGAATTTTCCTTATTTACTAAGGTCTTGCAACAGAGCTGGAAAATTTGCCTATGACTGCCAGTTAGCAAGAGGCTTTTTGGCTTTGGAATGAGAAGATTGCTTTCTTTTTACTGCATTAAAAAAAAAGGTGTAGTTGAACTGTTTTCAAGTTACATTAACGTGTAGAAATCCGTCTGTGAATTTCAGGTGCTTTCCTTTTATGCTGTCTGGGATAAAAAATGGGTTCATATTCTGGTTTGAAATTTCTCTGGCTGTTAACCTATAGTGTAAATTAAGACCTTGTAAAGTTTCAAAATGTGTGTTTAAAAAGGCCTGTATCATGAACCAAGGTAAGCAGCAATGTGTTCTTCAGAGTGATTTCTTCCTTTTTTTTTTCTTTTCTTTTTCAGAAATGAGGCTTTTGCTAGAAACTGTTTATCCATAATATGTAAATCAAGTGTGCCTGTCACCATAGTTATCTAAATGTCAGTTTGCTTACTGTTGTTAAATATTCATTCACTACGTTCATTGTAACAGCTCAAGAAGGATCCACTGGGGATATAAATACATTTTTCAGACTTTTAGCTAAATCTTTGAGCTATTCATAATATTGGGAGTGAGAAAGCTTCCAGTCTCATTGCACAGACTTTGCCAGCAGACATGGCACATTAGTAATGTGTCAGGAGCCCAGGTCTTTTAAGACTGAATGGACTAAACCAGCTCATGCTTGGGAATGTGCAACCTCTAAAAACCCCGTTAGGATTTTTTATGTGATTCGAACAGTGACGTTACACTGATCTATTTGACCTGTTGTTTCCAAGGGCTACAGTTTTGTATTGAAGGTGGTTGTGTAATCCTGAGTTCCCTGAGAACCTCTGCTGCAGTCTGGGCCTCTCAGTGCAGGGTTTAAGGAATCCTGCATTTTACCATTGCCTTGTCTCCTTCATCCTTCTGTGCCTGCCCTTGCCCCAATTGGCGCCTTACTTACCTCATTACAGGGTTACGAGATACAAGCCTTGAATTTTGAAAGGTGCTTTATATTGAGGCAGACTTTTCTCTGAACCAAAATACAGTTGTATACAGGATCAAATTGCTTCCCCTCAGAGCCCCCAGCCTAGTCATCCAACAATCAGATGTATTTCCTCACTTCTTACAAGGTCTAATCTCGTGATGAATACCTTTTTCATTCCTCCAAAGTGAGAAAAACCTTGAGCATTCCTGAGAATAGGCAGAAAAGAGATTATATAATTCTTAGAATGTGTATAATAGTGGTCTGCAGATCTGTTTCCAGTGCAAAGGGAGCCCTGTCTTTGGCTGTCTTTACAGCATGGGAAGAGAGAGACTTTGGGCAATTGTAATTCAAGCCATCTATGACCTCCTGGATGTGAGAACCTGTGGGTTTGACCCCCTAGGCAGCCACAACAGTCATGTTATTGTCGTGTCAGGACAGTTGCATAGAGCTGGAAAAGATCTCCTTAACTCTTGAGCATAGTGCCCTGTGCTTGCAGGGCATATCATCATACAATCCCTTGAATTTATAATTTGTTTTTTAATTTAAAATTTGAATTGAAATTTGTTTCCCAGTAATTTCTGTTGGGGGGCAGTTTCAGCATCTTGTTCCTTGGTTAGAAATATTCAGCTTTGCAACCTGGATTTCTTGTCAATTCATACCCATTTATCATGGTGTTAAGCCTCCCTTGAAACAAAGGTCACTCTTCTTCACGTGTTGGTTTACTCACCTCTGTGTTTTGCTGTCTCACAAGAAAGGTACAATGTTCTTCTGATCAACATACTAGCATGTCTTTAAACTTGTTCAAGTTTAAGTTTATCCTTTTTGATCATGGCTTCTGCATAATTATATGCAGTGTTTGAGATAAGGCTTCACCAGCACCTTGTGCAGGGCTTTACAGTGTTTGTGTCTCTGCTGGAAGTGCATTTCTGGATATATGTTGTAGAACTGGACTCTTGAGCCCTTCATGTTGGTAGCTTGTCATCTTGTGATCTGATAATGGTATTTTGTTTGCAGCTGATGAGCTTTCAGCTTGCCATGGAAATGAATCCCTAAATTCCTGACCCTATGGCTTGCATTGTTTAATTTCATCTTGTGTTTATTATCTCTTGTTTCCATCCCGTTCTTTGTGTGTAGTCTGATACTCCTTTGTAACTTTCTGCCATTAGCAGGTTCATTAGCAAGGAACTGTTTCTCCTGTCCAGGTGACACAGAAAAAAAGGGGATTATTCTTAATTTGATGTCTACAGAATTCAAGCAATAAATTTTTCTCAGACCAGTAATTTCTCTGATTGTATCTTGTTTGCCAGATCTTTGATGTAGATAAAATTTCTTTATGGGTTCCTGCCTATTTCCTTCACTTTTAATTTTTTTATAGATTAACTGTATTAAATGCTTTACTGAAGTGTTCCTAAGCTAGCTCCATCAGTTTGGGGATTTTTTTGTCTGAGCTACTTTATCTTAAATGGTGTCAGACTTATCTGGCAGGATCTGCAGGCAAATGCATGATGCATGTTTCCCACTGATCTTTCTCCTCCCTTTCAATATTTCTTGTAAAGCTTTCCAGTTGGAAAGGCAGAGAATGGCCCTTCAGGACAGCTCAGGTTCAGTCATCAGTAAAAATGTGGCTCAGTCACATGATAGAGGCTTGACAGCTCCTGAACTCAGTGCTTCACATGGTGCATGGGAAATGGGGGAATGAGCAAGGAGGCACATTGTGCAATTAGCTGAGGAAATGAAATAGCTCCTTGTAAAGTCTAAGGCGATGATGTCTACTGTTAAGGTGTCAAAAGTACACCTGGTGTCCTAGAGAAATGCCAATGAACTGCTGCAAGTATGGAAAATGCGTTTCTGCTCCCTGCTGGGCTGAGATGTATCTAGCACAAGCTGTGACTGCTTTTGCCTCTTGATTTTTATAAAGCTTCTGTTTCAGCCTTCCTTTTCTATCTCTTTGGTTGTGCAATAATCATTACATTATGTCTTGTGTTTGCTTCTGCAAAGGAGACTGTTGTTGAGAGGGAAGAATGGAATTGACACAGACCTTTTGGAACGAATGTTTCAAAATTTCTGAAACAGAGAAGGACCTTTCTTTGGGCACGTCTGTTTACAAAATGAGAATTGTGGGACTGTTATCTTTGTTGCTTCTAAGAACTAATTGGATATCAGTGCAAATATCCAGATTTCCCTAGGCTTGGGCTGTTGATGAATGCTAAAACAGTGGGCTCATCTCCCCGAGGAGTGCAGGGGCAGGATGGAGAAGGATATCACTTTGCAGGCTAACACAGACTTTGCTTAGAGCAGGAGAAATGGTCTCTGAGGGAGTGGTACCAGTCTTCATAACAAAATCTTTCCTGAGTGGTCATGGAGGAGGAGGTCAGGTAGCCCTGCAAGTAGGCTGATCCTACTCCAGACCTGTGAGTCTGTGTCTTAGATCTCTGTACAGTTATTTCTTGTATTTGTATAGGATAAACGTGTCTTATCTGCTTTGTTCCAGTTATAAGCTCTGCAGAGCTGCCTTTGGATGCTGATGTGCAAACTAGCAACCTGCTGATAACCTTCTTGAAGTACAGCTCAATTGTGATGCAGGACACAAAAGGTAAGTGGACTCTACAGATGCAACAGACAGTGCTTCTGAAGTCAGGAGGGCACAAGAACATCCCTCCAGAAATAGAAGTGGAGTCTCTTTATAAAAAGATTGAAGATTTCAAGATTTTTTAAAAAAATTTAGTGATTTCTTATTGTGAGATAAGACTTATGAAAGTAGTAGAAGAGACCTAATGCTGGCAGGAGAGATGTCAGGTATAGAAAGAATGTAATAATAAATGATAATACCTAATAACCAAGCTTGTCTATATGCTGAAGGTGCAAGTGTATCTGATTCACTACTGTCAGAGAGAGGAAGTCTGAGACCAGAGAACTGTATTTTTAAGAACACTTAGAAACTGACGCAGGGGACAAAGCTCAGCATTAAAAGGAAATACTTCCTTTGTCCTTTGGTTAAACAGGTAGCTCTGTAATTATAAATAGGACAGCAGCAACTTAGACTGCACTGGCAGTAATTTGCTTGAGAAAGTATCTTTCTGTGTTGTGTTTTTTGTTTCTGCTGTAGTTCTGTGGGAGTTAATTTCAGCTTGCTGGAGTTGAAGTATTGCTTAATCTCCTGCTCAGGGTACCCAAGGGTGCTGTTTTGCCCAGTGGTTATACAGGCAGGACCATAGTGTGAACATAACAAGTGATCTTTGCACCCTATTTCAGCCTGTTACCGACTTTCGCTGTTAAGTTAGATATAACAACAGAAATATGAATATATCTGCAGAGCTATGATACATCAATTACTGAGTTTCATGAATACTTCACATTGAATAAGAGAGCAGGCAGTTTCCTTTTAACTACAAGCTTGTATTTCACTGTCTTGCTCTTGTTCAGTAAGCAAGCTGGTTGTAGAAAAAGTAATAATTGAAATTAGGACCAAAAAAACTTCACGCATCCCTATCTGGTTTTGGCTGGGACAGAGTTAATTTTCTTAGTATCTGGTACAGTGCTTTGATTTTGGATTCAGTATGAGAATGATATTGATAACACACTGATATTTTGGTTCTGGCTAAGTAGTGCTAACCCTCTGTCAAGGACTTTTCAGTGTCTTGTGCTCTGCCAGTGAGGAGGTGCAGAAAAAGCAGGGAAGGAACTTGGCTGGGATAGGTGACCTGAACTGGCCAAAGGGATATTCCACATCACAGAATGTCATTCCCAGTATATAAACTGGGGGAGTTACCCCAAAGGGGGCAATTGTTGTTTGGGGATGGGATGGGCAGCAGGCGATGGGCAATCATATAATGAACTGTATTGTGTATCACTTGTTTCTCTTTGGTTGTTACCCTCTCTCACTGATGATTATTATGATGATGAGGCTTCAGTTATTAAATTGTTCTTATCTCAACCCCCATGATTTACCTTTTATTTCCAATACCTCTTCCCACTATGGGGAGAGGGGAAGCATTGCAAGTGATTGAGCAGCTGCATGGTACTTAGTTGCTGTCAGGGGTTAAACCACAACTCCTTGGAACCAAGGCAGAATCAGGTTTGCCTTTATCTTTTCTCAGAGGTATTGCTGCCAGGCTGGATAAAGATACTGTGATAGTGGAGCACCATTTTCAGACTATCCATTCCAGTGCTTAACTGTCCATATTGTGAGAAAGCTTTGTGTGCTTCCTAAATTCTTTGCTGTGATTTAAATTAATTACTAGTTATCTTCTCCAAGATAGATATTGAGAATGGATCATTTCTCTTCTTTTTATGTGTCAGCCCTTATATATTTCAAGTCTGCTTTCATGTTTCCTCTTATTTTGTCTTTTGAACTAAACCACATCAATCTTGGCTCAGTCATTTTAATAGATTGCGCACGTGAGGAGGGCTTGCCAGCTCTCTAATTTGCTCATTCTCATTTGCTTTTCTCAGGGTCTGTCTTACTGATCCAAGACTCTGATGGAACAATTTTATGTTTTTCCATGTAACTTCTGCATTTCATAGGCACTGTAACGTAGAAAGTCTGCACAGGGCCTTGGAAACTGCCACACTGGATTAGTGTCAGATAGAGTGAAATCTGATAGAGGGGATTCCTTACTAAACAAGCCAGTGAGAGATGAGTTATTATGTTATGAGACAGGAGTTGATGTTTCTTTCTTTCTTTGCTTTGGTTCTAGCCTGTGTAAGGTCTGAAATTTGTGCAGCTGATAGACCTCCTTCCCACCATAGTAGCTTATGGCAGTGAGCTCCACTGATTGATCATTTAAGGACTGTGCCTTCCAAACCAATACTTATTAATTCTAGTGGGTATATTCCTGACCTTATATTTTGATTATAGATGGAGCACTGCCGAATTTTTTTTCTTTTATAAGATCAAGCATGGAACAGACTGCTCAGGGAAGTGCTTGAGTCACACTCCTGAAGATATTTAAAAGACATGTAGATGTGGCAGTTAGGGACATGGTTTACTGAGAGACTGCCAGTGCTGCATTAACAGCTGGACTCCATGATCTTAAAGTTCTGTTCTAACCTGAATGATTTTATGCTTCTATGTGACACCAATATAGCAAGAAGAATGTATAATTCTAATTTACTCCACGTGTCTTGGGACAGGTGGCAACACTTAGAGGGGAAACTGGTTTGTTCCATGTCCAGGACTAGATAGTTGCTTTGGTCCTGTCCCAGAGAGCATAATTTAATAGATTGTGTTTGCTAGGCCCTTCTCTTATCCTCTCTTGTGTCAGTCAGAGGCAGCTGCCTTGGGAGAAACAAAACCTGTGTGTCATTTTCTCCCATCTGTGAAACAGGTTTCATACTGATACACCTCCCTGTAGAGAGTGGTCTGCTTTGTTACTTTAATGAAGATTGCTGTGAAAGTATGAAGTGTATGTGCAAATAACTGCTTGCATAGCTGCTCCTTAGCCTCTGCAGATGGTCTGATGTTCAGAGTACACTGGCAGAGGGCAGAGTTCATGGTGTGAAAAGGAGCCTTTACAGCATGATCTCCAGAGAGAGAAGTGGTAGCAGCACCTACAGAAATACAGAGAAGCCTTACAATATAAAAATAACAAGACTCTTGTGTATCAGTTTTATTCTAGGTCATTTCTCTTTTTTGCTGGAGTACAAAACTCCACACTTTAACATTTTAGCTGAGGTAAGGAGATGAGAGAGACTTTTAACTCTCCCATTCCAAAATTCCTCTTCATATTATTTAGTGCTGCAAGATGAAATCAGCACACTTCAGGGTACATCTTGCTAGAAAATATCTGTCCCTGAGCAGCATAGAAAAGAAAACAAAAGAGGTGTCAAACTAGACAGAACAGCTAGCTAAGCCCATTCTATCTGTTTTTATAATTACCATATACACACCAGCTAGCAAAGTGTTTGTAAAAGTCACCTGCAAAGAAGGAATTTGGCTGATGCTGTCTTCTGCTTTATATGAAAGTGTATCTGACTGTTTCAGATATCCTCCTCCTTTGAGTCTGACTCTGAGGCAGATGTCTGGGATGATTTGTGTAGTAGTCCTGTGCTTTAGAGAAGCTGTTGGAAATATCGGGAATGTGCAGTGTTAAGCCTCCTCAGAATTTAGTTATCAGGTTTGTTTTGTTTTGTTGGTTTATTTTTGTGGAGTTAGGCAGTCTGTGGTCCAAGTGCGTTGTTTTTTAGAATGAAGATGTTTAAATGTGTTTGATTGGATAGTGCCTTCCACAACCTGATCTTAACTGGCCCTGGTTTGAGCAAGGATTGAAACAGAGGTTTATTCTATCCTATGTTATCCCATGACTATATGTATTGCGGGGTTTTTATTTGTATTCAAGGTTAAAATTGAGAAGAGTTTGAATAAAAAAAAAAAAAAAAAGAAGGAAAAAAAAAAAGTATTCTTCTGCCTTAGTTCTTCTATTTTGCTCCAGCTGTCATTCAAGTCAAAAGCTGTTTGAAGTTGTGAGATGAATAAGAAGCTGTGAAACATGAACAGGGTGAAACTCTTGGCTTAAAATGCTAAGTCTTTGCAGACTCCCTTCTTTCATGGTTTTGCAGAGAGCAAAGTAGATAGTGTCTCTCAGTATTGGGGTTAAAACTTGGAACTTAGAGCATAATGTCAGCAGTTATTTTGCTGCACAATGCTGTACCTCTGTGAAAGCTTCGCTGCTTGTTTCATAACCTACAGCAAAGGTGATGTTTTGCTTTCCACCTTGTCTAAGAGAGGGAACAATGTGTCTCTGCTGTAATAGAAAGACAGTATTTAGTCTCTGTAGAAGTAAAACTGAATGAGACAGAAGCCCAGTAGATAGTTACAATGCTGGTGGAAGTTCAGATCTGAACCTTTGCTGTTGGTGCTGAGTGGTGACCATCAGGTGGGTTTTAGTGGCTAGGTTGGAGTGTGAGCGCTTAATGAGAGTAGGGTATTTAGCAATCATGAAGGAAGTAGGACTATGAAGAATCTCCAAGCTGGGTTTTTCTTTTGCTGTAGCAGCTGCCTTGCTCTTCAGCCTTGCTAGGCTTGTGTGGCTCACGGGGGACTTGTTTTTTTTTTTCTCTTTTGCAGATGAGCACCGGCTGCACAGTGGCAAGCTGTGCCTCATTATCCTGACATGCATAGCGGAGGTAGGTTTCTTGCTCAGCAGATGGTGTTACAGGGCTCTATCCTCCTGCCTCCTGTGGGGCAGGAGCTGAATATTCACCGTGGTACTGAGTGGTGAGATTCTCAGGCACTTACTGTTTGCTAATATACTTGATGCAGTACTGTTAAAGTTGACTTGAAAATTGGATCATCTTATTCAAGTTAGTCAACTCCTGGGGATGAAGGAGAAAAAAGAGTGAACCTAAGCTTTTTCTGTCTTAGCTTCTGAGTGACCCTGTGATGTGGCTTTTAGATGAGTAATGTGCTAATGGCTTTCAGCTCTGTACTGGTCATGGTAAACACAGGCTGTGCAAGTATCCCTTTTGCCAAAGAAGGATATAAGTCTGAAAGTAAGTCACGTGTTTGTAGGTCCCTACAAGCAAGACAAGAAGCAAATGTGGTAGTAGGGTGAGAAAGCATCATCACAGGGCTATGTCAGCAGTCTTGGCTGAATGTGGCCCTGTCTCATGGGGGGTGTGTTCTAATGGCTGATTGATGTCCTGAATGGTGGTTGTTTGTGTGGCATTTACATTTTGCTTGCTTGCAAGTAAAGACCTTTCATCCTTAAAGAATAAAAAGCAGTGAGGTTGATAGCCAGTGTAAGGATTCTGTAATAACATTTCTTCAGAGTGCAGCCTGAAAACTAATCATATACATTTAAGATTTTTCTAATTACATGGTTTTGGCACTTGTTCTTCAGGTGGATGCATAGATAACACAAGATAAGAAATTCTGTCCCTGCATAACAAGGGCATTCTTTGGTTCTGACATTAAACAGAGGGTATATTTATTACCTATTCTGGCTGTGCATTATCTGGAGAAGCCTCTTTAATTTAGAGGTGGTCTTGGAAAAAGATTTGCTTGAGGGGTGGAGCAGCTCATAAACCTATCTGCTAGCACTGCAGTAGCTTCTGGCATCAAAATGCCGATTTAAACCTTTATCCAGAGTCACAGAACTGGTGTGTTGGAGAACCACCTCTTATATTATAGACCTGGAGCACTTGTTAAACTTGTGACACCGTGGTGTGTACAGTCCAGAGTTTAAATGAGCTAAGGGGGAGAAAGTTAGACTGAGCTACTGCTTGTTTTATTAGCAATTTATTTTTCTAAAGTGGAATTGGGATCAGGAGGGGTTTACTTTTGTGTGACTAGAAATCTGGGTGGGACAAGAGGGAATGGACAGATGGCTTTTTAACTTTATGGTTGTATCTTGGGAGTTTTACACTGAAACACATGTGGTTTGAAAGGCAGCTGCAGGGTGTTGGGCTTTTCATATCTCTGCCCTTTTCTTGCCATTTTCAATAGGATCAATATGCTAATGCTTTTCTTCATGATGACAACATGAATTTTCGTGTAAACCTACACAGAATGGTGAGTCTTTTCCTCCAGATTGTTTTCTCTTTAGGATGCAAATACAGAGGATTTAAGTATGTATGAAAAGTATATGTTGAAAATTGTGTCACAGACATCTAACCTACATTGCTAAGGCATGTGGAAATGCTGTCAGAAATGCAGTAGTTGCGGAATGATTTTTAAATTACTCTCAGAATATCTCCATTCTTCAAAGAACAAAGAGCTTCTTGCCCTGTCAGTGAATTCAGAGGCCTGTGTATCTGGCGAGGAGCTGTGTATTACAAGGTCTCTGAGGAAATCAGCGATAGGGGGAAGGTTCTGCCTTAGTCTTCAGCAGGCATTAGCCCTCATGTGATACATAATAGCCAGCTGGAGTTACACTGAGTGCTCTTATTTGGCTTAGGCTTCATTTTGAGTGGAGTAATTCACTTTCAGGGAGGAAAGTTGTTTTTTTTCCAGAGTGTTTTCCTGTGATGGACGTGTCCTTACCTGGCTTATGAAGCTCTGTAGTTACAAGTAACTTGAATGGTTATTCTAACTTGATGCATTCTGTCTTTGTGATATTGGCAAGTTTCACCTCACCTGACAATGAAGCAGCACTTGAAAGTTACTCACTGTTCAAGGAAGAAACAAACATCTTACTTTATGAAGATCATAGTGCAAGAATGCTAGTCATCACCCTTTAACAACAGATTTGCTATCCAGTTAGCCTTTCTGTCCTGTTACAATGAACACCAAAGCCACTGACTGCTGTACACACTGTTAAGAATGCCAATCAGTCTTCTGATCAGAAACAAACCAGTATGCTAACCAAGGGGAGGAATTGCTGTGTGAGTTGTTTTTGTCTTGGGGTCTCTCCCCTCAGTAGAACAGTGCCCTCCAGCCACACAACTAGAGAAACAAACTCCCAATATCAGCGTGCTGGAAAGCAGGCACAATTTTGCTCCAGCCACGGCCTTTAGGGTTAGTATGTGTAAGATGGCAGTTGGAGAAAAAGACAAAAGGAAGCCTGTGCTGATGGTACTATTTGCTTGAAAAATACAGTAATACACAGAGTGTGACTTCTGGCTTCTGCTGACTTCTTTTCATCTTTGTGTGTTTGAAGCCAATGAGACATCGGAAGAAAGCAGCAGACAAGAACCTGCCCTGTCGCCCGCTGGTGTGTGCAGTGCTTGGTGAGTGTTGTCAGTGCACCTGTGTGCTTGTGGCTCCTGAGGCATCTCTTGTTGATCTATAGAAATATGAAATTTGAGGATTAAATGGAGCAGTGGATGGACTTAAAAGAAGGACAGCTACATACTAAAGATGTTTCTGGCAATCCATGCCCATCTTTATACATGGCTACCTCTCAGACAAATCCAAGATTGCACCTCTCTAGCAATAAGTCCTGTATACATTGGCAGAAAATTTTGCAGCTACTGCTTGGCCCATTTGACCTGAATTTTTAACAAGAGGGAGGGCAGGTGATCATTTAATTCAATGTTTAGGTGAGTGTGGTAGCAGCGACAAGTAGATAGATTATGTGATGATGGCAAACCTGTGGTTCACAAAAACATATTTGTGAACATGTTTGCTGGGCATTGAGCCTTTTCTGAGCCAAAAAACCCCGGGAATGTTAGTAGCTAGGATTGGTTTTGCCTGTGGGTATGGAGGCGTAGTTGAAAGCTTTTCATGCAGCACATGATTAAGTTGTGACTCTCGTTACTGTGGAGGCCAAAAGCACAAATGGGTTGAGAAATGGATGGAGCCTGGATCCTTGAATGGCTGTTCAGCCTGATGGTACAGAAGCAGTCTTTGACTTCGACATTTTCAAACGTGATTGTTGAAGCCAAGACACAACAGCTGCATGAAGAATCTTTCTAGAGCTATCAGATTTCATATACTCTTCACCTACACTGTTTTTAGTCACTATTGAGTCACACTGCTGGGTTGTTACTGCCCTAGGAGGCTACAGCTCATGATTGTTACCAGTGGCTTGGTATAAGCATTTCATGCTGAAGTTGGGTTGAACACACCCCCACATGCGTTCAGTTGTTATTGATTACCTTCTCTGAATTGTATTTCTGTACTCTTTGCCTCTTATCTTCACACTGGAAGCCCTTAAACATTAGACACAGTCTCCTTTTTTCTTTTTTTCCCTGAATTAGTCTTAAGCAGAAACTTGCATATGTTGAGACCAAGCTAGCTTTACTTGCTTCAGAATTTGTTTTAGGAAAAATAGGTGTTATTTACAATGTCTCTTTAAGTAACATCTAGGCTGTGCATTGTTTCTGGCAAGAATAATTTTCTAAAATGTGTTTCTTAATGGAATTTTCCATTAGTGACAGGGCTTGAAATATGAGAGCAATTCTAAACATCAGAATTCATGGTATAGTCTTTTATTTGACTAATAGTGGGGGAAACCATATGGGGAAGCAGTGCCTCAAAGCAAATTACAGTATGTACAGCAAACTACACTATGTAGTTGCCAGTAGTTTCTTTTCTAGTTCTAGCAAATGTCTAATGTTCTTTAGAGCAAACAAACAAAAAAGTAAAATCTCCTTCATCTAAGCAGGACTATTGTCTGGTTGAGATAGGTAAGGTGGGGCAGTTTGACTTCCTTGTAGTCTACTAAAAGTTAACAGTAGTCAGCTCCATACTTACTTTATAATTTTCTTTTCTGTCAGATTTGATGGTGGAATTCATTGTAACACACATGATGAAAGAATTTCCTATGGATCTCTATGTGTAAGTGTCTGTGGGGTAACTCACTGTGATTTCATTTGAAGTTTGAATTTAGGTAGAATCCTGCTCAAAGAGCAATCTTCTGGCTGAAATAACACTTTGTGGCTGGTGGGGAGCAGGATGGCTTTTCATGAACTCTTCCAGTAACTTTTTCCACTTCAAAAATCCTCTGTGTGCCAGAAAATTGAAAGCAATTCAATTTCAGACTGTTTTCCTAATCTACTTGATCTAACACAAAGAGTTTTCAGTCTAAAAGAAGTTTCATAACAGAGAGTCATTGCAACAATCCCCACTTCCCAGAAGATGAATCTTGGTCTAGAAACAGAAAAGACAGTTTTGAAAAAGCGAGGATGACTGACATGAGGCCTGGAAGGCAGTGTGGAGAGGGAGGGAGGTTTAAGCCTGAAATAGCCTGCTAGGCAGCATGGAGTAAAACTTCGCAATGGGCACAAGGAGATAAGAGGACAGAGCTACTCATGAGCACTACATGTGTCCCACAGGGGCCTCTCCAATGCTTTGTACTGCTTTAGCCTCCAGGGCAGAAGTAGGATTTAGACAGTTTGTTGGCTTTGCTCTGACTGTTTGTACAGTGCTGAATTTCCCCAAGGCGTGAACAGCACTATATTCTGTAGGGAAGAGAAAGACACGCAGGATGTTTTCCCTTAAGGTAACTTTTCAGCATATTCTGATTTTGCCCAAATAACCTTGCAATTACAGTGCCTTTTCAAGGATTGTATGGTTCAATTAAGTTTGGGAAAATTTATTTTTTTATGACAATTGCAGAACTATTTGTAGATGGGTGTAATGCTCTGGAGTTTCACAAGAAAGGTGGGAAATGCTTGGACTCAAAAACAACATCACATCTAGAAATCCCATAACACTAGAAATAATGAGCAGTAGCAACCATCAGTGGACATTTGTATCCATTCATTTTGGCATGTTTGTGCAGTCCTTTCACTGTACTTGTGTCTGGAACCATCCCATAGCAGACACAGTCATTGCAGACAAAGTGGGTGCTCTGAATACACAATTAGTGTCATACTTCTCTGCAGTACATTTAAGAGGTGACAGTATGAAGCTGCTCAAGGCTGGGCATATTAATATTTAAAAGAGAAAACCAGGTTGCTTAGACTAAAGGTGCTTTTGTCCATTATGTGTATTGTGAATCCTCAGCATGAAACTTAAAAAACAGAGACACCCCACCAGGATGGATAACTTCATAACGTGACTTACAGCCAAGCAGATACAGAGGTGAAAAGGTGCTGGGCATTGTCCAGTACCAGTAACCTCAGAAATAGGAGGTTTTTCCCCATAGGGATTGCTATTCCTGATCTGAAGGTAGCTGTCTATCCTGGCTGGTTAGCTTCCTTTTCTTGGTTGCATTTATGAGGATCCAATTTGAAGTGCAAAACTTAATGTCATGCTCAGCAATTATAAATAGTTTTACCTTTATTCAAAGTTAGTTTCAGTTCCTACCTCATTGTGGTATTTTTGGATTATCTATGGGTCTGAAAAAGATAATGTATACCTTCTGCATATTTTTTGCTTTAAAAGCCTTATCTTGAACTTTTCACCTAATTTTGAATAAATTCCATGCAAATTTTTAGAATTTGATTTCTGTGTGTTTATCTGATGTGCAGTGTCTTTTAACAGGATCTTTTCAGAAAGATGTGGGTTTTAGTGAGATAATATGTTTTTGAGAAATAAGAATTTGGGAAAAAGGGATTTTTCCTTTTTCTAGTCTTCCTTCTATCTTTTCTCCATGTCAATAGCTAAAAATAGCTTCACCTAACAAATTCAAATTTGTATGTATTTTTTTGTCTTGTCCTAAATGGTAGTGCTGGAGAATTTACTGATTGTATTGTATTTTTAGTTTGGATGTTATTTGTAAAGAATGTTTGTGCACCTAAGAGTTTGTATAAACACTAGATGCTATAGAGACCTACTTTGGAGACTTGACAAGTGCACTGCCTGTATGCTGGGGGATTCCAGAGCTTGCATGTGAATTGCATGAACATTCCAAAGCTTATGCTTAGGTTATTTTTTTAAAGAGACTGGAAAATTTGATAGAAATATATTTATGTTCTTTTTAATGTAATTAAAGCATACACCTCAGTCAAACTAAAAATCCCATAGTTATTTTTTGACACCCTCATTTCCTTTAGCCTCATCACTGGGACAAGAGAATGGAGAAGAAGCTCCATTGTGTCCAAATTTTACAATAACTTACATATATGGATCATATACATATACATCTCACATATATGGAGCCTGCAAGTTAAGTAACTTGTTTTGTAGAGTTTATGAGGCCCTTAGATTAGGGTAGCAAAGAGTGAGAAGTATTTATTGAACAGCAAACATGCATTTGTGGTCAGTCCAATCCTGTTGAGTTTAAACTAGGCGCAACAGGCCCCTTTCTTTCATTTTGTCAAATTCTTTATTTGTGAGTGTTGATTCCTCTTAAGAGGCCAAAACCATCCTTCTCTGATACTCTTTGAATTTGTCTATTTTCCTACTGCTGATTTTAGGGATACTTCCAGGCTTGATGTAAAAATTGTGGGAAGATGCAATGTCATTAATCCTTTGCCTTCTCTTTTCCAGACGGTGCATTCAGATTGTGCACAAGCTGCTGTGCTACCAGAAGAAATGCAGAGTGAGGCTTCATTACACTTGGAGGGAGCTCTGGTCAGGTACTTGGCCTCTGCAGAGACAGTCAAATAGGAAAAACCCACAGTGGTGGTTGTTTTGTGGCTGTGACTGCTTGTTCCGTTGCTACAGGGTTGAAAAGCAAGCAGCAGTTCTGTTAAAGCATCTTTATGTTGTTTCTTAGTTGCTACATGCAAATTGCCTCCTTAGGAAAGTCAATTCATTATCATAATGGTAGCTAATTTACTTTCTTGTCTCTCCATGCTCACTGTGGTATCCAAATGCCTTTGTTTTTCTGTTCCATTACCTGAGTCCCTCTTTACCTGATTGGAGAAAATGGAGTTATGTTTTATGGAGTAGTGCTTCTCTCTCAGATATTTGTGAGTAGAAATAAGGTAGGCTCTTGGGTAAAGGCAGATGAACCTTGCTTTTCCTTTTACTGTAAGAGATGCTTACACATAGAATAGTGTGTGCAGCTCCTGAAATGAGCAGCCTTGAAATGTCAGTGTGAGGGAAGAGAGGCTTTTAACTTTGACCTTTGAGTTGATGGTAGATAGTCTGGTTTGTGCCACTTGCATCCCGAGATAGATAAATAAGTATTGTGGAGTCTGACATAATCCACTGGACAGCTTTGTAGTACTCTTACTTGATGCAGTCATTGTGTGGGAGGTCTGGGGAAGGGAGTAGCTGAATGGTTGATGAGGCCTAACAGGCGTCTTTGGTGGATATGGTATGTGCTTCAGTTCTTGTCTAGTAAGCAGTGAAGTAGCTCAGCCAGGAAAGTACAGTTAATCCCCTTGATGCTGTGGCTTAAACAAGAGCTTTATGAAAATTCAAGGGAACATGGCCCTAATTGTGTATTCCTGGAGCTGTGCTTGAGACCTAGGATCGGCTACTTGCCTGGTGTAATGCAACTCCCATCAGAAATTTGAGACAGGGATGGCTTTTGAAAGAGGCTGTGATCAGTGGTTTGTGAAGCTGTTCTCAATTGACACTGAGCCCTTCCCTTCAGTAGCCTTGCCCAGCTGAGATGTAGGTACAGAGAAATGAACCAACAACCTGAGTCATTTTCAGTTATTAAATTTTCACCTTGTGTGACATGTGGCCCATTCAGACTTTCTAAATTATTCCTGCAGAAGGTGAATCGAGTGCCACTAATTAAGGGATTAGCAGTTCCTTTTCAGTTGTTTTCCTCAGAACAGAGCCCCTAGAGGCATGGCTGTGGTGTAGTGCCAGTTCAGGAGATGAGTGTGTACAATGTGGATGTTTATTGTGGATGGAAATTGCATCTGACAATGTGAGTGGTGTCTTCTCAGCAGTTACAGTGAACCAGAGCCATTTCTATTTGGCCAGGCTGGCCTGGATCTTTTCTACACACTGACAGAATGAAGGTTTGAAATACAGCTCCTTTTGCTTGAAAGTATTGTTTCCACAGTTCAGGGAGTGCACACTCTTAAGCATCTTTCAATCCTTAACTTTCCCTATTTTAGAGGAGGAGGAAAAACTGAAATACTCACTACACATGGAGATTTAACATCTTGGGATATTCTTGTTAGCTGTTTCTAATTAGCTGGTGTTTATATAGACCTTTGGAAATGTAAAGTGCCTCAGAAGTCTTAAGTACTGCACACGCTTTGAAAGCAAAGCAGTAATATAAAAACACTTGGGTTAGTCAGGTTTCTGTGAAGGAACTGGAATGTCAGCACACCTGATGCAGCTGAAGAGCTCCATGATTACCATAGATTTTTGTGTATTTTAGTTGATCCTCTCCTGGGAGTATACTACCATAGAATGTTTCAAATTTTTTTTTTTTTAGTAAGATGTTGAGGTGAACAGAGTAATTCTTCTGTAGCTGCTAAGTGGTTTATACAGGCTGGAAGACCCTAGGTGAAATGGTGCATACACCTGTAAAAGGACAGGTCCTGGCTGCTCCAGGTGTGCTTCTAGAATGCTATATAAGTTGCAGAATAAATGCTAATTGCCAGCCCTGTCTTGAGATCTGTTTCATACTTAACTCTTCGCCTGTCCAGGTTGCTCTTTGATTACCCAGAATGCTGCTACCTTTGATGTGAAAGAACGTCTCTTTCTGTGATCTTGATCTATGTGACAGACATTTTCAAACTGGAGACTCCTGAATTGATTTCTGTCCTTCACAGGCTTTTATTTTGGATCGAAGAATTAGTTATCACTTCTGGATGAACAGCAAAAAGGGAGCAGCTGTTCACTGTAAGGTCTAAGATATCAGGTTGCCCCATCAGGTGTGCTTTACAGAAGGTCTTCAAGCCCACACTTGTCTTCTGGAATGACAAAGTGTGTGATGACTTAAGCAGTGGCCCTGTGGTGCAGTGTGGATAATAGCAGTGGAGGCCCCCCAACATAGCTGAGTGGAACAAAGAAGCTAGAGGGAATTTGTGGAAGGAAGTATTAAAGAAAGGGAGAGAGCTCAACCTGGCACATAAAAGGAGGAGAGTTTTTTCAGGCAGAAAATTGAGTGGGAGAAGAAGACAAAGAGAATACTGTGGGGTAGATAGTCGGTATAGGGTGCGGAGGAACTGAGATAAAGGTTGTAGGTGGAAGCAATATCAGTGTATGGAGCCTTCTGTTCACTTGCCAATTCTAATGTTAGCTAATCTCTAATTAAGGAAAGCCACTTGTGTGTCATCTGATGGATTGATGCTCTTCCTTTGTGGATGCTTTGTCTTCAGTATGGAAGGCCAGCAGCACTTTTGAGAGTTTCTGCATTTACTTTGTTTGATTTTAATTTGCAATCACAGCAGATAAAAGCAGTGAAGCCAGGTGCTTTGGCATCTCTCAGGACACGTACCATGCTGTTTATGCAGTCTGTAATGCTTTATACTTTTTTGGATATGCCACTATTTGGCACATTGTTTCCATATGATCTTATTTCTGTTGAACTTTCTTCTGCGGCATCTGAGCTTAAAGAAGAACAATATTGTTACAGTCTTTGGATGTGATCCAGCCTAAGCTTCTCTATTAGGATAATTTTTTCGTATTAAGTCAAGGGACCAGGGCCATGGCACTCAAAGGAATATAAATCTCTAGCTGTGCTGACCAGATGACCAAGAATGTTTAGGTGCCAGGGAAAGATGCAGGGATTTGAGAGCTGGAAACAGGATTGACAGAACGGAAAATCTGTGGGTGGCAGAAGTAGTGTGTTGAAGCTGTTTCTGGCTAAAAGCAGTGTGAAAATAACATCAGATCAGCTAGTGGAGCTAAATTCTGGAACATCTTAAAAAGAGGGCTGGAGAGTGAAAGGCAATTGTAATCTGATTAATCTATGAAAGTGATTGGCAAATGCAGTTACTGATAGGTAGACCAGGCATTCAGATTCAGAGATGTCTGTTGATCTTGGTTCTTTTTTAGTAGTGTTTTGCAGCAGTCTGTTCACTTCTATTCCACCAGTGATTACTGTGCAGCTCTTCCCTTTGGGTGGTGAAGAAAATCTTCAGGTTTTTCACCGCTGAAATGCTAGTGTACCATTGCTGGTGACTAGCCTGGAAATTTGGCCAAGGTCAGAAACTCTTAAGTGGATACGACTCTGTTGGCCTGTTTACTTGCAGACATTTCAGCCAACTGGAAATCTCCTGGACTGTTATGCCAAGTACCTTACACTTCTAAAACACACTGACTAATTGAATGTCAGGTGTAAGGTACTTCATAGAGCTGATAGCAAACTTGGGAACAGCCAGTTCCCTCTTCTCAGAATCAGGCTGTGAGGCCCACTGTTCTTGGGCTAGTATGTACAGCACTTCAGTGATGGACAGTGCTATATGTGTTGTTGTTGTCAAGCATGTATGAGCTATGCCAGAAGAATTTTCATGAGTCATTTAAGCTTTTTATATAAAAAGACCTCGTTTCTTCAACTCCTCCCACTTCAAAATTAGCAAAGCTTGAGCAATTCACTCGAAGCTTAAGGGGTGCAGGTAACTTCTTTGCAGTTGCTATGGTTTGCTTTAAGCAAAAGATGTGTTTAAAGACACAGAAAAGCAATGTTAATAAAGACTTCTAATACCAAGAGTAGAGCCTAAAAATCTGAACTCTAATAATAATGGTAAAATAATTCGGGCAGTTGAATGCAAAGTAGGATTAAAAGTTGTATTGTCATTAGTAAGTGTTGAAGATCATTTTCCAAATTGTTTTAGCATAAGTCTATAGTTCCTTATCTTCTAGTTTAGTTAATTTGGTAGATGCAGAATGCACTGTTAAAATAAGGGGTTTTCAAATATGTAGCACCATCAGGAAGTTATTTTTTCTCTTTTGTCATTTTAGGGTTATCAAAGCAGACTTTTACAATGCTACTAGACAAAATGTACTTTTGTACACTCTTCAGATGTTTTTGATAGGTTCTATATTTGTAGCAAGGATAGTACTGCATTCAAAATCTTTTTGGGTGAATACTAAAAACATGAAAGGTTCCTCTGTGAAAGATTTTAAAATAATGAAGCAATTTTTTTTGGGGGGGGGGGTGGGGGGGGAGTAATTTCCCCCCACCCCAACTTTCAGTGTATATAATACTGTCCTCATGCAGTCAATGTTTAAAATGGTATTGTTTAGTCACTTTGCTTTATTATTTTTGTGACTGAAACATTGATTACTGAGAGTATGTTATCTGTGTCATTTCTGGTTCTACAACTGTTGATCAGGTCTGCTTCAGCCTTCTGATTTATGTTGCTGAACAGACTGGAAGTCAGGTGATGTTGTGTCTTCCCTTCATCTCTAATCTGGCTGTCACTGTCACATTCTGCAGCAGTTACCTTGCAAGGGAAGCTTATCTTGCAGCTCTTGTGGAGGCAGGATTCACACACTGGTGTACCAGACGGTCTAGTTCACTGGCAAAGTTCCTGCTCACCAGATGCCATGAGAGTTTGGAAGACCATAGAGCTGCTTGGCCAGTTAGCAAATGGCTTCATTTCTCACACAAACTAAAGCCTGTAACTGTTGTGTGCCATGGAATACGTACTGGGAGTTTGCAGCCCTTAGGGGGTCCTGCTTTCTTTACTTCTAGGAATGTTGGTGCTTGTGATATTGTGTGGGTTCAGTTAATCCTGTTATCTATTTCACAGAATTCGGGAAAGGATTGAAATTGAAAGATGGTTTTATAAAATATTTTTTGTTTATAGTTGTGGTGTGTACTGTGGGTTGATATTCATTGATTTATTTAATTTGTACTTCTGGCAGCACTCCGTGTTACCCCTAAGAAAACCCCAGTCCCATCTTAAAAAGCTCACTTAGAGGCAGCAAGATGGGAAGGTCAGAAGGAAGACAGCAAATGTCTGCTTGTATTATTCTGGTATCATTCTCAACTGGTGGGACATGTCATGTTCACCTTTCCACGTTACCTCCTTTAACCAAAGCTAGAATATTTTCATGGGAACATTCCAGCCATTTGGTGAAATGCCCTGGTATTAAACTCTTAAAGAAAATAGTGCAAGAAATGCAGAAACTCAGTGGCTTTCTGGTACAGGAGGATGTTCTAAATTCTCTACATGGGTCATTTTTAGGAAGCCTCTGCTTTTACTTAATTCTAGTTTACCTGTACTTTATGTTGATATATTTTAATACTGATGATAAAGAGTTTGACCCTGATAGCCAGTGAACAGAAAAAGAATAAGATTTATGGCTGTTATTGATCACCTGGTGAGATCAGGATGGGAATTTTTCCACCTAGCCTTGCTCATATAAGCACAAAGGGAATTTAGTCACTTGCATGGATAGAAGTCTAGTAGCTTCTGGTCATCCTGCCTTGGCCTTTCAGGTCTCATCCAGATATCTTGCTCCAGCAAATACTGTAGATAAATAAAGCTAGCAAATATTGGAGAATTTGATTGTGAATCACTAACAGTTTGCAGAGCATAGTGACCTAGTGGAGATAGTGTGATAATTTCTCCTGGGAAATAGTCCCATTGATGACAGAAGTGTTACAGTCTGCTGTTCAAAGCTGTTTCTTTATCTGCATGGAGGGGTGCAGCACTCAGAATGCAGTAATTTATCCTGAGCTGCTTTTTGTGTTCAAGCAGCATCACTCCTGGGTTTCTTACCTTGCGTTCTTTCCATGGTCTCACACAAAATTTCTTCTATTTCTCCAGATTCTCCAATTTTTCTGTTTTAAAACCTGAGGCAAAAATGTGCAACGTTGACTCCCAAGACTGCTGTTTAACAGTGTGAACCTACACTGTCAGACAAAACAGAAGCGAGCTCAATACTACCCTTTCCTCTAAAGAGGGATGAAGCTTGTGGGTGTGTGCTTTTTTTAAAAAAAAATTACTTATTTTTAAGAAAAAAGCATATTGTTCATCTGAGCTTTAGCTGAAGTTGAAAAATTAGTGTTATTTCTTATTATGTGCTGGATTGCCATCTAGCAGCATTGCTCTAGGATCAGCAATCAGCATTTCCATTAAGCTTGCAATTTCACACTGTTGGCTCCATTTAGGTGGGAACAGTGAGTGCTGGGATGGGGGCTATATAAAGAAAGTAAAGGGTTGGAAGTGAAGTAGCCTGCTTGACTGATCCTGGGAGCGGTGGGTTGTGCCAGCATGTGCTCCAGCCCTCTGGCAAGCTGTTGATTCTCATTAAGAGAACAGCCTGCTTTCATGGATGTACCCTTGAGAGCGAGTCATGGGGAAAAGAGGGAACAGCTGTAGAGTGCTGGTGGTGAGGAGACTGCCAGTTGCCAGCTGCTTTTTGCCACAGAGCTGTGGTGGCTGGGAGGAGGAACTCGGCAGTGCCTGTGGCGGCAGGAGGAAGGGTAGAGGAGCATCCAGGCAGGTGATTGTTGCTGCAGTGAGCAGGATGCTCCTTCCTGATCTGAGCAGAGCAAAGGAGCTGGAGCATGTTAACTAGTGATGTTGGCAGAGCTTTTATTGCTTCTGCTGAGAGGGGACTGCAGCATTGGTGCAAGAGTCTTGTTTTCTAGTGCTGCTGTGTGATTGACAGGAGGCTGCAAGTGCTGTCCCTGAGTAATTGGTTCACTTGTCCAAGAGTGCTGGGATAGTTTGTGCCTCAGGGAGTTCTGGTGTGTTAGTTTGTAATAGCAGTGTAACTATTTCTCAGACATGCTTCCTATTCCTCTAACTCCATCTGGAAAATACCTCTGTTGGTTCTTTCCTGTCAAACCCAATCTGTAGATACTCATCTCCTGCTGAGTTTGTTTTGATCGCTGCTCTTCTGAGTGCCTGCCAAAGCTGAATGTGGCCAGATCTGCATCCTCTTAACACTTAGGTCATCTCAGAATGTCATATTAGAGCCTTTTGCTTCCTCAAATCTGAATTGCCTTTCAGGTATAGCATTTTCTAGAGATGATTACTCTGTTCTGGGTTCTCTTCATAGCTGCACAATGGGCGGTATGGTTATCCTGGCTTAACCCTTATGACTTCCAGTGTGGAACAAGAGAGTGGACTGGTTTGTGCTTATGGTATTATCATGTTGTGAGAATCTGCTTTTTCCACATGCTGGACTATAATTTCCCTTATGTAAGGGAGTTGTGCTGAATTTTGGAATCTGGAAGAACATATAAGAAAGCATTGTTTGGCCTATTGTTTTTCAGCAAGCATTTGATGTTGACCATTTAGAGACAAAACAGTAAGCATAGGACGTTTGATCTGGCCAGGTAGAGCCAGGGCTCATCATGTTACTCTATTTATACTTTATTTATACTTCTTGTTCTGTTGCAAATAGAATGGTCCTATTTTCTCTTGCATGCTGGAAATACTGAAGCATAGAAAAACCAGTGCTGCTTCCTGAAGAATCTAATCCACTTTATTCTTAGTTGCAGCCTTAGTTGCACTAAACCTTAACCAGATCTGGCTTACCTTGTGCTACAGTGGGGTAGTGTGGACCTTGCCTTGGGAGTACGTACATGTGAACAGGGTGGCTCTGGAGGAGGAGGTCCAGGGTGGTTACTGGGCTGCTGAAGTACTTGTAGGCAGGTGACTTCTCTGCAGCATGGAATTGTTGCTCAGATGTCATGAACATCTGCCTTCTAGTGATATATGGGTGGGGGCATCCTTCTAAAGTGGTTGTGATTTGAGACACTAGAAGGACACTGAATACACTGTTGGTTCAGTGCTAACTTCTAGAGGGAATGAGAAAGTCACTGTTCTTCCCCCTGAAAATTGAAGCGTAAAAAATCAGAGAATTTTCGTAGAGCACTAGATCCTGTTAACTGATGTTATACTGCAGCCGAGGAGCCCTCACATCTCTCTCCCTTGCTCCTTTCATGAGGGCCATTATATGCACCATTAGAAGATTCTTGACCTATAAGTGCAGCAGATGCAGTGACACAGGCCTCTGTACTGTGCTCAACCCATCCGAGCTCTCATTGATGAGTGTCTCAGGGCTGTTCTCTTCTGCTCCATTGTGCAATAACACATCAGAGCTTTCTGATGCTCCTGGCAGAGTCTGTGCTACATTCTGACTTGCCCAAGGGATGATACTACTACTTTTTTGCCCCTCCTTTTCTCTTGGCCTACCTCCATGGTCCTGTTGCATTACACATGATCCAAACAGAGAACACTGAGAAACTAAACAAAAAAACCAAAAACTTTGTGTGAATTCAGATTCAACTTGGGGCTGTTTGAAACAAGGCTTACAGGGAGAGAAGTAAGTCTACTCTGCAAATAGGAGTAGGGGAAGGAGGGAGTGTAGGGAATCTGTAAAACAGGAATTACCTCCTTCCTGATAGAAGAAAAGGAGAGGTGGTGGCTGCCCACAGTCTTTGCGCAGAGGATGGGCTTGAGGGAGGGCAGCAAGTAACTGAGCAGGCATGTCCTGGTGCTCCTTGGCAGACAGTGGCTACAGAAGCTCATAAGGGAAAGTGTCTTCAAAAGCAGCTGTGCAGTGAAAGAGCTAAGAGGTTCTTTCACTGCAGTCGTTTCAGTTTAAAAAGTAGGGAGGATATCTGTGATGTCACTTTTCATCCTTTTGCTATAATAATCCTCTGGAGAGAAAATTGCCCAAGAGGCAACCTGCTATACACCACTTTGCACATACAGCCTGCCCCATGGCTCTGTGTCCACTCAGCATGCTTGTCTACTTGGGTTTGAGCCTGTAAACATAGGTGCCCAAAGCTGTGTTCTACTGTTGTTTTAAGCAGCATAGCCAGTGTGCTCAGCTCAGGTCACTTACATGAACTTACTGGTGGCTGCTTGTTTAGTTACAGCCTTCTTCCTTTATTACTAAAGAAGTCCTAGTGTCACTGTTGTATTGTGAAATTATGGATGTTTCAAGACTCAGCACAGTGGGTGTTTCAGGTCCTGCTAACAAATGCCAAGAACAGATATCTTTAGGAAAGAAAAAAGGCTCTAGAGGATATTGCAAAAATGGTGCTTTTTTCCACTTAATGTTGAAATAGATCTCATACCCAAATCATCCATTGCTGTTAAATCCTGGAGCATAATTTGGGATAAGGTGGCTGAGCCCAGGGAAGGATCACATTGGTGTCTGCCTGTGCAGCTGGGAGACTGAATTGCTTCTCTGTTGGGAGGGGAAAAAAGGGATAATTTCCTGGCTGCTTTTAGAGGGCAGCCTGCAGGTGGGGGTATGAGAGGCGAACAGTTGATTGCAGCAGGGAAAATGTGACACATCTGATTTGGCTTCAGATTGCTTAGGAATAGTAGCATCAGTACTCTGTTGGAGCTCGAGGGCAGAGGGATGTTCAGGCAGTTGGACTTTCCTCTAAAGGTTTATTTTCTGTGGGTAATGGCTGCTGAAGGGTACTACACATGTGAAGCCAGATCTAAAAGTTGTTAGTTCTGAAAACTTCAGGGCATAGCTGTCCTCATTTTCAGTACAGGGTCTGCCTTACAAACTACAGAGACATGGCAAAGGGATTTAAAGGTTCCACAGTGTTTGTGGTCCTTCGAGACTTGAACAGAGGCTGCTGCAGGATGTGCTGGCTAGGAAAAAGGTTGGTTGCTCTTTTAGCATAATTGTAGTATATATCCCAATTAGGAACACTGCAACTTCTTTAGGAATGTATGGTTTCCTAACAGCTGATAAATTTGTCAGTAGTTCTTCTGACCAGGCTTGCATCCCAGCAATTAGTTTCTTCTTCATGTGCAGTATATCTCTCTCCTTGCTAGTTCTTAGGGAAGGAACAGATAGTTTTGAGTGGGCTATGATGCAGTGCAATTCAGACATAAATACTGATTTCATGCAGAGGTAATCTCTTGTCTTTTTTCTAACTGAAAGAGGAAAATTAAACATAGATTCATCACAATGACTGAAACAAATGTAGGGATAGAACAGAGAAAGTTCTCCTTCAAGTGTTGTCACCAGTATGGAGCACTACAAGTGCTTCAGGGTGGTCTATGAGGAGTACTGCAGTAGGCAATTGTAGGGTGCTTGTCTTTGTCATTTGGTGAATGCTTGTGCTCTGGACAAATACACCGATTCTTTTAAAAATAGTTTCTCCTCATCCTGGACAGCTTTCACGGTCACTGTTTTTGGATGTTCAGTGGTGGCTTCTTGTCACGCTATGCCGTGACCTGCTGACAAAGCCGTTCAGCAGGGCTCTCGTGGGAGAGCAAGAGACAAAGAAATGAACATGAGGCTTCTCACAACTTTTTATAAGAAATCCAGAGCTCTGATACTTCCACAAGCCCAAGCTGCTGGTAGTTGAACAGCAGCACCTGGCCATGAGCTGTGGCTCTGTAGACTTTCATGGCTGGGAAGAAGGTAAAACCAATCTTGTAACTACAAGATGGAGAAATGGCTGATGAGCTGCTGTGACAGAGATGCAGGGCAGCTGTCTGCAGTCCAAGGCACCTACTGCAGGAGACTTTTTTGCTGTGGAGGTTTGGTTACCTTGGCAACCTGTTTTTAGCTGGATCTTTGCTCCGGTGGAGAGCCCATCTGTACCTGCTACTTTGTTTTGAAACGTTTGTTATGCGGAAAAATAACTGACTGATATTTTCAGAGCTGTGTTATTGTGGCGTCCAGGCTCTGCTTTTGGTCCCAGGAGTTTGTCTGATGATGGGGTGATGATGGTGTGGAGAGTTATGTGGCTGGATTGAAAAGGTGTTAATGTATCTGCTTCATGAGGTGAGCTGCTGACATGGAAGGGAGAAGTGCTGTTACTGATGGTTAATTCTGGAATAGCTCTGAAAGATACATCACTTGCATGTCTGGAGTTTGCAGAGAATTTTGTGAATTCCTGGTTTGCAGTGGAGTGTCAGCCACCTGCGGGAAGTACCTTCTGCATGTATTGAGTAAATACCCACCTTGGGGCTGTAGGGCTTCCCTTTTGGTGTGTATATATAAACTTGTGATACTCATGGTGAGCTTTTAGTATTGTAAAGTAGAGGTTGCAGGACTGCATTCAGAATGTGACAGTTTTGTTTAATTCAAGATCTGACCAGTGTGTTTGCATGTTTTTGCTGTAGGTTTTTTTTTTATTTTACCTTTTGTGAATACTTTGTAATCTTGAAGGGGATGAGTATCTAAATACTGCCCATATCTCATTCCTGTTCCCTGTGCTTTATGTCTTCCTCTTTTGTAGCCTGTACCTTGGGCTGAAAGATCTTTTCTGCATCCACTGTGGCGTTCTCCCAAACTGCAATTTATTTTTGCACCAGTTGCTGGGTAGTGTATGACACTTGTGTAGTGGTGGGGGGAAGAATGGATTAACAAGTTCTGCTTGTGCCTGTAAGAAGTTGAAGTAATGCCTGGTGGTGTTCTGTTGGATTAAGTTACTAATTAGGAGATAATTAAGAACCTTTTAAAAAGGTGTGTACATTGTTCCAGCATTTACTTTTCAGGCCATCTTAATTCAGATGTTTTAAGTCTTGAAATGTGTTGACTTCAGAGCAGAGAGTACATTAAGAACCTCTTCTAGTCAGGCATCAGCTTTCACTCCTGAACAGCTATAATGCAGAAGAAACTAGTTTTCTGAAAATTTTAACAACTAGGGAAAAAAAGATATGAAGCTTTACATTTTATTCAGGTGCATGGAATGCAGTTGTTCATTGTAAAGTCTGTTTGATTAAAGCATTTTTAGCCAACCTTTTTGTTAATTACCGTTGTTACTAACTGATACTGGGTGGTTACAGCAGGAGCTTTTGTTGTTTTATTATTTAAGACAAGTGTGAACCAGATCTGTAATATTTACGGCACAGCCCCAGATAACTGACACAATAAAGTACTACATCCTTCTTTTTACTAGTGCATCAGCATTGACACAAAACTACAGAAAAGCTGTGCTGTGGGGGTTTTCTTACCTTTTTTATTTTTTATAACTCCTTGTATCAACAAGAGTGACAGTTTGGGGCTGACTATGCATACATCATGTTGGTGATGTAGGAAGCAGAAATGAGACAGTTGGATTCTCCAGCCCCAAAGCTCACATCAGGATCTAGCAGACAGAAAAATCTCCATGAACCGACTGAGTTAACAAGAGACTTACCTTGAGCCTGAGAAGATTTGATTGGGAAGTCAGTGAAGGAGAATAAATGTGGGAAAGTAAAATAGCTGTCACCTACCTGTTCAGCAGGGTATTTTAGCAACAAAAAGTACCACCAAAGCCTACATATAAATGGATATATTTCTGAGGCGAATAGCTGGCGTTTAGTTTAATTTACACTAGATAATGTAAATGCATCGGTATGTAAGTGACTTGTTGAGAATGGCTATACTTTTATAGTATTTAAAAAATACTTACTATTTTCTCCTAGCTTTGATCAACTTGTTGAAGTTCCTCATGTCTAATGAGACTGTGTTGCTGGCCAAGCACAACATCTTCACCCTTGCTCTTATGGTGAGCATCTTTACCTTTGCACAATCCTCTTATTTTTAATAACTTAATTGTGAATTAATATTAGGAAGCAGTTGTAATGCTGAAAGGATTCCAGAAAGGATTTCTGGCCTGTTAAGGAGCTATGAGAACAAGGCCATGAAGCAGAGGAGTATAATTGTGGTTAGTTTCACTAGGTGTTTGGAAAGGGCAGTGCTTAGACTCACTATGCAGCTGGCTCACTGGAATAAGGAAGTCTGTGTGAGGAAAGGTCTGGTTTAATTTTCCAGATTTGTTAGATTTTTTTTTTTGTTTTTCTGTGGTCTTTTTATGCAAAAGAAAAACATGTTTTTCTGGCCCTAAATAAAACAGAATTTAAGCTTCTTGTCTATCTCTTTGGTACTATAAGGAAAATAAGAGATAAAGCAATGGAGTAATATAATACTATCTGCTGCAACTACAAGCTATTCCTTTGAAGGTTTTGGACATAATTGGTATTGTTTCTGTTGCAGAATAGATTTTGGATAAATGTTCCTGTTGCAACTTCTTTTCACTTGTATAGGTAGTGAACCTGTTTAACATGTTCATCACTTACGGAGACACATTTCTGCCCACTCCCAGCAGCTATGATGAGCTGTATTATGAAATCATTCGGATGCACCAGAATTTTGACAACCTTTATTCTATGGGTGAGTACCTCCTGACTCGTCAGGACTGCTGCTGCCTTGAAGTGAGGGTGGTGGAAGAGGGATGTTTGTGTCAGGTGTTTCCTGTCTACTTGCTATTGATGTGTGCTGTGCTGGGTGAACATGTTTTGTATGCTAGGGCGTGTTAGTAAATTGAGAATTGAGAGATGGATAAACTTATTAAAAGGATAAGTTTTTTTTAATGTAAAAAAAAAAAAAAAAAAGTGAACAGGCTCCTTGTCCCCCCCCGTCACTTAATGTTGGAAATATAAATTTATTATTGCAATGGAGTATGTGATATTTTATGCATTTTATGTAGTTTTCCTCTATCACATATGACAATTTCAAGTCAAAAAGCAGGTACATGCTGTAGAACCACAGAGCATAGAGAAACACTGAATGCAAGTAAGAATTTGGAAAAGAATTTGAGAAACTTAAAGCAAGAAGCTTACTGTGCTAGACAAATCACATCTACTTCACTCATTGCCAAAGCAACCAAGGAAACAGCCCTCACAAACCTGCTTGCAGTGACAAGTGAATCGCTGGACTGAAGAATGTGCCCTCTGGCAAAACAGGGAGAAGCTGCCATCCTTCAAGAGAGAGGGAAGGGAGCCAAGTGACACTCAGCAGGGAAGAGGAACAAAGAAGAGCAAGGAATGCATGGAGCCCTAATCAGGCAGTCTTATACACAGGAACCTGCAGCCCAGGGTAGCTGCAGCAGCATTGGTGTGCTGCCTACTTGAAGCTGTGAAAAAAAGAATATAGCTGTGTTCTTTGTTTGCTTTATTCCAAAAGGATCTTTCATTCCTTCATTCTCTGCTCCTTTCCCAGCGTGATCCCCCAGTGAACAACAGGAGTTAAGATAAGCGTATAAGGAGAATTAAAGGGCAGACAGTTGGCCACAGCCCTTTTCTGATATGGGAGGCATCCTCACCTAAATGAAAGTAGCCGACTACCCCCTGTAACTGCAGGCAGAAACAAACCACCCTTTTGTATTCCTTTCCCAGTTTTCACCCATTACATGGGGGATCACTCGGCCATTTTTGTGCCCTCTGAGTGTTTAAGATTTTTGCTAACCCATTTTCTACTCCCTTAGAAATTATAGTATTTTTTTGAATTTTCAAATTCTAAGAGTTCCAACTAGTAAGATGAGGTGTTTTTACTAGGTAATAATTTTTTCAAATCCTTCCCCTGTGGAAGCTGAAGGTAAATGGAATATAACAATTATGCACTAAAATACTTCCTCAGTTGGGTTGCAAAAGGCACACCTGTCCTGTTGAAACAATTTATCACATGAATGTTTGCCATCCTTCTGTGTAGAATAAACCTCTCTGAATTACTCTTGCAGATGCCTGAATTGGATATATTATTTCAGATATTCAAGTACAGTACCTACTGTTGGACAAAACAATGTTACTCAGAACTGGCAACTTTTTCTGCAGATGACATGTAATGGTAGAAGAGAAAGTGAGACAGTAGCACTGTCTCAAGCTGATGAAAGCTACCAGGTGTCCTGATAGCTTCCTTTTGCTTGTCAGCCTATCTCTGAGACTGCAGTGACTGTTCTGTCCCCTAGCCTTAAGGTATTTGTTAGCACAGGTGAGAAAGCTACTCAGTCCTTTAGTTTTCCTGTTAATGTAGTTGAAACTTTCTGTGTTGGGAGTGGAGGTGGAATCTAACTGACTTGGATTTTTTTCTCTTGTTCTGAAACTGAACTTTATCCAGATCTGCAGGACTGAAAGCTTCTGTCCTTCAATTATAGGCATAAATATGCAGCCATTGTGCTTTGTACTTAAGCATTCACTTGTATCATCCATGTTTCTGGATGATCCTAAATTTGGATGGTGAGCTGTTCCTTCACTTCTAAATTGTGGGTGAACCTTTCTTGTGGAGTCTAACCTCCAGAAAACCCAAATGTATGTACAAAGTCATAGAAAATTCCCTTTGTTCAGGCAATATGGAAATTAATCAAAACATCTGCTACAGGATCTGTTATTGTTTTCATACTCACCAAGAGTTGTGCGAGTCACTGCCACCATAAAAACACTACATATTTTGACCTAAATAAATACTTTTGGTACTCTGACAGAAAAGAATTGGATTCCCTAGAAGTTCTTCCTGTTGCAGAATGTTTTCAGATCTGCTTTTAAGTCTGTCAGAGACCATCTGTGCAAGATAACACCACCCTTCTTGCTACAGGCAGTGTTTTTTCTTTACGCTGGTGTGTGATTCCTCTTTGCAGCTCTAGATAAATGGGCATGTAAAGAATTCTTCATTTCTGGAGAGGGTTTAAACTGCAGTATGTAGTCCAGTTCAGATGGAACCTTGCATAAGCAGGAGCTGGAGAACAGCTGTGTGTGGAATAATAGCCCTAGCTATTCTAGGCTTGGGATGCTGCTCTGTTTCTGGGGAAGATTAACTCTCTATGTGATAATGAAAGCAGTACAGAGGACCCAGCTTCTTCCATCCCCTCTTTCTCCAAGTCATTATTCTGTTCTGCTCATTCCTTCCATATTTCTTATGTTTCTTAGATGGGCTTTGAAGGGAACTTCTGCCCTGGATCGCAGATAATCTCAAAGATAACCTTTGGTTTGATGTGGTGCCTGGACTGCCATCTTGCCAAAGCACATTTTATTTTTTTCCTGTTTTGAATTATGAAACTGCCAGTTCTGTGCTAGCACTGCTAACTGTCTTCTCCTTTCAGTTCTAAGGCTGTCTACCAATGCTGGTCAATGGAAAGAGCCTGCAAGCAAGGTGACCCATGCGTTAGTCAATATTAGGTAAGGCATAGAAGTTAATTACATTTAAAGTTTCTAATTTCCTGTGTGACTACTTTTTTATCATGACAGTTTCACATTTGCTTTAATGAATTTTGTTTTGAATTTGTTCTACTTGTTGGGCTAAATTGTTGTTTTAAACAGGGCTCACAGGCATAAAGCAGTGATCACCAGGATTCGATTGTCTATTAATTCCCTCAGCTCTTCTGTAGACTGAGTGCTTTCAAAGCATAGCTCAAACTGTAATGAATTAATCCTCATCATTCTTGGAAGAAGTTATACAGTAGAGAATAATGCTGTGCTGGCAGAGCAGTTGTGAACCTAATGGATTTCTGTTGCGTGATTCTATTGCAATTCCACTAAGCTATGAAGGGGACTGTAAGCCTGCTGTAATGAGCAGATTCAAGGCCTCTTAACATTCCAAGATTTTGTGTGTGTGTGTTTAAAACTGATTATTTAAGGACATCTCAATGTTCTCTTAAACCGCCTTTTCCTGTTCAAGGGCAGAAGGGGAGAAGTTATGCTTTTCTTGTAAGGCTAAGGAGTGTAAATCTAGGTATGTATTCTTTCACAATGGCAATAATTTATTTTTCTGGCACCTGAAACAGCTACTGCTGACCAAGCTGGGTACTGGGCAAGAGGATCATGGATATGATTGGAAAATGGAGGAATGTTGAGAGGGAAAATTTACTTCTTAGTTCTGGCTTTTAAAGAAACCATAAAAGATAAAAGTACTTATACTGAAAAAAAATCTATCACTTCCCTAGTCATCTTGGGCTCTTGGTGTCTGTGTGTGTATTGTTTTCCTCACTACAAAAGACATTGTGTAGGACAAACTTGCTGAGGGCATTTTGCAAATCAATATACATTTTTCATGTCTGTAAGCCACCTTAAAGATTCCTTTAATAAGTCTGTAAGCTTGATAACATCGTATATGATTCTAGACTTATTTTGCTACTCTTCTTATTTTTGGATTTTTTTAAACACATGTAAGTGAGCATGTGTGGGTAGGCAGTGCATTTGGAGTGAAGCAGCAGAACAGGTGGCTGTTGACTATTGTCACTTAATGTGATACGTAGTGTCTTCTCTGGGAATGCTCTGTATAACCAGCAAGTCTAAACTCAGAAGAGAGAAAAACCAAGTGATCAGAGAGAGTTTGCGCTCACCTCTGGTTTGTGGAACCAAGACTTTGCATGGGCTTATTTCCTGTTGGCTTTGCAACTCCTTTTGTGAAAATCAGCATGCAGCTGAGAGAAGATGCAACCAAAAAACTGGAACCGTGATATGCCTTCAAGGACAGTCTTTTTCTCTTCTGTACTTCTGGTAGCTTTTCTCTGCACCACCCAACTGCTCATCTGTGTTGAAATTTCATGAATGACTGCTTCTCATTCAGTGAAATTAGTAAAGGTCTAAATTACAGATGATTCAAGGCCGTGAGAGGGATTAGAATTCTGAGAAGTTAGTCTGTTTAATTTATCCCATTTCCCTACTCTAAAAAAAAAAGGTGTTTGACAGTGTGATGGTTCCAAGTGGTGACTGGGACTAGAATCTGGCTTAGCTCCCCATTATCTGGGTTTCCTGTTTGTTTGTGCCCCTTTGGTTTTCCCTTAGAGTGGTCTTAGTGTACTGTGTCTTGTTTGGACGTCTTTGCCATAAAGGAAATGAATTTAGAGATATCCACACTGGATTTTTTTCTCACCTTGCTTCATCATTCTATAAGTTTTTATGAGCAGCCATCACCTGCTTTTTGCTCTAACTGTGCAGTGCAAAGTCATGCTTCGGTTTATATCTTGGTCTCATTACACAAGCTATTTAAAAATAAATAAACATTGCAATTTCCTTATCCCTGGGCTTTTAGTGGGTTTTAGAAATGTAAAAGCTTCTGCTTGTGCATGCATACAGTGGGCTTTAACAAGTGTCTTAAATCTTAGTGTACAGTTTTATGTGCATTTCTGCTGGGAGAGGAGTGGTGACTTGTTTACATTTTGGGGGTGCAACACATTTGTGTTACAGGAATAACAGCTGAGGAGACACCAAAACAATCCTGATTGTGCCCCACAGTGCTGGACTGATGAGCTCTGCTGATTAATTGCTTAAATAGATAGTCAGGATGAGTAATACCTAGAGAATCTTGGACACATTCTTCTTTAAACTCAATTGCAGAGAGATCCCGCTTTGTGTATCCTATTATGGTATGAGCAGTACCTTTTAGTTGGACTAAAAGTTCTCCAGTAGACAGTCTGAGTTTTGTTGTTACTGATTATTTGATTTTCCTTGTCCTTACTCCAGTCAAAAAAGCAGTCATGAATATTCTTTTTGAGTATTAAGAGATAGGAAGGCTATTCCTGCCTTCTCTCCTTTCTACAGATAATTCATTCTTTCTGTCCAACCCAAAGAAAATGAAAAATTGAAGAAGAAAGAATAATAATATCCTTATCTGTCTGAAAAATCTTACATACCAAACTGGAATGAGTGATTCTGATTGCTGCCCTATCTCATAATAGTCATTATAATTTCTGGCTGTGGATTTGTCTCTGGTTTTCATAAATAATTGAGATATGATAGACTGCAAGATATAGCTGCAGCACTGATGAGGTTGAAATAGGAAGATGCAGCAGTTGGTGGTTTGAAAACTCACCTTTTCACCTATGAGGAAATAAACACATTTTGAGACAAGTTGGGTTTTTTTTTAACTAATGAGCCTCTTCAAGATAACATTGTGCAGGTTTGCATTTAATGAGAATTTTATTAACGCAGGGTTCGAAGGGGCATTTTCTGATTGCCTATTCAGTGAGAAAGGTAGCAGCTGAATTCTTGTATTCTTTTAATAGACTTTCTCCAGATCAGGATTTTTCCAAGGTGATTAAATAGATTTAACTCAATGATTAATAGGCTGAATGTCTCCCTTGTCTGAAATTCAGCTCCATCATAATTTTTAAAGTAATTTTATTTTTCTCACTGAAACGCTTTTAATAAGCAGAGAGTAAGTTTGTAGCATGGAACTAGGTGATAGGATAATTTTTTTAGGTGTTTTCTGTGCTGTTGTAGCATATGCTGCAATCCTCACTTGGGTGCTTTCATTCACTCTTCCACCGTGCAGCTACTTTCATTGTACTTGAGCCACCCTGTGTGATGCTTTTTCCTTGAACAGAAGGTGCTGCTTCTCCCAGGGCTGCTTTTGGGGTTGTAAAGGAGAGACTGGGGATTTGGGAGGAGCACTCAGAGGGTTGCATGAATGCATATAAAATGGTTATGCTTGGTGCCAGTCTATGCAGGAGCACTCTGAAGGAGCATTTGCAATTCTACTTCAGCCGAATTGGATGACACTTGTCATCCTGGCCCTGAAGCTATAGCTCCTGATATATTACCAGCACTCACAGAACTGCCCATATTGAAAACCTTGACAGAGGAGAAGGCTCCATTCAGATGTTTGTTAAAAAGTGGGTGGCTGCAAGCAGTCGACCTAGTACCTTCAGGATTGTTCCACCAGACTGAAAGGAGTTGAGCATTTGTTTAAGGGGAGAGAAGACCAAAATGCTGCTGACTTAGTCATGTTGCAATGGCTTTTTTGCAGGATATGTGAAAGTGGACCTGCTGGTAGAGAAATGCACATGTATTTGTGGTGTAGGTGTTGACCTAAGGATTACAGTCAGCTGAGACTGTGTGCAAAATATGTGTTTATATCTGTACACACACTTTCTTCCTTCCCTCTCTGTACAGACATTATAGACACAAACACATTTCTTGCCAATATGAATCAGCGTGAAAATGGAAGAGCAAGCTTAAAGCCTGGTTATGAAAAGAAATGGTCAAGAAAATCTATGTTTATATACATTAAAATGCAGATATCTGTATGAACATTATAGGTATGTGCACCTATATAAATGTGTATATCCATATGTGGATGTCTGTGTATATATAAATATATATATATAGTACATATGCTGACATACACACATATATACACTTAAATTCTATATATTTATTTACATATAGAGCACAAAGAGACATGTTTCCTTTGCCAATAGGCTTATTAAAGCCATAATCTCCAGGATGAAAATGCCAAGCACCTTCTTTTTCCAGCTTCTCCCAGATGAACTACAGGGGTTGGCTATTGGTGCTCATGTGTTGCTTCTTCCAGCAGTACCGTTTGCACTAAATGAATCCCCTGAGGCTGTGGAACCATGTCTGGAACTGCTCAGGGCCAGCCAGTGCAGGGCAGCAGAGGGTGCTCAGGCATGCAGGTTACAGCCCACAGTGATCTGGAGTTCATTCCCTGCAATTCTTAAAACCACCTGTGAGGACTATACTGATGGAATAACAACTCTATTGAATTGTTCACTGAGGTGTGTTTAATGGTAATGACCTCTGACATGCTGTCACTGCTAATCAGCCTGATTGAGCTCAGATCCCACCCAGCATAGTACAAGACAGTCAACAATTATTTTTTAATAAGAAAAAAGCAACAGAGCCCAAAGAGAAACTCAGAAATGTATTTTATCAGTGCTTTTAAGTTGTAACAAAAGCCTGACAAGATTATGGATCAAATTCTTACTGAAATGATGTAAGAAAACTTATGAAGTGTATGCTTCCAAGCTGTCTGAAGAATTAGTTCATTGCAGTTTTCAGGTGGTAGTGTGGTAGCCTGAAAAAATTTTGATGCTGAAAGTCTGAAAGCAGACTTTAGATGAGGATTCTGGCTTTGTTTTGGTTCTTTTTTAGTGATCTGTGATCACTCTCACAGAAGTAGCAAAACCAGCAGACCCTTCTTGTCATTTCATGTGTTTCTTGTTGCATGCTTTTCTGACTGCATAGGGACTTTGTCATGGAAGAACAGTTTCTGAAATGCCACAGTGGTTATAACAGTTATAGTGGTTACTCAGAGTTCACCTGCTACCACTGCTTGTTTTTCACTCGACCTTGCAGTATTGTGGTAGGGAAAGTTCCTTTGCTAGGGGCAACAAATATTGATGAGGGCAGGTTTTGGCACTACCTGGCACCTGAACAGAGAAAGGAGGTGCATTGAAAGGGAAAAACCTTATGACCGGCAACATATTAGCAGAAGAATGAAAAAAGAAGGAAGATGTATTCCTATCTTGGGTTGCAGTGTCATCTTTTCACATCAGTCTAACCCACGTTTCAATTATTTTTATTAGTATTTAGGGCTTTCATGTAGTTGTGTAACTTCAGTGCCTTGTTTCTCATACATGGTCTGATGTCTTCTCAATGCAGGAGTGTTAGTTTTCAGTTATTGCTCTTTATTTACTAGCTGATTCATCTTCATGTGTTTCTTTTACAGAGCCGTAGCCAATTTCCTTCTGCTGTAATTTTCTTTCATTCTTTCTCATTTGTGCAGTGGTTTAATTAAATGTTGTGTCTGCCACTGGCCCAAATCCAGGGAGCAGATCTCTTGGCTGAGTGGTGTTGTATGGACCAGTTCCACAAACACAGCAGCATGGTTTGGCAAGTCAGGTACCATCCCCAGGTCACATTCCTTCTTTCTGCTAGTTACTTCCATTTCAGTCATGAAGGGATTCTGACAATGTCACGCCTGTTTTCTCTTTAATGAACTTCTGTTTTCGGTAGGTTTTTGGAAGAATTGATGCCTTTGTTGTTTACTTCTTTTTGAGATGACTTAGAGTTTCTGGAGCTGATGCTGATTTTAAGGAAAGATGTTTGTATAGCAGATTGCCTCTGTCTGAGATACCATAGCCACAGTTTGCTTTCTTTAGTGCATTTGGATGTTATTCTGCAAGAGATCACTTTTGCTCCAAAATTTCATTCTTAAAGTAAGCAAGGCGTTTTGAGTTGGGGAGGATCTTGAAGTGATTTCTAGGATGGTAGCCTCACTTAACTGGCTTTCTTAACTTTTTTCCGAGGTCTGCAAGTTTCCAAAGCTGCTTGTATCAGCAGCTTTCATCTCCTTTTTTCATGTCTCAAAGGCAGCAGGCTGGCCTTCTAGAGGGGCCTGGGAGCAGGATCCACTTCTGTATTCAGCCGCTCTATAGGGTTTGCTGTGGAGGTGAGCCCTCTGTACAAGGGAGGATTGTTTGCTGGGTGGAAAGGAAACTCCTCTGCAGAACAGCCACTGATTGTTGGCCTCTTCCAAAGTTCAGAAGATCATGTGATTCTCATAAGGCAAACATCTCAATGCAGTTTGCCCACTTACGAGCTTTTGTCCTCCTGGACGTTGTATTGGAAACATTTCTTCCTTCAAATGTGAAAGATTTGCAAAGTTAGGCAGGATCTGTAGGCTACTTATCAGTTTGGTGAGAAATGTTGCCTCCACTGCTAATATATTAGGAACCCAGATTTCATTTGCTCTTTGTCAAATGCAACTGCTCTGTGAATAGGGAATTTGTGTCTGCAGATCTCTGCTGGACTCATGGGTGCAGATTGTAGGCTTACAAGGTGGAGTTAGTTAAGCTGCTTGCAATTTTTATTTTTTGAAAGCTGTGTTTACAGCCTTGGAAGTGTGATGTTGGCACACAATTTCAGCTTTTATGCCGATGAAATTGGGGTGTGAAGCTTTGGGAAAACAGTAGAGGAGAGAAGTCAGGGACTTCTCAGTGTGGTTGTGGTCTCCTGTTTGATTTCTGTGAGTGACTGTGCACTGCTTGATCTGAAGGAGTGTGGCACTAGGCAAGAAATTGTTTTTTGTTTGGCTTGCCAAATACCTTTCTCTGTAGAAACGTAAAAGCAGTAGAGAATATATGTCAGCATGGGGAGTACTTCTGGTTTATTTCAGAAGTGGATATAATACCTATTGGTCAGAATTTATTTTTCTGTCTCATTTCTAGATATTTTGGTCTTGAATCCTGGTTGGATTGGACTTGCTGGACACAGGCAAGTTATGTCTGAGCTCAGTAATGCATTAAAGCAGGTGCCGTAAACCTAGGATGCAGACTTGTAAACATCTTGGGTTTTTTGTTGAAGCTCAAAATCCAGAGACCTCTACTGTTTCTCTCTCTGAATTGTTCTATTGTTTCCTACTGTTCATGAGAACAATCTTCATTATTTCTCTGGTACTGTGGCTGGCATGAGTTCAGTTCCTAATTGATAGATTTCAACCTTACAGTCAATGTCTTTGTTAGTAGCTCTATTGCAGCCAGGAAGCAACCAGATTCTTTTGGCCCCAAGAACTGGCTCTACTGGAACATGATTGAAGCACAGTTTGAAACAGCTGTTTATTGCTTATTGAAACTTTGTCCATGCTGGTTTTATTCTTTGGGTAAATATAAGGGACTCTGATCTCTGCTGGTCTCAAATCTGGCTTTCAAGATTCGCTTCAGTGGAGAAAGAACATTAAGCAACTTTCTTCATAACCCAAACAATGTAAAAATCATTGTGAGTTTAAATAACACCTTTTTCCTTTGAAAAGTGATGTAGTATAATGCTGTTTTGCTCTTTCTGTTTAAAAGAAATCTGTTGCTCACAGCAGCAGCCGGAATTATTATTCCCTCTGAAAGTCTGGGCTGTGGGATGTGTACTTAAAGAAAAGCTTTTCAAAAGCCAGTGACGTGTATTTCTTATTATCTTATACTTGTGGGGGGCCTAAAATTTGGGTTTGCACTAGGAATGTAAATGCCCTGTTCTCTTAATCTTCCTTTAGGACTAAACTGACAAAGTACCCACTCATTAAGTACATCTGCTCATTAAGGTAATGAAGTACCTACCTTATCTTGAACTGAAAGCAAGGATAATACATTGTTAGCATGACTGCAGAACTGCAGTCTGTTTGCTTTTTGAGGTATTTTATGGTGCACTTCAGATTGCACCAGAATCTGGAGCTTACTTCCCAGGGAACTGTGAGAGGAAGACATCTTGTTGCTAAGATTTTGTTCATTAAAATAAATACTCAATCCAGCTTTTAAAGTTAAGGTGTTGGGTTTTTTAGGAGCTCTTGCAATGAAGGCAGAGAAGGTTGTCTCACCCCTACCAGTAGGTTGTCTTACCCTATTTGGCAAGCAAAACAAAAATCAATTTCTTTCCTGGTGCCACACTTCTCCAGACCAGGCAGTGCTCAGTCATTCACATAAAGCAAGGTTGCAAAGGGGCGGACTTTGCAACTCCTTGTAAATACCAGCTGGCTAAGGTGAAAGTAAAATGCTGCTTGGAGGGGAAAAACAGAACTTGAGTGAGTATGATTTCCACATATGTGACTGGTTGTGTCAGCCTCTAGAGGGTGGAGACACAAGCAGCTCAGTTAGGGACAACAGGACAGTCTCTCTTAACAGCATTGACCTGTTAAACTACTTTTAAGCTGAAATGCTACCAAGTGTTTTTTGTGGTTATGTCCAGAGTCATCAGCGGTCACTGATATGATGTTTTGCAGGGTCTAAACACATTCTCTTGCTTGTGCAGGTATAATGCAGGGTGGTTTTTTGCAAACTGTTCTTGCTGTTAATATCAACATAATCATTGCCTAAAGCTTTGCCTTAAGTACTGGGCTTGATACAATAGTATTGTGAGCCCAGAAAGTGAGAACTTGGATGTTACTTGGTCGGGTGTCTGAAATAGGAGGTGACTGACTCATTGAAGGCATCTCACTCCAGTGGAGTCCTGTTTGATAGGATATACAAATGTGGTCTCAAATGTGTCTTATTTTCAGGGTGAGCAGAAGTGGAGTGACCTTAAAAGCTCCCTGGCAATCCTTCTGCCTGACTTTGCTAGAAAACTTAGAAAGCCTAAAGCTTTTTCATGTTGCTGCTTTAGTGATTAATTAGGTCATCACTTTGTGTGTTAATTACAGTGACATTTTTCTTCTCATTAGTTGGATTATGGAAAGTTTTTGAGTCTGTGTGGGACGGGAAGTAATGCAACCTTTGTGGCCTAGGGAAGGATGATTTCAAACTTCAGAACATTGAGTTTCAATGGTGACAATTCACTATACAAAATGTGGCTGGTAGGTGCTCTGAGGCCAGAATAAATGCCTTTTATTATAAACAAACATGGTGTTGCACACAATTTGGATGAGGAGTTTTCAACTGAATCCTTCTTCTGGAAGATTGTGTAATTGTGTATTATGTCAATTAATGTAAAGCTCTTGCTGCTGAGAGAGGGGTGTGACAATGAGATGTACTTCATGTAATGTCCTTCGTGGTGTGTGTGAAAAGACTTTGCAGAGAGATCATTAGGCAAAGCAGTGCGCATGAACTAAGGCAAATTGCTTTTACTTACAATTTTTTCTATTAATTTCTTATAATTTTTTAACAGTGTTTGCTTTGAAATTTGAGCTTTACATTAACTTTTTATGATATTTGAGATCAGCTTGTCTGGGGCAGACATTCCCTTGTAAACTTAGAAAGCAATAGGTCTGCTATACATTGTTCTTGATTCCTTAGTGTGAAAGCTGCAGTTGCTTTGAGGTTAAACCCATGTGTGATTTGTTGAGCCTTGCTGAAGGAGCAGACTGTGCAATTCTCACTAGGTAGCACCTATTTTTCTTCCTTGTTTGGTGACTTTTACTCTTAGCATGAGCTAATGTCAGAAATGACGAGTCACAAAACGATAGTGTCCAGGATCTGAAGTTTGACTGGGAAATAAAGTTAGTTGGATTGCAATAAGAGAGGCTCTTCTCAGAATGAATGATCCCATACTGAACCAGATAGCTCAGTGCAATCTCCATCCTTGGCACTTAGTCATATTTTGCCTGACCATAGCTGTGCCTTAACTGTCCCAGTGCTGAGTACAAAGTTGGGCCATGAAACCTGTCAAGGTCCCTTTTAACCTAACCCATTTGATTTTAGAGAGCAGTCTCTTCACTGCATGGTCAGATGGTAAAAGAAGCAAGAAACTTGTTTTCATTAAGTGTATTGTGCTTGTTTCATTAAGTGTGTGTTAACTCTGAACCTGCCTGCTAGACATGCAGAGTAGGGCACTGACTTAAATCAGCAGGTGTTTGGCTTGTATTTTCTTTCCCTGAAAGATCTTTAAAGGGTAAAAACTAGGGAACTTGCTGTATATGTTGTTGCAGATGCCCAGTATTGTCTGCTGTCTGTGATCTTACCATTAAATAGGATCCTGCTGATGAGATCCAACTACGCAACTCAGTCATTTGTGAGGAGAAACTGTTCTCAGTGTGATTAATGCTGTGGTTGATGACAGGCACGGAAAGCACTGCTTTGAATAATGCCCATTATGGCATATTCCCCTGTGTGTGTGCATTTAAAGGAAGAGGCTATGGTTATATGAGATTGAGAGCATTTTATAGGCAGCTAATGACAAGTGAAAATGATAGCTAGGGTAGATTAATTGTTAAATGAATTGTGCCTGCCCTTGCTATTGTTTTAGTGTGGTATTGGTCTAAGTATGATGTTAAAAGCAGGAAGGCATCAGGGAACAATACTGTGCACTTGGGTTCAGGTCAGAGGAGTTTAAAGGCTTAGCCATCAGGAGTTTTTTTCTAGTTTAGACTCTTCTAGCAGTGTGGAGTTTTCTTCTTCACCTCTGGGAGTACAGAAATCTTTGTTTTGATTAATTTTGGTTTAGTAAGTTTTTTTTTTCCCCATGCTTTTTTTTGACAGTGGAGTAAAGCAGTATTTTCTCATAATCAGTTTAATATAAGCTTTGCATTAACTGTTTCTGGTATGAGATGATACTAACTGAACTTGGTTGAGCATAGCTCAGGGATTTTTTCTTATTTTTTTAAATTGTACCCTATCTCCAGGACTACATATTTAACTTCGATTTGTTGTGGGGTTGCTTTATATTCATTCCTTCAGTCTGAGTGGAGCATAAGGGAAATTAAGCTGGAAAAGGACTGAAAGCAGACAGGCACAGGTCCCATCCTGCCATTACTGTGAAGAAATCTGTCCTTTGAATTGATTTGGAGTGACAGTGGGGGAGGAAGGCATTGACAGAAGCTGTGTGTCCCTCGCTAGCTTTTGTTCACACATGGCCAGTAGCCTCATTTGAGTGAATTTTGGGTACTTTCTAGATGAAATGTTGTCACATTCGTTTCAGTAAAGTTTAGTGGCCCCTGTTTAGATTTAACTGTACTGCAGGGTTCTTGGGGCCCTTTTCTCTGCTCATGTTTTTTTATTTTTAAAGTAGAGTCTGTGTTTGGAGGGGAATCAGTTTGGGCCAAGGGTACTTAGTGGATGTGAGCTTTGCTTTCTGCCTGCTAATCTTCATGATCTGAACTGTGCAGTCAGCAGAAAAAAAATAATGCTGTCTACACAGGAAAATACACTTTCTGTTAAGTATTTTCCTTTCCTAGGAAGAGAGGAGGCCTACAAATCCATCTTAGAGAAAGATAAACTTGTATGGGGACAGGTGCAGACAAGAATCAAGAATCATGATTTCCTTCCGAAGGACTCTTGGCTCACGCTTTCCCCAATCCAGCTAAGAGAAAACTAGTGGACACTGCTAATGTAGTGGAAAACAACAGTGATGTAGGACAGCTTCTGAAGCTGAAGGGTAGTTTGTAATGGGAACAAATGGACAGGGAGGGAATATCATGAATAAATAAAAATTGGAAGTGAAGGGTTTTCTAAAATTAAAAGCACTGAGAGTCTGGTACACTCCTGTAATCAGTTAGAATGATGCAATCTAAACAAGAAAGGATTATTCTGAAGCTGAGAATATGAGAGAATGGGGAGAGCCAGAACCCCATTTTTGCAGCAGGAGGAGCCCAGGTGAAAGATGTATGCAGAGGTTCTCAGTGAGCAAGGAAGGTGGGGATTTTTTGTGGGTTTGACTTTTTTTTTTTTTAATTCCCCCTTCCCCTGTTAGTGTTATCAGCTCCAGAGTGTTAGAGATGGATGAGATCATGTTGGTCCATGGCTTTAATACGTGATTCATATAGTGTGATAGACACCATTGCAGGGTTTGCTGCAGTGTAAGGCAGCAAAAAAGCTCATACCTGCTGTTACATTGTATGTAGGTTATTTGCTTCCTGCATCAGTGATTGAGAACCTGTTAGTGTTAACAGGATAGCCACTTCAGAAAGACTGATGCCACTCCCTCCTGTCAGTCAGGGATCACTTTGCACAGTGTCTTCAGTTAAATTCAGGGGCTGGCTAACAAATTGCAGTTTAGAATACATTACAGATGATGAATGTGATCTCCTTAAAGGGAAATCTGTTCGTTTGACTTACTGCTCTTACGATTAATTGCTTGCCAGATTAAATTGCTCCATAAAATGCATGCTACTTTATTCGATCTCTTCATGATGAGATTAGCTAGGCTATGCTGGTTCTTTGTATGTTAATTACAGTGGTATTTTCTTCTTCAATTTAATTATTAAATTGTCCAGCACAGCATGCTTTCTCCTAGCCTCAGGAAAGTTGTCTGTATTTTTCTTTTGACCACTATTCTATAATCACACTGCTCTTTTCCCCGAAATATTCTAGGTTCCTTTATAGAAGTAGCACATGCTATAGTGGATACATCCTGAGATTTTTCTGTGTCTTCTTTGGTGTGCTGCTGAAACACAGAAATGGTTCAAATCTTGCACAGGTTCATTATGTGACAGTCTAGGATGAGGAATGAGGAAGGTCTGAACTGAAGCTGTGGAGGCAGATTTCCAGAGTTGCTACACAGACAGGAATTCATCCAGATAAACCAAACTTTCTGCTTTTGTTGAGAAGTGTAAAGCTCACTGAGTATCCACAATGTTTGTTTTTTGTCTCAGCTTGAAACTTAATACTATAGCAGTTCAGTATTCTGTGCTGTTGATGTTTCAGAGCAAGTTTGGGGGGAAGGACCATGTATTCTTTCCTTGTTCTTGGAGGAATTCTCTGTGCTCAGTGACCATAACCAAGACACATTTTTTCCTGGAAAATGGAAACACAAGAAGCTAAACAGCCCTAGAATTGTGGTGACATCCTATAGTTACTGAAGGAGGCCAGCAGTAAAAAATTTAAGGAAATTTTAAGAAAAAATGAATTTAAGTTTTCATTACCAGATTTCTCCCAGCCTTTGGGATATTAGTTCATGCTCCTTTCCTCAGACAGGGACCTGACTACAGGTGCAACGGCCCCCCACATGCACACACAAAATAACCTGTTCTTTTGCAGTGCCAAGACTGGGATTTGCACATAACCAATTGTTCCTACAGTGGTATTACAGAGGTTCTGTTGAAAAATTGTTGCGTTTCTTTACTTCTAAATTTTATTAATGTTTACTCTGCTATACCGCTCTAGATAAAATATGTAATATGCATCAATTAAACTGCTGTAGTGTTTAAAATAATTCAGATCTCTTGGTCTGAAATGGAGCTTCGCTCTTACCCAGCTGTAATACCTTTTTTTTTAAAAATTACTTCTCAGTTTAGCCCCTCTCCTTCAGAAAATAATGTGTTATTTTCCATTAGAATTGATTCCCAAAGGTAAGGTAAATTTTTGTGTTTATTAACCTAGTCTTTAATTTCCCATCTATTCAGAGCTTAGAAAATTCAAAAGGATGTAGGAAGACTAGAAAAGTATCAGAAAGGGGCAACAAGAATGACTGAAGGCAGGGAACCAGATGTATTATGAAGAACATTTATATACCTGACAAGTCTTTCAGACTGGAAGAGAGAGCAGAAAATATATAGAAGAGTTAATAAAAATTACCAAATGTCAGAAAGAAGGTGAAGGGGAGCTGTAAGAAGAGGGTGCATCAGAAGATCAGATAAGCTCAAACCAAAGATATACTGCTTCATGCTGTACTTAGTTAAGCTGTGGAATTTCTAAAGAGTTATGTGAATTTAAAGCAATGATTATACAAATTAATGGAACAGAATTTAATCATCGGTTGCTGGATCATACAGATTTCACCTCTGCTTCACAAATTATCTTGAAGTGTATGTGGCTGGAAGTAAGGGTTATTTTTGGGGTAGTATCATTTTGTTTTTGTCTGCTTTTATTCTGTTACTTGAGCTCCAAATTCTAGACAGTTTTGAAGCAGGGACACAAAGGCCTTTGCTACCTCAGTATGGCATTTTTAAACGTTTACATAAATTTTATCTTGTCAGCATTTTCTCAGGAATAAGTTTCTTCCAAGTCATTAGCCAAGGGTGAATCAACATCTCAGCATCCCCCTCCCGCTGCTTTCAGGATGGAGGTGTTGTGGTTTACTTACAGTCTTGCATCTGGTTATATACATGGTTTGTTCAATATGTCACTACTTTCAAGTTGAGAAGGCAGAATTCCCATGTTAGAGGTCTGTAAGGGTTTATTGTTAGGTGAAGGAGTCTCTTACCTACACTTTGACCCTTACTCTCATTGTGTGCAGAAGAGGAGGCCTCCAAGCCTTCCTGTGGCTTTCTGCTCTTACCTGTGTGTGCCCTGGAAATACTGTCAGGGGTAATTTACAAGAGGGATGTCTAAGGAAGAATATGAGCTGGTCTCTGATTTGGCAGCCTTTTGCTGTTTTCTGGAAACACTGGTGAAGACAAGGGTAGAATGAATAACCATGGAAGATTTTTCTTCCCTTGTGATTTTACTTCAGAATTTCAGTCATTGTCACTGTTCCTTTTTTCTCCAGAAAGAGCTCATGGAGAGCTGTCAGGATCATGTACTTATAAATCTCATGAAAGTAAAACCTGTGCCAGCTGAGCAAGATGTGATTTTAATTAAGACTAACAGGCTTTTTTTATTTTTTTCTTCCTTGCTAGCCCCAACCCAAATATAAAAGTCTTCTAATTTCAGTTGCCTCTTGTTTGTCAGCTAAAAAACCCTGAGTTGATGGAGCCTTTTGACACTTCTTTGATTAAAAAATTAAAAGTTAAAGGCTCTGTGTTTTTTTAATTTGATTAAGGGGGCACATCCTTTTACTGCATCTCTAGAACAAGGAATTTAATGGGAATGTAATCAGGTTTTTTTCTGTTGCAGGTTACTGTTCTAAAGGAAGTTCATGTTGGATAATTTATCATTCATTCCTTTTTCCTTCTGGCTAGTGTAGATCCCAATGCACTGCTCTATAAATAGATATATAAAAGGTTCTTTTGCTGACATCTCTGAAGACAACTTCCAGTTTCACTTAATCCAAAAGAAAAAAAAAACCTATCATGAATTCTCAGGGCACAAGTTAGATGAGTTAGGAAAAGAAAGGGATCAGGGTCATCTGATCTCTGCTGTCTCAAATAATGGTCTCGTTTTTGTGATGAGCATTTATCTACCAAGCCAAGGTGAATTAAAAACCAGCCAAGGTGAATTAAAGGAGCATTATGTGAGAACAGGTGAAGCCACACATCCTATTGTTGTCCCCAGGCTACCTATGTATGGAAGTGGGGAGGATTTTTCCCTTGCTGAGGAGCTAAGACCTTGTGGCTCCAGCTGGTTCTTCTGCCCAGTGCTGGTCTCACAGGCCAGTTCTACATCCCTACCTGTGCTCCCTGCAGCCAGCACAGCGGAGGCTGAGGAGGGTCTCCTTCAGAGCACAATGCTGATCTGACCAAGTGCCAGGCTGAATTTGCTTCCCATCCATTTCTTCCCCAGTCCATGGTACCTCTTACAGGGAAAGCCATCTGTGTTACAGCATTTTTATCTTAGCTTGGGGAGGCAAACGAAACAGAGGTTATGATGCTTGTGGACTGATGTTGTGAAACAGTCCATGCTGCCAACTGCATACAAACCTAGTCCTGACTGTTTAGGCACGAAATGGTGCAGGTACAGTTCTCCTGGAAAGGCTGAGTGCTGAGGGTGTCTCTAATTCCTGACTTTCTAAACAGACCTTTCCTTCTGTGTTACTAGTTACTCAGTTGAAAGAGTTTGCTTGATGTGGAACGATGCTGCTGTGGAACCCTACTAAGGCCCCATCTGCTAAGAGCTTGTATTGATTTGTGTCTTAGTTTATAAAAGCCTTCAATTCACCTTGTGTAAATGGCATAAATAATGCAGATGTACTAGGTGAAATATGCTGTGGGAACATCCCAGAAATCATTTTGGTCTGGGTTGAATAGAGCTAATCTAATCATGGTTAGGAGTTTCTCAATAGCTGTGAAGCAAGAAGTGTATTGTCTTTTTCTAGCTTAATGTATTGTTCAATACACAAGGGCAGGAAGATAGATATTTGAAAGTGGTTATCAACTTTAATGAAAGCAAGAGTCTTTAACGTTAAAATATTGCAAAACTTCAGATGAAACTATTTGTAGATTATGTATGTACACGCACAGTGGAAGTATGGTCAAGTCCAGTCCTGCACCTGTGATTTGTCTGCATAATCCTAACATTTGTATGCCTCTTTGTCACCAGGACTGCAGTGCTTCAGAGGCTATATGATTATATACTAAATAAATAATTTTGCTCTCTCATAGCAAACAGCCACTTTGTGCCAGCAACATTGCACAATGCATTTTAGTACATAGAGGACATTGATGAATAATTTGTCCTTTTGAAATTCCATGGGCTTTAGGGCACCAAAATATATTTCAGGTTGGACTGGGTCCAGATGTGTATGAGAACTCCTTGGCAGCCTTGTAGAAAGCATATGGAAGTTTTAAAGGTGACCTCTTTTTAGAAATTTAATTGGATTTTTGTTCTATTCAATTATGTGTAAAGAAAGCAAAAAGGTAAAGGGATGTGGCATTTCTTAGATTGTTCAGGTAGGAATATCCATTATATCGAGGCTGATTTTTCTTCAAAGTGGTCTGTGGGCATGGCATCTTAAGTTCTCTGCACTGGAGAGATCAGCTGATATGCAGTGGTTCTTACAGAGGTAAGAAAATGTATTTGTATACTCATAAAATGATTCTAATCGATGTTTTCCTGGCAGTTAGCACAATTGCAAGATGAAAAATATGTCTATGTGCTATTAGCATTGTTAATTGAGAGGAAACACGGTTGCAGCCCATTGTCAGAGCTGAGACTTGTCTTCCTGTCACTTTTCTGCAGTTGGTGGCCCCAAAACTGCTGGTGTGATCAAATAGGACATTGCAAACGACAGCGATACGACAAGTGCAGAACTCACTAATTCTGCCTCAAATTGTTTATCAGCAAGCACTTGGTCTTGGCTAAAGGAGACAAGCCATTGGCCATTGGCCAAGAGTTTTTAAGCATTTGGGGGTCATATGTCAGCATTCATTGCTGAAGGACCTCCAGGTGCCTTAGAGGAACTTGGAGAGCTCTTGAGTGTCAACGCAGAGCAAGACTTGAGAAGTCCTTGAGATTGCTGCTGGTGCAACTTGGCTTGATGTTGGTGCCCCAAGTATTACTTGCTGACAATTATAGCTCTTCTGCTCAACTGGAAAGCTCATGACAGTAGAGAGCTGTAGTTTTTAAGAGCCTTTGTGTGTCACATCTGTGGCAGAGATTACTGAGGTTCTATGGACATATGAAACTCTTATGTCCACAGCTCCTTTGGAACTAGTAGTGGGCATCAGTTACAATCCTGGAGATTCTAGGAATGAATGATGTGACAAAGCACTTGTTGTGGAGCATCCCTAGAGGACAAGGAGAGTGCCTTTCTTAGCTGATAAGCATGAAAACAGTGCCACGTAAGTTTTTCAGTGATCAAAAGGGACATAAGAATTTCTTATGAATGTTGCAAGTTACTGGAAGACTGGCAGAAGGTTAAATCATAGAGTAGATGAAACGTGTGATCTGAATTGCTTCTTAACCTGTCAGGCAGTTTTTGAAATGCAGTTCTTGAAAAAACAAGTGCCAGTTTGCAAAAAGGGGCTGTATCTTGAAAAGGGGTGTTTCAAGAAGCATTGACTGACAGCTTTACTCTAGATCTTTTGCGAAACATTCAGCTAAAGAGATTTATTTAACCCTAGAAATATTAACAAGAAAGTGATTTTATGATGTTTTATATTTTGCAATTTTTCTGGTGTCTGTTTCAAAAAAGGATACTGAAAAATTGGAGAAAGGACAGAGAAGCCCCAGTTACATGAAACTAGAGAGAATGCTTTCAAGATTTCAGTATCATAATCCCTTTAAAACAAAACCTGTGGTGTGCTCTTTAGAGTGTTCAGGCATCTTTGATGCGATAAAATACGAAAACAGAAAAGGAATGTAAGGCTAGACATTGAAACCAAAGTGCAGCTGCAAATTACATACCCTTAATAGGTAATTAATCACTGTAATAAATGACTGAAAGAATATGCTTTCTCCTCCTTGTCCTGTCTGAATAGAATACCTTGCTGAAAGGTGCTCTAGCTAGCTACTGACATGAGAGTAATGGTGTAAGGGTAATGTTGAAAAATGTGATATACACAAGTTCAGATAAGCTGATCTACTAACTTGTAGTGTCATGAATCAGGTAGATTGGATCAAAGGTATCATTTTGCATTTAAAACTTAACAAATTCACTCTGGATTCTTGTGCTTTTGGCTTTTATCTTTGCAATGAGAGATTTCTCCAGTACATCAGTCATAGACATAGTGAAATTTATCTAGGGAGCAATTAAACAGAAGGGCAGCCCTGAGAATTATTTTGAGACATTATTGCTTTTAAGACCACAGGACAGAGTAAGATTCAAGGAGATGTCAGTAGGCCACAAACTTTTCATTTTTCTGCAGTTTGCAGTCACCATGATGGCTGTGCTGAGAGAGTAGGGCCGAGGATGAAGTACTTGTGCTGCAAGGACGTATGGAGGAATTGTTCACTAGCCTAACCTCCAAGCAAAATTATTACATCTGTAATTTAAATTTTCAGTAGTACATGTTTCAGTTTTTTAGGGTAGAAGGGATTTTTCCCATTGTGTGTTAGAATGGAGTTTTTTACTCAATTGTAGTAGCAAAAGAAAGCTAGAGTGCTTCAGAGAGGCCTTAAAAATACAGTTTTACTGATTGAATTTGGCTCGGTTTCCCATGTTTAGTCTTGGAATTAATGGACAGGAGCGGTAAATCATGCTAGGAATTGTCCTCAACCCCAAAAAAGGATTAAGTATGCTGATTATTTCAGCAAAGTATCTTTTTTTAAAGTGCATGCAGATAGAGTAAGGTTAAGTGTTGGTGTTCTTGAACACTGTGATCTTGAGGGTGCCAAGACCCCCTTCAGCACAAGGGGACCTGTTTATAGGCTTCAGGGTCTGAAGCCTGGCACCTGAAAGAGGCCCCCTGTATCCAGATACTCTGCAATTGGAACACGACTGGCAGTCCTATAGCAATTCTTTGTGTGTAAAAGTAGGGTGGGAATGAATCATAATGATGCCCACCACCAGGAGAAAGTGCTGAGCTGTGCTGCGGTGAATTTGGTGAATGCCAGCTCCTGCCAGAGCTGGAAGAGAGCTCGACCTTCAGTAGCTGTCTGACTGCAGTCTTCCTGGAATGGTAAAAATACTTAAAAGTGATGGTGTGATTGATGATATGTTAAAAACCATTAAAGGAAACAGGAAAAGCAGTCAATACTTGATGCAGATCTATTGCTGGGTCATGAAGAGCTACTCTTAGGGAGGGTGTGAAAAAGCCCAGGGCAGCCTGTTTCTGAGCTTTTAGTAGCTGCCCCAGCATGTAACTGCAGAAAATCTGCAAGGGCTGCAGGTCTGTCTTCACTCTTTACATGCCACCCCCTGATTCTGTCTGCTGTATAATGGCAGAGGTGTTTTGGGCCACCAAATCAGACTCTCAGGTTTGCCATTGCTATTCAGGAGGTTAGGCACTCTGTTTACTCCTGCTCTCCTGTGCTACTTGCATTGAGGCAAGAGGTTCTTTGTTTCCCTGCTGGTACTCACTGATCATCGCTATGCAGAATGAAACCATTCATCACTATACAGAATGAAACTTAGAAGTTGCCTGAATATTAATTTTCAGACTTTCTGAGAACTGTGGAAAGCAAAGGTCCAGGAAAATATATTGGCATCTCTTTAGGCAGAATGAGGAACACGCTGAGCAGTGAACAGGCATCCCAGCCTGTAGTACACCCCAAACTAGGGTCTGCTACCAGCACCTCTGGCCTCCTGCCAGGACCCTGGCAGTGACTTGTACAGAGCAGTTGCACATCACCTCTGAATGCAGGGATGCTGTGTCTGAAGGCTTAGAGATCCATAGATCTTGAGATGAGAGTCCTGCTCTGTGGCAGGGGGAGTCCTGCTAGGAAGGGAGACTGAACCATTAGTCCTTGGTATGTCTCTTTTGTGTATATGTACAGTGTGCAGGGAAATACTCTGTGCTGGAGCCAATGGGTTTATTGTAGAGATTGCTTGGAAAGAACTTGGATATAACCATTTCCGGTATATAGCTTTGAAATCAAAACACTTTCACTACTTGCCAGTTCTTATTTTGAAATATCACCACACTTTTTAAAATAGCTGAATGCTTTCAACATGCAGGTTTGTCACTTTTATCCCAAATCTTTTATTTCAAAATTCAACTGAAATCTTAAATTTTGTCCAAAGTTTTGAATCAACTCAATTTATGGACAAATACGGAAGAAAAGAAACAAAAAACCCTTCTAAATTTTGTTCACCTTTTTTGTTGAATTATTATGCAGCTCATCTGTGAATCCAAATACAGTTCTACCCTTTAGATAGCGTTCATGTTTTTATTTGTTTGGATTTAAATCTGTCTTCGCTTTCCACATCTAGTTTTTTTTCTAGAAAGAGGTTTATACAGTTTTAGTTTTCTTGAATAATGAGCATGCTGCCAAACCTTGGCTCCTGCAAACTGCTAAGTGCTGTTGCTCATTAGCATCAAATGCCACAGCCCATATCACTTTGCTCTGTTGCTCAGCGAGTACATGCTGGCTGTTGGGTTTGTGTGGCAAGGGTTTGGTGTGGGGGGCTACAGGGCTGGCTTCTGTGAGAAGCTGCCAGAAACTTCCCCTATGTCCTATCAAGCCAGTGCCAGCCAGCTCCAAGGTGGATCCACTCCTGGCCGAGGCTGAGCCCATCAGGGATGGTGGTAGTGCTTCTGAGATAATTTAATCAAAAAGGCGAAGAGTGACCCCATGGGAAGCCCTCTCTGGAGCAGACCCCTGGAATGACCTGTGGCACCATGGAGAGAGGAGCCCCACACTGGAGCAGGCTTGTTGGCAGGAGCTGTGATCCTGCAGAAGGGACTCAAGCTGGAGCTGCCTGTTCCTGAAGGACTGCACTCTCTGAAGGGACCCACATCGGTGCAGTTCGTGAGGAACTGCAGCCTGTAGGAAGGACTCATGTTGGAGATGTTCTGGAGAACTGTCTCCCATTGGATGGACCCACACTGGAGCAGGGGAAGAGTGTCAGAAGTCTCATTACCCGTCCCTGATTTGATTGGCAATGATTTAAACTAACTTCCCTAAGCTGAGTCTGTTTTATCAATGTTAGTAATTGGTAAGTAATTTCTCCCTGTCCTTATATCAACCCATAACCTTTTCGTTATATATTCTCTCACCTGTTCAGCTGAGAAGGGAAAAGACTGAGTTGCTTTGGTGGGCACCTGACATCCAGCCAGGGCTAACCCACCCTGGCTGTTAAAGCAGCAATTAATTGTTTTGATACTGAATGGGTTCTGTAATCATCTGACCTGTTATTTAAAATAATAATCAAAGTTCTCTAATGACTTGCATGATTTAATTCCTTTAGGAGTCTTGCAACAGACAAGAAAATTTTGCCATGCAAGCTAACTTACATTAGCTGGAGAGTTACTGGCAAAGAATGCCTTTTAAATACAGTCAAGAAAAAGATGTCTTTAGCAAGAGCAGCGTGGGTGAAGGGAAAACAGGGTTTGCGAGGTGAACAGTGAGCAAGCTTGATTGCTTTCTGTTGCTCTAACACATTTTTTGCTGCAAGTTGGACTAGAGTTTTTGGAGCAAGATTTTTACAGGATTTTACCTGGCAGTAAATGCTGTATCAGTCAGGCTAGAGCAGTGTTGGATCTGGGTTAAGTTGTCAGAAATTTCTAAGTATGTGCCTATCAATAGTAAGTAATTATGCATATGCTGAGAAGGAATGCTAGCCAAGGGAAAGAAGACATGCAAATTTTTTCCTCTCTAAATGTGGTGGAATCTGCAGTACCACAAAAGCATGCAGTAATCATTGACAGTTTAAAACTTTGTAATAGTGACCTGTATATGTGCTGAATGCTTTTTTTAAAGAGATGCCTAATCCTCCATGTTTTCTAAAATTCTTAAATTGGGCAGCTTTTCCTTCATGGCAGATGATAGCACTCCTATCTCAAATGTTTCCAGTGCTGAGCTGATGTTGCTAATGCTGGTTCACAAGCAACACCAGGAAAAAGATTCTGGCTCCTTGCCTGCAGACAGAAGAGTGGTTAGGTGGGACAGGAGTAGGAATCAGCCTGCTGCAGTGTTTGGACCACCAGAGAAGTGTTGCCTTCAGTCTTTGAATGGAAGAGCTAAAAGGAACTGAGGAAAAATCAAATAGCTGACAAGCAGTCAACACTGCATTTTTAACAATGTGAAACAACAAGTCAGGATCTCAACAGCCTTTTAATGCTTAGATTTTGTTGCTCACTAGAGCAATTCTGAATCAAATAGAGCTCAGAGAAATGAATGCAACCAAGTGTGATGACTTCTTTTTTGGTATTAATTATTTTTTAAAAAACTGCAATGTGAAGCCACGTGTGGCTTTTTTCATTAAGTTTGCTTTTTCCCCCCCTTGCATTTTCACTTGATTATGGATAACATTTATTTGTGTGGCCCCAATTGTGGCTGCTGAATTGGGAAGTTGTGTGGTCTTCCCCAACTACAAACCTTTTTAGCACGAACTGAATACGTGCATGTTTTTTGTTTCAAAAAGAAAAAGAAAGGGGGGATAGAACACAGACTGTGTAACTCAGGGGTTAGCTCAAGGTCTGGAATGCTGAATTAGAACTGTTGGTGTTAAGAATTGTACAGCTTAAGCTTCACAAAGAAACTGGCTTGAGCTATCTGAAGCTACTGCTCTGGTTAGAACTAATGTACCTCCCTGGTGTGTACTTGTGTATTAGCAATTATAAGGAAAAGGCGGAGACAAACCTTTAGCTCTCCTTCCACAGAGAAAAGTCCAGGGCTGCTTCCTTAGATCTTTCAGATCCTCTGCCACCTGTATTATGTCACACGTAACTGGTTAAAAATCATGTGGCCTTTTTTTTGGATTATATTTTTGTAAGAGCCGTAAAAAACACTTAAATTCCAAAGCACGAAAGACATATCAGTAACAGAACACTGTAGGAGTTGGGCTTTTTGTTTGATTTGATGGATGGGAAAACATCAGCAGTTAACTTTGAAGTGTTTAGTGTGCTGCTGTTTCTAAGACTGGAGAACCATACTTCACTTCTGAAATAGAAAATGCACTTCACTGGCCTTGCATTTGCTGACACCCGTACAAAGAACAGAGCAGAGAGAAAGCGTATGTCTAAATTACAAACCCTAAGCTTTGAGGAGAGGTGAGCATGTATGGATATGTCAGGGATGATAGTGGGTGATTTGAAAAGAAACTACATTTCTCTACTTCTGTGACATGGGAAGGTCTGTTCCCAAAGATTTGCACTTCAATGGCTGACTCAGCTGAATGGGTTTTGTCAACATCTGGCTGAAATTCATTGCAGGATAAGGATGGGTAAAGTAAAAGCAAAACCCAGAAAACCCCCACACTGTTCAAGTGATTCTGGAAACCCTTGGTGAAGCAGGTGATTTTGGAAAAAAAGTTGCCACTTGTCCTCTGGGCTGTGGTGAGTTGACCTCCAATCCTCCTTTTGTCTGGAACTGTGTGGACACAGGCAAGTTTATCTGTGGCATTTTACTCTGCAGGTACAATACATTTACAGCATGCCTGTTGTCAGTAACTCAGTTGATAACTTGATCAACATCAATAAATCCTTTCTAATCACCACCTCTTAGTGAGAGTAGAGATCTCAGTAGTGTTCATATTTGTGAGATGTGTGGATATTGGGATGGAGGGGGCTTAACTTTCAGAGAGATGGGTCAGGTTAAGGCAATTAAATGGGAAAGAAGATGAGTATACATGAAATACAGCGAAGGAGATAAGATGAAGCCCTCCACTGGTCCATAAACCAGGTGCCCTGTCTCAGGAAAACAGAATCTTAATCAACTACAGGTCCTCCAGTCTTTCAGACATGAAATAAATATCCTAAAAAGAGTACCATTCATTCAGCTGTGATGAATGGTACTCTCAGTCAAACAATGCTGTTTGACTCTGGCTTTCCTTAGTGTTGCAAATCAACTTCACCTTGTCCCAAGTGATGTGTGGTGACATTTTTATTGAGGATAGGGTATTTACTTGGGGTGTGTCTGGGAATGTCAACAGAATCCATGCTTCAGTATTGATCCTAGATTTTGGAAGGAGCTGAATTCTACTTGGTATTTTTCAATAAATGTGCTTCTCAGTTGCACCTGTCTGACAAGAAAAATCTTGTGAGGTTTGTAGCATCTTGTGTTTTCAGATGATTGGAGTGTAAATAATGGGTTTTGATTGGCATGGTAAGTTGGTAGTGTCTCAAAGGCTGGTATCGTGAACCCTGATATACGTGGCTGTGTAGGTGCAGCCATAGCTGACACTTGGTGTAATTAAGTTAATGAAATACTGTTATGGAACTCATCTTAATTTCCTTTGCAAAGTAGGTTTGACTGTAGCTGATTCTTGCTTAGACAATGTTCCTTCCAGTCCTATCTCTGTAATTTAATATCCAGCTACTTCATGGCTCAGTTGCATTGTTCTAACCCTTCACTCACTCAATACAGACAAATGCTGATACTTCAGGGCCTTCTCTTCCCTCTGGAACTTCTGTTGCAGGCACAGGTTTTACTGTGAGTTAGTAAAATAAGGTTGTGCTCCATGACCTAAAGAGAGAGGTTTGTCTTGCTGCCACAGCCTGCAAACAGGGTGTTCAGGGCCTCGTGACATACCCACCGGCTCACATCTGACAAAATGAGGTAATAAGAGTAGTTTCCAGTGGGCTCTAGATAATACAGGGTTGATGGCAAGTTTTTGCTAAGTTAATTAAACTAGCAGCCGACTCAGAAGCTTTCTCAGCTTTAAAAGGTCCCAGTGGGATGGCTTATAAACTTTCTAAGTCTCGCTCTTAGCCTGATGTGTTTGGTATGTGCATCTGTACGGTAATCTGTAGATGCGGCATCCAGTAATCCAGGCTTTCCTCAAGGTTAAACATCCTGTGATTAAATACTAATGAAGATACTAAAAGTAATTTTAAAAACTTCAGGTTTAGATTCTGTTTGAGGTTTTGCAATGTGTCGTGTCTCAGGAGGCTTAGATGGCATCCTGTAACCTGAATTATGAAGCAGTGGGTAGATGCTGACCCACTTATAGCACTGGCAGAGAATAAATATTTGCCATAATGCTTTACTTCAGGTCCTAACCAGACAAGGTGGCCATGCAAACACGTATGGTAAACTACCGTCAAACATGTGCCTTTTTCCTTTTTTCCCCCCTTGTTTTGCCTTTTTTCCCCCCTTACCTTCTGGATGCATTGTTTCTTCGTACCTTACTTGTTTCAGAGAGCAGATTGCCTTGTGCATGGAGTTAAAAGCCAGTGTAGCTGAAGGGCTGTATTTGATGTTAAGGCAGTGTTCTGTAACCCATTTCACAGATCTACACCAACTAAGAGACAGTTATGCTGTTTGCATCACAGGGTGCTTGGGTACTAAACAAACCACAGCCTGTGGACTGTACTTGTTTAGTACAGCTGAAGAATTTTGGACAGAGGAATGTATATGAGGTCAAAAGAACTGGGAAATAGATGCTGCAGAAAAGGTTGTTAATGCTCTGAAAAAACTTACTTCCATATTAATACTTCTTGTTATGGCTCTGTGCAGATATTAAGCCAGGACCACAGCCCTAGGGCAGTAGGTACTTTTAAAAAGCATATATTAAGGAAGTTTCAAAGAAGGACTTCCCATTTTAAAAGTTGGCTGAATCTTCAAAATTGCGTACAGATGTGGAAGAAGCACAGACATTGTGCCTAAAATCTAATATGCTGACATATATCATGGTTGGCTCTCACACCTGGGACATGCTAGACTGAGCTGTAGGTTTTAGTGCTGGCAGCCCGAACCCAGAGGACAGGCTCTCCTATCTGTGACGTTTTTCTGTTCTATAACACAGTTCCAGCTCTGTTTGTAGTTAAGGGTGAGCAGGTATAGTTAACTGCTGCTCTCTGGAATTGAGGTGTAATGAAGGGTTGGCTTTTTAATGTTTTTATTTTGGCAAAAGTAAACTCTTACCACATGCTCACCACTACTAGCCGGCTGTTTTAGAGCAGTGAAATGTGCCATAAAATATGTCATTTGATCTCCCATAAATTACATGTTTGAGATGAAAAATGTATTTGTTATCAAGTGATAGCTTTGTTGTAGAATAGTCAATTAGCAATCAGGAGATGAGCAGGAACACAGATCAGGCTGGTGCCCTTTGCTTCAGTAGGTATTTTCATTCTCTGTGCCCAGGTAATATTTTTTACTTTGTCATTCATACCACTTAAACTATCAGTGCCACTGGTTATGTATACCTAAGAATTCTGATGCTTACTTATTGAGAAAAGGGAACAGAAATGCTTCTTAGATTGGTCTCCAGTGGCTGCATGAAAAAAGGTGAGTGGATAAATTCTCTAAATTGTAGTCTCAAGTGAGGTTGTGCAGCTGTTCCAAAAGATGAATTAACTGCTCACCCATGAGGATTTCTTTAGTTAAGAAGACAGATAGAAGTTAAGTGAGGTATTTGATTTGCTTGACTTTAAATTTATAGACATGGGCTGTATAAAGAGAAAATCAGCATATCCTGTAGCTGTGGCGATACTGGGTTAGTATCCAGCAAACAGTGAAGTGTCAAGATGGACTTTGTAGCTGCCTGATGGTTCAGAAAACACATCTTCTGCTTCTGCCCTTGCAGGATGGAGCTTGGTAAAACCATGCCGAGAAATGTGAGAAGCTCAGTTGCTGTGTGTGCACTCTTTGTCTCCTCCTTATTAAATAAATAGACCGTGTGTCTCCCTCTGCCATGGAACTTGTCATCACGATCAATAGGTTTCAGGATGGCAGAATTGAACAGGTGTAGCAGTTGCTTCTCCTGTGAGATTGCTGCAGTGCTGACTCAGATATTTTCAGTGAGCTGTAAAGCCAAGTGCTTTTGACTAAAACATCCTTTTGTCTTGGATTCTTCCCTGCAGTTTATTATTGTGTCTGGAAGATGCCTCCCACTGTGAGTTGTGGACTTTCAGCTTAATGTCAGTACTCAGTAAATTGTAGGAGCAAAAGATATTTAGCACACTGGAGTTAGACCATGGTAGAAGGAAGAATTTGATGTACATTTCCAGGGAGTTTGCTTGCTTTTAACTGCTGCAGACAGCTTAGGTATGGTAGGTATGTGTACTTTATAGCAATGCTTCATGAATGTGTGTTAAAATAATCTAAACCCTTTTACCTCCTGCCAGGTGGGGTTGTACATATGGAGCAACTCAGTGTAATTGTTGCAGGCATGTAACAGATGGGGTTTTATTGTCTGGAGTGCTGGTAGTGCCTATGAGACCAATGTCAGCAATATCCTTGCCCCAAACAGCATTTGCTGAGACACAGCTTGCTGCAGGAAGATTGGTTTGGAAGCTTTACAAAGTCTCCAGCAACCATGGTTGTGATGGCATGTATGGGAGAAAAGGAGAGAGGGTTTGTGTTAGTTTTGGTCTCTGTACTGTGTGTCATTTACTTGCTGCCTTATGCTTGAACACTTTCCAACATACCACATAGTAGAACACTGAGCTCTTTCCACCTCGTTGGTTTGAAACAGTTTGTGGAAGTGATTGCTCTCATTTCCATTTCAGAAAGGAAAAACTAAAGTGTATGAGAAGGAGAGGGAACAGCTGTGGCAAATCACAGAGAAACTGGTTACCTATTGATTCCTATTCCTGAACAACAACTACGATATCAGGCCTCCCTTTTGTAGTAAAGCAGCTTTGTGGAGTGTGATGAAAGACAACTATGCCCTTTCCTGCTTGCCTATTCCTAGCCTTAATGGATGAGGCTTAGTTTGTGCTGGAGTATTTGTCCATCTCAGTTCATGCCAGTTTTCATTGCAGAGCACAGGTGAACTGGCTGCCTTCGCCATGCGTTCAGTTTTACTCAGTGAAGACTGAGATGCATTCCCTGCTGCCCAGTGCTCTGTGCTGGCATGAGCAGTTGAGAAGATGAATGTCTGCAGCAAATATAAAGTCACCCTTGATTTCCTGTGAAGGGTTAAATACCAGCCAAGAGCTGCTGCTTTTCTCTTCCACTCTAGCGGAATGTAGGAAGAAGTGAACTTGGAGTGTTGTTTTTATTGTACAAGAAATGTTTAAGAAGAAAGAACACTTTATGTCAGGCACTGCTGCTGGACCTGTGAAGTAGGTGCAAAGGCCAGGTTCATGCAGGGAATGATGGCTCAGCATTCCCATCTCTATAATAAGCTTTGCAGCCTTTCTGTTCTTCCCTTAGCCTACTTTCAGCACCTCTATAGTGCTTTACTTTGCTGTTCGGGGTAAGAGGACAGTGTTGTCTTATGGGACTCTGGCAATGTATCTGCTGTCAGGCAAGAGTGGGTATTAGACAGCTCATCTGCAATAACTTGATGGGGAGAGTCTGGAGGTCAGAGAAAACGTGCTGAAGAAATGCTGCTTGCCTGAGCATAGTGATTTTGCTTTCCCTGCACATTGGACCCAGACGAGCTCATTGTGAGGTTGAGGCGGGTGAGGTGCCTTCCTTACCATGGTGGGTCACCTGGGCTGGAAGATCCTGCTAATTGTGAGACCAGTACCTTTGTGTTGCTGGTGCATTTCACTTCTCACATCTGATGTTACAGCTAGTGGCAAATGAAATTGAGGAATTAATTAAACCTTTGCTTTCCATTTGTGCCACATTAGTTTTCATAGGAGCCCTTTCCAGTCAGCAGACTTTGCGTCTTCAGAAGTTCTTTTACTCTGGGCCTCTTTGCAGGGCAGAGAGGTTGTTTCTGGTTTTTTGAGTAGTAACTCTAGGCAGTTCTTAAAGACTATAAACCTAAGTTTTCAAATGTTACTGTCTGGAGACCTACTGCAGCCATTGCAGAAACAAGTCCTGTTGCAGTGAACACAGTGAAGGAAGAGGAATGCAGCTTACCTGAGGGGATTCCTTCTCTCACCATAGTTCTAGGTGAGAGCCACAGTATGATGTCCCTATTTGGGGAACAAAAAAAACAGTAGGGTCCACATAGAGATTCTTCTGCTTCTCACCTTCCAGCATATGTGTTTTTGAGGGAGAAAGGGCAAGTAACAGTCACTTCAGGACTGGCCAATTTTTGCAGCCTCAAGAATAGCCAAAGTAGAAACTTTTCACCAGTTGGAGCTTTCCAGTTTGCAGAGGACAGACTGCCCTGGGATCAGTTGCTGTTTCTCTGATCCTTCCTGTTCTGCACTTTTTCACCTCTGTTTATCTGGATCCTATCTGTCCTTCTATCTCCTTTTTCCTATCTCTCTACTTCTTCCTTCAGTATTCTGTGTTTTTTCTGTCTGTGGTTTATCTCAAAATGAAGTGTTTTGTGATGCTCAGTAAGTAGAGCACTGTTACATATTCTGTTGCCAATGCGCTTTTGTGTGCTTTCCCTGTCCTCTTGCATTGGCCCTGGGACAGAGGCTTTCCACTACTCTAGGATTGGTAAAATACCTGTTACAGTGGGACCCGTTTCTGCTGTCTAATAACATGATTGATACAGCTAGTACAGATAAATGATTCATCTGCACTTGGAGGTTTCTGAATCGGGGCGATTTTTCCTGCAATTATTCTCCTCTTTGTGAAGAATTAAATGAATGCAATAAATATGCAATAAATGCAAACATACATAAAAAGCAAGTGTCCTAGGTTGTTCATCCTGAGAAATATGCAGATTCATTCATATGTGTCTCTACATGTTTCTGGCATCGTGGTGTGTAGGTAGCTTGAAGAGCTGCATGAAGAAGTGATGTGAGATGTATGTTTTTTGGAGACCACTGCTATGCCTCATGTACTTACTGAGAGATCAACATGTCTCCCCAGGAGACTGAGGAATAAAGAATGTGGAGATGGCTTGTGATCTGCCTTAGAGCGCTAAGCATTAACCTCAAGACAAGACACTGGGAGCCAGTTTTTTAATTCCTGAGCCTTCTGTTTATTCAGCATCCTTCCTTTGTCCAGTGACACTCTCCTCTTGTCAGTTCACTGCTGAACTGTGTATCTGTCAGAGGAGGCAGTGTTGCTGAAGTGACATCTCTCAATCCCTGGGGAATTGTGTCCCAAAGTGCTGTGGAATGTGTATGACAAATGGCAGCCAGCCCCACAGAGGGACTTGGCAGCGTGGAAACATCTAAGTGCACATACTGTGGAAGGCTATGTGGGAACTGCAGCGTTTTGTCTTTCAGCTGACACTTCACCATTTCCTTACTTTACAAATGCATTGAAGATGTTCATGCTTCATGAATACCAAACACAAGGATTTTCTTTTTTTTCCCCTCATGATCAATATGAAGATCTCAGTAAAACACATAATCACAAATCTTTTCTAAGTGCCTTAACCACTCTCTGCCCCCTCCCCAAAGATACTAGCTGGTATGGCAATAATTGAGGCAATCACTGTGTAAAAATAAATCATTGCTAAGGATCAGCTGTTATGTGTTGGTGTGGGAACTAATGGTGGCAGAACCATCAGTTCCTTTGTCAGTACCAGGGAAACTGTTTCAAAGTTCTCGTCTCCCGTTGTGTCCAGGATCAAATGCCAGTGAAGAGGCATCACTGCAAAGTGAATTTCAGCTGTTAATCAGTGAATATCCCAGGAGGCCAGTTGCTAAAATCATGCCCTAGGGACAAGATATGTTTTGAGAGATGGAAGAATAGCAGAGGTGTATGAGAGTAGCTGATGCAGAAAGATGCTTTTTGGCCTGGATAGCAATGGAATTTCTCATAGCAGATGAGTGAGAAGGAGTTGCACCACGTGCAAGAGTCTGGCCTTGGTGGGTGTGTTGGGCAGTAAGAACCTGGCTACACAGAGCCAGGATTGAATCCAAGCTCTTCATGCTTCTCTGCCCCAGGCTGCCTGTGGGTTCATGAAAACAGCTCTGCAGATGGTCAGGCTGGGGAGGAATTCTTTGTAGTTAAAACAAATTAAACAGCTGAACTTCATCTAATCACTGAGGAGTTGTCCATTCACCTTTTGGAAAATGAGGAAGAAGACTTGAATTCTTTTCCTTCCTTAATGTCTATTGATTCTTATTGCAGTGGCAGCTGGTTGCTGGTTTTGCTTTCACTGGGTGAATCCCAGCTGTGATTGCAGGTGCTGCTCCACTAGCTCAGATCCAAGCAGGGACTTGTGAGCAGGCAGCCCATGTTGATGTGCTTCACAGCAGTGGGTACAAATGAATGCTAAATCTGTTCCCTGGTAAATGTTGGAACCATGTGAGTGCACTGAATCTCTCTGAGCTGCCAAACCTTCTGTCAAGCCAGAAGTTGTAAGTCAGTGTTCCATTTTCTTTCAATAACTTGCAGGGTGTCCTGTAGGAGTATAAATACAACTCCAGCCAGGCATGAAACATGCAGCTTGAAAACCAGAGTGTTTGAAGGGGTTGGGTAATGGACAGTGTGATTGTGACTCTGATCACATTGAAATGGGATGAGTCTGGGCAGGTCTCAGCCTGTGTGTTTGTCCTTCTCCAGAGGGAAGGGGGTTATGGGAAGCCTGGTAGAGGCGCCGGGGAATTTGTTTGCTGGATGTAACTGTCAAGGTTGGTGAGAAGGCAAAAGTCTCCCTGTGCCAAATGTGTATGGATGCTGTAGGAGCAGCTGCAGGAGTGACTGGCCCTGTGTGCTGACTGGCACCTGGTGTGTTGATGAGGTGTGGCTGGGAATGTTGCAGTGAAGGTGGCACAGCCAGGAGGGTGAGGGAAATGATTCTGTCCCGCTGCTCTGCTCTCTGAGACCCCACCTGGAGTGCAGTGCAGTGTCCAGCTCTAGTGTCCTCAGCACAGGAAGGACATGGACATGTCGGAGCCAGTGCAGGGGAGGCCATGAAAGTGTTCAGAGGGGTGAACCCTTCTGTAAAGACATGCTGAGAGAGCTGGAGAAGAAAAGGCTGTGGGTAGACCTTATTGCAGTCTTTCAGTACTTAAAGGGGGCTTATAGGAGAGCTTAGGAAAAACTTTTTAGTAGCGCTTGTTGCAACAGAACAAGGGATAATGGTTTTAACTGGGATAGTTGATATAGATTATATATGAGAAGTTCTAAACAATGAGGGTAGTGAGGCATTGGAGCAGGGTGGATGACTCATCCCTGGATACATTCAAGGTCAGGTTGGATGGAGCTCTGAGCAACCTGGTCTTGTTGAAGATGTGTGTTCATTGCAGGGGAGTTGTGCTAGATGAGCTTTAAAGGCCCCCCTACTACTGAAACAATTCTTTGAGCCTATGAATTGCAAATTCTGTTTGGGTTGGAGGTTTTTTTGTTTTGTTTTTTCTTTTTTTTTTTTTTTCCCACTCCCACTCTCCACACCTTCCACACTTTTTCTGAGTATTTAAAGAAGTAAGGATGCTTCTAGGTAGGTTTTTATCTGCTTGCTTTGATTGACACCACTGATTATCACATATTCCTAGACTGGGGCACAAGCTCTTAGGCATGATGAGGTCTGGAGAAAGCAGCTGAAAGTCCTTCTGCAGGGGGAGTGGGGAGGAGGAAACCCATTAGAGTACAACAGAGAGAACTGGAGTGAATTTTCGTGCTGATGAATATGAGAGTGGAAGCCCTGACTGCTGCTGCAGTGTAGTCTGGCTGAGCAAGTGTTCTTCAGGCACAGTCAGAACTCCTCTGTGCTAAGCACTGACATGGCCTGTTCCCATGATGAATATTTACCTCAGCAGTGGGTCTCTTGAGCAGTGTCCCAACTACAGCAGTTACAAACTCTGTCCCAGGGAGTCTTTACTGTCCTGCCATTTATCTTCTCAGCAGCACCTGACAAGTTGAAGGAATGCCAAGGAAATGCTCCAGCTGTAGTTTGGTGTGGGTTTTTCCCCCAATTGTTATTTTACTTTTCAATTTTAGATTTCTCACATCTGCTTCTAGATCCACCTAGAAGGGAAAGGGAGTGGTGCAGATTGGTACAGCTAGTGAGAGAAATGAGGGATAAGAGCAGGAGTGACCACTATTTGCTGCTGTGTTTGGGACACTGACATAAGTTATCTCTAATGCTCTAAACTGTGGATGAGGACTGAAGTCATTATGGTAAGAATTCAAAATGTAGTGGTTGTGGTGATGGATGACTACAAGTAAAAGCCAGCTACAATGTTTTAAACAGAGTGAAAATTCAAAGCAATAAACCATCAGCTTCATCATATCTGGCAACAAAGTTCCACACAATGTCAGGCGAACACTGAGGAGCTGCAGTTCCCTGAGCAGGATGGGGCAGTAATGTTTGCTGCCGCTCAGCTGGAATGCAGAGCAATTTGCAGCCTGTTCCCAGCAATTCCATCTGCCAGAGCGGGAAGCACAGTCCAGTATCTACTGGGACAAATGCACCCATGTGTAGGACAGTGCCTGTGCTTGTGATTTCCAGCAAGCTTGTGTCAGGATCTGCACTGGCCTCAGCAGGGAGCAGGCTTTTGGCAAAGCAAACAGGACTTCATGGTGAAGAGGAATTTCTTGCAGGACTGGCTACACATGCACCTGCTCAGACTGTCAGGAAGTTTCTGCTGCATCTCTAAGCTGTTCCTGAGACCTCTGAAAATTTCCCTCCTTTGTTTCAGAGCCATCATCAATCACTTCAACCCGAAGATAGAGTCTTATGCTGCAGTGAATCACATATCACAGCTCTCCGAGGATCAGGTAAGCCAGGCATGCTGTGGTCTTTTTTCATGTTGACCTCTGGAATATGGGTGTTCAGGAGTGCTCACTGGGACTGATGATGTGGCAGCAGTAAGAGATGCAAACAGGACTCTCATGTGCCTTGTTCAGATGCTAGGGAGAGAAAAAAAAAGCAAGAATTGCTTTAGCCAATTTTGCCACCACATAGAGAGATTTTGGGCCCGCTAATGTAGAAGGAAGAAAAATATTCAGCATTGTCATCAAGTGTGTTTGGAGACTGTGAGGATGATGGCATTTAGAATGGGACGGGAAGTTTTTGGCAGTGAACTTAGTTATCAAAGAACTGTTGAGCATAGTTTGATTTTTTCCGTTTGGTGATATTGGGGACCTAGAACTCTGACAACAGCTAGTGGAAATTTTCTAGGGCAATTGAATTCAGTTGGGTTAGATTTTAAAAAGCAGAGGTTTTTAATAAAGAGGGTGATTGTGTTAAGTTTCCCTTCCTTAAATTGCCCTGGTTTGCTATCTTTGTGTTCTGCTTGTATTGCATAAATTTGTAAATATGGCTTTTTGAAAATAGGCTACTGTGAGTGGTCTCAGGAATGGAAGAGATGGCCTATTTCCCAAAATAAAATATCAGAATTATACATTAATCACTCTTGGAGAGATAAATGACTCTACAGGAGCATGTGGTGGACAAAATACAGGGCTGCCATGAGCACTTGGGGGATCATCCTAGACACAACTGCATCAGCAACTCTTGACCTTCTGGAGAGGAAATGGTTTATGCAGTCCAGGACAGGTTTCATTCAAGTCACCTTCGATTGCCTCTTCCACTAGATAGGATCCCATACTTGTGCTTGCTAAAAGGTCCTGACTGTATCCTGCTCTGCAATTCATTTCTCTTTCCGTCCATGATATTTTCACTATTTCTTGATTATACTCTTCCATGTTTCCCACTAACCTTTTCATTTATTAACCTACTTGATCTGTAATATGTAACACCCCAAAGACTTGGGATGAATGCTGTACTGATGCAGTGGGGGAGAAAAGGTGGCCCTTACTGGTTTTTATTCTCTTCTGGGTACAGTTGGGTAGAAGAACATTGGTTTTAATTTACTCAATTTTTCCTTATTGTTCTGCCTCTGAGAATCACTGTATCCACAGCTATGCTTTGTGATGGTTTGTTATCAATCCTCATTCATTGATCATTCATTCAGTGATTACATCAACCCAGGCCTCTAAAAAAGAAAAGCCTTTGATAGCCCAATTTAAAACTGGAGGCTTGGATAGAGGGGAATTTTGTATAGTCTTTGAGTCTGAGAAAGGAAATGAGCTTTTCACTGTCAGCTCTGTGTAGTATTCATCCCCCAGCAGTTCAGGGAGGTCAGGTTAAATCCTTTCTTCCTTGTGTGTTATTCTTTAAATAAAATCCCTAGCAGCAGGCAGATAATGAAATCAGTGCTGATGCATGAAGCATTTTGAGGAAGATGATTAGGAAGTTGAAAGACAGACAGATTTCTCTTTTCTCCCTTCATGCTTTTTCTCAGCATAGGGAGAACATCAAACAAACTAAAGCAGTAATAGTCCCAGATGAACTGCAGAGAAATAAGGGACATGTCACTGTGGTGAAGAAGTGTGTGGTCCCAGGGTATTTATTCAGCATTCTGCAATTTACTGCACAAGGAGGAGAGAGATGGAGACTTCTTGCTTCCACTTTCAGTTATGCCAGTGAGCTCAGGTCTGTGTGTTTGGACTGTGGTTTCTCCTCTGTCAGTAGCTCTAAGTACATGAGACATACTGGTAGGTGGCCCAAATCAAGCCCAGGGTCTGGCTTTTGTGGGCTGACAGAATTTGCTGTTTCCATTGTGTGAGCTGTTCAGCATGTGTGTGGGAAGGCCCAAGCTTGCCTTTTGGCTGCTGCAGTCTCTTTCCTTTTTTTTGTTATTCCTTCCAGCTGTACCTTTGTTTTAATTTGTATGCTCACTTAATTACCCATTTCTCTGCTCTCCTTAAATATTTTCTATACAGAATCCACCATCTTTTATAGCCCTGTCTTTTCAAGTGTACCACATTGAAATATTTAATACTGACATTCAGCTTGTGTGTCCACACACAGATACTACATTTGGGACTGGTCATTTTCTCCTTTGAGTTATTCCCGTAGTTTCAGGAGACTGGTATTTCTTTACTGAAAATATTTGTTTTTAGAATTTTAAGGGTGAAACTTTGCTTTTAATGAAGATTTCCTTCTCAGAGACCAGTCTTTCACCAGATTCTCATATCGCTGCTTACACGCCTCTGTGGTATCTGAGAATCTCCTGCTAATCAGGCAGGTATGTCTTTCACATAGCTTTGTCTGAAGGGGAATTTCCAGCTGCTCTGCTTTGTTTCAAGTTCACCTGAAGCTAAGTTCTGGCACCCTGTAAATGTGTCAGATTATTTATTTATTAATTTTTATATTTTAATATCCTTAAACATAGGTAAGTAATCAGCTGAAAAAGATTTTGCTTTATCTTTTTCTTTTCCTAATTGTATTGAAGCCTTTATTACCTTGTTAATTACTAATGTCCATTTATTAGTATTCTAAGTCTGTAATTTGAGTGCTTTCTCCTTTTTTTATTTACAAGCATTAATTTTAATGATATTACATGCTGGGGGGATTTGTAGGCCCTTAAAAATGATGGGCATGGGATTGCTTTTAGCATAGGTTATTAATGGCACTGTATGTTCTCAGCCCTAGAGATTTCCAGAAACCATAGTCTAAATATACATGTTTCTGGTCTAGGCAAGTACATTTGTAAGACCTAATGGAACTGCTTTGCTAACTGTTGTGGTGTTTATCTAGTGTTAAGGGGTTTATCCAATGTTCTGATCAGAAATACTGGGAAAAGACCTTTTCCATCCCATATTCTCTCCAGTAAAGGGTGGGAGATTCTCAGGGGCACGTGAACAATGCGCCTCTTCAGTCCATAAACGCTATAGGATCCTCAGTGCCCTCCTGCAAATAATTTCCTTGCCAAGGCAAACACGGAGTCCTTCCTAGTTTTGACCTTGCTGTAGTTCTTCACCATGAAGCAGGGAATGTCTTTAGCCAGTTATTGGCATCTTTCCTGACTTGCTAATTTGTTAAAGCTGACTTCAGTGTTAATTTGTTGTTTTGTGGTATTCTCTCTCTCAACACATTTGGTTCCTCCCTGCACATCCTTTAAGGGACTGAAAGATGCTACAGAGTCAGAAAGATGAGGTTGGCCATTAACTGCCAATGTAATTTTAGCTCTTCCATGCAAGTGATTATTCCCATGTCTTCAAAGAGGTTTTGGTACATTCTTGAGTAAAAGGGCAAAATAGCCTTTTATGAAATGAATTCATAGGCTTATCTCTACTTTCCAGCTGACTGGACTGCCTTGTACTTAATATGTTGGAGGCAGCAGAGTTTCTCAGTGCCATATCTGATCTGAGAAGCTCCCAAAATATTTTCTAGCATAAGCAGTTGTAGAGAACAGGGTTAAGGCAGTGAAGAAACAGCAACACAAGAGTTGCTTCAGAAGAGCAAATGCAGACAAACAGAAAGGATGAAAACACAGCATGAGTGGTCTGGGTGGGGTCTCACATCTGCCCTTTTCTGGGTGTGAAAGGGCACCTGTTTGTAAGAAGGCAGCTCTCTGCCTGATAGCAATGTAGCACAGCTTTCAAGAAAGGCTAAAGTGAGAGGAACCCAGTAGTTTTGGTTGAATCTTCCCTGAGTGGGAATTTGTTGTGCTGCCTTGCATGCCAATCAAGTCTTGTGCCAGTTAGAAATTTGCTCACTAAGGTCTTGTTTTTTCTTTGGCATTTTTTCTCTTCTTGATTTCCTCTCTAAGGGTCTTAAAATTGAGATGTCAGATACACAGGACTGATAATGCTTGTTAGTCAGGACCATCTCGGTGCTTTTTTTACTGGAAGCCCCTCTTTCTTCCCAGCCACACTGGGGACATTATGGCATCTCCAAAACTACAGAGGTAAAGTTCAGTGTGAGAGACTGCTGTGAACACCTGTTCTATGTCTGGTAATTGCAGATGGAAAGTGCTGGGAGCCAGAACGGATTGTGATGGAAAAACAGGACAACTCTATCACTTCTGAAATTGTGACAAATGAGTGTAATACTTGGGTTGTTTCATATTGTAGTACCTTTGTAACTCAGGCAGAACTGTAGAATTGTTTCAGGTTGGAAAAGACCTTTACGATCATTTAGTCCAACCACTAACCCAGCACTGCCAGTAACTGCAATCCAGTTTGGTCAGGCCATCTCACAAAGCCATTTCCCTTTCACTGAGGTCATACCTCAATTGCTGAATGCTCCTCCTTGCCAGCCCAATCCACATGGCCTTCAGTTACCTGGGAAGGCTCTGAGGGACTAACCTGCAGTGCTGCTCAAGAAAGGTTCCACAAGTGACCTGCATAGAAAGACACAAAAGGGTTTTAGGTGCCCTAAAATGTTTTAATTCCGAGCCATTGATGTCAGGGTTTATTCAGTTTATTCTGGTTTCCATAACTAGTAGCAAAACCACTGGCAGATACCAAATGCTTTGTCTTTTTTTAGCACTGCTGGCAGTGGTGTTAAAAGCCTCTTGGCAATGTCTGCGTTTGATATTTTTTAAATGCTGAGTACTGTCAGTTCTAGGTACTATCACAGTAAATCCACCTAATCTCTTACATTAATATAACATGTTGTGAGGACTTGAGAAATACTTTGTAATGGTCTTGGCATAATGGTGCTTCACTTCTGAAGTGCAGTGAGCTTTGGGGTAGAAGGTCTCAAGCCTGCTAGTGTTTTCTTGCACACAGTAGTGGGAATGTGAAACTCCAGCTAAGGAGGGATCACCAAGGCAAGGACTTAATTTAAAGTCATCGTGTCTTTGCAAATGAGACAGGGATGTTGGCTTTCATGGTCTCATTATAGACACCTACTCATGACTAATGGCTTGAAACAGATTTTATCATTTAAATAGAAAGAGCGGAGCTGCACCGGGCGAAATTGGAAGGGAACTATATAAAAAGTCTTCTGGAATTGGCAAATTGCTGGTTTGCTTAGCTGATGGGAGTTTTCTCTGGTTTAGCTATCGTCCTCTTTTTGTGATGTTGTTGCTTCTGTTGTTTTTTGTTTTATCAGAGAAATGTCCCTGCTATTTACTAACATCTCAGACTGCTTTATGCAGTATGCCAGACTGAATGGGTCTGAACAGGCTCCAAGGTCTGATCAGCTTTGCAGCAAGGAGATTTGAAGCTGGAGGTGAGCTTTGGAGCAGTGACATTGTGCTGTGTAGTGCCTTTTATTAACATGCAGAATGCAGTAAACTGTGCGTCAGTGGAGGAGGGAGGACAACTGTGCTAGGCCATTAGAGAGACAAAAGAAGGACTTTGATTTTTAAAAACAGCTGCTACTGGAATGATGCAGCCCTATTCCAGTAAGAAATGGGAGAAACTCTTCCATTCCCTTTCTTCCGGCTCAACACAAAGATGTCCCAACATCCTGCCTCTTACTGTTGATGGCACTTCTAGCTGCTCTGGGCCTCAGAGACAGAGTGACCCCAAAAAACCTTGGCTACTCCTGCAGCAGAGGAGTCTTTTCACCCTTTGTGCACTGCAGATGCTGAGGCATGTCTTGCTTCCACCACTTTTGTGAGCTGCCCTCTTGGGCAGAGAAGGGACTGCCTTGAAGTACAAACTAGTAACAGAAGTAAGTTAATTAAACTTCAAAGCAAGGTTTGCCCTCAACTTTTATGGCTGTTTTCACCTCCTCCCTTGGCTTTGTCACTACAACAGGGACAGATAAGGGCCCAAAGACTGCAGAAGTGCAGGTGACCACTGATTGCTTGGGTCTTAGCTTGGAAGAGCTGCCTTGGGGAGCTGCTACTCTAGGCTGGCTGCCACTGAGTGGAGCCTCCTGGAGCTAGATAAGTCTCTGTGCTGGGGCTACAGAAGCTACACTCAGTGGTGTGAGTTCCAAGCCCAACCTGATTCACAGCTGGGAGTGTACTGAGCATGAACCATAGGTTCAACTTTGTATTAAGCTCCCAGTCCACATTGTGGAGACAGGCTGATGTTGCTCTAGTTCCAGTGCTTGTCCTCTTTACCAGTGAGTTTTTTTCACAGAACACATCTCAGATGCTGGGCAGATTTGCTTTATATATGCTTCTTTTGCCTGTACTTGCTTTTTATTGCTTCTAAACCTAGAAAAGGGGCTATGGAAGGGGTGGAACTAGAGGAAGGGGCTGCAAGGTGGGGTCTGAACTCCTTCCTGCTGTCACTGTGCTGCTTTGAGCAAACCTTGAGCCCTGTCTTCCCAAGTAAGGAAAGCCAGTGGGGAGCCCTTGGAGAGCCAGGCAGCATTTGAAGTGCTGTGTGATCTGTCAGGGAAGGCTGCTGAGGAAGTGCAGAGCAGTGTTACGGATTCCCGTCACTGTTAAGTGTCTGTATAGGGCAGGGAAGCTCCACAGAGGATTGCAACAGAATGATCAAAACAGTCTGCATTTATAAAGATTAAATTACAACTCTGCACATCTGTGATTAAAGCAGAAGCTGTCAACGTCTGGCTTGTGAGAATGCACAATTCGATTTGCATTTTGTAAAACTTCAGATTGAGAAGGTTCTTTAATCCCTTGTGAAACAGGAACAATAGGTGTTGGCTTTTGCCATAATGCCTGTACAAACTTCTTTGGTCATCCTCTGCAGAGCTGGATTTATAGCACTATGATTTGTTGCTCTGGTCCTGAGCTCCACCCTAAGCTTCCTTATACTCACTCATCCCTCTGCTTGGAAGTCCTAAAAGCAGACAGGCTACAGCCTGCTGTGCCAGCTACAGACAGCAGTGTGGCTGTGAGCATCCACTCCTGGAGTCACATTTTCCTCTCACAAAAGGAGACCGACTGCAGTGACTCCCAGCCCTGCTCATTCTGGGGCTTCTTTAGGTTAAAACTCCTGCCCTTAGAGACTGGTACTCTTCCTTCTCTCTGATAGTATCTTGCTGTTACAGGTTATGTTTTTCTGCCTTCGTTTTCTGGATCCTCTAGCTGGAGCTGCAGCTGTTTCCCAAAAGTGATAAATTGGGTCATTGCTCTGATTTCAAAGTGGGAAACAAATGGAGCTTTGTGGTCCCCACCCCTTCTGGAGCAGGAGAGTAAATGCTGCTGAGCCAAAAGGTGCCACATCTGAACAGAGCTCCACTCAGCTGGAAGATTAGTTTTTTTGGCTCTCTGACACTTTACATTTGGATGTGTAGACAGTACGTACAGAAATTTATTGCCACAGTAGGGATCTCAAAGGCAAACCTTTTAATAGTGGAGAGGATGGCATCCCTGATGTGTGTCACTCTTCCTGTCTTCATGGGAGATCTGAGGCAGGCAGTGGGATTGCTCAGGTAACCAAGATGTGCCACTCAAAAGACAGCAAGCTGGGGGAATGGCTGTCTGGAGAGATGGAAGCTGGGGAAGGTGCTTCATCAGCCAAGTGCCAGAAGCTATAAATCAATTCCACTGCCTTAGTCAGAGGGCCTTTGGATTCCCCTATGGCTCAGTTAAAGCACAAATAAGCTCCTGGGGAGCTAAGTATTGCTGGCAGCACATCCTGTTTGAGCAGCAGCATCTGCCTCATAGCTGGCAAGGGTGTAGGCCTGCAGAAGCATTAATTCATAGCCCTGTGTTTGCTTTCACCTGAGCACCTGTTTGGAAGAGTTCTTCTTTCACATTTTCCGATCTGTGGATTTACATTCTCCACCAATAACTGCTTCACAGCAAGAATTTCTCAGAGGAAAGATGTATTCTGGTCTCCCAGACAAGTAACTGGTAAATTGTTGTGAAGCATTGTCTGACAGTACATACAGTTTTAGAAGAAGCTGATGCGACCCAGTCAGCGTCACTTTTATTAGTGTTAACTGGTGTGTCACAGTTGTATCAATGTTAGTTTAAACTAGCAAACTTTCCTCTTCTATGAAAACAGGTCCTAGTTAGGATGACCTCTGGCAGTAAGATGGATAAGCATGGAAAATCTCAACAATTGGAGAAGGCTGTAATGTGCAGACTGTCACGTAATAACATTGTTTCCAGTGACTCCTGCCATATGCCTTAATCTCATAGTTGGAAACTTTGCCACAAAGTGGCACTGTGTGCAGAACCCCCCTAATGAAATGTCGTGCTGAAGGCTTATTTGTGCACAAACCCTATAATGGTTTCCCAAGTGCGTTTTCCTCAGCAGCTGTAATTTGGCAGACTGCATTTGTTTTTGAGTTGGATGTAAAAACACACAGAGAATGCTGTTGAAATCATAGTCTGTGGCTTCCTGACTGCTCAGAAAATGCTGGGTTTGGATCCTGTGTGAAAGCTGTAGAAGTTCTTATGAGTGCTTCTCCCTCTTGTGATGGCATGAACGAGCCTCTGTCTCTGAGACAGTGACAGCTGCTTGCAGGGACAGGCAAGGCATCATTATAGCAATGAGATTTAGCATCAGGGAGCTGACATGAGGTGGCTGGCTAACTCTTCATTGGGGTGCTTTGTCTTTAGGAAGGTGTGCAATACCTTTTTCAGAGCAAACTGAGCTGCCCTGAAGCCCCAGGAGCGTGTTTAACACAATGGAAGGCTGGAAGTAACAGTATCGTGGGAATACTGTAAGAATCTGGGCACTGCTATCAACTCCCCTTTGGTTATATTTCTTCAGCATATTGTAAACCAAACGATTGCTCTTCCTGCAAGTAAGGCACCAGTCTTTTTCATTTAGGTAATGCATTGTACTTTTCAGCCTTCTGCTAGTTCAGTGACAAATAATGTTCCAAACCCAGGACAGATCATTCCATATGTGAATCTGAGAGTCAGACAGAGCCCTGAGATGTCACTCCTTCTGCCAGCAGTTCTCTTTCAAGTGTTTAAAGGAAGAGTGTGGTTAGCTGGCTGATTAATGACTGAGTCTCTCTTTCCAGTTCTCTACTGCTCTGGAAATACATATACCCCTCCTCAAACCTAGATACCAGCCTCTTCTCAGCTATATTATGGTGGTGGTTAGGAGTCAGGCATCTGTCCACCTTGCAGGAAACATTATCTGTCTCTGTCACTGCAAAGTTTATCTGTCATTTTATAAACAACTTACAAAACAGAACATGGAGCTTTATGTGGAGATGGAGCTTTATGTGATGGTATCTGCAAGTGGGTTTTTGTCCCTTTCATTTCTTAAAAAAGGTAGCTGTGAACTGCAGTGTAGGGTTCTTAAGGCTGTGTTTCATTTGCAGTAAGTGCTCTTTTTGTTGAACATCTTGAAACACTAGAACAAGAACAATCTTTCCACTGATGAAAACAGAAATGTGAATTTTGAGGGAGCTGAGGTAAGCATGCTGGAACTTGGACTTTGATTGTCTGCTTTAATTTTTTCCATCCAGGCTGCTTTGCTGGGAATTTTCTACCCTGTCATTAATGCTCCTGAAAACTAGTGACTTGATGGAAGCATCTCACTACAGAGTCTTAGTTCTCACCTCAGCTGTAAAGATGTGCTTTTCTATTTTAAGGGATGGACCTATTTAATTACAGCACCACCTACAAGTCACTTTACAGGCATAGAAAGAAAACTTAGGTCTGTTGCTGGGCTAAATTCCTTATCTCAGAAAAATAAAAAGAAAGCTGCAGTAATACTTCATCTCTTCACAGATACCTGAGCATGACACACTTTTTGCAGGGGAGAATATTAACATGGTCTGAACCTTAATTTCTCTGGTTGATGACAGTTTTCCACATCATGCAGATTTTGCTGAGCTTTCCACCCTCGGTAGTGCCCAGAGGGATAATATTCCTGGACTGCTTGAGGCCTAAATTTCTAAACTGCTTCTGTTGCTGTTTAGTGTGTTGATGCATCAGAACTAGGACTAAGCAATATTGGGGCTAGACAGTTAGTGTCATATCAAATGTTTTAGCATATAAAAACTGGTCACTGATCACTCTGTCCTAATTGCTCAGGAAGTTAGTTGTTAACATCAGGTCTTGTTAGCTTAAGGGATAACCTTGTCCCTCATTGTCACCCAGAAACCCTTCAGTTGGGTGAAGTATAATTTGAAGATGCAGGTAACTGTTCTGTGGTGACATGAGGATTGAAGCTGCCATGTTTTTCATACATGAGATCATAACTCAGCGTGACTTCAGCTTAAGTATGTCAGGGAGACCTTCCTCTGTGATGAATTTGGAAAAGGTCAGGTTAAGATGCTTGAAGGAAAATGGCCAGTTGGCTGGATCCTGATCTTTGCTTTAGGAAAGAATGATGCAAAAGTCTGCAGATTTTTCTGGGGAACAGGTGGTTTTATTTTTATGGTATTCATCTGTAGAAACCTGGGGGATGGAGGGTTGAAATCACCTGCCTACACTCTCCCCCAGCCTCTTACTTTCCAGTGCTTAACAGAACTGTTATTGAAAAGGTTAATCCAGACTCTGGGCTGTTAACCCTCTGCAGTCACCTTACACAGTTGTACCTGGGTGTTTACAGACTGCTGCACATTCTTTTCTGCCTTGTCACTTGTACCTGAGTCAAGAACAGATGCTGGAGAAATTGCCGCAAAATGTTTAAGACAGCTGTCCTCTGTCACTTTCTCTTGGAAAAGGCAGTCGGATCATTCTGATGCTCAGTGTCCCTTCCTGACAGAGGCTCTAATAAGCCTGCTTATGGGCGAGTAGCGTTTCAGATCTCAGGCTTCTTATGTTCTCTGTAGTTCCTACAGTATATTCCCTACTCTCTGGGTACTGAACTGTTGTTCTAGCACAGTATTCGACTGGAGTTTTTTTTCCTGCTCTTGTTTTTTTCTGTGGGTGGCTGAATGCCATCACACTGCTGACAGTGCATGCATTTGAGAGGATTCCTTTACATGTGCCTTTCTGGCATTTTATGACTCGGTCTCTTTCAACATACGATAACAGAATATAAAGTAGGTCACTTTATTTCTTTTTTTCCTTTTCTCAGTTCTGCAGTTCTTGTGATGTTCAAATTCTTTCTATTATCAGTTTTTGAGACTCGTGAGTAGGAGAGTGCAATAGGTTCCTAAAGCCTTGGTAGTCATCTTAGGATTGGGCCATAACAAGACACTAGGGATATCTTTTTTTTGCGTGCCTTGAGTAGCCTGTTAATTAGTGTCTTTCACATTTTTAGAGTTGAGAAGGAAAAATGATGGCACCTTTCCTAATGCACAGCCATCACTTGCTGCTATGCTGCATCCTGTGGCTGCTGCCAGCCCTGCCCTGCTGTCCTCTCTGAGTTGATTGTAGATGGCAGTTGTTGTCTAGAAGCAGTAAACAAAGTGAACAGCTCAACTTATTGCAGTTTGTGAAAATACACCAAATAAAAGCTTGAGGCACAGTCACAAGCTGGGCCTTAAAAAGGCATATGGAAGAAATTTAGTCTTTCCTTAGTCAGGCCAGTTCAGGCTATAAGGAACTCTAGACCTTTAAAGTACCTGAATTTTTCAACCTGCAGACTTGCTTCTGTGTTTTATTCATACAGTCTAAGATGAAATAAGTGTTGGGGTTAAATTATAGCACTATTTCGCTGAAACTCCCTTTAGCAAATGATACTTAGAACTGTAAGATCAGAGTCTCTACAGGGTAATTAAAAATGTGACTCCTTTTAGCTTCTGCCACTGGCTTTCTTAGCAGTGTAAATGTGGTACCAATATAGTCTGTGTTAGCTGAGGGTGAGAATGGGTTCCTTTACTTAATCCTTAAAGTGTGTTCCTATGTGGTCAAATGCAGGGAAACATTTTTTAGAGCTTCTCTGAAATGTGAGAGGGAGTTGAAGACAGAGAGACCTGGTCCAAAGCTTCCACCCAAGCCTTCTAGTGGTGGTGAATTCCTGAGGGGACTGCTCAGCTGATATATGCCTGGTTAGTCAGGAGAAGCCAAGTAGAACTTGAACTTGTGTATTAGTATAAGGTGCAGTTTCTTAAGAAATTTGCTAAGCTAGCATGAAATCCTCTTTACGTATAGTCAAAAATTTGGATTTGAGAATAATACCAAGAGGGCAATGCAGCAGCATTTTGGGAAGAGCAGGGTTTGATTCCCATTTAAACAAAAATAGTTGTGCAAATAAAACTACCAGCTGATGCAGTACAAATTAAAGGTTTTAAAATCTGGAGAAAAAGCTGCTGAGTTATTAATCCCTGAACTGGAGCCCTCAAGCCCTTTTAGTGAGTGACTTCAGCTTGTCATCTAATCCCTTTGACTCATAGAAAATAGACCCAGAGTTGTTCTCTGTGGCGTAGGAAGAGGAAATTAAACCAGTGAACTAAATAAATAAATTGATTAATTGGCAACAATAAGGAGTTGTGAATGCACTGTATCTAATTGCTTTCTTTATATTATCTTCTTCAAACTTGTGGGAAGACATGAGTTGATGGGTTGCTCATGCAAAAATATGCAAAAAAACCCCACCTCACTAAGGCTTTGAACCTTCAGCTTCAAACATCATTTGTGGATCATCTTACATTGCTTTGGACAGTCTCTAATGGGGACATTGTTCAGCCAAGCTGAATTTATGCAGTGGAAATTCAAGTTGAAATTGAACACACCTCTGGATCACAGAGTAAATCAAATCTCATTTCCTTGCCTGCAGGCAATGTGGGCTGTGTGGACTTTCTTTCTCCTTCTCCTCCTCTTCCTCAGTAATTTTCGTTCTGACAGATCAGAGCTACCTTTTTCTCATAAGAAATACTGAGCAAGTAGCTTCCCTAAGCCTTATTCAAAACCCCATCAGAGCTAATAGTTTTCAAAATGTTTGATGTCCAAGAGGCACTTGGGAGCATTAAATCCTCACACAGGGTTTTTCAGGCTATAGAACAATGGTGTTCTCCAAGCACTGCAGAAATTACAGTGGAGATGATATTTCCATCACAGATCCTGCAGGTACTGATCCATGTAATATGGCAAAAGAGAAATATAGAGAGAAAGCAGAAGCTTGGTGATCAGCTCCATACCCCCAGGACAGTGGCATCATCTTTACTTAAGTCTTCAGTATATCCCATCTCTATAGCCTGCAGGTTCTGTTTAGAGCTGTGACAGCAAAGGTTGCATGTTTTTGATTCAGAGAACAGGCATTGTGTACAAGTAGTTCACCAGCTTGCTGTTCAACTTGCTGATCAGCTCAACTTGACTCAACAGCTAAAGGTTCTTTGGAAAGGAAGCATAGGTTGTGTTCTTTTGTTCTCCTCATCTTTTGGAGAGAACAGGTGCCAGCACAAGTCACCTTTTCCTTGATTGTCAGTGGTGGGTATACAGCCAGCACTCTAATTTTATCTGGCCTGTCAGCAATAAACCTCACCTTTGTGTCACGTCCTTCCTGCCCATCCAGCATCTGAATATCTGTGGAGAAAAAATCTCGCTGTCATAGAGGAAAGATGCTTCTTTTCAGTCTTTCTCAGCTACTCATTCTGAAGAGATTTGGCTCCTGTAGTGTTTGAGGTTGTTGCTGGGAGCATATGAATTGTGAGAGTGCTGGTGCTGAAGGGGTGGTAGGTCTGATATTTTCAGGACATAAGTGGATGAAATGTTTACGAGATCAACATTGTGTTCCAAGGCATACAAGGCCTTTTTGTTCTCCAAGTATGTTTTGATTGCAAGATGCCATTTAACTATGCCAAAAATTCTTCTTCAGAGGCATAGCTATTATCTTGGGCTCTGATAGTTTCTGTCATGTATAAGGAGAAAGGACTAGAAACAAATGAGTGTCAGCAACCTTTGGGGCCTCTGTGTTTATTCCAGAGATTGCACATGGATGTCCTTCTCTGAGAAGGACAGTAATAACCAGCAGACAGTTGGATTTCTCAGAAACATCTGAGCTGTTTTCTGTGTGTGGTCCATGCCCAAGTCTCTGTTCCCACTCTGCTTCACCTTGCTGACTGTCTGCTTTCCAGCACATCTCCATTTCAGTCAAAAAATGTCTCAGCCTACAGTGTTCAGCATCTCATCAGGCCTGCCCTTGCTAGTGATTATCTTGGATAGTAGCCTCTGCATTTCCATCTGTCCCAATAGCCGTTTAAGTGTTCCTTTTAAATTAACTTAGTCAAGTTTAAGCAGTTCTGGTTTTGCAGGCAGAAAACGTTTTCTGTGTTGGCCATGGACACTTCCAAGCATTAATGGTCTCGTTCTGTTTCAGTTCTGGTCATTGCCCAGATGGAGTTTCAAAAGAATGACACATTCCAACAGCACAAAAGGGAATAGTTCAACAAATTAAAATGTTAACAAGCTTCACTCCTTCAGCGTATCAGAAATTGTTTGGTTTCCATTTTTCTGCCCTCATTACAGACTTTGTCCATTCCTTTTCCTCGGCCATGCCATGCAGGTTAGTCTAAGATCCCAAAGTGCGTCTGAGGTTTGTGAGGAGCCACTTTGTTGGGACAGATTTGATTTAATCCCATTTTCTTGGTAGGAATTTCATAACTGCTGTAATTCTTATAAGCGTGACTTGCACAGCTGCATTCTCAGTATTCTAAAAATCTCTACTCCTCCTTTACCTTCTTAGTCCCTCTTGATGTCAGTACTGCTTGGTCCCCAACACCCTCGGTACTTGTGTTCAGAACAAAGCTACTTCTGACTTGCACAGTGGAATGTCTTATTTCTGCAGTGAATGCTTTTGAAAGAAGAACTCCAGACTCTGGATTGCAGGCTAGGTGACCTACACTTAGATTGACTTAAACAACTTTAGGGACTGCAGCCTTAGAGCAGACACTTTGCAGCCAAAGTTTTCTTTCCACAACAGGATTTTCTGTCTCTGAGGATCATCCAGCAGCTTAAAACTGTCTGTTCCAACTCCAGATTTGCAAAAGCCTTAAGAGCTAGAACTTTTATATGGGTTGAGTCACACAAACTTCCAAGCACTGCTCACCTCTCTTTATTAGCTTGCTACCTTAGCATACTGCTACTACAGTTTTTCTAGCTATTTGTAGCTAACCAACTGACTGTACATCTTCTCTTTCTTTTGGGCTCTATCTTAAGAAGACATTTTTGCAGACTGAATTTTTAAGACTCTCAGAATTCATTAGACTATAGTTTTAAGTCTACTAGATAATGTCCTGCAGGAAAGGACTCCTGGAGTCACTGTGATAAGCCTGCAAGTGTTGGCTCAAGACTCAACAGTAGTCATAAAGACAAGTAGAGAATTAGAAATTATTAGAGAGAACACAAAAATAAAGGAGAAGAACTGTGTTCTGTGTAAGTCTTTAATAACCCATGTTTTAAATCTTGTCTATTGATTCCAGTGTCCTTAGTTCATAAAACATTCTGAAGAGCTGCAAAATAGTGCAAATAATCAAACAGCTGTTTGCTCAATGGGTTTCTTGGCTGTCCAGGCTTCTTGCTTGTATTCAAAAGCTTTTCTTTTCCCTGAGAACAGACTTGAGTTCATTTTCCACATATAGTCAAGCAGGTGAACTTAGTGTTTCCTCTTTCTTGGCTTCATTGCATCTCCTCAGGCTACTGAATGACTGCCTTTTATCACTTCCACTAATTGCTGAAATGTTAGTAGGAGCTAGGGAACTGATCTTTCTAATGTCTGCTCCTCCAAACATATACCTTCCTTCTCCAGTCCTAGCTGGTTTTCTCTAACATGTCCTATATTGATTTAACTTACTTTAAATACAAGCATCCAGTTGGTTTGTGGCCAGTTTTTTAGCATATTGGTATTTAGTTTTGCTGCTTCCTTTAATTAAATTTATTCATGCTGTGAAAACCAAGTTTAAAAAGATTTCTGATCATTAAAAAAAAAAAAAAAAAGTCATGAGCTAGATTAGCATCCATTTTTTTCTCAGCAAGCATCAGACCCAGGGCTGTATATTCATAAAGGCCATTGGCTTGGTAGTTGCTGTAAAAGATCAAAAAAGAAAATTAAAATGCATGCCAAGCTCCCTAGCCTTTTGGAGCGTCTGTGTTCTTCTTTCACTTGTCTTGATCTTCCAGTTAGAGTCCTGGTAAGTTTTGATTTGGTTTTATTTCTGTGTTATTCTGCAATCATTATATCCCAAAGAAGACTGTAATGGCTATATGAGGGGTGCAAACTCTCTTGGATTCTCTACTGATTTCTGTGAACCTGACCAGGTGACGTAGTTCCAGAAGCCTCATGTGACTGCAGGTGTTTGATTAGATCATAACCAGAATAAGCCTCCCCATTGTTTTTTCCTTGGGCACAATTATGTTTTGGTTTCTTTGAACTGGGGCAGTGCACTTACTTCTGTCTGGGTTTGATTGAACAGAAAGGGCTTTGTTGCATATCCTGCCTTAATCTATTCTCTAGGCAGCCTTCTTCCTGAGCTAACTGTCTTCTGGGCATATTTGAATTTCTTTACTGGGAATGAGTTTCTCCTCTGGTGTACATCAGGTATCCTGTTGTCATTTCATCAAGGCAATCTCAGCTTAAAGCTGTGCATTTGATTTCCAGCATTTGCCAGGATGCTTCTGGCTACTGATCCTAGAAAGGTTTTATTTCAAACTTTTCCTTAAAATCTTCACCCACCATTTTTTAAGTTCTTATATCTGTCTTTGATTTCTGTAATAATTTGGTATGTGTTGGCTTCTCAGTTCAGCTAGAGCAGCAGTTCACAACTTAAAACTCTTTTATCTTGTTTTGGGGACCAAGGTTACTGGTCTTGCTTTGGTTAGTTAAATGGTGCTGAAGAGCTGCTGCTGATTATTTTTTCCTCTGTGTTCAGGAGGACAAGGTCTTCTGTAAATAGAGAATTGCACCAAAGGTTGCACACAAATCACAGCATTCATTTGCTGAATGCTGGTTAGCCACTTAGGCTGAACGGGTAGCATGAATGATAACACTGAGCATAAGGATGTTCTTGTCCCCTTGTGTGATGTTTTGGTGACAGCAGTTGATTTACTGCTCTCTGAGAATGCAGCTGGTAGATAAAAAGCTTCTCCTGGAATAGTCGATCACATTTCAGCACTTAGGTTAATTGTAAGCACAAAGGGGAAATAAAAAAATTAACGGTCCAGTCCATAGCTATCTGCAGTGCATTTTGAGCCTTGGCAGAATTGCAAGTGCTCTTACGTACCTAGCAGTGAGAAATGTTTTCATAAATGCCACCAGCTGGAGATAAGGGTTCACAGCTCCAAAATGGGCTGTAACTCCAAAATAGCAAATCTATCTATCTATTTTCAGGGTTTTATGCTCCTGCCATCATCCTGGCCTTTCTTAGCGCTGCCTGCCTGTCTCAACAAAATTTCTAAAAACAGACAAGCTTAGTGGGCCTCATTCGGTTTCTGGCGTATCTCCCCTTCCAGATCTAAATGTCTGCTCTGGAGACTGCTTGTTTTATTAACTGATAATTTTTAAGATAATTTGTTTCAGGATCTTTGACTTCTTTTCTTCTGCCTGGGTTTTGAAAGTGCCAATGTTAAGCAGTTTATGGATGTTTGTTCCCTTTGGAGAAGTCCACTGAACCTGTTTTCTTTCCTTGAATGGCACAGGGTTGCCTCCTATGTTTTGCTCCCTGGAGAGCCTGTCCCTGCAGTCTGGGAAAGAAAGCCCAGTGTCCCACAAATACCAGGTTCTTTATACAAGTGGGATATGCTGATTAGTATAAACCCGCTGACCATCTTTGAAACTGGGAAAGTTGGATTGGTCTTGAGAAAAAGCAGTGTGAGGCTACATGCATTTTTGCTCCATATGCTCCAAACCTGAATGGGTTGAGGAAAGTGCATTTAACACATGTGGGAGTTGTCATGTATGTATGTACAGACATGACTTCTTGAAATTACTCTGCTGCAAAAGGATCCTGGCACAGGCCTTTTGGTAAGGTCAGCCATCTTCAGCTTCCTGACAGCTGGAGCTCGGAAGGTATTGTAGCACAGCACTGCCTAGTCCTAGTGATGGCTGCAGGAAATGTCCAGGGTTATCACCATATTAGTCTGTTCTGCTTGTCTATACCTCTTAGAAATTAAGTGCCCTGCAAGCCGTGCACATAGGGACCATATGTCTCCCTTGTTACTTGCCTTTGTCCTTGCTTGCAGCCTTATTGCTCCCTAAAGTAGCTGTTGATTTTTGGGAATGCCTGTTACGTGGGAGCTTGGAGTGGGCACTGTTTTGTACATTGACAGTTGCTTCTTGGTGGAGCTGGGTAACAGTTTTGGCTTTGAGACGTTTCTGAAAGCTGAGTGATTTCCAGATTGGTTGGATCAGTGTGTTTTTTACCACCATTAAAATAAAGTTGAACACCTAAGGCTTCTAATGGATTGTGGGTTTAAAACATTTCTGAAGCAGATAACTCTTGTCCCGAAATAGGATGCCATTTCTGCTAGCAGAGTTCAGAGAACAACAGTAATTTTCTGAGTGAGCTTATAAATTATTTATCTTTAGAAGAGGCACCTGTGGGCACAGGAGAAAGACTGTAACCAAACCCTCACACTCCATGGATAGAAAGTGTTGCCTTTGTAGGCTTTTTCCTTTAAAGATCACAGGATCCCTGTGAGATCATTGAACAAACATCTGAGCTACTGACAGACGGGCTCTACGCTGAGGTGAGAAAAGGAGGTGTGAAATGTCCCTCCTTGATGTTGCTAAGTAAAATAATAATAATGATAATCTTTTATGTATGATCAAAACCTTTTGCCTTGTGTAGAGAAGTGATGAGGCCTGGATTTCGATACCACTCAAGTGCAGATGTATAAAAGCAGTCCTCAGGAAGGATTTGGGACATGGAAAGTTAGACTTACATTTGGCTGGGCACAGAGCAGTTCACTGAAATCAGCAGGACTGCAAGAAGTGACTGGCAGGGACAAAGGATAAACTAGTGAGCAGAGACAGCTCACTTCCAAGCTCCAGGAAACAGTGTCCTGGCTAATGCTTAGTGAGCTGAGCAGAGGGAGATTGACAAACACAAAAAGTGTCAGTAAACCTGAAGTAAAGTGGGAACTGTTGCAGGGGTCCCTGCATCGACCTTAGCAGTGGAGAGCAGGGTGAGGCCCCTCCTCTCTCTTTCCTGGCTCACTCATCTTTGCTATGTGCTGCTCAACTTTGTCCGTGTGTCCAGCTCCAGACAGTGACCAAGACTCCTGTGAGTTCCATCAGCTTTGCATTCTCCACAGCAGGACTGGAGCATGTACTCATGGCTCATTGTGGCCCTGGAGCTCATGGGCAGCTGCACCCACCTCTGCAGCCTGTTCTTCTCCCCAGTGACTCTTACAGTCCTACTGCCCAGCAGCGTTGGTGCATCCCACGCCAGTGGCATCCTGTTTCATACCTCAGAGGAGAAATTTGGCCTTTTTTAGCTTTCACTTAATCTTTTGATCTGGCTGAACTTTTTACTGTTGGAAAAATATCCTTCCAGCAATTTTTCCTGTACTCAGGGCAGAAAAGGTGATGCCTTGTACTCTGGGAATGACAGATGTGTGAGCTGGTGGAGACTGTCTTACAGGCTCATGCTCTCAGCATGGCACAAGAGGGCCATGGGTCCTTCACTGCATATAGTACAAGCTGCTGGATACAGGAGATCTGGGGCAGGATTGGCAATGTGCTGAGTCTTACACATATGTGGCATGGTTACACTTCAGTCTGCAGCCCACATCTTTGTCTTTCCCCTCAGACTCACTTCAAATCCTCTGGATCCATAGATATGTGCTGTACACGCTGCATGTCTTGGGAATCTGAGTTGTGAAACTATCATAGCAACATCCTCCTCCTCTTAGCATTCATGAACATGGAATTATTAGGCATGGCTTGATCAGTGTGGGGGTGAGAAATGATGCTAAAGCATCAGCACTGCATTTAGCTCCAGGATAGCTGCAAAAGTAAGGTAGTGTTGGGTCAAACAAAAGCTCTGTGCCGCTGCTAGTCTTGGATGGGTGCTTTCCTGGAAGCCAGTGTGAACAGCAGCTGCTTCCAGCATGTGTGTGTAGCATTGGCAGCCTTAGTGGAGCCTCTCTCTGAACTTGGCTCCTGCAGACAGAGAAAGAGGAAAGGGAGAAGGAGATGCGTGCAGCTGGGGTTTGGGCAGAGTCTGTTGGGAAATGTGGCAGCTGTGTGTGTGTGTTTTTATTTAACTTCTAATTATTTAGTTATGTTCTTTGTCTGTGGTGCTTCTGGGGATTAATTTCAACAAAGACTCCAGCCTGCATCAGCAACTTTAAAGTTGCTCTGTGAGAAGTGTGATGGCACTTGGAAAAAACATATCGTTTTCCATATTAATTAGAAGTTCCTACTGTAAAATTGATGTCAATTATCCAGCACTTTATTATGGAGAGGCAATAGCCTCTTTGTAGTCCAGGTGTCAGCAGCCTTTTCATTACAATGAGAAATGTTGCTATTCAGTTGAATTCATGAGGAGAAACACTCAGGGACTATGAGTTGTTGTAGATATTAAGAAGGGAGAAAAAGGGGAAGATTTGTTCTAAACCTGGAATAAACAAGGCAGTTTGAGGACTGCGATGTAAAATGCACATTTCTACTGGAATATAAAAACCCTAGGGTCTCTTCCTACAGCCCCCACCCTCTGAGCTGAGGGGACAGACTGCTGAGTTTGCTTGTGGTGTTTTGTGTTTTGAATAGGTTTGGGAGGTGGGGCTGCCAGTATTCTCTCTGTGTGTGGTACACAGGCAGTGACGAGCACTCCATCACCTCTGCAGGTGGACAGAAGGCATGTTTGGCTGCCCTCAGTTCTTCTGTCCTGTTGTACTGATGAGAGTAATGCTGATGAGAGGTTGGCATTAGGTGCCCCATAGATTGGTTGCTCCATCCTCTGGCATGGAACAGATGGGACAGAGCCTCTGGCTTTTCTGTCCTGTGGGGGCTTGCTAGTTCTGACCTGGAGACCCTCCCCCATCCCAGCCATGTGAGCAGCAAGGAGTTGGTGAGGGGAGAAGTGCATTTTAACCTGGACATTGTTGGGGTGGTGTTTTGCCTTTTGCTAGATGTGAGATCAATCAGTGCTGTTCCGACTTCTCCTGTGTCGTGGTAGTTAATGACTGTCCTATGGGCACAGAGAGGCTTTAGTGAGGTACTGGTGATGCTGACTGATTGCATTCCTGTGCTTTCCTGTGCTGATTAAAAAGACAGTGTAGAGATCTTGATTTGTTCTTGCTTCTGTTTTTCCTTTAATTTTTCTGTCATTACCTGTGCATGCTTCCTGGAACCTACCCACCACCAGGTCTTTTGCTGGGTGCTGTGAATTGCTGGTGCTCTCTAATTTTATGTTCCAGTAAGGCAGAGACTGCAGATGCAGATGATGAAAGATTCTGCAGGTTAAAAAGTTACTAAGCAATGAAGCAAATTATGTCTGCCAGATAGATGGGCCCTAGGGCTGCATGTTGCCCATTAAGTTTTACTGCTGGTGCAGCTCCCACTGTGGCTTTGCTGCTAACAGTAGCAGTGTTCTCCTGGGCACAATGGGGATGGGGGACTGCTGCATGTAATCCCTGTGTTTCCTCAGGACAGAATCTTCCAGGAGGGCTGGTCTCTCCTGGGGCAGTGCTGTATGTTGGCTCTTGTTGAGGATCAGTCAGGGGGAACTGGTGCAGTAAGGGAAACGTCAGTGCGTAGTACAGCAAAATGATGGTTCGTTTTGAATGCTGAAAATTTCAGGGCAGGGGCAATTGCTTCTAGGGGAAATGGTTTCAGAGCCCATGCTTACAAGAGGCCACTGACCCAACCAACCAAGATTGTCCATCCAGTTTGTAAGGTAGTGGTGAGCTGGTGGATAGATCGAAGCAAGGAGCCACAAACTGTGAAATAAGCTTGTTCCTCTGGGTACAGTGACCTGGCGTGGCATGGGTGGGATGCTGCAGAGAGCTGAGCCCAAAAATCAGTCCCTCCTTTGGAAGCCAGCCCTCTTGCCATGTTCCTAAGAGGATGCCTCTATTCACAAGTTGTTGGTGATATTGGGGAAGGAGAGTTTTATGGGGCAGCTGTAGCTGCAGGAGAAAGCTGAAATCAGAATGCCAGAGAAAGCACTTGCTGTTCAGAGCAGCTCCTAGTAAGTTGGTTTGGGGACATGCATGCAGGGACCTGAATCCTCCAGCATTTCACTGGAACTTCTGGAAGGCTGTCAGTGAGTGAGTGGTGGGGCGGGAGGTTAATTTGATGGCAAATTATCTTTAAATTACAGTGGTGCAGCTCCACTGAGTTCTGGTTTGTTGCAGTGGAAAAAATTAGCCTCTGGGGCTGATATAGGTAACTGCAGGAAGGGAATTCAACAGCCTTCCCTCTTCTTGTATTGACCGTGTCTGAGTTGCTTGCTTCCGTCATACTGCTTTTTTAAGACTCTGATTCCCCTAAGGTAACCTACAAAAAGACTTTTAGATTGTGACTCCATTAGGGTTTTTTTTTAACTGCAAAAATCCAGTAAACCATTAAAAAAAAGAAATAAAGCTTCCCCTGCATGTTTATCCTTGCAGTCTGAGGAGTGTCACATCAAGCTCCTTGAAGACCATCTACAGTTCGATTTTGTCTGTCCTTGCCTGACACTAAAACTGGTGTTTTTCCAGCTTCTCGTGAGACTGTAAAAATTTGAATGACTATTTAAAATCTGTTTGAAAGAGCAGCCAGAAGTCCCTTCCTTAAAGTCCTTTCTCACACTTGGCCATCTTGGAATTCATGTTTTCTAGACAAGAGACTTCCAAGAAGAATGGGTCGAACAAGACTTTGAAGGAGAAATGCTTTAATCTCAAAATTAAATTGCTCTAGTTCCTTTGTATCTGACAGGTGCAGATAAAAATCTTGTGTGTTTAAGGAAAAAGGCTGTTTTTCCTGCAGTAGTTTTCCTGAGCAAAAGTCAAAGCAGTGTATAAGAAAGGCAAAGGATGCTGACACAGTCTTCTATTACACAGAGGATGTGAGGTTTTTTGTCATGTGTGTAGGAAGTTGATGCCTTTTAAATCTTCCTGTTAGATATTCTTAATACCTTCTGCTGCTCTTTGACCTGTCCTCTGTCTAGCAGCTGCATCTTAAAGAGCACATGAAATCATCTCAAGGATGGCAGGTCCTAATCTCAGTAATAGTTTCTATCCATTACAAGGTATGAAGTTGAAATGATCTGTGAGTGGGTTTATCTCAGATCCCACGTAGCATTTTTTTCTCAGCAGCAGCAAGAAAGGGAAATTATCAGGCAGTGGGGAGAAGCTGTTTATTTTTAACTTACCCTTTCTTTTTAAGTTCTATTTCATAATTAAAGGAGATAAGGAGTAGAAGCCAGTGAAATGCATAGCTGAAGGGATAAGCTGATCTCAAGCTCACTGAAGAGATTACAATAAGTAACAGAGTAGAGACTTTGGGGCCTCTTTTTCTTCCCTGTCCTCATCTTGAAGTATCAAACTTAGTTCTTAGCTGCTATTCAAAGGTGATGCAAGAGGGCAGATTTAAAGGTTTCTGGTTACAGAGCTCACTGCTGCCCTCAGAGTTTACTTCTCTTCGCCCCATGGTTTGAGGATGCCTCTTTTGAGTATCTGAAGACATCTCTACTCAGAGCTAGCAAGGAGGAATCCTGATTGTTCCGAAAGAAACATGTGCATCCATTGAGTGGTCACAACTGTGTGGCACTGTGCATGCCTGCGTGTATGGGAATACAGAGAGATTGAAAAGAAGGTTCCTGGGGAGTCACGTAGCCCCGAATAAAATGTCTTTGCTCTTGAATTACTCCTGGAGAAGCCTGTTCAACTCCTCACCTTTCAAGCCAGGTTTTTCCTCTGCAGCTTATTAGTCTTGGTCAATTTGGCTTCCTCTGACTGACAGGAGCAAGCTGCCAGATCCTTTATTGCTCAGAAGAGGGTGCATTATGCTATTACACTCAGTCCCTAGTGGATAGTTATTCCTGTGCCCAGGTGGCTTTCTTTCATCATTGCTCTTGGCTCTGCAATGCTTCTTGTAGCTTCAGCATGCAGGAGCAAGAAGGGCAGGCTGAATTTGGAGATGGATGTCATTGCAGGGGATTCTTTCTGCCAGTGAAGCTGACAAACAGAACAGCATTAGGAAATGAGTACTGGAGAGGAGGCTGGGAGCAACACTGGCAAGCTGTTCTTAAATAACATTGCAGAATCAGAAGTGCAGTTGGAAAAGGCTTCTGAGACCTTCAAGCCCAAATGCTTATTCCTATCCATAGCTTGCATCTGCAATGCTGGAGGACAGTTGAGCTGCAGAGACTGCTGCATGACCATCTCACCTGGGAACGACTTTTGGAACCCCTTTTTTGCCCCTAGTCTTCATGTGGATGATTCCTTGTAGCTTCTGCTCCCTCAGGCATGAGTGTCTCTGTGCACCACTGCCACATGCAGAGTTTGAGGGAAACAAGCTTTTGAAGGTACCCTAAGCAACTTTAGATTTCTTAGAATAAAGGATGTAAGGACAAGATTCAGTCCTGGCAACTGCCAGCTGCCTTAAGGGGCAGTTTTAGGAGAGTAGTCCATACATTGTTGGGAGTACAGGAGGAGAAGTGCAAGGGCTCCTTGTTGTTCTGGTCACTGTTGTCTTCAATCCTCTGCAGTGCTCTTCTTAGGATTTTTTCTGAGTTGTGATGCCTTGGAGCAGAGTCCTCTTCCTTTGCACCTTTTACCATGTGTCTTCCTACTGAAGCTTGTCATAAGTAGGGGTTACTGTAGTGCAAACCTCAGATATTGATATTTAGCTCTTGGAGCAAATGGCAACACCCTAAGAACAAAGTTCATGTGTTTAGGAGAGTCCTTTCAGGCACGGCTTCCCAGGAGTTTTGACCTCTATGGTTCCTTGTAGGAAGATTGTCACTAGCCATGTCACAAATACATTGAGGAATACATTTGTCCGTGCAGTGCTTTAAAGCTAAAAGTCATTGTGGGGGTCCCTCTAGTTAGGAAAATGAATAATTCAGTAGGACAGAGATGTGTAACTATGAATTTGCAAGTACAGCCCAACACCAGGAGCAGAGTAGGGCAGTAATAAAAGCTGAAACTGCTTTGGTTGCAGTGAAGGCTGCTGATCTCCTGGGCAGAAAGACCTGGATTCATGTCTTCATGTCTTTCTAAAAGCAGAGTCCATACCAAGGCTGATCTTCTCTTAGTGCCTGTCAGAGGCTTGTTCCTATCAGGAGAGACATGCAGTGCTGTGTATGGAGGCTGACCTGAGCAGTTCTAGAAGCTGGTGATTTAGCAGGTTGTGAATGGCGATTCACAGGCCAGGAGGAAAGTGTGGTGACAAAACTAACCTTGGAAGGACCGTGGGCTGGGCAAATCTGTGTTTGTATTGTGCTTCTGTGTTGCATCTGGGTGTACATGTGGCAATTAGCTGCTTGATTTATTAATGTCTAATTCTGATGACAGAAAGCTGCTGCTGTCATGGATACAGATTCCATCTACCATTCTCATGAATGGAGAAATTCTGTAAATTTCAGGACTGTTCCTTGGCATTAGGAAGACTTTAGTGCCCACCTCCGTGTTGTTAATCGTGAGCCAAATATTGGCTGTTAAAGCCATCTCTGTTGTGAAAACAGGTGCCAGAGTCTGTCTCAGCCTTGGCTCCTCCTGTGCAGAGGAGTCTGTAGATACTGATTCCTGTGCTGTGTTTGGCTGTTTCTGGCAGGTTTTGGAAGTGGTACGGTCCAACTACGACACGCTGACCCTGAAGCTGCAGGACGGGCTGGACCAGTATGAGCGCTACTCTGAGCAGCATAAGGAGGCTGCCTTCTTCAAAGAGCTGGTAAGCTGCCTTGACTCTGAGCAATCAGCAGCCCTCTTCCAGAGCCTTTGCTTATGGCCTGGGCAGTTGTATTTGAGGTGTAGCTGAGCAGTCCCATTACTCCATTGGACTGCCTCCAAAGACAGGGCAGGAGCAGGATCTGGACAGACACTGCATGTCTTAACAGATCTGAGAGCTCCCTGGAGCTCCCTGTGTGGCTGAAGAGAACCTCCAGGCTCTTTGGGCCAGCGCAGGTCAGATGGTGTCTGTCCCTTTTGCCATGAGGATTTGCTGTGCTTTTTAGTGGTAAATTTGTATGGGGAGAAGCTGACTGAGCTGACTGTTCCCACCTGGGGTTAATGATGCAGAGCAGCTTTGCTTTTCTCTTGTTGTTACGGGGACCATGAAGTTTGGGACTGATGAAACACCCTCCTGTTTATTGCTTTCCTTCATCACCCACAAAAAAGGATTCCCAAGCAAAGAAAGTGAAGGCATTCCCCTAGTACTGTCTCCATCTGCAAGAGGAGAAGACTGATGGTAGGAAGACCCACAAAAATTACAGAGCAAAGACAAAAATGAGTCTAAGTAATTCAAGTTGGTAGTTATAATTCTTCAGCAAGCCAGCTTGCTTACCCTGCTCTAGAGAGCCCTGATGGAACTTTTCTTGTCCAACAGCCATGTGAGTGTGGAGGCAGTGCTTTTGTAGTGGCTGGGGTGTGAGGGAAGCCTCACTCTTGAATCATTACAGCTTCATCAAACAGAAGGATCTCTAACTTCGGTAGCCTTCTCCACCAGTCTGAGAACTGATTCTTTCTTCCAGCTCTGTCCCTGCTGATTGATGAGTAATTGATGCCTGCCTACTCTGTCACGAGTCTCCATGAGTTGGGGCATGTTGTTGTGCATCCCTCTGTCAGCTCTGCTCCAGAACAGGCACCTGAATTGGTTTTGTTTCCTTTTACAGAATGCTTTTAACTCTCTTGGGGTCATTCCAGCGCTGACATTGGGTAGTATATGGGCAAAACCACTTGCAATTGCTTTTATGCTATTTTTCTGTGTTCTTTGTGCCTGTTTTTGTCTCTCTGGCCTGCTGTTTGATACAGCTTTCCTGGAATACACGCAAAGAAATTTGGCCATAGCTTTCTTGTGTCACAGGCTTCTTCTGTTACTGTACCCTGGAAATAAGACACATTCCTGTTTCTGTTGTCATCTGTTCTGTCCCAAGGGCTCCCAACCTCAGCCGGCATCTCCTTCCCCTTGGCCACATGACTGCTCTGCTTCCTGCACATCCCACTTTCCACTTGGCCTGGCAGAAGCTCAGGCTAGTCATGCCAATTGATTAAAATTACATTCTCAGTCCTGTGATCATCATAGCCACAAAACATTTAGGCTAAAATTATTTTCTTCCTAGACCAATTTCCAATTTTTTTCAAAATCCCAATTTTGTATCATTTAAGAATCTGTTTATCATAACCAGCTCGTCAACTCCCTTCTGAAAATTGCCCATCCAGGTACTCCTGGGACCCTCTCCTCAAGAGCATATAAAAGCCTGAATAATTACTGTATAAATGTGCTGATTTGACCCAGTTGTGAATCTGTTTAATCCACATCTCTAGATGCCCTGAGAATTGGGACCCTATTAAATGTTCTTTACTCACAGCTACAGAAAATCCCCTGCATTCCATTAAGCTGTTCCCTCAACACAGCGGGAATGAGCCTGATATGTTATGATTTGTCTTCAGCAAATCCAGTTGGCCTCCCAGCCTCCTCACTCTGTTTTTCTCTAGGTGCACAGTAAGTGATGGCTTTATTAATTGTTCAAACAACTCATCAAAAAGGCCCTAATCTGCTCTGTCTTTCCCATCGCCCCTTCAAACCAGGTACTTGAATTCTTTTTGTGAAGCTTTTGAGTCTTTACTTCAGTTTCTGTTTCTGGGCTGACGTTGGATAATGCCCCCTGACGCAGTGCTTTGTGTTCAACCACTGAAGTTTGCAAGATTTCATGGAGAGGGCAGAGGGAAGTTGCTCCAGTTCTCTTTGTGGGCTGCACTAAAGGAGCAGGACAGGTGGTGAGCTTCAGGTTTCTGAATTCACATTGATCCCATCAGATCTGGACAGGATCGTTTGCAAATAATTCTTTCCAGGTTCTGCCAGGTTTTCTTATCACTGTGAATGTTTGCATCAAAGCAAACGCTTCTTGTGTGGGGAATGACACAGAGGAGACAGTTTTCCTTTTCAGCTGCCTTTTTATCTCTCTTTGCTCCCATTAAGCAGGTGAGCAGAAGCTTCCCCAAGCCATTCTGGGGGCTCCTGTATGCTTAGAAATCTTGTCCTCACTTCTTTGACCTGCTTTGCTAATGCACTGCTTCCCTTCTCTTGCTTTGCCTCAGTGCTGCTCTTTCTTGCTAATCCTAAAGAAAAATCTCCTTTCTTCTCCCGTTCCCTTTACAAGGTTTTCAAAGGCTGTGATACTGCGGCCACATTGTGGTGGAAGGTGATGTGCTGATTGTTTTATCAGCTGGATTTTTTGGCATGTTGTGCTGCCTTTGAGGGGCTAAAGGAAGGAAGTTAGGAAGTTTTCTAACACTTCTTATTTCTTTCCCTTTGAAGCCTCAGGGAATGTCATTTGAGGTCTGTGCTGCTTTGATAGAATGAATGGTTTGGATGTGAGCTTTTGGACCCTCACATTGCAGCTGGAGGAATGTGTGGAAAGAGATTTCAGCATCTTTCCAAAACATTCACTGTCTTTGCGGTTAGATAGGTTTCATTAGTCTCAACATAGTCTGATTAGGGATTGATTTCTACGCAGGAAATTATATTAATTTGACTTTTAATTAAGTGTAGTAGTCAGTGTAAACCTTCTTCCCATTGTACAAATAATTTAAGAGCTGCTTGTTGATTAGGAGTAGATTTAATTGATGAGACTTGCTGTGAAATAGGAGTGTCAGTACAACCTTGCACACTTCCAGCTCTAATGACACAAAACTAGAATTTAATCATGTTTTCCCCCATGGTTAATGCCCTTGCTTCATCTACTTCATTTACTCATCCTTCCACAGGTGATGTCAGCATTTCATGCACTTCCCATTTCTTCAACAGTTGTGGACTAATAGTAAGAAAACAATTTTAAAGCTCTTCTGGCCCTAATTCTCCAGGATACTCTGCACAGGAGCAAGAGAGGACATGTGCTCTGCTTGTACTTCCTAGCAGAATGAATCTTAAAGCTCTGACCTTAATTTCTGCAGTTTTGGGGCCTTTGTGTAAGTTAGTCTGGAGGGATCTGGTAAATTCCAGACTGGCAGCCAGACCTGAGCTGCCCACTGCACCAAGAGCTAGGAGGAGTCCTGGGGTGTATCCTTGTGGAGCAGCTTAGGTAGACTACAGGAGGCTTCTGAAATTTATCCTTGTTACAGACTGACACCTCCTTGCGTAACTGTTTGGTCTTCCAACTCTGGAGGGGAGATGAGCTCTGGCTCCCTGTGCTGAGCCCTGGTGCTGGAGATAACTTGATTTAGCTTTAATTTGAGCTATTCTTGACTTTTAAGCGGTGTGGCTCAGGCTGCCTGATTTCTCATAGCAGAAGAAATGCTGGGCAGAGATTTGTGTTAAAGTCACTTGTATGTGTTATTATGCCCACTCTTCTCCCCAGTTTGTGTTAAGGCAGATCTACATTCATCTCGACTGCTCTTGACAGAAGTTTGTGTCTAAAGCTCCTCTCAAAACCTGAAGCTGTCTTTAAATGAAACTAGCTCCACAGTAGCTACAGGTGAGCTCCTCCACTGCTTCACAGGGCATAGGTTTTAGAAGTATTTCCTCTTTTCCTGTGTAAATCTTCTTTGTCTCGATTAGGCTGAGTATTTCTTACCCCTTCCCTGGGGAGCCAGATAAATATTACTCACTGTTCTCTTTCTGACCTCATTTTACATAATGGAGTGTGTTTGCTCTATTCCTCCTTCTCTTTGCAAACTAATCAGGCTAATTAATTTCTTGTGCTCTACCCCATAGCTACAATTTCTGCTAAGCCCTGTGTTCTCATTGTGCCACTCCAGCCTCACTTTCTGGGCTTGCAGAGACTCCTTCTTGGAGACCTTGATGTGTATACAAGCTGGGAATCTTCTACTGCTGGTGCCTGACTTCTGGCAGCAGTTCTTGAGGCCACGAGCTCATTACTGCTTGTACTTTCTGTAGCTGGGACCCACAGAAATGCATTTAGTCAGAATAAGGACACTGGCTTACACTGCTTGTAGCATTCTGTCCCTTTTCTTCAGGCACTCATATTCCCCAGGGCAGAGAACTCCCCACAGCTCTTTACTCATGTTCTTTCCTTCTTGTAAGAGCTGACTGGATCACTGGCATTGGAGCTCTTGGTAGAACTGGGACCAAATCCCATCAGTGGGACTCCTGTCTCTTGGCAGCAGGACAGCCCCGTGCCAACCAGTGTTCCAGAGACCACTTGCAGTGGTGTTTGACACATGGTACAACCGTGGTTATCTTGCAAGACATGGTCCCAAACTATTTGAGGATGGAGTAAGTAAAAAGATAGCTAAAGAAGAGAGATGAGGGGGTGCTCCAAGGGGACAAAGATTCTTGGGGTCTCTGCCAAGCATCCTGATGAAGGAGACTTTGTGGTTTCTGCAGATGACATAAAACTTAAGTACTTTGTCTTTTAGGGTAGACATCTTTGCTGGCATGCTCGGTTGTTAGGGTACATGCAGTGGAGCTCACTGGGGTCCATTTCACAGCTTTTCCTGTTATCCTTCCAAATTTTGATTTCCTTCCCTCTCTTACACATTCTGCCTTTTGGGTAGCCTTCTGCCCTTTTTGTATGTTTTTCTCACTAGGGTAGCAAGTGGGACGTTCGGCAGTTTGTGTGCGCTTGTGTATATATATATATATATATATATATATGCTCTTCCAGCCTCTGGTGTTGGATTCCTCATTATGCATCTATATAATTCTTCCCCCAGTGCTTCTGTAAAGCAAAAAACACTAACCAGGTCAGCAACAACCTTATTATCACAGGCTCCAAGTCTCTGGGAACTGTAATCCTGTTGTTTGGATGAGCTTGTGTCAGTTTTGCTTTCTGTCACTGCTGCACAGTCGCTGACACAGATGATGTTTGACTTTGTTTTCTCGTTGCCAAGTACAGCTGAGACTGAGCCCAGTCTGGGGCCTTCATATTTGGCCAACAAGTCTGTAGGCACGAGGGGGGAAGGGAAGCTGCTGTCAGTAGAGCTGCCCAGCTCTTCTTCATGCTCTGTGGGTGACCAGAAGTCTGGGTGTCATTGAGGGATAAAGGTGTCTCTTCTTCAGAGACAGTCAGTGAGCCAGCTGCACGTGTACTGCGCTTGGAGTACACACAGCTGGCTCTGAACCCAGGGGTTTCTGCCAGCCTGATGATAATTTGTGTTTACAGCACAGTGGCATAGCCTCTGTCCTTTCCTTCAGTCTGTATCTTTGGCTCTGTGGGTTCTGGAGCAGGACAGAGGCCATGGCACTACATTAATCCAGGAAATGCCTGCTGGCACTCCAGTGGGCATTGATAAAATATGATCTTTAAGGTGCAACCTGGGAATGCTCACTTACCCCATCTCTTTGCCCCAGAACAGGAAACACGTCATGGCTCCTGTATCCACACAGTGCATCTTCTTCCATCCCTGTCTCATTGGGAATTTACTCTCCTTGATGGGATATCACTATCGACATTCCTGTTTTTCCCAGAAACAGCTGAACCTCAGCATTTCCTTGCTAGGCTGGAGTCTCAGTGAGAGCTTGCTGCAGCAATTGCAGTGGAGCTGTAAATGCAAAACAGCTTCATGCTGAGCATGGAGGTCAGCAGTGCCAAAACTACCAGTCTCCTGCGGAGCCAGGAGGAGTCCTGTGGCTAAAACATCTCGTTTTGTTTCTGTCAGGTTCGCTCCATCAGCATCAATGTGAGGAAGAACCTTGCTTTCAACACACTGAGCCAGGAGGTGCTGCTGAAGGAATTCTCCACCATCTCTTGAAGCGGGGACGCTGCCGCCGCGCCGGCTGAGCAGAGACAGGCCCGTGTGGGCAGGGACACTGCAGCTCTGCCCTGGCCTCCTGCCTGCCGGAGGGACTGTGTTTCTTTTAGGGGAACGCCTCGCTGCTGTGTGTTTGATCCCAAAGGAATGTGTTTCAAACAGAACTTGGGCTGAGGAGAGGTGATTGGCGTGTTGAGGAGGAAGCAATTTTTTTTTTTTTATGGTGCCATGGGAGTGGGCAGCCATTCCTGTGACATAGCAATGGGAGATTCCCTCCACAGCCTCAGGGAAAATGCACTGGAAACCTTTGTAGCAGAGCTGAGGAGAGCTCACAACTTAAATAATAAAACCAGCCGAGCTGTGTGAAACTGTTCTGGGTAGAGATTGCTCACCTGCTCTATGGGGAAAGCTCTCTGGTCCCAGGTGAGGGCTCTTCTTTTCCATCAGCCTGGGTCAATGTGTCCACCTGTAATGTAAGTCAAATCCACTGCCATTCTATTGGGAATGGCTCCGGGTTATAGAAGAGTTTCCCCAAGGAGCAGACCTTGCTCACTGCTGTCTCCTGATGTCAGAAGGTGTCACTTCAATCAAGCCATCAGATTACTGGAGAAGGGGCAACTTTGCCTCCAAGGCTGTTGGCTTACAGGGTCTAGTGTGAGCCAGTATACAAGAATATGGGTCATCAAACAGAGCACTTTGTTACTGGATACCAGCTCTGCTTGGGGTCACTGTTGCTTCCAGTCGCCCCAGCTCATCCTCTGTTTCTAAGGTAGATGCACATTTTTAGATATTTGGTTTTCATGGCGCAGAGGACAGGCTGACTCCTTCTCCCCACTCACCCTATTGCCCTTCAGAGACCGCTTTGCGACAATCTTCCTCTTCCTCACAGGAACATCTGCCTTGCACATGTTTGCAGGTGCCTGGTGACCTTCATAAAAGAAGAAGTCTCCAGTTTTTCCCTTGTGTGTAGCACACAGTTAAAATGCATCTGGAGAAGTAGTGACTTCACTTTCTCTCCCTCATGTCTTCACCAAGCAACTTAGAGCCACGGTCTGCTGAGGGCTTCCTAAGGAGGAGCTCTGGGATGATGCTATGGGGCACAGGCAGACCTTTCTGCTCCCAGAACCAGTGCTTCAGAGGTGCCCAGATCTGGCAGAGCCTGTTCAGAGTGCTGTGTCAGGCTCCCAGCTCAGGAATACACAGCATAAACACCGGTTCCACACCTGTTCCCTGCTCATGCATTTTCAGCTCCCAGCAGTGATGTTAGATATTAGGATCTGGCCTGAATTGGTGGACTGAAGTAGAGAAGTTATTTACATCCCAGATCCACAGGGTCTTTTTCCTCCCCCCTAGAAAACAGGTGGTATTTTTAAAAAGTGCCTAGTCCTGCTCTTAGCCTTGTAGGTTAGTGTGAGTAATGTGGATGTCATGCTCATTTACTCCCATTTTTAGGCAAGGCCTTTTTCATGCTAATGTGCGTTAATTGTGTTAATGTTTCATCTTACCTGCTATGAGCATGGGAAACTGAAAGCTGTGTCCTTGGCCACCCACTGGGCAAAACACCCGATGAAGTCCCTGTGTTTTCCTTGGGAGCACTGGCTTCTCTCAGTAGATGATACTATTCCTCAGCAGGGAATTGTCTGGCTTTTAACAGCTAAGCCAGACATTTGTTTGCTTTCTGCCATGCAAGAGTATGGGAATGTGTTTGTGTCAGAGGGACAGTGCTCAGGAGAGCAAGCAGGCTCCATAAAATCACTGCTTGAGAATAGGCCAGGGCATGTAGAGGAGGCAGCTTCTCCAGTGGAAATTGAGGAATAGATGTTTGCAGTACATGTGCTTGTCTGGGGGGGATAGAAGGGGATCTCACCTCTGAGGGGGGAGTTCCTTCTCAAGGGCACTTGAGGTGCAGCCCCAGCATTGCGACTGTCGGAGCATTGAGTTGCCCAGCTGTTCTCATGCCTCCTGTTCTCTGAGCCCATTTAGGCTGAGCCTGGACACACACATGAGAGTTTGCAATGAGTCTACTTCCGACTTCAAACCTCTGGAATTTTCAGCTTCTCACTCTGGGCTCAGCTATCCTGTCTCCCTGAGGATGCTCCCTTGCTGGGATCATCATAGAAGCCCGGGCATGTGTGAGATCAGTTCCTGAGCCCAGCCCTCATCCAAGTCTGAGCTGGGGAAGACTGTGATACATGTCCTCTTGTCACACTGTCACTGAACCAAGCACTGTAAATGGATGTACATACAAACCTAGAGCTCAATAAATAGCAGAGCCCCACCAGTCCAGAGTGTGCAGTGTTTGTCCTTCACAGGAGGGAGAGTGGGGTGGTTATGGGAGTGGCCGTGTCACCATTTGGTGGCACACTGGCTGCAGCAGGGCTATCACCTGCCCTTGGACTCTTCTGCCTGTGCAGAGGGAGATTGTGGCACTGCACAGTAATGCTTTGTCCTTGGTCCAGTCTGCAGTACCATCCAGTAGTCAGCATCCGTCTTCCTCTTACGTGTCCCTGTGGCTGGCACTAAGGAAACCATGAGCAAGGCTGAGAGCCCGTGAGCAAGGGATGCAGGGACCTGCCTGTGTGTGGTGTGATGCTCCCTGTTGCTGGTGTCAGCAAACTCCTGCTCACAGATTCTGCTTCACATTTGCCTGCTTTCTTAAACACCTTACTACTGTTTGTGTTTTGAGGCCAGCTTGAACTGAGCAGAAAGTCATTTAAATCTTAATGTTCAGCTTCAGGATGTGTGTGATAGCCTCAAACTTTCCCATATCTGATCTGAGCAGGTGAGTGTATTTTATTATATCTAATTCATTACTCTGTTTTTGGAAGAGCTGTTTTGGAGGCTTAGGGAGTGTGGGGAGGAATCAGGTTGCTACCTTTAAATTACGGGAGCAGCTGCAGGGATGCAAATATTTTACAGAAAAATGACCTGGAAGAGAATTGAATTTGAACTAAACTTTGGAGGGAGTTGCTAAGAGTTGTTTTGTACATGCCACTGTGATTTTTGATCTCTTTTTCCTTAGCTCTTACAGGTCCCACTTTTCATGCAGACTTCAGAGAGAGGCAGCTTCTCGGGAGCTGAGTCTTTCCTACATGGGCCAGCAGCTCCAAATGGTGTTTTGTCTGTTCTCTGGAGCTGCCAGGAGCAGGTGGTAGCAAACCCCTGATCATGTACAGCAGCCGGAGGGTAGGGTGCACCTTTGCCCACCTGCTGTGTTTGGTTTGCAAACCTCTTTGTCCTCTTCTTTGTCATGGCTGTTGCCTGCTCTGGTCCTCTATCCATGGCACAGGGGCGATTCCTCTGCAGGTTCGAGCTGCCAGACATGTGAGCATGTCCTGGTGTCTCTTCCTGCTTGAAGAACTGAATACTCCTGCTCTGGAGTGCTGCACACTGTTGCATGGTGCATATCAGGAGAAGTCCCAGAAGGAGATGTCTCCTAGACAGCACCTGCACAAGTGATCAACTCCAGTGTGCACTACCTGCTTCCTCACACTTCTTTCTCAGGGTGGAGCTGCTCTCTTCCCTAGCTCCCATTCCAGTACAGGGCAGGCAGAGGGAGTGGCTGTTCCCCCTGCCAAGTCACAACTGGCACTGTGTGTATTGGGACTTGGGACAGTGTGTGGCCAGCAGTCAATGATAAGATTTACAGCTGGCTCTTGGCACTCAAAAGCAGCTCTTGGTGTCAGCACTAAGGGCTTTTATTCTTCATCTCCTGTGGGGCTCTGTTTTCCCATTTGGTACTTGTTGGTATGAGAAGGTCGTGCTGGAGAGAATGCAATGGGATTTTTTGGCAGATGAGCCATTGCAGTAACCTGAAAAGAAAGAGGTAAAGCCCAGCTTTGGAAAGTATAGAAATCCAAAGGGGCCAGGATTAAGATGTGCTTTTCTCCTGATGGCAACTTATTAATGCTTTTACTGATGCTTTCAGGAGGAGGGAAGACAGAAATATTAGTGATGAATGGAAGTCTGGACCAGGAGTCTAGAGAAAGACTGTTGCAAGGCTAGTGGGACCTGGAGGCCCCTGCGGCTGCTGAGAGTCCTTCGTGCTGGTCAGAGCCCACCTACAGCACAGTGTGGTTGTGCCCAGGGGGACACTGGTCGATCAGAGAGGTGATTGCAAATATGTATGATAGGCAGCACCCTCGAGGGAGCATTGCTGAATGCTGTTGTCTTTCTAAAGCTTCTTTGGGCCTCCCTGGCAGGTGCTCAGGGATGCAGACCTCAGATCTGACCCAGTCTGGCTATCACCCCTCAAGGCTGTGACTGACTGCAAAAAGAGATGCTCAGGATGGGGCTTCCCCAGCCTCTGCCCTACACCTGTCCACACATCACTCAGGACCAGCAGCTTGTGTCCAGAGGAGTCCCTGCTCTCCAGGACAGGATGGGGCTCTCCTGGAGCCCCCAACATCTCAGCACATCCCAGAGGGCCAGGACAAGCACAGAGTCCTGTGCTGCCCTCTCCCAGCTTGGCAGCTGCCGGAGCACAGGCTGGGCCATGCTCTGCATCCTCTGCTCTCTGTGCTGTCCCTCCAGGGCTAATTGAATCATGTGGCTGGAAATTGAATCCAATTGAATAGATTAAATGAGCCGGGCTTGCCATTCACTGCAGCACAACTCAGAGCCTTGCCAAGCTGCTGCCAGAGGCTGGGAGCTCCCAGGAGTCCCGTGGGGGCAGGAAGGGGCTGGGGAGGCTGCTGGGAGATGGACACCCACTGCGCTGGGCTGCTTCTCCAGCTCTGCTGTGACAGATGAGCCCTCAGCCATTTCTCAGTGATGTGCAGCCTGGCTGTGTCCCAGGGCCCACAGGTCACTCTGCTACAGACATACAGAGGTTGGGTTGGCTTGTTTCCCTTCTGAAGCAATTAATGACTAATTAGCTGGAGCTCCTCTGCTCCAGGGTTCAGCCAGGGCCTTCTCAACAGTGTACAGGGGCTGGGATGCTCTAATGCCCTGTGGCTGCTCAGGAGTTCCAATCCTGTTGTTCCCCCAGCCTACAAGTGGAGCAAGTAGTGCTCCAGCAGCGCCCACCTGCAGCACCCCAGCCACATGCCCTGCTTTTGGCCCCTCTGCTGCAACCCTTGCCAGGACAGTGGGATGGGACAGGATGGAATGGGATGGGCAGGTGAGAGCAGAGTGCCAAGATCACAGTCACAGCAGAGACATCCCCTCCCATGGAGGTGAGCTCGGGCACAGGGCCCTGCCCTGGCAAAGCAGGAGGACAGGTGTCCACAGTGTGGACTCATTCGTGATGGAGAGGCACATCTGGTCTCATAGCAGACCTGAGCTGCTGAAAGAGTCCCTGGTGTGGCATCCAGCGTGGCATAAATGAAGGTTGGAAATAGTATCTAGTTCCTCTTTAATTAAAACCTGAGCCCACAGGCACTGAGCACACAAACATGAGCCGCTTTATAATGCTGGGAGGGCTTGTGAGACTCAGAGTATGTCCTGAGCCCAGGAATGCTCCAGTCTCCACTCCCCAGACCGAGTCTTTTCTTCACACAGATTTTGTATCTGTTATGCAGAAGTGGCAAAGAAACATTCTGGATGGACACAGAGCCCCGCTTCAGCCCACCCAGCAGTGAGGCCATACTGGGGAATCCCTCCTTGCTGGAGACATAAGCAGAGGCAGGTGACTGGCTTTCGAGGATACAGAGTGATGCAAAGTCCTTTCTCCCTCCTGCACACCCAGATTTCTCACACCTGCTGGTTTGCATTTGACAGAGGAGTTTCCCTTCCTCCTGCAGCACTCCTGCTTGCAAGGCTCTCCCAGCAGCTTGCAGCATCATCTGTTCCTCCTCCAGCTTTGCAAGATTTTTCAGCAGCTGAAATTCCCCCAGGGCCTGAATCTTACAGTGACTCCCACCTGCCCATGTGTCTCAGTGAAGATGGGATCAGCCCTCCTGTGTGTGTGCCTTGGCTGATGTCCCCCTGGGGCATCACCTCCCAAGGACCTGCTGGTCTGCTGTAGCTCTTCAAGATCCCAGAGACCCATCTCTGCAGAGACCAAGGGGCTTGTCTTGGTCTTGTGTCACCGAGATCCATTTCATCTGCAGAGGTAGAGTATTGTGGTATATTCCTGAGTGAGGCCATGTGCCCTGCCTGGAGCCCTCCCAGACACTTGCACGGCCATGAACATCTCTGCTCCAGACTGGGGGCTTGTCTGGGTTCTGGGAGGGGAATAGCCCCTGCTGCAGAGCTGCTTATCTCCATGTACTGGCATGCTTGCAAGGGGTGAAGCTGGTTTAAGGAGCTCCTCTGTTTGCCTCTGGCTCTGGAGCCAGTCCCTGGCTGCTGCGTCCCTTGTCTCAGCCCAGGAGCTGCCTGGGAGCCCTCTCTGCTGTGGAAGCAGAGATGTCCCTTGTTGCCAAGTGTAAATCTGAGCCCAGAGACACCAGGTGACCACAGTCAAAATAGGATTAATGGCATCTGCTGGGAGCACATCCTGAGGAGTGCTATTGATGACCATGGCTTTAAAATACTGTTAACAGTGGATAAAGCACCGTGATTTCGAGCACTCGACAATTACATCTCTGTTTGAAATTTCCTTAAGATAGGATCAGACTCCTGAGTCCTGCTCTCTGCTTTTTCGATAGAACTAATAAGAATGGAGATATGCAATTAGAGAGTGTGCAGGCTGGTAGGGCAGATCAATGCCTTGTAGTTACCTAATGAAGTGTTAAATTATGTCTTTCCCTTTCCCTGTCCCCCAGTCACATCCACCCCAGGTTGCTTGCGGAGAGCAGAGGGCCTGGGGGAGAGCTCCTTGCATTCCTCTACTCCTGAGGTACGGCACCCAAGCACTCCGGACTCCTCTCCAGGGTCATCTTCTGTGGTTGAGACTGTCTTGTGTTTTATGTTGAGCCTAAGGTTCAGGGGAGTGTAGGGACTTGTGGCCCCAGAGTTGGAGTATCCCAGCAGGGAGCAGGAGGCATAGATGAGCCAAAGGGATCAGTCCAGTAGTGCAGGGTGAAGGTCCTGTGGGAGGAGCAGGGATGGCTGTGGCTGGGCTCAGCTTGGTTCAGCCTGGGGCGTGGATGAGGCTGGTGGCAGCCTAGCACAATTCTGCCTCCAGCCAGGCTCTTCATCTGGTGGATTTCCAAACTTGTTCCCTTCCCCAATTACGACAAGGCTGCAGTGGCCACACGATGACCTGGGGATAAACAAGGCTCCTGGACAGCGTGACCCTGCTCCTGCTTTCCAGCTCTTCTCACCATTGGAGTCATTCCTGGCTGCAGCTGCACTGCCTGGGGAGCAGCAGTAATCCCGTGCAGATGTCCCTTATCAAAGCTGTGCTGTCTCTGTCAGGGTGACAGATAGGCCACTTAGGAAACATGCCTTGTACCCGGGCCAATGTGGATGGGTGATTTCCATCATGATGAGGCTGTCTGAGTGTGCCCGGGGCCACTCTGCCCCTGAGAGGCACATGGCCTGGGGTGCACCTCAGGGGGTAGCACCGTTTCGACCCCCAGCCTGTCTTCCTCCGCGCAGGATTGAGTTCTCAGGTGCTGATAGAGCTCTTTCTCTCCTCTGGAAATTGTTAATCCAGTGACATCTTCTGCAGTGCAGACCACCAGCCCTGCCTGTGGCTGGCCCGTCCTGAACCTGCTGATTGCTTTTGTGGTGGATGCGGCCAGCAGCAGCCAGGCTGCTTTGATTAAAGCCTCAGACACTGCTTAGCTGATTTTCCTCAGCCTGCCCCAGTCATTTTGCATCTGCTGCATGTCCTGGAGAGATTGAGATGTGTTGCAAGGGATGCTCAGCATTCTGGGGTGACGCTGCTGCTGTGCCTGTCCTTGTCCAGCCATGTTCACCGAGGCATCTTTGCACCCAGTGCACCCACAGCAGGGCACCTGTCTGCATCTGGACAAGAGGGCAGAGACTAGACCCATTCCTACTTCTCCCACCCTAGCAACCTGCAGACCCCCAGCTCCCAATGCCCAGAGGAACATTTAGGGAGGACGTTGTATTTTTCCCAAGCAGAGAAAGGCTCAGAGGCTGTGAATCCTGGCAGAATGCCCAGTCCTCATGTCTGCTAAGGAAAGGAGCTGTAACCAGCGATCAAGTGAGTTGTGTCCCCCTTTTTCTACACTGTGGGGAGGCTGGGATGTGTCAGCCTGGGCCTGGGGCTGCCCCATCCTGCCCTGTGGTACTCACCAAACTGCCCGGCTTCCCCCTCTCCCCAGCCTGGCAAAGCATCTCTTGCTTGCCTGCTGGAACAGGAGCACTTAGCTAGGATAAAAATAGCCATGTTTGCTTCCCAATGGACTAGGGATGGCAGGAGGTGAAAACTTCCCTGTGCAGCTCTGCTGGGCTTGTCACATCCAAAGCCGGATCGACCCCGAGGAAGGTGAAGTTGGTGGGTGAGCTTGGGCATGGATCATGCAGTGCACCCAATCTACTTCCCTGGGACAGTGCTGATCCCAAGGGGCACCCAAGAAAATGTGGCCAAGCATGTGGCGGAGAGGTTGTAGCAGGGAGGTTGAGGAGGCCAGGGAGCAGCAGGATGGACAAGCCCAGAAGTGCAGGGGATCTGTGGGCTGGCCAGGCTCCAGCTTTGCTTGTCAGGCTAAGCGGAGGGGGCACTGCCAGAGCTGTCCCGGGAGTTTCCCTCCAGCCAGTCACTGCAGGCTCCGTGCGTTGGCCACAGGGAGGGCTGGGGGAATGTGTTTAGTTCTCTGAGCATTTCTCCACTGCGTTTTCCTTGCTAAATGGCTCTTATTTTTAGATCCAGGCAGTTGCTAAGCATCACTGCCTCGCTAAGGCAGCTTCTTTCATGGCTTGACACCAAAGCACGCTGACAACACGCTGCCTCGTGAGCACGGCCCTCCCTCCCCGCTGATCTGGATTCCCTTCTGCCCTGCGGCTCCTGTGTGCCGGGCTGGCACGGGGATCAGGAGGCATGCTTTGCCTCTTCCCGAAGCCCCTGCTCTCCTCTGTGTCTGCATGGGTGAGGGAATGAAGGGAGGAGCGCTGGGAGGCAACGGGAGCTGGACGGCCCCTGAGACGTGCCCAGGACCCCTGTCGTGGTGCAGTCAGTACTCAGGCAATGACATGACAAAAGCCCCCGGCTTTGTCCATAGCGGGGACTCTCCAGCACAGTCTGCATCCCCCGGGGATGGCATCGTGCACAGATGGCAACAAATAACCAGGGGCAGCAGCGGGACATCAAGTTCTCAGTGCCAGATGTACCGGTGGGCTGTGAGCTCCTCTCTTGGCAGCACCGTGCCTCTGGAAAGCCTCCCCTGCTGCTTCAATCTTTCCCTGGGGCTGCAGGAGATGGGGGTAAAATCCTGCTAAAGACTCCAACCCTGCGTGGGAAGCCACGCTCGGGGTGGGGACGGCAGTGGGACCCGCTTCTGCGCTTGGCTGGAGGCAGGGGAACCAACCTGGCCGCCCTCCCCACACCTCTCCTGCATCTCCTGAGCCCTGCCCATCCCCTCCGTCTCGGACCGATTTCTCATCCAGCTTCTCCCCTCGGTCTGAGATGCAACAGCCCCGCGGGACCGGGCAGGGCTGGGGTTCCCCTCCTGGGGGTCCCAAGGCGCAGTGGGACCTGTGGGCACTGACACGCAGGGCTCTGGGGACCCTCGCTCCCCCGCAGCGGGCTGTGGGAGTCTGCGCGCCTCCTGCCCCGCGACTTCTCCAATCTCTGTCCCTTTCTCCGTCCCTGCGCGGTGCCTGATGCCCGAGTCTCTTCCGAACCGCCGGAGGCCGCACCTCGGCGCAGTCCGAAGCAGCTCTTTTCCCTGCCTCCTACCGGGAGCGCCCCCGCTCTCCGCCCCCCGCCCGTGCCTCAGTTTCCCCGCGGCGGCGGGGCCGGGCTGGCGGTTCCCGGGAAGAGGCGGGGAAGCACGAGAGGGAGGGGGCGGCCGTGCCCAGCCCCGGCGGCGGCGGCGGGGACCGGGGCGGCTGCGCGCTCCTGCTGCCGTGCCGAGCCGTGCCGAGCCGAGCCGAGCTCCCGGCACCGCCGGCCCCTTGCCGCTGCCGCGCTGAGGGGCGCGGGCGGCGGGGCGGGGGCAGGCGGCGGCCGCGGGCAGCCCGTGCCCGCCGGCGCAGCCCGTGCGCCCCGTCGCCGTTCCCCCCGCCGCTCGGCGGGGCGGGAAGATGCGGAGCAAGGGCAGGAAGGAGAGCCTGTCCGACTCCCGCGACCTGGACGGCTCCTACGACCAGCTGACGGGTGAGTGCCGCCGCCGGGGAAGGTGCAGCAGCCACTCGGACCACGGCGCCGGGCGGTCCCGGGCACCCGCTTCCAGCCCCGCTGAGCCCCGCTCCCTGCCCGCTCCGCTTCGCCGCACGCCTTGCTCGGGGACAGGGGGAACGGCCGCGACCCCGGCGCTGGAGCAGGGGGACAGTCCCGACCCCCGGGGGGAGGGTGCTCCGGGGGCGATAGGGCTGGTCTCAGCGTGCAGAGGTTGTCCCGAGGCAAGGAAAAGGCCCCCCGGACGGGGGGTGGGATGCTTGGATCGCTTTTGGCCGCTCCTCAAGTTCACACTCCCTCATTGTTACGCCCAAGCCCCTCGGGACGCCAGGGTCTGGCGCTGGGCCCTCTCTGCCAAGCCTTGGACCCCCGCTGCACCCTGGGGTGGCACAGCAGCATGCCGGCCGCAGGTTCCCCAGGGAAGACAGGCTCACTCTGCTCGGAAAACCCCAGCAGCACCACGGTGCCTGGTGTCTTCACCCATCACCCGGAGTCCCTCGGGGCATCCCTTGAGACGTCCTGGCCCTGGATGGGATAGCTGTGGGACAGAGAGGATTAAGACGACCCATTTGTGACCCTGCTGTATTCCCCTTCATCCTCTGCCCCATCAGGGAATTGCCGAGCATCCCACATCCCCCAACATCTGCCCATCCGTCACACTTCATCTTCCACTGTCCGACAGGGAAGCAGCTGGGCTGGAGCTGGCAACACCCCTCCTTCCCCACGTGCCCTCCACAGCTCAGGCCAAATCCTGTCCCTTTTCAAGGCCTCTGTGGCAGCAGCTGTGAAATGGGGCAGCAGTTCCCACCTGCCTCCTGGGACGGTGGAGCTGAACCTTTCCTCAGCCGGTGGGGTTCAGTGTCCTTGTGCTGCAGGCACTGCTGTGTGTGCACAGGCGCCTTCCCTGAGTCCCGGTGATGCTTTTCCTGCTGAAGTCTGGGGTGGATTTCAGGATTTGCTCTAGAATTTCAAATAGGTGGTGGTAGCAGAGCAGGACCTCTGCTCTGCTTTCCTGAACAGCCCCACACATGAGAAACGCTTACTATCTACCCAAACGTGCTGTAGGGAAGATATTTTTGATCTGTGTAGGAACTTGGAACCCACACACAACTTTTGGTTTCTCCGGTAACTTTAAAATGTCCATATGGATTTAAATCAAATCAAAGATAAAAATAAATTCCAGTCTTTCCAAGACTGAGACCTTTTATGCCTGAGCTTACCTCTGAGCCAGCTGTGCAGCAAGCTGGATGGAATGGAGCTGTGCCACCATGCAAGTCCCTGCCTGCAGGGATGGGGCTTTGGGGAAGTCTTTGGGGAATAAGGCTGGAAATATCTGCCCCATTTCCCAGAGTGTGGAACAGGCCCTGTAGGGCATGTCACTCATTTCTCATCACTGTCAAGTCAGTGACCTGCCAGGGCAGAGCCTGCAGTAGCACCATGAAGGAGAGGGAGCTGGTCCCAGTGGTACTGATTTCCCCTGTGCTGGGTGAATGCAGTGAAGCTGACCCGCCCTGTGGAGGGAAAGTTGTCTTTCTCCCAGAAAGTGTGGAAGTGATGCAGGCAGCAGAAGAGATGCAACCTTAACTCTAGGGAGGGTTTACTAGCTTGACCCTGGTCTTGTCTCTCCTGATAGTCTGGAGACGTGGTGGGGAGTCGGCACCTCCTTAGGGCTGTAGCAGAGCTCTGGGGTGAAGCTGGCAGTGCCTGTGTGGGCTTGGTCTCTATCTGCAGACAGGAGGGTGCTGCTGGCACCTGCTGTTTGGTAGCTCAGCTCTGCTTGGGGTCAAGCATGAGCAGTTTGGGGTGTTCCTGCAGCTTTGGAGACCCTCATCCATCAGGACATGTCAGAGTTTAGAGGACATCTGCCATGCAAGAGCTGTTAACTGGGAGATGGTGTCAGGTGAGGCGACAGCCCCACAGCTGCTCCAGTGATCGCTGCGTGTACAGGGACAGCAGTGAGTCCTGCTGCCTCCTCATCACCGCCCAAAATCAGGGGTAAGAGCAACGTGATTCCCACTTATGCATGCCCAGAGAAGGGTTAGCAACACCCACTTCCAGAAGGAGAGGGACTAAACAGGAATCAGGACCGCCAGCCATGCTCAGGGTAGAAACACTCCACAATGTCCACTCATTCTTAAATTTATAGAGCTGTTGAAAATGCGGGTGCAGTGACAGTCCTCACTCCTTGCAGCGTCTCCAGCGATGCCCGGCTATGTGCGCACGTGGATGTGTGTGTGAGAGGCCGGAGTGAGTGAGATCTGCCTGCGGGTGAGCAGTGGGGAGAGCAGCAGCGCTCCCGGCGCCGGGGGAGCAGGGGCAGGCTGCGCTGGGGGTGGCCCCTGCCTGCCCTGACCATGGTGCAGCAGCGTGGGGCAAGGGCAGGATGCAGCCGTGCCTGCCTGGCTGCTGAGCCCGCGGCTGGGCACCCACCTGGGCGTTAAGGAGAAAAATGTTCAGGTTACACCACCAGGAAATTAAACTGGTCCATTTCTGGGATATTTAGATGACGCTAGCGAGAAATAAAAGCCATCCATAAATTACATTATTCCTCCAGCCTCTAATGGCATGAGCGATTAGTGTGCAAGCAGAGCCCAGAGCCAGTGTCTCAGGACTGCTCTGGCCATGGCTCTCTACGCAGAAGAAATGGGAATCCAGAGCCACTTTGTCCCGAGAAGTGCAGGAACAGGATCCCTGACCCTGAATGCTGGCAGTGTGAGAGGTGAGTGAGCTTGGAGGAGGGTTTCCCTCCTGCCTGATGCTTCACCGGGATGTGTGGGCATCAGGGCTGCCCTAGCTCCAGATTTGGAGCAAGGGTGGGTGGCGTGGTACTTGTCTTACCCCACTGAACAAACCCTTCCCAGCGATGCTGTATCCCGTGAGCGGGACAGTATGTGCCAGCACAGGGTCAATATCTAGGCTGTCTGGGGTGGGGCAAAGCCCCTAACTGCCTTTTGGAAAAATGAGGGATTCACCTCCAGGGCTGTTGGGCCTCCAAAAAAGGGTTAGGAGGCTCACTTTTCACCCTTGATTTTCCACCTCTGTCTTTTTTCTCCAATTGTCATGATCTGGGGACTCGAGCAACCGCTTTGCTCCACCCCAAAGGCAGCCGCAGCATTTGCAGGGTTGAGCAATTGCTATAGAGATCATCTGCAGAGCTTTGGGATCCTCCTATCTCCAGAGGCACAGCTGATGGATGGGGACTCCCCAACTCTTAGCACTTTTAGCAGCCCACCCCGTGAGATGAAAGCCTTAGGCAGCGGTGTAGTGGCAGCGCAGCATCTGGCTGAGTTCTCCTCCCTACCTCGAGAGAGGATGTTTCAGAGGTATTTCTCCCCATGGCAGTAAGAAAGGAGAGGTGGGGCCAAGCTGTCCCCCACAGATACATCAGAGGGAGAGCAGGCCAGCTGGATCGGTGGGAAGACAATGGGAGCAGGGTTCCAGTCCCTGCTATGGGATAAAGCTGAGGAGCTGTGTCCTGGCAGTGCTGCAGGAGGGTCCCAGGTGGTGGGCAGATCAAGGGCTGTGCCAGGGGCTTGTTCTGCTGCCACTAAATCCAGCAGCTTCATTGTGTCTGCTCACTGCCCATGATCAGCCAGGTGGGGGGAACATCTCAACCAGCTTGCCATAGCGTAGGACTTCCATCTGCACAGGGCATAATTTATTTCCCAGAGTGTGGAGGAGGTGTCAGTGCTAGCCTGTCCCAAGTAATAGTGTGTATAGGGGGAAGCACTGGGATCTGGAGCTGGAGGATGGAGTGACAGGGTCATTGGGTGGGAGCAAGAGCATGAGCAGGCAGGGGCTAGCGTGGCTGGAAGTGTGCATGGCAGGTTGTGTGCAGTGCCTGTGTGCTGGATGGATCCTAAGGAGAGGGACTGGGGTGGAGACTGTGGCCACGCCCAGAATAAAGGTCCTTCTCTTGCCCAGTTGCTTCCTTGAGAACAGCCCTGGGTGCACAGCCCTGTCCTCAAGGGTCTGGCAGGGCCAGCTACCTGCATCTCTCTGGTCACTGTCAGGTATGGGTTGTCCCTTCCTCCTAGCAGCAGCCCCCAGTAGGGGTGACACCCGCCAGTGTCCTTTCCCTGGGTGTCTGACCCGTGGGAACTGTGTGTTGCACATCCCCCTGCTCCCTCGCTAACCTGCCTCCCCTCCTGCTGCTGCTTCATGCAACCTCCCTCTGCTTGCCACTTCTGCTCCTGCAGCCTGGCAGTGAGGCTGGGCTGGAAGCCACACTGACCCTCGAGCCAGGTCCCGGAGCTCCCAGGAGGTTGTCTGTCAGGGTGGGGTACTGTAGGGAAGGGTCTCCCCGCTGTGTGCCAGGGTTAGGGGCTCCCATGGGTCATCTCTGTGCCAAAGCGCCTTGCCCTCGATGACTGCTGCACCTTCCTGGGGTGATGGGACTGTTGCCTGACTCTGCCTCATCTCTGTCTGCTGTCTCCCTCCTGGCATCTGTACCCTCTTCCTCTTCCCTCCTTGCTGTCCTGGCTTGTCTGCAGCCCTCTGATGCTGATGACTTCTCTCTCACGGGGTGTGTGGCATTGCCAAGATCCTGAGGGTCCCTGATGGAAGAGATGCTGCTCCTAGCCACACATGGGGCAAGGAGCGTGTGAGTGATGCTGCTGGGTACCACTGCTCACAGGCAGGTTGGATTTTGCAGGTGGAAAGGCTGGAGCTGAGGTTTTGGCAGCCGCTGCTGCATCCCTGCAAGCAAAGGCAGGTTGGAGTCCATGGGGAATTGGTGGCACAGGATTAATTGGCAGGAAGTTCGTGGATTTGGTTGGGCCGGTTAAACAGCTGATCTCTACAGATGCTGATGCATAATTCATGGATTGTCAAAACTTCGGCCAAGGGATACAGCTCCTGCTGCACAGGGCTGGCCATGGACAGGCTCTTTCATCATCTCTGTGTCTGGCCATAGAGTTTTTCCTCACTGTTGGCCATATTACAACTGGAAAAGGTGTCTCAACTCAGTGGTGTTGTTCTCATACTGCGTGTTGCGCTGCAACGAGTTGCCCTCAGAGCTTTGGGAGCCAGGACATGAGGAGGTTTGGTCCCTGGAGCAAAGTCTGGGTTTTCCAGCTGTATTGGGTCCATATGTCCCAGCTGGACTTAAGCCTCATGCATTAACATCCTGGACATCAGTGGGTCACGCCAGCCCTGAAGGACAGGAGAGACCCCGTTCATGGAGCTGCCTCTGCCTCACTCCTCATTAGTGATGTTTTCATTAGGGGAAGTGGTTTGATTTTGTTTAAGCCAAATTGCTGTGCTTGGGAGATGATAAATCCATCTGCTGGCAAATCGCTCTCCTGCCGCCCGGATGGATCCCAGCCCTGCTCTCTAATCATATGGCAGATAAATGAGCCTTTAGTGAAACAAATCTCCCTCGCCAGGGGGGCTGAGCTGGGTGGTCTGATGCCATGGCGAGGGCTTCTGGCTTGAGGTGGGGGCCCACAACCCTTCACTAATGCTGCAGAAGTCTGAAGGTGGTTATTGCTGAGCAAGTGAACTGTTGGGGTTGTTGCAAGCAGCTTCCATGGGAGCAAAGGGGCAGAGGAGTCCCTTTCCATGGGGCAAGATCTGTGGATGGGTCCAGAGGTCATGTTCAACCCACTGTCAAAGCCAGAGTGCTCTGCTGGCAGCTGGGGCTGGGTGCATGCCATGCCATGGGAGTGAGTGGCAGGGTACAGGGGACGAGTGACCCTGCTCTCAGCGATACTCCCCTTTGAGGGTTTTGCAAACGTTCTGTGGCAGCTGGGCTGTGCTGGGTGGGAAACTCTTACTGGGGTCCTCCTGCCCCCGCGTTGCTGTGGCTCTGTCTGCCTCTGGCTCTTAAGTAAATTGGTCTTCCTCTTCAAATGAAAACGGGTGGTGCAGCCCCTGGGGAGCAGTGAGAGAAATTAGCTTGTTTGGAGACGGAGCCCTGCTGGAGAGGAGCTGGGGGCAGGATACTGCTGCTTTCAACAGGAGCTGACAGAGATGGGGGATGTGGAGGGCTGCCACCTTCACTGCCTCTGGACCTGGGCTTCCTGGAATGTTTCCCCTGTGGTCCAGACAGGGCAAGTCACCTGTGGACACTCCTGGGCTGGGAAGGTGCTCACTGCCATGGACATGCACTTCTGTGTCCATGCCTTCGTGCCTTTCCGGCCCCAAAGGCTCAGCTCCACCAGGTTCCAGATGACTCCAGCCCCATTCTGGTGGGAAACACTCTGCTTTTGAACCTGTTGGGTTGGAGACCCCTTCTGTTTAGGGAACTGGCACCTTTCCCAACGCCAGGTTGGTGTTGGCATTGCTGTGGGGAATCTGGGCAAGAAGGTCAGTGTCCCATCCATGGTGCCCCTGCTCACTCCACCTGGGCACATGAGGAGCCTTGAGACTCTGAGCTCTGCAGGACATACAAGCAGGAGTGCCACTCTGAGCATGCATGATCATCCTATTCCTGCACCAGCTTCATCCTCAGTGAGTGTTTTAGGGATTGTACCCTGTGCAGGTACACCCCTGCACACCCCTGCATGCAGACAAACCTAATCCATGTTTTCCTTAGTCCTGGGCTGTACCTGGAACGGGCAGATGGCTTTGTCCTGGGTGGGAGGGAGGTGTGGGGTCTGACTGCTCACAGAGAGGTCCATCAGGGACCGTGCTGCAGCAGCAGCAGTGCCAGTATGTAGGCAGGGAATACTGAGAGCCCCAAGGGGCTGTCAGTGGAGATGGACAGCTTCACCTGCGGTCCCTCTCCAGGAATCAGGTCAGGAACAGTGATGAAGTGACTAACTCAGCAGGTGGGGTGGTGGTGCAAATCTGCTGCTTTAGCTCTGCCCTGCAGGGACTTGAGAACTGGATAGAATTGGACACCCTGGTCTGTCCAGTTGTCCCAGTGAGACAGATCCCATGGCGGTGGCATTCCTGCTGGGGAGGGGCTTGACATTCTTGAGCAGAGGCAGGCTTCTTGGCAAGATGCTAACATGAGAGACTGGCACGACCCTGTCACAAGCCTCTGAGGGGCAGAAAGTGGGACCCTGCTCCTGGCTTCAGGTACTGACCCCAGCAGCAGAGCAGGGATGCACCAAATCCCTTACCTGTCCTCTCCCCATTACCAACCACTCATTCGGACATCAAAAAGTGCTTTTTAGGGGTGGTGATGGTCTAGCCAGGATGAGAGCCACAGGGAAGAGGAGTTTCCTTGACCCAGATGGGGAAGGTGTAGCCCTGTGGGATGCAGGGAGGCACCAGAAAACTCTCACAGCCAATCAGGAGCCAGGTCAGGATCCAGGGAAGAGCCATCCATCTGCTTTCACTGGTTACTGCAGCCCATGCAGCTATGGTGGGGTGAAATGAGAACTGGCCTGCTTGCTAACAAGATTAGACAGGCGAGCCATTGCTCCCGGCCCCTTTGGTTAATCGCTTCTTCCTAGATTGAATTTTTTAAAATTGCATTGCTTACAGAAAGCCCCTGAATGGGTTTAAAGGCAATAATCCACCTGGCCCTCTGTCACTGCAAGGGCCCCCCTGGGGCTACTTGGCAGTGGGTTGTTGAAGTCCCTGGTGTGTCTCCACGTGTCTCTGGTGTCCCCAGGAGGTGGCTTGCAGTACTGGCCCCTGACAGCTCCTGATTTATTCCAGGAGGGAATGCGCATTAATTTTTAATGGTGTGATTTAGTGAAGTCTCTAGAGGTGAGGGAGAAGGGACTGGGTCAGATGCCTGGCTCTGTACTGCAGCCCATGTGACAGGTCCCTTTTGCCCCCCACACTGTTGCCTCAAGGGCCATGGTGGGCAGCTGCCCATGCTGCTGGACCCCCAGGAGCATGCTGGGTTTGGGTGGTTCAGTGATGGGGTACAGCACCCCCAGCCCTGGTTGCACTTGCTTGAGGTGTCATCAGACCCTGGAGCAGGGAGGGACAGCTGCTGGTGCCAGGTTCTGGGGTCGCAGCACAGGTGGAAAAGGGGTGTGGGGCTTGGGGAGCACAGTAACAGCTGGTATATGCTGTGGTTATGTCTGATCCCAGTATCTCCTGGAGACATCTCAGCCCTCTCCTGAGTGTGGGATCTGCCCCTAAGTACCTTTTTCTTTCCCCCTCGCTCTGCTTCTAGCGATTGATCTTCTGAGCCCATCCCCAGCCCTCTGCTGCTCATGCTGACCCAAACAAATTTCCCCTGGAGTCCGCCCTCCCTGCTTCTTCCCCTCCATCGTGCAAAGTGAGTCACTCCCAGGCACCAGGAATCATTCATGTCATTTCCCCCTTTGCCGCAAAGTCATTAATGCGAGTGGAATAATTTGTTGCATAACGGAGAGGATCAGCGGGAGCGCTGCTCTGGCAAGCAATTCCTGGCCCTGGCCACCACTGCCCTGGGACAGGGCAGCTTGATGGGATCCTGCTGGTCCCGTGGCTGCACCATGCTGGCAGCAATGGGGTCACATCCCTAAGGCATTTTTCCAAAGGCCAAGTCTTGCCTGAATCCCAGCCTGGGGGGATGGACCTGTATGTCATGGCCTTGGTGTCTGCTCACCCCCACACAGATCCTCTGAAAGGGACGTGTTCAAACTCCTCCACAGTGACACAGGCAAGAAGTGTCCCCTGTGTTGATCAGGGTGTGTATTGTGGCACCCTTTGTTCTGGCCACATCCCTGCCTCCCACCCACTCCGGCTCCTCTAAGCTCCCCAAGTTGTGGGTGTCACAAGTGCTTCCCGCCAGCAGCCAAATCCCTCCTGATTCTGGGGACCCCAAAGTGTCCCAACAAGGGTGCAGGCAGCTCTGGAACTGCTCCCAGTGAGTTCCCAGCTGGCGGTGTTTGGTGTAAACCCAAGCACAGCTGGTGGTCTCTCCTGGGGACCTTGCAGCCTCCCGAGTAGAGGGCTGCCTGGAGGGGGGACTTGCTACCCCACCAGCAAAGGTGGGTGCTGAGAACCTGTGCCTGAGTGATGCTCACTGTGATTGTGGTAGATCCAGTGTCTCCACTTCATATTGAGTGGGAGAAGGGCAAGGAACAATGCTTTAGGTGATAAGAGGCATTGTGGAGACTGCACCCCCTCCCCAGGGTTAATTTCCTTCTATCCTATGCTTGGCCAGGCATTAATTTAAAGATGCTGTAATGGGAGAAGGAGAGCATAAGGGGATTGGGCTGAGGGCAGGAGAATTTAATGAAGAGAAGGGATGTGGCTGGGGGCTGCCCAGGGTCTGATGGTGCAGGATGGACAGGAAGCGCTGTGCACTCCTCAAGACTGAGCTACGCTGATACGTCCCAGCTGTCACTGTGATGGCACCCACGGTACCCTCCAACAGGGAACATGGGAGTGAAGCCTTTCCCCTCCTCAGGGAGAGCTGCTGGTGGCTGGATGAGGATGGGGCTGTGAGCTGCTTGTTTGCAGTGTGGCTGTGCTGCATGTTCCACCTGTCTATGCCTTGTGTGAGACACCAGGCACAAGTTCAAACCCAACCCTGGAGTGACCCAGCAGAAGGGCATCATTCCTGGCTAGAGGGAGTAGGGGGAGGGAGCAGGCAGAGCCCCTTTGGGGTGCCATGTCCCAGCTCAGTGCCCTTGGCTCAGCTGGGCGCCAAGCCCTGCGGTGCCAGGGGGCTGCACTGAAGCAGAAAGGGGAAGAAGGAGATGGTGTTTAATATTTTCAAGTGACTCAAATGACTACTGGAGGCCAACCTATCTGTGATTGCACGAAAACCTGCTGTTCCTTGGGACTGATCATCTCCTAGCATCCTCCAGCAGAGGCTGGGATCGGGGCTACCCCAGTGCAGTGTAAGTTGGAGGGAGAGGCTCTTTTGGGACCACACCTATGAAGGCAAAGGAACCTTTTCTCCTCCTCCATCCATCACAGACTCAAGAGTCCCACTTCTGCCTTGGACCACAGTGCTGGGACAGGGACATGAGTCCCAAGGGATTGTGGTGTCCCCCCAGCCCTGCACCATCCTGTGCCTCCCATCAGTGCATCCTCAGCACTGTTTGTTTTCTCAGCCTGCCCTGCTGTAATTACAACCTGCTGTCACTCTCTGGATAATACATCTTCTCTTTTATCACTGCTTAATTTAACTGTGGGGAAGTGAGGGGCTGGTAACCCCTTGTTTGCTAGGATGAACAACCCAATGGCACTGAGGAGGTCTCCCGGGGCTGGCAGAAGAGCTGGATGGGGATGGCTGTGCTCTGGCCTGAACAACATAGCTGAACATGGGGTACCTGCATGTCCTTGGGAGGGATGAGGTGCTGACCTGGCTTTTTCGTGGGCTTAGGATCTCTGCACAAATGTTTCAACTGGAGGAAGTGTCCTGGATGTGACCACTGACATCCCATCTGTAATTCTCCCCTCAGTTTAGAACCTTGCCCACTACCAGGCTAGGAAGAGCACATGGGCAAGGTGCCTGCTGCCAGGCCAGACACCTCTGTCCACAATTAGTTGGTGCTAATGAGTGTCCCTGGCAGCTGCTGCCAGGTCAGTGATCTCTGGCAGAGTATCTGCCAGGCTATTCCCCATGAGGACACATGGGTCCCACTCCCTGCTCAGCAGAGCATCCTCAGTTGTGTTCTTGGTCCTCAGTGGAGACATGGCTCCCTCTGCTCAGTCTCCATCCCTTCCCTCATCCCTCTGCAATCTCTCTGCCTTTGCACCTTCCCCTAGAGACTGGTCCCAGTTTGGGCACTATCAGTGCACCTCCAGGTGCTGCCCCTGTGCCTTTTTGCTCTGGGTGCTCCTTTCTCCCCATCACAGCCACCCCACAAGTTGTTGTAGCAGTGGAAATGGAGTCTGCTATAACACCATCAGGAGCAGGATATGGCCCTGAGGACACACAAAACCTGTGTGCTGGTTTTGCACCTGAAACTGTCACACCCTATTTAAAAAAACATGTGGGCTGGGGGGTTAGGAGTACTCCCTGGGCACTGCTCATTCTGCTGGCACGGACTGGGGATGAGATGTACAACGTCTGACTGGGGTAGACTGGGAAATGAATGCCCCCCCTGTGAACTGCCCTGGCTCTTGGGGTCCTGGCATGGAAACAATCAGTCTGGTGATGGAGCAGTTTTAGATGCACTCTAGGTTTTTGCGGCAGGATGTTGTGGGGAGACGAGTTCCATGAGAATGTAGGGGTTGTGTACAGATGTGGAAGCATGGGATGACTTGCAGGCTCAGGGTAGCTCTCCTGCTGGTGTGCTGCCCATCCTCACAGCCTGTCCTCCTGCCTGCCCTGGATTTGCAGCTCCAGACTCGATTTGCACAGATCAAAGCCCGGGGCTATCTCTCATCTTGGCTTACCTGGGCCCCGCCTGCCCCCAGCCCTGAATGTGGGGGAGGTTTGGAGGTAATCCTTGCAGATGGAATGCTGTTGCCTAATTATAGCAGAACCTCTCACTTCGTGGGAACCACGGCAAATTGTCCCTCGAGCCCTGGCAGCAATGGTACAAATCTTCCGCTAATTAGACTTGAAAGTCCTCCCGTGAGCTCAGACACAGGATAGATATTTGATTATTAACATATTTATTTCTGAATCGCTCAGCAGGTCTTGCACTGGGAGGCTGTACTCCCCCTCCATAATTGCCAGGCACATTTATTCCCATCAAGAGTGCCTGGGGCTCCAGGGAGGGGGGTGCTGTTCAGGTCTGTGTGCTGATTTTTGGGATTGTCTCATTAAGGTGTGTAGAAGAAAACTTGCTGATGCTGAGAAGGTCTTAGGCAGGAGCAAGGCCCCTGGGCTGTGCCCTGTGCCTCCTCCCAGCCCCTCTCCCACATGGGATGCTCCTGACCCTCCTGCCCAAGCGGGAACCCAGGGGTATCTTCCGTGTGCTCCCAAGCACAGTGAGTGCAGGCACGGTCAGGCAGAGAAGGGATGAGGATGAGCCAATGGTGCAGAGCTGATGCTGGGCACCACAGCCCAGCACAAAGCTGCCGGCCATGGCCCCTCCGGGGAGAGCATCCCTTCCTCGAGTGGGGGCAGACAAACGGCAATGGAAACACTCTCTCTGAAACAACTCAAAATAGCTTTTCTGTCCCCAAAATGTCAGTTTAAAAAGGCAGTCTCTAGGGGCCCCCCTGGGCTGGCAGTCGGCTGAGCTGGTGCCCTGGAGATGTCGAGTGGGCGGCCCTGCTGCCCCGTGGGGCAGAGAGCACAGCAGGGTGGAAGGCTGAGCCATCACTCAGGGTACGGGTGCAGAGAGGTACGGGGCTGGCATGGGGGGCCATTATCCCGGCCATGGGGATGTGCAGTGCCTTGGATGGAGGCTGGAGAAGGCTGCAGGTGAGCTGTGGGCTTTTGGAAGGGCAGCACTAACCTGGTGTGTCTGCCCTGAGCCCCCCGGGTCCAGCCGTCTATCCAGGGGCTTCAGGCCAGTGCCGTGGTGCTGTCGGCGTGGGGGCTCCATGGGCTTGGTGAGGAGCCATGGCTCAGCGCCTCAGCCCCATCTCCAGCAGCACTTTGCTCTCCCTTCCTGCCTTGTTGCTGTGTCTCCCTGAGCCCAGGGCATGCTCCTCGTTACAGCTCTGGAGTTATTAATAGCAGCAAACACTCTCGGCGCATTCAAGCCAAGTCCATTTTGGGGGAGATTCCTGCCATTTGAAGCGCGTTTCCCCTCCGGGCGTCTTATCTCCCTCTCCCAGCTGCGCAGGCGGCGTGTGCAGGAGCCCCCGGATAAGCGCTGGTGCTAATAGCCCGTGTCACTCAGCGCCGCAGCGCCCGCCCGGGTGGCAGAGGGTGTCCCGCTCCCTGCCCCACAGGCAGCCCGGAGCTGCCTGAACACGTGGCAGCCTGTTCCCACTCCGCTTCCTCCTGTCACCCTGCCGAGACAGATCTGTTGGTGGCCAACCGAGCGCTGATTGCGAGGAAATGAGCCTGGTGCCACCTCCCATTTACTGGAGCCCAACCTATCTGTGATTGCATGCAGCTCATTAGTCACCGTCGCTGTGGCTTGGTGTGGGGTGGTGAGGGTGGCAAGGCTGGAGAGATGCTGAGGACTATGTCCTCTCCTGGAGCAGGCTTGGGAGCAGGGCTGGCATCCCTTGTGACCAGGCTGAGATTTTTCCCAGCTTCTCAATTCAGGAGACCCTGGTGATGATTGGAGTGGGGTGCTGGAACAGGGCTGGGGACGGATATCCCTGCTGATTTTTATGAGGTGCCATTGGCAAGGAGCGAGGTGGACATCTGAGAGGCAAAAAGATGCTGTGCCTGTGTTGTGCCCCAGTGTGAGCTGTGCAGCCCCGTACAGCAAAGTGCACACTTGTGAAGGCCGTGCTCTTTGGAGCTCCTGAGGGCTGTGCTGCCTCACTGCCTGATACGTCCTGGGTGCCCCCAACACTGCTGTGCTTTTCAGACACAAGCAGCTCTGAAATGCCCCTAGATGGTCCAGGCAGGTTATGGTTCTACCTGCTTACAGCTGCTGTCTCGATGTGTCAGCCCAATAACCAGGGTTGGGTTCAGCTCCTGGCTTTTCTCCCTTCCCTGTGCTTCTGTTTCCCTGCAGCTTTTGGTGCAGTTCTCTGCCCTCCTATTGCAGGACATGGAGATGCTCGGGACACACCCCAGGAGCTGGGGCGGGGATTGATGAAGCCGTTCCACCAGCTTTGTCCTCTCCTACTCGCCGCTTCTATCCTGTTCATGGGGTCAATGAATTATTCATACCCTGGCAGGCGGGGGTGTGTCTGTGGCTGCGTGTGTGATGCCAAGGGGCCCGACATGCCACCGAGCACAGAGAGCTTTTCTATGTAAATACTTAAAATATTTAGCAGAACTGACGAAAAAATTCGGCTTGGGAGCATTCAGTGTCTCAGTGTAATCTGGATGTCTGGGGTCCATCATAGGGGTTCTGGGGGTGGAGGACACACCAGGGTGGATCCTGTGGGGCTCTGACTTTCATCTTGGCCTGACATATGCCACCCAGGTTGGTGGTGGAGTTTGTGTCCGTCTGTCCAGCCACCCATCCGTTGGGTCTTTCTTCTCTCAGCAGCTTGTCTCTGCTGTCAGATGGTGGGGTGCCCCATCGTTTCCCTGCTTTGCAGGGGTGCTTTGGCATGTGCTCATCCCTGCTGTGGTGCACAGAGCCAGGCTGCTGCCCCATCACCTGCTCCCTGCCAGCTGCTGGCAGGTGGGTGCTGCAGGACCAGCACACAGCATTGGGCTGGGTTCTTTCCCTGGCAGCACCTTCCTGAGCAGACAGATCGTGTCACATGCATTTTTTAGCAAGATCCACCAGCTGAGAACGAGCTGAGCTGTCGTTGCAGGTTTGTGATCAAAGCCAGACGTGCCCTGGCAGCCCTGGGGAGAGTGGCCCTGCGTGCTGTTCCTCTCCGTCACACAGCCAATTTACTGGGCACAGCAGGTGGGGTTCCAGCAGTGTCACAGGTTGTCCCCTGCATTCCTGAATGTGCCAGGATGACCAGTGCCCTCCTGCCTGCTGCAGTTCAATGATTCCTGACCCGAACAGCTAAGGATGGCTGCAGTTATGATGCACAGCTGTTGATGGCGTTTTGCTTCATGCACACTCCTACATCCCAAAAACTGGACCTTCTGCTGTGAGTCAGAGTGAGGTGGGTTTGCTGGCAGCAAGGTTTAGGGTAGGAAAGGGTTTGTGCTTGTCCTGGGATGTGTTTTAGGCCAGGTTTACAAGGGAGCAGGCAGATGTAAAGGATGCAGCGAGCTGTGGCCAGCTCTATTTGGGAAAGCACATGGAGCCAGCTGGCTGTGGCAATGCAGGGCTGCCCTGCGAGGCAGCCTGGGCTGCTGGCAGCTTTTCCTTGGCCTTCACAAGCTCGTCCTTTCATGGATGCTCTCTGAGCCTTGGCAAGGTAGCAGCTGTGTTCTGGCCCATGATCTGTACATCCCAGGGCCAAGCTGCGGGCTGTGTGGCCAAAGACAGGAGGGGCTCATGGTTAAAGCACACAGCTCCTTCCAGGCTGTGTGCCCTGCTCCGAGCCTTCCTCCACCTCCTCGCTGGATTTGCTCCTGCTCTCCTCGCCTCCCCGGTGGCGGCTGCCTGCGGTGGGTGCCTGCGGTGTGCCCGTGCAGCACGGCTGTGTTGTGTGTTTCCCGCTGCAAGCGCAGCAGAGCCCTCGGGCTGCACTTCGCTGTGACAGCACATCCCATGTCAGACCCGCCGCAAATCCTGACTGCTAATAGCTATGCAAATTACCTCATTAGCTGCCTTATTTATTTTCTCTGCCATCACGTTTTCAGCACTTCCCCCAGACCCGGAGGCTGCGGTTTCCCCGGGCTGGGAGGAGGCAGGAGCAGAGCAGCAGCACGAAGAGCTGGCTGGGCTGAGCCTTTCTCTGCTGGTGGCAGAGGTGTTGAGATCCCACGGAGCCACGCACCCAGATGTGGTATATCTGGAACCAGAAGCTCATGGCTCCTGAAGTGATCTCTGCTGCTAGGGTGTCCACCTCCTTCTGTCTCATGGTGTCCTGGCTCTGGGGTGAGTCTTGCTGAGCTCTCCCTCCAGCCAGGACCTGCTCTGTCCCTGCCAAGCAACTGTGGGTCTGGCATTGCTGGGATGTGTATGCCCACCATCCCCAAAAAAGGGTGAGTTTGAATTATTTAGAGAGAGAATAGAGCATTTGCTCAGCTGCTGTGGATCTGAGTGGTAGGCTGAGGCTTGGCACAGGGTCGCAGGATGTCCTGCATCCTTCTCACTCTGATTATCCTTCCTTGGTAATGGAAATTTTCCTCTTCCCGCCCTGATTGCCCTTTCTTATTACTGGAAATGTGCCTCCCATCCTGACAGCCCTTCCTCCCTGAGAGAAATGTTGGCATCTGCTTTCTGCCGGCCACAGGATGACTCCAGAGAGCCCACAGATGCCCTGTCCAAGGTGGCCCTGGGCTGGGGCCCTCATCTGGTGTTGTCCGTGAGGGATGTTGCCCATGTTGAAATAATTTGAAGCCCAGGCACCATCCAGGGCTGGCACAGGCAGGAGCAGTCTCTGGCCACCAACGCAGCAGGGCGCCCCTTGGTGATGTGCATGTTGCAGGGCATCCCTACCCACGCTGGGTGTGCCTGCAAGGACTGCTCTTTCCTGGCTGCATTTTCTAGGGGTGTTTATGTGCCCATGGCAATGAATCAGGCTTTGCATGGACACCAGGGGACCCACGTACTGGTGTGATGACTGGTATAAAGACCTTAATTCAGCCATGGGCTTGTCAGTGCCATGCTGAGCTGCAAGCATTATGTCTTCTCTCCCCATCCCCTTCTGTTTATCTTTTATTTCCTTCCTTCTCTTGGCGGCTGTGCTAATGAATATTTCATGGCCAGGAACCAGCGTGAATTCCCCCAGCAGCTCCTTGCACTCCCTCGGCAGGTACCAACCCAGTCAGTGGCTTAGGAAGGATGTATCTGCCAGGAAGCCATCTCGGGAGGAGAGGACCTGGGTAGGAAAGGAAGCCATGGCTCTGGTGTGGGCAGACGTGTCGTGTCCCCCTCCTCAGTGGTGTTGTCACTGTCTTTTCAGCCTCCAAGAGACTGCCAGCAGACCGTGGTGGCCCCGTGTCCGTGGTAGCCGAGTGGCCTTTACGGTTCCCGTGCACCCTCTCACACGCGTGCAGGGCCACGCTCCGACACAACAACACGTGTCCTCTGCTGTCCCCCGTGTGCCATCAGCTGCCACAGCCGTCTGAACGAGCCGTGTCCCCGGCTCACCTCCCGCCGCTCTGCTGCGCTGTACCGGGGCTCCTCTCAGCGTCAGGCAGCGGCACCGCGGCCGCACAGAGCGTGGGGCAGCGAGCGTCAGCAGTCCGTGTCCCCACCTGTGACACTACAGATGTGTCGCATGGCCTCTACTGTCCTGGCTCCTGTGCTTCCAAGCTGGAGGTGTCCCAGCACAGCCAGCAGGCAGGCATGGGACTGGGGCAGGGAAGCACAGGACAGTGTTGGTCTTCAGTCTCCCTGAATTTGCTAGCTTTATCCCCTAAGCTGGGCTGGTCCCCCCGGTGCAGACTCGGCACTAGGAGGTGCGGGCGGTATCTCTCTTTCAAAGGGTCAAAGCACAGTGGGGGAGCATGTGCTGGAGCTGGAGGCAAAGCCTGGAGCCATAGTCTTCCTCCTTCCCATTGCTGCAGCTCCAGCAGCGGCATGTCCCCCTTGGGGGCCCAGCAGATGCTCTGGGGACACAGGCTGACTCTAAGAATCTTTTTGTGAGATGATGCCCTTTGCCCCACAGAAAGGCACTGTGGGGAATGGAGCTCATCTGGAGCTCAGCTGGGGCAGGTGCTGGGGAAGCACTGACCTCCTTAAGCAGGGAGCAGGTCTGGGAGAACCATAGGCTTGGGCTGTGGGGCAGGAGGCTGGCAGGATGTACCCTGCAGTGGCACCTGTGGGTGGATGTGACCCAGGTGGGGTCTTTAGCAAGAAAAGTTGTGTAAGAGTGGGATCAACAGCCCTGCCTTGTGGCTTGCTTTTGATTTGTGCTGAATTCCTGCTCGGCTTTCCAGGGAGGAGCAGGGTCAGTGATCAGGGTGGCCAACATCTGCTGATCTAGAAGTGACAGGAGATCCCCTGTCCTGCATGACCATCACGACCAGGGTGAACAGGATGGCACTTGGATATCTCACCTGCCTGGGACATGCTGGGATGGAGCAACTTTCTCTGTCAGATGGAAACTGGTTGCCAAGGAGCTGGATTGGTAGGGTTTGGGATGGATCGGCAAACTTTGTTTGCTGTCACGTACCGTGGGCTCTGGCACCCTCCTGTGGCTGTTCTGTCATCTGTCCTGTATCCCGCGGGCCTTTGGGATGCTGCAGCTCCCTTGGGGTGATTCGTGCTATCTGGACCCCGTAGCCAGCTGGTCCCCGTAGCTGGCTGGTCACCCAATGTGACTTGGTGCATTTGGAAGATCTGGCCTTGTATCACACATCTCATGGGACCCGATCACTGCAAAAAACTGTCCCAATATGTTTGTGTTGTGGGGTTGAGCCAGGAGCAGAGCTCCTGGATACTGTAGACATGGATGAGGGTCCTAAACCCCAAACCTGTCCCATGAAGGTGGCAGGAGTGGACTAGGCACTGCTGGCTGCCCAAATACCTGAACTTTCAGCTGGGGGCAAGTGGTTCACAGGGGTATATTCAGTCAAGATGTTACAGTCTCAGATTGTTTCTACATCTATGTCTCTGTCTGATGAACTGCCCAATCTGCCTCAGCTGGCCTGGACTGGCCCCTTCCCCTTGTGAGGCTGATGTCCCTTGTGTCCTTCCCTGGCCTGAGGCTTTGTGGATATATTATTAAAGGGTTGCAAGTGCCTTCTGTGCTGTGTGTTGTGCCTTGTTTAGGATCTCTCCAAACGTGGCTCAGTGATGCAGTGGCCAGTGCAGCATCCTCTGCTGCAGGTCCCCCTCACCCTGGGACACTGTCATGCAGCAGTGTAGAGACACTGTTAGGCAGCTGCCCCCCTTTTGCAGGGCCACAGCCTGTATAAGACAGGGGGGCAGATGGAAGGTCTTGGTTTGGAGGGGTGGCTCTTCTTTTGAGGAGCAGGAGGTGAGGTTCCCCTATGCCACCCCCAGTACAGGGTTGGTGGGAAGTGGTGGGGCTCTTGCTTCTTCCCTTTGGACTCCTTCTTGAGGTACTGGTAGGGACTGGACAGTCTGGCTGTTCTGGCTGTATCATGGCTCCACCCTCTTTTCCATCCCTGAGGGAACAGAAGCTGCAATTTCCATCAGGTCCCTTCTTGTTCATTTCCTTTCCTATTAATAAGAGATGAGATTTATGAGATTATAGAGCCTGGATGGATTCAGAACTGATAGAATCCTGCTGCTGTGGGGTGTGAATGCACTGTAGAGATGGAATACAGCTGGGAAAATGATATTAGGGGAAGATATGTTGTCTTGAGTCTGCACAAACTGTCTCAGGCTGGCTCTGGGAGCAGGGAAATCCTACTGCCACCACATTCCAGTCTGTTTTCTGGCTCTGGCATACTGTGCAAGTTAGCAACTTGCTGCCAGGCTGAGCTTTGGAGCGAGCAGCTCTTAGCCTGGGTGGTCTCAGAGGCTGACTTCTCTTCTTCCTATCCTTGCATCCATCCTTGTCTCCTCCCCTGAGTGGAGCCAGCAGAAGTGGATGCCTGGAGATGCAGGACACTTGCAGTGATGAAGGACTGATGCCCAGGGATGCAGGATGCTCGCAACACTTGACTGTGGGAGTGGATGGCTGATGCCTAAGGATGCAGGATGCTCTCGGTGCCGGCTTCCCTCCGGAAGGAGCATCCTTGCCTGCTCTTGGAGAGAGGCGGCCCTGGGATGCAGCGGTGCCTCATTGGTCAGCGGGACCTGTGGAGTCTGCGGGTTGCCATACCAACCTGCCTCTGGTTCCAGGCCAGCCGGGGCGTGAAGTGCCGGGTCGAGCTGGTGCCAAGGGGCGGATCAGGAGCCAGGGGCAACCCGAGGCTCTGCCAGCCAGGGAGGCGTCCATCCGCCTCTGTCCGAGGGAGCACTGGGCTCCCCGGCACCCCGGATCACCCCGGCGCTGCTCCTCCGCCGCTCCCCGCAACTTTGCGGCGCGGAGAGGGTCGGCGGGCGGGCACGGCCCCGGGGCGGGGGGAACCCGGACATCCCGCTCCCTCTCAGCGGTCGGCTTTCGTGAGCCCGAGCCCCGGGAGGCGCACGGCCGCCGAACCCTCAGTTCCACTGCCCACCTGCACCGGAGCATCCCCGCGCAAAACTTGCCGCTGCCCGCCGCCGGGGAGCGGGGCCGGCGGCTGCCGCGCTGCCGGGCGCTGCCGCTGCCCGCTCCGCCGGGCTGGACCGGACGCCGATGCCCGCAGGCTCGCTCCGGGCAGAAAGGTTCAGTCCTCCCCCGGGCATCGCCCGCTGCTCGGAGGAGCTGGGGGGCTGTTTGGCGGCCGGGAGGGGGTGCGGCTGGGTCTCTCCCCAGCGCTGGGAGCTGGAGCCATGAGCCACTGCCAGCAGCGCTGCAAGAGGCAGCTGGGCCGGGTGATCCGCTTCTTCTACCAGTTTGTCACCGGGACTCTCTCCCAAGGTAGGTGCCGCCCTGGGGGACACGGGATCTCTGTTCTGGGAGAGGGGATGTCTGTCTGGTGGGCTCTGCGGGGTTATTTGGGGAGGGGAGAAATGCTGTTTAGGTGCTGAGTGCTGCAGCCTCTCTGGTGGAGGGGTTGCACTGAGCTCCGTGTGGAGCAAAGCTGAAGATGGTTCCGGGAGGCAACAAAAGCCCCTGAAGGCCCCATGTGGACCTGGGGTGAGGGGAATGTTTTGTTTGGGGAGGGGACTGATGCAAAGTGGAGCATGAAAGAACTGTTGTACAAATAAATTGCAGCTGGTCTGAGAGTTCCTGACATGTCAAGGAATCTGACTCTTCTGGGGCTGGAGCCATGCCCTCCATCTAGCTGGACAAAGAAGCCCTGGGTGTGCCCCATGAGCCGGGGCAGGGACACACCCTGGTGCCTGCATCTAGCGGTGCTTTTGTCCTGGGATGCTTCGTCCCGGGGACAGAGCTGCATGCTGTGTGCTCCTGGTTGGCTGTCACTGCCATGGCAGGACCCTCACCCCGGTGCCAGCCCCTGCACTGCCCTGCCAGCTGCCCAGAACCCCCTCTTCTGGGCATGAACCCAGAACCACCTCCTAAACCCAGCGGGCACATCTTGGGGAGGTCATCATGCGCCTGTGTGTGCTGGGACTCTGGGTGCCCTACTCCTGCCCCTGTCCCTGTGTCCCTGTGCAGGGACAAAGTTGGCATCCCCATGGCCTTGCCCTGCTGAGGACCACTGGGCTGTCCCTCTGGGCCCCAGCAGTGCTGGGAAGGGATGCACTGTGAGTGCAGGGAAAGCCTTGTTAGGCCAATGCGGCAGCGTCACGCCTCAGAACAGGGCTGGGACTTGCACTGCTTTTGCCAGGACTCAGCCTTCCTGGAAAACCCCTCCCAGGTTCTGTCCCCTCCTTGTTGGGGAAACCCCTGGGTCTCCACAACCTGTGCCTATCCTTGGGGCCAGAGAAATGCGGGGATAGCATGGAGATGCGCTTGGCACAGCCCTGGAGGCTGGGATGGGGGAGCAATATTTGACCTGTGAGCCATGCCCAGCTGGCATGCTACCTTCCTGCCCACAAGGACCTGAGCCCTGGGATGAAGGCTCCCAGTCAAAGCAGGGACAGTCCCGCAGGCCCAGCAGAATGCCAGGCTCTGGAGGCTGGGTGTGCCACAGGCAGTGCCAGGTCCATCTCCGCTAGTTGGCTCCATTGGGCACCAGCCAACTTGCCCGGAGTGGAGGGGGCAGAGGATGAGTCAGCTGAGTCCAGCCCAGGGCCAGAGGGGCAGAGCTGCAGGTGATGGAGCAAAGAGGGAATGGGACCTTGGGATGCTCCCAAACCCCACTACCTGCAAGGAAGTCCTGCAGGTCCTTCTCCCAGGTCCAGGTCTCTGCAGCTAGGTACTATGGCACTGGGACTGTAGCAGGTGACCCCTGGGACTGGTTTCTGGAGTGACCACATGTGGTGCTGAGCAGGACCAAGGGCTTTCCCTACAGCCCTGGTGGGTGTGCCTGGGATTGAGATGGGCACAGAGGGCACGGCTGGCCATGGGGCACTGACTACCCTCACCAGCTTCTTGGTGCCCTCCCAAGCTCTGAGACAAGCCAAAGTGGAGTGAAACCCAAAGCTGGGCAGCTCTGAGTGGGATAGGGGGCTTGCACAGCCTTCTCCCATCTGCATCTCTCTTCCTCCCCAGGTGCTGCTCTGATCCTTGGGTCACCAAAATGCTGACCCCTCTCTGGCTGTTACCGTACCACATCATTCCCTTTTGGGGGGCAGTGACTCCTTGTCCTTCCTGCATGGGTCAGGGAGGTCCTCTGGAGCTCACTGCAGAAGGCACTGGGTGTCTGACCAGGTGGGCCCGGGGCAAGGGGGCCCCTGGCTGGGTGCCCCGGGGAGCTGGCCAAGGACGGGTCGCCAGAGAGGGCAAAGAGAAATGACTCAATCAATTAACCAGATTAAAACTGTGACTTCACCTCCCAAAAATAGCATTTCACCAATATTTTAATGTGCTTATTAATAATCTGCTCGCGCTCTGATTAGCAGCAAGGTAATAAGGGATCAGCTTTAACCTAAATTTAACTCTCCCTAATGGATGATGGCCCCGAGAACAAAAAAAAACAGGAGAAATTCCTATCCATCAGGCTGGCCCCCCAGCAGGTCAGGAGCACCCAAGGGACCTGGGCAGCAGCTGCCCAGCTGTGCCCAGGGACCATCACCTCATTGTGGCCCAGCAGGTCCTATGGCACATTTTGTGGAAGTAGTGTCCTAACACCCTGCTGCACTGGGTGAAGAGCACTTTAGGGGTAGCCACAGGGGTGGCTCTCAAGGAGGGCAGATCCTGGCCACAGTCAAGGTACATGCTCCCCTCCTGAAGAGACAAGTCCTTTGACGATGGTTGATTGTCCTGCTCCATCCTCATCTGCTCCATTCCACAGTAGGGGACAGTTCTCCATCTCCAACTGCCGGTGGTGCTGGGGTGATGGAGACAGAGACCAGCCACCTGGCTACCTGACGGCTCTGGGTGTGCTTGTGGCATGCTGTGTGCATGGACCTGCTTTTTTGGCAAGAAACCCCACTGCAGGGGTTATTTATACACCACCCAGCAGGTGGCTGGCAGGGTGTTTAAATTTAGCAGTGTGGCAGGGCTGTGCTGCCGGCAGCACTAGAGAGCCAGGGCGGGGGTGGCTGGGTGGGGATACTTCATGGCTGTTAGTGTCACAGCCCAAAGTGGGACAGGGGCATGGACTCAGTGCCAGCCTGGGCTGCCTGGTCCTGGGGCAGTGTTACAGGGCCTGCTGCTCTCCCCAGTGCTGAGCCATGGGCATATGACAGGGCCACTTTGGCATCCTGGCCCATGTCACCTGTGGATCCTCAGAGCCGTTGATCTCTGGGGAGAGAGAAGGGAGGGAGGACAGGAGGGATGGATCTGGGTGCTTGGATTCTGCTCCCTGAAAGGGGCACAGCTGGGGCAATGCTGTACTCCTCACCCACACTCAGGTGGCCACAACCCCTGGTTGTGAGTGCAGGGCAGAGATGGGACATCTTGTATGCAAAGAGGGTTTGGGATGGAGCACTTGGGTCCAGTGTCTTCCTCAGCTGTATGTCCTGTGGGGCAGCAGACAGGGCCAAGCACCGTGCAGGGACCAGAAGTGTCTCAGGCATGGGTGCAGCAAACTCAGTGTGGTTTGGGATCTGTGAGTGAGTGTGCCCAAACACACAGTGACACTGTCTAAATGCACCTGGCATCACAGAGCAGGGACCAGGCTGGTTGGGTCTGACTCCAGGCTGAGAAAAGCGGATGCTGATGACAGACATCCCTGGGGAGGTACTGTTGTGGGACGCAGAGAACAAGATGCCAGATCCAGCTCTCCAGGATGGCAGAATGTAGAGACACCTTTCTTCAAGGCCTCGTGTCTGGAGCAAGGACAGATACAGGCATCAGCAGAGATCCTGGCAGCATCATTCCCTAGGGAGCCCCGTTTCCAGGACTCCCAGCTTCACCTGTGGTGTGGCAGCAAGGGGCTGAGCCCCGAGTATCCCAAGATCATCAGGGCACTCAGAGCAGCCCTTGGGCTGTGGTGATACCTTGCTGGCCCCATGGCATTGATACACAGACACATGTGTAATGAGCCCATCTGTTCTCTGCCCCCTGCCTCCTTCTCCTGGCTGATGGTGCCACTCTCCCCCCGGGCCAGGAGGGTTATTTTTAACTGTTTGCCATGTGCTGCCTGAGCACAATTAAGGTAATTGGTTTGGGAGCCTGGCTCTCACACAACGCTCCCAATTACCTACCTGCCTGCCCATGCGGCCCCCCGCCTCCCTGCCCGCGGTGGCCGCTCCTCTGGCAGGGGGACTGCCGGGACAGGGCTGCCCCAGATAGCACGGTGGGGCTGGGTGGGGACACGAGCGGGCACAGGGGATGGAGCCATGGAGAGGACATCCCTGCACAACGACAGCCTGCTCTATGCCTCCCTGATTGCCATCCTCCTCCTCATCTCCTATTGGTTCACCACTCGCTGCTTCAAAATCATCAGCGGCATTGAAGGTACGGGGCTGGGGACATGGGGGGACAGGTGGCTCGGCCACTTCCACAAACTAAGTGGTGAGGCGAGCCAGATGCTTGGTGTGGGAGAGGTGGATGAGGGACTCCCTCTGCATCTCTGGGAGACCTCCATCTCCCAGTTACTTCATTAGTTCCTCCTGGCCGTGGTCCTGCTCCGCTGTGTGTGAGAGCAGCCAGTGGCAGCCCCGGGGCTGAGCTGTGGCTCAGGGCTGTATCCAGGGCTACTCCAGGGTCCACAATGCTGCCGGTGTCTTGGTGCTGCTGCCCCTCGCTGTGCGATGGGGATGCAGATGGACACTCTGGAGTCTCCCACTCTTGTAGGGTGCCTGGAACTCATGCTCGGGCCTCAATCTGTGTTTTGGGGTTCTGGGTCCCTTTGGGCGTGCCCCACATCTTTGGTCCTCAGCCGGTGTATTGGGGAGCTCTGGGATGCGGTGAGAGATCCCCCAGTGAAGGGTCTCTCCAAGCCCCACTGCGGTGGGATGTGAGTGCCAGAGGTTTCCAGGGTGAGACCCCAAGGCAAGGAGCAGGGCAGGAGGGGTGAAACTGGCATCACCTGTCTGGGGACGTGCAGAGCCTCTCCTGCCCGGGGTGTGCATTGCTCCAACCATCTGTGAGACTTCTCTCTGCACAGCTCAGCCAGAGCCTTGAGGCACTTCCCACAGCATAGCCAAATGCTGACTGGCTGCAGGGGTAAGGAGCACCCCTGGGAGTGATGCCCATCAGTGGGATGGGGGGCAAAGCCCTGTCTCACACTTCTAGTGGGGTATGTATGTTCTCGAGCATCCCTTGCAGGCAGCTGTGGGTCTGGCTCCACTGGTGACATCCCACATGTGGTCCTATGTGTCTCCTACATCTGGGGACTGTTCCAGATGGAGTAATATCCCTGGGGATCTGGGTGAGATGAAGGAGTGGTCCTTTGTCACACCTAGCCCATCTGGAGCTGCCCTTGGTCAGAGGGAATATGTTCTGGGCAAGAAACCCTGGGGAGTCTGGAGGTGCTGGGAGCTGGGCACAGTGTGTGGCACTGGGACATGGGACCAGTGCCAGGTGCCTGTGCTGGTCCTGGTGGGATTCTGTATCATGCTGGCAGCAAACAGTGGAGTGTTTTTAATGGCTCCAGCCATTAAACACATGGAAATGTGTAATCCTGACATGGCAGCCAGTGGGAGAATTATCACTGCTCTGCTGGGGAGGATGCTGGCACGGGAGAGGCACAAGGGCAGGTGGGGAAGCTGACACTTGGTGACTGATCTGCCACTGTGCCCTTCAGCCCCAGCATCCCACGATGCTGCCAGAGACACATGAGGGGCTGATGATGGTCCGTTCACATGGGCACAGCAGGTTCCCTTTGCAGGGAAGCTGCCCTAAACGCTCTGGGTCAGGCTGGAAAGGGCTCCTCTCCCTCCAAGTGTGGCCAAAACTAGGTTTCAAAAATAGACTCATGGCCTGCAGGATAGCCATCGGCACTGGAAGCAGCTGGAGGCTTGAGGAGAGAACGGGTTGTAACTGGGGCTCAGCAAGAAAAGTGGCTTTAAAAACTCAGTTGACAGCAGTGGGAAACTTCCTGCAAGAGTGCAACAGGTCTATGTCACTCCAGCCCGGAGGGGTTGATTCGAGGGCAAAACTGGGAGGCAGACACATGAAATCCAGGCTCAGCGCCTGGAAACTCAGCTCTTTCCAAGAAAAGGAAATGCCAGGGCTGAAAACTTCCAGCCTGAAGAATGTTTCCCCAGGGAAGACTTTCAGCTCTTTCCCCAGGATGCCTCTGATGCATTTATGGCATCTTCTGCTGGTGTTAGAACAACCTTGGGAGTGTGCCCCAAGTGGGCAGACGATGCCAAGCCCGGTGGCATGGAGCCACTAGATAACCAGGACAGGCCATGGCCTGGGACTGGGACACCAGCCCTCTCCATCCCCTGCCAGGGGAAAAAGCCTGCAGCTACTGGGCTGGAGATGAGGGTTCCTGGGAGACTGGTGTGAGGCAGCCCTGCTGGGAGCTCTTGCCAGAGGTCTGCTCCATAGCCTGGACATGGCCATCCCACCTGTAGCTGTGGCAGCTGACCTTGCTCCTGGGGTGAACTGGGAAGGGTGGGGGGCAGCAGTGGCATAGGGGAAGCCCTGCTCCCTGCTTACCACACCAGTGCTGGAGTTAGGACTGGTCTTGCATCATGCACCATATGGGAATTGTCTGCCTGGGGATGAGCAGTGCCAGTGGCATCCCTGGGGGAAGCAATGGGGGAGCTTCCCTAGGGGAAGACCCCAACGAGTGCTAAGTCCTGGTGATAGGCCGTGACCATGAGTACCTGGATCTCTGGTGATGCCTGTGGCTTGTGATCAAACAGCCAGGGAAGGGCTGGAAGGCTGTTAAAAAAGAACAGGGGAGCTAAATTTAGCCCCATTGTCTGTGTGTGGATGCTCGAGGCACACAGATGCACAGGTTCACCCTCTGTTTCTAGCTTCTGTGTGACCTTGGCTGGGTCCCTAGGCCCTGCTTCTCTTCCTCTCCTGCTCATTGGGGGGTCTGGCAGTGTCTTGGGCATCCTGCATCACAGCCTCTGCTCCCAGCATGTTCTCTCAGACCTGCTCCCCATGTTCCCTTGGTGTTCCCAGCAAAACAAGGGGACCCATTTGCCTGCTTGGAAATGGGGCAGATGGAGTTGTTGCCCCAGACACTTTCCAGGCGGGAGACGTTGATACGTTTAGCCAAGTTGGCCCCCATGAGGCAGACACATGTCTGGGGCACAGAGGACAAATCTGAGTCATCCCCATCCTGGATGTTTTGCCAGTGCCCAGCGTCCTGCCCCTCCCCGTGTCCCCCCTTGGGAACCGAGTGCCTTTTAATATCTGTGGCCTGTTTCCTTAGCAACTGCATTAAGCAAATCGAATGGAGGTGGTGTCATTGGAATGGGAGGGCATGCCTTCTTTCCCCCTCTGACCCCCCCATCCCCGCCACCCCCACTCCTCCCTCCACTTGGCCTCTCTCCACTCTTACTCACAGGCACGGCCCTGCTCTGTCTGGGCTCCCAGCCGTGGCTCCCTGAGCCTCCTGCCACAGCCCTGCGCTGACCCCTCACTTGCCCATGGCTACTACCTGAGTAGGGGGTGGCAGCCAAACCCCCACCAGGGACACAGGCAGGTGTCCCTGGAGATGCGTGGTCTGGCGGCTGAGGTGCTGGGGTGAGGGGCTCAAGGACTGTGGTGGGGAGGGGTGGGGGGGTGAGGGGCCATGAAACACCCTCACCATGAACCTAGAAGGCCTTGAGATGATTGCGGTGCTGGTGGTCTTGGTCCTCTTCGTCAAGGTGCTGGAGCAATTTGGCCTCTTCGAGCCTGTGTCCTTGGAAGGTAACGGGTATGGGCAGTGCTGTCACCTCCGGGAACATGAGGGGCAGGTGGTGGGTGTCCAGAGCTGCCCCTAAGGATGCTCCAAGGCTGCTGCATCCTTGAGAGAGTCCTGGTGCCCGTTGGCTGCTTGTAGGGCTGTAGGATGCAAAGAGCAGAGTATCCTGTCTGTCCCAGTGGCTGGGGGTGTAGGGAGGGGACAGTGCTGGCAAGGTGTGTGCTGTACGGTGGTGACTTTGATGTGTGCTGGGGTGCTGCGGGCTGGGACTGCGTGTGACCATATATGTGGGGCATCAGGGTGTTTTCCAGCACCTCCACAGGAACAAGGTGTTAGCAGAGACCATGGTCACCTCAATCTGCATGTGAGGTTCTGGACTCAGCACCAGTCTGCCGAGCAGCCAGGCTCAGGCAGGATGGGTGCAAGCTGGGCTCCCTGCTCCTGGCTCTCCCCAGGGCCCCCTGTGGATCCTGGACAGGGTGGGGGGACACAGAGGGAGCTGTCCAGCTATGGATGGGCTGTGTGGTGCTGAGTGGTGTGCACGGGATACACTTGGCAGAGCCTGGATCCACTCGGGGGACTCTGCTTTGTGCAGGCTGGGCGGGAGGTCAGGACTGCTTGTCTTGGGTGCTTCCTGGACTCCCAGGGTGATGGTTGTGTGAAGGATCCCCCCAGCCCTGCCCAGCCCCTGTCCGTACCTGCACACAGCTCTCTGAAGGATGCCACAGCCTGCCTGGCCCCTGGCATTGGGGTATGCACAGGCTGAGGAGGAAACAGGCAGTTTCCCTGGTCCACTGGTGCCCTGAGATACTCTGCTGTGCTTCTCCAGCTCTGGCTCCCACTCGGGCTGAGTGTAGGGGTTAATGCTCCCCTCCACAAGCAGTGGAGCAGACAGCACTTCGAGGCTGCACCTACAGGTCAGCTGTGCCTGGGGATAGGGATGGATGGAGGGGGCAGATCAGGGGGATGTCTCCCTCTGATTCTGTTAACCTGATTGCACGACAGGAAAGGTGGGTGGAAGTTTTCATTACTTCCCAAGTTTAACTGCTTGTTAAATCCATGTGTTCCAGCAGCAGAACCCCTAGGTGGATCATACCAGGAGGAAAACTGAGGCAGGAGTTCACCTGACAGACATCCTGCCTTGTGAGTGCCAGGGGAAGGCATGCTGACTGTGCCCAGGGTGGATTCCCCCTCTCTAGTTATGCTGGAGATTTGGGGGTGCTTCCCCCAGACCCTGTTTCCCCCTTCCCAGTGCTTTTGCTTCCCCATGTAGTTGCTCGAAGCTTTGGACTCAAATCGGTGGCATTGATTGCAGCTGTTCTGCAGCTCCCAGGTGCAGTGGAAAGAAGGGAGAGAGAGCACCCAGCCCCTGGAGCAACCCTGATGAGGGGCTCAGGACAAGCCAGGGGCCACTCCTTGCCTTGTGTGGCTCCTCTGTTTTCTGAGGCACACTCTTTGTCCATCTGCAACTGACTTTTCCCTAGCATGGGCCAGAGCAGGATGCTGGAGATGGGGTGTCCTGTGTCCAGCCTCGTCCTGGTCATCTATGACCCCTCCAGAAGGAACAGGGGCATGCCTGTCCCCTTCCACCCACATTCCCACGATGAGAAGCTGCAGTTCCCTTTGGCTTGGCTGGAGATGCGCCCCAGCTGTGAGGGTGGGAATGGGATTCAGGTGCCCAGGATTGCCAGCAATTGCTCCCATTGCCTAAAGGTGCCCAGAGGAGAGGGAAACATGTTGCTTAAGGGGCAGAAATTGGCTGAGGTTAAGCTGAGCCCTGGGCACTGTAGAAGGAGTCCTATGTGTGAACAGCAGTGGTTTGGGATGGGGGTGAGGTGCTGTTGCATAGGTCACTTCCCCTCTTGACTTGAGAGGCAGCAGGTAGGATTTTACTCTCCAGGGAAGGTCCCAGGCAGTGTCTGGGGCTGGAAGATACTGTGTCCCCTCCAGGGGTTGTTTACAAGCCATGGCTCGGTCCACAGTGACAGCCCAGAGACCACAAAGAGCCTGAAACCAAACACTAATGGCTTGGGTCTGCTAATGGACACAGGGCTGTGCCACCTGCTCCAGAGCTGTCGATGCTGCTGGCGGTGCTTGCCCTGCTCCTGCTGCTGCCCCACGCTCCCCCTGCCCCATCCCTGCTGGCCTCCTGCCTGCGGCTGTTTCCCTGCCCAGGTTGTGCAAGTTGCGTTGTGCCACTGCAGTGATGGGTTGGGAATGGAGAAGCTCCAGAGGGGACCAAGCCAACCTCTCTAAGCCTGGGGGAAAGATTCAGTGGGAGCATTTTGCAATGAGATCCTGGGGGAATTCCAGGCTTTCTGGGTTCCCAAACTCAGCTGGATGAGGCCCCAAAGACCCCATCCATCATTTGGAACTGGCACTTCCCTGAAAAAGGGATTGGACAGAAGTGCTGTCTGTGACCCCTTGTCCTGTCTGCTTGGCACTGTACCCCCTTGGACCCTGCCACAGCCTTGGTGGCACAGGCACAGCCACTGTCTGGCAGCAGCCATGGAGCATCTCCCATGAGTGCACTGTGCTCCAGGATCTCCAGGGTGATCAATGCTGGAACTGACATTGTTTACCAGCTGGATAATCAATGATGGACTATGTCATCCCACCTCTGCCCCGTGCCATCACGCCTGTCCCCAGCCCTGAACATCTCCTGGCAGACCCTTGCAGGAGGCTCTCGGATCCTTGCTGAGCCCCTGCTTTGGCCGAGAGCTCAGGATGGAGCAGGTGGAGAGAAACGCTATCAATTTTGCCTCTTGAAGCGTGGCATCAATAATTCAGTGCAGAGCAATCGGTCCTGGCTGGAAGGAGGGAAGGCAGGAGGGAAAGGCGGGAGAGCCACCCGCGTAGCCCAGCCACAGATTAATATTAAATGAAGTTGCAGATTGCTGTCGGCAGGATAATTGGTGCCTGTCCGGGGCTGTTCCTGCCTTGGCTGTTCAGGGTGCATGCTAGGGGGCAGGCAGGACTGGGGGTGTCTTGGAGAGTCCTCAATATGGGGTGTGCTGGCCTCTGTCTTCCATGGGGGCTGCTGCTGCTTTAGAGCTCAGGATATGGAGAGAGAAGCAGGGCTGGGAGGGTGCCAAACCCTGCCAGAATCTGGGGAGAAAGAGGAGGGAGCAGCATCATGCCACCAGCACCCCAAAAGGTGCCAGGCAAGAGGGTGGTGGCAGTGAGCAGTATGGACACCTCCTCATGGCTGGCTCAGGGTGAGGGTCCCTCTGGAGAGGGGAGAAAGTGAGCATCCCCAAGGTGTTGGTAAGAGCCAAGTCCTGTGCCAAGCCTTGATTCCTTTTGCTTTCCAGGAACCTCTTTGGCAGAAGTGCTGTGTCTTGGCTGCAGGAGGGACTGGCCCTTTGGGGTGTGATGCTTTGGTCCCTGGGCTCAGGGTGTCATCCAGCCTGGTGGGTTTGACAGACCCCAAAGGTCAGGGTGAGCTTGCTGCAGAGAGGTAGATCTTGGAGCATTGAAATCTTGCCTAGGACAACTGCAGGCACTCCAGGCTGAAGTTTGGGATTCTGTGTGTTGGGCTGCACCAGAGATTTCCCCATGTGCAGTGGATTTAACCCTTGCCTTTCCAAGGGCTAGCAGGTTTTTCAGCTGGCTCTAGGGTGGGCAGGGTTGGCTCTCACAGCAGCCCTGAACTCCCCAAGGTCCACAATACCTGCAGTGCATCCTGTGCCTCTGCTGCTGTGTGGTGACACGTCCTGCTCAGCCAAGCCAGACCTAATTAGCTTGTTGAATCTCTTCTCCCTCCGGCCTTGTGTTAATCACTTTTCACATTGCTTCCTTCCCAATTCCCTCTGGCCTGATTTGCTCTTACTGTTGCTGATGTGCCTGGAGAGGGGAGCAAGGGGACCCAGCTGGACATGGAGCAGGGTCCCCACTCTGTCCCAGAATGGGCTCTGAGCCAGCAGACAGAGGGGCAGGAGATCACTCAGCCACAGGGAGGTGAGAAAATCATGGGCTGGAGAAAAAGTAAGAATTGTGGAGAGCAAAGGAGCTTATTAGGACCGCCCTTCTTTATAGTCCAGCTCTGTTGGTGGAGGGTGAAGCCTTCAAGTCTGATGGGAGAGGCCATGACTCCCTAGCACAGGGTTGTGTTGGGCTGCAGGGTGCTGTGGGAGCTTAATGGGATTCCCCTCTTCCCTATGAGGGGCAGGATTAGACCCAGAACTGGGCACAGGTGGGACCAGAAGTGCCCTGGTCTGGGCTCTAGGGAGTCTGGAGTCCATGGTCCCTGGAGTGTAGTTAGCAGGATGTCTGATGTGCCATCCATGCTTGGCTACAGCATCCCCTCCCAGGGATGGAGGAAAATGTCTCATTCCCCCATGGGTGCCTGTCCTGGGGCTTGTACTGCTGGGGCAGGAGGCGGCCACATCAGAAGCAGCTTTCAGGTGAGAAATGCATAGACAACTGTCTGATAGTGACTTTCTAATAACCACTGTTGCCAGCCTGGAGTCTCTGTCCTCTGCTCCCAAAGCAGGACTTTGGGTGAGCTGTGGGGAGCACCCACCCTTGCTGTCCCTGACATGCTGCCCTTCCCTCGGGCAGCACCCTGTGGGGTACATTTGCACCCTGTGGAGCACATTTCTCTCCAGCAGCAAGCAATGTACCCAGGGCTGGCAGCCCCAGCTGTAGCTGTGACTGACTTGCTGGTGCAGAGATGCAGAGGAAGAGGGAGGAGATGAAAGTTGCAGATGTATATGGGGGGGATCAGCAGACAAAGCTGAGCTCCAAGGCAGAGAACTCATGCCATGCAAGGTTGGATCACTGTTGGGGGGCAGGCCTGGTGGTTTGTGATGGGGCAGATGGATTTGCTAGGTGGAGCTGGTCCCTGGGCTGGTGGCAGCAGTATCCCAGCAGCATGTGATGAACTTGAGGGTCCCTGCAGACTGCTCAGCTCCAGTGCCTCCAGAGCTGCTGTTGGGGTGAAAGTCAGTGTGGCTGAGCCTTCTCCACCTCCTCCACCTCTTTTTTTTCTTTTTCCATGCACCCACTGGTGCCAATTCTGCACCCCTTTGTGGGTTCCTATGCCAGGCTCTGTAGTGCAGGGGTGCCTTGGAGGAGAGCTGATCCCTAAGTCGCTTGGGCGGTTTTTGTGGGCTCTTATTCTCCGCAGCCTGGGTGCCCCGAGGGACCTCAGGGGGTGCCGGGGCAGGAAGAGGGAGGGCCAAGGCAGGTCTCTCCTCCCCTGCCCTCCCCTCTCCTGCGTTGCTGGGTCTGTTGCTGTCAGAGCAGCTGCCGGCTGGGGCTGTGTGTCTGGGGGATGGCGGTTGCTGAGGCACCCTGGGACCTGCAGGGGCTGCAAACGGTGGGCATCATCCTGCTGCTCTGCTCCAGCCTCAAGATACTCCATGCTCTGGGCATCATCGACCTGACCAGGGGAGGTGGGATGGGGACGGGGATGGGGATGGGGTTGCAGTGAGATGGGGATGTGGTGGTGGAGGTGCTCCTCCTATCCCAAGGGCTGCAGGGTACTTAGGGGAGTTTTTGAAGAATTAGTGTGGTTTAGGGCTTTGTTTTTTTTTTTTTTTTTTTTTTTTTTTTTTTTTTTTGGTGGGGGGGGGGGGGGGGCATTGGAGTGTCTGGCAGCATTAGGGTGTAGGGAACTGGGGAAATGAGGGTGTCTAGGGGTGTTTCAGAGTGTTAGGATATTGGGTGGGAATATTTGTGGACATTGCAATGTGTGGTGTTGGGTGTAGGATGCTACAAATTTAGGGTGTCTGGGAGCATTAGGGTGGGGGATATCTGGGTCTTGAAGCACTGGGATGCAGTGATGTGTGGGGTGCTGGGGGATGGAGACTGGGTTATTGGAATCTCAGGGCAATGGGATGCAAAGGGCTGGGCTTTGTCAGATGATGGGGAAAAGGACTGCAAGTAACTGGGGCTGAGGAGATAAGTGTGAGCTGGGAGAAAAGAGCCATGAATGTGGAGTGCAGCACCATGCAGGGCAAAGCTTTCTCACTGCTACAGGAATTGGTGGCTATGGGGAAAACAGGGGAAAAGAGGCAAGAGCCCCTTTGCTCTCCCTCTGGGACTGTACCATTGCTCGAGAAAGAAGAGGATGCTCTGGGTGTTCAGCTTCCTGGATTGACAAGTAGCTACTGAGGATAGGGCTGGATGTGGCCAAAGAAGAGGACCCAAAATATGTCAGAGCAATGGATACACAACCTGTTGGTTGTGCCTGGTGAGGGTGGGAGTGCAGGGAGCTGCATGGTGCTGATGCCTTGTTTTCTTTGGCTGCCTTCCTTGACTGTGCCACGGACAGTCCCAGGTCAGACAAGATCTGCCAATAGACCTTGCATGAATGTGTTTTGGGGTTGGTTTTCCTCCATCCACTCTGCCTCCTTGCTGGCACTGGGAATGCTGTGAAATGAAGGGACTCCAAGGGACGTCCTCTTGGATGGCCAGATCTCAGAACAGAGGTGTGTGGCTAGGAGTGATCAGGGTGTGTGGCTAGGAGTGATCAGAGGAGCAACTAGTAGTAGAGCAGAGGGTGTGGAGGAGAGGAGGGTGCTGTGCCCAGGAGGTGCTTTCAACCTCCTTCTGATGGAGGATGTCCCTGAGCTGCCTGGGATCTGGCTGGGGTGTGGCTCAAACACATCCACTTTTTGTCCCTGTGCCTTACTGTGGAGGGTATGGATGGCATCTGGGTAATGGACATAAAGCACTGGTGCTCTTGTGGAACGCACTGCTTGCAGCCAAGAGGAGCTGCTGCTCTGCTGGGGCATTTTTTTGAGTAGCTCCTCTGGCACCTTGGATGCGCTGGTTCCTGCTGCCAGAGGAGGTGCTGATGGGGGCAGGATGTGCCCCTGTGTGTGGGTTTTGCAGGAGGGTGATGCATATGGCTGTCCCAGTCCTGCAGCTTTGTCTGCTCCATCTGGGGAGCCCCTGAGCTCCACTGTCTCTCGGGATGTGTATCCTGTCCCATTCCCTGCTCACAACGTTTTGTACATGGTATGGTCTGAAGAAATTATTATTCTGAAGTATCTCCTTTGGGCACAGCCAGGCTACCTGTGAGCACTGTCACAAGCTGGGGATGGGAATGGGGACAGCAGTGCTGTGAGCCCCACTTGGCTCTGTGGCCAATTCTGGCCCATGCTCAGCACAAGGGTTGTGCAGCTGTTTCACCCCCAGGCACTGGGGAGTATCCTGGTTCCGAGCCTTTACTGTCCCAGCTTGGCAGCTTTGCTGCTCCCAGCTCTGTCCCACCCTCAGGACAGGGACTCTTTGGCCCTGGGAGATGCCAGCTGTGATTTCATTCCTCTGATGGATGACTGTGGCACCTTTGCTACACTTGGCTCTGCATTGCTGACTGATGAGGGTCATTTGCAGAGCTGCTGGTGGTGGGACACATCCTGACCTCTCCAGGGCAGCTGGGGAGACTCACTCTTCCTCCTCCTGACTGCCATTGCAGACCCCGAGAGCTGTGGTTGGTGGCACTGCCTGAGGCTGGGTACCTCCCTGAGTGGCTGAGCCCTGCACTGGGATGATTGTCAGCCACAGGTTTTAGAGGCAGCTGGGCTCAGATCAGCCTTGAGATACCAGCTCCTCCTGGCCTGCCAAATGACCCAGTGCTGCCCCACGGGGCCAAGCAAGGGGCTGTGAGTGCTGCATGACTGGTGGGCTGCTGGTGCTCTGCTGCCCTCCTGGAACGGGGCTGTGCCCCGGAGCTGGGGACACTGGAGTGGGTCTTGTGGGAAGCGAATCTTCCACCCATCATGATCATACATTTATTGACAGGTTACTGAGAGTGGTGGGGGAGTTTTGGCATTGCCTGTTGGTTTGTTACTGGGGGTATATTCTAGTGGGAGGGTGCCATGGAAGGGGATGGGGTTGGTCTGCCCATCCAGCTGTCACAGGGAGGGCACTGGTGGCTGTGCCTCTATGGGAGGACAGGGACATTGCTGTGCATCCGATTGACTCTGTCTCCTGCTTTTCCTCTGGGGAAACCATGGAGCAGCCCAGGCTTGGGTCCTCCATGGGAAGGGGGGAAGGAGGTGTCAGCCCAGCCCTGAGTAACTCTCAGCATGGTGGCATCAGCTGTTGGTGGCTCAATACAAAGCGGTCCGTGGCCATCCTGATGGCAATCATTGCTGGGGGCAGGGATCTACCCACTGTAGCCTTTGGAGCCAGGGATTCATTTCAGCAGCGTGTGGAGGTGGGGATGGAAAATCCCTTCCCCTTCTGGTGCTGCTCAAGGATGGAGAGTTAGTTTGTGTGTTATGAAGTCACTGAGCTGCAGAGTGATGCATGGGAAGCAACAAGCCACTTGACCCAGCAGACCTCCTGCCACAGACAAAACACTGCCAACCCTTTTTGTTCTGTGTCGGCTGCTGGATGGCCCACGCAGAAGCGTGGAGAGCAGAGTGGCATCTGAGAAAGGAGCTGTTGCTAGCAGGGACAGGGCTTCGTGCTGCAGTGTCCCTTGTGTCCAGAGTGGCAGCACATGGTTGGCTCTGCTCCTCATCTTTGGGCAGAGCAGTTTCCCAGCAAGGAGGAGCTCCCAGACTTGTTAGTGGTTTGGATGCTGGGGACAGAAAGAGGGTGGTGTGTTCTACTCAGCAGAGCCCTTGTATTCACTAAAGCCAGGACAGCAAAATCCCAGTCCTGGTCACCCCTCTCCTGTTGTTAAGCTGCATGTGCTGAATGTGCTCCCTCCCCTGCCCTGGGGACCCTGGAATTGGGCCCCCTTTGGTTTCCTCCTTGAGAAAACGCCCATGTTCTTTATTTTTTTTTTCTTTTTCCTTCTTTATAACAAACTAAAGTGTAACTTGCACCCGACCTGACCTACTGCACGTGCCTATACCTGCTGCCCCTGTGAGTCCAACCACAGTTTACTCTCTGTTGCATCTCTCTCGCTGTGTGGTTTCCCTCCTGCCCTGCTCCCTCCCAGGTCCATCACCCTGGCGTTGGGTGTTGCTCTGCCAGCCCTGTCCCTTCCCTCTCAGCCAAGGGGATACTTCTGCCTGTCAGGTCTGTTCCCACAGCTCAGCTCTGCTGGAGGGACCTGGCCCCAGAGCATCCTTGGAAGGCTGAAAGGTGCAATTTCCCTTTCTCTCTGCAAATTAAGGCCCTGGAAGGGTAACTGAGACAAAATCATGGCTTATGTACAACTGATGCCCACTTCTAGGAAAGTCCTCTTTCCTCACCTGCCTGCACACCCTGGAGCAGACAGGAGCCAGGTTGTGCTCTTCTGCCAATGCCAAGATCCTGGTGCTCACCCTTGACCCTGTCACCCGCCCCCCCCCGACAAATGCCAGGGGATGTTTGTTCATCCCTATAAGTTTGCACCTCGCTGTCACCCTGCTGTGGATACCACATCCCTGGGGAGAATTTGCTCTTTGAGTGGCTTTGTGTGATATCCTGCAGGATCCATGACCTCCTGAAGCTATTCTCCATCCCCCAGAATGATGGAGCTGCCTTGGTGTGAGGTCAGAGGGTCCCAGGTTCTGCCTGTGGGCACTTTGGGGCCAACCTGCCTAGAAGTGGCTGCTGGATGCATGTCCTTGTCCTGGAGCTGGGTACCATGCAACACCATTTTCCTGGCATCTGGGGCTCAGCTTAGCCCCACAAGGCTGAGAAAGGGCTCGTCTGGCAGGTATTTGCTAGAACCCTAGAGAAACAACATCAAAAACAGGGCTCAGGATCCATAGGCATTGTGACTTGCTGCTTGCAGATGTACAGGATGCTTGGAGCAAACACAGTGACCAACGAGAGCCCCAAAGGGACTTTGCACCTTTTGTCCCATTTGTCCCCATGCTGGTGTCTGCCTCCCCACGGTGGCTGGAGCCCAGCATGGCCTTCATCCCCTCCTCTTCCTTCTTTCCCTACCTACAGCATTAGTCCTGCGCTGAGTTTGCTGGCTTGAGGGAGGGAGGTGGTCTGCAGCCATGGGGCAACACCAGCTGGGAGAGATGGGGCTGAGTGAAACCACTGAGGTCCAAAGGGGGGAACAGGGGGTGGCAGTGGGGTCAGTAGAGTGAAGGGCCTACTATTAATGCAGGGAGACTTGGATGCAGTGGCCATGGGCCAGGCTGGTGTGGGAGTCCCTCACCCAGCCCTGTAGCCTGGCCATGGCAAAGCCCTGAGCCCCATTCCTTCTGGCTGTCTCAAAGCAGGTCCCTGGGCTTGGGTCCCAGTGCTGCACTGGGGTGGGGGTGCATGGTGCAGTCTGGGCTGCATGGGGGTGTCCGGTGCATGCTTTGCCTTCAGTCCTTGGGTGCCAGCAGGATCAAACCCAGCCCGTGCTTAGGGAGGATGCAATGCCCTGGCTCAGCCGCAGGATGTTTCTTGGGCTTCATTCTGCCTTGCCTCCCTGTAGAGCCTGCTACACAGGGAGCAGGTATTCGTCCTCGAGGCTAAAGGACGGAGTCTGACCCTGCCATTTTCTGACTCTCGGGGCTCCTGGGAGTCTCCAGTGCACTCTTTTATGATGGGGATGTAACAGAGGTGCTTGGTGTGGGTAGCCTAGCACAGTTGTCCCCATCCTTCCCCATCCTAAGGATGGATACTCCACTGCTGGGTTTGTCCTGGGATTGAGCAGGAAGGTAGACCAGAGCCTGGGCTGGGTTTTGCCTTCCTGCTGCTCCAGCCTCACGCTGCATGTGCTGCCTCCGCTCAGATCACCCCGCGCCGGGTGCCCCACCCTGCTACCGTCGGGACCGGGAGCTGATGCTGTGTTAACTCTTCTTCTGCTTGGTGACTCCTTCTTTCTTCCAGGCAACCCGCCAGTCCAAACTAAAAAAGCGCTGAAGCAGCGATTCCTCAAACTGCTGCCCTGCTGCCGGCCCAAATCCATCCCCTCGCTCAGTGAAAGCAAGTGCTTCTTCTTGCCTTTGTGTGTGTTTGTCCCCGGCGGTGCTGCTGCCTGCTCTCCGCCCTGGCCCTGCCTGCGGGAAGGGGACGCCTCCACCTCTCCCCTGCCCTGGCTGTCAGGATCAGCCCTGCCCTGGAGGGGTCCGATCCCATGGGTCTGCACCCACCTGTCTTTACCTGTTCACAGGCTGGTTTTCTCCCTGGAGCAGCTCCCACGGGATGCACAGCGGCAAGAACCGCTTGGGAGCTGGTTCAGGTCCCCCCGGCACTGGTCTAAGGGGTGGGGAGTTTTTCTCTAAGCTTAGGGTCGGTTTGGAGATGGAGGTGTGATGGGGCAATGAAAGAGCCTGAGCAGGGAGTGAGTGCAGAGTCCCTTAACCCCTTATACTGGGTGTGCTTGGTTCCTTGGTGAGTCCAAGCCCCTGGTCAGGATGTCTCCCAGCTCCATAGTGCAAGCCAATCCCCCCTGGGAAAAGGTGAGTATGGAGGGGCAGGGTATGAACCGTCCCATGAAGAGGGAGTACCTGCTGTGTGTCCCTCTTGGCTGAGTGGGCTCATGGGGTGCTGGTTGCTGCAGGCACGGGGTTGTGCAGCTTGGCAGATGATGGAGAGAAGCCATCGATGAAGGTGGGAGCACAGTGGGCAGAAAAGAATCTGGAAAGCCTGTGGGGGGGGCATTTGGGGCTGGGGGTTCTGAGGGGTAATTCTCCCTGCTGAATGTGAGCCCTGGTGCTGCAAGGATCTGAACTCCCCAGGGCAGATGCTGTGCTGGTGGGAGGAGAAGGGCAGGCAGGGAGGGTTTCAGCACTGGGGGTTTCACACCTCTTTTGTGCCCAGCCTGGGCTGTACTGCAGGGGGATTATTGCCCAGTGTCAGTCCCTGGTCTGTAGCCAGGGTGGCTATGAAGGTCCCCTTCTGGCACAGACTCAGCTCTGGCTGAGGAGAGCACCCCAAAAATGTGTCAACCTGGGCAGATGTGAGAGGACAGCGTGTTCTGTGCAAGGCACTTCTCCTGCCCCCTGGCATGACAAGATAGGGCAGGACAGTGCTGGCCTCAGCCACCCTCCTCTCTTCCCCTGGGTTCCTTGCAGACAGTGTTGAGGATGAGTTTGAGCTCTCCACCGTTTGCCACCGCCCTGAGGGGCTGGAGCAGCTCCAGGAGCAGACCAAGTTCACCCGCAAAGAGCTGCAGGTCCTGTACCGAGGCTTCAAGAATGTGAGTACCCCTTGACCAGCTTTGATAGCCCCCACCTCTGCTTCCATGTCCACCTTGGGGTGGTGCTTTGTATTTGAAAGTTTTTGGGACCTTGGGGTTGAAGTTTATCTAAGGCTACAGCCTGATCTTACCTCCAGGGAGCTCAGTGGGGAGACCTGATCCTGTGCTCTGTTTCCTTGGGTGCAGAGAGCCCCCTTCCTGGGTGCCTGGGATTCAGAGCCCCTCCAGCGAGGGATGGAGCCCAAAAGATCAGGGAGATGCTCCAAGCAGCCTTTCTAGCCACCCCACCAGGTGCACAGGGCTGGGGGCAAGGCAAGGGAGCCACAGGTTTTTAGGGGGTGATCAGCCCTTTTTTTGCCATGTGAAAGTGACGCTGTCACCCTGCCTGGCAGGAGTGCCCAAGCGGCATCGTCAACGAAGAAAACTTCAAGCAGATCTATTCACAGTTCTTCCCTCAAGGAGGTGAGTGCCCATCCCCCTCCCTGTCCTCATACACATGGGTTCCTCTGCAGGGCAGAGGGTCACACATGCTATCTGCCTCCCTGCAGACTCCAGCACCTATGCCACCTTCCTCTTCAACGCCTTTGACACCGACCATGATGGCTCTGTCAGTTTTGAGGTGAGCTGTGGCCAAGGAGGGCGTGATGGGGTGCAGTGGGGCAAGGAACATCCCTCCAGGGGCCACGGGCTGGGGTCAGCAGTGTTTTTGTTGCAGATAGATGAAGAGCTTTGCAGACCTAGTGGAGTTTATTAAATTCCTAGAGGCAATGGAAAACAAATGAAAGGCGTAAAAAAAGGGGCTTTCTGTATTTTCTGGGTAGAGTTGTGTAGGGACCCAGACTGGCAGACACAGCCATGGCTGGGTCTTGTTCAGGCTTTGGCTGAACAGTGGGTCACGATGCGCACTGTCCTCTTGGTTGCTGTGACCCAAGGGAAGTAGTGTGAGAAATGTACAGGGTTAAGCAATTTTTTTCTCCTCCAACTCTTTTTGATACCAAACATTTCACCCTGTCAGTCCATTCCCAGAGCACGTCAGCTTTCTCCTGCTGAGCTCCTGTCTGCAGGAGAATCAAGCAGGGCTGTATCCTCTGTGTCTCTGAGGCCCTTTGTGGCTGTAACTCCCATTTGCCTGCCTTGTCCATCCCTGCAGGACTTTGTGTCTGGGCTGTCCACCATCCTGCGGGGCACCATTGATGATCGCCTGAACTGGGCCTTCAACCTCTATGACCTGAACAAAGATGGCTGCATCACCAAAGAGGTGGGATGAGGGGTCCAGACTGGTCCCCAGGGCCAGCACAAGTCTGCACCTGGCAGGGACAAGGGCACAGCTTGGGGGTATTGGCTGAGCTCTGGAGGAGAGCTCAGGGGATCAATATTTAACTGAGCTCAGCTTTGCAAATGTCCCTCCTGGCCCTGTGGCACTGGTGTGACTCTGGGATGAAGGGTGGAGGAGTGGTGTGCTACTCTGGGGCTCCACTGCACATGCACATGCCCACATGGCCCCACACTGTGCACAGAGCCAGCAGAAACACATCTGAGCACCCCACAGGTCCTTCAGGAGCAGCAAGAAAAAGGTGCAGGTTGGGGACCAGGCAGAGGCAGAGCCCTGTGTTGACACTGCAACCCTGCTCCCCTTCCCATCAGGAAATGCTGGACATCATGAAGTCCATCTATGACATGATGGGCAAATATACCTACCCGGCCATGCGGGAGGAAGCACCCCGAGAGCACGTGGAGAACTTCTTCCAGGTGAGCTGAGTGCGTCCTGGGAAAGCAGAGCTCTAGCAAGAGCTGCAGTGGGTGCAGTAGAAAGCACCCCACTCTGGGGATGAAGCAGGGCTCTGCTGGTCCTGTTGGTGCTTGGGCATGCCTGGGGCCAGGGTAGCACTGTCCAGCCCCTCTGGGACCTGGGCAGGGGGTACCAGGTTCTCCCTAGGGCTGGGGGTCTCCCTGCTATGCCCCCTGTGCTGTGCTTGTCTGCAGAAAATGGACCGGAATAAAGATGGCGTGGTGACAATCGAGGAGTTCCTGGAGTCCTGCCAGAAGGTAAAGTCACCAGCAGCTGTTTTCTGAGCTAGGTCACCACCCTCTTCCTTGGGGACCTTTGTCCCTCCTGCTTTCTTCCTTCAGTGAGGAGGTGAAGCCAGGGCTCCCAGGGGCAAGGCTGGAGCTCTGCTTTGGGAACTGTACCCATGCCAGCATCCTCATACAGATGAGGAGAGCCATGGATCTCAGTAGGGCTTGGAGACTGCTGTAATCCCTGGGGCTCTTGTCCCACGTGCCAGAGTTGCCATGAGGGTAAAGCCAGGTTTGGGGGAGCTGCCCAGATTGCTGGTCTGTGCCCAACTTGCCTGCTTCCCACCTGCTCCTGACAGGATGAGAACATCATGCGATCCATGCAGCTCTTCGACAGCGTGATTTAGCTCCCGGACCTGCCTCCAGATGAGCTCTCCTGACACTGGGCCCAGAACCTTCTTCTCTCTCTTGACTTTTCCTTTGAGACTTCCCTCCTCTGGCTGCACAGACACCCCCATGGAAAGGGGCCTTCCTTCCCTGAGATGCAGGTGGTGCCAAGATCTTCCCTTTCCCCTGGCCCAGCTCTGCTTTCCTCGGGAAATCCCAAGCCAGTGCTCCCAGATGTTGGGGCATGGGCATGGCTGGCACAGGATGAGAATTTCACCTGAATGGACCACCCTGCACCCAGCCCCGGTGGAAAAGATGTATCCTTGGGCTGCAATAGAGGTTTTCCCCATGCACACCACCCTGTGCAGCCACAGCTCGCCTACCCTGATCCTCGCCAGCCCTAGGAGCCTCCAGTTCTGGCTTCAGCCCAAATCCTCCAGCAACACTGTCTAGAAACCAATAAAGTCTTGCAATGGGCACAGCCAGTGCCTGGGCTTCCTCCCCTGCCCTGGCTGTGCCCTGCTGTGGGAAGCATGTCTGGTGCGTCCACTGTGAGCCACCGGCGACCCTCCCTGTCCTGACACTGGGCCAGTAGGTGGGCAGAGGGGCCATGCCTGGAGAAGGCAGCCACATGAGCCCTCGGGCTTCATTGCTGCATGAGCTATGGGGAGCATCCCCTGATTCCCGGATGAGGCTCTTCCTGACAGGGGCAGAGGGGAGGCTAAAGTGATCCCGAGATGACTTCTTGTGGCACTTGTCCCACAGGATGGATGCAGGGCTGGGACAGCTGCAACCTCGGCACCCATCCCTCAGGTTTGGGGTGCTGGTACAGGGGGACTCCAGGGGATCCACTTTGAGGCTCCAGTGGAGAGACACCCTTTCCAGTTCTTCCTGAGGACATGACATCCAGGGCATGGTGACACGTGGAAGAGGAAGATGGGCTGGTCTCTGGTGGCCATTCTGGCCCCGTAGGGCTCACAGCCATGCTCCTGGCATCATTTGCTGCTGACCTTGCCCTTTTCCTGTGCCCTGGCCCAGCCCAGCCCACCTGCTGCCCCGGGGGCTGGGGAATGAGCAGTGAGGCAGAGAGGTGTCCCCACAGGCACAGCCCTGTGCTGGTGACATGGCTGAGCTGGCAGCTCCTGGAGGAGAAAGTTGAGGCTGGGGTTAGACAGGAATCACTGTCATGCTGCTGTGGACAGGGGACTTTTCTCCTTTTCCCAGCATGGCCATGTGAGAGCCTGCTTGGGGACCTTGGGGATGGGGACCCTGGGTGTTTTTGTCACCACCAGCTCCTTGGAGATGGGTGTGTGCAGGTAGGCCTGTCCTGCCCACATACCACTCCAAGTCATAGCTGGGAGAGTGATGCCCATGGGCTAATGATCCCATGCCAACTCCAGAAACCCTTCACAGGCACTGGGAATGTACCCAGCCCTGGCAGCCCCGACTGAGGCTCCATTCTGTATCCTTGGCCAGGGGTGGTTTGGGCTGGCCTGAGCTGTGATGTCTGGGATCAGCACCCATGCCGGGCCAGATCCAGGCTGAGCCCCTGGGGTTGGAGACTTTAGAATTTAACCCCTGGGGCTCTGAGCCAAAGGTATGGGGCTGCTTCCCAGGGGGACTGTCCCTGTCCCAGCCCTTGCAGATATCACACTTTTTTAGGCTCATCTGACACATTATTTATCTCGCAGACATGATGTGTTTTTTAGGTTCATTCAACACACTGTTCATCTCACAGACCTATTTCCAGGTTTGCTGTGGGGCTGAGCTCCCACTTGCATTCTCCTAAGAGTGGGAGGGCCTTACCCCTCTATCTCTTTGGCCCTGTTCTCCCTCCTCCCAGCTCTCTGGGGTACCCATTGTTTGCTGCCATGTGGAGCACCTGCCGCCTCCCCCCTCACGCTGTAGGTCGCATGGTGTGACCCCCTGCCCTGGGGCATGGTGACCCACAACCTGCTTGGCATCTCCAGTCTGTATATTTTGTATTATAACAATTATATGAATTAAAAAAAACAAAACAAAACAAACCCAACAAAGAACCAATAAAATCTAACCACAATCGCTATGCACACTACTGTTATGTCTTTGCATCTGTTGGCCCTCTTGGATGGGAGGGCAGGAAAAATGAGGGGGTCTCTGCAGAGGGTTGGTATCCTTTTTGGGGTGCTCTGGGAGGTTGCATGGGGGACAAGGTGCACACTGAGCTTAGCCATGTTGTTGGTTGTCCTATAAATACAGACTTTCCCCTGCTATGAGGCTGTAGGTGTTAAGGTAAAAAAGCTCTTACATCAAGGGTGTCACATTTCAGGAGTCAGGCTGCCAGGTGTGTTTTCAGCCTGTCACAGATGCTACTGAGTGAACCCAAGCTTGGGACCAGCTGGCATGTTGGGAAAGATGGGACAGGAAGGGCTTATGGATATGATTGTCTGGTAAGAAATACTGGAGATATAAAATCTGTGAGTGAAATAAAAATGAAGGCCAGCTTTGAGATGTAGGCATGGCAGGCAGGAAGATGGTGATTAACTGGAGATAGGCTGAAGGACTGAAAACAAAAGGACCCAAGAATGCAGCCTGTCTCCACCCTGCCAAGGCATCAAGGAAAAAGTAGATCAGAAGAGTAGTCTTTAGAGTTTAGAATACAGGATGATATGGTAATTTAATAGTTCTCATAGGCTGCATGCAAAGTTTGTAGGTTTTGTATCTTGTGCCAGTTGGTTGCTGTAAATTAGAATATTCAACACAAAAGGAGATATATTGTAACAAGGTCTTCTCTTCTCTTCTCTTCTCTTCTCTTCTCTTCTCTTCTCTTCTCTTCTCTTCTCTTCTCTTCTCTTCTCTTCTCTTCTCTTCTCTTCTCTTCTCTTCTCTTCTCTTCTCTTCCTCTTCTCTTCCTCTTCTCGTTCCTTTTTCCTCTTGCCTCTTCACCCCTTCTCTTGCCTGCTCTCTCCCTCTGCTTCTTCTACCTCCCTCTCTCCTACCACCCTGACCCCGGCACTCTTTTTACCTCTCTTACCCATCTTAACTTTTTTACCTCCCTTACCTCATACCCCCTCTCTCTCTCCCTCTCTCTTTGGGGCTTCCCTTCAGCCGAGGCTGGTGGCTGAAAGCAGACTCTCTTTACCCACGACCCTTGCAATAAAACCATGTGTTTCTAGAATATCTCAGGTCTGCAGAGTTCCTTCTCCCTGCCGTCCACAGATGTCTGTACAGTGGCCCTAGTTAGGATGTAGCATTTAAGGCAGAGCTAACAGGAACATGGTCACCTGCCACCTTGAGGAGGTAGATACAGATTGGGAAGGGTTTTTTCTTAGGGCAATCACTGATTGTTGGAGAAGTCCAGCATTGAGAACTGGAAAAAATTAAATAAACAGTCATGTAAGTAAGAAAGTAGCAGAACAAGAGAGCAATGGATCTGATGTGGGACAGCAAAACGGTCCAGCATTCTACAGTCTGTGGTCCAGGAACTGAAAGCTCAATGCCAAGAGCTGCCTGAAGACTAACCATCTTTAAAGGATGGGCTCTGGGCTGTTGGGGGAATTAACCACTGTGGGACTGGGTAAGCAGCAAGCCTGATCTTTCCAAAGCCTGTTACTCTCCAGGGACTTTTTTGGGCTCCTGGCTGTCACCCAGGGCTGTTTATGGCAGCATGAATGGGCCTGAGCACGTTTTCCCCTCTAACCCACTTTTCTCGGTATATCCTATCCCCTGAGCTCCGTTTGGCTGGTTGCTATTTCGGGCAATGACATCCAAGGGCTTGATGTGCCCTCTTGTGGCACAGAGATGCTGTGAGCCACTGATGGGATCCCTTGGGTCCTTGTCCCCAGGGTGAAGGGCAGGAAAGAGGTTGAGGTGATAATGGGAAAAACAGCACTGTGGGGCTCAGCCCTCGGATGCTGCCATAGCCTTTTCACACCAAATGGGAAAAGGTTTGTGCAGAGAGTGTAGCTTTTGGAGTCGGGGATGGGGAAGCATCTCTGAGAGTAAAAAATAATCTGTTTAGCTCTCCTCCAAACAGGTCTGCAGGGAGGCATGGATCCTTTAGGTGTGCCTTCAACTTGCCATGAGAAGCTGCTGTGTGAGCCAGGGCTTAGACGACCCTTGTTAGTCGGAGATGACATTTAAGGGTGGACAGCCAAGTAATTTAGTCTATGATAAAAACAGATAAGAGCTGATGCATGCTTGGAAAAGGGCAGCCTTCTGTTGTTTCCAGATATGTTCTTCCCAGCTTTCAGAGGAAAAATTAATAGTAGCTATTGGTAAAACAGCTGAGCAACTGGATGAGGCAGCTGATGCAGCCTGGGGCAGTCATTCACTTCAGCATTCTGAATACTGCCTAGAAACACAAGCATTTTGTAAAAGGATGAGATTCCAACAGTGGCAGAACTATTACTGTAGGATTATTTTGCCACGATCAGAGATATGAGCACCCCTTCAGGGTCTTTCGTGACCCTGGGCAGAGTCACTGCCCAGCTCTGGAGGTGTGTGAAAGTCCTGCGTCTTCTCCACCCAGATTCTGTGCATTTCTCCTTTCTAACTCTTCTGTAAAGTCTGCTCATGTATCAATACAGTTTAGCTGATTCCTATTTAGGGTATTTGTACAATTTCTATTTCTGCTCTTTGAAAGCCTTGGCCTGATGTTGGTGGTAACTAGAGATGCCCCTTGGCCAGCGGCTCTGCTGCAGCTTCCCGAGCACGGGTATGACCGTGCCGGAAACGCAGCCGTCTGCAGTTTCTCGTCATGCCCGAATTGTCACTGGGGATCAGCAGGAACGTGGCTGAAACGTGATGTGTCTGCACTAATGTCTGCAGGCGTTCTCCAGCCCTTTCTCGAGAGCTGGGGTTTTTGGCAGCTCTTTGTTAACTTGTTTCTTGTTGGCCGGTACCTGCCACAGTCTCCCCAGTGCTGCGAAGGCTGGCAGGATCACCTTAGTCACACCATAGTCTCCCCATAGTCACTCCATAGTCACAAGACAGGTCATCTCAGTCTTGGAGTCCCCCGTGCTCCCATGCGGCTGCAGGAGAGATGCTGTGTGACCTTAGACCCCTCCTCTGATCTGCTGCTATTATCTCAGCTTTGCCTCTCACTCTTTCAGCATCCTCGCGGTCTCTTCCAGGCATGGAAACACCTCCAGGCGTGCCATCAGCTGTGCCGTGCCATGCCGTGCCACAGGCCCGGAGCTCTCCCCCCCGACAGCTCGGTCTCCCCTCCGCTCTGCAGCCGCGGCGGGCCCTGCTGAGCTTGCCGGGCAGCGCCACAACTAGGTCACGTCTCACGGGAGCCCGCGCGCCCTCCACTCCCGCGCAGGCGCGCTCCCGCCGGGGCGCTGCGCAGCAAAGCGCACGCGCACACCGGAGGTAAACACTTAATTCCCCACCCTCCTTCCCCCTCGGCGCCGCTTCCCTACACAAACCCCAAGGCGCGTGCGTGCTCTCCCGCTGCCGCTTCCCCCTCAGTCCCCGCGGCCCCTCGCGCATGCGCCGCGGGCGCGCGCTGCCTCCCCGCGCAAGCGCCCTGAGGCCGCCGCGGCCTCGCCCCTCCCGCTGCCGGCCCCGCCGAGCACGCGCAGTGCGCGTCCTCCCCCGCCCCGCGCCGGCGCAGATCGCTCGCGTCGCCCGCCCGCCTCATTCCCTGAGGAGCCTCCCGCGCCCAAGCCCGTTGTTCCCGCTCCACCGGCGCGGTCCCGGCCGCCCACGTCCTTCGCTCTCTTCCCGCCGAGGCAGAGGCTACCCCTGTCCCCGCGGCGGTCCCTCGGAGCGGGACGGCTGCGGGCGGAGCGGCGCGGACCGGTTGGGGCCGGTTCCCCGCGCAGGCGCAGCGCCCCGTAAACAGGAAGCGGCGGCGGCGGCCCCGGAGCGGCGGAGACAAAGGGCCTGCGGAGCGGGGACGGCAGGGACCCGGCTTGGCTCGGCCCGGCCCAGCGAGCGGCGGCGCTGGCGGCGGGCGGCAGGATGGTGCAGAAGGAGGGGCAGGCGGCGCTGGAGGAGCCCCAGGGCAGTCCTAACCCGGCCGGGGTGCCCGGCGCCCCCTTAGAGCCGCCGGGCGCCACGGCAGGGCCGGTCCCGGGAGGCGAGGAGACCGACACCGAGACGGAGACCGCGCTGGGCTCCCGCCGCTTCCTCTGCGGAGTCGTCGAAGGTGAGAACTTTCGGAGGAGTCTCCCCTGGGGGACGGGGGTGCGAGAGAACGGCGGGGGGGTTCGGTATCCGCAGGACACCGGGGATAGGCTGGTCCCAGCTGGCTTTGCTTCGCCGTCTCCTCCCCCGCCCGGAGGAGCCCGCTCGGCGGGGAGGTGGCGTGCGGTTCTTGGCCGGGACTCCGCCAGGGTGGGGAGGAGCCGCAGCTCCCGGGCGGGGCCTCTGCCCCCGGGGCCTGTGCCGGAGCGGGGAGCGCCTTTGATGGCGGCGGGGCGAGGGCAGGCCTGGCACCCAGCGCGCCGATGGTTCCTCCGAGCGGCTGAGGCGGTGCTGGGGCTCGCTTGCTCGTACGTGTCTAAAGGGGGAAGTGGGAGATAGCAGAACTACCGCGCGATTATCTCGGCTGTACGTGCCCTTTTGCACTCCAAAGGCTCCTATTCAGTCCTGAGTAGGTGATTCTATAGACATCTGCTCAGTAATTAGCGTTAAATGCATCTTGTTCTCTGAAGTGTTATAGCTTATCCTTGCAGTTGTAGAACAGTCCTCAGTCTTTTAAAGTAATTGCACCCTTAAAAGTTTTAAATTGTTGTTGAAGCTGTAGAATTAAGGGACTTTTTGAAGTTGTCAGTAATGCGTTTCTGACAGGTCAGTTAAGGTAGGTGGTTGAAAGTCAGCAGGAAAAATGGTTTATCCCCAGCAAACCCCATTGGCTTTAAATGCTTTGCTTCCCATGATCTCTTACTATTTCTGTACGAGTAATGCTTTTCCAGTAGGAAAACAAAATAATTAGCAGGTGGAATGGAGAGAGGAGCTGGCAGTTTATCAGATAAAGTCAATTTTTGCATTACTTTGCAGACTGTTTTCTGTTCGTATCTTTAAAAAAAAGATAATTTGGTTTCTGTAAATATGACTCTGAGAGGTGAATTGGTAGGGCTTAAATACAATCAGTGTAGAGAAAAATGCCCTTCTTTTGCTAACAGACTTAGTTCTGTGAAGGTAGATGCCAAATTGAGGGCTTTGGAGACACATAACAGGGGAAAGAACCACAGATTGTAGCAGCATGTTTTCTCACGTTCCTGCTGATACACCTGGAACATCACTTGTTCATCATGGTTTCTGTTGGAACCACTGAGAATACCATAATCATTTTTCTTGTCGTGTTAGTCACATTGTTGGTTGCCTCAGCATATATTTTATTGCAGGTGTTCTTGAGTGTACTGTGTACAAAATAAAGAAAATGGCCTCTGCCTGCTGAAGCTGTCAAACACGGTTTAGGAGTTACCTGTCTGACAATAACACGAATAGGGGAGTGTTTAAAAAAACAAAAAAAATAAAAAAAACCCCAGACATAAAACCACCACTAGCAGAAAAATAAACTTTTGGTGAACGAGTGAAAACATCTGTCTCATTAGTGACTCAAGGGAATTATAGAGTTAAGAGAAAAACAGGAATTAACTCCAGAAGTGTAGATAAATACTTAGACGTAGAACACAGACTAAGGCGTAGTGAGATTAGAGCACTGAGATGGAGAATTTGGATCTTCGGTAGAAAAGGCAGAGGGCAATTTGTCAAATACTGGGTGTGCACTCTTAAGAATGTGAAGAGCGTATGCCACTTATCAAATTTGCTGTTTTGCAGAGTAATACAGTCTAAGAGATTGCTGAATGCAAAGCTTTGGTGCACTGCCGCTAGGATGTCCTGACTTTTAGTGATGGAAAGCATGGTAATGGGATGAGGTATTTTGGCATGATCTGTTGACTTTGGATTAACCTGACACACAGTCCTGAGGGAGTAATACAAAACGAGGTCGATTTTTTTAGTTGGACAGAAAGATCCAAGAATTGTAATCAGCTGGTGACAGTAGTAACCTAAGAAATGTGGTGACAGATGGAAAAGTATTGCTATAGATTAGCCGGTTTTGTTCAGCCTTATTTAATTAGTTTTTGGTAACTGATTTTTTTTTTAATAGCAGGCCATGCTGTGCTTTAGGTTTGTAGGTATGAAACAGCAGTATCATAAGTAAAGCAAAAGTGTTGTAAATGAGTTAAGAGGCCATAGTGGATATTCATTAGGTTTCACTTCTTTTGTGAGTTCCTGAGCTTCCTCAGAGCAGTATCAGTCAGAGTTAGGAAACTGTAGTGAAAATAAGAAATTCCTTCTGGGTGACATAAACTGGGAGGTTTTCAGGCCTCTCAGCTCTCTTGTTGTTCTGTGTTGCACTGGGCAGTTGTGAGGATAAGTAGTTGCTTAGTTTTGCCACGTTGTGATGCCAAAGCAGTTTGAGATCACTCTTAGAGAGAATAATTCTTACAACTTGAGCCTCTTGCTCTAAGCTTCTTAAAAGAGCATTGTACACTATATAAAAAATGGCTTCAGTTGCATCAGTTTGGAGTTTTGGAAGGTAAAAGGGTGGTTGTGACCTCAGTGAGACTGAATATTTACAGATTTACAAGGGTGAATAGCCTTGAAAATGAAGATACTGTTTACCTTTTGAACTGGTGTTCTGTGGGGACTTGTGAGCTTTGTGTATTAGTAGTATCATTCATCACTGAGTGGCCATGCCATTTGAAAATAAGAGCTTATTAAATTTCATGTTATTTTAGTCTCTCGTCTTTGCATGGCCTGCAAGCTGAAGCTTTGTTTTGAAGTGCCCACTTGTGGTTGAGCTGTTTGTATAGGTCTTAGTGAGTTGGCTTGACTAAGAGGGCATTGAGAGTGCTTTTTTGAAGTATTGTGTTTCTAGAATGGAAGGATTAGAATAAACCTGGAGCAGTTGCAATTTCCATGGAATTCTATGACTTTCAGTACACTCTACTCTAAAGTCACTTGGGTAGATGCTTTTATGTATGATTATTCAAGACATAGTATTAGCTTGTAAAATCTGGAACTGGTAAAGCATCAGGTTACAACTTAATTTTGATAAAGAGCCTATTAAACAGAATAAGAGAAGTTAAATCCTAAGCATTTTGTTGACTCGCAATTTTTTTTAATTACACATCATCTTCTCCAGTATGTATTTGTATATTCTGTGTGTATAAATCCTAGTCTGTACCACCCATTAAGCATTTTTGAGCTGGTGAATATTTTCAAGTGTCTTCAGTGTTCAACTTAAAATCAAATCTATTTATTTTGTAGGTGTCTGGAGTGGTGGTTTAATTAGGTTATTACTGTTCGGTTTGCTGCTGTAATAATGCTGACTTGACTTGTCAAGGGCATATGTTCAGGAACACAGTTTGTATTCTGAAAATTAATTGCTTCAGTGGCCAAAATTATAAGACCTTAGATCATAAGAAATAAAACAAGTTATAATTGCATTTTAAATTTAGATTAGTTTAGGTTATTACACTTTCCTCATCCAAACTCTTTTTTCCCCTTCTGCTTTGAGAAGCTTTTTGGCAAATGTAGCAAAAGAGGAAGAAAATTGTGGTTGTAATACAAAGTTTCATGAAGCAGGCGTAATCTAACTGGCTAATTCTAATCTTGTTGCCTTTAGGATTTTATGGAAGACCTTGGGTGATGGAGCAGAGGAAAGAACTTTTTAGAAGGCAAGTCATGTTTCCTCTTACTGCAGCACATTCCTTTGGAATGTAATCATAAACTTCCACTTAAGTCTGGAAAGAATTATTGTTCTAACCTAGAGCAACTTTGTGCCTAATATTTGTGTTCTTGGGAATTTGTATTCACCTTTTCATCTTGCATATACCAAATTTGTCCAATATGATTCGTGCTCAAAGTTACTGTGATTTAATAGTATAACACAGTGTTCAGTGAAGAAAAAAAAAATTAGATTGAGTAAAAGAATAGCATGCAGTGAAACACAGAATTCCTGAATTTATGGGCTATATAAAGACTTTTTTTCCTGTGTTTTTAGGCTTCAGAAGTGGGGGCTGAATACATACTTGTATGCTCCAAAGGATGACTATAAGCACAGGATGTTTTGGCGAGAAATGTACTCGGTGGAGGAAGCAGGTAATTGCCTTTATTTCTCCTCTGTGTTTTCTATAAGTAGATTTTTGAATTAATTGGTTATGGCTATGTAGACATGTGTGTGTTTAATCACAGTAGCCATTCCCAAATGTGACACCCTCTTTTTAATACTCTGCAGGTGTTTATTGAAGCTTTGGAACAAGCATGGATTTACTTCTTTTAACTATAACTGTAGATGATTTCTGCAACTGCTTTTAAGTCTTTGTCTTACAAGATTTCTTTTTTGTCATGGGAAAGGTTGCTTAGACTTACTTCTCTGGCTCTTGAATGTCTGGGCCATATTTTGAAGTAGAAGATATTTGCTTTAGAAAAGGGCAAAAAAGATTGATGAGCAAATAGCATATCCTTTAATGTGATTCATTAAGTCCTTGTCTCAATGAAAAGATTACATTTTAGAAAAACAGCTCTTGTTTAGTCAGAGCATAAAACATCTGTTCACGCTAGTGTGAGTTGTTTTATCCACCTCTGGTATTTATGAGATTTATGATGCTTTATTAAACTGAGGCAATTATAGTTTTCCTTGGGTGAAGGGAAAAATTATACACTCTTGAAATTAAATAATCCTTCTTGGTGGCCTCTTTTGAATCAATGGTGAAAAATAATCTAAAGGATATGGCAAGGTAATATCCAATAACAGCAAAGATCGTTAAATATGCTAAAAATAATTCTCTTTATTTGATCTATGAAAGATTCAATTGCAAGTTTTTTTATTAAACAACTACTTTTGCAGAGTGATCTTAAACCCCACATTTTCATGTGCCCAGGCTTCAGTCATATGAGTAGTGTGTGAACCACTGTCACATGGGGTGATATTACTGCAATAAATTGTTAGTATTACTCACTTTATGGAAAAAGTGAGTAATAATTCTAGAACTGTTGATATATGTACTGTGGAAACAGACTATATCCATATTTGTCTCACAGCGTTGAAATAAAGAAAAAATTTTAAATATTCATAAAAATTTTAACAGGGAAAATGAGAGTACAAGGACAGTTGTATTCCTTTTGGCATAATTGCTGAAAAATCTTCCAAATAATTTGGTGTTCTTTGCTGTGCTAGTTTCAAGAAATTCCAGCAATTATTTTTTCTGGTTATGATAGAAGAAGTATCTGCACTTTATAATTTACTTTAAATGATGCCTGAGAATTTTTCTTTAAATTGTTGAGTCCTTCTGAAATATTTTAATTTAATTTCCAGAGCAGCTCATGACTCTAATATCAGCGGCACGAGAACATGAAATAGAATTTATCTATGCAATCTCACCTGGACTTGACATCACTTTCTCCAATCCTAAGGAGGTATCCACATTGAAACGCAAGCTGGACCAGGTAAGGATGACACAAACTTAGCACAGTTCCACTGCTGCTTCATTTGGGAGCTCCAATTCCCTGCTCACCCTTGGGGCTTCTCATCAGCTTCTTGGACCTTCCCAGCACAGGTGTTAGTTTGGGTGCCTCTGACCGATTCTGATGGATATGTTTAAGTTGCATTGCAGAGCCAGTGATAACTCTGATTTTAAAAAATTCTCATCCTGTATTGGATACCGAAGACTGTTTTTGACTTCAGGGTATTTTGGAATCTTGAAGCCAAGAAGCACTGCTAAAAGTAGAGAATTCTGGCCCACAATAAATGCCTTCGCAGACCTGACATGCTCATCTTCTTTGTTCTCCTCACTGACTCTTCTCCTTTGTCCGAGAGCTGTTACAGAATTAGTTTTTTTTTCCCCAGCTGTCCATCCTGTGAGATCAGCTTTGGATGGTTAAAACTGGAACAGATTGCAGGTCTTTAAAGGTCTAATCTTTGAGAGAAGCAGAGCTGTGGGTCAGAGACAGGCATTAATTGTGAATGGAAACCAAAATCTGTCTTACTTCCGCTATATCCCCATTCCTATAGCTGTCTTTAACATAGATTTGATTTTAAAATCCTACAGTTTGATTAAAAGAAGCAATAATAATTTAAAAAATTAAACATTTTGCTCTTGTCTCTTGCATTAGGTTTCACAGTTTGGCTGCAGATCTTTTGCACTGCTCTTTGATGATATAGATCACAACATGTGTGCAGCAGACAAAGAAGTTTTCAGTTCTTTTGCTCATGCTCAAGTCTCAATCACAAATGAAATTTATCAATATCTAGGAGAACCAGACACATTCCTTTTCTGTCCTACAGGTAAAACGAGCAGAATACTTTCCTTCAGCCTTAAAGGAAGGGAGCTGTTACCTTACTGTTTGAAAAGCTGGTTTAACATTTAATAACTGCCTTAAGGAGTATTTTGGGGTTGGTTGAAGAAATTGACATACAAAGAAAAGTTTGATTATTCAGATGTATGCAAAGATTTCTCCAAATTTATAAATCTCTGAAAGGCTCAGTGCCAAGCAAGTTAGGCACCTTGACCGAACAGTTCAAGAAATTTGAGATGAGAATTAGGCTAAAGGAAAATCTATTTTTTCGTAACTTGAACTGAAATCTTTGCTTCTTGAATTAGCAGGCTGTTCGTTTCTAAGAATTTTTTTTCTTAAGTAGAAGTAGCTTGTGCCTACGGCTGTCACTAGTTCCTATTTTTAATAAGATTGCTCACTTCACTAGTCACAGAGTTGCTTTTTTTATCAAAAATTATTTTTAGTTTAGCCTCTTACACTGTAGTATTGTGCTTCTGTTGCAGACCTTAACTTTAGAGACATATGTTCCAGTGTTAAAATTTTTAGGTATTTGCATTTTGTAATGAGTCTTGGGGTTTTCTCATTGTCTTGAATATTATCTGCTGTAACTTGGCCTTTTATTTATGGACTTTATTTGTTTTTTCCTAATTTTGACACTTGAACAATTTAAAATCATTCTCTGGCATTGGTTTCTGATATTTATGGTAAGCGTCTCTCATAATGTCCTTTTTATTTAGACTTTAGACTTTTGGGCATTACTTGATTAATTTTATAAATGTTTTTTGTTTCTAAGGGTGGTATTCTCTCAGTGTGTTTGTGGGACAGTTGAGTGTGTTGTCACACGTGTACATCCTTCTAATGACAGTGACATTCTCTCTCTTTTCCTGTGCAGAGTACTGTGGAACTTTCTGTTACCCGAATGTTGCCCAGTCACCATATCTACGGACTGTAGGAGAAAAACTGCTCCCTGGAATTGAAGTGTTGTGGACAGGTAAAGATCGATGGCTGATTTCTTTTATTTTGTTGGTGTTCAGTATTTTCTCGTAAGTATTTAGAAAGATAACCTGTCCACCTGCTTGGGGTTTGAGTGTTCAAGTATTTGCAAAGCCCTCTGATTTTATTTCCTCCTTAGGTCCGAAAGTTGTATCCAAAGACATTCCGGTAGAATCCATTGAAGAAGTTTCTAAGATCATCAGGAGGGCACCAGTTATCTGGGATAACATTCATGCTAATGATTATGATCAAAAAAGGCTTTTTCTTGGGCCTTACAAGGGTCGGTCAACTGAACTCATCCCTCGACTGAAGGGTGTTCTGACCAATCCAAACTGTGAATTTGAGGCCAATTATGTTGCCATTCACACACTTGCGACCTGGTACAAGTCTAACATGAATGGAGTGAGAAAAGATGTGGTGATGAGTAAGTATGTTTAACTATATAAATCATACCAATTCTCAGTGTTTTTAATGGTTTTATCTCTTCCTCACCAACTTTCTCTTCTTATGATCACTTAGCCTTTCTGTTCCATAAGTAAATGGTAGTTGCCTGAAAGATAATGATCTTGCTTTACTGACTTCCCTGGGGTATATATGTAGCACAGGGTATCAAAGAATTTCTTAGACTTGAGAAGTTTCTGTGGTTATGTAATTAACACTCCTGGAAAGCAAGTTTAATGCTCAAATTTGAAATGCGTTCATGGACGTGTTTCATTGGTATAGAAGCAGTTCAGATCAGAAGACACCTGAATGCCAGAGTGGCTGGTTTCTATGTGGACATTGGTGGTGACCATAATTTTCCTTTTTTTTTTTTCTAATTAGAATCTAGTAACTTGTCCTTTTTGTGAAGTAAGCCCCTGAATTACTGTATGTCTTGTCCATTTTTGCTATTTTTAATTAAACTAGCATAGTAACTTATTTAAATTTGTCTCTGTAGCTGATACTGAAGACAGCACGGTTTCGATCCAGATTAAATTGGAAAATGAGGGAAGTGATGAAGATATTGAAACAGATGTTCTCTACAGCCCACAAATGGCCCTGAAGTTGGCCTTAACAGAATGGTTACAGGAATTTGGAGTACCTCAGCAATACAGCAGTGAGTATGGTTCGATATCATACTGGGGCTGGTGGAGAAAAATGGTGTTAGATGTTCCGTGTTTGTGTTTAGATTAAAGATACTTTACAGATCCTGGCAGTTCATACACTTCAGCTGAAAATATTTTCCGCCTTAGTAAATTGGGAACCTTAATTAAAGAGTAAGAATGCTTCATGTTCTGCAGTGTGCTTGTGATGCTCTGACTGATCAACAGAGGCAATCTTGATGTGTTATCCCTTTAGCACTTCTGATAGAAGGCAGGAAAGGGTCTGGACCTTGCTAGTCCCAGTTCTTGCTAGACTTCAGTGGAACCTGAGAGAATAGGAAGTATAGTGGGTTTTTTTTTTTCCAAGTTGATGTTAGATTGTTGTAAAAACTAGTTCTGGTCCTGAAGACTCCGTGTTCTTCCAGTTGTTTTAAGATAGTTTTACTTTCCTGAGTTTGTCTGCATAAACCAGCTGAGTTCCTTCCAGCACTGTACACCTTTTTTGTACCAGTGGGAGCTTGGAATATGAAGGAAAATTATTTTTCTCTAGTGTGGGTTTCAGGTGATCAGAGCATCTTTCTGTGATAACTGGTGATGGAATGGAGGAGCCCGTTCTCCTAACTGCTCTGATGCATTTATGCTTTTGAACTGCTGTAGAGTTTTGTATCTCTCTACAGCTCAGCTGCAGCAGAAACATTGGGTGAAGAGTAGTAATTAAGGTGTCAGTGTTTCTCCGTTTTCACGGTATAGTTCAAGTTGGAAGAACTGTCTTGAGTCTAATGACCTTGGTCAGGAAGGGTGAGTTAGAGCAGGTTGTCCAGGATTGTATGTGGTAAGGTTTTGAATGTTTCGATTTTCCCCAGGTTAAAGACAGTTTTGAATGTGAAATATTTAACCCTCAGCTTATCATAATAAGCTTTTATTATGGACTGTTCTTTATATTCAAAGAAAACTTTGCCAAGTCAGTTGATGCAGAGTGAAAAAGTTGCTTTGAGAGCTTTTTATTCTGATGACGTAGTTAAAAATGCTGCTGGGCAGCACATAAATGTTAAATAATTTTCCTAACTTTTTCTTCATCCTATCTTTGCTTACCAGTTATGTGAAAAGGAAATTTGCAAAACTCCAAGGCAGTAGCTAGAATTACATTGACAGAAGTGAACAGGCAAAGTGCCAAAAGGCAGCTCTGCTGATGGGGTGCTGTGGTAACAAAATCGTCCATCATTTGCAGGAGTTGCTGATTTGAACCTTAGTTGGTAGATATTGAAAACTAAACTTGTTTCTTCTTATTATCAGGTAGGCAAGTGGCCCACAGTGGTGCGAAAACCTCTGTAGGGGATGTAGGGCCACTGGTGGCACCATCCTCTTTAAATGCAGCAACAGTGGTTACCACGGTGTACCAGGAGCCCATCATGAGCCAGGGCGCGGCGCTGAGCAGTGACTCCCCGGCCTTGGCCAAGGAGGAGGAGAAGAAGCAATCTGATGAGGAACCAATGGACATGGTGGTGGAAAAGCAAGATGATGCAGACAAGAATGCAAACCAGATACTGACAGATATTGCTGAAGCCAAGATGGCAGAGGAGCTGAAGCCAATGGATACGGATAAGGAGAGTATAGTTGAGTCAAAGTCTCCAGAGATGTCTATGCAGGAAGATTCTGGTAGTGACATTGCACCTATGCAGACTGATGAGCAAATTAATAAAGAACATTTTGTGCCTGCGCCAAATGAAAAACCTCTTTACACAGTAGAACCAGTGACTTTAGAGGACTTACAGCTTCTTGCTGACTTGTTTTACCTTCCTTATGAACATGGACCCAAAGGTGCACAGATGCTGAGGGAATTCCAGTGGCTCAGAGCAAACAGCAGTGTTGTCAGTGTTAATTGCAAAGGAAAGGATGCTGAAAAAGTGAGTGCAAATCTTGTTTTCTCTCCTTTTATGTCAAAATCCCAAGCAATTTTATCTGTTGCCTATAAAAGAAACTGGTGTTCTACGTTGTAGGACCTGAAGGATAGTGTATAATGAACCGCAGATCACAGTAATTTTCATTCCTCCAGTGGAATCTACTGTTTTAAGCCCTGTAGTGTCACGCAGCTGTGAAGGTAGTCTGTATCTGCATTTAACCAATGTTCCTTGTACTGACCTCCTTTCTAACAGCCATAGAGAATATCTGTAAGTCACGTGTGGTATGGCAGTCCATTCTGGTAAAATGAAGTAATGGATTGTGTAGTCTTCCTCCATAGAGTACCTCTCCTCTCTAGGAGCTTGTGTTTGATCTTGTGGATTTTTTTTTATAGATAGAAGAATGGCGTAACAGAGCAGCCAAGTTTGAAGAGATGTGCAGCTTGGTGATGGGCATGTTCACTCGCCTCTCCAATTGTGCCAACAGGACTATCCTTTATGACATGTACTCCTACGTCTGGGATATCAAGAGTATTATGTCAATGGTGAAATCTTTTGTGCAGTGGTTAGGTAGGTGCATTGGGAGCCATTATAATCCCAGATAGCATATTTTTTATGTGTGCTTTTAATTAGCCCACGGGGAAAACTGAAGCATTAGGCAAATGTGTTTTCTTGGACAGAGGGTCTGGTTTGACCCTGTTTTAAAGGTTTTCCTGTCTTGCTATTTGAAGCAATGCTTGCAGTGAGTTTGCTTTGCTATTAAAAGTGAAGTCTGCTGGATGCTTAAGATTGGAGACCTTGATTTTCTTCTTGGGCTAATGAAACTTGAATCTCATCTGACACGTAAGTGTTGACTTTAACTTACTCTTGACTGAATGCACACTGGACTATGCCATGTAACTCCTGGGATGCCCTTCTGTATGATTGGAAATGACACTACGAAATGTGATCACATCAGCCATCTGCTGTTTGCTCTGTCCTGATAACATTATTGCTGTCTTCAACAGACCTTTCAATGGGCCTGGCCATGAGGAAGGTGATCCTCCCAGCCCCTGTGCGCATGCGAGCTGTAGCATAAGGCTATTCTGGTGCAAAATTATTTCCTTTAAACACTTTCCAAATTGCTGATTTTTTAAAAGGTTTTTTTGTTTGTTTTTTTAAAAAGTATATTTTAGTTTTTGGTAATGGGTGGAAATCGTGGAGCTCTCTGGACAGATTTAGTCTGAGATGTAAAATGAACTTCAAACAGTTGTTTGTTTGGCTTGGTTTTTAATGTGTGGCGCTTTCTTCTTTGTTTTCTTTTGTTGGTTTTTTTTTTTCCTGAAAGATTTTTGGGAGATCCTAAGTTGGCAGATAGCACCAGCATGGCCTGGGTGATTCTAGTGACCTCATTTCACTTTCAGGTTTCAATCCAACTGTAAGGAATATGCTGTGGAGTTGCTTGACATACACAGCAGACAGCAAAGCTGATGGTCTCAAGTCACACTTTCTGTAGTCGTCACAAACCTCACAGTGGCTAACCATTACACAACCTTGGTCTAATCCTAGTGTTTGGATTGTCTTTAAATTATATTCTTAAATACTGACAGATTTAAGTGGGGACAGAGAAGACCTGTTAAATCATCAGCTTGGTCTGTGCCCAACAAATTCCTGTGTTTTGTGCTTATTAAATATCTGATTTCTAAACTTAGAGTTGATAAAGAAGAGAGCTTTTGAGACTGCCTTCTGCAAAGCACAGAGAAGAAAACTAGTGGGGGAGGAAAACTCAAAACTCAGCAGCACTATAGTATGTTAACATTTCTTGAACAACCTGATGCTGTTTTAAAAGCCTTAGTTTGTGCATTTTTAAGTGTAACACAACTCCTCCAACTCTACTATCCTTGCTATAGGATGACCTTTAGCTAGACAGAATGCTCTCTTCTTGATAACTTAATCTGCTTATAGTTCTAGGCCAAAGCTCTATAAAGGGAACAGTGATTCTTGTAGTCTTTGAAAACATCGAGGGCTCAATGCAGACTGCATTTCAGAGTTATCAGACTATGTATTAAATTCAGCTGAAACCATTTTCAGTGTCCCTGTAAAGTTGGGTTCAAGTCTCTAAATGCATCAAATATTTGGAATAGTTCACAGTAGAAGCCAACTCTGTAAACACGAACTCTGTTAACTTTGGCACTGTTCTGTTCCAGTACTCACTCTGGTATTAGATAGTTGAAAAATTTCAGGGTTTTTCACATGTACAGTTTAATACTGTTATGCTAACAGTGCTTCTGTAGAGAGGCCATTATATAAAGTCAAGTACATTACAAATCCAAACCAAGTTAGTTTTCACAGTGGTGTGCTCAATGGTCCACTGGGTGTTCACTTTCTTCACCTCTCCTCCCAAGTCCAGCTAGCATTCAGTCCCTTAAATTAGTGTGACTGTACAGTACAATGGATTACTAATGACTTCTATTGTCTTCTTCCCCATTGTGTACAGATGGGAGAATCCTCAGCACAAGTTTCTACTGCTATTGGATGGACAGCGCCAGATGTTCACAGCGCGTCGTCATTAATTAATTAAAATGGAAAGGTTTTGTCTGTGAGGCAGCTCAGATAGATTAGATGTACAACAGGCATGAACTGAAGTCACATTTGCGCAGCGACTAAGGCATTAACTATGTTTTTCATTTATACAGCTCTTCATTCACACAGCTCTTTACTGTAATAATTGGAAGTGCTAGTTAAGTAGTAGTCTCAAAGGACAGACAGATACTGTCTTCCAAGTTATTGACTAAAACTCTTTGGGAAGAATATCTTATATGAGAATTCTAAAATGTGGGAGTAAACCAAATTTGAATTCTGGTGTTTGGATTGTTTCTGAAATTTACCATACTTAGGGTAGTTTGTATTTAACCTATATTCTTAATCTTGCATAAATGTCAAACTTGGCACACTTTGGGACTCTCTGACTAGCACAACATACTTGTCTGTACTGATCTGAGACTGTTACTTGAACAGGAGGTAGATTGCTGTCCACAAAAGGAAAAGAGTATTTGCGCTGCTCCTCTTGTCAGAAAACGAGGCATATAATTGAGATCTCCACTCCAGATACCGCTTGGCTTTTTTTTCTCTCCAGAGCTGTCATTTATGTTACTTTGTGAAGGCTGCAGTGCCTTACTGGCAGAACAGTGTTAAAAATCAAACAGCCAATGGAAGCTTCTTTTCTAAAGCAAGTGCAAGCTTAAACTAAGCACTGCAGTGGGCCTGCTGTTGCTGGTTGAGCAGCAGGGTCCCTGGCGCGTCCACTATACTTGTGGGAATAAAAATCCAGATACAAAAAGCAAAGCTAGTAGTGGCCACCAAGATGTGTTTATTGTTAAATTGTGAGTTAATTCCAGTTAACATGTCTTAACTTTTTAATGTGCCAACAGTATTGTGAAGGTGTGGCCTGGATTATGTAAATCTGTGTAGTCTCTTGCGAGAATGCTATTTCATATAGCTGTCCTGGTTGCCTGATCTGTTCCAGACTGTTTGCATATATTGCTAGTCCTGGTTTTCTGACAAGACTAGAAACAATCAGTACTAAAATGTGACTTCAGAAAGGTCCATTTTTTTTTTCAGGGGCTGTGATAATGGTATTTGTTTGATCTGAAATTTATGGTAGTAGCTATTGACCCACATAGCTCCCAAGATATCAAAATTTCACAGATGAAATGAATGTTTCTATCACAAATATGCAAAAAAAAAAAGTGTACAAAACGTGTGGGAAGTCTTTGTAGTTCTGCATGGCACCATTCTTATGCCTTCTGGTCTAGAATGAAGTGTGTAGCTGAATTGCCTCACCTGTCTGTTACAGGTAATCAAAAATCTGGAATACCACAATTAGTGCGCAAGCACAAAAGCTTTATAAATTATACATTATTACAGCCCCTCCCCTTCCCCAAGCCCTGGATTCTAGCTCAGTTAGAGAGCTTTTTCCACAAGTGTATGTTAGCTTTTTGGACATGTAAGACACCCAGGAAATCCCCCTTCTCGTAACATTCTCCGCTTGGATCTGATCTCAACAGGGTGTCGTAGTCAATCTTCAGCACAGTTCTTAAGTGGAGACCAAGAACCCTGGGCCTTTAGAGGTGGTCTAGCAGGAGAGTTCCAGGTATCAATATGACTTCACAACTGAATGACATTTTCTTTGTTTTATGAGAAACCTTTTGTTGCACATCAGAGGTCTGGAAGGATTGGTCTGCCGAAGGCTTTCTGGTCCAAAGCCCATTAGCCTTACAGCTTGGTTTAAAATAATTTTCCTCCCCTTTCTACAGTAATTTCTCAAGGAGATGCTGCCTGTCCCACGCGCATGCGAAGCGCAGCGGCTTTAGTTGTACATTTCACATTGTTTCTTTGCAGGTCGCACAGCATTTTTACCTGCGCCCGCAATTGCACAATGCGCGCATGCTTGTCTGCCGATGGGAATTCCATGAGCAAAAGGGATTGTCATCCAAATTTTGTTTCCTCTTGAGATAACGCTGTAATGTGCTTTATTGCGAGGAATTCAATTGGCAAATATTCCTGAATCGCTGTTTGTACCATGTGCAGATTTGTTCATGGATTTTTCAGGCGCTATACTTTTCCCCCCTCACAGGTGCTCTGCGCGCAGCAAATTGAATCAGCGCATTGCTTTTGGGATAAAGCGTCTCCTCTGGCCAGTTAACCCTCTTCAGACCAAACCTTTCCTCCTGACATTCTATGTTCTTAGTGTAGATATGATTGGTAAAAAAGTTTTTTAAAGCAGTTAAGATTAACAGACTCTTAATGTGCTGTTTCAATCGCATATTTTAGAACACCAATTGGATATATTCTATTCAAATGAGGTCTTTGCATTTATAAAGCATACCAACCCCACCTTCTTCTGGGGTAGCAAGTAGCAAATGTTAATTTGGGAGTCTGCAGTGCACACCCAAGAGTGATGGGTTTTGTTGTTCATACAGTTATATTAAGTATTTTGTTTTCACAGCGTTTGCTGCCTATTGATGGGGCAAATGACCTCTTTTTTCAACCACCTCCATTAACACCCACTTCCAAAGTGTACACCATAAGACCCTACTTCCCTAAAGATGAGGTAAGTGCTTTTGATGCTTGTCACTTTTGTTGTTGGTGATGCACTTCCTTTTGTGGCAACAGTGGTTACTGTTGAGTCCCCTCTTCCCCTAATGAAGCAAGTGTCTTGATATCTTGCATAAGGCACAAATGCCAGCTCACAGGAAATGAGGTTAAATGATATGCCTCTGGTTCAGCAACATGCTGTGCAACAGTATGTGTACACCCACAGCATGATTCCCAGCCTCCCACCCCCTCACCCTTTTAAATCTGTGAGTGCCTTCCTTCTTTATGAAAGGCAGGTTAAATTTGTTCACAGCTGGTAGATGAATTCTTGCAGCAGGGAGACATATAGTGGATTAACCTTAGAGGGTGACTGTATGCCTGTTTGAGTGGTTATTGTGCTACCTGCTGATATTTGCGGAGCTGTATAAGCAGAACGTTGATACTGCATCTCAAAATGGAGCTGAAAAATGTGATTATGGTTCAGTTATTTGTATCATTTTAGTTACAGTTGGAAGCTTTTTGGTCTGGTCTTGAAAGATTGTTGTCAAAACTGCTTTGGAGTGTTTGATACTTTAAAATCAGAAAATTTTTATTAGTCCTTATTGATTAGTACTTTTTACCTTTTCTGTAGTGTAAAAAGTTTGGCATGAAGAATACTTGAAAGTGAGGTATCGGCCAATAGTGGACACTTTATGGATGCAGTTTAGACAATGTAGGGATTAATGCAGCTTGAAATCTTGTGTTGGTAGGTACACTGACATGAAATAGGAGTTTCTAGGTTGAGTTTGCAGTATTTCAAATGAGTCCTAACTTTGAAGCCAGTTAGACGTGAGGCTGACACATGAAGACTCCTTTTCCTGCCACTTCTGGGACAGCTCTGTCCTGTGCTGTTCTCACAAGCAGTAAAGCAGCCTTTTCCAAACCTTCATGCAGGACTCGACTTTTTCTTTTGTAGAAAATGGAATTGGTATTTCTAAACCACCTTAGCAATCAGAGATGCAGCTAAGCATGCAGTCATAAACATTATTTCTTCTGAAGAGTTACCTTTTAATTAAAAGAAGAAAGAGAAATGTCAAATGCAAAGCATTTTTGTTAAAAAAAGGTGAAGTTTCTTAAATCTTTAAGATATGACTGATACATATTTGCTCTTTTAAAGAGATTCAGGTGAAAGCCTTTGAAGGTGCAGGATGTGTCTGTCCTTCACATTTGTAAAGGGACTTTCTACCAATGGTGGTGGTCTTCACTGAGTGTTTAGTGTCTAACCCTCAGCATTGATCTTGTGCTATTACAAGAGAAGGAGGTTGACCTCCAGCCTTTCCTTCCCAGCCATTCAACTTAACTGCAGAGGTTTTGGAGGCAACTTTGAGTTACTTTCAGGGAAGAGGTGGAGAGAATGCCATCCTTTTGCATAGATGGATCCTTTTGATCTCTGGTGACTCAGTGCCTGTCAGTACTAGGTTACAGTATAGCTGTGAATGGCATATTCCCTTTTGAATGTGACTGCTGAGTTGAAATCATCTCTTTTCTCTTTTTAGGCATCTGTATATAAGATCTGCAGAGAAATGTATGCTGATGGAGCTGATCAACCCTTCCACAGTTTACCAGATTTAATTGGAGACAAGTATGTAGTAGGAACAAGTGTCCTGCAGAGGTGGTCCAGAAGGATGAAGTCCTGATAGTGTATTTAACTTGAATTTTTAGAATTGTGTGTGGGAAGAATACAAAGAACATTTGAAGTAGATAAAATAATTTACTCTCAGGAAATTGGGATTTTGGTTTCCTGAAGAGACTGTTGACTTTTATGTCTCAGTTCATGCGCTGGTCACCTGTTGTGAGCTGTTAGAAAATAGATTTAGCTGAAACCTCTGTCTTATGAAACCTGTGCATCACAGTGTCTTATTTCAGATTCCGTGAAAGTATATCATGAGAGTGTCCACAGTCTGTAGTTACCCTCTGATATTTTTTCTGACCTACTGTAGTTTTTGAGGTGCAGTCCCCCAGCCAAGTACCCCAAGTTTTTTCTGAAATACATGTACCAAGTTTTTAAAAGGATGTGCAATGATAGGTGAAGTTATAAAAAAATGGGGCATTAAATCTGAGCTATAAAATGAACTATTTTACGTGGATTTTTTTTATTGTCTCAGGTGTTTAATTTAGATAGAATTTTATAGAGACTCTGCTTTGAGTGACAGGAAGGCAGTTAAGAAAGGATATGTAACTGGTATCAAACAATACCCAAAGGAAATTATGAAAGCAAGGAAATAATGGCAGCAGAACAACTAAGAGCAAAAGCTGAGAGCAGTGTGTATGGAATTAAACTGTGGAAACTTCAGGTGCAGATGTTGCTTGTAGCTGAGTTTTGACAGCTGATGAGTTAGTTTAGTGCTTTGTTGGAACTAATTCCATGAATGAAGGACTCACTTCTCTGGTTGACCCTGGAGTCTCCTCTGTGGTACTTGAAGGGCATACTTGGTAAAACTGACCTTCTTTTTACTGAATTTGCACTTCTTTTTCTGCAGGTTAGTTGGAGGTCTGCTCACCCTCAGCCTGGATTACTGCTTTGTCTTAGAAGACGAGGATGGCATATGTGGTTATGCTTTGGGAACAGTTGATGTAACTCCCTTCATTAAGAAATGCAAAATGTCTTGGATCCCTTTCATGCAAGAAAAATATACTAAACCAAATAGTGACAAGGAGCTATCTGAGGCAGAGGTTGGTATAACCTGTGAGATCAGAACTGTATGCTGAAGTCTTTCCAAACTGGATCTTTGTTTTTTGAGCTCACATGGAATTCAGTTCTTGCACCTTTCTGAAGACTTTGAGCATGTATTAAAACATCTGATGTATCAGAAGGAGACAGTAAAATTATTCATTGCCAATCAGATACAGCTGTGTGGTGTAATACAACCATGAGGTGTACTTTAGTAGTAATCAGTGCAGTAAATGTAAAGCACTTTCATCTAGAGCAAATTACATTTTGAAAATCAAGTATTGCTCCTGCTCTGTTCTGCAAAATGCAGTATTAGTTTCCCCACACTGCAGGTAGAGCACTGAAAGTCACATCAGTTTAAATACAGAAAACAAATTCAAGAGTACTTGGTTTTGGTGTGAAAATCTGTGAGCTATTTGTGGAGTGTGACAGCTGTAAATGGTGCAAAGCAACCTAAACCTGCCCATTAAAAACCAAAGAAATGAAGTGTATTTGTGCACAGACCTGGTTATGTGTTGGTTTATGTTTTCTTCCACTTGAAGTAAGGGTCACTGAGAAGGAGCTTTGCATGCCTCCTTTGATGGTCTGATAAGCTTTTCTAGCCAGTCTTTTTATCTAGAGTACAGACAGCAATTCAGCAGATGAGGAGCTGAGTGGCCATCAGAGGTGTAGCTGAAAAGCCTGCTGGTTTAGAGGTACACTCCATGAGCAAAGCAGTCTCCCCTGATAAGGATGAATGAAAATGAAAAGCTGGATAATTATTAAATACCTGTTTCCTATGTTCTTTTCAGAAAATAATGCTAAGCTTCCATGAAGAACAAGAAGTATTGCCTGAATCATTCCTTGCTAACTTTCCGTCTTTGATAAAGATTGATATCCACAAAAAAGTTACAGATCCAAGTGTGGCCAAAAGTATGATGGCCTGCCTGCTCTCTTCTCTAAAGGCTAATGGTAAGTTTCTTGCGCTTGGAATTCCTTGTTCCCTAACTACACGTAATTTCTAGGGTGCAAGGCAAACTTGGGAAGATTTGGATAAATAATGACAAAAGCTTTTGAATAGTTAACTTCTGCTGCTTCCTTGAAAAAGGAGCTTTTCATTTTAGCCATTATTTGGTAAATTAGAAGATGGGCAGAACTGAGGGAGCAATTTGGCACTGAGAGCACATATCTTTACATCTTGAACACTGCACTAAAGTCTATATTTTCCCTGCTGGCATTGGTAATGATGCTTTTTCAAGTTTGGCTGTCTGCACTGATGGGTAATTACCATACCTTCAGTATGGGAAGTGCTTGGCTGCCTGCCCTGACTGCACACCCCACACTCACTGTTCCTTCGTGCCACTTGATGCCCTCTTGCAATGCTGTGTTTGGAGCCAACATCAGATATTTTTGTGTGCAGTGAAAGGTGTACAGATGGTTTGTTTTGGCTGATGGACGCCTGCAGTGTGCAGTCCCATTGGGGAATGGTCAGCTGTGCTACCATAAATCTGGGCTCTTGGGCACTATGCTCTGTGTGGAATTGGATCACTGATTTACCTGCTAAAATCACCTCTAGTAATATTTTAGGTCTGTGCTTCTTACAGTAACTCCTATCCTACAATATTTTGTTTCTTTTCTTTTCTTCTTCAGGCTCCCGTGGGGCTTTTTGTGAAGTGAGACCAGATGATAAAAGAATCTTGGAATTTTACAGCAAGCTCGGTTGTTTTGAGATTGCTAAAATGGAAGGATTTCCAAAGGATGTTGTTATCCTTGGAAGAAGCCTTTGAAGTGCTTGACAGTGAACTGTTCCAGTACTGTAGACCCTTAACAGCTGGGCAGGTAGTGGTGGGGATCTTCATATGGTCTAACTGCACAAAGCCAGCAATAAGCCAGCTTGGTAAAAGGGGCTATGCGAAAATCACCCATCACACATTCAGACTGTAATTTGTTGGAAGGGGATAATGCTGCTGAAAACCTTATCCTCTCCTGGTCCTGTGTGAAGTGCCAAGGAATTTTGCATGGGCTATAGCTTCTCAGAGGAATCCCTCTCAGTCGGTGCTGTGGTTGATGACAGTTCTTTGTGTTCCAAGTGTCAACAGAAAATTGGTCTCTGGCAGAATGCCAGGTTTTTCTTTGTCATAGAGCAATTGGGAGTTTCAGAAATAGGAGGGATTGCTTGTGTCAATCAGCATTTTTAAAGATAAGTAGTTACAGTTCTATTTTTTACTACCTTTACGCTTGTTGATAAAGCAATGACCCGTTGTCACTTCTAATGACCATTGGTTCAAGCTTTGTGTTTTGTTAGGGACAAATGTGCAGTGGTCTGTGGCAGAAGTCACTCAATGACAAATATGTAAATCTCAGTGTATATAAACTTAGCTGTATGCTGAGTAACTTTTTGTTTACTGGTTTTTGTAACTTTTTCTTTTGAAAAGTGAAATGGTATAGGTCCAAGACAGCACTTTTGAAAAACCTAAAACCACAATCGAGAACAAGTCTGTCCTCAGCACTGACCTTTCTTACTGTGCCTCATATCCAGGGCTAGGAACTGACCATCTTGGGAAAGGGGAGCAGATCCCACTGACCCTTCCTTCAGATAGCAGTTTGTCACTCTTGAGGGTGTCATTCTCCTGGGACTGAAACAGCAATTCACAGGATGCTTTGCTGAACCCGTTAATTTTGGTAATGTTCGCATGGGATTATGGATGAAAGATGGTGAGAGGGAGAGAGAGCTGGCCCACAGCTGGAATTTGTCCTTGGAAGAGTCACCATGTTTCAAAGCCTGTTCGTACTAGTTTGATTAAATCAGGGTCTTCAAGTCCTGCACATTTGTATCAAATAACTTTTCTATAAAAAATGCCACAATAAGCACATTTTTACACATTATTTAAATGGTTATCTACTTTTAAATGTTCTAAGAGTTTAATGTTTTTGCCCAGGATGGACATGTGTGGTGATGGGATGGAACCGGTGTCGTATGGGACCTGGTAGTCAGGCAGTTGGCTCATTAATGGAAATGGTATTTCACAGCAGTTCCAGTGTCCCAGACAGGTGATTGGACAATGGTGTGCACTTTGGTGTACTTTGTTTCTTCCACCTGCTGCCATCAGCTGTCTATATCTTACGTTTAAATTTTCCTGGGGTTTTTTTCAGTGATGCACAAAGGAAGCTTGGTTGCTCTTACAAGCCTCCAGCTGCATAGTTGATTTGCAACCTGTAATGAATGGCATTAAGACTGCAGTAATGCTCTCTGCAACCTGTAAGGAAATGCTGTGTTTGGCCTTCTGGTGCAGTCACGTGCAAGATGTTTCTTTTTTTGGTTTTTTTTTGGTTGTTTTTTTTTTTTTTTTCCTTTGCAGAATGTGAATGATTTTTAATGCGGTAGCAAAGTATTTAAGTTGAAACAAATTCATTTCATTTTTAGAGAGAGGTATGGGGTTGTGCTGTGGGATTTCATTAAGTCCGAGCTGAATGCCACTAGTTTTTATACAGCTTTGAGTGCATGTTGAGTAGCTGATACCTTGATTTACCAGGTGGGAGAGTTTTGTTTCTTCATTAATACCAGACTCAATTTATTTTATCTGGATGCATAACATTACAGCATAGGATGCTTGTGGCCTTATTTCTTGGCTTTTAAGGAGTTGCCACATTTTCTCTTCCTATGAATTTGTTATTATAGAAGTTAATTGTCTAAGCCTATGGAATGTTCAGGCCAATACCATCATTCTAGGATTGTAAAGTGATATGTTGACATATCTTTCATGGTTATGAATTTTCATTAAGGTTGGAATGCCACTTTCATTAATCTGTTTTAGATCAACAGTATCTGTAGCAGAAAAAGACCTGTAAAACTGTATTTGAAGACCATGCGAGAAATAGAATAAAAATTGAGAAGTGAATGTCAATAAATGCGTGTTTTGTGTATGAGCTGGTCCACAACCAGAAGTGGTTCAGCAATGTACATTACATCACATCACACTATGTTTGATGCCCTTGGGATCAGCTGTCAGAAACTTGTGTCTGGTTTTGGCCTTGGCAAAAGTACATCCACAAAATTTGACTTGGGAAGATCAATACTGAGATACCCTAAAGCAAGTAGCTTCCTGCTTAGAGTGACAGCTAAGCAAAGGGATGGGCCAGGGGTATAAAAAGCAGCTGTTTCCTAAGGTCACTTCACAAGAATTTGTCCACCTGGTGCACTGGTGGTGTGGTTCAGAAGCTGTGCAGTGTGGAGAACAGGATAACACACAAACCAAGCACGGAAATTAGCAGGTGAAAACTTTTCTCTTGGCCCAGTAAATGTTCTGTGTTAAAATGAGTAACATGTTGCACGTAGGTGACTGTTTTCTTAGAGCCCATTTCATGAGGTTATGACAGACTTATCTCTGTACAACATATCTTGGCCTGGGAAAAGGGATTGGGCTCTGATGTTGCACCAGACTCTTTTCCTTTAAGGGAGCATAATGCAGCAGTGGATGCTCCTGCCTCTGTCGCTTCAGGGTGGTGGCTGCAGACAGGTCAGGTCCGGTCAGGTGGCTGCGCAGAGCAGCTGCTGAGAAGCACATGGGCGTGCTTGTGTAACCATTCATTGCTGCTTGCTTCTTTCTGGAACCTGGTTCAGCTTTTCAAACCTCTTCAGCCAGGTTTTTCTTGAGCGTCCTCCAGCTCGAGCAAAGCTAGTGGCTAGCTAGCAGAAGTCTCTGTGGTGGGAGCAGAGCCAGGTTCGTCCCCAGAATGCAGTGTGAGCTCTCTGTTAGTGGGGTTTATTTTAATTTGGCTGCCCCTCTGCAGCATCAAGCAGACTGCTTCCCCTTTCTGCTTTGGAAGGCCAGCCCTGCCCTCTCCTGCTTGCTGTTGATTTTGAAGTAGGATGATGCCTTCTGCACTCAAGCGTTCCTGTGCTGCAGTCCCCAGTGTCAGGTCACGCTGCTCTTGCCCATGCTTAAAGGGATAGAGATGAGCAGGTCCCTCCCGCTGTGGCCCTCCCTCCATCCTTGTCACCCTCTTGTCCCCCCAGTCCCCCTCTCTATGCCCTCAGCCTCCTGGCTCTGTAGGTGCCCCGTATCTCCTCCCCAGTGCTGGGGCGGCTGCTGCGGTGGGTGAGCCGCTAGTAAGGGCCGTTATTCCGCTGTGGCGTTTCCACAGCTGGTGCTGGGGTCAGTAAACGCTCAAGGGCCTTCTGCGGAGGAAATGCCCGAATTAAAGGGCGCGGGGCGCTGCCGCAGGACCCTTTGGCTCGGTCCCCGGGGGCGGGCACAGGGCGGGGCGGCTCGGCTCGGCACGGCGCTGCGCGGCCCGCCCCGCTCCCAGTGCCGCTGCCAGCGCCGCCGCCTCATGGAGCCGCACGGGCCCCCCTGCCCCGGCAGCGTCCTCTTCGGTGAGCGGGCCCGGGGACGGACGGGCCCCTGCATTCGGGAGGTGCCTAACGGGGCGGGGGGTGTGGGGGTGAGAGAGACCGAGGAGGGTGAGAGAGAACTGGGGGGCAGGAGAAAGACGGGGCAGAAAGAGACTTTGGTGAGTAACGGAGACGGCGTGGAGGTTGGAAGTACACGTGTGGGTGGGGGGAACACGTGTGGGGGCAATAGGACTGGGGGCAGCAGAGACATTGTAAGGGGGAAGAAGGCGAGGGAGACACGCGGTTATGGAGAGACACGTGGAGGGCATTTCCGTGCCGAGGGAGCGCGGTGTGGAGAGACACGTGTATGACCGCACTTGGAAGGCAACAGGCACATGCTGAGGGACCCGGTCGGTGTGGGGGGAGCCGCGTGGGGTCTTGGTGTTCCGGCAGCTTTAGAGGACTGGGATTAATGGGGCGGTGGGTTGGCAGCCCCGGCTCACGCCGGCCTCTCCCGCTCCTCGGGTTCATCCCCCGCGCTCCCACGTCAGCGTTCCGTGGGCGCAGGGCGGCGGAGCCGTGTCCCTCCTCTCGGGGCGGGCTGTCGCCGGGCCCTGGCAGCGCCGCCACACGTGGACGGCTGTGCGGGCAGGGCAGCCCTGAGCGGGGAGCGGAGTTCCAGCTCCCCGGGCCTTTTATGTACCTGGACTTTGGTTCTTCCCTCGGTAAGTTGAATATATAACCATGGGAAGGAAGGAGGTCCTGCCCCGGGCTGCGCTCGTGAAGGCTGATTCCTCTCCATTGGAAATGCCACCGCTGGTATGCAGGGCTCAGCTCTGTGTTTTTCCGATCAACCTCACATTGGTGAATCATCCCGCAGTAAGTCAACACGCTCAGGGCAGTTTTGTCGCTCCCTTTGGTCGGCCGAATCCTGATCTTAAGAACGAAGGACTAAGTTACGCATCTCCCTTGTTTTTGTAACTGTCTGAAGAAGTATGTAATAAAATATTTCTCAAAACTTACCTTGAGGGACTCCAGCTCCCTGCAGCTCGGCCTGGCATCCTCCCCTTGGGTTATGCCTCATCATTCAGGTCTGGCGCTCTGCTTCCAGTCTCTGCACCAGACTCCCATCCAGGAAAAAGTTGGGCGACTACAGTGGCATGAGCAGAGTCACAGTTTTGTCTGCTCCCTCCTGTTTCCAGCAGTGGTGTGCCCTGCCTGTTCTCTCTGGAGGGGAAGAACCTTGCTCTAACAGTGGTTGGGAACCTTGGGTGCCTGTGGGCATTGCTTCATGGCAGCCCACTTTGGGGACCCCAGGTTTTGTCCCTATATGGTGCAGAGACAGGTGTGTAGTTTTCTGTGACCCTGGAGTCGAGGGTGCCCTGGTCTGACTCTGCTCCTCACACGAGAAAATAAAGAGTTTTAGGGATGCCATATGCATGCCTGGCCAGGACTCCCCCTCAGAACTCTTTGCCTGTAGTGACTGGTGTTGCTAATGCTTGCTACTGCTTTTTTAATCTCCTCCTCCTAGGCTGTGAGCTGACTGCCAGTACCAAATCCTACACATTTCAGGTGGATGAAGAAGATGACTCTGACCACATTTTAGCACTGTCTGTGGTAAGAGAAATGTGAATTAACTGTGCTTGTTCTCTCCTGTAGTCGTCATATCCTTATGCCCCTTTCCCAGGCTCATCTTCCTTTCTTGGCTGGGCTGGATCAAGGGGCTCCCTTGGCTGAGGTCCCAGGACTGGCTGCTCTCAGGGCAGGACACAGAGTGGTCACGTTCATCCATCATACGGAGGTGCTTGTGCAAAGCCTGTGGTGGCAGGAGACTGCTGAGTAGGGGAATGCTCCAGGCAGGTGGTGAAGAAAAATACTTTTCCTTTGTATTTGACCTTGCTGGAGCTTCACACCAGATTCACACCTGCTGGGTCTCTGGCTTGTTGCTCTCCAAGCCCAAATAGCTACAGGGCTTCATTCCTGGCTTTCCCTGGGGATCTTTTCTATCCTGGGAGCACAGAACCTGCTGGCGTGGATCAGATCAGCAGAAAATGCAGTCCAGGTGCCGTCCCTTAGGAGACTGCAGTAACAGCTGTTGCAGCTGGGAAAGGCACAGAGCCCTCTCTGGAGCAATCGGGACAATTGCTATGGGGTTATTCAGTGCTCTTCCTGTTTTGTGGAGCAGCATCCCCACACCTTGCATGACATCTGGGCTGGTAGCATTGCTGTGGGTTACTTGTCCTGTGGAGAGCTCCAGCTGTCCCAGATGTGTCCCTTGGGAGAGCATTTGTTCACAATCTCCACTCCTACCCAGGTCTGCCTCACTGATGGTGCCAAGGATGAGTGCAATGTGGTGGAAGTTGTTGGGCGAAACCACGAGAACCAAGAGATCGCTGTGCCTGTGGCCAATCTGAAGTTGTCATGCCAGCCCTTGGTAAGAGGCTGGTTTGAAGACTTGGGAGTGAATCTCTGCAGGGAACAGGACAGCTCTGGATGTTTGTGGATCCTGATCTAGGATCCACAAACAAGCAAATGCCCGGGGTTCCCTTGGCCTGGCTGCACGTGCCCTCAGATGGACATGTTTAACTGGGCCAGGTGCTTTACTGGGAAGTACAGGATATTCTGCTTTTTGCCTCTGCCCCTAACTCAGCTCTGTCTCTGCTCTTTGCAGCTGAGTCTGGACAACTTCAAGCTGCAGCCTCCAGTGACCTTTCGCCTGGCAGCAGGCTCTGGCCCAGTGCACCTCGCTGGCTGGCACAGGATCAGTAAGGCCTGAAGGGTGGGGAAAAGCTTGGGAGGAGTGAGGGGTATGAAGGAGCTCCAGTGTCCACAGTGGCCAGGGAGCCACTGGGAGATGCACTGGGTGCTACCTGGTATGCATGCTCTGTCCCTCCTTTGTGCTGGCTCCCCAGGGCCATCTTAGTGCAGGGATTCCTTCCCTACCATAAGGCCTTGCATAGGAAAAGGGGTGTGGATGTCTCAAACTGTCCCCTTTTTTCATGTCTATCTGTCACCATTCCCCTCTGAGACCTCCCTTCAATTGGGATGCTGCTCGTTTCCCACTGTTAGTTGCTGTGAAAGCTTCTTTAGAGCTCTTGGGCTGCTCTGTTCTTGGGGTGCTTTGTGGGCCAGTTGTGTTTGCACTGACATACTTTGGTGAGTAACAGTTACTTGTGTGTCCCAGTGCACAGGGAAGATGCTTCCTTAGAGGACGATGTGTCTGAGGAGGATGAGGAGGACCTTCCTCCTATTAAGCCAGCCAAGAAATAGAAGGAAGAAGTAGTAACTTGTCTCCAGGCAAGGTGAGGGGCCAGGCTGCCTTGGAGGAAGGATCTGGGTGGCTTTGATACTGGTATGGCAAGTGTGGGTGGAACGTGCTGCTGATGTCTGCTGGTCTCAACCTGGTTCTTCCCCTAGGTACTCACTGGGACTTCTCTCCCTGGATGGTTTTTACCTTGGATACCTGTTGCCAGGACCTCAACATTTGCTGCCTTTTTGTTTGTTTGTTTGTTTGGGGTTTTTTAACACAGTTTTAACTTTTTGGGGAGCAGGGGCTGCTCCCAGCACTTGAGGGTCTCCTTTCACACAGCCCTGGGAGGGTGATCCCAAAACTGGATGGATGCTGCTGGTATATCCCCTGTCCCTGATCCCATTTCTGGGAGTTGGGGATGGAGGAGGTGATCCTTACTTACCCTGTGCCTTTTTGCTATCCTGGACCTCTGTTCTCTGCACCCCCGTTCCCTGGCTGTGGAAATACTCAGTCCTGGCCCCTTCTCCAGCAGATGGATGTAAAGCCAGCTGTGGGGCAGGCACTTTCACTGATTCTAATGTGTTTGCTTTTGCTTACTCACAGTTTGGTGTTTTTTATATACTTGAAAGTGTGAAGGTGGGGCCCAGGCTCTGTTCTCGACTGCAGTTATGTTGGGGTGGGAGCTCACAGCCTGTCTGATTTGGGGGAGGTTCTGGGTCAATCTGCATTGTAAAGAACTGTTCTTAACACTCAATAAAGATCTCTCAGGCATCAGGTCTGAAAAAAGGTCACTGCTGGCTGGCTGGTTCTTCCCATGCACACTTCAGTGGAGCAAGTTTGAGCTGTGACCTTTGCTGAGGAGTTGTGTCCCCTCATGCCTGGGTACCTGGAGAGGGTTTTAACCTTTCTGCACTTCAGCCAGATGGCATTTCTCACCCGTGGTGGCTAGTTCTGCCCCTCAGCGTTTCTCTGGAGATTTGTCTGCAGTCTTGCATTCTTGGCCCATGCCCGACTTGCCTGTCGCAGTCCTCCTTGTCTGACACCCTGGATATTGTGGTCTCAGAGAAGCACCATGGACTGTTCTGTCATACTGGCTCTGTTGATGCCCTGGGACAGTGAGTTTCTCAGTAGACTGGACTCATGTAGGAAATCCAGGGTGGATCCTCAGCTCAGGCTCCTTTCTAGATTTTGTTTCCTTCTGGAACCTGTGCAGCTCCTTTGCAAACACCTGCTGTTTCTTTCTGGCCCCAAACAGACCTTGCTTAGCCCTCAGAACAAGGTTTCAAAACCCCTTGCAGCAAAGGGAAAAGGACTCAAAAGAAATTGGCTCTGGGGAGATCTTTCTGTGGCATTTCAGGGCTTGTGAGAAATATGGGGACATGATTTACCAAGGCCTGTTGAGGTAGGACAAAGGGAATAATTTTAAACTAAAAGGGTAGATTTAAATCGAATATAAGGAAGAAAGGCTTTTTGCATTGAGCGTGGTGAAACACTGGCATAGGTTGTGCAGAGAGGCGGTAAATGCCCCATCCCCGATGTTGTGGTTTAAAAACAAACCAAGTAAGAGGCTCTAAGTCAGAAATAAAATTTAATGAGAAGAAAAGGAAAATAAAATAGAATAAAATAAAATAAATACAAAAAGAAAAACCAGTGACAGAGTCAGAATACAACCTGATCAGGGTGATGGAAACAGTCCAGACGAGGTGGTCTTCTTGAAACAGAAATCTTGTAGAAAGGTCTGGTAGCTCCAGTCCTCTGGGAATCCAGTGGAAGAGGGCTGCTTCTACTGTCCCAAATCCCAGCTTATATCCAGGTGAGAATGCTTGGCTCTTCCCCATGGGCGGAGCATCTCACAATGGGATGATGAGTCATGGAAGAGAGCCTAATGGCCCATTAAAGAGAGAGATAACGCCCGGAGGGAGTTATCTCTGAGTCATGCAAAAGGCATTGATGGGCCATTAACTGAAGATGGTGATAGAATACACCCTAAACTACAACCCAGGACAATCCACCCCTTATTCTATTACCATCTACAACATGCCTAAATCAATACATTCTTACAGATGGATGCATATATACATACAGAATGAAACCTTACACACTGCTCTCACTTAAAATTAAGTCTCCCTGTGGTACACAACGGGTTTCTCCATCTTTCTGCATTACCCACCAAGTGTAGCCAGGTCCTTGAGCAAAGACAATCCCATGGACGGGTCTGCCTTTGCCTGAAGTGGGATTAATCCAAACACTCTTTCCTAAAATGCCCTTCATGTGTACCACAGGTACTTTGTCTCCATCCACTGTGTGTAAGGGTTCAGACTGGGCAGGACCACCTCGATTGACAGACCCTCGGGTGTTAACTATCCATGTGGCTTTGGCTAAGTTTAGTTCCCAATTCTTGAAGGTTCCCCCACCAAGTGCCTTCAGGGCAGTCTTTAATAGTCCGTTGCACCGTTCAACTTTCCCGGCAGCTGGTGCATGATAAGGAATGTGGTATATCCATTCAATACCATGTTCTCTAGCCCAGGTGTTTATAAGGTTGTTCTTGAAATGGGTCCCATTGTCCGACTCAATTCTCTCAGGGGTGCCGTGTCTCCACAGGATTTGTTTTTCAAGGCCCAGGATGGTGTTCCGGGCAGTGGCATGAGGCACAGGGTGGGTTTCCAGCCATCCAGTGGTGACTTCCACCATGGTCAGCACATACCGCTTTCCTTGGCGTGTTTGGGGAAGGGTGATATAGTCAATTTGCCAGGCTTCCCCGTACCTGTACTTCAGCCATCGTCCACCATACCACAGAGGCTTCATTCGCTTGGCCTGTTTGATTGCAGCGCAGGTTTCACAGTTGTGGATGACCTGTGAGATGCTGTCCATAGTAAGGTCCACCCCTCGGTCACGGGCCCATCGATATGTTGCATCTCTTCCCTGATGACCAGAGGCATCATGGGCCCAACGAGCTAGGAATAATTCTCCCTTGTGCTGCCAATCTAGATCCACTTGTGATATTTTCACCTTGGCAGCTTTGTCTACCTGCTCGTTGTTGCGATGCTCCTCATTAGCCCGGCTTTTGGGTATATGCGCATCTACATGTCGAACCTTCACGGTCAGCCTCTCTACTCGGGCGGCGATGTCTTGCCAAATGTCAGCGGCCCAGATGGGTTTTCCTCTGCGCTGCCAATTGGCCTTTTTCCAGCGATTCAGCCATCCCCACAGAGCATTAGCTACCATCCATGAGTCAGTGTAGAGATAAAGCCTCGGCCACTTTTCTCGTTCAGCAATTTCCAAAGCCAGCTGGACAGCTTTAAGCTCTGCAACTTGACTCGATCCACCTTGTCCCTCGGTAGCTTGTGCAACTTGTCGTGTGGGGCTCCATGCTGCAGCTTTCCATTTCCGGTTAGCTCCTACAATTCGGCAGGAGCCATCAGTGAACAGAGCATATCGTCTTTCAGTCTCCGGTAGCTCATTATATGGTGGGGCTTCCTCAGCGCGTGTTACTTGCTTTTCTTCTTCTTCTTCTTCAGACGATAATCCAAAAGTTTCACCTTCCGGCCAGTTCGTTATAACTTCCAGAATCCCAGGGCGATTTGGGTTTCCAATGCGGGCGCGCTGTGTAATGAGGGCAATCCATTTGCTCCATGTGGTATCGGTGGCATGATGTGTGGAAGGAACCTTTCCCTTAAACATCCACCCCAGCACTGGCAGTCGGGGTGCCAAAAGCAGCTGTGTTTCAGTGCCAATCACTTCTGAGGCGGCTTGAACTCCTTCATAGGCAGCCAAGATCTCCTTCTCTGTGGGAGTGTAGTTGGCCTCGGAGCCTCTGTAACTTCTGCTCCAGAATCCCAATGGTCGGCCTCGAGTCTCCCCAGGCACCTTCTGCCAAAGGCTCCAAGACAAACCATTGTTTCCAGCTGCGGAGTAAAGCACATTCCTCACATCTGGTCCCGTCCTGACGGGGCCCAGGGCTACTGCATGAGCAATCTCTTGCTTGATCTGAACAAAAGCTTGTTGCTGTTCAGGCCCCCAGTGGAAATCATTCTTCTTGCGGGTCACCAAGTAGAGAGGGCTCACGATCTGACTGTACTCAGGAATGTGCATCCTCCAAAAGCCTATGGCACCTAGGAAAGCTTGTGTTTCCTTTTTGTTGGTAGGTGCGGACATGGCTGTGATCTTGTTGATTATCTCTGTGGGGATTTGGCGACGACCATCCTGCCATTTGACCCCCAAGAACTGGATTTCTTGAGCTGGTCCCTTAACCTTGCTTCTTTTAATGGCAAAACCAGCTTTCAGCAGAATTTGGATAATTTCTTCTCCTTTCTTGAAGACCTCCTCTGGTGTATTCCCCCATATGATGATGTCGTCAATGTACTGCAGATGCTCTGGAGCCTCACCCTTTTCCAGTGCAGCCTGGATCAGTCCATGGCAGATGGTGGGGCTGTGTTTCCACCCCTGGGGCAGTCGGTTCCAGGTGTACTGCACGCCCCTCCAGGTGAAGGCAAACTGAGGTCTGCACTCCGCTGCCAAAGGAATGGAGAAGAAGGCGTTGGCGATATCAATGGTTGCATACCACTTTGCTGCTTTGGACTCCAGCTCGTACTGAAGCTCTAACATGTCTGGCACAGCAGCGCTCAGTGGTGGCGTGACTTCATTCAGACCACGATAATCCACCGTCAGTCTCCATTCTCCACTGGACTTACGCACCGGCCAAATCGGGCTGTTGAAAGGTGAACGGGCCTTACTGACCACCCCTTGGCTTTCCAGTTTGCGGATCATCTCATGTATGGGGATCACAGAGTCTCTGTCTGTGCGGTATTGCCGACGGTGTACTGTTGCTGTGGCAATTGGTACTTCTTGTTCTTCTACTTTCAGCAGTCCCACAGCAGAGGGGTCATCTGAGAGACCAGGCAAGGTATTCAATTGTCTGATGCCTTCTTTCATCACTGCGGCTATCCCAAAAGCCCAACGATATCCTTTTGGATCTTTGAAATATCCATTCCTGAGATAGTCTATGCCGAGGATGCATGGGGCCTCTGGGCCAGTTGCGATGGGGTGTTTCTGCCACTCCTTCCCAGTTAAACTCACTTCGGCCTCTAATACAGACAGTTCCTGGGACCCTCCTGTTACTCCTGTAATAGAAATGGATTCTCTTCCTACATACCTTGATGGCATCATGGTACATTGGGCCCCAGTGTCAACCAATGCCGTATATCTTTGTGGGTCAGATGTGCCAGGCCATCGGATCCACACAGTCCAGTAGATCCGATTGTCCCTTTCCTCTTCCTGGCTAGAGGCAGGGCCCCCCCTATTCCTGGTCATCGCATACGTTGTTCTCTTCCTGTAAATGAGTTGCTGAGGTTCCTTCAAGAGGATCAGTCATATCATCATTCCTGTAACGTCTGGAGTTCTGTGCACGAGAGACCGGAGCAACACTGATTCTAGATGAGCTTTTTGTTGTAGGCATTTCTCTTTTCAGTTCACGTACCCGGGCTGCTAAGGAGGAGGTAGGTTTTCCATCCCACTTCTTCATATCTTCTCCATGCTCCCGAAGAAAAGACCAAAGGTTACCTCGGGGTGTGTATCCTCTCTCCCTGGCTGGGGGACGCCTGCTCCTAATCGCAGAGACTCTCGTCGGCTCTGGTGAAATATCGTAAATTTCTTCCTTAAGTTCTTTTTTCAGTTTCTGATGGCCTTCTTCAATTAAGTTCCTGACTTGCTCAGCCAGTCTTGTTTCCACAGATGAGACATGGGCACGAACTGGGGCGGTGACAGTGTCCTCGTAAATCCTTAGTTTATTAGCCAGGACACCCACCTTGTCCTCACCTTCTCTCCATTGCAGTGTTGCCAGGTAACGCGAGTACATTTCTGGTCCAAGCCGTGCAAATCTCAACCACATCCGTGATGTGCACTGGACATCATCTGGGCTCTTAGGAAATCTCTCATCTTCTGCAAAAATGATCTCCAGCACAGCCAATTCCCTTAGGCATCGGATACCTTGTTCTATTGTGTTCCATTTTCCTTGGTGCACTAGGAGGTCTTCTTTACAAAGGTATCTGTCTTTCACACTTGTTAGCAGTCGCTGCCAGAGGCTGAGAGTTTCTTGGGTTTTTCCAATTCCCTGGTCAATGACCACATCGCGGGACAGTGATCCCAGTTGCCTGGCCTCAGTTCCATCCAGAATGGTGTCATTGGCTGCAGCATCCCAGATGCGGAGCAGCCAGGTGAGGATGGACTCGTTGGTCTGGCGGGTGAATTCCCTTCGCAGGTCACGCAGCTCACCCAGAGATAGAGAGCGGGTGATGATCTCTGTCTCTGTCTCTTCAGCTGAGTGCGAAGGTCCTGCTCCATCCTCGTCAGTTGCTATGCGGACTGATTTGCTCCTTGATTTCTTCTTCTGAGTGGTGGCAACTGCTACTGGTTTAGGCTGTTCCGGTTCAGTGACGGTTTGTGTGGAGATGCTGACAGCACTTTTGGTTCCTTTTTCCTCTGTGAGAGTCTGTGTAGTTGTCGATGTTATTGCTTTGCTTCTTTTTACCTCTTCTACTTCTTTAAGAACATGCTCCAACACACCATGTAGTGTTTTGATTCTAAGCATGGTGCGGGCCGTACAGAGAAAACCAAGCAAGACTAACAAGAACATCATGCTGTCCTTGGCATCCAGAGGGTACTCAATATTTTCAAAAACTGCTGTGTCCTTCCTGAAAAGCTGGAAAAAATCATTCTTTACTCCTCCCCACAGGGGCTGGGTGAGATTGTTGAGGCTCCAGACGTAGCATCCTAGACTAGAACAAGAATACAAAACTGGGTATATATTCTGAATAATGTTCATTGCCTCAGATTTTATCAAGCAATTGACATAATAGACCAGTAAAGCAATTTTAGTACCATATCCTGGTCTATGCAGGAGCATTAATGCCGGCAGATAGTGCCCCACGTTTGGAAAAATATAGAGAGATAGGTATAAGACACATGTAAGCATGTTGGGCATCATAACAGACAGGTGTCCTCAATAAGATTGTAATTTCTGACTTTTCTTATTGCCTCTGCCGCACGTTGGGCGCCAAAAATATGTTGTGGTTTAAAAACAAACCAAGTAAGAGGCTCTAAGTCAGAAATAAAATTTAATGAGAAGAAAAGGAAAATAAAATAGAATAAAATAAAATAAATACAAAAAGAAAAACCAGTGACAGAGTCAGAATACAACCTGATCAGGGTGATGGAAACAGTCCAGACGAGGTGGTCTTCTTGAAACAGAAATCTTGTAGAAAGGTCTGGTAGCTCCAGTCCTCTGGGAATCCAGTGGAAGAGGGCTGCTTCTACTGTCCCAAATCCCAGCTTATATCCAGGTGAGAATGCTTGGCTCTTCCCCATGGGCGGAGCATCTCACAATGGGATGATGAGTCATGGAAGAGAGCCTTAATGGCCCATTAAAGAGAGAGATAACGCCCGGAGGGAGTTATCTCTGAGTCATGCAAAAGGCATTGATGGGCCATTAACTGAAGATGGTGATAGAATACACCCTAAACTACAACCCAGGACACCCGAAAACATTCAAGATCAGGTTGAACAGGGCTCTGAGCAGCGTGGTCTAGCTAAAGATGCCCCTGTCCATGGTAGACGGGCTAGACTAGATGGTCTTTAAAGGAGTCTTCCAACCCCAAAGGTTCCATGACTCCAAGACCTCTGGCATCCCAAGCCCGGGGAACGCGACCTCAGCTGCCTGGGGGCTCCAGCGGGGAACGCGGGCCCGGGGGAGCTGAGGCCCCGCTGGGTGCCTGGCCCCGCAGCAGCTCGGGGGGAGGATGCCGGTGGTCGGGAGAGGCGGCGGGGGCCGGTGCGGCACCGCCAGGGGGCAGGCGGGCTCTGCGGCCCGGCACCGGGGCTCCGGGACCCGCCGCTGCCAGCGGGGCTGCCCCGGCACAGCCCGGGGTGCAAAGGGCATCCCTCCCCGCTGCTCCTCCTTTCCTGGGAGAGGGCTGGCAGGGCTCCTACCCCCGGGGAGGTGCGGTGCCCCCGCGCCGTGCCTTGTGCCCGGGGCTGGGGCTCGGTGCCCACGGGTGGGGTCAGATCCCTCGGCAATTCCCGTTGCCCCGGGGAGTTCGGAAGAAGCGGCACATTCCTGAAGCTGAGCCGGGTGAAGGGAGGCAGTAGCATCCTCCCCGTGGGGCAGTGGCTGTTTGAGAGGTGTTGGTGGACACGGTGCACCAGAGCCCTGTGCTGATGGCACGGGAAAGAAGTCCTGGGCTTTCGATGGGGCCGGGCTGGGACAGTGCTGGGACAGAGCCCAGCCCCTACCAGTTGGAACCCCAACACCTTGCAGATTTCCCTGGCTGTGTGCACCTGGAAGGGGTCAGGGATAATCTGTCTGCCAGACCTTGACTGTGCTTGTGCTCTGTGGAATTGCAGCTTGACTCCAGGGGAACAAGAGCCAGCAGACCATTTGTAAGAAGGTACTCTTGGAAGGGAGGGTTGGCAGAGGCAGCTGGTTCCAAAGCTGGTGGGGAGTGGTGAGTGGAGGGATGGGCAATGCTCACTCCTGGAAGAAGGATACTGTTGCTTCTCACAGAAAGAAAGAGACTGCGCCAGCTGATGAGAAGGAGCATTTGGCTTCTTCAACAGTAAAAGGAGATTATTTCAGGCTGCTGATGTCCCTCAGGGTGTCTAGGTAGCTGGAACAGAGACAGGTAGGACTGTCCTGGCACGGGGCAAAGGTGGCACCATGGAGGACATGAGGATGGTGGCAGGAGGCTTGAGGAGATAAAGCTTGTGTACCCCCCTGTAGGACCAGCTCAGCTCAAGACCTTGTCATGAGTGCTGGCTGTAGGGCAATGCCAGGGGAAGTGGAGGCCCTCAACACAGAGGGAGCAGTACAGGGGCTGGGGGACTAAGGGAGGTTTGCTTCCTGCTCCCCAGAAATGTCACAGCCTTGATGTGCTCAGCTTGGGGAGAGGGAGATAAATGTGAAATGTCAGGAGGCTGGGAGGGGGGAAGAGCTCACACAGCACTTAAGGGGGAAGGATGGGATTACAGGGGTCACGCTAGGTGAGCAGCTTCCTTCGTGGAGCTGATGGTATCAAAGCAGGTGCCCCCGGCTGCAAATACCTTGGGCAAACAAACAGGGCTGTCTAAGAGCAGGTGGGCTCGGGCATGGCTGGGCTGGGGGTACTCAGTGGTGGTGGGGGGCAGGAGGCTTTCTGTGCACAGGGAGTGAAGTGTAGGGCTCCTGGTGTGAGGGCTGCTTTGTCTTCCATAGGCTGAGGGGGTAACTGAGTTGTGGTGTTCTGTGTACATACGTGAGTTCCCCGTGCTGGAGATACATGTAAGGGTGCGGAGCCCATCACTCTCCCAACAAGGGGTGGAGGTGCCAATACCTGGGGAGCCAAATGATGCACCAGTCCAGGTGAGGGCTCTAGGATTGCTCTGGGAGTTGATTTGCTCTGAGCATCCCCCCCTCTCTGCTGCTTCAGGGCTCTGCGTGCTGGTACTGCTGGTGATGGATCTGCTCTGGCAGCACTGGGTAACCCTGCCCCTGGTTGAGCCGTGTAGCAGAGAAACGGGGCTGTAGTGGAGCTTAGTGTGGAGCCCATCATGCATGAGCAGTGTGGCTGTGCACCCATGGGGCCACACACTCCACAGCCCTCCCAAACCAGCCTGCTGCTCCTGGTGAGAGGCTCGGGCTGCTCGCTGCAGGGCCTGGCTCAGGTGCAGCCTCACTGGGCTGGGGCTTGACTGCCTTCTCTTGCTGGGTGGCTGGGCCAGGCCAGCAGTTCCCAGAGGATGCTCTGATTTCAGAGGTCAGGTTTGAGTTGCTTTTTCAGGGATGGGGAAGCAGGATGGGAAACTGCTTTGCTGAGCATGGCCAGGAAGTGGTTTTCCTTGTGATGCCCCAGCGGGTCATGCCCCATCAGAATTCTGGCTGCGTTTCAAGTCTTACGTGGCTTAGACCGCGGCCCCAGGGCGGCTGAGAAGCACAGCTGTGACTGTGCTGTAGGTGGGGCTGGTCCCCTGCTCCATGAGCTCCCTGTTTCTGGTTCCCACGCTGATCCAGGGTAAAGCTCTTTTTATCTGAGTCTTGGCTTCCTAGGCTTCCAAGGAAGCAAGGGGGCACCCCAGGAGGTGCAGCATCCCATTATCCTGGGGTTCAGCAGCTCTGCGAGGTGGGCAGAGAGCCATGTGACACCTTGGTGGCAGCAGGAGCCAGAAAAAGGGCCAGCAGAGCCACCTTTAGCTGGGACTACTCCGATGGTGGGTGTGATGAGTGTCCTGTTCTCTGAAGTGTTAGCTGACCATGCCATCCCTCTTCCATCCTACTGGGAAGTGGGCACAGGTACCTCTGCTATTGCCTCGGGGAGCCACCAGGGCAGGGCAGGCCCTGGTAGAGCTGAGCTGCGGGGAGATTCCAACCAAGGGAGGCAGCAGCAGGATCAGTAATTCCCGTCCTCTTCCCGTCAACATGCCTTGAAAGGAGAAATGGTGCTGATGCACTGTGGGCATGGCCGCCTCTGCTGGAAAAGCTGAAGCTCAGGTCTGGTGTCATCTCCTTCGTGCTGGTGCTCAGGAGTGTGCTGGGTCCTCCTCAGGCTGCCTCAAGTTTATTGGGAGCTTGGATGCGTGGCTGTTCACCCACAGATTGTTCTGTGGGAGGAGAAGTGGTTCCTCCAGCTCCCAGTTCCACAGCAGATGTCTGGATTCACATCCTGGCACAGGAGTTTGCTTATGCCTGGGGCAGTGGCAGGCTGTGATAATGTGGCTGCTTGTGGTGTGAACTTGTGTCCCCAGTGCCACAGTGCTGCCCAGAATGCAAAAGGGGGCTGTTTCCATGAAGGTGCTGCTGTGGCAGCTGTGGCTTTTTTGTTCTATAGTAAAGGCACAACTGTAGAAGCATGAGACAATGTTAGAGCAGGGGTTGTGTGGGTTTAAATTCACAGACACTCACAGACACGTAAAGCAGCTGCTAAAAGTGAATATGTTTGGGCCGTGGCAAGGGAGCTCTAGGCAAGACAGCCTGGGCTGAGGCTCCCTGCAGCTGTCCCACACTGTCCCCTCCTGAGCCCCCCATGCAGCCGCCTCACATCAGGGCAGTGTTGGCAGCTCTGTGCTCAGCACCCACAGCCGAGATACCCGGAGGTCGCAGGTGTCCTGCCCTCCGACCCCTCCGACGTGCAAATCTAGTCACTCTGCTCTGAGCTATCCCTGACACTGGCAGAACTGTCACTACTGGCCACAAATCCCTGCCAGGCTGGTGGCATCCAGGGAATGGGGGCTGTGTGGGGCTGTGTCCCAAGGAGATTTAGGAGAGTTATTCTCTCAGGGATGTCCGTGCCAGAGCCCTTGGCTGGAATTCTTTTCTGTGGTATCCTTGCTGGTGATGTCTCTGCATAGGACCTGTGGGACACCTCACACTACTCCATACCTCCAGTCCCTGCTCCCCTGACAGGCTCTTAGGCAGGCAAAGACCTCCGAGCTGCAGTGCATGAGGTTTTTGGGGTTGGATAGAAAGGGTTGTTGCTGATGGGCAGAGTAGAGCATGAAGAGAGGAGAGGGGACAGGAACCTTGTCTGTGGCAGGTCTGCTCTTCTAGACCTCCTGGTGCTCAGCTCACAGGGGAAGGCAGCATAGTCTAGCAGTGGGGCTTGGCCATTGGGAGGTAGGATTTTGGCTTCTGGGGAAAAAAATGGAAGTAGAATATCAAACCCCAAATGAACTCCCTGGGCATCTGCACCTATGCCTAGGCTGACACCCTGCAGCCCTGACCCAGCCCTGACCCAGCCCTGAACATCCTGGAGACAATGTCTGCACCATGATGGCACCTTGGATTGTGCATGCCATGGCTACACTCCAGGGTGGCATGAAGTCCCCTATCACAGCTGGTACTGGGGAGAAACCAGTTACAGGCTGTCTCCAGGCTCTGGCTGTTGTTTTGCCTGTGGCCATATGTTCCCCACCTTCCCAAAACACACAGAGCTCTGCAGGGCTGCACAGAGACTGGGCATGGCCTGGGCATGGAAGCTGGCAAGGGGCACAGTCTGTGGGCCAGTTCCATGCCCATGCTGGGATGGGGACTTAGGGTTGACAGAAGATGAAGGGCTGGGCTTGGATGAGGACTAGCAGGGGGTTTGGGGTGGGTCTATGGTGTGTTGGTCCATAGAAAGCTGGGGGGGTGCAGCCAAGCCTGGACAGCAGCAAGTACCATCTGTGTCCACCTCAGCACTCCTTTGGGGTTCATTCCCACTGTCCCCGCTGTCTCTCCCCATAGCTGCAGCTCTCACAGGGCCTTGTGGGGTTCCCCCGGGGCCAGGGTCAGGATGAGCTGTGGCTCTGCTGGGCTGGGATGTCAAAGGGGCCATAACCCTGGTGTTTTGCAAACTCCTGGGGTCAGCAGTTCAGCTGCCACTGACACAGAGGCCCAGAGACACACACGGGCATTTTGGGTGGATGCTGTAAGCAAACAAACGAAGGTAGAGTTACAGCTGACATACAGCCCCCCCTGGCCATGCTGTTGGTTTTAGGCTTAACCCCACTGCAGGCTGGACACAGAAGTCGTCTTCCTAAGATGACTCAAACCAAGCCAAATTGCCTGATGGGGCTGGCTGGGAATAGGCAAGAAAGGAACAGCATTTTGCATCTCTGTCTCAGCTATTCATGATCCTGAAGGAGCCACAGACCCCACCCCACAGACAGGACAGTGACACCTGGCATTGAGTGATGGCTCTCACCTTCCTGGGTGGCCAGTGGAGCCTCTGCTTACCCAGAATGGCTTTGACCCCCTTCCCCCTGCTTTCCCAGTGCTGCCTGATGGTGTGTGCCTGGAGACCCCAGCTTGGGCTGGGGCTATGATGCTGGGGAAGTTGTGCCAGCCAGGAATGTCTTAGGACCAAGTTCTCGAGGTGCCATTTGGTTTGTACAAGGGGGTCAGGAATGGAGTGGAGCTGTCCAAGTGCCATGAGCACACATATCCTCATCCACATGTCTGTGGGTGTCACTCCTTCCCTGTGTCATGGCCATTCCTGGTCAGGCTGCTTGTTTGCTGACCCCTGTTCAATGCAGAGCAGAACTGCACAAAAATACTAAGCCTTGGGTTTAAGTCATGCAGGGTTAGAGACATCACTTTCTCCCTGAGCTGATTCCATGTGAACTGCCCTCACTGGTACCCTTTGGTCTTTGTTTCTGGCTTGCCTAGCTCAAGGACTCTGTGTGCAATCCCTCCTGAGCTGAGTAGCTGCAAAGCCATCCCAGTTCTCTCTCCTTGCAGATGGATGGGGCCTGAGCATGTCTGTCCTTCAGTGCTCTCCACAAGGCTCTTGGCATTGCTGAACTCTGCCAGATCATTACCCATGTGCCTGGCTCGTCCCATGTGCTGCATGGGGATGCCAGAGGTGAGAATAGCATTGGCCTCAACAGAGCCAAATGCAAGGGATGCTTAACAGCATTGGAAAATCCATGTGTGTATCCATGGACTGTCTTGGATGACAGGATGATCTCCTGCTCTGCCTAGGAGCCAGGAGTGACGCTACCACATGCTGAGCCACCCAGGCTGCCCCTGCTATGCTGGCAGCCTTGCTGTTGTGAGTGGTGAGCTCTCCTCCACATCACCCATCCTGGATGGAAAGCAGAGCCCAGCTTTGTCTTCTCTGATCTGCAGGAGCATACCTGCCCGGGAGCATGTGGCGGCTGGAGGATAGTGGAGCCAATATTGACACCTGCAGTTCCAGGAGCACAGACTGAAATTATGGAAGCAAAGGTTGTGTTTCTAGAAAGCTGCTGGACAGGAGGGACAGGAGGTGGTGAAGGGCAGAGAAGTCAGCCCGATTCTCTGAAATGAAGCTGTGAGAGCAGGCTGCTGGACAGTGAGGGGGCCACAACATCCAGTTTGGTTCTGCACAGGGGTAGGCACAGCTCCAGGGGGCTGTGACCAGAACACAGAGGCAGTCTCCCAGCCTGGTGTTCCCACCACCCACAAAACATGCCTGAGTCTTGCTGCTAGTAATTGAATAGAGAGAAGAATTAATTGTGAGTGGGCTGTGTCTCCCCTCCCCGCTCCTCGTTTGCCCTGGGGCTGCCTTGGTGCTGTGGGTAGTGACGACAAGGTCATTCCCATGTAACACATCCCAATGGGGTTTCACGAAGTTCCTTCCCTTTGGTGGGTGGGGGCAGGTTAATGGTGAGCAGTGGGACTGCCCCAGGCTGCTCTGTGCTGCTCAGCCATGGAGGAGCTGCTGTTGCCTCTGAAACGCCCCATTAAAGCCGCAGTGAAGGATCAGCAGGCAGGGCTGGGGGCACTGGGCTGTGGGGCTGGGAAGGGTGAGGGTGGAGCGGGCTAGTATCCCTCTGGCTTTGCTGGGAAGCCTCCATGTCTTTATTTTGGGGTGGAAAAAGTTAGTTTATGGCCAAGGATCCTCCAGGCATGGCTGTGAAACCTTACAGGATTCTGGGTTTTGTGCATTTTGGCTCTTCTTCATGTGGTGTTGGAGCAGAGAGAGATGCTCAGGTGTTGGGCAGTGCCTCCTGCACTTCAGAGTCCTCACCTTTGTGTGCCCCAGCCTTTGGCTAACCCTCAACCCCGCTGCCTGCACTGTCCCCTTTCAGAGTGCCCAGGCAACTGCTCTGCAGAACGTCTGAGCCCTCTGCATCTGCAGAGAGGAGCTCTCTTCCCCCTCTGGCCGGCTCAGTGTTGCTGTGTGCTGCTGCAGGTACTGCTCTCCTCCATCAGTCGGGATTAGCGCTGTGGTCCTGTATATGTCCCTGCTGGTAGTTCCCCCGAAAGTGGTATTCAAGGCAAAACTCCTGTGGGTATTTTGCTGGCTTCCCCTCACTTCAAATTCCCCCAGACTCCTCTTATGATATGGATTCCCAGTTTGCTAGGAGCCCTTGTCTCCATTCAGCCCAGTTTAGACTGCTATCTGCTAAAGCTGTTGGTTGATGTTGTTTTCCTTGTCTCTGTCTTTCTGAAACAAGAGATGCTAGTGGACAAGTTTCAGGCTGATGCTCCTTGCTGGCTTTGATCTCCTGTGGGGAGCAGGAGCTGACACCACTGTTTGTCATCCTGTACAAGGAAAGGGGTGTTATGTGGACCATTTCTGATGTGAACTGGACTGGACAGGGAAGATAAAGAAGCAGGCAGGAAGCTGGAGGTGGAACTCTGTCCCGCAGATGTGCTAAGAGAGATCCTGGGAGAGAGAAGGGATGGTGCTGGGGTGGCCTTGGGTTGTGGGGGTGCCATGCTGAGTGTCACAAGGGGAATAGGAAGAGCTTCCTTCAGCACCTACTGCACTCTCTCCAGTCTCTGCTGCACAGTGGCACAGACCCCTCTCAGAGTCTCACAGTCCATCACCTGCTGCTCCTTCTATCTCAAATTTTCTCCTGATCTGCTTCTTGTCTTATCTCAGTCTAGGCTGCTCCAGGTGCTGCCTCCACACTTCCCAGCTGCCAGGAGGCTCTGTGTGGGGTGAAGGAGGTGGGCAAAGTTCGAGAGCAAGCCTGGACCCCAGCGAGGCTGAGACTGACACCTCCGTGTCCTGGTTCCTCTGTCATCTCTTGCATCTTGGTACTGTAGCCCTGTGGCTGCACCTTGATGCCCTCAGCTTTGTGGGAAAGGGGATAGAAGGGCTGCAGCTCATATAGCTGCTGCTGCTGCTTCATCTGCAGCATTTAACACACCTGATGATCACAAAACACATCAGCTCTTCTCTGAAGGAAAACACTTCTGTACCTGACCAGTCTAAACATGGTCCCAGTTTTGCAGACCAGGGCAATGGAGCAGTGGGGCAGAAGGTCAAGATCTGGTGGGACCATGCTGGTAAGCCCAGGGATCACAGCCCAGAGGCTGGTGGAGGGCTGGAGGCACAGCAGGTCCCCAAATCTTTCTGCCACAAGGGGCTTTCTTCCACCATCTCCACAGCAGTTTGGCCTGAGGCCCAGTGGGTCTCAGGAGCACAGGGATGGAGTTTCTCTTCACCCCAGGAGAGCCAGACAAGCCATTTAGCCTCAGTGCCTGGGGATGGAGGGGACCCTCACCCTGTGGACCAGGGGGCTTATCTCAGATGGCCTGTGAAGGAGCTGACAGGCAGGCAGATTTCCCTTGTGCTGCCTGGCACGGGAGAGAGCCTAACCAAAAAGTTTTTTACTTAAAAACAAAAGGGGGGGGTGGGGGGGGTGGCACTCTTGATGCAAACACAGGTGGGCTGGGAAGCACCGAGGGAAGAAGGCAAATGCCTGTGTGCAGGCACCCGTCTTCCCTCTGAGGAGCAGATTGTGGCCATGGTCCAAGGCAGCAGCAGAGGTGGGTGAGCCCAGCAGCTGTGATACTGCATGTCCCTGGCTGGCTGCTGTCACCAACCTGCTTGTTTCCTTTCCCTTCCCTAAGGTGGGGTAGGATGGGGGCTGTGGAAGCTCTGGCTGTAGGCCTGAGGACGGCTGACAGGAGCGCCGTCTGTCATCCACTGTCAGGCAAAGTGTGGCCACCCCTGGGTGATCCCACACTGGCTTGGTTTTACAGCCATGAGTGGCACTTGAGCCTGTTTGCTGAGGGCAGGGGGCACACGGGACTGTCAGCTTGCAGCTGCCTCTGACCCCGTACAGGACACCATAAATCTCCCAATTTAAGGCAGTCTGGGCTGTTCTGAAAATGGTGCTATTGAGTAGATGGGAGTGTGCACAGTAACCTGTACCTGCCTGATTCTGTACCCACCAGGGATAAAGTGGAGGTGGCCACTGGAGAAGGAGAGCAGCATCTGGGAAATAGAGTAAATTCCATGAATTTTTTATATATAAAAAGCTAAGGATTTAGTCTGAATTTAGACCATCAGGAGTGTCTAGTGTTTCCTGCTCTGGTTTTCCTTAGGCAATGCGGAGAGGTGAATAGGAGAAACCACTTCACCTGTGCTGTGTTGCATCAGCTGTTCACGCAGCTCAACCTGGAGGGTTTTTCTCCTGACCGTGTGCTGTACTGGTGGGCTGAGTGTGTGAATGTGTTGTGCCCTTGGAAACCAGCTCCTGCTTCTGCCGAGCACCTTCAGTGCCTGTCCTGCCTGTTCCTGTGGTCCTCCTAAATGCTTCCAGTTAAATGCAGGCTTGATTTCTTCCTACATATAGGAAACCCCTCAGAAACATCCTTTTTAAAAACAAAACAAAACAAGGGAAGGAAAACGAATAAGGAGCTGAATTTTGGAGTAATGTAGTAATTTTGGCCAGCACAAGGCAGTTGCTCATCCTGTGCTATTCTGGGTTTGTTAGTACTGATGCAGGCTGTGGGGTCAGGCCAGTGATGGGTCAGTGCCCAGGCTATCCTGCCTGCCTGCTGCACTCTTCAGCAGTGAGGATGCTGAGCAAGATCAGGTGAGAACCCTGGGAGATCCAATTCTAGAAGTAACAGTAGGCAGAGTTTTGGGGTGACACATTGTGTGCTGGGGAGGGGTGTTAGTGCACTTGTGTCTAGGGCTGTTGGGCGCCTGAGCGAGGGGGAAGGTGCACAAGCTGGCTGTCAGCGTGCATGTGAGAGAGAACTGTCCTGTGGCTGCAGCTGGTGTGACTGTGTGTGAGGCAGAGCGTTGTATTTTGGTAGGGGCAAGCAAAGCAAAGCGTGAGTAACTGTGCCGGGGCTGCGGAGCGTGTGAGGGGTGCAAGCGAGAAGGAGCGGACCTCACGGGAAAGGCTGCACACATGTGCCAGCGGTGTGCGTGTGAAAGGGACTGTGCGCAGCCTGTGTGTGTGAGGGCTGCGTGCACGGATGTGCGTGTGCAGGAGAGCTGCCCAGGCGTGTGCGGGGCTGTGTGTGTGTGCGGGCGGGCCATGCACGCGTGTGTGTGTGGGTGGGTGTGCTTGTGCGGCGGGGCAGCCGCCGCGCTGTCACTCAGGGGCGGCTGACAGGAGCTGCCTCTCCAGCGGCGGCAGATAGCGCTGATTGCTGATTCGAGGAAGCAAAATAGCAATTGTAATTATGGGCTCTGATAAGATAAAGGAGGGCGCGGGGAGCGCGGGGACAGGCAGCGGGGCACGGTCGGCAAATTAGCAGCTGTCACTCAGAGGCGAGCAGGCGGCGCCGGCCCCGGCCAGGTACCGGCCCCGGGGGCCGCCCGCCGCAGCCCCGCCGCAGCCCCCGCCCCGGTGCGCAACAGGTGGCGGGGCCGGGAGGGCCGGGGCTCGCCGGAACAATGCAGCCCTCGGCGGCCCTGCCCGGGCTGCGGGGCTGAGCCCCGTCCCGCAGCCGCCGCCCGGCCCCATGGCCCCGCAGCCCCGGCCCTGAGGGCGCTCGCCCGCTCCACAAGGTAAGCGCCCGGCGGGGATGCTCGCGAAGAAAAGCGGGGGTGTCCCGCTCCCCACCCCGGTTGCGGAATTTGCTCAGCTTCACTCCTTCTCGAAACTCCGGCCCCCTCCATCCCCCTCCTCCGGTAATCCTTTTAATGTCTGGCACGTCCCGGGAGGGCTCGCCCGCCCGCTCCCAATCCACAACGCGCCCGCGGAGCGGCGAACCCCCGGCGGGGGGAACCGAGTCCCCGACCCACCCTCCGAGCCCTTAAACCCCGTTTTACGGATGGGGAAACTGAGGCACGGGGTGGGGAGGCAGTCCCGCCGGCGACTGGCCGCGGAGCCCGGCCCTTAGCGGTAGCCCCGAGCCGCGGCGACACCTGGCCCGCCGCTCGCTCCGCTTCGGCAGGTACCGCCGGGGCCGGGAGGGGAGCGGGGGTCCGGCCGGGCTTCCCCCGCGGCAGCTGCCGCCCCCGGCCGCGCCCGCCCCCGCCGCCGGGGTTTGCGGGTCGGCTTCGCCTCCCGAGGAGGCAGCGGGGCCGCGGAGCGGGGCGGGGGGCTCCCCGCGGCAGGGGCCGCCGGCCGAGAGCCCCGGGGGCTGGGCGGGCGGTGGGGCCGCCGGGCCTTTCCCCTCTGTAGCCGCTTGTGCCCTCCTTTCTTTGGGGCGAGGACGTGCCGGCAGGACGAGAGGAACCGAGGAGCTGAGACAGCGCCGCGCCCCCCGGGCGCTCCCCGCCGCCGCCGGGCCCCGGCCCCACATCGGAGCCGCGATGGACCCCTGTTCTTCGCTCTTCAGCTACGTGTGAGTACCGGCAGCCCCAGCCCTCCCGCCCCGCGGCCGCAGCTCCCCCGGCTCACACCTCTCTCCCGCTTTTCCCCCTCCCAGGTTAATGCACTTGTTCGTCCTCTGCCTGCAAGCCCAGGTAAGTGCCCGCTGCGCTGCCCGGCTTTGTTCGCCCCGCGGTGATGGGGGTGCCCCGCCGCCGCCGAGCGGCTCGGCAGGGAGGGAGACCGGGAAGAGGAGCACTTTGAAACCCGGGAGACAAAAGTTGCCCGGTTGTAAAAAGCCGGAGCCGAGGGGGACCCTACCTTTTTCGGGATACAAGATAACGTGCGGGGGACTCCGGCTGCGAGGCAGCAAGTACCAGGATTTCAAGGAAATACGCAGGGTTATCTTAAAGCAGGTTTAATTCCCGTCCCCCGATCTCTAATTACGCTGCGGATACCCTCATCCCTCAGCTTCGTTTTTTTTTTTTTTTTTCCTCCTATATTGCTTCATCCGAAAAAGTAAAGCAGAATTGAAAAGAGGACAAGGAACCCTGAAAAAGCCTTAGTAAAAAGAGCAGGTTTTGATTCAGCTTAAAAGTGTCAGATTTTAGCATCGCTGGTTTGTATCGGCAGAGACAGAAGTGACATGAATAGATTAAACATCCCAGGCAGAGCCTGTGCAACACCCGCATACCAGCAGGAACGCGTCGCTGGGAGCGGTGCGCCTCCAAACCCGCGTGAAGCCCCCCCTTCCCCCTGAGATCACAGGTGCAGAAGCTTTGTTTAAAATGCCCTTTATGCTACTTTTTAAAATTATTGTTATTTTCCTGGAAGGTTGGGGGGAGAAAAAATGGAGTTTCCAGCTGAAAAGTAAAGAGAACAGAGCACTGGGATTGTGCAGTTGTATAAAAACATAGCTGTAATATTTTGGAGAATGAGATGGAGACCAAATAGCAGCATGGCTAATGACCTCTCCTCCACATGGTACCCTCATCAGAGCTGGGGAGAGAATCCTGCTGCATTATCCAAAACCCGTCTATAGGAAACACACATGCACAGGCAGAAGCAGAGGGAGAGAGATGACATTGTCAAGGGGAGATATCTCTATAAAGCTGGCTTTGGGAGAGCAGCGGCTTTTGCTTTTATTGTGGTTTTCTGTTGTTGTTTAAGACAGGAGGAAATCTTCCCATTTGATGTGGGGGTGGTGGGGGGTAGCCCCAGCCTTCTGATGTTGAAAGGAGCGATCTCCTAACATTTGCTCAGAATACATCTTTATAAATGTCAGGGAGCAGCGAAACTTTCCAGACTTAAAAGAGGGATTTGAGACGAGGGGGGAAAAAGATTTCTGTGCCAGCTTGTGAGCCGGGGCTGAGGGGGGAGCAGGTTTGGCCGCTCATGAAAATCATTTAAAGCCCAGGAGCAGCAGCGTCGGGTCTGGAGAGGATGGGCTCAGCTGCGGCTCCGGGACTAAAGGGCTTGGTGTGCTGGGGCTGGGGATGTGCCGGCACCAAACAGCTGACTGGGGATGAGGGCTGTGTTTGCTCGGGTAGCATGTTGGTATCCTTGGGTGATTATACCACTAAATACCTGCACTGGGGTATGGTTTTCTTGTAATTCTTATGCCTCATAGTTCTACCATCTCTGTGGATTTTGTGTTTGAAGTACTTAACAAGTGTGAGATACTTGGGAGCAAATAAAGAGCCAGAGACCCAGAGGCAGGTAGCTGTTGAAACTGTTGGGATGTGTGCCCGGGGCAGCTGGAGAAGTAGTATGCTCTTGCAGAGGTGAGAGAGGTGTGGGATGAAAGCATCAGCCCTTTGAGAGGGCAACATAGTGCCATCCTGCATGTTCCACCTTGATCCCCTCCAGCTCCCAGCCTTGATGCCCGTCTCAAGGTACCCCAGTCCTAGTCAGGACCCACTGAGTCCTGGAGGAGCCTCTGGGTTCCCCGAGCTCTGTTCTACTCCCGAGCTACCCACACCTCTGCTTAGGGCATGTCTGGAGAGGGCACAGCTCTGTATAGGGCTCTGGACACTGTGTCCCCAAGCTCAATGCTCCTTCTCCTGGAGGGACTCTGATGGCACAGGAGGCAGCGCCGCGGTCCTGGCTCCTGGCCTTCCTGCAAAGCCCAGCTGGAGGCTGGCGATCTCGGCTCAGCCCATTTGCCCCGCTGAGGAGTAGAGATTATAATGGTGTGTTGTATATTTTTTAATTTCCTAAAGGTAACTGTTCAGTCCCCACCTAATTTTACACAGCATGTGAGGGAGCAGAGCCTGGTGACAGATCAGCTCAGCCGGCGGCTTGTCCGTACCTACCAGCTGTACAGCCGGACCAGCGGGAAACATGTGCAGATCTTGGACAACAAGAAAATCAATGCGATGGCAGAGGATGGGGATGTGCACGGTAAGGACACGCGATGTGGGCAGGCGAGGGGGGAGCTGGGGAGGTGTTCGCAGCCCAGCGTGGCGATTGATGATTTCCGTTCTGTTTGTTAGCCAGAAATCGTTAAAATCGTTTGGCTTGTGGGGGCTTGTAAAAGGAGAACATAGGGGTCAGTAATCAGCAGCTGTGTGATTCAAGGTGAGGGCAGGTTCCCTGTACCAAGGGAGGGGACCAGCTCGTGAAGGATAGGCTCTGCTTCATTCCCTTTAATTCTTGGTTTACACCTGACTCGGAGAGCTTGGGGCTGTGGCATCCTGAGCATCATCAGACATTTCATCCCAGCTCTTTGCAGGGAAGGGAATCCCTGAGACTTCCTTTTGAAACAGAAATGGAAAGTAAATTTGAAAAAGAAGAGGCAGGGAGGAGAAAGGGGAAATGACTGCTTTGGGAGCCTTCCCTGAACTAGAATTGTCTAAAGTGGCATTTTCCTGTCCCATCCCTTCCTCCTCAAACCAAATCCTGAGCAGAGGGTCAGCGAGGCAGTCAGCTGCAGGCAAAGATGCTGCGGCGTCTCCAGGGACAAAGCAGGGACTCTGCAAGTGTGAGAGAGCCTGTGCTCTGCCACGGCCCCTCTGCATCGCCCTGGCACCCCCTCCCCAAAACCTCCACCCTCTCAGGGGCAAGGGGACCGGTCCCTCCGCTGGGGACTCCCGAAGCCCAAAAACTTTGATCGTGTGAGCTACTGACATGTTGAGATGGTCAAACACAGCCCAGGGGTCAGTGGGGCCAGCGAGCCCCGGCACCACCGTGGGGCCGGCTCTGGGGGGCCTGATCCTGCACCCAGGGCAGGGAAGTGCCTGTGCTCCTGTGTGTTGTACACAGGTATCACAACTCTCTTTCTTTCCTGTTAGCTGCAATTTCCCTTTCTTGCTTGGGGTAGATTAGTAGAAACTATTTTTTTTTTAAATCTTTGTGGTTTTGGGGGGCTTTTCCTTCATTTTGCTTTGGCTGAAAATTTCACGCTGGACATTATCAGTACAAGCACAGTGCAGGTTCCATGCGATGTTGCATACATCCAGAATTAATCTTGCAAATGAATTATTCCCATCTTGGAGCAGCTCTAGCTTGAAAGGGCAGTAGCTAATTTCTGAAGCAAAAAAAGAAGAAAATCCCATCTTGTTTTAGATATCTAACGCCTGGAATTTAAAAAACAGTTACTGCATATTTAAATAACAACCAGGTTTAAATACGGCCAGAGGGAGGGGACTGGTGGTGGCTTGAAAAACTCTATTAAAATGTAATAAAAAAGGTTAAGCATTTGAAGAGCTAAGGAAGAAAATGAAGACTGATCTAAACCAGAAAGAGAACAAGCAGTTTTTCAGATGTAAAGTTTTAAAAGAGTTGCAAGTCTGTAAATGTTAAAATAGAGGTTCAGGATTGTTCTGTATGAATCTCTAGGGAGGCCCCCATGTCTGGAAGAACTATTAAAACGCTTCTTACTTTCACCTTTTTTAACATTTCCTGAATACTTTCTCCTCTTCGCAGTCCAGTTGGGGGATCAAGTGTGTCTCGCTGCATTTTTTCAGCATTTACGTAGCCACTTTCCCTTCAAAGTTTGAGCATGAAACATAATTTTACTGGGATAAATCTGTCACTTAAATGAAAGAATAGAGTTGAAAATGTTAAGTCTCCCCCCCTCCCCAAAAGAGAGAGGAAAAAAAAAAAACCTCCCCCCAAATGTTATTTAGAAATCCAGTTTTGCAGCAAAGATCCCCCATCTCCAAACCCTTCTTTCTGACTTTTTTTTTTTTTTTTTTGGTCTCATTTTTTGGGGGTGGGTGTGTAAAAGGGGTTGATTTATTTTTGCTGATGACCCCTTTCCCCACCCTGACATTTTTACAGCCGACTTAACATTGAGTCTGGCGTTTTCAGTTATTTGTCTTAATTGTCAATATTTGATTGACTTTTTTTAATTCTAAGGGAAGGCGGGCAGCTAGTGCAGCCCAGCTTGTCCCTCCCAGGCTCTGCCTGCCACCAAGAAAACCACTGCCAGCTGCAGCTTGAACTCAACCCCACGAGTGGCTGGAGACACCGGCACAGCTCTCTGCCCATTTGCTGGCTGTTTTTATGTGCCCAGGATTTTTTGTTGGTTGGGGCTGGAGTTTGCAGGGTTCACCAGTTGCCTGCAAGGGTCTAGGGGTGCAAGTCCCTGGGGCCAGGTTGTCTTCAACCTCTGTGGGTAAGGGAGCTGGAGTGACACATGGGCTGGGCTCGTGCAGGGCGGCAAACCCGTCTGGTGGCTGTAAATCACAGTTGCCCTTTGGGGAAAAAGAGAAGTCCAAAAGAGAAGCAATGTGCATCTTTAAAGCACGGTTTTGTGCTCACTGGGGCCAAGGCCTCCCCACTCCCTCCCTCTTTCCCTCTTCATCCCTGCCTCCCGCTCTTTCTATTTCTCAGAGAGAAAAATCAATTCTCCTCAAACCTTTTACTGCCTCCAAGATCAATTCCACCCCTTTCCCCAGTATAGATAAATAGGGAGTCACTGTCTCAGGGCTTTGTTTGCGGAGTGGCATCGCTCCCGTGGGTGATTTTGGGGATGCCAGGTGCTTGTCAGGCTCTGGGTATTGATCAGCACAGCCTGGAGTTTGCTCTTCCCAAATTTCTTGTCTCCGAGTTCAATCTGTGCCTGCCTAGTAGGAGTAGGGGGATGTGAGTACATGGTAGCTTGGGGACAAGAGATGCTGCAGGATTATATTGACAGGAGAGGGTGCCTGCACGCACATCAAGCTTGGCCTGCCTAACAGCACCAAATCAGTTGGCCCCAGTAAATTTGGGGATGACCTTACCAAATGTATACTCAGTGGTTGCCAGCACTGCCTGCTTACTGCCCCCATCCTCAGTGCCATTGACCTCAGCAGCATCCATCCTAAGAGGGATGCAGGGTTGAGGCACTGCAGAGACAGAAAGGCCATTTGCCCCTTGCCCAGAGTGTGATTTAGGCTCAGTTTAGCTTGTGTGTGCACCTACAGTCTCCTTCTGCAGTTCAAAGCATCCTCCTGCAGAGCCTCCCCCTCTGGAGCCACATCACTGCCCTCACTGGTGCTTGCTGGAGGCTGGGCATCCTGGGGTAGAGATGCACAAGCTGCAGTGAACCACACTCCTGAGAAACTGAGCAGCTCTTGTGCAGGGATCAGGGAGGCTAAATAAGGCATCAATGGACTTAAACCCATAATAAGAGTGTGGGCTTGGAGCTTTTGTGACTGTCCTCTAATTGCCTTGTTGGATAGTGCTTACTGTACTGTGGGCTGATGCTGGACAAGAGGTGATGGGACAGTCACAGCTGGCTTTTCAGCATCATGGGGAATTCTTTGGTGCTTGGAATAGCACAGACCTTTTGAGGTGCAAACAGGTAGCCACCATCCCCATCAGGCCTTGCTCTGGGGACAGCAGCTGCAGTATGGGGAAGAAGGATGTCCTGTCCTCATCCTCCCCCTTCCCTGGGGATGGGTGGGCTTTGGGGCTTGAGTTCCCAGGGTGAAGGCAGGGAGGGAAGGTGACAGGTCTATTTATAGGCGGCCCATCGACCCAGTGATTTGCATAGCTCCTTCGGAAGTCGATCGATGCCTCCATTAAAAAACTGAGACCAAATCAATACGCCCTCTCGACTCGTGCAAAGGTGAAAGGCATTAAAAGGGTGGCTGTACCCTTCATGCCTCCCCTGCCAGCTGCAAAGTCACTGCTCCTCCTGCAGCCCTGGCCTGGCAGAGTGACATGGAGCAGTGTCCCCTGGGCTGGGGACAGCTGGCAGCACGCTGTGCACTTCCAGAAGGTGCCTGTCTGGTTCTTGCCCACAAGCACACCCAGACTTGCCTCAGTTTGCAGGGCTGCTGCCTTGTTCTCTGCCAACCAGTGTGTGCCTTGCTCACTGCCCTACCTCCATCTGGGACACCTCTGTGGCACCTAAACCACTTAGCCCCATGGAGCTGGATAAAACAGAGCTACTCCCCATGCAGCACAGCTTAAGGTGGCAAAGGGACATGTCCAAGGTCATGCAGGGACATAGGGGCAAGTTAAAAGTGGGGGGGCAGGCTGTATCTTAACCTCGTGCATTGCTGGGGTCTCCACACCTGTGCCAGCCCTATCCCACAGCCCCTGTGACCTCCCTCCCTCTCTCCCCCTGCTGCTCTCCCCAGCCAAGCTCATCGTGGAGACAGACACCTTTGGGAGCCGCGTGCGTATCAAGGGGGCAGCCACAGGTTTCTACATCTGCATGAACAAGAAGGGGAAGCTGATTGGCAAGGTAGGGTGCAAGGGTGTGGGCAAAGCAGGGAACTGCCGGGGACACGGAGCAGGGACTGCCAGGAGTAGAGCTCTGCCTTTTGGGGGCAGGGGGACAAGCCATCCTGCAGCCTGAGGGGGAGCAAGAGAGGTGGGCGGGTGCCGTGTGGGGCACATTCCTTCTATCTCTCCGAACAAATAGGCGGATTGCTGGTCTATTCTCCACGATTACATGGTACAAGTGCCAGGAATGTTAAGATGCTCCATGGGGCTGGCCCCAAGGCCAGACCGCACCACCCGCTGGTTTGTCAAGCAGCTTCTGTGCCTTGATGCCCCTTCCTGTGGCGGCAGGGCTGGACATGCAAAATCCCTCCAGAACAGCGATTATCTGCAAGGATTTTCCATGGCAGCTGCTTCCTAGGGGCTGCCCTATGTGGGCCCCTCACTAGTCCTGCTACTGCCCATAATGGGGGAGATCAGTTCCTGGCTACCCCATGCTCCCCCCACGACCTGCATCTGTGGGTCATCACTGACCTCATGTCACTTCTCCTGCCACTCAATGCTCCTCGATGCCCCTCCTATGTTAAAGACCCCAAGGAGACAGGGTGGGTGGGTGAATTGGGATGAAGAGTTTGCTTATGGTTATATCTAGGCAGAGATGGAGGCAAAAGTTCCCTTATGAATGTGGTGGAAGTTAACGCTGGGACCAGCTGCACTGGTACATGAGCAGTGTTTGTGTCACAATGCCTGCTCCCTGTGGCTTGTTAAGCAAAAGCATGTTTTGGGCAATTCTGACTTGTGGGAGAAGTGAGCCTTTGGTTGCCCACAAGCCCACAGCAATCAGTCCAGTGTGGGGCAGTGAGAAGCAGCCCTCTTGCGCAAGCCTGTTGTTTTAAAGCCTGCTGCTTAACTCTCTTCTCCTGTCCCCTTCTCAGAGCAACGGCAAAGGCAAGGACTGTGTCTTCACGGAGATCGTGCTGGAGAACAACTACACAGCGCTGCAGAACGCCAAGTATGAGGGCTGGTACATGGCCTTCACCCGCAAGGGCCGCCCGCGCAAGGGCTCCAAGACCCGGCAGCACCAGCGCGAGGTGCATTTCATGAAGAGGCTTCCCAAGGGCCACCAGACCACCGAGCCCCACAGACGCTTCGAGTTCCTCAACTACCCCTTCAACCGGAGGAGTAAAAGGACTAGAAACTCCAGCTCCAGAGCGGGCCCTTGATGTGCCTGCCCCCTCTGCCTGCATCTCTCCTGGAGGATGCTCCTCTGAGCTTGGTGGACTATATGTAGAGACTTTCCCATATGGGTATTAAACAAAACAAAACAAAAAAAAAAAAGGGAGGGGGGAGGATAAAAAAAAAAAATTACCTGCTCTAGTTGTTGGTATGTTGGGGGGGGTGTTTGGTTTTTACAAAAAAAAAAAAAAAAAAAAAGGAAAAAAAAAAATAGAGGCTCTATTTTTGTACTCCAGCTTTAAAAGTAATGAAACATTCAAAGACTGGTGAAGGGAGAAGAGCCCTTCACTTAGAAATGTTCTAGTCTGTTTGGGGTTGCGCTTTATTTTGTAATTATTTTTTTTTGTAGCTCTAGGGGGAAAGGAGTTTAAAAATTGTGTTTAAAACAAACAAGCAAAAAAACATGGAAATCCAAATCTGGAAGCAATGTGCTATTTAAATGAACTGAACTCATCCTATGCTTGCTGGAGAAGATGGAGAGGCTGAAAAAAAGCTGAAAGGAAGGGATTTATTTTGGAGGTGGTTGGAGGCCTCCTAGGTGGTTTTTACAGCCTGGGTGATGTGGGGCCACTGCCAATGGGGGCTGACTGTGACGCCTGGGGTGAGGACCACTGGATGCTTTCTTTCCTTGGATGTGCCTGCTTCTTTGGCTGAGCAAGGGGTTGCTGGAAGTCATATCCTTCTGAGAATGCTGCTGGCTTCACAACTCTCAACTTTTTTTCTCAGGAGGGGACAGGGGTGATGGATTCCCCAGAGAAAGTCCTGAACTGACTTGGTACCTCTTACCCATGGGAGCATCTTTGGCATTTGGTTTGTTTGAAAGTATTAAGGCTGCAGTGGAGCGGGCTGATAACTGGTATTACTTTTTCCCCATGTGGAAAATGCAAACTTCTCACCAAAAATTAATTTTTTTTCTGTCTATATTTTTTTATGAGATGCAAGTTTCCATCTATAAAATTAAACAAAGTTTACAAATTATTGTGGAGCCATTTCAGGCTGTTTTGTTGTGATATTCAGTATCTTGTCATAATAGTTGGTGCTTCCATTGCCAACCATCTCTTCCAGGTTTCTTCCTTGATCAGAAATACTGCTGCCCTTGCACTCCTAGGAAAGCAGGGGAGTTCTTTCAAAATTTGTATTGACAGAATCCCAATTTTATATTTCTAAGGAAAAAAAAACCCAAACCCCAAAGGAAACATCAAATCTCTTGAATGAACATCTTCAGCCAGCCCTGCTCTGCACATGCTGCCCTGGGACTATGACTCTCTCCAAAGGGTTAAACCAATTATTCTTCACGGGGAGGGCAAACAAAGACACTGGATAGGAGCCAGAACCAGGGGTGAATTTTCATCCAAACTTTTTTTATTGTTTGAGATTTTTCCTGTTTCCTTGAGGATTTTTGTTTTGTTTTGGTTGTGTACAAATTGAATATGAAATGATTGAAATATTTATTTAATATGTGCATTAAAAATTTGTATTAGTCTAATTGAGCCTGATGCTTTCCAGGGAGGGGTTTGGGCTGGACAGACATATTGGAGAGGGATGAAAGGGGATGGCAGTGGAGTGCAGCATGGGGCTGAGGCTGCTGGTTTGTTCAATTTCCTTCCCAAGGGAACAGCTGTGGGAAGTGGGAGACTGCCCCAAGATCCTTGATCAGATGAGTCTTGTGGAAATCACTGTTTTCCTTGCAGCAAATTCCAGGTTTAATGTTTAGATGCCACCTTCTTGACAGGTGGGAACAAGGCACATTGCGGGTTGAATGGGGACATAGTGTAGTGGAGCCTTGACCTTTAAAGGACCGGATGAAACTTTCCAAGAGAAAGCTGGCATTTGCTCCTCTCTTACCCAAAAAGATCTTGGGGGCAGGCAGTGTAAAATGAGCTGTTGCATCTCATCCTTCAGAGAATACTCAACCCTGCTGCAGTGCTGGGTCTTGCTTATAGGAGCTGATCAGGGATTCAGGCATTGAGTGGTTCTAAGGTATGGATGCGTGCAAGGATAAAATTGTGAAATATGTTGAACTGCAAAAGTGTAGCAGCCCCGCAGGGTGAGTCTCACCATCACTGGTGCCAGCCCTGGTTTGTTGCAATGCTCATGGGGTGCCTGTGACATTACTTAGTGCTCGGGCTGAGACTGATCTGTAGTGCCAGGCTGAGCTTTCCCCTGGCTGACACAGCAGCCTGGGCTGAGCCAGCAGTATTTGTCAATAGTTTCAAGGAGGGAAAAGAAGGGGCTGAGCACTTGGCCGTGCTCTGCACCTGAGCAGCGCTGCTACATCACGGAGATCAGGGATGTTGCTTAGCCACAGGAGAGCATGGATGGCTTTTGTCTTAACTGTTCCAGGAGGGACTCAAGGGCTGCAGAAGCCTGAGGATGACAACCGGCTGAGACTTTGTTGTGATTTGCAGACTAGAGGAATTAAAAGTGAATTGCTCCTGGCCTTTCCCCAGGCAGAGATGGTGTTTGATAGTCCTTAATGGTTGCTTTTCTTCCTTTAATTTGTCTGACTGCTTTTCCTAATGGCTTTGTGAACAAGAGTGAATTGGTGCCAGGTGCCTGCTCCAGGTAAGGGTAGCAGAGGCACAGGAATGACTCCTGCCTTGATACAGATGCCCCAGCTGTGGTAGGGAAGGGCATGGTGCGGGTGCTCAGTCTCCAGTAAGGCTGTGCCCCCATCCCTGCCATCCTGGGCTGCAGCCAAAACCTAGAGCAGTGGGCAGCCAGTATTCTGGGGTTTGAGGTGGGTATGGACACTTCTGTGTCCCTGCACAGCTCTGTACCACATTAGCCCTGAAATCCTGCTGTCTGCTCTGCCAGAGTGAAAGGCACCCAGGCCTGGCCTCTGGGAAGGGATCCCCAGCTCACTTGGTCCATGGTTAGTCAGCCACTGTTCATTAAAGTACTTTTGGGTGGCCATGGAGCACTATAGCTTGAGACTTTGTTTATTGTTTGAAATTTTCTAACTTTAGCTCCTAGTCAACAAAGGTTGTTTCACCATTGCTTGGAAGATTAAAGAGCCCAATTCTAGTAAGTTAATGAGTAAGTGCATTAATTAATGGTTCCTCATATCCTGTCTCTGCACTGATGCCACTTAGTCCTTGGTAAGTCTGGAGGAGCTCATGTTCCTCCTGGGCCCTGCAGGGTGCTGTGCACATGGTCCCCAGGGCTGGTGTCTTCCACCAGCCATAGAGGGAGGTGGAGACAGTCCCTGGTGATACCTGCTGTTCCTCCACCGTGACAGGAACCCTGGCTGCTAATTGAATGCACAGGGTCAATCATCAACCTAGGAATCTGCGACTTTGCCATTTTCTTTCTTCATAGCAGGTGTATGAACCAAGCTGGAGAATCACCCATCCAAAGGCCCTGGGGACTGCAGGGTGCTGAGATGGGGCTGGGGCTGGGGATGAGGGGCTTTGGGGATGGGTATTTTCTTCTGTTAACTCATGCTGTTAGCATGGGTGTTTTGGGCAGAAACCCCTGCTTCGAGCTAGCAAAGTCCTTGTGGTGGGCATGTGCCTGTACCTAAGGCCACCATTCCCAGTGTCACCCTGCAGCGCCCTCACTGCCACCAGCTGGCTGGAGGGAGGCAGCAGAGGAAGCAGGAGAGGAGCCGTGCTGCTCTGGCTGTTGGAGCAGGGATGATGGCCCCATCCTGAGCTCCAAGCAGTGGTGTGTGTGTGTCCCTGCATGCACAGGGCTTCACCGTGTGGTGCCATCCAGACACAGTGACAAGGCTGGAGCTGGGAAACGTTTGGGAGACTCTGCCTTGCCAGATCACAGAGAAACCCACCTGGTCCAGCCAGCTAACACAGAGTAAGAAGTAAATGCAGGGTGACCATGCCAGGGCAACACCAGGCAGAGGAAAGAGCTGTTTTCAGATTAAATGCTGCTGTTGCCCAGAGAAGCTGTGGGTGCTCTCCAGGCCAGGTTGGATGGAGCTGTGAGCAATCTGATCTCGTGGAAGTATCCCTGTTCATGGCAGGACATTTGGAAATAAATGACCTTTAAAGTCCCTTCCAATCCAAACCATTCTGTGATTTCTATGGTAGAGAAACAGAGTAGACAGGCAGCAATAAATTGAAGTGGCAAGAAAAGGGGCAGGCATGTGCTGTCTGAGCAGGGGCTGCACTAGGGCTTTATCAACCAAACCCCAAACCTTTTGGCACATGCTGCCTCTGCTCCCACCCCTTCTCTCAGTTTACAGCTTTTCCACCAGGTCTGCTTGGATATGGGTGTGCACTGAGCTGGGTGGGCTGTAGGATGCTGTGGCAGGGCTGGGGCTTGCCCAGGCTCCCCTAGGCAGGCTCTAGCTTGGGAAGGACGACTGGGCTGTTTGTTTATTGCATCAGGCTCAGCTTTCAAACATTTCCCTGCCATCCCCCTCCCCCTCCTTTAATTAATTCTGGGTAAGAAGTTCTGGCTTTATTGTGCCACCGAACTGAGGGCTCCCTGTGGGAAAAGTCACACCTTCTGAACAGCTTCTGATACCATGCAAATGAAGGACAAGTCCAGGAAACGCTTTCATCTCAGACCTGTCCAGCCCCCTGCCCATTAATTACACACATTTCATTTGTGTGAGAGCAATTCCTCTTGAGGAGGGGGTGGGGGGTGGCTGCAGCTTGTGGATCATCTCAGCCACCCTCTCTAAAGACGCCTCCTTGGAAGGGATTTATAGCCAGAAATGGGGATGCTCAGGGACTCAGTGGGGGATCTCATATTTTGGCCACTCCAAACCAAACTGGCTTGTTGGTGGGCTGTATCCTGCCAGTGGGGAGGGCTCAGCATTGCTCCATGTCCTGCTCCATACCAGCAAGCCCTGGCTGTGGAGGCGAGTGGAGCAGAGGGAGACACAAGGTCGAGCAGAAATGAGCTCAGTGCTGTCACAAGGGAATGGCCCTCCAAAGACAGGAGCTCATGAGATAGATTACTTTGGGCAGGGTGGCTACAAAATGAGTCTCACATATGGAAACATCCTTCTGTCAACTCAATATGTGCTGAGGGACAGCACCATACCCTGACAGGGCACAAAATCTTCTTGGCCACAGGTAAACCAGACCTGATGCTTCTTTTGAGCCTTGGTCCCTGTCTGCTCCTCTCCTTTCCACACAGCTCATCAGACCACAGGGTGCAGCCAAAGGCAGCTCCAGGCTGGTTTTTGTTTTCCTGGGTCTGATGGGGGTTCTCGGGTCCAGACCCTGGCGAAGGTGTAGAGAGAGGGGATGTGGAGTACAGTTGGTCTTCACAGCCAGTTTCCTGGCCATGGTAATAACACTTAGCACTTCTATAGCACCTGGGATGCCCCAAGCACCTACACATATGCTCCTCATTACCACTCTGCTTCCCATTTGCAGCGTTTCTGCCCCCTCCCCACGCATGCCTACAGCACTCAGTTCTCCCTTAGAAAATGAGGCTGCCCTCCAGTTCTGGTGGCTTTGTTGCAGAAGATCTTTGATGGCTAAGTTTGCTCTTTGCCTTCCTCCTGGACAAGGATGTGCTGCGACCTCTGGTGTTGACAAGCCATGGGCCCAGGGAGACATGGCCCCTGTGGCTTGGTGCGCCAGAGGAGCTCTTGGGAGATGTTGGAGGGATATTTGGGACTGGACTAATGGAAACCTACAGCCTTTGCAGGGTCAAAGTCAGCACGAAATTGGTGCCACGCTCCAGCAAAACTTCTTGTCCACCCAGTGGCCCTGCAGCACATCAGCTGCAGGATAAGAGAGGGCTCATGTGTGGATCAGTTGAATGTTGCAGCTGTTACTCCAGGTTGCCTAATGGCCCAGGTACTGTGCAATGAAATGCACTTAAGATTTGCTGCTTTGAGAGCAGAGGGGATGTTCTTGGGCTTCGTGTGACTTACAGCATCTCTTTTGTATTCATAGTAGCTGTAACACTGGAATGTCCTTCCAGGCTGTGTGATGTCCAAGGTAAAATCTGTGGCTACACAGTCCTGGATCAGAGGCTGGGGGTGGCTTGGCTGTGTCAGAAAGAGCCACTCCAGCCCTGTTGGGTATTATCACTTTGCTAAGGTTGTACTGTTAGTTGTTGTGGACTGGAAATGGGATGCTGAGGGCTGTCAGAGCCTCTCCAGTTTGGTGAATGCCTGATCTGCACCACTGCTCCCACCCAAGCCCTCTCTTTGGCCATGGAATAACCCCTTTCAACCATGACCGTGGCACTGTGAAGGGTCCTTGCTTCCTGGGCTGGCTTCTCCTGACAACATGGCCAGTAGCATTATCTAATTTTTTGCCACTCAGACATTTATAGCAGGAGGAGAAGGAAAAAAAACCAATCTCAGCTTTGCTCTTTCCGTGATTATTTTGCAAACTCTTTCTGCTGTAGTAGTACTTCTTGGTGGCTGGAACCTCCTCTTTTATGAGATGGTCCCAGAGTAAGCATCTCAGAGTAAGATGCCTTGTCCCAAAGGAATCAGGTTTCCCATGCTCAGCTGTAGCAGGTGCCATAAGCTGTCAAGATAGACATAAGCACAGGTCTAGTTGCTTAAGCAACTAGCAAAAGAGAGTCCTGAGAAGGAAATTGAAACAGAGCTGGAAGGTGTCCTTGTGGAACTTCATAGCGAACACTAGGAAAACTCCAATGACAATATTCAAAAAGAGCCTCCTGAAGCACAGGATGAGACCCAGGCTCTGCATTCACAGAATGTTGACTACCAACATGTGAAATGGGACTTTGAGCGCTGGCCGTGCCTGCTCAGGCCCTGGGCTGGGGCTGTGCTCCCTATCTCCCCGTGAGAAGCAGAAGCCCAGCTGGGAGCCAGCCCTTTGGTAATGGCCTGCGAATTTCCCTGGGCTCTGTTAATTGCCGCCTGGCTGCTAGTTACAACTCCAAGTCAATTGCTGGGAGTGTTGGGGCCTGCAAAACAACCCCTTGAAATCAGTTGTTAGCCCAATTAACAACCAGTTTGGCTTTGGTTCAGGCTGTTAACTATCAAACACCTAACTGCTGGTAATGATTGATTTCTCAGCAGTTGGGGCTGCAGTGGAGGAGCCAACCTGTGTCACAAAATGCCATTAAAGCCAAAATTTTGTGAATGCTTCTGACTCAGGCAAGCATTTGAGTTGTCCCATACCAGTAGAGCAGGCAAGGGGATGACCAGAATTTTTATCCATTTTGATTAAAGTGGGGGTCATTGGTGTGTGTTTGGAATAAACTGGCAGCCACCAGAAGAGTGCTGTCACCACACAGTGCTCCAGGAAGGCAGCCACCTCTCTTTGTAGGGCAGCCATTAGTACTCATAAGGCATCATGGCATTCAAGGCCTCTGTGGATGGCAACTGCTCATTGTCCAGCTTTCTTCCACAGTTACTGTTCCTGCCAGCAAATCTGCACAGATTAATATATCTAGTTTGGATGTTCAGGTATTTCCACAAACCATCATTTCCATCTGCACCAGCATCCAGGAGCTTGTACAGGAACAGCAGCTTCTATCAGCATGTGTAAGCCTGGGATGTCTCCACAGCAGCCTGGGACACTGTGCTTGCTGGAAAGTAAGGTAGGCTTCTTTGCAGGTGTGTCTCTACAAAAACTATAAGATACTCTGTGGGTCCCAGGGTTCAGGCAGGGTTAAGACTGCTGATCAGCTCTTCATCCGTTTCCCTCCACAGTTTCAAGCCCTGGTTCTTCACTGTGCCCTGACAGGCTGGTTCAAACACATTGCTGGTGTTACATCAAGAGCTTTCCCCCCAGGGATATTTTCCCCCTGATCAAAGTGTCTAATTCAAGCTGTAGCATGTCTGGGGAGGAGGAAGACAGCCACCTGTTAAGGAAAGACTTTGAAAATGCAGAGGATGCACTGCAGAGGCTGACTTTGTGAAATGTAAGCTCCAACTGTGCAGGGTGAGGAGTGAGCACCTTGATGAACAGCACTGTGGTGGTTGTGCTTTTGTAGGTACTCAGGGGTTTGTGGTCCTGCCAGGGCCTCAGCTCTGAAGCCTGAGCTCAGTTTCTGAAGCTGGGACCTGGTGCCTTTCAGCAGGACATGTACTCCTGAGACCCACAGAGATGTTTCAAAGATCTTCCTGCAAGGTTCCTCTAAGTGCAGATCTGGTTCTCCCTGGAGCCATGCTTTTCCTGTCCCTTCACTGCAAGTACGATCATCCCAGATTCCCACCGGTATGTACCCTGGGATAGTGCAAGTTTTTGGTAATCAGCTATATTAGATCCTTGGGCAAACAGGACAAAGCTGCTTATTTCATCAGACACCTACTAAAAGAAGCTGTGCTCTCTCCCACATTGGGGTTACCTTACCACCCATACTGGGGAGGCTGGGTTTGCAGCTGAAAGTTCCCCCAGTGCCAGGCAGTGCATGTACAGTGAGCCTCTGCATCCAGGAGATAGTCAGGGTTTCACCTGCAGTCTGTTCAAGAAGAAACCGGTTCTTAAAAAAGTAAAAATCAGGAGTTTAGGGTAAGCAGACAGCCCAGTCTTCTCACTCATTGTAAGCAAATGTTTTACTTGCGGTTTATGCATTTGACTGGACTGGATTAAAGCAGTCCCAGTCTGTGCATCTCCTGGATGTCCCATTCCCCCAGAGCTGTTGCTGAACACATCCTTCCAGGTGGTGCTGATGGGTGTCACTTGCCTGCTGGAGCTGGGTGAGCTCTGCCTGCTCAGGCTTTTTGTATACCAGAGAAGGTCAGCTATAAACAGAAGTTATTGGTTTTGTTGGGGGCTCCTTTTAGACATCAAAAATGCTCCATCATCACCAGACTGGCTTAGCTTTCAGCAGCCAATGCAAACAGAGCCAAACCCTCAGCAGAGAATTTAGCAAGAGAAGCAGCACAGACTTTCCAGAGCTGTTCTGCCAAAGTATCACATCCTCATTCCTCCTTATACTTTGTGCCACAGCAGTTGATGCTGTTCTGGGCTCTGCACAGACACAGGATGAACACAGAGGAGCTACCAGCCACAATTGTAAGCAAGTGGCAGAGTCCCACTTTAGAGAAGGTGTGGGGGAAATCAGTACACAGAAAGACTAAGAAAGACCTGAAAGAAATTCTGGCAGAGCTGCAAATCAGCTGAATCAATCTGTAAGAGGCCAAGAAAAGGTATGGCAGTGGTCCAGTGGGAGAAGCAATGCATATATGCAATAATCTGAGTTATAAATGAGGTATAAAACCACAAACCTGATCTTTTTCTAAACCTCATGTCCGATTCCTTAGCTTTGACTGAAGATTGGACCCCATCCTGAATGCTGACTGGATTTGTACATCAGCAGATTTCAAGGTCGTGAGGAGTATTTTAAATGTTCATCCCAGTCTTCTGCCATATTCAGATGAGAGAAACCTGCTCAGTGCCTTCTGAGTGAAAGTCACAGTTATTACTTAAGGAACAGGAAGAAAGGATATTCTGCAGGGACCCCATATTTCAATACTCTTTAGCATTTTTGGCCTAAAATGCCTAACTTCAATTCACAGCACTTGATCTTGCTTACAGGATCATCCCACCTGACCAAGTTTCTCTAGGCAGAGCAAGCAGGTTTTCCAGGAGTCTCCAAGCTCTTGTAGTGATTTTTTAAGCTGATTCCCATCTGTCAATATCTTTTGTGAAGTGCAGCCAAGTGTCTTGGCCTCAGCATCTGGTGATACAGTCTGCTGTTGGCTTGGTTGTGTCCAGGACCTTGAGAGGAGAAAAGATGCAGCGACCACCCACTGCAGTGATGTCTCTCTGCTCAGAGCTAGTGTATTCCAAGAGGTTCTTGCAGAGACATGCAGAGCAATTGAAACCAACCATGGAGCTGTAATACTCATTCAGATGGGACCACTATAACTCCAGTCTGTTTTGAAGAAGAGAGACATGGATGGTCCTCATAGGAGGTACAGGTAAGGCAATTACAGTCTCCTAACACTTATATCCAGCTGCAATGGCCACAGCATATCTCTAAGGCAAAGGCAGCATTTGTTTTATAATGAAATCTAAAATGCCAGATCTTGTGCCCTCCCAGGAGGACTCCATCTCCTGTCATCTAAGTATTGACGTCTGATCTATTTTTGCTCTCGGCTGTGATGGGTAAAGCCACAGTCTTTCCTCCAATTTCACTAGAACTACTGTGAATAAGTTCACATGTGAGCAGAAGGTGGTTTGACCTAATTATCCTCCATGCCCATGTCTGAAATTCTCTCACACTAAGCCAGCACAGTGACAGCAGTGAGAGCACAAGTTTTCATATACCCAAAGATTTTGGCAGAATCTGTGTTTCAGGAGCTGGTCACTGACCCCACAGCACTTTGAGGAGTGACCAAGATGTAGAGGGGCACAATAGGGGAGGAAGTGCTGTGGAAAAAGCAAATTCCCAAGGCTATGACTGTGGCTTGTGGCAGTATGTGTAGCACCTGCTGCTCTGACCCAAATCCCACCACTATCACAAGCTGGTTAATTGTAAGAAAAGCTCTTACTAATTGCTGCTGGCTGGTAAAGGGGCATCCCCAGCCTCTAAAGGGCCAGGTAGGATCAAGAGCAGAGAGTGGTGGTTGTTGATATGTGCTGAGCTCTTGCAGCCTCCATTGTGGAGCCTGAAGGTGTCTGCACTTCACTCCCTCTCAGAGCGATCACTGCAAGGAGCTGAGAGTTTCACCACCTCCCCCTGCAGAGCCCTGGGTTTGCCGTGCACTTGACACCGGTGCAGGGGGATGACTTGCTCTTGATGACTGTCCCCACCACAGCAGCTGCCTGTCCTTCACCAATGCTCCCCTCCAACCTCTTTGTAAAGGTTGTGGCATTCCCAGAATGAGACTGAACTCTGGGGTGGTACAGTGTGTTGGTGGCATCCCCAGGGGCCATGTTGCCAGCTGGCAAATGTGACAGCCTCCAGGCCACTATGGTCCCAGACACTCCAGTCACTCGCTGGGGCTTTCTAAATCAAGTCTGGGGCTCCCTTGGGGAGCCAGTTTGCCTACAACATCATCAAGGATGAGAAACTTCCCTACAGGTAAGAGAAAATTACAGCTGAGATTTTTGTCCTGATGGTGATACTCTGTGAGCTGCAATTTCAGACAAATCCTCAGCCTGTGACATGGGATCACATTACATGTGGTGTGGATGGGGCGTTTCTTTTGTGTATTTGCTACCTATGGTGTGGAAAGCTGCACTGCTGATGTGAGCAAAGGGATGAACAGCAAAAGGGACAAAGCAGGCAGAAGGGAGGAAGTCCTATGTGCAAAAGCAGAAGCAGCCAGACTAGCCAGTGGAAGGATGAGGAGGGACTTTGGGTCCCATCCTATGCTCCCTAAAGTACATTTCCTGGGAATGAATATCTGTTGGAAGTAGAAGGGAGCTGTAGCCAGTTAGTGAAGTACATAGGCTTTTAGTCCTCTAGTCACTCAAGAGATGACAAATATGGTGTCTCTGCTATTGAGACCAAGTGAACCCCTAACAGGCTGCTTCAAGGGACTGTCACTTAGAGAAACGGCAGTGTGATACAGACAGCTATTTCATGGCTATTTTGCTAGGCAGCACCCACTGCTCACTGTTCCTCTGCTGCCTGCTCCACCCAGAGCCAGGTTCACCCTGTGGCATGGCAAGCTGAGATAACCTGGCCATAACCAGTCCTGATGAATGGTCCAGAGGAGTTGCCCTGACTTCCTGGGGAAGATGTTGGACAACTGAGATCATACTCTGCTCTGTGTCTGGGCAGCATCACAGGCACTGTGCACTGATGGGTACTTATGGATCTGGCCTCCCCCATCGGTGCCAGTGCAGGAAAGCTCTGAGTGTGCCAGCTTGCAGGATTTTATGCATAGGATGGATAATGCTGCCACTGCTGTTGTCTGGAGCAGGTTTGGAGCTCTTACTTGAAGCTGGCCATGTGGGAAGCAGTCATAATACAAAAGGTCATAAGGATAGAGTGGGTGCCAGTGGGGCATGAAGAGCTCAGGATGGGGAGGGGGAGAGTCATCAACGTAGCACAGAATCCTCATCCCCAGAAACTTCACTATATTGCTTCTTGCTCTGCTTTAAACCTATAGAGAACCTGTGGAAGTAGGAACTCTGAAGGTGTTTGTATATTATTTCAGGAACATACACTGTGGGGAAGAAAATCTTTTTTTACCATAGCAGGGAATCCATACCTCTGCCAACAGCCTACACAGAGAAGGCTCAGCCCTAGATTAGGCCCAAGCCAGCAGGTGAACATCAGGGTGCTGCAGGACCATAACTTAGGACTTAGCTGCAATCTGGGCGCACCATTTACTGGTGGGAGCTGTCATGGAAGGCAACAGGTCTCTGGAGTTATTTGCCTGTATTGAGCTGATAGGAAATGTCTGACCTTCCTTGAAACTAGAGTATGCAGAGCAGTCTGCTTACCCTCAGCAGTGATCTCTGGGCAGGAAGCTCAGATGTGAGCGATGAAGGCAGCAGCTTTGCTGAGGAAATGCATTTAATTTGATCTACACTGCAGTTTTTATTGGAAAAAATGTTGATGCAGTAACTTTCTGCACAGTAACTAGGGGTGGATTCAAGGTCATAGAGATAATGTAGCATGCTGAATTCACAGGTGGCAGATGGGAAGAGTTCAAGAGGCACTGGGAAAGTCTCCCTGAAGTGTCTTCTCTGCAGCTTTATCTGTTTTACTCAAGAACTGGGTGTGCTTCTCCTTCCTAGCAGGTTTCACTCTTGCCTGGACACTTCTGTACACCGGGAATAGCTTGGCTAGTAGGACTGCACCTGAGTCTTTACTCCATGCTTTAAATTACGGGGTGACCACTAAGCATGGTGCAGGTGGAGCAGGGGAGTGTTGACTGATTGGGATACAGAGATGGCTGGGCGAACACAGCCTCCAAGAAGCAGTTTCCTGCACAGTGAGATGGGTCTCACTGCAGCGCATGCACTTGGGAAAGGGCAGGAGCAGGATTCCCCAGTCTGCTGCAACTTTTGCAGATATCTGAGCCGATGGGAAGTCTTCTGTGGAAGACAGTAGGTCTGTGACAGAAGCATTTTAAAGGACTACTCTCAGAGGGGTAAAATTCAGCCCTGTGCACTGGGAGTACATGTCTCAATGGACAGTGGAGAGCCTCACACGTTTCAGCTCACGATATGGAACAACTGGCCGACCACCTGAGCTCCTCCCGCCCCCTGCGTAAAACAGAGCTGGTGCCAAATCACTCCACAGGTCACTGGGAGTTTGATGCAAGTTTCCCAGAAGTTTTGGAGCATGCAGTGAAGTATGTTTCAGTGCAAAGCATAGCTGCTTATTCCACCTTTATCAACCAGTGGAGAAAAATGTAGAATTCATTGTGACATGCACTGAAATGTCATGGGGAAAAAAAAAAAAGCCAACTTCTCAGCAGTGAAATCACCCTGTCCTGCAAGACAGACAGACAGACAGACACCCCCCGTCCTCGACCTCCCCAGCCCCCCTCCGTATTTTGTGCTCTGTCCCAGCAGAGGGAGCCCGAGTTTATTAACAAATCCCGATCCCGGAGATAGCTGCTATCAAGGTGCTACCAAACCCCGGGCAGGATTCTCACTGCTGGAGGAAGGCAGCAGAAGGAATAGGGGTCTAGTAGTGATATTGAAAGCAGGGCTATGTTTTCAAGCAGAGAAGCAAGCGAATTGTTAGCCAAGAGGCCCCGCAAGGAGCTCTGCTCCTGGAACATGGCAACCACATCAAGAAATGGGTGGCCTGCAGCAACCAGCAGACATGCTCATTGCATAGGGAAAACATTTTGCATCAACAGCTGCAGCAAATCCACACTATGATGGATGAATTGAGTTTAATTTACTTCAGAGGTTATTTCAAGGCAGTCTGTAACCTGTATACCTGCACTTGTACTGGGCTGTCCAGTTTTAATCCTGTCGTCTGGACAGTTCTCCCAACAGTGTTCAAAGCCATCGATAACTGTGGTGCCAAATCCACAGCTGTTTGGCACCTTGTGCCTGAGTCTGAACCCATTTGGGCTGCATGGCAATGCTGTAGAACCCTTCAAGCACAGGACAGTGGCCCTGAGCCACCTAGCATAAGCTCTGGCACTGGTTTCACTTGGTTTTGAAGGCTCTATGCTAGTGCACAGAGAACTGAAGGAAGCATGAGCAGTTTTAGTGAAGTGCCTTCTCAGAGCTTATGAGGATGCCCTAAGTTTTCTCTGCTGATAATGTGAGATGAAAAAGTTCCTAGGGAGACAGATGATTCCTGGACGTGTGGGTTTTTTTACAGCCAGCAGTTGCACTGATACAACGGATGCATACATGGGTACAGGATTATCTGGGAGAAAAAAGGTGGTGTGACTGGGGTGCGAGAGGGTCACAGATAATTTTAGACCAAATCCGAAAACCATTAGTATCATTGCAAAGCCCCTCATTAGCCTAAACAAGCACAGCCATTCTTGTTTTAGAAGCTGAGTAATAAACTGTGACATTTTAGGACGCAGGGATGGGAAGACAAATGACTCAGGCTGCACTTTACAGAAAGCAGCAGGCAGATATTTTCCGAGGCAACTTTTAAAAGGAAGGTTAAATTTCTTCAAGATAAGGAGAGCTCGAGCTCGCTGGAATGCATCGCGACCCCCCCTCCCCACCTCATCCTATGATAACAGCTGTTGTGTTGGAAACCTAATGCTGATGAAAGAGTTAAAGGCCGGTTGATGGGCAATATCGGTGACACACCTCTGAATTGAGCATACTCCTGGAGTGAGACTGCGGACTGGTGTTACTCAATGAATAGAGGCCACTCCAAGGGAGTTTTTCCTTGAATAGAATGGGGTCAGGGAGCCGCTTTGGGGAACAATGGTTGCCACCGGCTAGCTGAATTTCTTACAATCACACACCATACCCCCTGATCAAATAGCTCCTTTGTCAGTCTGATATAAAAACATGTCATACAATGATGATCTGGAAGAATGACAAGAGCTGGCCTTTCAAAGAGATCAGAAGGGCTTGTTTTGCACAAAAAGAGCCCCCATCAGAGTCAAGACAGAAAAAAATGGAGAATAAAAGGGGGTGAATGGAAACAAACAGCAATAACAACAACAACAGAAAAGAGGGCAAGTTGGAAACTTAGGTCTGGCTTGTTTCACAGCATCCCATATCCACAGCAGTGTAGCACGGTCGAGTTGAAACTCTTTCAGTATGGACGGGGATGTCAGATTGCGCTGCCATTGGGTTCCCATTGTCATTCTGCACTGGGACAGAAGAAATTGCTGGATGGGAAAAGGTCACTTGGCCCAACGAATCATCTCCCTGCCCCCCCGAAAATGTCTCAACACCATCTCTCTTCTTTCTCACTGTAGTTCACTCCTCTGCCTTTTTAATACAATGTTCATCTGCTGTCTTTATGCTCCTGTACAAAGTTCAGATTGCTCAGAAGGCTATTCTTGTCCACCAGTTCATGTGAGCTGGAAAATGTCTTTATTCTTCTGTACTACCTTGTTAACTTTATTTTTTTTTCTTAGAGTGTGTACTCTCTTTTGAATCTCTTCTCAAGATTTTCAGGGACATAACTGAGATTCTGGATGGAGAGAGAGTTTTTCCCCAAATAATGTTTTAAGATGTGCAGGGAAGTGAATCCCTCTCTGCTACTTGCAAGTGAGCTGCATTCCTACAGTATCTGTCACAGGAGTCCCAAGAGATGGCATTTACAGTCATTACAATTACTTGCAAGCCAGAAAAGCTCAGCAGACCTGGAAGTGGGCAACTAAAGCTGCCAGGCAATTTCAACACCTAAAAGTGCTTCAAAAATTTATATTTAGATTTTAATCTGGTATTGTATAAAATAAGAAGTCAGAACAGTCAGAAGAAATCATAGCATGTAAAACACTGAGCTCTTGGAAACTGCTCCTGAAAATACAATCACAATAACAACACACCAAAGCTTTGCCCCATGTTTAAATTCTCTGTTTATTTTTTTAACCACAGCACTTTCTCTAAAGAGAAACAAAACCCAAAAAACATTGGTAATGCTTCCAGGAGTTTGTATGATTAAGCACACTAATTGGGTGGTACCTTGTAGAAAGGATAAATCCCTGCACCTTTTTTTATCTCCAAGAGAAATATCTATTATCATCTAGGATTTCTTTGTTGTACAGGTTACTTGCCCTTTCTGCAACTTTGTACGTAATCAGTTATACTCTTATGCATGTTACTCAGCATATTCAGTTCATTTCTAAGAAAAATAGGTAAACTCTATTTAGAGAATACTTTGTTTATTAAATACAGAGAGAACATTTATAAATACACACACAACACTGACATGTATAAATGAAATAGAATCAATACTGACCTGAACAGCTAAGCTCTTCCATTCCTTTACCTAAAAGCCTGTACAGCATAAAATTTGGGTCATAATTAATCATCTCTTCTCCTGAATAAAGGCCTGAAAAGCTGGCTGAAAATAATTAGGCCACATCCTGGGTGCAGGCAAAATTAGGATACAGGTTACAAATTCTGGGTGGGTTAAGTTTTAAGACTGTTACTACCAGTGTATTTGAGGTGGTAGAGGAAATACAGGACACACTGTGCAGTGCTGCTTGGGAATTAATTTGGAATTGTAGTATTAAAATTTGCACCACAGTGAAGCAGTGCAGAAGGTAGGTGAGACACAGCATTTGTAGTGTGAGCAGTCAGAAACTAGACACTGGAGAAAGTATTCAGGCACCTAAATAAAATGTTTTCAGTGGTCTTCAGTACCCAGCAGTTCTGCTTGATTTTCAGAGCTACTGACAGACAAACGACTTTTGAGTTTGTCAGTCTGAAAGGCAGGTTTTAGTGCTTGTATTTATGGTTGCTCCAGCCTCCAGCTGGAAACCACACGTAGCAAAGAAGGTGACAATTCAGTTCTCAAATGGGATGTACCTGCCCTGGGACCAGCTGTTAATGTGAACTGAACACCTGGTAAGTGGTGAATGGGTTTCTGCAGTACTGGTTTTGATGTAGCTGCTGTTAAAGCATACCAAGACCTCATCATTTTGTTATCAAATGGGGCTACGTGAGAAGAAGCCCTTGGTGTGCCATTACCTGCTGGCTGGACTTTGTAAGTCCAGTTTGGCTGGGAGAGTGTTATGCATGTCCTAAAGGACTGGGGCTCTGGTCCACTGGGTGTGATATCCACTTGGTAGTAATCTGCAACTTCACAGCACCTTTATTTTTCTTACTTAAACTATTTTGAAACCTGTTGTTTAGCTTACACTGAACATTTCTGTTTTGTGGTTGCTCTTGGTTGCTGGGTTTTCTTTATCATGGAACTTTTGGATAGGTGGATAGTTTTTGTGTTTTCTTTAGGTGACACCCTGTTTCACTATATAGCAGCATAATTCTGTTAAACACAGTGATAACTCTTGTTTACAGCACCCTCACATCTGGTCCTGAGACCCCGGACAACTCTGGGAAAGAAAAAGTATGTTAAGGGAGCACTCACTGCAGAATTAACTGTTCCAAAGATTGGAAGGCATAAGAGCCAGCTTTCACACACATCTTAATTTTGTCTCTTTGTCAACAGGTTGTACAATCAAAATTTAAGTGACACTTCTGTCTTCTTTGGGCTGCTGGCTCTGCTGTGCTGAATCTCACCTGTTCAAGTTTCCAGTGAACCTTCTTGCATTCTCCTCTGGTTCTTACCCTGCAGTTATAACCTCAGTATTGGTAGCAAGCCTGGAAAATTTCAGAATGAAAACTGAAACCTTCCAAAAGGTAGGAGCAAATAAAAAACAGAGGATATTAATATAGCAACAGCTGGACTTCAGCTTTAATAACGTATATTTTTTTAGAGCACGTAGCATTTCAGATCAGACAGAGGTATTTCTGTGTGCTCCTGTTAAATCAGGCTTCTTGCCAATAACACAGTGAGAGGCTGGTACACTCTATTAAAATATTAATTACCAAGCCCCTTTCTTTTGATGGGTCTACTAAAGATACTTCAAATGGATATGTGAGAATTGATCAAAGATTCTGCAGGTTGTTGCCACTGCTCACTGGGCATTTCAAACCAAAGGAGAACCTGACTCCCATGAAAAAGATACTGTGTTTTTACAAGCAATAAAAAAACACTGGTCACTTGATTGCTATGGGGATGGATATAACTAAACCGGGCTTTCTTAAGGCAGAGAGCACGATCTAAGAGAAACAAAAAAAGACATGGGAGAGGGAGGGAAAGAGCGAGCAAGAGAGAGCTGAATTGATTTCAGTCTGTTCAGGTCTAGCTGGAAAACACAATGCAGTGAAACGGTCCCTTAGTCGGCAAGCTTCTTTTCCTACTTTTTCCCATGGTTTGAAGTGGAGAGGGAGGGATGGTATTAGAAAAAGTGTGTATGTGAGAGAGAGAGAGAGAGAGAAGGCTGTAGGAAAGGCAGAGAGATGAGAGACATCATTTGGAAGGGTGTAAAATAGTCCTTTCCTTCTGGGAAGTGGAAAACTTTGATGTCCACGTCTCTGATTTTAAAGTGGCAGTGTCAGGTTCAGGCTGAAAGGTCCTGATATTTGAATCTTTGTGCTTATACTCAGGACTTTGCTTGTGCACACACCTGCACATCCAAACACCTGCCAGGGCATCCACACAGCAAATGGGCCCTACACTTCAGAGGGGCAACAGAAAATAAGCAAGGAGATGGCTTTACTGGTTCCTTATACAGAGATTCATGCTAGAAGATTCATGCTGTAAAAAAGGCACATTTGTAAGTGTGTGCGTGGAAAAAGACATAACCAAAAGGGGAAAAGTGCTGTGGGCTTTACATGCCTCAGAAAGCTGGGGTTTTTTTCCTGGCATTACTAATGCAGTCATTGGGCTCAGAGTGTGTTAAAGGCTCACAATGGCTAAACAGACGAAGAAGCACAATTACAGGTGATGAGAATAATCTGTGATGAACATTGTGATTTGTCAGGCTTCACCACACTAGTAAATTCAGTTTCAAGAGCAACAACCTATGTCTGTTAATCAGATGTCTTCTCTCCTCTGCAGGGGCATGGACATCTTGCCCAGCCTGGGTGTTTTGTCCTTGAAATGCATTTCAATATAATGCTACTAATAATTCAGACATAGTTAGAATGGTAAGTCCACTGCAAACTGGAGGAAAAGAGAAAGGATAGGACAAAATTTAGCACTTGTGGCAATCTAGTGAATTCTGGTAAGAGTTGATCCACTGTGCAAACATATCTTTCTCCTTTTTTTCCCTTCTAAGAGCAGGAAGGTTTCTGCTCATGGTGGAGCTGAGAGGGCTCATGCTCGGCTGGGCAGCAAGCTAATCTCACTTGAATCTGCACCCAAAAACTGCACCACATGCTAACAGGCTGCAAAACCAGAAAGGCATTTGAGAATTGTGCAGTTTCAGATCAAGCCCATGACAGATGTAAATGTTACTGTGATGGCCTGGAACTGTGCGGCCTCTGTTTCAAGCCAGAATAGAAGCATATGTGCATGGGGTTCCTTGTGGATCCTGATGGGAGACAGACAATGGATCAATCTATGTTCAATTGACAGACCTCCTTTACTGGAGGGGGAGATTTTGACTTGATTCCCTGGAATGCTGGCATTTTACTTCCCAATACTCAATTTTCAGTTTAAATAGATAGAGTGAAAAGCTATTTTCATGGCAGGTGGGCTAGAGAAGGGAGGTTTTAATGACTCTTTATTCTTGGATTTATAATCTGACACGCTGTATGCACGTGTTTGTCACAAAACTGTGTGAGGTGCCCACCACCCAACCATGCATTGTCCAACAGATGTTAAAGCCATCAAGTGTGTTTGCTTCCAGTTCCAAAGGAAAACATTCTCTATTTTGGAACCTGGGATTTCTTTTTTAAACTGATCTAAACAAACAAATAAAAATAGTCTTAGAGAGCGGGGCCTTATGTGATCATAAGAAACTGGGCAAGCGAGGATCTAAGGCCTATTCCCTGACCCATAAACTGGGTTAGTAATCAGTGGTTCCTGAAGTTTGTTATTGTCATCACAAAACCCGAGGTTAGGCTGTGGACTATTTAAAAATCACGTGCACTACCAATACGGGGTATCTAAACATACACTTATTGCAGTGACAAAGCATTAATTGCTCCTTATAACAATACCTGAGAGGTTCAGTCACAGCGGAGACCATGTTGTGTGAGGTACCGTAGGAGCACAAAAAGGACAGTGATTTCCCCAAAGCGGGTACAGCTGAAGACCCCAAATCTATCATCAATCTGGGCAGTGGGACTGTGCCCAAGTGTGGTGCTTTGCTGCAGGACTAGGACCTACTATGTGTGGACAGCGGGATACCGTCCTTATTTTTTATATATATATGTGTGCTTCATTTGTAAGAGGAGAGAGGGTAAAACCTGCCTTATGGGTTGGCATAAGCTGAACTGAATAGAAACAAAGGCTGTTTCTAGCACCAGCCAGATTCCTGTTGCTGCATTGTAAGTCTCTTAACTTCAAATTAATGAATTCTATGTTTCAGTAATAAGAAATAGAATTAATCAGCAAGAGATAAAAAATGTCAGCTTCCTGATTGAGAAATCATACAGTGCAAGAAAGGACAAATAGTGAAATGTTTCCTCTGACTGTAGAAAAAGAGAGAAGTAAGCCTAGGATTCTAATAATTTTGCATATTTGTAGTTGTTGCAGGTAGTTAGGCTCTGTCTTGGTTGCCTGGTCAAGGCAGACACAAAACTATTTGTAGGATTAAGTTTGCTCTCTTTTCTTAAACAGATTATTACCTTGTAAGTGATATGACAGCAGTGAATCCTCCAAGAGCAATGAACCCCTCTGTACCCATGGGCACAGGATGAATTAAGGCACTGTCAGACTTGCTCATGGCAGGTGAGGAACTGCACAATGTAGCCATATAGGTGAAAGGAAAATGCAGGATAAAAGAGTATCACAGTCACTGCTACACCAAAGATATTTATATTGCTTTATAAAGACTCCAAAAGGTTTTGGAACTACCTGTGGAATTAATAAAACCTGAGCTGAGAATCCCTTAGAAACAACTTTGTATGTCTTGATCTCACTCCCAAAAAAGCCAGCAGTATTTGAATGTTTAGTTCCTCAGGTTTTAAGTACAAAAGGAAAAAGCCCCTAAAATATCTTCATAGGTAGCCCCTATAAAAGAACAAGATTCAAAAGCATTCCTTCAGGAGATCAAGGACGGTCCAGCCTTTGAAGCCTGGAGGATTGGGAAATTTAAAGATCTTTGTGGCAATCATATTGTGCCATTAGAAATCTACCATTTGGAATTGTAAAGCGTTTAAAAGGAATGATTCCAAATTCCACAGCTGTCTGGTGAATGACAACTTGATGTGGCCTGGGGGGGAGGAAGAAGGTCATTGTTGGGAAAACAGTTAAAATGAACATTTTCTGAACAGATGCTTTAGATAATACTTTGATAAATGATGTTTAAAACAAGTAAAATATTCTGGGTGACTTCCTGGGAAGAACAGATTAGTAAAACAAACAAACAAAACTCAAAATACAAAGACAAGAAATAGGTATAAGGCTTGTACTTAGCAAATAATAGAGGGCTGTTCAAAATAAAACACACAATAAACAGAGTCTGAACCAGCAAGATGAGACAATTCTGCTGGCTATGGGAGGTGATATATTTTTTTTTTTTGCACTGCTGTTTTGCCAAGCAAGAAAGATTCTGGAAGGCTCTGTTCATTTTGATGAACTGCAATATCTACAATATTTGAGAATCCCTTTTTATTGCCTTTCTTCCCCAACCATTCAAGCTCTGCTGCTCGATAAAAATACAAAAGCATTGCATGTGCCTAGCAAGTGGATAATGAAAGTGATCCCCTCAGTTTAGTATCTTTGTCAGCAGAGTGCAGTGAGAAAAGTAAACAAACAACATCACTGATGACCAACTAATTTATGGAATTGTTTGTTATCATTATTTTCAGCATAATCATGACAAAAGGTCCCAATCCTGTGGCTGTTAAAAACACTGTAGGAATGGCAGCTAGCTGTGTGCCCTTAGTACTCATCAGAAGCTCCTTGTGGATGGGGTTTGGAATAGGGTGTGTTGAGAATATTTTTAAGGGATATTTTTCATCTCCCTTTAACAGAACCCATGAAACGGCTTCTAATCCTGGTTTCTTCTGGCAAATATTTTATAGATAAAACCAAATCAATATGTATAATTTGGGAGAAAATTTAAAAGCAGAAAATTTGCCCCCAAATTCAGCATAACCTTTCAATTTTATCCTCTTTAATCCTTTGATAATTTTTGTGCTTCTCCTACAGAAAAGCAATTTTGCTAATCACCTTTGTGCCAATCCCTGCATTCCTAACAATAGCGTGAACAGCTTCCATCAAAGTCTTTGATGTGGGAAAGACACACACACACATATAATCTGAAAACAATTCAGCTCCTTGGTTCTCAATGGTGAGCACTCTGCTTTAATAGAGTGCAAGTTCTGTGGAGGTTTCTAATCCTTTCTGCCAAACAGAAGAGACACAGTCAGGTAGCACACCTTATTCAGAAGTTAAAATAACATGTTACTTGCTCTTAGAGAAAATCAAAACAACTCAAGATCAAAAACAGATTCCGCCAACCCTAACGGGATAGACTTTCTACTCAGATAACTCTTGATCTAAGTGTGTAACAAGTAACCTGCTTTAATCCCTCAAAGCGATGGTGTTACAGATAAGTACTGTAGTAGCAGAGGAGGTGTCTTAAGTTTCAGAAATACACAAAAGCATTGGTTGGAAGGAAAAACAAAACAAAGAGCTGTCCACATGAATGTGTCTTTAGCTAGAAAGGTGTATTTGAGGGCACTGCAAATAATAAAACCCCTTGAAGACAGAAAAAAAGTGACAGGCAGGTATTCAAATGGTGTTTCTCCAAGCTGGATTTCACTGACTTATGTGGTTAGGGCTTTGCAGATATAAGCCCCCTGATTTTTAGTTTACAAACCCTGCAAGCCATGATGTTAGAATGGTCTGCTACTTCAGCACAGAACCCTACCCTCTTCTCTAGAGGTTCAGAGTGGTCATGAGTCATGAAAGAGTTCGATCTTTGTAAGATTTGGGAAAGATACATTATTATGCTTACACTGCACTGAGTACCTGCTTTGAGTCCTTTATTAGAGTGTGAACACTGCAGTGGAAATGATCATGGTACACACACAGTTTTAGGAATGGTTCCTTCCTTGGTTCTTGCTCCTGCAGACACCTACATATGCACTTACTCTGGCATTATTGTGAAGACTAAGGCCATGGGGTTCTTAGTCTGCAACGCACAGCTCTGACAGCTCTGCAACAGGCAGTATCCAAAACTATGCCTGAGAAAGTGTGTGCAAGGGTATGCAGTTGCTGGTACATTTCTCTTAAAAAAGAACCCAGAGAAAGTATTGGCTGACATCTACATTTCAGGCAAATAATGACTATTGTTACTATGTTGTGACGCAATTATCCATACTTGAAAACACTGTCACATTTAAGAGCAGGGTATCAGAATTCTTTTTTTCATACTGCTCTATGTCCCCTGCTTGGAGCATGGGTAACCTTCTCCGAGATTACTGGGTATAAACACCTTTCATCTTAACCAAGTATTTCACAGTTGTTTATACCTTGGGTTATGAATTGGAGGTCACTAAGGGCCCTCCTCTTCAGATGCACTTGTCCATACCTTGTACCTGGTATCCCAGAGGGTCATACTGCATGTGTTACTTTGCATCCAGGCTCCTCCTGACCTGCACCAAGTAGTTTCCTTGGTAAAGCAGCACAGCCACAGCTGGAGACTGTCCACCAGAATTTGGGTTCCAGAGTGCAGAGAGACACACACTATGCACATGCTGCCTTTGTAAAGAGAGCCTAAGACTAGCAGAGACCCCTTGGACTGTCTTGGTCTGACATCCTGAGTTAGGACTCTCCAGGTCAATTCCTAGTTACGTTTTAGCAGTTGTGGTCAAGCCCGTCTTTGTCTCTCTCTTTCTTTAAGGAAAAAAACCTGAAACTAAACCCGACTGGTATTGTTCTTTATAAATCCAGTAATGGTGAATCTGCCATAAATCTTGGTAAGTTGTTTCAACAGTTGAATTTATTCACTACAAAAGCACACTTTATTTATTAATTTGTTTCCCATCACCTTCTGTCAAGAGATTTTATCTCTTTGTCCTTTAAATGGAAGATCCAGATTTTTCTTCCTGTTTCAGTGCTCATAAGGTATGATCACCTCACACCTTAATCTTCTCTTTAGAAAGCTAAAATAGATTGAGCTCTTTGGGTCTTACTGCAAAACATGTTTGACAGTCCTGTAGTCATTCTTTACTACTCTTCTTTGAAACCCCTCTATTTTAAAACATCCTTCTTGAAATGTTGTCTGGACAAATTATTTCCAAAACAGTCACAACAGAGTCAAAACCAGAGGTAAAACAACTCCCAGCTCATGTTTTTTTCCCAGGACAGCACCAGCCCTTTGGTCACAGCACTGCAGAAGGAGCTCACATTCAGCTGATTATTCATCTTAATGAAGTCTTTACGGAATTGCAGCTTTGCAGGATAGAGTTACATCCTTTCAGTGTGACCTACATTCTTTGTTCCTAGATGGGAGACTTAACATTTGGCTTGACTGAAATACATATGATGTGATTATGCCTAAACTTAACTTAGGGCTACGTAGCCATACGCATCCTTTGCCTCTTGCCCCAAGCTTTGTGCCTCCTACAAAACTTTGTTAAGAAGGATTTCAGATTTTTTTCAGATTGTTAGCAAAAATATGAAATAGTGTAGGGTGCATAAGCAGTCTCTGTGGGATCCTACTAGAGAAAGACCAACTTGATAATAAGTATGTCTTTACGGTAACCATTTTAAGACAGAGAAGTCACTCTGCTTTTAATAATTTTAATGTTTCAGACAATATTGTAGTCTGTTACATACAGAACCAAGTTTCATACCATCAGAAAGATATGAAATTGACATAAAACAAAAATTGACACAAAACTACATTCACACAAAGTTTTCCATAATCTTAAGCAAAATTTGTTGTATTTCCTCCCTTTCAGCTGGGTACTTAAGTCCTGTACTAGATGTACAAGATTTCACCTGAGCTCAAACTCAGGTGGAGAAATTTTTAATTACTTTAGACACCCCTCCTTAAAAATGCTGATTAAAAAAATCTGCTGCCTTCTGAAATTTCCCTGACTTCCAGAGTATATTAAAATTCAGTGTAAATGGACCAGAGAGCTTCTTATCCACCAGTTCTGAACCTCTAAAATAGAAGGCTTCCAGACCTGGTGATTTATTCATAGGAGTATTTGAGAGCTTGAGATTAGACAGACAAGATGACCTCCTGGAATATGATGCAAGTACTGTCAAATGGCCTGCATGCTATGGTAACCTCATTATATGCTGAAATTTATTATCCTACTCCACCCTGCAAAATGAGATGTAGATTGTGGTGGCTAAGTGATACCTGTTCAAAGCATTCTAGGCAGATGATAAACTTCTTGTAATTTTTTTTTTTTTTTTTTTTATTCTGAGGGAGAAATTTCCCCAGCATTTCAGCCTTCTGTAGAGTGGAAAGAAGTATAAGAAAGAATAGCACAACATTAGACTCATATTTTCCTGCTCTACTGTCTGTGGAGAGCTACTTTGCCATTTTGGACCAGAATCCTTCTGCGTTGTCAGTACTCCAGGCTCCTGTGGATGGCAACAATGACTCAGTTATTATGAACTGTTCTTTGGAGGTGTGCTTGTGTATGGGTACACACACGTGTGAACTGTGAGCACTTTTCAGAGCCCACTCTGTGGAGCTCTGGAGGGGGGAATGGACTGCAAGGAAGGGTGAAAAGCAAGCCCTAAATCCATTGTATCAAGGCCTGCTCCTATGTGAGGAAGACCCTTTCTTTTATGCGTCACAGGAATCTGGGAGTGTTGAAAACTGCTGTGCGGCACCAGATGACCCCTGCTGTCACTTCGTGGGTGACAGGAGCTCCTGACCCTGGTCAAGGATAATTAATGAGCATTAATCACCTTGCTGTTAAACTTCCTTTGCCGGGGTGCAGTACCTAGCTGGTGTTGCTCCAGGTGGTGAGGCAGATGTTCTGGTTACCTGGGATCACCATCCCCACCATTAATTGTTCACGTTATTAATGAACACTGGGATCAGGTGACGTTGCTAATCCCAGATCGGAAGATAGGACCCGTGAGCCGGTCGTGGCGTGGCGAGGGGGTGTGGGGGAGGGCAAGTGGCACAGAGGGAGTCCCAGCGGCTCCCGTTAATGAATTAATCCGCTAACGAGGGTGGGCTCGGCGGCCCGTGCCCCCTCCGGTCCGGGCAGCCGCCTCCTCCCCCGGAGGGGGCAGTGACAGGCAGCGGCTCCTGCCCCATGTGACTGGGGAGCGGCTGCCCCGTCCATGGCTTGGCCTCCCCCGGGCAGCAGCAGCTCCGGCTCCCGGGGAGGAGGGGCGGGAGCTGCTGCTCCATGGGGAGGAAGGGCAGCCCCCGATCCCCCCAGGCGGAGGGGGGATCCCGGGCCGCCTCCCCCTCCTCCCCGCTCTGGGCCTTACCTGAGGAGCTGCTGCTCCTCATCTGCTCCTACCTGGACGCGCAGGCCTTGGGCCGCCTGGCCCAGGTCTGCCGCCGCCTGCGCTTCCTCAGCAGCCGCGATGTCCTCTGGAGGCGCATAGCCCGCGGCTGCCTCAACTCCGGCTTCACCCAGCTCGGCACCGACCTGTAAGCGCGGCCTTCCCGGCGGAAGGGCGGGGGGCGGCGGCCGCGGCGGCCAGGAAAGGCCGGGGATGCCGCGGCCCAGCCGGTTGCCAGGGCCGCGCCGCGCTCCTGGCGTGGCCGCCGCTGGGCCGCGAGGGGCGGGGGACGCGGGGCCATTCCCGACGCGCGGCTGCGCCGCCCTTTCCCTGCGCCAGGAGGGGCGGTGAGGGCACAGGAAGGGCCTCCCTGGGCGGGGGCGGCCGGTGGCGCACCCCAGGGTGGCGGGGCCCAGCCCCGGCACTGCCCAGACGGGCTGGGGGAGGCGCCTCTCGGCCCCGCGGGGGAGCGGGCCGGGGTGGCCGCGGTTCCAGGGGTGTCTCACCGTCAGGCCCAGCGGGAACCCTGGAGCGTGAGGCCCACCCCGCATCTGGAGAGCTGTGTCCAGTTCTGGCCTTCTCAGTACAAGAAAGACAAGGAGCTGTGGGTGAGGGTCCAGCGGAGGCCACAAAGAGTGATAAGAGGTCTGGAACATCTTCCCGTTGGGGAGGGGCTGTGGGAGCCAGGCCTGTTCACTCTAGAGATGACTGAGAAGAATCTCATCAATGCATATAAGTATCTCAAAGGCAGGTGCCAGCAACAGGATGAGTAGCAGTGTCCATAAACTAAAACAAAGTTTCACCTCAGCATGAGGAAGAACTTCATGCTGAGGGTGGCAAGACGCTGGAACGGCTGCCGAGGGAGTGCGTGGAGTCTTCCTCTGAAGACATTCAAAACCCACCTGGACTCATGGCTGTGTAACCTACTCTTGGTCGCCCTGCCTTTGCAGGGAGGTTGGACTAGATTATATCCAGAGGTCTTTTCCAATGGTAATAATTCTGTAATTTTGTGATTTTAGTCTCCAGACCCCTCCAAACACTGAGCCTTAGGGGAGGTTGGAGCACAAGGAGATGGACAGAGCTGCTGTTTGCAGCTGCGGTAGATCCTGTATGCCCACATCCCTCCCCACTTCTGAGCAGTGATCCTTGCCATGGTCTTGAAAACACTTCAGAGAAAAAGCTGCAAGGGAGCAAGGCCTTGGGACAGCATCCTGGGAAAATGCTGGAGAGTGGGCTTCGTGCATTCTTAGGTGAAAACTTTTGTGGGCCCCCAGGAACACGTGTCTTAGGTTCTCACAGAGCAGCTTGCTGGTATAAATGGTGATGGCTGGCACAGAGAAGGTGACTCCTGGACTTTTCATGGCTTCTGGATTTTAAAGTTTTGTGAATAGGAATTGTTTGAGGTTTTTTCCCTGGGGTCTTTATTTTTCCCCCAGTTCAACAGCACAACATAGGTTAGGAATAGGGGCAAGCTCTCTAGGTTTTGCAGTGTGTATGACACCAGCATCTTTCTAGACAAAGTGCCTTTTGGACTTGGGCCTTGGCAGTGGTTGGTGAGGATCCAGAGTTTGCCTTTGCTCTCTCAGATTTGGCTGTGTACCAAATGCCACTTGGAGGCAACCTCACAAAGTATGCTTTCCTTCCTTGTTTAAGGATCCCAGGAGAAGTTTCTGTTCTTCAGATCTACAAATCCCTTTCTATGGCTTCTCCTTAGCTGCCAGCATGCATCTTATTTGTCATTCGGTGACTCAGTATTGTTTCTGTAAACACTGTGGTGACATGATTCAGAAGAGGGATGGCAGGTTTTGACCCCTATTTTGCTGTCTGATGTTGCTGTCTCATCAATGCATAGACTTTAGAGAAAAAACTATGGCTTCTGCTGGCAGGAGCAGAAATTTGGTGGTGCTGAAAATCCCTGTGTTGGGTTTTCAGGCCAGCACTTCAACCCTCTCGGTGTTCACAGGTTGGAAGTTAAGCACAGTTCCCTTGGAAGTCAGCAGGAACAAGCACTGTGGAATTGCTGCGCGTTGGATTCTTGTCTACTGTGATATATGATTTTGTCTCCTGAGGAAATGAAGTTCTGTATTTTTCATTAAGAATAAGGTGATACTCTGCTCCTTCAGTTGCAGGAGGGATCAGGTGTACAGCAGAGCAGGTGCAGTGTGTGTAAGGACCACCACTTCCTCCTGTGGAGGAATGCACGTCTATAAACAGCTACAGAAGAGATTTGCTAGGTCAGAGGGTTTCAGAGAAGGGAAGGCTGCTTGAGTATTGTGAACTCACAGGGATTTCAGTGCTGTTAGATTTGCTATGAACAGGGTTTTTTTTTAGTAATTCTAGGATGTACTTTTGTGCCATGTCCTATTTTCAAGTTTTCATCAAACAACTCCAGTACCGAGAGCTGCTTTTAGCATTGGTCAGCACTTCCTTGGTCCTGGGGAGTTCAATCATGGGTAACACACCAAGTTACATTATAAGTGGTTATGAAGAAACATTGAAATATATCTGGAGGATTATTCTTTTAATTACTTTTAACTTCATAGAAGGCTCAATCAGTATCCAGTTCCTTGAAATAGCATACCAAATCCTGTGGAGAATACCTGAAAAGGAAACACTTGTTTTCCCGGGATGGAGATCCAGCATCTGGGGGCAGTTGTAGGAGATTTACCCCAGTAGGGCGGACAGTTTGGCAACAGATAAAAAGCAAGGATATATTGCAGAACCAGGAGGTCTGGATATCTGAACATCTGCAGAAGAACCAGTATGACTGCATGTGTTGAGTTGTAAAATTTGTGCTTAGCTGAAGAAGACTTGGATAGTCTTTGTGGCAGCTTAAGGGTTTTAACTAGCCCTGTCTCTTCTGTAGCACTTGCTCCTTGTGCATGTCTCCAAGATCAAGAGCAATCTCCCAGATTGCTGCTCTTGCAATTGGGGGAGTAAGATTTGCAGAGAGATCCTGTCTTTTCTTGAGTAATCAGTACAAGTTGGGAGTTTAGGCAAGCTTCTAGGCACACCATCCTTCATAATAACAATTCTATATAGGAACCTGGTAGATTGCTCATGGAAGGTTAAATTTGAGCTGAGTATGTATTTAGGCTAAAATATTACAGTGTAAATAGAGTGGTGATGAAGATGATGAATAGCTGGACCTTCTTGATAACTGTGCTTTCTTAGTGATACGGAGTAATTCTTGAGTTTGTCAAGCTTGACTTTGGCTCACTGAGGAGCTGAAGCTTCTACTGCATGTTCTGGCTAATGTTGCATGAGGTGAACACTAGTTTTTACTTTTGAGAGGTTTCTGTGCAATACTGTGTGCAATTGAGAAAGCAAAGGCGGGAACCGTTTATGGTTAATATACTTAATGAAATAACGTGCATGGTTCTCACATTAGTTCTTAAACTGATGGTCCCTGGGAGGCTGGCATAAGTTAAAAACTAGTCTAGGGAGTATTTACAGTTTAAAACAAAAATCCATCTCTGAATAGTTTGATTATTTCTGCTGTTAAGTGGCTTTTGATAAGCCATCTGTTAATGCTTTGTAAATAGCAATAAATTTAAGCCTAAAGGAGATAGCTGTGAAACTTAACCCCTGCCCCCACTTACCCATTTTTTAAAAGGTGATTAACTTGAAAATGACACTATTTCTTTAAAACGTTGTTTCTCTTGGTTATATCTTCAGATAATTGTAACAATGAGGATCAGAAGGAACAAGCTTTATCTTGTATGTGAAAAAACAGTTTGCACAGTCAGCTTGCTTATAAGACTTCTTTCTGCCAAAATAGGGAAGAGGTAAAATTGCTAAGAAACTGGTTGCAAACCCCTAGCTGTTAGCAGGGAGAAGAAAAACAGTAGTAAATGTAAAAAAAAAAATTGATTTTATCTAATTAAAAAAAATTATCATCCGGGCTACATACTTCTAAAAATTGCCAGCTGTGGTTATCTCTGGACACCAGCTTGCTCTTAAATTATTTTAAGTTGCTAATGATGTCAAAGTAAGATGTGGACTTAAGCCCAGACATTAGCTGTTATGCGAAAGGCATATTTCCAACGTTGACAATCTCTCATATTTTCCCTTTCTGGTAGATTCAGCCAAATGTAGCCACAGATGTAAGCCAAGTTAAGTATTTAAGACATGGATTCAATTGTGCTCTTGCAGGGGAAGAAAGAAGTTTTCTTTGATGGATGTATCTGTACACTTCATTCCTTTGGCAGAGGGGAATCACTAGATTCACATTCACGTGAGTCGCTGTATGTTAGGGATGGTAGGGGCTGATCTGGAAGAGTTCTTAAAGCACATTCTCAGTGTTAAAAATGTGCTGTTTCTTTGTCGAGTCAGCAGTAACTAAATGTTCAATAGAATATTGTGTCATTATTGTGGAAGCACAGAGTGGCTTTAGACAGATGTGCTTCTTGGCATCTGAACTGTGAGTCTCTCCAAATCAGGTTGTCACTTTTTCTGTATAGACAAGGTACTTTTATGTACAGACTTGTACTGCTGCAAGACCTTGTTGTGAGGATGGCAAAAAGGGAGTCCCTATGCTAAGATTTTTGCTTTACTCAGTCGCAGGAGCAGCTGAAGTAAAAGTTGAGCCACGTCTTCACAATGTAAGGTGAAAGGAGAATTTTTTGTTTCAAGGATGTGTGGCAGCATATCGCAGAGGAGTTAAGGCTTAACAACACTTTCTGCAGCTCAACTGTAGCTGAGTAGTAACACAAAGCCTTTGGGGCTTTTGGTGATACAGTGATATTACAGTTGTGAGCTGTAGTCTGTGTCTGTTTTGCCAGCTGTTGTACAGGCCCAGCAAGAGCCGTCTCTGCACTGACGAGCTTGCTGCCTAAATAGCCAGGGTAAACAAGGGCTGGATGGTAAGGAGAGGCAGGGAGATGTCAACCAAGCTGCCCTCTGTGCAGCAGGTCAGTGTCAGAGCCAGGAATAGCAGAGGGTGCTTTAAGCCTTTATCCAGGGCCTGCTTGCTGGACCACCTTGGACTGGAGAAATCGGAGAAGCAAAGAGCTTGTTGCAAGGTGATTCTTTTTTTAAGGCATGGAAGAAAGGAATAAAGTTGCAGCTGGGCTAAACTTTTTTCCTCTTTGTTACAAAGGAATTTTAGAGGGCAACTTGAAAGTTGGAACCTAAATAGCTTGATGATTGGCTCTTTGTAATGTATTAATAGATGTTAAAATATAGAAATGTTCCACTGCATGTTTTCCCTGTCTCCTGTTCTGCTTTGCCCACTAGGATCATGGTATATTCTCCAGTTCAGTGAAGCAGATTCATTAATGGACAGATTTATCATCTATGAGTATTTAAGAGCTTGTGTAAGCATTTTGGTGAGTTAATAAAGGTTGTGTTTTCTCCAGATCTTGGAAAAATGTATACACCTACAGGAGCAGGAAATGGCCAATCTGTGCAACTCAAATCCAAATGCAAACTGCAGCAATCATGGGAGACCTCAGCCTTCAACACTGGAGGGGGAGGGAGTGTGAATGCTTGTAAAGTTGCTTCAGTTTCCTTCATCTTTTAAAACTTGTTTTAAAAACAAAGTTTCATTACTTTAAGACAGAAATGAAGAAGGCAATGAACTGGTGCAGATGATGCAGAGGGGAATACTCTGGGGAGGATATTGTAGTAATAGAAAACGCATGGAGGAGGGAATGCAGCTTTTGCTTTGTGTGGGAAAAGTCAGTGGTTTTTATAAACTGCTGTTATATTTATTCTTACTCTGTCTGAAGCTGTTAGTGCTGAGCAGGACAGATCTGCCAGGACAGCTCCACAACGTTGAAACTGCTGCTTTTTCTGGGAACGTGAAATTGTTTGTAAGAGCTCTTTGAGGCCAGTGTACCTTCCTTTAAGATCTTCACAAGTTCAAAGAGGAAGAAGAACTTCATGGAGTTCAGGGCTTAAAATATGTGTGCTTTGTTTGTTGCTGTTACCCCTGTTGGACTAGGTATGGGTTATTTCATTCTATCCAAGTACTACCCTGACAATCTACTCTTTCAAATCAGAATGCGCATGACACCTTTTCAGCAGCTTCAGGTTTTCTTATAATCTTTCCAGGGCAGTGCATTTTTTGAAGAAACCTAGATTTCATCTCCAAAAAGCCTATGCAACTCCCTGAGAAAGACCAAACCCTGCCTGGAGTTTCTAGCCAATATGCCATGGCAGTCATTTGTAAGGGAGAGGGCATCAGATGGCAGGGTGGCCTGGCTCGGTCTTGGTGGTGGTGGTTGTTTTGGGAAGCCTTTGTGAAAGTGTGTGTCCTTGCTGTGTGCACAGAAATTTGTTTGCACCTCTGGATATTATGACAGCCTCTGCCTTCTTCATGAGGTGACTTCATGAGGTGAACTGGGGCTCAGGCCAGTTCACAAGAGCTGTTTGGTGGAGCAGTTGACAGCCTGGTAACATCTGAAATGGCATAGACACAGCAGAGGAAGCAAGGAGCAGTGAGGAACAGTCAGCAGAGCTCTCTTCCATCTCGGAGTTATTTGAACCCATGTCCCACAGGAGAGGGGAGCACAGAGGACAGGCTGAACATGGCAGTGGGGTAAATAAGGGTCATGTGCTAAAGGAATTCAGTTGGAATTTTTGTCCTGGAAGAGACATTTTGAAAGCTAGCTGACTTATTGAGGACAGCAACAGGGGCTCCTGATATAAATAGCTTTTCCCTCTCGGCTAGCTGTTGGTGGCCCGTGACTTGTAGCTGCACTGAGATCCTGCCACTCAACAGGTGTGTCCCGACTACACAAATAAGTGCAGTTGGTCCTTGTGTTGGCCAGCCTTGCCACAGGGCCAAGGTTGATAGTGGGGCTTAGCCACTGTGACCTGTTTGTTCTCTGTATGACCCTTCCAGTCAGGCCTCAGGCAGGCTGGTGACAGCTTTTATGCAGACAGCAGATTTTGTCCACAGAAGAAATTCAGTCTCAGCAGGTCTCTGCAGCTCATCATTTCCAGATGAGCTCTTCAGTACTTACAATGTAGTAAAACATGAAGGACTTTGGTGGATTAGGGTGCCCCATGCAGCTGGGAAAATACACTGTATGACATGTTGGTGTTATCTTCTGTAACACTGTCTGTGTTGTTGCAGGCACCACTGTTTTGGCACATGGTGAAATTGTAGACAGCCAGCAGAAATCTCCCTGGGATGCAGTACAGCACAGAAGCTCTTGCTGTTGCAGAAATACCATTTCTGGTGGCAAAGGACTTTGGATGGGGAGGGGACCACTGAAGGGAAGATCTGTTGGAGGTGAAGCTTTAGGAGGTGATGTGCTCTGGCCGAGTGATTCTTTCATTGCTTTCTTTTGGGGCCCAGGCCAGTAACTGCCTTGGTACCTGAGGTCACCTGGGTCAGTGGTGCTGTGTGGGGACATTTCCAGGCTCTTACTTCAGCAGCTGGGAAGTGGGCTCCAGAAGGAATATTACATTTCTTTTGGTAACTCTGCCAAGAAAGAGAGGAAATTCATAATTTGAGCAAAATACTTGTAGCTTTTTTTGTAGGGTGGAGAGAGATAGGAAGGGGGAAATGAAAAACGCTTTATAATGGCTTGCTTGGGATGACTTTTCTCTTGGAGCTCTCAGGCTGTAAGAAATGTTCACCTTCTCTTTCTTAGTATAACTAAGTCTTTGTAAAGGGAACCTCCATCAGGAGTGCATGCAATTGGAAACATGTATTGTACTATGATTTAGGATCCTGATAAAGTGTTTTTAGGTGGTAATTAGCTAATAACAAAGACAGCCTTGTATGTCCTGAGTAATGTAAATTTATCAAATATTGATAATTGTGATGCCCTAGCAGAGGTGTAAAATGATGCATTCTAAAGGGCTTTGAGAACATTTTGGTTGAATTTCATTGTGTTTTCATAATAAGTGTTCACTGGTTCCTTCATTCTTTGTTTCCTGGCATCCTTCTAGGATGCTGGACTGTACCTAAGTTGCTTTCTGATGCAGGCCTGTGTAGGTCCTGCTAAAAATAGCAGTCCTTCCCCAGTGAATCAGCCTTCAGCAGTCTTGAAGTTCACTGTTGGGCTTCTCTGGGAACACAAATGCCAAGATCTTGATTTCACAGAGTACTTAAGCATGTGCTGAAATTTTAAGCATGTGGCTTAGTATTTTTCTGGATTGTATACTACGAAAGATCAAGGTATTCATTGGCCAGTGGATAGTGTTCCCTCCATAGTCACCTTTTTCATATAGCATTTGGCTTCATAAGGTGCTTTAGTCTCCTGAATCTTTGGATGTTCAACACAGTTGCTGAAGTAAGAGGCACCTGGTTAAGTCGACCACTCAGTGCAGATGTGTGATGTCTGTTGGCTGCCTCAGGTCATCATGGAGAAATTCTTAGAAGTTTGCAAGTGTAGAAAGTGGCTTGATCATGACTGAAACAAAATAGGCTCTTGTAGGGGAGAAAAGGAGTTTTTTATCAATTTGTTAAGTTTATATAATGATGCCCTTTTTAACTTTCTAAGATTTGAGAATTGTTCTCATGCATTGCAGTGGTACTCATCACTTTTTTTTTTATGTATTCTGAGAATTTCTCTGTGGGGGGTGCTCTTGAGGAAGCAAATGAAATGATCAAATTGTGTCTCAGCACTTGATTCCATAACTGGGCTCGATTTAACTTCTGGTATAAAGGATTGAATGTCTCTTAGCAACACTGCATTTCAATCTTTGCTGCCCCATAATTGGGAAAGGGGAGGGGTGTATTTGTCCAATTTCTACATCATCTTTCTCCAGATGTTCTGTCCCTTTTCTTGCATCTATTTTGAATAAATAAAATGTCTGGGATATAAAAGGAGGATACTTTCAAGATGTTTAAATTAGCTGGATCCAGAGTTGCTATATGGAGGAGGAATGCTGGATGAAAAATACAGCTATTAAGTGTAAAACAAAAGAAAAGACAAAGCAACACCATCACCACCCCCCTCCCAAATCCCATCAGACCTCCCCCATATAGTCTCTCCACCCAACCCTTATCCCCTCCAGACAAGAACTGTTGATATATGGGAAAGAACGAGGTGTCTTTTACAGGAGTAACTGCAATAGTGAACTGGGATTCTGGGCTGAGCCAACGTGTGACTCTTCAGAACTTCCATTCTCAGCAGCAGGAGGGTCAAGGCTTGTTAGAAAAGGGACCAGCAGGGTAAGATGGAGGCTGCTTTTTTGACCTTGGAGTCACCTTTTTCAGAGCCTTGGAAACTACATCTAGTCTTAATAGGGTTTATGCATTTAGCTCAGAATGTCTGGTTGGGCCAGCGTGCTTTGGGAGGGGGATGTGGCATGAGTGTGTTTTCCATCACTGTGCAAGCTGGTGACTTAAAATCTGTATGTGGGGAGAACTTAACTGAGGGTTGAGTGTAGGGAGGAGAAGTGCTTTGGAGTAATGAATGGAATTGGATGTAGGCGGAGAGCCTGAACTCTGTCTGGGAGAGTAATAAGCAATGATGAGAGTGGACCTGACCTGACTTTGCAGTACTGTGCATTCCTCATCTCAGGCACTATCAGGCCTCATGGGCTCTTGCAAGTGCTCCCTTTAAAAAGAGAATTCCTCTTCCTGCAGCCTAGTCTAGCTCTGTTTTGGTTTTGTTTGTTTGTTTTTAAATGGCATGAAAAATAAAGAGCCTGTAGGTTTGTAAGTTCAGTTTTAATTGGCGTGGCTCTACTGATCATAAATGTAAAGTTGCAAAGCTTTCTCGAGGATGAAAAGCTTTTCTGTGTGTGGTTTCTGTTTTTGTTTAGAATGGGTCTCATGCCCAGGAATGCAGTCAAATTATAATGGTGACTAAGTGCCGGAAAGCATAGAAAAGAGGAGGGAAGGGTGAGCAGAAAAAAAGGGGCCTGAGGCTATGGAAGGAAGGCTGGGAAAATAAGAGTCTGGCCAGACCCCAGGGCCAGGTTAGAGATTCCTACACCCATTAACAACCACAGGAGATGTTTATTTACAGGGAGCTAATCTTTGTTTTAAAAATGACAGAGTACCCAAAAGTGCTACTTTTGAGAAGTGGATTGGAGGGACTATAGGGATGGGAGTAGGAAACTGATTCTGATGAGGCATCAGTTCCCATCTCTCAAGGATCTTCCCTTCTCCCTATGCATCTGGGAGTGTTGGCTGTTGAGAAATACATGAATGTGGGATAAACTCTTTCATAAGTTTATAGTAAGTGGTTCATAACCCCTAGTTACAAAACATAAATTCTAGAGTTTCTTCTTGTTTGTAGTTTTCTGATCTTTTCTACCTAAGCAGCTCCAGCAAGGATATTAAGTAATTAAATTTATGATATGAGAAAGATGGGAGCTAAAGCTGCCTTTCCTCCTGTCTTTAATCAACTCTGGATCATGAAAACAAAACAGGTGTTAGACAGCTGCTTTTGAACTGGGTGTATTCATGTAGACCCTAAGGAGACCTTGGTCCCAGGTCTCTGTGGTACCTACTTTTTGTCACATCTTGAGGAGTATTGATCTTAGTTCATCTCAGCTCATTCCAATAACTTTGATTTGTAATCCAGCAACAGCTATATGAGCTACAGTCTCTCTTTCACTAGTTTTGTCTGACTGTAAAGAGAGAATTTTCCAGTGGTACGTTGGAATTCTCTGTCCTTCGGTGAGCTGCTGTGAAAGATAGCTTTTCTTGGGGTGTGTGTGCATTGGGTGGTTTATACTTATGATTGTATTTTATCTTTGGTTTGAACACATCTTGATTTCTGATTGTTCTGTCTGGTTATGTGATTGTAAGACAGATGAGACTCTGGAACAGTTTCTTGACTAGTCCTTCTGGATAGACACTCTCTGGCTTCTTGTTTCAGTGTTCTGAAACTAGTGAAACCGTCCTGAGTGTTTCCTCCATCTGTTCTTGTGTGGTGTTGTCCTTGTCCTAAATGGCTCTTTTCAGTGTATTAAAAGGGCGATGTCCTGTATCTCTGGTTCTTCTGGTGGTTTCTTTCTGTGTCATCTTGTTTGGATTACCTTTTGTCTGAACTGTGCTGCATTCAGTATACTTGGTCAAGTCTAGATCATATTTAAGGTTTGTGATCATCAGAGGTGGCTTTCCTTGCTGGTTATCCCCTGCTCTTGTCAGTGTTCTCTTCTTGTCAGCTCTCATGAATGTGCTCACTGTAGTGTGGCTCTGGCACCATCAGTGTGTGTCAGTTCACCATTGTGGAACCAGGGTGAGAACTTAACTGTGGCTATCTTGAGTGCATTTGTTGTCCAGAAGGCATCAGTCCTGGTTGCTAATCTCATCTCATCTCTCCTCCTCTGTCTGCAGAGCTGCTGGCATTCCAGTGAAGGAAAGGGTGAAGGTATCTCAGAACTGGAGGCATGGACGCTGCCGGAGGGACACAGTCCTGAAATGGAAATGCAAGCAAGTGGCTTCTTTCTCTTCTTTGTCATGTGACAACTGCTGTGGGGCCTATGGTTTGTGCTTGTGCCCTGAAATGAGATGTTTCCTGCTCCTTGTGCTCCATGGGGTCTTACGAGTGATTGTTCCTGGCTTATTTTGGCTATTGCTGGGTGTGGGGTAACTGGAGTTGCTGTCTTTCCCTAGGGATTCCTGCTAAGTGTCAGTAGTTTCTTTCTTAGTAATTTGAATGTTTCTTTGTTCTGATCTGTATAGTTCTAGTCACATTTAGCAACTTTTACTACAGATTTCTGGCTGTTGCATTCATGTCTACTGCTGTATACCATGAGCAGTCTTTTGTCCTGCTCTCACAATGAGCTCACCTTGGTTCCAGATGTGGGCTTAGGTGTCCCCTCAAAACACTTCATTTGTCTTCCTTGGTTTATCCTGGACCCTGAGTTGGATGTACAAATCTAAAATGCTAATTGCCATTAGTCTGCCTTTTGCTTCTTCACATTAAAAGAAGAGTATATTTGACATTAATGATAGGAGCTTGTTGTTAAATTCTTGTTTGCAAAGGTATACTTGGCTTTCAAAGCCAAGCATAAGATAGGTCTCTTGCCTGAGCAGCACATCTAAATTTTCAGCCTGCACATCATCAGACAAAGGAAAAATGAGAAAGACTATGGTTTGTTAGTTGCTGAAGAGCAGGGACCTTCTACTGAGCTTTCATGCCTTTTTGTGCTGTGTAGATGGAAGTGGTGGATAATGTGCCACTTCTTGTCTAAAGTGCTGGGAACAGCTGTAATGAGCAGAGTGGGTTTTGGTGCAGGCTGTATACCTGCCTTTGAAGTTCTTGCAACCATCTGTGAAGACAGGCTCTGTGGATATTAGAGATCATTACTAAACCAGCTTCCCAAGTGAAAAGGCAAGGACTGATTTAATGAGGCCACCATCCAAATGGCATCCCCTAATTTTCATTTATCCTGCTTCAGATTTGTTACTTCTCCTTATGAAAAAGCTACAGAAAAAGGTAAAAAGCTGAACTTCTGCAAAAGGAGAGTCACAGAAACTGGCTGTAGTCTAGATAAGCTGGATATTCACTTGCTTTTAGAGGACTGCGTAGGAGTGGAGGAAGGAAGGGGAAATCAAAGCCTGCCTGAACCCAAAGCTCCTGCTCTAAAGATGCCTCTTACTTTTTCCATGTATGTGATCAAGTCCCAGATGAATATTGTAAACTCAACTACTTTGTCCGTGTGATTAAAAGCTGGTTACTGGAGATGAACATAGGCAACCAGGAACCTTCTGTCTAATGAGCAGTCTTGTCCTCTTGCTTGTTTCTAGTTGTTCATTGTGATGTTACAAGGTATGACTGTGTGTAATTATTCTGATGACAGAGAAAGTCATGATCTCTGAAGATAAATTATCTGAAAAAAAGAGGAAGACAGGTTTTTATGAGAAGTCCCACTGCTTTCAAAACTGTTTGTTCCTGAATAGTTTGAGAACTGAAAGGCTGCTCTGTAGAAAGGTGCTGGATTTGCCTGGTGTTTCCATGGACATTGGTGCGCTTGGCAATGACTGCAGAACAGGGACAATTTCACACATCCGTGCCCCATAGGACACGAGTCTTATGTGTCTTTGTATCTAGCCTCACCATATCTCAATGATCTCACTGCCTGAGTGTGTATTGTAGCCTGTTTTCTTCTGTATTTTGGTTTTGCTTCAAGATTAAATAAAATTTCTTGAGATGGCAGACTTGATTCCCAGATACTGATTCTCAGACTTGATTCAGATATTGCTTGAATGTCTTCTCCTCTTCTTGGTCTCCCAGAAAGTAAAGCATATTTTCCATATGTAACATCAGTCTTCAAAACACTTTGGCATAGTTTTTTTGGCTCCCCTGCTCTTGACCTGGAACCAGTCTGTACAAACCTGCCACTGCCCCACATAAAGCAGTGGGCAGAAAGGGTGTATGGGCTCTTCTAAAAGATGGGCAAGAGAAATGGAGCTTGCTCTATAGCTTACAGCTCAGCAGGGGAAGGGATGTGAATGTAGAAAAATACCTCCTCTGTATGGTGACCATGAAGTTCTTGGGGAGCCTCGAAGTGCAGGAGGCTCCGACTGCCCAAAGTGCAGTTTTGACTGACTGTAGGAAGATCTGTGGTATTTTGGTGACATGCTCCCCTGCTTAGAAGTGTGTGGAACAGAGAAATGCTTGGCATAGCTCACCAACACCAGAGTCTAGTTTCTTAAAAAGTACAGAGCTCATGTGCAGGTTCAGGGGCCCTTAAGTATTTCCTATCTATGCTCACTAGGCTTTTGGCCATCTTCTCTTTCAGAGATTCCATGCTTCCTTTTCCTCAGGTCTTGGTTAGAAAAATGCCAGCAATGTAATCTGTTTTTTATGTTGCTGGAGAAGCTTCACTTGTAGCTGTGCTGCTATATTAAGCCCTGCTTTTGCGTGTGTCTTGCTGCTCCAGCTTCTCTTTTCTTGAGCAGTGAGTTTGTTTTTGTTGATATGTTTGCATATGGATTTTTTTTTTTCTGTGTGAGGTTGTTTTGTTTTGTTTTCTTCTTCCCATTCCTGCATGCCCCCAACCTGCTGTCTATTTGCAGTTTGATGCCCTGGATGGAGCTGGATGGGGAGTACCTCTACCTGTCTCAAGCAGAGAACATCCAGGCCTACCACCTGTGTGCAGAGGGGACCAGTTTTCAGCGTCACCCTCAAGCCATCTTCTCTGGCCACCAGGAGGACGTGTGTCGCTTTGTTCTTGTCAACTCCCACATTGTCAGTGGAGGGGGGTAAGTTGGGCGAATAAAGGAGCCCAGGGGTTTTGCCACTGATGTTGGAAAGATTCTGTGTAGCTCCAGCCCAGAGCAGAGGGGCCAGTTTTGCTATGCAGTGTCCTTGGCTGTGGTCAGCAGCTGCTACTTCCTCTCTTATAATTTTGGTTCTGGCCTGAAAAAGGATCTCCTGCAGCAGTGAAGGAGCTGAGGCTCATACTGTTGGCCTTAAAAAGTGTCCTTTGCTCTTGTAAACTTGTGTTGATGTTAACAGGATTGTTGAATTGGGATTGACTGATCAGACAAACCTTACTGCTGTCCAAGTTTCATTTCTTTCCCTATTAGAGCCAGGGTAGCTAGACTGTTCTAATAATCAGTACTTCTGTTTGGCTGGGACTGCAGCGCCGCAGGAAGTTTTCTAGAGACAAGTGTGTGTTCATTAGACCCACTGATATAATTGTGGAGAGGGGGGAAAACTGCCGAGGCTTCCAGCACACCCACACTTCTTCAATTAATTTTGCATTTGACTGGCCTTTTACAGTTACAGCAAGTGACAGGACTTTCATTAATAGCTAAAACTTTAAAAATATACATGGCAGTTAAGCACAGAATTGGGAGAGATAAGCATGGCTGTCTGCCCTGGGTACTGTGGGACTCTCCCCTGTGAATTCTAGACCAAAATTCAGGTAAAAATGAAGGTTTGCATTTAAAATTCCAGTAACTGTTTTGGTTGAAAAATTTTTAAATGTCTGTGTAGTTAATTCAAAGCAAAGCACCCTGCACAGCTGCTCTGAAATGAATGAAAAGGTGAGGCATGGACATAGATGAGAATGTCCTCTTACTTGTGCCCTTACTCCACCCATTCAGCATACAGACAGGATTATGGCAAGCTCAAAGCAGTAGAAGGAGGAATGGCTGCTTTGATATAGTTTCTGCAGTTTAACACAAAGTGAAGGGTGGAAAGATAGCCAGGAAAATTTTCATGTGCATCAGATCAGGCTTTAACTGCCCAGATGTGGAATTGCAAGAGAACAGGTGATGTGTGAAGAGTGGAGGATTAATAATGCTGCATGAATTTCAGCTGCTCTCAGAGACCGGTCCTGGTCTTTTTGTAGCACTCCAAAGCATGGAAGTGGAAGGGGCATGTCCAAGGGATACAGCTTCCCTGCCTGTGGATTTTTTTTTCAGAGATGGAAGTATTGTCCTTCACAAAATCCATGGCTCCTACAGCGTCAGGTTCTCTGCTCATGAACAGGAGGTGAACTGTGTGGACTTCCAAGGTGGCCTCATCGTCAGCGGCTCCCGGGACCGAACAGCGAAGGTGAGCAGGGAATGTTTAAGCAGCTGCAGGTGCTACTGTAGAGGTGACTTCAGAGGTCTTGTGCCACGAATATTTAAGTGTCAGCAGAACTGTTGTGAGCCCTGTACTCCTTGTGGGAGGAATGCTGATTATCTTGGCTCATGTCTCTGAAGAGATGCTTGCTCTGCCAGGCTTGTTAGAGAGAGATTTGGCAGTAATTTACAGCATCAGCTGCTGGCTTAAACTTGGAAGTGCAGAAGGTAGCAGCTGATGTTTTGCTTCTTTCCCTGTACATCTACACTGTAGTGGAGATGCTTGCCAGTTAGAGTGAAATTCACTGTATGGATCTCAAACCCATCCTTGTTTTGTGATTTAACATTGCAATGTGGTTTAACATGTTCTCTGTTATGTATTCAATCTCTGTAAGGATAGGATGATGTCTTTTCCAAATCTGTGGTTATTTACTAATTTTGTGGTTTGTTTATGGTTTGTTGTTGTTGTTGTTGTTGTTGTTGTTGTTGTTGTTGTTGTGTTTTGTTTTTCCCTATTGGTTCTTGGTTTGCAAGCCAGGGATGAAGTTCAACTATGAGTATTGTTAGCTCCCATTTTTTTCTTCCAGCTGGTGTCACTGGGTCCTGTCGCGTAATTTTTGACTGTTTCTTTTTTGTGTAGACCTTGTTGATTTTTGTCCCTCTGGATCTGGTTGGCAATGCTTTGTTCCTGTGTGGACCTGGAAAGGTGTTCGTCTGAGCTGTAATCAGCTCTGTGTGATCAGTTTAGGAAGCTCTACACAGATGTTTCACCCTTATCCTGCTAGCGTGATGTAGTACCTGTAGTATCTTCTCAACCACTTCTTTCACTGTTGGAAGTGGTTGCTGTACGTTGAATGTTATATGTTGGATTTTGCTCTGGGTAGGCTGATAGACACACTTGGTCACTGGTTGATATCATAGAGCATTCATGGAGGTAAGAGGAAAACCAGCTAATTCCTGTTTTTCAAGAAGGGGAAGTTGAAGCAAGGAGAAACTTAAATGTCTCTTTCAAGGTTTTATAGGAAGTGTGTGAAGCAGCATAACCTGATTTATTTTTGTTGGTCCCTCTGTACAGATGTACTGCTGAGTAAAATCACTTCCAAGTAAAGCAAGCTATGTTCAGATGCAAATGGCAATTTTGAGGTTGCTGTTTGCCTCCTGGGAGTAAGACCTTGATGCTGTTTTGTCTCACACTTTAGTGGTGCTGCTCCTCTCTGGTCTGTAGATTCTCTTTTCTGGGAGAGTGCCTTCTTGCTACTTCTCTGACAGCTGGAGGACAGACATCCCCGACCTTGAGAACAAATTCCTGAAGCCCAGAGGGGAATTTCAAGCTGTTTTTCTTAGAGCTAGTGTGAGATCTTGCCCACCCTGTGCTCCCCACAGCATATACTCTGGGGATGTTCACCTCTTATTTTTTATCATCTCTTTTGTAGGCTGTCTTGTTTGCAAGAATGAGACTCTTGGAGGGTGGAAGGGAATCCCTACCAACCTTTTAAAGGGGCTCTAAGTGTCTAAGCTATTGAGGGCTCTGCTGAGTGTTGATTAGGACTAAGCCCTGAAGAGCTGCTAATGTACATTCCTGTGTGATAGGCAGCAGATAGTGTGCTCTGAGCAATATTTTTAACCTGTAGGAGATAGGGATGCCTTAAAGGAGTTAAGCTTTTCTGCTGCTTTTGCTGACACTAGGTGCTAAATTCCCTGCTGACAAGAATAGCCTGCAATCCTGGGCATTATCAACAAACAAACAAATAGGGCACTCTGCACTTTGAAGTCTTGAAGCAAAACATTGGGGGTTGGTTACAGACAACTGGGGGGGCTTGGGTCCTGTGGGCCAGAAATGATGGCATGGTGGAGAAAATGAGGGCCACTGGCAGAGGCCCCAGCAAGAATTTTGGGGCCTTTATTAGGGTTCAGAAACAAAGGGGTGAACTGGTGGAAGGAGATGTGCATGTTTGCACTGTTGGGGGAGGGAAGGAATTCTCTCATATTGTCAGTGAGCAAGGGCAGCCAGTTTGAAAACAGCCTGGGGTACACTTGAAAAACTTGGTCTTAAGTGGGGTCTTATAAAACAAGATTATTTTACAGGCTGGTGAATTATTAACTTTATAGTTAATATTAATGGAAAATTTTCAGGGATGCTACTAACTCTTCTCACACTGTTCAAGAGAACAGATTTGAACAAATCCTAGTTGTCTTTTATTTAACTACAGAAGATGAGGAGTTTGTGTTGAGTGCTGCCCTTAGAGAGCAAGTGGTGATGGGGGCGCTCCCTCTGTTACCAGTAAGGTGGAAGGTCATACTTATGAGCTGAATCTTTGACTTTAAGTGCTTGTTTCTGCCAGCAATGGAAGGCTCTGCTTCCCCAAAATAAGTAATTGGAATTCAGGGAGAGGGTCTCTAGGAAGGTAAACATGGCAGTTTGGGCACCTCTTCAGGCACAACATTAGCAGCATGCATTCTGTCTTCTGCAGTTTTGGGTAATGTGCCATAACTTGCATCTTTCTCTTTAGGTTTGGTCCCTGTCCGCGGGCAGAGTTGGTCAGTGTCTACATACAGTGCAGACAGAGGATCGAGTGTGGTCCATTGCTATCAGCCCATTATTAAGGTAACAGATCTCTTTATTCCCAATTTTCAGCAGAGAGAAGTAAAGGAGTAGGATAGGCTGCGTGGCCACAAATCTTTCTGAGGCAGCAATGTGACAGGTCAGGGACTTGATTTGTGTGGAGGCTGATCCTGCCTGCAGCAGGAGCTCAGGGAAGAGCGTGTGGTCTTTATTTCCTATACCAGCTGAGTGATCCCCTCATAAAGAGGCTGTGAAAGTGGCCCTGGTTTCCTCATAGTGCCTCAGGTAGGACCTGTTCATTCTTTCTTGACAAAGGAACACTGACTTGCTAATTAGAAACAGTGAGCTGGATCCTCTTGAGATTTTCTGTGCTGAAAAGATACCAACTTGTATTCTCATTATCTGGCAGAAGAGATGCTGAGCCAAAAGGTCCCTGCTTGAGAGCTGCATGTAGTGGTTAGAACTCAGTTTTTCTGGAACATGTTGAACTGGAAAAGATGAAGTGGAGTTCAGGGATGTGGTTTTCCAGCCTCTGTTGCCTGTAGCTCTGTGCTTCTAGAGCAGGCATAATGCTGCAAGTGCAGTTTCAGCATGGAAGACAAGAGCAGTACATATAACAGTGTCTTCCAGGGTGTTCTTTTAAGTTTTCCTGTTCTTGAGGAAGTGAAAACCTGAGAAACTCTCGCTGTTAAAATCTTACACTAACCAGCAATGATCTGTCTTTTTAGTTCCCTGTTAAACTTGTCTGCATGCAAGAGAGGTTCTTCCTCAGCATACTTCAAGGAAGAGGGGAGGAAGAGCTGCTGTTGCTGATCATGTGATGTCTGCAAGAACTGAATTTTAGGCTTGTGCAAAACCAAAATGTTGTCCTCAGCTGCTGTCCTTGTTAGATTTCCAAGCTTGTTTTGCAATCAGCAGAAACTTAGTGGTATGGAGCTAATAGCTTTATCAGGGAAATGACACTCCATACTTGCTATGATTTTACTGTTGCCTTGTTCTTTTGCTCCAAGTGTTTGAGACAATTAGTGTTTTTGAAGAAGTGCCACATGCATTAGTGCTACTGCAGGACGTGAGATAGAAGCCTTTTGCTGTCTTCTCTGCTGCAAGGGTCCCATTACTGGCAGACAGGCTCTGGCTCGGACACTGTGGCTGGTTAGAGGCCAGTGGAATTCTGCTTCCTACTCCTAAGTGATGACCTAGTACTGTAGCCTCTTGTCAGGACAGTGTTCCTCTCCTTGGTGTGCATGCTTGTGCACACTCTCTGTCACAATATTTACCCTGAGACTTCCCACCCTCCCTTTCCTCCCTGCAGGGTGATAAATTGGAGGTGGTGAAACAGCTACCCCATGAACAAGTGGGCTTCATTCGTACACTCTCATTTTTTTATGAGACTGTGGACTGTACCAGCCTCTCCCACTAGCCCACCCTACTGCACCCCCCCCTTACCCCTCCATATTTTAGGGAGGGGGGTGTGGAGAATTAGACCCAATTAGCCACGTCATTAATTCTTCAATTTGACGGCTGATATAGCAGGGCCTGGAACACGCTGCTGACCTCATATAATGGGAACCCTGCTCCTTAACATATTGACGGTGGGAGAAGTTAATTAAAATTCCACAGAGAGAAGGTGTCGGCTAACCTATAAACCTGTCGCTTCTCAGAACAAATCGCAGCCATCCTAGAAGAGAGAGAGGATCAGAGCAGGAGGGCATGTGGTGGGGGTGGGCCAGGGCAAGGGGCAGGGGAGATGAATTTTTCACTAATAGGTTTTATTACCTGCTGTCTAATGAGGGCGAGTATCAAAAAGATAATATCTGGTTTCTAGGAAAGTCTGCTTTGGGGAGCTCTGTGGTTTCTGTTTTATTTGCAAGAGCCCATATTTCACCCATATGCATTCCCTATGCACTTTTCTGTCTAAAGCTTTAAAAGCTTTTCCTCCCTCACAGTCCTTGTCCTTCTGGCCAGAGGTTGGATACATTTTCAGTGAGGCTGAACATGCCTATAACCTCCACTTCCTCCTAAACATTTAATGTGACCTTCTGATTCTCCCTTCTCAGTTGTGCTGCTGTAAACTGACATCTCCTCCATAAGGACAGGTAGTTCTACTGGTGTAGAGCTGCTGGAGAATCAGGCTCCAACCACCTTTTGGCCCATTGCTTATAAGGAATGGCAGCTGTCTCTGCTATGGACACACAGAGCTCAAAGCGGTTGTGTGCAGTGGGGTAGGAGCAAGGAAGGCTCCTCCAACTCTAGCCATTTAAAATTGCTTCGGAGTGGCTGTAGTTTCCTGACCTGGAAGTTTGCCAGACTAAGGCTCTCTGGAGTAGTCAGGGTGGTTATTCTTACTGAACTTCAGCTGTTAATGGGCTGAAAATTTTGTCTTTTCAGTGATATCTTCCTCAGTGTGAAGCTTCTTACAAAGTATCCCATGTGCTCATAACCCTCAACTGAGTTTTCTGCTGTGCCTGCTGTAGTCCTGCACTGCTGGACTGCTACTCTAGAGGACAGTGCCTGTACACTCAAGCTCAATGTTAGAGACTTGTGCTCTTAGAGCACAGCTCCTCTGGCCTCAGGCTTTTTTTCTTAGGTATTCTGTTTTTATTTGTCCATAGTTTCCTTGTGTCGCTACAGAGATCATCCTGTAGATGTGTGGAGCTTGGGGAGGAGGCTTCCTTGTTCTTAGTGTAATGGTGCTATTCTGGATGTTTTTAGGATCTGCAAACAGAATGATTCCTATAAGGGAGATTAAGTAGAGGAAAAGATATTAAAAGGGTACCAAGAATATTGGATCATCTCTTCATACTGGGTAGGAGAAAACAGTGCTTAGTGCTTTATATAACCTTTTCAGCCATGTAAGTGTCTTGACATCCATGTGTGTCGTTGGGGCTTCATTTCTTTGGGGATCCCAAACAAGTCCTGCAGGGTAATGGGGCTGGGAGGGTGTTGTGTTCGTTTTGGGCTTTCAGCAAGTCTGCAAAGTTATCCTGGTTGGTGTGCTTTGGACAGCAGGTCACACATTGCATGTCACGTAGGTGACTAGAGAAGAGTCTGAGAGTGTTCTTAAAGTAGGGTACTTAAAATAAGGGTACCTCAGCTTCCTTCAACCACTGATTTAATTAATCTCCAAAGCTGTCCTTCTCCATGAATTAGTAAAGTGCTGTACTTAACTCTGTCCCTAAACTATGTTTCTTAGCTGCTCATAATCCTCTTCCCCCCACAAGTTCATTTGCCTTTTGAAGTCTGCATCATACAGATGTTAAACTTTCATTTACTGGTGCTTACTGCAGTGACTTATGTGTGCTCAGGGACCAGGGCAAGCCTAAGTGCAGTGGACCAATTCGAATATACAAAGTGAGGCAAAGTTGGGAGTTTCTGGTAGAGCAGTGGCACCTTCTGCTTAGTGGTTCCCTGAAGTGGCAGTGACCAGGGAAGAGAAGGGAGCAGTGTACAATGTAAACTGGAGGGGAAAGAAAAAATCAGACCTTCATGTTGAGTTCATTTTTGATCTTGGATCCAGATTTCTTTTTGTATTGAATTTAAAAAAGTACTCATACCTAAGTTAACTTCTGCCAGGCCTGGCCACTGGCATTTGCTATTTTCATTTTAAAATACTTGAATATTTATCATGAGATGTTGTACTCAAAAGTGTGTCAGATTTTAAAGCAAGCAAAGAGAAGACAGAGGCACATAAATGGTTTCCAGTGTGCAACTGTAGATGAGCAGCAGGATGCCAGGTTTCAGCCATAGATAGAGAGCTAGGAAACCCTAGGTACATTTTGGGACAATCATAAAGTGCCCTACTCTGACAGAGACAAGCTTTGGTTGTGTAAGTCCAAGAGACAGTCTCTTCTTTTCTGACTGTATCATTACTCTTACCTCTCCTCATGGATGTTGCCTTGGTGAAGTGCAGGTTAATTCCAGAGAGAAGGAAAGTTGGTACTGAAGACTAGCTATCTGCACTGGATGCTTAATTTAAAGGAAAATAAGTACTTACATGAGCAGTTGAATTTAAAATACCAGGCTGGCTCTCCTATTTATGCAGGGTTGTAGTTGAGACCCAGCTCCTCTATTTGAACATGCTGATTTTAACCTAATTGCCTCTTCCATCAATTATTATGAGGAAGTAATATCTGAGGAGATCTCTGATTCTATGGACACCCTCAGGCAAACTGTAAAACGTACCCCAAACTCAGTGGGGAAAGGAAGGAAGAGAAAGGTTACAGACAGGCAACTTTACTGAATGGGCCTCTGTTCCATTGGGAGCGATCAAAATGATTAATTTTGAGGGCTTGTTTTTAATAGTTATCTAGAAAGTTCTTATGAAAGTGTAACAATCTGATCTTGCAGATTGCCTTAGAGCAAAACAACCCACTTGAATCAGAGCAACTTTGCAGTGGTTTGAACTGTGCAATTGAAGCCCTAATGTGTAGAATTTAAAATATCACCTAATGTTTCTTTGTCTTTATTTCTTAATCTGATTTTATCAGTAGATTTCCCCTACTGCATATCACGATGAGCTGTTGGCCGTAGTGTGCTCTGCTTTGACCTAGCTTTGTGCAGTTGACCTCTCTGAGTCTGCTAGGACTTGGGAGAAGTAACTGAGTTTTGTTTGGGTTTGTGCATTGCCAGCAGAACAGCCGGCAGCAATAGCTCTGCTGTCCTTGGGGATCTTTGTAGAGCCTGGTCGGTTTGAATAATTGAGAGGGGACTCTGACCTGCAGCTGTTTCTTAAGCAGGGCAGGAAAAACCTGCTCAGCTGTAAGATCCCAGAGTGGATGTGCAGAATTAGTGGTGGCATTAACTGCCATCTTTTACTGACCTCAGAGGGTGATCTGGATGTGGGCTTCTAGGTACATGCAATAGTCATAACTGACTTGGTGCTCTTTCATCCTAAAGCTGAAGAGCAGGAAATGAGTATCAGTTTCTGCCCTCTGGAACTAAAATGACACCTGTGCCTTATGCATTTGCCCTGACTGTTCTCTTGATGTTGGGAGGAAGAGGACTTTGTTTTACCTTCTTTAATTGTATGATAATGACTCTATTTGGCCTTTTTCATGTGGGTGAACATATGAACACGCATGTCCCTTTTCCCTCTCCTCTAGGAACAAGCCCAGAAATGCAAACATTTCTAGAGATTGAGAAACTGCAGCTCACCTTTCTTTGCTCCAGTTTCTTTCTTTTGCCCTCTTAAAGCTCACGTGATTGATGACTTTGTCCCTTTTTGTCACTTCTGGCCAATACTCTAATCTATATATTTTCTGTGGCTGTGTGAATTGGCTCACTAGTGATTGCGGGCAGGTGAGCAGGTTTTGGGAATCAGTAGCTGACTGAGTTGGAACGCAGACATCTGTTTCTAATCGTGTTGAGCTGTGTTGCATATTGAATTTTTTTTTTCTCTCCCTGCAATTTTTTATCATTTTTCCCCTTGCTTGAGGGGAAAGTCTGTCTCAGAAAGCTTGGAGGAAGCATCTTTCTTGTGCTGCGTGGTTTGCGCAGGAGAATCCATGACTGTTTAATCGATGTGACAGAAGAAATTTAGTTGAGGGGGCTGGCAACCTTATGGTTTGAGGTTTCCATTTCCAGTTTGTGATTGTTTTCTCTTTGCTTTTTAAGTTTGCAGGGGGAGAAGGTAACTTCACCAGACCTTGGCTGCTGTTTACCTTTGCTCGGTTGTGCAGTGTGCCTTTGTTTTTCCACCTTTGATCAGTGTCCTGCCAACAGATAATTTAGCAATTGCATCCTAGGGTGGAAGTGTGGAGTTAATGTTAAAATTAGGGTTTTTTTCCTTTCCTTACTTCTGTGGCTGATGGAGCAGAGAAGAGGAGAGGGGAGGTGAAGGGAGCCATAAATTCTAGACCTGGTGATTCTGTTCCTTGTAGAGAAATGAAAGCCTCTGATGTCTCTTCAGCACTTTCATTAACATTTAAATTAAGGGTTTGTTTTTCAGGCGGCTTCAGTCAGAAGCCCTTTCATAGTCTGACACATGGAGGCCATTCTCTCTTTCCTTTTCTCTCTCTCTTTTTCCAGTTTGCATATCAGTGTACAATAGTAATCACTGTTTTATTTTTTTTTTCTGATCTCTCTGGAGGGCAGCGACCTGACAAGCTGTACCAGAGGTTCAAAGAGAAACAGAAATGGAGTGCAAAGGTAGATGAGCAGGAGGATGCCAGGTTTCACTCCTACAATTAGTGTGGTGTCTGTTCCCTCCCCGCCTTTCAAATGACTGCTTTTGGGGGTGGGAAGGGACACAGAGGGATGGACCTTTCTTGCACGGTGAGAGCCCCAGGTGCAGATGCCTCTAACCAGGCTCATCTTCCACTCTTACTCCTCCCAGACGAGGTGGACCTGTCACTCAGAGGATGCAAGCTCGTGCCCTGAGGTGGGAACTGAAGCTGTAGTGTCCTAAGATAGCAGCCTGGCCCTTCTAAAGGAGTGTTGATTCACTCTGAGGACAGCAGGAGACTGGTCCTCAGCCTGCCATTGGCATTTGAAAGGAGGGTGATAGTGGAGGATATTGCCCTGAAGTAAAGGCAATATCTGTCTTTTGTGCTGCAGGGCTTAAGTAATGTCTGCTCTGAGCACTTAGGCTTACAGTGTCTGAAGTGTCAGTTTGGATCTTGGCTTACAGTGACCCAAACCAGACCATGCCTTGCCATAGCTAAGCAGTTTTTGGCATAAGAGCAGTTGGTTCAACATCGAGAAGAAAAAGCTGGTTTTCACCTGCTTCAACAGTTTTAAAAAGCCAAGGATCAAAGGGGCAGTTTTAGGAATGTCAGCGACTTGCAGTGGAGAAGCAATGTGGTAGGATTTGTGTAAAGACATGAGTCTTTGTCCCAGAGCTCTTCTGGAATCTTCCACTTCTCATCTTTTACCCAGATGGTCACCACTGGTAGACTGTTAACCTTCTGTAAGCTCTGTGACAGGAACTGGGGGGCTCCAGTAGCACTGCACTGGTATCTTTTAGCTAAAAGACAGTGGAAAATGATCCAAAACACGAGCAGTATTTAGCATAAAGGAACTTGCAGTTCGGTTGCTGTGACTGTTCCACTTTCTATGGCTTCAGTATACTAGCACCTCAAATTTGTTTTCCTTTCACTAAGACTTTCATCCAAGTGGGCTTTGAAGAATGCCAACAGGATGAGAGCAGCAAGCTGGCATGGGATCAGGAAGGGTATTCCCTGAATGACAGTAGATATGGTGCATAAAGAAGAGTGCCAAAAATTTCTGTGTCTTCATCATAAGTGTGCCAGTGATGGCCATGACTTACACCATGTGGCTCTTCTGGAGGACCTAATTCAAAGTCATGCACTTGCAGCAGCATCCTATATATGCTGAATAATGTTCCTGTTACGGAGTTTGGATTTTTTTCTTTCCTTTTTGTGTGAACTATCACAGACTGTAGTCTGTAATTTCTTGTTCACTTGTTAGGTTGAAGTATTGTGTATGACTGTTCTGAGTGTACGGTGATGACTCAGTGAGTGATGCAGAACAGCTTTTCAGAGGCAGTTGATCTTGTTCATATTCCTAGTGCTCTGGAGCTGTCTGGTGGGATGTACTTCTCTGATCCCATCTGACCCATGCTCTAATTGTTTTCTGTCCATTTCATTGTTTTAGCAGCGCACATGGCTCCTACCTCCTCTCTGCAAGATATTTCTGTGTAGTCCTAAAAACTGCCACCATCAACATCATCTTGGTATCTTCAACCTTTATCATGCAAGGGGGTAGTCAGAATGTCTGCTCTGCACTACTGGCATCTATCCACTCTTCCAGGTGCTTCAGCTTTTAGAGACTTAGAGATTCACATCCACTGAGTTGTTCTTCAGGATTCACTGTTGGATGGTGCTGACCATGTTTAGTGAAACCCACAGCCTGTGCAAGCCAAAGATATCAACAATAGGAAAGAGGATGCTTAGTATTTGTCACACAGTGTCCTCGATTGTGGCTTCTGAGCCACCTCCAGTATTGCTCAGTCTCTAACTTTTCAGTGAGAAATGCTTTTAATTTAAGCTCTCCTGAGGCTGCATGCCAGCACAGAGCTCTGCTTGGCTGCCCTAGTGGTACTTGGGGCAAGCGTGCCGTAGCACTAGCTGGGGTAACTCTTAGTAATTCTCTGAGGAAGCTCCACTGTATTTATGGGTGGAGAGGACAGAGGGATGCTTGCACTCCCACCTTCCCCCATGTTGTCGCAAAAGTCCTTGGTGCATCTTTGATTAGGTGTAGGTCAAAAGAATTTCCACATCGTGACCTTAATAACTGAGGTTGATTGGCAGGCAGTCTGCAGAGAGGGAGCAGCCTGTCCCTTTCATCTCCCTTGGTGCCGTGCTGGGACAATGGGCCAGCATATTTTCCTTGTTGTTCCTCATTTGAAAAGGGTCTGGTATCTCTACTAGGTACCTGTGACATGGGGGTCTTGATTGGGGTCTCATAAAGGGCCCTGTCACTGTGTCCAAAGGCCAGGAATACAAAGGCGGTCAGTGGGTGGGGGTCTCAGCTGACCACTGAAGAAGGGAGGGGAGGGTCCTGGAACCAGTGGAGGGAGAAGCAACCCCTGATGGGAGACCTTAAAGGGGGGAGGGGGGGAGGAGGCGGCCCATTTTTGTCCCGAACTCATCAAGCACATCTGCAGAATTGTCCCAGCCGCTGCCTCCCAGTTTCAAAAGAAAATGATCGTTTGATAAACCGTCCTGATTCACCACTTTCTCACAAGGGAGGGAGACCCACCTTTGACCTCTATGATTTCACATTGGGCCCAGCTCCCCCCCATCCAATTGCTGGAGAAACTTTGAAATGCATCCCTTGTGCTCCCTTTCCTTCTCCCTCTTTCCCTTTACTCTCTCTTCCCCCTGCATTTTTTTTTTTAGTCCCCCTCCTCCTCTTCCCACCACCCCCACCTTCCCCACTCTCGCTTTGTAAAAAAGCAGGCGTACTGCTTTGGAGTTTAGGCAAGTAATTAGTAAAATCTTTTCTGCAGCACAATAAAACCACAGCCCTTGGCTTGCATATTCCCACAATTTACATACTCGCGGGCATTTGAGAAAACAAGTGGTATTCCCAGTGCATCGTTGCCTATGAAAATCATTTGGAAGGCAGGGAGGGGAGGGTGCTGAGACCCACTCGCTCCTGCGAGCTATAGGAATGTGCATGAATATATTAAAATGGTTTCACACAATGCTTGTATTTTCCAATGGGAAGAGGCATCTTCTGGATGAAAGGCAGCTGGCCCAGACACAGGCCTCTTCCAAACGCTCTTTCCCACTCGGGGTTTGTTTGCATGGACCAGATAGAGAGGGGGCCTGGAAAGGGAGGAAGGGGCAAGGCTGCTATCTGTGAAGAGTAAATCTTTGTGTGCCTCTTACCCGCTCCCCATTTGTGGTCCCAGAAAGTCAAATTATGAGGGAATTGTGTCTGCAGAGGGAGGCAGGAAGGGAGATCATCAGGACTTCCTGCAAAAGCTTTTGGAGGCATTGCAAACATAGAGAGGAAATAGCTTGTAATGGAGCATATAGTGCTGTGACCAATGGGATTCAGTGGCTGCAGCAGGAAATGACTGAGAGGGAGCTGACTATCTGGAGCAGTATTAGCAAAGTGCCTATTAATAATGAAAAAACACTCTTGCAGCACTTTTCCAGCTTCATCTTGCTGTCAAGAACAGGCTACTCAGTGCTGTAGTCTGGGCAGCATGTCCAGCTGTTCTGCTTTTTCCAAGAGGGTGGTTGTTCCCAGGCTGTGCCACCAGTAGGACACAGCAGTTTCCACTCCTTTTCAGCCAGGGCCCTCTTACCTGCCTTTCCCCCAAGGAGGTTCTTTGGGCACTTTCAACTTACAGGATGTTGACAACAAGTGTGTGGTGTATTTGTATCTAAAGAGTGTACATCTTTGATTGCCTTTCTAACAGACAAGAACTGATGGAGAAAATTGACGTGAAGGGAGAGAGAGGCTGAACACAACTAGTGAATGGCTTGACTTAGGAGCAGAGTTTCTATGTAGGGAGGACTGTGGGTTCAGATCCACGGTTACTGTTTTATTTGAGAATACTGGGGCAGGCTGCAAAGAGGCTTTACTTGGAAGTATGATGATGGCTGCATTTTTTTTTATTATTTTTGTTCTGTAATAGTCTTTTGGTGACTAAAAAAGCCCTTTGAAATTTCTGTGGGAAGTGGTGTGGCCTAGCAAGGTCTTCTGAATGCCTTTTCCCTATGTGGTATATACACAGCTCTTCTGGGTGGATAACCTGTCCAGATGGGTTCTGCCCTGAGGATTTACCTGTCTGTTCAGCCACAACCACGGCAGCACAAATTTATGGGTGCCTTGAAGAGCTATTCCAAGGCTTATCCTACCCAGCTGAAGTCCCTGCTCTCCTGAAGGAATTTTCAGAACACAGGCTCCCAGAACAAGGCATAAGGTGTTCAGAAAGGAGTGGGAAAACTTTATTGAGAATTTCTTCTCAGCTGAGCCAACTCTTCACGTCCTTTCTGACCAGACTCTCCCTGTGACAGATGAGAGAAAATGTATTCCCCAAGACCTACAAGGAGCTAAACATTTTAGCCTCTCAAAACCTTTTCCAAAAGAGTATTCTTGCATGGCAGCTGTTCCTAAAATGGATCTGCAGAAGTAGCAAAGCTCTGTAATGCTGTTGCTCCTGGCTGGCCTGCACTGGCCATACTGGTGTTGGTCATGGTGCAAAGGTGTCTAACCTTTTGTTGGAAACAACCAACAACCCAACTTGCAAGAGGGCTTGCTTCTTATTTTTAATTATTGTCTTCCCAATTCCCTGCTCCTCCCCTTCATCTTTCTGCATTTCTTAAAGAGGCAGTGGAGGGAAAAAAGCTTTGGTTTTTGTTTGGGAAGGGGGTTAGGAAGGGCGACATGGCCCCTGCAACCTCTCATAGGGGTGTCTTGTCAGGGCGCGGCATGGAGGGCACAAACAGATCATAACCTTTAAATGAAAATGTGATGGAGGGGAGAGATGAAAGCAGTGAAACAAATTAGATACATCTAGAGGGGGTGCTCAACTGGAGAAAATTAGCATTTCTTCCTAATTGGAGTGCAGGGCATTCCATTACAGGGTTTCATTACAAGGAGGGAAGCACTGGGCCTCTTTGGGGGATTCCCCCCTGCCCTCGGTTTTTCTAGAAGTAAAAAATATATTTGGGGGAGAACTGCAAAAGTACTGAATTTATTAGAGTGAAGGTTTCATACTGCTGCAGGAGGAAGAATTATAGTAAAGCACCTGTTCTTTATTTATTAAGACAAGGAAGTGATGATTGTGTACACATGAAGGCAGTTGCTAGTCCTAGTTTTCCTGAAGGAAACTAAAATGTATATAGGAGGCTGCAAGTGATGGTAACTTTCTGATTCAAGTACTTGCTGAGTCAAATTCCTAGACTATCCAAAATGCACTAGTTTGTTTGAAGCAAAGGGATACGTTTTTGATTATGGTCAATGGAGTCAATTCAGTCCTGTTTTATACTGCATATCAAGTCCATGCTGCACAAAACACTTGTTTAATGTGTGTTTGCCTGATTCTACCTCTAACTAGAGCTGTTGTATCCAACAGAAATTTGCATGTATCCCTGGGAGGACAATGGCCAACTTCCAGCACAGAATGTCTGCTGGCTGCTTTGGGGCTTGTGCACAGTTTTGTGGTCCAAATAGCTTGTGTCAACTTGAGGAACTGAAAGACATGGATGTGTTTTATATGTACATTTGTATGTATAAATGGGGGCAAGGGGTAACTTGAAGGGAATTTAAGGGGCAAGGTTTTGCATTACATTTCCTGGTTAGATGTAAAGGGGGACAGTTTCTTTTTTCCAAACATGGACTGGATTATTTATCAGTTAGTGCTCTCAGGAAAGGCTGGGGGCAAGAGGAGAAAGGGGAGGAAGAAGAAGAGAAAAGTATACTTTTTTTTCTTCAGGTGTGTAGTATGCAATGTACATTGCTTTTCCTACCTACCGTTATAAACTTTTCTTTTCCAGCTCAGGAGAGGGAATACATAAGCATACCAATATGGATTGTAGGAAACTGCTGAAGGAAGGGTTCTGTCTGCAGAGAAGGTGGTTCCTGGCAGAGGGGAAGATGTTTGCAGCAGCACTGCCTTCATCCTGGGCAGGGTCTCTCATCCATGTGCTTGGGATGAGGTTTCAGATGGTATGAATTCACAGAAGTCATAAATGTAAATCTCTGACTTGTCACTTGCTGCTGAATTTTGGCATTTTGACACAGCATAGCACTGTCTGCAGGAATATCTTCAGGCTTAGAGAAAATATTGATAAAAATGAAAGCATGGCTCCGAGATGGGCTTCTCCTATATTAGGTCTGGCATGTCAGGATGATGATGTCTTCTGTTGCAACATTCTCTTTGTCACTTCAGTCGTCAGCTAAGATGCTTGCAGACTGCTTAAAATAAGGCAAGACAGGCACAGGACCAGAGAGGCTGAAGTTTGGAGAGGAGCAAATGAGTAACAGAAGATAGTCATCTTTGAAGGGAAACCAGTTCCTCTGAAGAATGGGAATTTCTCCTCAATGTGTGCATCTGGCTTGAATGCTAATACACTTTCAAATGGAGCATGCCAGAGTGCCTCTTTCCTGTAGCTAAGTTTCAGTTTCCTTGGGTTGCTGGCATCCTGAATCTCTGTTTTGGGTTGAATTGGACACTGGAAACGTGGACAGAATTGTGTGGCTCTGACTCTCTCCTTGGCTCCATTACCTCTGGTTTCTTTTCAGAGCAGTGTGAGACTGTTAAAGACTGGAAGGCAGTGTGGAAAGTCTGTTCTTTCTGTGCAGTGTTGACTGTATTGTGTTCTGTGGTTCATTATCTGGGATTTGACAGGTCTTCTCTACCTTCCCTCTCAACTATGTGAAACAACTGCTGCAACCACTTTCTTGCTCTTAGAGGTGTTGTGGGTTCATGATGCTCCATTCACCATCCCTACATGTGGGATGTACTCTAACTGCTTTGTAGGCATCCTGATACTTAGCAGGTGCAGAGCTAATTTGCAACCAGGTATTAAAGCCAGCTTTTAATGTGCATTGCCCTGCAATGTCTAATTAGTAAATTCTTCTCTCTCCTCTGAGATTGAAACACACTTTAAGTCTAACCGTCCGTCAAAGAGGACTTGAATGAGGCCCTGCTATGGTTGGTAGACACAGGCAGCTAATGACAAGAGAGGGCCCATTTCCTTTGCCGAGAGAGACCTGTACTAAGCTGATTTATAGTCCCAAAGATTTATTAGTGTGGGGGCCGAAGAGAGTCCTGCAAGCTGGAACCCAACAGCTTAGTTTTTTTTCAGAGGAAAAAGAAATCTGTGTGTGTACCTCTTCCCCACTCCTGAAAGATGTGAACTCATCAGAAGCAGCTATTGCAGACTTAAGGTGGACCAAGCAGCAACTACTACTATTGCTGTGCTTGGTCTCTTCCTCCTGGTGCAGCTTTACACTGTGCTTTGTTCAGTGACCTGCTTTGGCTGTTCAGGCTGATTTAATGAGGGATGAGGATGGAGCAGGACTGTCCAATTGAAGAGTTTCTCTCTTGCATCTGATTTTCTGTCTTGGCCTAGAGCATGTTTTCATTTTCTGAATACTTGCCCTGGATTTTCTCCTCTTTGACAGTGGAGAAGCAAGGGAGCCTGCTCCAGGTATTAGGAAAGCAGTAATGTTTCTCTAACATCTCTCTTCTGATGGCCTCAGAGCAAGTCTGGGAACATGGATGGTGTGCAAGCCACTTCAGGTAAGTTTGGAGCCTGGCAAAGCAGGGGCTTCATGCTCCTGGTACATAGTGGAAAATATGAGGTACTTCAGTAGTATTGCATGTAGGTAAGCATTGCATGTAGGTAAGCATAGGTAAGTGCTGTTGGTGCTGTGCAATATCTGAGTCCTCTGCTTCCCAAACTGGTGTGTGAGACCCTCATGGTCCTGATACCTGTTCTGGCTCTTCAGCTCTCTCAGTAGAGCCAGTGATATTGTTCCCTACTAATTTTAGGAGTGATTGAGGGCAGTTGAAGCTTCAAAACATGGAGCAATTAACCTGCCTCAGAGGAGGCAATGAACCAACAGGTTTTGAAGAGGAGATACAGCAGAAGAACACTTCCTCTGTACCAAAGAAATGGCTACATTACTAGTTTGTATCATGTTTTTGTGGTCTTTCCCCATAATTGGTTGCAAGTAAAACACTCTGCAGAAGTAAATGATATGCTGATGTCCTGGTAAAACCAGCCTGATATGAAGAGTAAGATGATGGTGGATAGGTTTGAATGTGGAACTGTTATTTACCAAATCCTACAATAGTAGTACCAGAGACATTTGAAATTGCTAGGAGATTGTTTTAAAATTAATAAAAGAGAGTATTCCTTCACACAGTGTGAATTCAGTTCTTCAGAAGGTTGTGGAGGTGGATGATGCCAGCAGTTTTGAAAGTGATTTTGTAAATTCATGGATAGCAGGTTCATAATGGGGAACTTGGAGTGGAGCTCATATGGAGTGGAGTTCATGCATTCCTGAGCTGTAGTAAGCTCATCACTTCCTCACAGTGCAGACTCTGACTGGAGTCCACAGAGATGCAGCCCAACGTGAATTGATGGCCATGTAATTGGTTCTTGTGTATTCACATGATAAAAGATGAGTGACAGTTTTGACTGGGACACTTGTAACTGGCTACAGAATCAAATCCTGATGCTTGGGTAATGTGCTCGTTTCAGTGTAGGATGTGTGAGTGAGCTTGGTTTTGGCATTTCTTTGTGTGAGTGTTTCACTTACCAAGTAGAAATTGTTCTTTTAATAGCTGTGTTTTTGGATGTGACTTCCTATATCCTCAGAGCACATGGAAATAGAGCAAGCCATGGAAAAGAAAGGAGGAATACATGGTTTCACAGTCCTTCCCGCAAAGCTGCCTATGCATTTTAAGCTTCCAGACTTCTGTTCCTTGAAGTGTTGGAGGACTGACTGCCAGCAGGTTGTCCTGCTTCACCTAGACAGCAGCTTACGGAGTGGCAGGAGGCAGTGTGGTACTTAATATCCCTTTATGAGATATTTTTGGTCATCAAAGGACAATGTATGTTAGGGGATCCTCTGTTCCATTGCAGACTTGAGATGTGTGCCTGAAGAGTCTTTTTCTCAGTCCTTTCCAATGCTATCCTTTTCCTTTCCCTCTTATACCATTTTATGTGTAATTTTCCCCCAATATACTGACATAAAGCATCATAATAAATTACTGCTCACCTTCTTGTCTTATCCTTTCCTTATCTCTATGCCATCTGTTTTGCCTGATCACTTTCCTATCTTCATCTGGCTTATCTCAGTTATCAGTGAAATTTAATAATTCTTAGCCTGCCTTGTAGCCCAGTCTGATTACAGATACTGAAGGTGATAACCTGTGCTGTGAAACTGTGCCTTATTGATCTCAGCATGGTTTGAACTCTGGCTTCTGAAAAACTTTTCCAGCAAGTTTTTGGGTGTTTTGGGATCTGTGTGTGAGGTGGCAACTAAACATCTTTAGTTGCATACATCAGACGTGTATTATCTGTTAATGAAACCTTGTGTGCCTTTCTTTGCATGCAGGGTTGGGGCTTTCTGGCCTGACTGGAAGGTTTGATTTTTCACTCTGGTGCATGCCCTAAACCTGCAGATGGGAAGGAGTGGTTTTATTCAGGATCTTGGCTGCTTAGGGCTGAAGAGTTGACATGCTCCAAACACGTAGTATGAAAACCCTGAAGCAAATCATATTGCATAGATTGGAGAACTGGGGAGGTGGAAGCTGCCCAGAGCTTTAAGGGCAAGTAGATAAAGGTTATTGCAAGCGTGTCCATGTCAACACTGGAATGATCAGAACAGGAAAGCTCTAGGAGTTATTTCATGGCTGAGTTAAACACAGATGAGGCTTTGCTTCCCTCCTCCACAGAGCACCTGTGTCTCCATGCCTCAGTGTCCTGGTCCTCTCTGTGTACAGCATGTGCTCCATATACATGCATTTCCCCTTTCACCTTTACTGGTCTTTGACATCTTAGACCCCTCTGAGCATTATTTCCCTCTGGTGAAGAACTCATTTAGACTTATTTTGTAAATTGTTTGAATATCACAGGGCAGAGAAGGAAGATCAAACACTCTGTTTTTGTGATTTGGCTTCTTTCCCCTAAAAGCATGAACAAGTACTGCTCCTGCCTCTGTATGGTGTTGAGAAAGAACTGCTGCCCTGTGTGCTAAGATAAAGAAAGTATTTGTTTGTTGATAACTCCTCTTCTTCCTCACCATCCTGAGCAAGTTTTTTCAAAATTCTTCTAAATACGAGAGTTTGAATTTCTTATACATGTGTCTGTATGGCAAAAGGAAAAAGACAAAAATAATTTGTGGCTTGTGGCACCAGGAAAAGAGATTCCTTCCACCTCTACTTTTAAACTGAAACATTCTTGATTTTTAGTTGTTCTGGCAGACCTGAAAGGATTCTCCCCTCCCCCTGACCTCACTGGCATGCATGGATTGCTGCTTATTGAAAAGTAATTTTCTGTCATAGATTCTAATGGAAAAGTTTATATAAAATGTCATTCTATATATATATGCATTTTTAAAACAATACTTGTTAACTGAAAACTTTGCCAGTCACATCTGAAAAAATACTGGGATTGGTCTTGGCAGTCCCGAACCTCAAAAAATAGAAAGGCTATATTTTATAAATAGAAGAGATTTTCTTCTTTTGCATCATGATTCTTTAAGCATTTTCTATACATGAGCAAATATTTAGACTTTTGTTCAAAACAATGACAGCTGGAATATTTACTTAAATAAATTCTACATTTCCTCTTGTAGGGACTGGGGTTATAAGAAGAAAAAGTCCTGGACCACATAAGTTTTGTGATAAAGTGTGAGCACACATGACATTACGTATCTTTTCCCACTGGTGCAGGGAATGTTCACTCTGTTTCTCTGCACAGGCTTGAAATTGGCCTGGTCAGCATGGGTCTGCTTTTGTTCATTCTTGGTGTCTGCCTATCAGATGCTGGCATGGATTTCTCAGCAGGTATACTTCGTCCAGAGGTGTCAAAAGTTGCTTCTAAGGAAAAGTCTTGAGCATTGATGGGTCAAAGGCACACATTATCTGACTGAACTCATCTCTGTGACAAGTACTTACAGCAGCTTGGTTGAGGCTGAAGTAAATAGGATTGAAATTGAAAAATTATCCTTTCTGTGAGAGTCTTTCATAAAATGTGATAGAAATAGATATGGCCTGAAAAGAAACCAGAATCATGGGGTTGCACCAGGCAATTTGCTTCTCTAGTTTGCAACCTGCTGCAGCATTGTGTCACAGTTGTATTTTAGGCAGCTCAGAAATTAAAAGTCTGTGCCCTGGGGGTTGTGCTGCCTCCCTGCTCTCTTCCTACAATTGGAGTCCCTGAGGATGTCCTTTCCTTGTTGTCAGGATTGTTGTAATTGCATCATCTAGGGCTTGCTCAGCACTTCAGTGTACCTGGTCCTTTGATAATAGTGGCATCTTTTTACTTCCCTGCTTACCACCTGGTTTTCATTGCAGATTCAGGACCAAGCTTTTAGATTATGACAGTTCTTGCTTTCTAGTAGGATATTGCAATCATAAGAGACATGAGGTGAGTTTTTAAAAACTATGGTTTAACATTTAAAAACCAAAAAATCCCCCAGACCCCATTGCACTGAAGCTGTGATCATTAATCCAGCTGAGCAGCAGCCTTAACTTGTCTACAAGACCTGACAAGCATTTCTATCCTGAAGGCAATGGTGATAATTCAAAAAAGCATAGATGCTAACAAGTCCTGTGGATCAGCAGAGGCAGCATGCTACACACAGGATGCCAGTTTCTGGCTTATGGGACATTTGACATCAGTTTGATTTAACACAGGAGTGGTACATTGGTGCCCAAGTTTTTTGAACCCACATGCAGCACGTAGCTTTGCAAAACCAAAGTCTTGTGGCAGAAAGAGAGAACAAGTGAGGTCCCACTGTGAAAAACAGTTTTGGTTTGCTAATGGGAGATGCCTCAGCAAAAGAGAACCTGAAGCCTTTGTTGCTGTCCTCCTGGTTATGGTTGTTGCCTGACTTTTGGAGCAGATGCTGGAGGAGTTGACTTACTTTTAATGATTTTTCTCAGCAATAAGAATTCTCACTTGGTCCTTGGCAAAGTTCTTGCTGTCCTATTTGGGACCTGCAGGCCCAAATAAGCACTGTCCAGCTTATTCTCCCCGAGTCTGTTGCCTTTCTAAATCTTAATGTAAAGGTACTAGACTAGAAATCCTGTCCTGGGAGCACAAGCTACACCAGGCCTTCAAGAATCTGTCATGCATCGCACCCCTTCACATGCTTCTGATGTGCATCACTGGATCTCTTTTCTCCTTTACCGTTTTTTTGGCATCCTGCACTGCCCTGTTCCAGAGGCTGGGGGAAGGATGCCGTGGGCTGAGCTCCTCAGTGTGCGTCCCACTGCTGCCCGTGCCCCAGCTATGCCAGGCAGACTGTCCCGCTCCCACCCCTCCTCTCGCTCGCCCTAGATTGGAGCCCCCGAGAGGTCTTTGTCGGCCTGTTGAGAGCAGCCCCCGTTCCTCCATTCCCACATGGCACACCCTCCCCAGCAGCCCTCTCTGCATTCAGCAGTTTGGGCTGAAAGAACCTTGGCTAATTACGCCGGGCTGAAAATTACCACTTTGCTGTGTTGTCCTGCTGCTGGGCCCATTTGTGTGGGGCCTGTAGTTAGAGGGAACAAAGTCCCCCCCGTGGAGCCAGGCAGGCCTCAAGTGTGAAGCTACAGGTACAAGCAAGAGGGGAATGAAGGGAATAATTACCAGCTTCTCCAGGTGAAAGCCCCGTTAAAACTTCAATTAGCCAATTAGGGGCCAGGGTGTGTGTGCGGGGAGAGTCTCCCCCACCTATAACTGATTCCCACCAGGCAATTAACAGAAATAATTTCACGGAGGGGAGGATAAGAAATGGCTCTTAGAAATTGTCTTAAGTTGGGGGGGCCTGAAACAGCACGAGTGCTGCAATGGTCCTCATGTACTCCAACCTCTCTGCTCACTGTGTGGCCTGAAGATGTTGGTGGGGCTAGGAGGAGAGGGAGGAGGGAGGGAAAATGGCAAAGAAAAAGGAATCGCTGGAGCTTTACACCTGGGCAGGCTTTGAGAAAGTGAGGGCTGGAGTTCAGAGCTTCTTGTAAGGCTGTGTGTGGGCCCAGAGCAGCGAGCTCAAGGGGGCTGCTGGGTCTGGGGAAGTCGGCAAAGATCGAGCTCAGGGTGTCTTCCCCATGGGGGCGAGGGGGAAGGATAACAGCACTGAGCGGAGTCGGGAGGGGAAACGTGATGAGTGTGAAGGCTGGAAGTGGGTGTGCAGGTTGGTGAGAACTGAATGCCAGGCCCTCAGAGATCTGCCCAAGGTGCATGATAATCTGTAGGTACAAATGGTGTCCAGTGTTTAATATTGTGCTTGTATGCCATATAGGGATCATGTTTTTCTGCTGCTCTGTCAGCAGCTTCACTGGTTCCTTCCTTTCAATTATTTCCAAAAACTCAGGGATTTTTCTCAAGATAAGGATTTTACAAAGTTATCTTGCAGCTCCTGTGTACTGTATTGCAGATGGCATGTGCAGCAGTTGGAGGTAGAGCATGCTGTCCGGTGGGTATGTCACAGGAGTCTTGACCATTGGTGTTTGAAAGGCTGCTCTGGGGAGTAGAGCAAGAGTAGAGCATAGGATGAAGGTGCTACAGATAACTGAGATTTCTGTAGTGATGTTGGAAGAGAGAATGCATTATGTGAATAAAGAAGTTGAGACACGAGCTATGGTTATTTCACCTGCACTTGAAAAAGAAACAAAAAACCCAAATAAACCAACTCCTCAAAACACAAATGTAACCTTAGTAGCCACTTCTTTGAATTTCTAATGTTACAGCTTCTGAGCATTAAAAATGTTCTTTGAGATTTTGTTCTGGTTACTGATATAATGGTGCTGTAGTGGTGTTCCCCCTTCTCTTTCTCCACAGAAAGCTCTCTGTGGTAGGAATAGAGAGCCGTATCTCTTGCACAGCCCAGATTTTAGACTCAGAAGTGATTTCTCACATGAGCCATGTTTCTTTATTATTCAGCTTCTAAAATGTAATCCCAGTGGTTGCCTGCAAAGAGAGCTCTGCTCACAGAAAAGCCTGGTAGGCATGCACAGACAAATCAGTTTTGGCACAGCCTTTGATTTTTGGTACAAGTTATTCAGATTAATGCCTGAATTATGTTCTGGATTAAATTTCTGTTATGGTTAAGGAGTCTCTTTTTTCCTGTAATAACAGTAATAATAACTTGAGCATCATTTGGGGCTTAAATTAGGTCTCAAGAGAGATAAGAAGTTCTTGTACAAAGATCTCTGCATGAACAACTACTCCATAGCTGGCAAGCCCAGAAGTTTGGAGAGTGAGGAAAGATGAAGACTGTTGGACATACCATGTAAATATGTATTTTACACTGTTAAAAATAGGTTATCAAGACTTTTCCTTCAATAAAGGAGCAGGGTTGATGTCAAATACTTATACAGCTACAAAAGCAATTCTGTTTGTAGTCTGAAAAATGACAGCAGTACTGTGAAAAGCACTGTTTCAGTATTCCTCTTGTACAGGAACACTCAGGATCCTCAATTAACTTTTATAAAGCTAATCTGAATGTAGTCCTCTTTTGGACATTTGCTTCTTTGTGAAATCATGTGTCGTGTGGAGTGTTGGGGAAAGCAGTGATGTTCAAATGTGAGCAGCCCATGGAACATCAGAACTGCTTGTGGATTGAGTCACTAGCTTCTAATCAAGGGTATTTTCCCATTCAGTACTGTAGTGTGGAACAGTGTGCATGTATTTGTCCTGTCTGGAATCTTTGTCTTGATGTCATTGAGCTCAGTTTTTCTACAGAAATGAGGATTGTGCTCTCTATCTGGTGGCTTGTTTTTGCAGAACTTACCTACTACAGGGCTGCTGAAGGAGCAGTGATCAAGGTTGCAGGTGGCTTGGGCACAGAGTATGGGGTGAAACTGCAAAGCAGTGAAGGCAAGATGGAAGTGTCTAGGTTGGACACCTGCTAAGCAGCTTGCTAGATAGAGTAGGGATGATCTGTCTACCGTGCCAGGAATTGGGCTTTTGGGGATATTAAAAGCTTTTTCTATTCTTCAGCCTGAGTGTCTCTGAAATCTGGAGGAAGATATGAAGTTAGAGGCCAAGGAGGAAGACTGGAGAGGTGAAGCTGATATTCCCTCTACCATGGGGCATGAAGTAAATTACCTGGGAGGCACGAGCATTTCTTTTATCTCATGAGCTGGAGTTCTACCTCAAATGGGACGTCATGTTTCAACCTGGCATCTCTACAGTGCTCTTCAGTACAAAATGCAAATGCCTTCTTTCTGGGCACCACTTTTTAGCTGTCCGCTTGAGGTGACATATGAATGAGTTATTAGTCCATCTGTTCATGCATGTGTCACTGGTGCTCCTTGCAAGAGCACAGCACTACCTCTTGGAGCAGTAGTGCTTGTCAATGTTGCAGGGTTCATAGTCTTCTCTATGCATTTTGCTTTCTCTGTGCTGAGTCCATGGTGGGGTGTGGCAGAGCTCTTCTGTACCTTCTCTGTACAACATTTATGAGGTATATCAGGAGCACAAATTAACTCTTGAGGTGTCTTGGGGGATGCTGTAGCATGCACATGAAGTAGCAGCAAACCTGCCAGAGCTTTCCAGTCTGTTTCTGGAATAAGCCTGGCTATTTACCTTTCAGCTGATGGGTCTTTTCAGCAAGCTTATTCAACAAAGGTGAGGCTGTGCTGTAGTGGGATTATTCTGCTTGCTCAGGTGAGCTTTAGGTGCAACTCTCTTACCTGCTGATTTTAGTTGAATTCGTGGTTACAGAATGTTAACATATAACCCAGCTGTATTGATTTCTGACATACTGAAGATGCTTGGTTCAATTCTCTGGTCATCCTGTGAGAAGTACAAAGTACGACTAAAGGGTCTGGTCTGGAACAGTGAAGGGGCAACACGAGCCTTTGCATTGCCACCCAGTCCTGGGTTTGTCCAGCATTGCCTGCATCTAAGGCAGGTGGGATTTCTTGCATGTTTGTGGTGCCTGCTTGCTCATAAAGAAGAAAATGCTAAACTGATGCTGTGCTGTTTGTTTTTTTTTCCTCCTTGCAAATTAAATGCCCCTGGGTAAGGAGCACTTGCTTCCCTGCACTCTCTGTATCTCTCCCTTTGTGTGTATCTGGTCTGTTGGAGAAGTCTCATGCTGGAGGTGGTGAAACTCCCTCCCTGTGCTGGGTTTCTGACCCCCTCATCTCCCCTTCACAATGTTGTTACTGTTGCATCTGCTCTTCAGCAGGGGCTCCATCAAGTTTGTGTGACCTTAGCACTGTATTCATGCTGGAGGAGTTACCTTCTATAATGATGTCAACTGATGAGGTTGGTGGGATGGTGGCGGCCGCGATAAGACATGACATGTTCTAATGATTGGCCTTAGCGAGCTGCATGTGTGTGTTGGGGGGGCACAGAGGGGCTTGGAGAGGGGAGGTGGGGGCCCCACAGGTGCCGACAAAGACTTTGACCTTTGCTGCTATAATATCAGTGTTTCACAGGCAGGGCGGTTCGGTAACCCACTTTCAGCCCATCAAAAATTGATTTAATTGCAATTTTTTCCCCCAATTAGGAGCACTGGAGCTTAACTAATTGGAGTAATAGAGAGTAATAAGGCTCTGATAAAAAGCCTTCCTCTGCCTCCTTTGTATCTTGTGTCATCGCCTGTCAGAGGTCAGAGAGCTTGCATATTCTATTAGGCAGAGTTGCCTTCATTTGTACAAATTAGTTTACCCAACAGTAATTAAAATGCCAGTGCGGGTCGGGGAGAGCTGAATACAATTGATGGGCACATTGGTGAAGGATTTGACAGCTCCGGTGGCCTCCCTTGCCAAAGCGTGTCAGTGCTGAATCAAAGGCTACACAAACCCACAGACCCGTGTGTTTAACCCGCGGCACCGTCGGCACCAACTGCTCTCTCTCTTCTCCTATCTCCCTTTTGGACTTGCTTTCTCTTCTTCTTCTTTTCTCATCTCACTTGAGACTTTTTAAAATAGATGTTTCCCATCTTTGAGCTGTCCTTTCTGTTGATCGTTTTCATAACATTGCTACCAACCCCCCATCCTGTGTCCCTTGGTTCTCCCCCTACTCTCCCCCCACCTTCCACATTCCCAGCTGCAGGGCTCTGTCAAGTAATAACTTCTTTGTTTCCCAGTCCAATGAGTCTCCATATATAATAGTTTCCAAAATGGAACAACGATGTCCAATTCCAGGGGGCGGGGGAGTGCGCCAGGAGGAAGGAACAGGCTCTTGCACGTGTCAAGCAGATTCTGGATTTGAAATCCCTGAAGAGCAGAATAGAACTAGAGAAGCAATCTGTTTACAGTACAGGGGAAGGGCACAAGCCTGGGGCACAGGGGAGGTGTAGTAAGAAGAGGTGGGAAAGGACCTGTTTTACTCAGGTTCCTTCAATGACTTTGCATTGCAGTATTCCCAGCTCAGGCAGGACTCTGGAGGCTGAGTTGATAGTGGGGAAAGTATGTGTTGTTAATGTGACTTGTATTTCTGGAGCTGAGACTTTTTCCAGGCCTCAGGATAAACAGCATCTTTCCAAAAGCACTAATGGGCATCTACCTCTGTCCCTCTGGTTTGTTCACATGTGGCAGTGGTCTGTCCAGGATGGGCTAAAGAGGCATGCTACACAAGTCAAACTATAGTTGGCACCTTGGGAGCAGCCATAGGATTATTGCAGCTGGAGTGTAGCCAGAGCACTACTGCTGTTGCCAGAAATGCCATAGGATCTTCAACAACCACAAGTCAGTCAGATGAAGAGTTCTTGTGTTTCTTCCAACAGCACTGCCAAGATGTGTGTTCTCTTTCATTTCCTGGCCCAGCTGCTATTGTGGGGGGATGATGCCTAATGAAATATCTCTTCTGCAACGTAGAGAAGGTCTGACTTCTGGAGAAGCAGGCTCTTTGTTGTTTTGTTGGGGTTTTTTCCCTTCTTGTTTATTCCTCTCCTCTTTGTCAGTAGGGAGTTTTAAATAAGAAAGAGGACATCAAAGTATCAGATGAGTTGGAAGTGTCCTTGTGTTGGACTACAGAAATATGCTGTTTATGAAGTATGTGTGTCTTAATGCTGTGAAAAATTCTTGCTCCCTGGTTTATTTTTTGGCTTGGTTTTAGTTCCTAGGAGATCCCTGTGAAGACAACATGCCCTGTTATGGAAGCCCTACAATGGTGCTTTTTTTCCCCTTAGGAGGGCCTATTAGAGGGATCTTGTAGTCATGGTAGCCAGCAGCTTTCAAAGGACAGAGGGAAGCTTAGTGGGGAAGGAGCTTTACATCTCCAAGGTCATCTGGAGACAGGCCATAGCAGTTTTTGTGGTGCATGTTGATGCATCTGGTCAGTGTACATCAGTGTGTTCTATATACTTCAGGTAGATGAGCCATGCCTGCATTAATATATTTAGGGTATCCTGTACTCCCCTCTTCCCAGTCTAGTCTCTCCTCAGTCTGGCTATAGAAAGTAGTGTGGGCAAAATGAATGACACTCTCTAAGCTAGTAACTCAGTCTGAATTGTTTTTCTTGGGCAGCTGGCAACAACAGTTGAGAAAAAGCTGTGCTTCTCTTAAGGTGGAGAGTTTTCTTATGTGTGCTCTGTGCTCTCTAAGACAAAAGAGCCTTGTTGAAGATAGACTGAAAGAAGCAGGCAAGATAGAGGGTTTTAGCTCTGCTGAATGAAGTTTCAGAAGTTTTGGAGCCAAGCTTTACATGCTTTCCTCCAATTTGCATGTTGTTTTAGACATATGAAAGCTGGCTTGTGTTGCTCTTTTGCCTGAAGTAAAACTGTCACCTCTGAGAGGTTCCCAGTTATGAGACACCTGAGGCTTCAAGGTGTGTGCTTGCAGATCAGACTCAAGGTGAGGAGCCCTGGAATCCAGACTTTAAGGTCAGTTCACCCTCAGCCTTCGAGTATTTCTCACTGGCACCACTTCTTGGCATGTTGTCTTGTGAATGCTGCATTCTAATGCTGCAGTGAAGGTGGCCTGCTGTTGTGGGAGAAGTCTTATCTTTGCTTGCTAATGGGCTCAGGCTGTTAAAGATAAGGCCTGCAAACCTGATCCTGCTGAAGTATGAGACAAAATTCCTGTTGACTGAATGGAGTCAGCTTTACCCAGAAGAGACTTGTTTGTGGCCCTGAGGCCTGTATTTGATGCTGGAGAAAAATCTCTTTATCTAATGCTTTTCTTTCTCTCTCTCTCTTTTTTTTTTTTTTCTTTCTTTTTTTTTCCCCCTCTCTGAGGGGGTGAAGGGTAAGGACCAAGAAGGGAAAGCTGAAGTCCAGAATTGACAGCATGAGGGAGGATTAGACCTAGCTGTTCCTCCCACCTTTTTCTCCCTGTTGGTGTGCCTTCATGGTAATTTAGACCTGTGGCAACCATCAAAGCTTTGTGCATACCTTCTGCACAAAGGGATCTGTCTCCCACGTGAGGGCGTTCTCTGCTGGGACAGAGTCAGTTTGTCCCCCAAAAGAAAAGTCTTAAGCACCCAATTGCCTGCTTGACTGATTCCCTGACTGCTATTATGTTTCTAACCACAGTAATTGACTTTAGTAGTTATTAATGGATTATGACTGGGGAGAGGGTACAAAACCCAACACCTAGCTTTGTAGCAAAGGGACCTCCTGACCAAAGTGCTGCTTTCCAGACATGGGGCTTGACTGACAAGCTGTCCAAGTGGGTATCTTTTGCTTGTTTTCCTCTGAGATGGGTGACATTGGCAGAAGGGAAATGTCCTGGACTATGGTGGAGAGAAGGCAGGCATTGAGCAGAAACCATGTTTCCAAAGATGAAATGCTGCACACTTTCTTAATTGATCCTGGTGGCTGCTGCGCAGCAACAGGAATTGGATTTTCCATAGACTCTCAGACTTTGGTCAGGGACTTACATGGAGAAGAACGACTTGAGCACCCTGCAGCACCTGCATGGACGGCCCAGTGATACAGGTGCTTTGGCTGATTGCAGGTGCACTGCCAATGAACCTGAAATTTTGCATGTAAGACATTCTGGTTGGAGACACTTTAATTCTACAGGCCTTCTCTAGCCTAGTGGGCAGCTAAGGGTCACAGAACTTGTGGACTCCTCCAGGTGCATGAGTGTGGGTGGAAGGATAGGGTCAGCACAAAAGGGAGCCTTGGTAGCTGAACCCCTTCCTGAGTTCTTGTAGCTCTTCAAAATAGTTTAATGTTATCTGCTTGCCTCTTTTGCAGAATGTTTTGTCAGTGCTGCTTTGGCCTTATGGTTTGGAGAAACCAGCTGCTCAGTTAAACCACAGAGATAGGAGTAGGAGTCTTGAGTTCTGGTCTTGCTTCCATCTGGGCCTTCCCTGGTGTCAGGGTCCACAAACACATACAGGAGACCTGATGGTCCATGTTAAGGATCTCAGAGCACAAAAGACACAGTGGGGGACAACTCAGTTTACTCAATGAAAAATGTGCCTTTATTTAGTGCCACCAAAATGCGATAGTGGGGAGAGAAATAAAGAATAGTAAGCAAAGATAAGAGAGAGAGGGGAAGGGGATTATAGCTACCAACATGGAGGGATGAGTCCTCGAGGCCGAGATGCCTATAGACGTGATCTTCTCCAGTGGGGTGTACACAAAAGTGAGTGAGGGTCTCCAGAGTTTTTATAGGTTGGTCAAGGCAGGAACCAAAGCGGGAGGCACAGAGCCAGAGCCACCTGTGTTGAGGTTGGGGCTCAGGAACAAGCTGCACACTGTACATGTCCGTACTCTGGTACAGACAGACTAATTTGGACAAGTAGCCTTGGCTCAGTCCACTGTGACCAGTTCGATTGTTCTGGCACTCTCTTCTCACGGAGATGCATACCAGTCCTCCGAGACTTGGCAAACGTTCTGCCTCAGCCAGGCCAGGGGCTCCTTTCAGAGTCTGGGGTCTCAGTCCTCAATCATTGGAGACAGTTGTGAGGCATATCACATCCTTGGACAGACTCTGACACCTGGCTTTGATTGAGCCTGCATTTACCACTTGTCTGCTGAATGCTTTCTTACAGCAGCAGTAGTGCTTCTCACAGAAGTCAAGGATGCTGCAAGAATCCATTCCTGGTGCACTAGAGGCTTGCAGACACCTTGACTTCCAAAGAAAGAATGCTGTAGAGGATCAAAGAAATGTTAAAAAAACTGCTCTAACTGCTATTTTTACACACATGACATTGTTTTCTTTTCTTGCTTTCATCTTTCAGCTGCCAGTCCTGTGTCATACTGCAAAAGTTCTTTAGGCAAATCATAAAGATGGCTTTTATTTAAAGCAGGTTCCATTTCCTGTGTTCATGCTATCCTTGTTGCATTGACTTAAACATAGTTTTGGCAATTTATTCCTGGTGGCTGCAATAAATATGGCTTTGTGAGAGGTCATTTGTAACTTACTTGGAAGTCCTTGTATGAGCTGCTTCCTCTTATTTGAACTGAGAATGGGAAGTTGGCATGAAACAAGCAGTGTGGTTTGGAGAGCACAGCACCCATGTTCTTGATGCTTGATTTTAAGAATTTATTCTGTCTTATGAACTAGTATGAGGCCAGTAGGTATCAGGTGGCCTCTGGAGCCAGCATGTGCAGCAGGGACATAGCATTGCCAAGAGAGTTTGGAATGGACTCTGCTGGAGGGTGTAAACTGCGCCAAATATTGCTGCAGGAGAGCTGTGCTGTCTCTAACAGAGAGTGCCTGAGCACTGGGGAGGGCAGCCTGATCCAGCTTTGAAATTGGCCCTGCTTTGAGCAGGCTGGACCAGAGACCTCTATGACTCTTTAGACCTGTGATGCTGCAGCCAGTTCACAATTGTATCAGAAGTTGCCAACAAACAGAAGTGAGACATGAAGTAGAAAATAACATTATTTATTTCTGCAGCTTACAGCACTGACTGTGTATGAAACATGCTGAGTTCTGTACTGATTCCTTTGAAAATGTTTACAGCTGTTCCTGTTCGGGTTTTACCTTTGTATTTACAAATACATCTTTATGTCCTGTCAGTTCTCTGCAGTTGTGACCTGCTGCATCTGGGAAGCTCAGCTAGTGAGAGTCTAGTGGCAGCTCTCCTTTTGCTGCTGCCTGTCCCTTGTGAAGTATGGCGGGACATGCTGACATCATCTTGAACCAGAATTCAAAGTCTGTCTTGTAACCTATTTTCTCTGTCTTGCCCATGCACTTTCTTCAGAACATGAGGATTAGTAAGTGTTTTTTGTTTGTTTCTTTGTTTTTTCAAACAGCTCATTTGTGACGGGGACAGCCTGCTGTGGACACACCTCACCTCTGAGAATCTGGGACCTTGAGAGGTGAGTGAGCTTCCAGGTTACAGGGAGGGACTTGACAAGAAAAGTCAGTAACAGTGTAATATTGGAAATGCTGCAAAAGGGTATCATTCCTTTTGTCAGTATAAAAGATGAGATGTCTTGCGGAGTGGGGACAAAGCAAACTGGTGTGGAAAGGTGTGTGTGGGGGGTGGTTCTGGTTCAGTAACTTGGCTTTTCTTCTCAGCTTTTCCAGTTGATGGCACAGCCATCCTGGTTTCTTCCCATTACCTGTATACAGTCAAAATATACCCATTACACCCTCCTTTTCATCTGTCTCTGTTGATGCCTCAGCTAGAGGAGGTGAGGAAGGTGATCCTTATCCTCCCATTCATCCACTTCTCTGTGGTTCTGGGAAGCCAGAGGCAAACACAGGCTCTGAAGTCACCTTGTCCTGGCTGGCAATTCCAGTAGCTCAGAGAGGTGAGGTGTGGCAACACGTTATCTATGGAAGTGACTTAGGCATGTTGTCTTCTCTTTGTCCTAATAAGCACTGAAGAGGTTAATTGCTGTGGCCTCTGATTTGGGGTCTTTGAGTAGTTCCTGTTCGGTGAAGGTGCTGACCTTAGCAACTGGGGAAATGTTGTTCTCAAATCTTGATGTGAGACTCAACTGCTGACAAATTTGAAACTCTCAGCCTGAGGGTCTTAGTGTAGTGATGGACAGATAGCAAATATTTCACAGGATTATTGGAAAGGCAGCCCTGCCTTCCAGACCAGGATGCTCTGGGTAGGAGTGGCACAGATTATCCTAAGGAGCGCTGTCAGGATTGAGGTGAGCAATGTCAGAAGAGGCCTGAGGGATGTCAGTAGAGCAGTATTTGGGGAAAGGGGATGGAGGAGGGTACATCTGAGACCAATTGCCTTCTAAACTATAGTTTAAATAGTTTAGATTTTTTAACTCAACTGTATCAAATACAAATTTAAACCGGCTGTTTTTTCTCTGAAGCAACAAAAATACTTTGCAACAATGCATCATACAAAGGACAAGCTGGAAGGAAAGAGCACCAGTGTGTTTAGTTATGCTGCATGTTTCTTAGTGACCCATCCAGTAGTGCATTTGGAGTACCCCAGAAGGATGCAGGCTGTGCTGTGATACCCCTGCCCATCAAGTCTTCTGGCTGTTCTTGAATAGAGGCATCTGACAGGGGTGAGGAGATGGGCAACCCTCTCCCCCCTGCCCCAGCCTTTCTGACAGCCTTTCCCAAGGAAGCCTGAAGAGATAATAAAGCTGTGTAGAAAATAGGATTAAGGTAATGAACAAGCACAGCAGAGTTTGATCTTTCAATAACGTAAAAGCCTGAGTGACAGGCAAATAAAAAAGCCAAGGCAACCTAGGCTGCTGGGCCTCTGTTGAAATGGCTAGAGTGTCAAACTTATTCTTCCCTCTTCACCTGTCACAGCTGGAATGCACCATGCCATTGGGTCTTTTCCTCTGCAGGGACCTGTGTGTGAGCTGTAGACTCGTCAACGTGTGCAGGGTAGGAGGCTGAGTAGGAAGCATGGCTGGGACTCTAGCATGTGAAACTTGATGTCATCATTCATAGAAAGGGAGTACAGAGCTATCCTTCCAAGTCTTGACTCTCCATAAACTGTTCATCTTCCCAGCAGAGGTTTGGATCCATCTTCAAAGGATCCAAAGATCCCAGAAATGATCTTGTAGGGCTGTGCTCCTTTGAGGCTTTTGTATGTTATCTCCCTGGTCAGACTCCAGGAGTGAGAGTGTGTCATGAAAACATAAAATCTTAGAGGCACCCAGGATTTAAAAACTCTTCCTGTCCTCAGTGTGTCCCAATAACACCTGGTAGACAAAGCTGAGGCCTCTGAGTTTGCTGCTTATCCTTTTCTTGTGGCCACGAAAGGGTCCTGAGGCTGACTCACAGAGGCTGAACATGGCAAGTATATTATGTCTAACAACAAAATCCAGGTAACTTCTGTCAAAAAATAATTAAGCAAGGTAGAATGATGCATAAGGTGTGTTCTTGAAAACTACAGCATCCTTAGCATCACTGAGGTGTTTAGTGCTGTCCAGGATCAGTTAGTTCAGTTAGGGGAGTTTTCTTTGCATTGAGGAGTAACAGAACAACTGTTTCTGTGCCGTTCTCTTCCATTGGGGTAGGTGGTCTTTTTACCCAACAGCTGAGAGCTGGAACGTGCTACAAAAGTATTTAAAGCTTAAATAACCTTTTGTGTACTGATCATCTTAGTTCCAGCCCAGATAAGTCCTTGGCTGGTGCTTGTTGCTGTTGGTCATGGTATGTTTTGTATTTATGACCTTTGCTGTTCCCTGACCTTGGGGCAGCCATTCTCATCCCTCCAAGAGGAAGGGGATAATATCTTCATCTGTAAATATGTCCCGTGCTTTGAAAAGGGTTTGGTTGGTTTTAGTGTAGAGGAAATTTTAAGTGGGGAAAAGAAATGCCTCTTGCTGCATCCCACTCCCACAACTGTCTTTCATTTCTGACTCTGCTGAGATGATGGTGTTGGATCAAAGCCACAACAGGCAGCAACAAGCAATTGTCAAGGGAGTCTAATGCAGGGGAATGACTGCATAATGCCAAGACACTGTCTCTGATGGCTGAAATTCCAGCTGCTGCTACACCTGGCCCTGTCTCCTTTAATGAAGGAGGATTTAGGTTTTTTTCTTATGCTTTTGAAGCTGGCTAGCTGCACTTCTGGAGGACATCTCCCACTCCACACATGCTATATTGTGCCATCTGATTGCTTTTAGACGTGGGGAAGTGGCTATGCACTCATTCCTGCTCTGGATCAAGGTGTGTGTGTGTGGAAGGCAGCTGTGTGTAAGTTTGGTGATTAGAGGCCTGAAAAGAGAATGATGAGCAGTATGGGCCACACAATACTAACCTGTGTCCTTGTATCAGGTATCAGGGCTTGCTGACTCCTTGTCCTCTTCCAAGTCCCCTTGTCCTTCCTTTAGTGAAGGATATGATGGCAGCTGCCCCTCTTGCAGGTCAGGTTCCTCTGCTCATTTTTACCTTTCTCTATTCAGACTATCCTGTCTTGTTTGTCAGTGTGAGTATGTGGCTCAACAGAACAGCCACCTAATGGCAAGCAAGAGGAAAGGAAACGTTATTCAGATCCTCCTCCTCTTTCTTCTTCATTCTATTGCTTTTGCGAGTTTAAACTCCTTGGAAGATGAGGGTCATGCACCACTGACAGCTCCAAGGCCAGCATTTGTCATTTGCCTGCAGAGAACTGTTGCTTCCCATGTTATTGGGGTGGTCTTGCATGTTGTTAGGAAACAAATGCCCATGTCTCAAGGATGTTTCTCCATAAGATAGAATACTCCAGAGGTCTCTTTGCAGCAACTCTTGGAGCTATTCTGCAAAGCCTGACATTTTAAATGGACCAGTGATCTGTCTCACATGGTAGTCTTTATGCTATAAACACTTTGAATGCACAAATCCTACAGTGTTCTTTCCTGTGACATGACATGACATGCTGCAGGGCATGAGAGCTGTGAAAAACTGAACCAAAGTTAGCTGTGCCCTGCAAGCCACTCAGATCCTCTACCTTTTAAATATCCAGTCTTTGTCCAACTCCTCCCCCCTTTTGAAGGTATTTTTGGCAGAGTGGGGATTTTGTTTGTTTGTTTTATGGGGTTTTCTTTTTTTTTTTTTTTTTTTCTTTTTTTTTTTTTCTTCTTTTTTTTTAAGAACCCTCTAATTTCTTGTTCGGTTTTTCTCCCACTCCTGCGCCCTTTGAAAGTAGCTTTATGCCGTCACTGACACCAAACTGACACTTTGCGTTTCCCCACTTCTTATCCCTTTATGGCAACAGATGTTGAAATTTTGTATCCCTTTTATCTGTCCCTCTTTGCCCTCTTCCTGTAATTAGGTGTCCCTTGTTAGCAGTACAAAGTGGCCGGGTTTGCTGCCTGGCCTTTTGAGCCATTGTGTTGGAGCACATTTTTTTCCTCCTCTTTCGGAAGAGTTCCTTCCCCCTTAAGTAATAGGCAGGGTGTGGGCCAGAGCTGTGGCTTTTTCTTGTTTCTTTGTTCTCCATTTATCTCTGCCACCTTTTTCAAAGAGATGGAGGAAAAAAAGTAGAGAGTACATGGAAGGGGAAGATACAGAGTTGCATTTCTTGACCATCAGGCCCCCCTGCTCTTCAGGTGTTCAAGGCAGGTGCCTTTGATGTCTGCAGGTTTTGGAGAGGTGGGAGGTAGAGGATTCATGAGAGTGACTTGGGAGTGGAGGAGAAGGGAGATTCAGGTGTATGGATGGTGCCCTCAGCAGACGGTTGGGGAGGAGTCTCAGGTAGCCAGACAGCTGCTGAGCAGGTTAGTAATCTGTTCTGCCTATAGTGCTATTGCACTGTGCTCTTTCTTTCCAAGAGCCAGCATGAGTGTTACCATCGTAAGCAGCTGGCTGAAGTTTGCTAATGTGCTGCTGCTGTATCTCTCGTGTGTGTTTCCATGGGTCCCTTGCTAGGTTACATCTGTCTGGGCCATGGAGGGTGCAAGAATGAGTTGCTGTCTTTTCACCTTTTGTGTTATGTTGATTTGCATCCATTTTGATGGCTCTTCAGAGCCCATGGAGTTAAAATTTCTGCTCGTGTACTGGTCTTAAACAGCAAGTGTAATTTGAGAGTTGAAACATATAGCACTGAACACCCTGGTCAGCTGATCACTACTGATGATTTCCTGTTTAAATCCAGTCCTTCTTGACTTTGTCTCCTGTTGTGCTCCAGTTTCTTAATTGTGTGGAAGTAGATGAGTGAAATGAGAATCTACCGGTCTAGTTCTTGGTTATAAGTCTTGCTGAATGTTTTCAATATAAGATTTTAATGTAGGAGCTTGGCTCAAGTCTTCTTTGTGTTGTGTTCTAAAATAATTTCTAGAAAAGAGTATTTTCTCCACAGCTTTGAATTCCATGGTTTATACAAGTTTGAGACCCTCTAATTTAATCAACAAAGGAGCTGTTTGGTGAAGGAAGCACATATATTCAGAACTGGAGTTGCTAGATCAAGAGGAAAGGTATCTGATTCCAAGATATGTGGGGAATTTGTTTCACACAGGCATTTAAACTGGATGTATCCAGTCACAGAGAAGTGGCTGCGTATGTCTGATAACAGGAGAGACAAGCAATAGCAAATATTATACTGTCATGGATACCAGTTTCACAGGATTTGGGGAACCGAAGAATAAGTGTGGTAGATGTGGAATATTCTTCCTGGCCTTGCTTTTCTATGGATTCATATGCTAGGCATCTTTTTTTGCCAAGGAAACTCCTCCAGGTTTTGTGGGAAATAGGCTCCCTATTCCTTACAGACTTGCATTTCTTTCTTACAGACTTCAGCATCTCTGTCTTGGCTGACAGTTTTAAATCACAGTGACCAATCCAGACCTTGAGATCTTGCATGTTGTTGGAAGCAGAACACCAGGCCTATGGCCAGCTTGAGCTCATTCTGGAGAAATCTTGCTGTTGCAGGGTGCCTCTTAAGTGGTGGTTTCGTGGATGATTGTCCCTTTTAGAAGACTTTGCTGTTTTCAGAACTGTCTCCTGTCTATAATGGATAGCTTCAGTCTTGTCTGTGCAATGTATTCCCATGGTAGGCATGTTTTCTCAAAACTGAGGCCTTGTTGTTCTTTACTGATTTCTGGTGGAGTTTTGGTTTTTGTGACACTGTGTTTCTGAACTCTCTCACATAAGCTGCATGTCTTCTGCCTTTTTGTTAGAGGGCTTTGGTCCATCTTAACCTAAATGTAAAATCATTGTAAAAGGAGAAACATACAGGTGTTTATCCTAAATCCTTTCTTCCCCATGGCAGTCTTGGCCCTGTCTCACTAGAAAGACCATGACACCAGCTCCTGCCTTTTCAATGTATGCATGTTCAGGACATGCTGCGGCCTTTGAACTCTTGTTCAGGCATATTTATGACAACTTTACAAGGCCCTGAACAATCAGAGAGCATGGGTGGGGGCTGGACACTCCAAGCACATCAATCAGTTTCATCCCTCTGAGCCAAAGCAAAAGTAATCTTTATTTTTCCCTGGGTTGAGAGAGAATCAACAGAGGCAAGAGAGAAGAATGGGAAGGAGTGAATGAGGAACCCCCTCTGTCACTGGCTAGTGGTAGCTCATTTAAACAGATGGCTTTGTTTTGATTTGGACTCTCCATTTTTTTGTCTCCCCATTAAAGGAGACCTGCAGAGCTCTGTCCAGAAAGGGAGCAATACAGCCGCCTGTTCCCACACAAGTGGGGCGAAAGGCGAGAGGCTTTGAGAATTCCCTGCTTCTTTTCCTCGCCTCCCTCTTTTTCTCTTCCTCCAAGAAATCACAGTTTGAGAATTCCCCCCTACTCCTCCCGTTGGAAAGAAAGACAGAGAAGACATTCTTGACATTCTTTGCAGAGAAAAGGGGTTAAATGTCTGAATTTGGGGGTCACCATGTTATACAAATTGCAATCTAATCGTTTTTACAAGAACACACGTGTGCTAAGAAAAGGAGCCATGGACAAGAAAGAAAAGGGGATAGACAACCTTTTTTGTCCTATCTTCTTTTTTTTTCCCCTCAAAGTTTTGGACTATTGTCATGTCCTGTTTCTCTCCCCTCCTCACCCCCGAGAGGGAGAACATTGGTTTTATAGTTAAATTGGTTCATAAAGCAGAAGGGCTTGGTGCCATTTCTGTTTGTTTTCCCAAATAAAAGCCCCAGCAGGGTCTCTTTTGCACCGTTGTGGCTTTATTTGAAGAAACTGGCTTTTTCCCATAGCCCAGTGTGTCAGTTTATCCTCTGAACTTAACCTTACGGGAACCCGAACAACAAAAACTCACAGGGTCCCAGTGCTGGAAAGGTAAAGAAATTGTATCTTTTTATTGGACCATTTAAAACGTGTGTGGGCCAATTCAGAGAAAGCAGAAGAAAAGAAGGCAAAACTCCCTTTTCTGTCTCTCCCCTCAAAACAATCTCAGACCGTCGTTGGTGTCTTTCCCCCCTACTGCCTCAAGTCCCTTCAGCTGCACTGAGCAATCAGAGAGAGGCATTTGCCCTGAAAATCACTTGAAACAGCATCTCTGAGCCATTTCACTTGGAGATGCTCCCTCAAAATTCCCCAAGCCAATCCCACACCTCCCTGCAGGAATTAATAGCCTGGTCTAAATGCCAGGGGCAACTTTAGGGTAGGATAGAAGAATAACTTTGCCAAGCATCTGTGTTTCTCCCTATGTACAATACGGATGTTGTTTGATCAAGCCTCTCCCTTCTTAGCGTAAGTTGCTGCATCCCCTCAGTGCCTCAGCTGCTATTGCAAAGCACCTGGAAGAGACAGCAGCTCAGCTCTTCCCTTTGGTTTTGGTGCTCACTCCTAATTGGGTGACAGAAATTGTGCAAATGCTACACTTGGGATAATTATTTTTAAATGGACTTGCTTTCCTTTTACTGTTTAATACTCAAATCAAATATGCCAGTGTTTGGAACTGAACAGTGTTTGGGCTCTTTTTACCATTTATTTAAAGTATGTGCTTCCCATCTGTCTAGTTTCAAATAGTTATTTGGGCTGAAATACTTGTTTGGAGCTCTGTTTGGTTTTTGAATAGTCATCTGCTTATGTGCAATAGATTCTCCTCTTTGATGGATGAGAATAGTCATCTGCTTATATGCAATAGATTCTCCTCACTATCTGGCCCAGGCTGTTCAGTTCAAAGACAAGCAAAGCTCCAGCCATCTGCACAGGCTACTACCTGGCTTGTCTGAAGAAGACCTGGGAGTGAAACAGCTACTTGCTACTGCTGGTGGGCCATGGCAGGGTGGGGAGGTGGTGTGGCCCTTCCATGTTTGGTCTCGCTTGCTCTTCCTGATTAACCTTCACACCCTGTAGCAAGGACAGGGCCTCTGAAGTACTGAGGATCAGCCTATCTGAGATTTGAAAGATGTTTAGGTGAAAAAGGGACCAAAAAGGAAAGAAGGTGACTGTTTCCTGCTATGTTTGACCGGTGCTGGTGAAAAAGGCCCAAGATAGCTATGCCATCTCTTTTTGTCCCTTGTGGAGAAGGTATCTTCTGTTGCTAGAAGCTGTTAGAAACCACTGGTGATGTGCTGGTGTAGCTGCTGCTATTCTGTTGCCTATCCATGGGTTATCTTAATGGGTTATTAAGGATTACTTGTGGGTTTTGCTTCCAAGAAAGGGGAAGCTCTTCAGGTATGAGGTTTTGAGGGAAGGGAGTATTTGGGATGAGCAAGAGTGAACAATTTGTGGGCACAAACTTGTGATCCCAAAACTGGAAAAATTGTGGTGGCAGGATTCCCTACACAGCCTGGGCTCAGCATGGCTGTGTGTGCTGCAGGCACATAGAGCTTGTCTGGCATGGTGGTAGATGTCCAGGGACACCTTAATCTGCTGAATAAAGGGGAAATACTAATCACGCTCTGCATATTTTTCACCTTAAGTGTGCCCATGCCAGAACACATGGGTGTTTTGTTTTTATGCCCAGTGTAGAGCACAGTAAATTTTCCCTTGGTGCCAGATGGTTAAGTGCTTCACTGTAGCAACTAACACACTGCCTCTGAAATTGCCAAAGAGCTGCTCCTGTTTCCAGGGGCTGCAACTCCCACCTGAGAGCTGCTTTGGCTGACCTGTTCTTGGGCCAGGAGAACCAAACTGATGAACAAACCAGCAAAGTTTACTTTGCTGCAGTATCTTGCAAATATCTCTGCTCATTTTATGCCTACAGAATAAAGCAAATCCTTTTCTTTTTTTTATCTCCCTTTTTTTTGCCTTTTCTTTCATTTTCTTTCATTTTTGTTGCCTGGGATGGAAAGTGGAGGGAGGAAAACTGGTGTGACTCTGTTGAAGTGCTTGGGTTACCACTGCAGTGAGAAGGCATGGAGAAACACTGGGAGTGAAGCACCTGGGTGGTGCACAGGGTCCAAGCTGCTGGTGCTGCCTATGGCTTGCTGGGAGTAACTCCTCTTGGAGTAACTCCTTGCTCCTGCCTGAGCAACTGGCAGAAGACTCTGTCAGTTGGGCAGTCTGGCCCCTTATGCATCTCACAGGTAGTCCAAGGATTCTTGTCTGGGAGAGCAGCTGACTCCTCATATCTCTGCTTGTATGTCTTACAACTCTGGGCCACACATACATCTTACAAGATAGAGAAGGTTTTGTGGACACCTTGATAAGGACTGTGTGCATGTCCATTTGTCCTGCTGGCTTTGCAGAATGGCAGATGGAGGGGATCTGTGTGCTTGGAAGGGTAGGGGAATGCCAGAGCACTCATGTCCATCCATGTCTCACTCCGCAGTGGATCTGATGACCTATCTGTGCCAACCAAACCCCATTGCTCTTGCTCATGGTGCTCAAACCATGGGTGCTTCAGCCTCTCAACCCACAGACAGGTGCAGAATTGCTGCTGGATTGGTTTACAAGTAACCTTCCAAGGGTTAATGTGTTGTGAGAAGGTTGCAAAGGGCTGAAGCCTGGAATCCCCTCGATCCCTTGCCTGGAGAAACACAAAGTCCAATAAGCCAGCACCCCTGGATTCGTGTTGGGGGGGATTAATTCATGCACTTGATGTTAAAGCTTGTCCGAGAGGTTTGCATGGGGGGGCCATTGCTAGGGCTGGTTGGGCTCTCTAAATGGTTGCTAGGGCCCTGGCATCAAGGTCCAATGTAGCTGCCCACAGCCACGGTCACGGAGGGAATTACACAGCCACAAAGAAATTGTTATTCTACATAATCTGCTCTTTGGAGAGTGACTGTGGGGAAACAGGCTGGCCCCAGCATGCCGCCAGCTCTGTGATCATAGAAGCGTGCTGGCTGCAAAGATCGGCCAGGGCTCGCCTTCTGATCTGGGGACACCAGGGCTCGAGGCACTAATCTGCTTTATCAGCGATTTCTCTCTCCTGACACAAAGGTGTTTACTTGTTTTAACATCTCCCAGGACTCTATTTCTCCTTTTGTGTGGTCTTTATCCCCCGACGAGGGCTTTAGCCCAGATTACAGACAGAATTAAGGCATTTGGCGATGTGCCTCAGAACTGTGTGATGCTGGATCAAGGAGCAGAATGTAACAAAATAATGGAGGGAGATGCTGAGAGTGACCCCACTGCGGGATCTGTGCTGTTGGCTTTCAGGACTGCTTCATTGTCCTGAGAACCAGGAGGCTCTTGGAGAGAGGTGGCCATGCAGCAGAGTTTGAAAAGCAGGTGCTTCAAGTTTTATTGTGTCCAGCATTTTTGATGTAGAGGGTGTGAGAAGGAAAAAAATGAGAGTTTGCAATAGGTGGTCATTTCAAGCAGCTGGGCAGATTGTCCACTCCATTCCCAAGAGTCTGTCATGTCTGGATATCACTGGCTGCTGCAGCAGGTGGAATGACACTAGGACAGGCTGTGCTATGTACCTGATGCAATTCTGTGTGACCCAGGAAAGGGGCTCAAGCTTCTTTTTGAAGTCTGGCAGGGTGGGACCTCACCAGGCACCATCCACCTGGTGAGCTGCTGGTTCGGCACATGAACAACAGCGGAGTGATCCTGCCACAAAGCACCCAGCATAGAGCTTCATGGAGATCTTGCTTTTGCTCTTTCACTACAAGCAAGGAATTAAAAAGGAGGAAAGGGTCAAGAAAAAGAAAAAGAAAAATCTAGCCTTTAAGGTGATCTCCAGAGCATTGTTGGGGTGGTTGCTTTTGACCTATCACATTCAGCCCCAGATACGGTGTGTGTAGAATGTGGTGTAACTGGAGGGGCTTGAGGAGAGCAGCCATGGCAGACTGGGTTGGGAGAGTCTAATTTGCCTGTGGATCTGTGCTGTGTGTCAAAGATCTAGGGAAATACCCAGTGGACAGTATTTTGAAGGACAGAATATGGGATGGGGTTGAACAGGTAAATGGTTCTTGCAGATTATTTGGGGTCTGACTGAGCTTGTCAGGAGTTGCTTTCATAGGGAGCTATCTTCTATGGAAGTGGTGCTACATAATTCAGAATACTGGTCGCTTCTCCCAGGGAAAAGGATCCCAATCTGCTGGGGGTCTGCTGTGCTTGTACCTTGGCTCTTCCTCTTTCAGGTGGGACTCCTCTTGGTCACCTCTCATGACACCCTTCATGGTTAGTGGCCCAACCAGTAGGAGAAGCTGGAGGTGGGAGAGGAAAACTGTGCTGGCTTTTGTATTCTGTTATATCACAGAAACGAGATCTGGAAGACTTCTGTGACACCATCTCTGCTCTGGCCAGCTGAACTGGAAGGGCTTTTTGCTCTGAATGACTCTTCCCCTGATGTGTTTCGTTGCAGTGGTCAGCTGTTGACCTGTTTAGGGACCGACTTCCACCGTGGAGCTGGAGTCCTGGATGTGTTCTACGAAACGCCCTCCCTTCTCCTTTCTTGTGGGTATGACACCTACATCCGCTACTGGGACATACGGACCAGCACCAGGTGAGCACCAGCACCAGGACCAGCACCTAGGGCCCCCGCAAGGCTCCTGGACTGTCCTTGTGCAGCATCTGGGAACTCTGCTCTCACTGAATTAGCTCCTTCAGACAGTGGAGGGAGGAGTGAAGGCTCAGCCCTGCTCTGGTTTGTGTTGCCCTTGCAGGAAGTGTGTCCAGGAGTGGGAAGAGCCCCATGACAGTGCCCTGTACTGCATAAGGAGTGATAAGAACCATATGATTGCCAGCGGCTCTTCCTACTATGGTGTGGTGCGCCTCTGGGATAAGCGGCAGACTCGGTGCCTGCAGGTGAGCACCTGTGGGAGAGTGGGCAGCTGCAGAGCTTCTCAGCTGTTCTGTGGCAGCCCAATGTGTATGCCTTGTGGGAAAAAGGAAGAGGGGCTGCTGGGCTGTATTTGGGGCTAGTCCACCATGGCAAACCTAACCTATATGCAGAGAAAACCAGCTTTGCTCAGACATCTTAGCCTTTGCATCTGTCACACCAGCCGGTCTCTTTGGCTGACCTCATCTCTGAAAGGTTGATTCTCCTGTTTTTTGCAGAGCTTTCACCTGTCTTCACCCACCAGCAGCCCAGTGTACTGCCTCCGTTTCAGTACCACCCACCTCTACGCTGCCCTGGCATCAGCCCTGCACGTCCTGGACTTCACAGCCTCGTGAAGGGCACCACAGCTGCTTCTGGTGACCCCAGCTCAGCAGAGCTGACACTTGGCTCAGGGAATTGCAGGGCAGGAGAGGTGAGAAAGGCCCACAAAGCTTTTGAAGGGACTTTTTTGCCTGCCAGAAAGCTACAATGAAGAGTGCACAAAGGGCCAAACTTTCTCAACCTTACCTGCCTGTTAGTGAAAATAATAGGCAAATTTTCCTTTATACTTTTTATTTTGTGCAAGTCAGGAATTGTTTTATTAACTGTGTTCCTTTTTTTCTTTTTAGTTTTTTCTTTTTCCTTATTTTTTTTTTCCTGTGGATACATCGTTTGAGGGGCAAGTTGAGCCAGGATGCCCCATCAGCTGTGTGCTGGTCAGTTAGAGATCAGCCAAGCTCTAAGCATGTGAAGCAAGACTAGACTGTGTGTGGGGTGGACTGATTTGGTGGAAGGGAAAGGTACCTGGAGCGAGGCCCACCTTTCTCCTTAATTTGCTGTTCTGACAGCTGCTTGTGTTGTCCTTCACAGACAAGAGCAACAATTGAGTTAAAAGGCAGAGCCAGTCCTGCTTTCAGTGTGCCTCCCCAAGCTGGCCTTCAGGTCAGGCTATGCACTTGGCAGGGCTGAAATGGTCGTGTTTTGCTAAATAAAACTGAAAGGAAACAAAAGAGATTGTATGTTTTGTTTCAAGTTCTGAAGGGGCTGTGATGTTACCTGCTGATTGCAGGAGCCTGGGTGGGTGGGAGAGGTTGGACCTATTTGCAGATGCTGTCTGCATGTCTAATAGATCTTTCTCCCTGGCTAGACCCTGTGACACTGCTGCATTGAAGACAGTTTCTAGGAGCTTGGATCTCCTGTCACTTTTTCAAACAAGAATTCAAGAAGTAGGGTCTGTGACTCATTTGGTGCCTGCATAATGAAGCAGCAAATCAGACTAGTATGAACACCTGGATGTGATTTCCTGAGATCCTGTAGGCACATCCAAGCTCCTTTTTGTGTCATCCATCTGAACCTGACGTGGGTCTCTGAACAACCATAGCTTTCAGTGTGCTCTGTGCTGACTGGATGTGAATAATGTGCTGTGAGTGAATACAGTGGTGTCTGGCCCTCCTTGGGGAAGGAAGTGTGTGAACTCTACTTGGTTGAGTTTGGGTATCCTGGATAGGTAAAGGAGAGTTTTTTATCACAAAGTGATAGGCTTCTAGGGTGAACCACTCAGCATGGTGCTTTGTTAGTACTTAATACATTCATTTCCACTGTCAAGAGGCTGTTCTTGCCTTGTGATGCACAAGAATTGGAGGAATATGTTTGCTGGAACCCTAATTCTAAGGAATTGTCATGGTTTGAAGGCAGCCTCATCAAGGGAGTTATGCTAAGAGCCCATAAGCAGCTGACTTGAAAGTAGGTTTTGTTTTGGTAGTAACTGTTTAGGTATGAACTGGGACAGAACAACATTCAGAAATCTAAGCAAGAGGATGACTGTTGGAGAGGAGTTGGTGAAGAAGCACTGTTTGGGTTCTGTCCCTGTGCAGTGAGGTTTCCAATGGGCCATGTTTGTGCCTTCACAGAAGGATGGGCAGCTGCTGCTCCTTTGTTGGCCAGTGGCCCAGCCACTGCTACTCCCCACCCCGTGCCATGCAAATGGAGGCAGTTGCACGTTGGTTCCTGAGCTCTGCACAGCCCTGTCACCTTGTGGATGGCTGGCACTGAGGAAGCAGCTGCATATCTTTCCCTTTACCCTGTGTCATAGGCTGTGCCCACTCAGGTCTAAGCATTGATGCTGTTTGCAGAGATACCAAAGTCACCAGAGCCAACTTCCGACTGCATGGAAGAGCTACATGACTGCACAGGAGGGAGCTGCTTCTAACCACACCCCAGGCAAGTAACAGGTATGAGGGAATTCCTGTTTTCCAAACATTACTGCCTTCCACAATGATGGCAGATGGAAAATTCCCAAGGTGTCATGTTCCTCCTGGAGGATGGGGAGAGGGCTGCTGGTTGTGGATGTGGTGTGCTTCTACAGCTTCCCACAATTCATAGAAGGATCATTCCATCCCTGGAAGTGTTCCAGGCCAGGTTGGATGGGGCTGTGAGCACTCTGGTCTAGTGGAATGTGTCCTTGCCCATAACAGGGAGGTTAGAACTAGATGATCTTGTGTTGTCTTTCCAACACAAACCATTCTATGGTTTTATGAAATGTCTGCATAAATCAGCAGGCCAGGCAGCAGACAGGTCAACTGCCCTGCCATCTTCCTGGGCTTACAGAGATTCCTCCAAATGGCTCTATTAGCAACAGAACTTATTTTTATTAGATAAGGCAAAATAAACACCATTAAGCTGTGCCAGAGAGCTGCCCCTCACCTCAATCCCTTAGCAGCCACTGCCTATTGAGTCTTGCAGTCTCCATCCCCACTGTTAGCTGCCTTTATCTTCTTCAGCTCTTTCTGCAGCTGCTCTTCTGCAGCCAGGATCTCCTTCGGCTTCTGGTACTGTAGGACAGAGAGAAATGCCCTTAGCACTCCTGAACTCCTGTTCAGCCTCTGTTTCAAGCAGACCAACTGGGACCTGTTGCTGCCAGCGCAGCAAGGGACCTCCTGCCAAGGGAGGCACTGCCATTACCAGCTGCCTCTGAAGCCCATTTAGAGAGGTGGTGCCATCAAGCTAGAGATATTTGCCAAGTTCTGGAGTGTCTTCTACAGTGCAAGTAAAACTTTCCAGTTGGGTGTAGAATCCTGGCCCCTACCAACCCTGCTGGAATATCCTGGCAAGCAGATCCTTGCTGTGCTCACTGACTGTATGCTCACAAGCGTTTTATATATATATATATATATATGTATGTATGTATAAAATATGGTTCTGGGTTTTTTTTTTTTTTTTTTTTTTTTTTTTAATGCAGACATAAGTAAGAATTGCAGTTCTTCTGTCTTCCCCTCAGAGGCCTCTCACCCAGCTGCAGCTTAGTGGTGGATGCAAGTGCTTTTTGCAAGGTTTGATCGGTACCAAAGAGAAGCTCAGGAGGACTCAAGGTGCTTCTCTTGGCTCACTTCCTCTGCACGTGCAGCCCAGCTCTGCTGCCAGGTTTCTCACAGAGGGTGTGCCCTCTGTGTAGCTGACTTCTGCACTGAGTAAGACAAGCACCTGTTGCTTAAAAGCATCTGTCTGCTCCTTGTAACAAGGAGTGTGTGCCCATGTTGCTAGTCTCTTGCTTCCACCATGTGTGTGGAAGTGTTCCCACACTGACACAAAGCAGCAGGTGATTATTTTTTATTACTCTTTTTTAAGACTGCGAGACCTCGAAGTGCAGCAGGTCCTTGGGTTCTGATGCTCTGAGACAAGAGAAACTTAGTGTCACTGAGAGTGGAGGCTTGCTCAGGCCTGAGGGAGGGAATACATGGAAAACAGAGCACGACAGACACTCTTCCACCTGCATGTCACCTTGAGCAGCAAGCAGGGCCCCTCCTGCTGCCTGGGACCTCTTGGCTAGTGTCAGCCTGCCCAGTGTAATCTGAAACTCACACCGACTATGTGACAGAGAAGGGGCTGCATGGGTGACCCTCAGCTCTGCCTTGTTTCACCATGTGTAAGAACTTGAGCTTCTTTGTGGACATAAAGAGAAGGGCAGAGTGCTGTTCTGCATGGTTAAAACCTCACCGTGATGATCAGCGTGTTGTTGGCATGGGTGAAGCTCAGGGCAGCTGCATCCAAGGGGAGGTGGTATCGGTCTAGATCAGGAATAGAGAACTTCTTATAGTACCTACAAATGAGAGAGGAGACAGAAATAAGGAAGGTGGGGTTTCTATTCTCCCACTAGGAGTGCTGAGATACAGTCTGCTGATCTACAAAGTGTAGATGAGGATAACAGACCTCTCAGGATTGGCAGGAGGCCCTTGTGCCATGTTGTGTGCCTGCTGGTGCCCCCAGGTTAGCAGGAGCACTAGAAACAAACTTCCAAAATGGAAATCAGAGCTGGCAAAGTCCTGAAGAGCTTTGGTATGTGACAGCAGGCTTGGTCCCTCCAGCTTGCCTCTATGTGTAGTGCCAGCTACAGTTAAAGATAGACTACTCAGCCCTACGCGAAGGTGTTCCTTGTCTTTTTCCCTGCTCATGGCCTCTCATTCCCTCTAAGTAGCAGCTTCCTTTAGCTTTTGTCAAAATAGTAGTCTAAGCTCTTGTGCCACATGACTTACTTTCCTCTGTGATGCACCATTTTGTGTTGCAATCCTTTCCAAACCCCTCTTTTTAACTTCTTGCTGTACTTCCTAGGGAACTTCTTGCTTTGGTGGCATGGTGGTGCTCAGGCATACCCCTGGGCACAGATCTCCAGGTGTAACTGCCCACAGTCACCTAAACCTCTGCTCTGCAGCATCTCCATGCAGCCCCCATGGTGGCTGTGGCGCTCCTCTGCACTTACAGCCCTCCTAGTTGTTCCTTCCCTGGTTTCTATCCCAGTCTTCCAATAACCTCTCACATCCAAGCAGAGGACAGGGAGGGTTTTGCCAGCTAAGAGATTTCCTAAGACTTTGGAGCCAGAACCCTGTAGGCCTGTGTCTGTGTTTGCCTGAGATCCGTGCTTGGCATGGCTTGCCCTGCATCTACTGCTTTTCTCTGAGACTGCACCAAATACACTGGCTTGTGGTCCTATGCCCACCCAGAGGCATGGCTGGATTCTTAGTCTCTTCCAGCACTCTTGTGGGTCTCTTCCAGCACTCTTGTGGGCAATCCTCTCCAAGGAACTGGCCTGTAGCTGGTACTGAGGTGCCTGGAACAGAGTGGAAATATGCAGTGGCTGCTCCCATGAGGGGTGGTTCTCAGTTCAGATGGCTGTGTGTGAGGCTTGGCCTCTCGAGCTACCTCTGCCCATATTGTGGTTTATTTTCCAAGTCACGGTGAAAACAGCTACAAAGGGCAAATGGCTTTCCCGGTGCAGTGGGAGGAATGTACACGGCTTGTTACCGCAGGGCTCAAACCGTTCTGTGTTGTCACTGCTGTCGGTATTTGGAAAAGGTGGCAGACATGGATAATAAGGGAGATGTCAAAGGTTAAACAGCAGAGATTAGATGAACACAAAGACATGTTAAGGAAGTGTTAACTTCTTACCGATTAGACAAAAAAAAAAAGCAGTACACAGAAAAAACCCACTGTTTCAAAGGGCCTTGGGAGTCATCAATGAAACACCAGCATTCTGCTGCCCCAGGACTAAGGAGAAGGGGAAAAGAATGGCTTTGGCTGGCCTCAAACTAAAATCTGTGACAAGATCAAAGGAAACCAGATCTGCCTTGCCAACCCCTCCTCCTCCTAACATTACCACTTGCCTCTCACTACAATAATTGAATCAGGTTTGGCGTTTGGGGAGGTGGCTTTCTAGGTTTGTTTTTAGAGTTCAGTTTAATGGATTTATTTTACAGCAAGAGGTTTTAAGCAAATCCCACTTGAGCAGCCCTTGCCGTGGCCAGAGGGAACAGAGTGACTGGTGGAAGTGAAGAGCTCCTGTCTGGGCTGGGGAAGGTAGCTGATGGATGGTTATCCCAGCCGACTGCAGGCTGATTCTCTGCCCTCTCCTCTCACCCCATGGCCAAGGGCAGTATTACACTCTGAGCCCGAGTCCTGGCCCGAGATCCACAGTATGTATGTGAAATCACCTTTATTATTTTCCTACTGGAAACCCACTTTTTGTCAGCCCGTAGGGAAAACTGCTACTGGTATGCTGAGAATTTAGAGCTGAGCTACTCAGTAGTGACTTGGCAGCCCATCCTGTTACTTGTGCCTCTGGCTGGCTGTCAGCACAGCTCTGTTGCTCAGAAGCAGCATGGCTGACTTCCAAGGGTTGGAGAGGCTCCGAGGCTTCCTTTCTCTCCCATAGTGATGTGCGCTCTCTCTGTGGATTCTATGCTGTTGTTGCTATCTTGGAATTAGCTGCTGAGTGGTGCCTTGCCCTGGCCGAGACCCAGGAGAAATGATCTAAGATATCCTGGAGCCTGTACTAAGTGTGCTAGTGCTGGTGTTTGTCCCTGCTTCCTACTGACCGCAACGTCATTCTTGTCCTCAGTGAGCTGGCTTTCAGCTTTAATTCTAAAAGTCCTTAACTGTCAGACACAGGCCATGAGTTGCTGTTGGGTCCTCTGACACTAGTCTGTGAGAGAACAAGTGTCAGCTGCTCATGGAAGACCCTCCTGAGAGCCGTAACAAAAAAAAAAGCCCAAAGTCAGCTAAGGGTGTAGGTAAAGCCTCAGTACTACATTATAACCTTATGGCACCTATGTGGGAAGTTCCCAGGACAGGCAAGGAACTTCCCACATACACACCACTATCAGTAGGACTGGGACTAGGTAAGTCTGTCTGTGACAGTATGTAGTTGGATTTAGGATCAAATACTCCATTCTTGTCCTAGCTCCATGCATATCCATGTGTGGCTGATGGGAATCTCATTCATCTTTTAGATCTTCGTAGATCTCCCTGCTAAAGCACCACTGTTCTGTGAATCCTTCTGAGTGCATTTAGATCAACATCTTTCTGTATTAGAGCTGTCATTGCTTGCTGTTTCTATGGGTTATCTCCCCTCATCCCAGCCTTCTGACTTTGAGCTCCCAGGTACGCTGATGCATAGTGCTCCAGCAGTCCTTTGCCAGGAGACTCTCGGGTGCCGCTTTGCGAAGCCCTCGGCAGCCGAGCGGCGGTAGTTCTGTGCCGACAGCACCACCTACAGCCACTTCCATTGCCTTCCCTAGTGATCCCTCGTTCCGTGCACTCACTTCCCAATACTACAGTCTCATCTTGGCTTATCTGAGGCTGTAGATGCTTTGGGACAGTGTGTGTTTCATTCCATGTGGGATGCCATGTATTAACACACTACAAGATGTAGCTTTAAAAGCATTTTCCATTTTCTTCCTCCAATCTCAAATCTGTCTTGGCAGAACACCATGGTGCTTCCTTCCCAGATTCAGTCTGTCTTTTTTGCTTGCTACCTCCAGATCATATCCCTGACATTGTGACTATAGGACGTATTTATGCAGGGAGATCTCTCTGGGTGCCCACGACTTTGCGGTCCATGTTGAATCCTGCAGCATTCTGAGATGCAGTGACTAAATCAAAGGGAGAAAATGGAATGTTCTAGCCTCAAGAGGTCTGCAAGGCTCTTACTTTATTTTTCTAAGAAAGTGACATCTGACAGGGCAAGAACAGTGCAAGCACCATCCTACTGGAGCCAGGATGAGTGCAATGGCCAGTGCAGAGCTTGAGGGGCCCCACTTGTAAACATGTCTGAGGTAGTTGGGAGTGGAAATCAGACAGCAGGAGACATGTGTTGCAGGGTGAGGCCCCTCAGCCCTTGAGCACTAGGGAAAGAAGAGAGGGCAGCCTCCTATGCAATCTCTAGCCTGCCCTCTGTGCCAGCCCACCCCAAGAGACTGTCAGCACTGGCAGTGCTGTCCTTACTGACTTCTTGTTGGTGGTCCGGATGACACAGCAGCGCTGCTCCTCCTCCACAGAGACACTGTAGACCTCTTTGGGGTAGGGAAGGTTACGGATCCGCCACTGGAAGCTGCTCAGGGTATCCTTCCTCATGAAGATAGGCTACAGCAAACAAGTACCTTTAGCAAGGTCCTTCCATCTGTCTCCTTCCTGTACTACCTTGTAAGACTCCACTTGGGAGTAGCTGTTCTCTGGAGCATAAGGGAGTAACTCAAGCTGCCTGAGCACCACTTTCTTACAGCTAGGGCTGCTCTGCCTTTGCCCAGGGCACTGCCTGCAGGAGGCTGAAAGTGTTCAGTGAGGAAGCCTAGCAGTACAGGGTTACAGGGAACTCTTCCTCACAGGCAATCAAATACTGAGCTCTGCCTGCTCTACGAACCTACTGGATTCAGTCCTAGCCCTGCCCCAGTTTGTGGTGCAGAGCTGTGCTTGTATTTCAGGTCTGTAGAAAAGCTGGTGAGATATTAAAACAGCTGCACTTTCGGCTAGAGGGGTGTGAAGGGGAAACAAGCTGTGCCCCATTATGGAGCAGCCTGCTATGCACTGCCTGTGCCTTTCATTGCTATCACCCCTGTTTTCTATTCCCTGACTTGTCGTGGCAATGGCCTTCCTGTCACCCTGCTCTTTCAAGACAGGATAGTAGTTGGCAAACAGAGCAATAAAATTTCTTTACTTAAGGAAACTAAAAATCTCTACAAATGAAGACTCCTAAAAAACCTAAGCTGTGCCTTTTTTCTACTCAGCCCTGTAGTGTTGGGGTGATTTGCAGCAGAGTGCTGGGTGCATTGAGGCTGTCTCTTGGTGATCTGTGCTCTACCAACTACTGCTGTAAGCACCAACTACTGGTGTAAGACAAAGTAGATTTAGGTGCAGTGGTACCTGCAGACCCTTACATACATTTGAGCTGCTCTCTGTTATAAGCTCTGGCTCCAGTGCTCCCAGGAGAGGCAAGGTCGGGTCTCCCACTTCCACCTGCCACTTGCCGGTGCCCCCAAGGGTGTTCTTCTCTCGCCATTTTCTACCTGGGGAAGAGAGAAGAAGGGTTTTAATACTTCTGCTATGTAAGAACTGCAGCAACTGACTGCCAAAGCTGCCCAGCACACTGAGATCATATGAATATATGTATCTTAATTCCAGTATTTTTGACTTTGGTGTGAATTGATTTGCTAGTTGCCCTATTCCTAGGTCAGAAGTTCTGTGCTGAATGCCTCTCTTTTTTGCTCCTTGGTGCTGAAGGGATGGTGAAGTTGCAACAGGTGCTGTGCTACAGCTGATGTGGTTTTGGACAAGAGCCATAAACGACACCTTGTTTGTGGTAGCAGAAGCCACCAAAAAGCGTATTTCAGCCCTTCATGTGGTACAGACATGGTGCCTGGCAACTATGATGGCAATCCCATCTAGTCCATCCAAGTCTGGTGTGACAGATGGGGTGTTTGGGGGAAATCCTGGGCAAAAGCAAGGTCTGCTATGTCATGAAAATCAGAGAACCCTGGCTGCAAGATGAACCCTACTTTTGTCCCTACAAAATTCTACTACAGACATGTCCATCTCCCAGGAAAGGCAGGGATGATTTGTTCCTGACCAGGTGGTCCCTCTCAACACCCCAGCCCTGAGGGTACAGACCCACTGCCCTGCAGTTTTTCTCCCGACCCACGTCTGCTGGGGGCCAGCTAAGAGCACCACTTACTTATTAACTGGCCAGTCTTAATGTCGTACTCTTCGGCCATCTCCTTCCCATCCTCGAACAAGTAGTGGATCTTCCGCTTCCCTAGAGACAAGGTGAGAGGAAACGGGATACACCTACCCCTGGGTGTAGGGCTCTGTCCCACTGTCTGCGGCCCTATCCCATTGTCCGGGACCCATCCCACTGCCTGCGACCCCGTCCCACTGCCCCCGTTGATGGCCTTGAGCCCTTCCCTGGGGCCTTGCTCCTCGGGGTGCGGGGCTATGCCAAGGAGCGCTCCCCTCCGCGCCCGCTCGCTGCAGCACCACCCCACACTCCGCGGCGGGGGCAGGCGGAGGCTGTCCCGACCCTCTCCCCGAGGTTACCGTCCTGCACCAGCGCCGTCTTGTCGGCCGCCCGCAGCCGCTCCAGCCAGCTCGGCACCGCCATGGCGGGCGCGCCGTCGCCGCGGCAACGCGGAAACTTCCGCCCGCCGCCCGGAAGCGCTTCCGGCCCGGCCCAGCTCCGCGCGGCCCTGCGCCGGCCCCGCTCTGTCCGCGCCTTTCCTCTCCGGCTGCGCCCCGCTCGGCTCCCGCCTTCCCTCGGCTCCCCCGGGCACAGCCGCGAGGTCTGGGGGGGTCTTTCTTGACGCCGAGGTTGTGGGTGTTACCAGCCCCAGGTTAGTGGCCTTTAAACCTTCACGGCCTGAGAGGGCTGGCAAGGCAGGGTTGGTGCCTTGTGGTTTATAGGAGTTAAAATACAGCCTGCAGAAACACACTTCCGAACGCTGGAACATACTTGGGCACCCAGGACCTTGGCGGGCTTTTGGCGTGTTTTTTTTTTTTTTTTTATCTATTAGAAAGGATAACTGTTTTGAGAGGGCTTTTTCTTTGGTCAGAACGACCTGAAAACTGAAACTTTTCAGCGAAGGTGAGTTTTAGAAATGTGGCAGGGTTTCTGTTCCCATGGAGCTGAACTTTTCCTTGTGGAAGCAAGGGCTTGAGTGGAGCTCTGGGTTGGTCTTCAGAGGATTATGTTTGGTGCTCAGATGAGAAGGTGACCTTTTCATCTAGCAGGAAGCCATGGCCAGATGGGAACATTTTCAGCTTTTCCAGATTTGGTAGGATAGGTCTGTGCTAGACTGTGTGTGAGAACTGTAAGAGAAGCACAGAGTGCTGCACAGTGAGGAAACCAGGCTGGTGTTGACTCAGTGCTGCAGCCATATGGAAAGGGCTGTTGGGATATACATGATTCAGGGCTTGTTTGGGTTATGGAAAACTGAGCTTCCTTGTATCCTGGTAGTTCAAGCTCCAAAGTTTGCATTTGCAAGGCTTGTCATCGTAAAGCTACAGTTGTACCCATATTGAACTTGGCTAGTTAATCTTTAGTAATTTGCTATTTCCAGGTGAAGCCAAGTTGGGAGTTTTCCTCTTGTGGCTATGTGAAACACTTGGTGTCAATCAATGTTTTACCTCATAGATTACTGGATTTCAGCCCTGGTAGGAGAAGTGTTTCCCTCTTGGGAATGTGCTTAAGAAATACCTGGGAAATTAAGTTGCTTCTTTAGGCTGAGCAGGTAGGAGGTCTAAAATGTTAAAGTAGTTGAATGCTTGCCATTGTAAGGACTCAGCTGTAGAGGTTTCTAAGACATTCAGGCAGGGTTGACTTAAGTGACTTTCTGACTCTGGTTTTTCTGACTTTGTGGGCTGCAATTCTTGATTCCAGTTGCCTCCCTCAGGCTGTGCATTTTTGGAAGGCAACAACAAAAAACTTCAGAACAACAAAGACAGTGAGCAACATGAGTGAATCTTGAGTTGTGATTAGGTAAGATCTAAGCAACCTTGCTCTTTCTTACTTGTATTTAGCAATTGCTGCTAACTTTCTCACCAGGCTTATGGAGCCCCGAGGGATTGTCAAAGCCTTTCCCAAGCGGAAGAAAGTGAGGGATGACTCGGGGAAAAGTATCCCTCCAAAGATCCTGAAAGAGGAAGGAACAGAGATACGTGAGGGTAAGTTCTGTGTCCTTGTGATGTGGGATATAATAATTATACTCAGCGTGTTAACTGAAAGTGCTGTTCCCCAAAGGCTTTTTTGTGGCTCTCAGTGTGTTTTCTGTAGAGGTGGTCAGATTGGTTTGGTGTGTCCAGCTGGAGCCCACCAAAGAGTGCCTGTCAGGGCTGGTGCTGTCAAGTCCTGTGCGAGAGATGTATCCCTGCTGGATTGGGGCACTTTCTCTTGTCACTATGTCCCTGCCCCTGTGCTTTCCTCAGCAGAGTGGCTGAAACCAGTCATCGCCTACGTGTTGCAGGCCGGCATTGGCCAGGCCAGGGCCGAGATCTTCCACAGGGAGGTTGTCCAGAACGGGGGTGTCGTGCACAGCCAGCTCTCCTCGGAGGTGACACACGTCATTGTGGCCGAGGACATGGACTGTGACCGCGCCTTTCGGCTCCTCAGATTGACCAAGCTGCGCCCGGGGCTGCAGCTGGTGAAGGCGTCCTGGCTTAGTGCTTGCATCAGAGACCAGAAGCTCCTGAGTACTGCTGGCTATGGTGTCTTTATCCCTCACAGGTAGGCAAATGCCACACTGCCATTCCTCCCTGCATTTTCTCTATCCTGAATTTCAACAGCACTAAAATTTGACCTCTGCTCAAAATCTTGGACTGTAGCTCCTTGCAGCTCCTGTGATCACGACTCAAAGTCCTGTGTGGTAGCAAAACATATAATAGGGCCCAGAAGTATTGCCAGAAGTCTTGTTACTTGCTACGGGTGCTAAAGGTACCTCTTCCTGATCCATCAGCGATAACAAGATGTCTCTTAAAAATACTGAGGATTAAATACTGTTTCTTAGTTATTGAAGATGAAAGGTGGAGAGAAATTGGCAACTAGGCACAAGAGGAAATTAAGAATGGAGGAGCAGGCACAGGTTGGGATCAAAATGTTTTGGAGAGAGAGTCTGAGAGTGGGGTAGGTAGGAGTGGACATTGCAGGTCAGCAAGGTTAATTGAGGAATTGAGCTAAAATTAGAATAATTAATCTGTGATCTTGGGTTGTTTGGTCCATCCCAAAACATGCAGAAGGATTTGCTGGTCAAACTTATGGGGGCTGAGAAGTCCTCCTGTACTGAGACATCCAATCCATGACAGGTACCTGGAGGAGGAGGAAATCCAGAAAGAGCAACAGATCCTGGACAGAGAAAAAATCCAGCCCCCAGCAGAGGAGGGAGCAGTGAAACCAAATATTGAATCACAGGTGGAGAATTCCTCACAGCGAGACTTGGGCACCCTTGGACAGCAGCAAGTGGCTGAGGTGAGGCTTTCCTGCACAGATCCATCTCTTTGTGAACAGATCCTGCATGCTGCTTTTCCTGGCTAAGAGCATCCCTGCAGGGACACTGTGAGATTTTCTCAGTGAAGGGAAGGTGTTTGGATGTTTCAGTGAGCCAGACACAGGCTGTGAACATGGTTACTGCTTCTCTTTGTCCTTTTTAGGTGTTAAGAGTAGAAACAATGCCCCTAAATTGCTGTTCCCATCAGAACATTTCCAGCTGAAACAGTCCTGGTGCTCTGATCAGGCCAAGGCTCACTGTGGTGATATTCACTTAAGTGCTTTTGAGGAATATTCCCTGTCTGCAAATATCTCCTTTTCAGGGAGCTGTCTCTGATACTTCATCTCATGTTCCTGCCTGAGCCATGTGGACCAGTTCTCCACTCCTTGGCAAACACCCTGTTCAGACACATGTTTGTACAGTGGATAAGGTTACTACCAGAAGGATAGTGGAGGTGTTCTTAAAATATCTGTGTTGGGTTATTAGTGGTTTCTGCTGTGAGTCAGCTTCTCCAGCCTGCTGTTAGCTTTCCTTCCTTTCTCTGTATTTTTGCTCAAATTTGCTGAATTCTTCTTGGGCATTGGTGTAATTCAAGTCTATCTGTAGCAAAGGTACAAATATCCCCAGCAGCTGACTTGTATTACTGGCATCTGTTTTGCAACACAGTCCAAAAATTTGTTCCCCAAACCCTGCAATTACTCTCTACCGTGGCAACTCACTGAGGGCACAAAAGCCACATTTGTAGATGTTTCAGTAAAATCCCTCATCCAATGCTTAGGTCTATGTGACTTGGAGAGGATATGCTTTAAAGAGAACACCAACCACTTGAGACCTAGCTACAACAATAAAGCTGAAACTTAGTTTAGAAGTAGCTTTTAAGCACAGAGTCTTTTCTAGCTTGGGTGGATTTTTTTTCTCTAGGAGATGATGGATGTGCCAGTGTTTCATACTAAACAGAGATTGATCTGGGAGTTCCGCCTTTGGATGTAAACTTGTGTGAGGAAATCCTGTTGCCAGTCAGAATAGCAACCAGTTTTTGACTGGCATCCAGGTGCAGTAGTTCTTTGCAAGGCAGCCTCTGTAGGCAGTGCCAGTTACTCTCTGTGAACCCAGAGCTGTCAGCCCAGGCTGCCTGCCTCTCTCTCAGGTAGCCTGTTGCTGCTAGTTGGTTTTGCACGTGTCGTTGTAAGAAGTCCATCAGCTTTGCTGACAAAACGTAGAGAGTCAGGGGTTTAAGGGCTGTTTCACCTCTGTGACAGTGCTGGCCAAGAGGATGGGAATTGCTTCCAGCTCCAGCTGCAGAGTTCTCTGCATTGTAATTGGATAACGTGCTCCTTTATATGCTTTTAAGGGGCTTACTGACTTATCTGAGCCCTCTGAGGCTTTGCTGCCCTTAGAGAGAACAGCATCTCAAGGGAGTTGCATTTCAAGACAAACTGATTAAGTCCATCAAATCTTCAACCTGACCCAGTTTTCAGAATTGTAAAACAAGACTGCAAAATACATCCTATCTATGTGTCTCCAGACCTACTATCTCCTCAACCAGCAGAACCAGAAGTTGTAAGGATGTGGCTCTGACTTAGGCTGACACTGCAGAAACTCATAACAGGGCATGGTGTGCTGCATGTAACTGCTGGACTAATCCCAAACAGCTCTGCATTACTCAGAGTTACTTCCACAAACAAGCTCTTGGATCTTCATAGACTCCTGTGTTTATACATCAGAGGAAATGGGGACCCCAGTGAGCAAAGCAGTCTACAAAGCTTCTGTGCAGCTTTCTACTTCTATCCCCTTTTGTTCATTACCTGAAGCTGAGGCTCATTGTTTCTTAAGTCTACACAGAGGCATCCTAATGCTGAGGGTATCAGCAAATGCATACATTGGTTCTTTCTTCTGTCACTTAGGAATGTGGAGTCCTTTGTGTCATTCCTTCCTCCCCCTTTTCTCTTGCAGATAGCCATGGGGAAAATGAGGGGGTTTTAATTTACTACTCTGTTAAGATTTTGTCTGTAAACTGAAAACAAAGTTCAGTGCCTATCTGCTGTCATCTGCATCATGGGGTGGAAGTTGCTGAGTCTGAATGTGAGAGATGTGCCAGTGCTGCCACCAGACGAGCTAAAGATTTCCCATTGGGAGTAGGGAGTTGGGATCTCTGCCAGCTAGGGATTTTGGCATTGTCATACCTTGCTGCTGGCAGCAGTTGCTCACTTACTCAGTATGTTACCTCAGTTAGGGGCTTGGCTGTAGGAGGGGGCTGTGTGTTTGAATCACAGGTAGGCAGCAGTATAGTCCCTGTGCAGTGTGAGATGTGTGTGTGAAGCTTGAGGTGTGAGGAACTGTGGTGTGCATGTAACCAGCCATTTCTAGAGGTGGCAGCTGGGGTGTGGTGTTCCTGGGAGCAAGGGTGGTTAGTGCTGTGACTTCCTAATCTCAGAAGTAGCCTGTGCCAAGGGGACATATGAGGCATGCACTTATTCTCACACAGCTGCTTTCTGATCTTTTCCTGAAGAAATACTCTGAGGATGAAGACAGTGAAGGAGAAGATGCTGGTGTCACCCAGGGAGACCTGGAAGCATTGATTTCTGGCTGCTACCCTGTGAAGTCCTCAGAGAACATCAGTGACAGCTCTTCCACAGTGGCCCAGCCTCCCAGCAAGTGGGTTTGTGCCCACTCTTCCAACACCAAGAAGGAAAATCACAACCAGTGCATCACAGAGAAGCTGGAAGTGCTGGCAAAGGCTTACTCTGTCCAGGGAGACAAGTGGAGAGCTCTGGGCTACTCCAAAGCAATCAATGCACTCAAGAGCTACCACAAACCAGTCACCTCCTATCAGGTAAAACACCTCCCCAGGGGGGTGGAGCAGGGAGACAGAGCTTCAGTGGTAGTTGTATAGCAAGTGCAAGTTGAGATTTATCGACCACACACAGGGTTTTACACAGCAGAAAAATGGAATCTGAGCCTTTTAGGGCCAGATCTGAACACTCACAAGATAAATACCTTCCTTAGACACAATGCAGGGACATCTTCACCTTCCTCTTCATCAACAGCCACTGGCCACTGATGGCAATAACATGTAAAACTAACTGGATATGAGTCTTAGGGGCTATGGCAGTCCAGCAGTTCAGTGTGTTCATGTTTCAGTCCCATTCTTCAAGCTTGTCCTTTACCACTTGAATTGATCAGCCAGGGTAAGCCTGGGCTAGAGAGGAGACCGTCAGGCAGATCTAGTCCTGCCACTTACCCTTTACTCATCAAATGACTAACCAGGTACTGAGTCAGTAGCAGCTCACCAGCTTGTCCATGATCTTTGCTTTTCCAGTAGCAGCTCTGGTTTCTTTCCAGGAAGCCTGTAAAATCCCTGGGATTGGGAAGCGGATGGCAGAGAAGATCCTGGAGATCTTGGAGAGTGGGCACCTGCGCAAGCTGGATCACATCAGTGAGAGTGTGCCTGTGCTGGAGTTATTTTCCAACATCTGGGGAGCAGGGGTCAAGACAGCTCAGGTGTGGTACCAGCAGGTAAGTTCAATGCCTTACACAAGAGGCTCTCAGGTTATGGTTTGAAGACTACTGCTGAGTGTAGGAGAATTACTTTCACAAGTAGTTTTTAATTGCCAATATCTACAGGTAAGATTTAAATCTGGCGGTTTTTGGGAGGAACTATGAGGTTGGGTCCCATTGTGTCTCAGCACCCAGCTGAGACTTTAATTGTGGTGGGGCGGATAAAGGACAAAGATGTGGAGAGGAGGAATGGGAGACATGCTGCCTCTGCTCTAGCATCACTTCTTGGAGCTCATGCCACACTAGTCATGGCAATGATGCTGCTAAGAGCCAGGCTTGAATCAGGGCATCTTGTCCATGGACACTCCTGATGTGAATGCTGGCTGTTGGCCTTCAGCTGTCGGAGCAACCATTCATTTTGTCTGGAAGTTATGAAAATGAAGTTGGAATAATTGTGCCCAAAGGAGCAGCCCAGCCCACTGGGTGGGTTCCTTCTTTAAAAGCAGTTTGTCTCCTGAGCATGAGCTGATGAAGTCTGGTTTCCTGTAGTGTTCGGTTTGTGACTGGATTCTTGACTGTTATAAAAACACATTTGTGTTCATGCTGTCAGCTTTCCCTCATTGGGATATTGTGGGTGTTTTTCCTTTACCTGCATTATGTGTTTTCCTTCAGAATGCAGGGACACTATGTCTTAAGAGCAGTAGCCTTCTGTCAGAGGAAGGATGGAGATTAGAGGTGTGCGTTGGTAGTGGGATTGCCTAAATCCCTTCTTTTAGGAGCCAGGCCCTAAAGTGTTCTCTACATGTGATCTCAGAAGCTGTGACTTGGCCTGAACTTGAGACAGGCTAAATACAATCTCCCCAGATCCTGGTGGAAAGTATGTGAAGGGCAAACTCTTGGTAGATATGTGAATTTCAGCACGTGGTCTGCACTAGGGTTTCCGGACACTGGACGACATCCGCACCAAGGCCACTCTGACCAGCCAGCAGGCTGTGGGGCTGAAGCACTACATGGATTTCCTGGAGCACATGCCTCGGGAGGAAGCTGCAGAAATAGAGCAGACTGTGAGTAGCTTGGCCCCAGGCCCTCAGAGTGCAGTACCTGCTGGGACATGACAGGAAGGTACACGCTGTGAAAATGGCCCTCGTGTTATAGCTTGGCTCTCCAGCCTCGCCTCTGAGTGGGGCCAGTGCTTGGGGGACCCTTTTTGGGCATGGGCACACAAGGCCCCTGCCTTGCCGAATAAGTAAGTTCAGTCTGAGTGCCTGGCAAGGAGGAGGATACTTCACAGGGGTCAGTTCTACATGCTGCTTTGAAGAAGGCCGCATGTGGCATGGTGAGATAAGCAGGTTTCCAGCTCTGCTTTCTTGCCTCTCATCATGTCTGGAATGTCTGCTTTCAGCTGAGGTGTCCCTGGTGCTGCTTCTTCGAAGGAAGCTGTGAGCACCTCATGATATAGTTGTCAGAGAACAGAGGGTGGATATCCTTGGTGGAAGCAAAGGGAATCCAGGCTGCAAGCAGGAGTGCTGCTTGCTCTAGGATGCTGTGGCACTCCATGACTATGGGGTGCTAAGCCAGTGTACCCTAATGTGAGCAGAGAGCCTGGGGGACACACTGTCATTGCTACCCCCGTGCTCTCCAATCACCATGGAAGCAGCAGCCAGTGTGACCCTGTCACTCGGCCACAGGGCCTGGCCATGAAGAATACCCTCCTGCCAGGCTCCTGCTGGGGTGTCAGTCCTGTGTGCCGGATTAGCCATTTTGGTGGTGAGTGGTCCCTTTCCCAGGCAGGCTGGGCTGAGGAGCTGGCTCTTGGGAGTGGGTCTATTGTTATCTTGATGGGATTACTGTGCTCCCCTCCATACACACGCACACACCTTCTGATCCAGGCCCAGGAGAGAGAATGAGGGATTAGTCACTGTCTGTGCTGCCTGTCACAGTGAGATCTGAGGAGCTTTTAGGCTTTCAGGTGGGGCCTGGAGTTTTCTAGAAATCTTCATTTAAAGCCTGAAGGGGGGCAAAAACACCAGAGGAGGGCTTGCTCCGCATGAGAAAGGCTTGTGGCTTCTTGGAGCACCTTTGGGGCAAAGGTTAATGGGTTTATCTCTTGCTAATGAAGGATGATCCCTGAGAGTGACAAGGGGCTGTGGGCACGGACACTGCCTTGCTGAACCCCAGTCTCTGTGATGGCCCCATCACTGGGAATCGCTGAGCCCCTCATTATTTGCTGCCAGCAGGGTGATTGGCACAATCAGACCAAGAATAGTTTATGGCCTGTCAGGGACTTGGGAGCCTTTCTTAAGCATGTAATGAATGAAGCCATCAGAGTTAGCAGTGTCTACACAAAACAGGAGCTGGGAGCCAGCCTGGAGAAGACAGTAATAGGGGAAGTTCTGATTATGTGTTTGATTGCTGGCAGCAGTATGTTGGCATCCCTTTGGTCTAAAATGCTGGGACAGTTGTGCTTTTTCTGGGTCAGGAAGCCCAGCACTCCTGCAGAGGCAGAGCTCCTTGCAGGAGTAAGCTCCAAGGGATGGTCAGAGATTTTCTGCTGTGTGGGGGCAATTTGTGAGCCTATCCCTGTTTTTGAAACAGGGGCTGTGACCATCACCTGTTGAACTGATTCCCTTTGTGGGCAGAGCTGGTGAACCTTGTGCTTGTAGGGCAGCTGAAAAACCTCTTACTTCTTCCTATCTCGATAACTGAAGGCTCTGAAAACTTGTGCAGTACTTTGCCCCTTCATCTTCCTGCTTGTCTCAACCCAGTGCTCCCAAGACCAGATGGTCCATTACTGTATGGTGTGGCATTGTGCAGGGTGTTTGCAGGACTGGGTGGAGGCCATTCTGGCTCACTCCTCCCCTGACAGCAGGCCAGCCTTTTTGGTGAGGCAGTGTGCCATGCCTGCCAGATGTATGGAGACTCTGGAGATGCAGGACAGGCCTCAAAGCAGACACAAGATCCTTTGCTGCCTTGGTGGAAAGGGCATGAAGAGGCTGGTCTCTGACTCCTCATCCCTCTTTCTCAAAGGTCAGACAAGCTGCCCTGGCCCTGAAGCCTGGCCTCGTGTGTGTTGCCTGTGGCTCCTACCGTCGGGGGAAGGCCACCTGTGGAGATGTGGATGTGCTGGTCACTCACCCAGATGGGCACTCTCACCGTGGGGTATTCAGCAAGCTGCTCAACAGCCTCCGCAGGAGCGGTAAGAGGGTGGGGAAGCTGCTCTTAGAATGGCCAAGGTGAGGAGGCAATGAGGTGGATGGCATTCGTTGAAGGATAGGTGATCACTTCTCCCAAGGATGGGACATCTTGTTAGTCCTTAAAATGGCTGCCCCTGAGCCTGGCTCAGCTGTAGTGTTAAGGAGGGAATAGTGCTGCAGCTCAGCATGTTATCCCTGGGGTCCCATAGCACGTTATCAGACATCTCTGCTGCTCTCTGGGCATTGGGGAGTTCAGCGTGGAGGTGTCCATCTACCATTCAGCTCCTCTTGGGCTGTTCTCTCTCCCCAGGCTTCCTTACAGATGACCTGGTGAGTCAGGAGGACAATGGTGATCAGCAGAAGTACCTGGGCGTGTGCCGCCTGCCCGGGCCCACGCGGCGTCACCGCCGGCTGGACATCATAGTGGTGCCGTACCGGGAGTTCGCCTGTGCCCTGCTCTACTTCACAGGCTCGGCTCACTTCAACCGCTCCATGCGCGCCCTGGCCAAGACCAAGGGCATGAGCCTGTCGGAGCACGCGCTCAGCTCGGCCGTGGTGCGCGGCCCTGGGGGGGCCAAGGTGTCACCTGGCCACACTCTGCCCACTCCCACCGAGAGAGATGTCTTCATTCAGCTGGGGCTGCCTTACCGGGAGCCCTCCGAACGGGACTGGTGATGCCTGGTTGTCACCCCGGGCTTGCTGCCGTGCTGCTGTTTTGAAGGATCTGACTTCTCCAGTGGTGGAAAGGCTCTGTGGTGCCTGCAGGCTGAGGAACATATCCCAGCAAACTGGGGCTCCTTTGCAAGTGTGAGGCCCAGCTGCTGGGCAGAGCTCTGTGGCTTCCTCAGCAGAGGCTGTGGGCTGGAACCGCACTGGAAGTGCTCTCTTGGCACTTACCAAAAGGGTTCACTGCCCATCAGATACCCTGGCACTGCTCTCCCCAACTTTGGAAGACTGGGCTGCAGAACCTTGTGATCCAGCCTCTGACAGTGCTTGAGAACAAGGGAAGTGGGGTGCATCTTCCTCTGTATCTGAACACTGACCCTCCAAAATTTAGGTTCTGACCTGTGAATGAAGGTAGCAGAGGTCCAGCTTGGTTCTGTGACAGGCCTTCCTCCTCACTACTGCTGGCAGCTGCTACTGCAGGAGTCTCAAGGGGTTAACCTGTGCTGCTGCTGTGTCCTTCTGTCTGAGCTGATGTGTCCTTTGATGGGTCCCATTGCACGGGGCCAGGCTGCTGTGATTGCCACCAGCTTTCCCTGGTGCCAGCTAAACTTTGAAAGAGATGTAGGCACCTGAGGTGCTGTACCTGCTTGCTCCTAGCCTTGTGTTTTGAGGATCCTCCAGATTTACTGAGCCCTGGTCTGGCCCAAGAGCTTCGCTCTTGGTGCAGAAGAGGAGCAGAGCTCACAGCTTGTTGTGCTCAGGAAGGATTTGAATGTAATGGCACTGAATGTAACCCAGCAGGGCTGTGTCTGTCTGTAGGAGGCATGGAGACAGAGGGAAACACAAGGAGATAAGTTCTAACTAGGGCAAAGCAAAGCCTTTTCCCTTTTTTTGTGTGGAAGCCACGGGGTCATCTGATCTTTGACCTGGGAAAGTGTGTGTGTGTGTTTGTGAATACATGTACGTGGGGCTGGTCCCAGCAGTTCCATGGGAGGGAATTATATTTCTCAGGAAACCTCGACTATTTTATACTGTGGAGATGAATTTCTCAGAGACATTGAGTGCTCTGTCTGTTACAGGTATCGCAGTGGTTGCTCCTGGCAGAGGTGCCATGGTGGGCATTTCTGTGCCAGGACCCTGGGGCTCTTGCTCCCTTGTAGGGGATCTGGTGCTGTCATGTACAGTGACAAAGCTTATGTTTGCTGCTAGGGCAGGCACAAATCAGGTGGGTTTGCACAGTTCCTGTGGCTGCTGGGCACCAGCAGGGCTGGGGCTTTGCTGGAGTGTCATTTGTCAGCCCAGCATTTCTGCTGGACACCTGAAGGAAATGAATGTCTTTTGGCATGTCTTGGTGCTTTGAAATTTGGAGTCTAATAAATAAATAAATAAATAGACAGATAAATAAATCCCTTCTCTCTTTGCCCTTGGTATCTCTTTTTGCTCTCTGCACTGTGACTGTTGGGGCTTTCTCCTATGGCTTACCAGAAGCTCCTCTGGTTCTGGTCCATTTCCCTGGTTTCAGTGGAGGTGGAGAACACCTCCAGTGTGGAGATCATCACACTGTTGGACCAGCACTTCTGGCTTTCCGGGCAGGGAGTTGCTGGCCACCATCCTCCCATGCCATCCTCTGTCCTGGCATTCAGCTGGCTGTGTGGCTGAGCTGGGATTGGCTGTTCCTAGAGAAAGGAGCCATTCTTGAGCTCTGACCCTTGGGTTGAGCTCTGTTTTCAGGTGTGGAGTCAGGAAAGGCTGTCAGCTTTTCCATATGCATCAAACAGTGGGGCATATGGGAGTTGGCTGCAGTTCTGTTTCCTGTTCTCTGCCTAAGCATAGAAATGCTTTGGTTATCCAAGGGGCATCTAAACATCCTGGAAGCTGAGGGTGCACATGGAGATGAGCAGCAGGAATGATTGGCTCAAAAGGGAGATGGAGAAGCTGGAGAAGGCCAAGGGCTGCTGAGGCAGAAACAGTGAGAACTGAGCTGGGTTATCCAGGAGCAGCGGGGAGGCAGCTTCAGACCAGGGGCCTGTCAGGTCCGGGGAGAACACTTTGACCCCAGGAGGGCTGTGCAGTCCAGGGACCACCCCTCAGGGAAAGGAGTCCCCATCCTTAGTCAGGCAGCTTTTGCTGGGCAGCACCACATCTGGCCTTGTCCAGAGCTGGGGATAGTCCTGTCCCAGAAGGAGGTTAGATGGGAGCCTGCCTTATGTCTGACAGGCCCTGGGCCACCTTCTGCCTGGTCTGAGGCAGTGAGCACAATGCAGAGCTGCTCAGCTTTGTGCCTTGATGAGCACAGGTTTGCCAGGATCAGGGCAAGCTGATCCTGGAGGGCTGAGGCTGCTTCCTTCAGTGGGGCCGTATACTGAAGACATTAGTAGTGGTATGGGAAATATGGCACTGCCAGCTCCCAACTCCTTTCCCTTTGGCACCCCTCCTCCAGGGCTACAGTTCGCACCCAGGTAGCAAAGGGATGCTGCAGCAATGCCTGACCCTGCTGTTTGTGCTCCTTTTATTTAGGGAGAAGATGGACATGGGGATGCATGGGGCCAGGGCTCCACAGGAGCAAGACTTTGTGCCCAACCCCTTGGGAAATGCCAGGTAGGGGGGTCCCAGTATATATGTGTCATGTACAGGCCACTGGGTCCCACCAGTCCCCTGCTCTGTGAGGGAATGAGCATGATGCCTGTCTGTCCCCTCCCAGCCCACAAATCCTTGCTCAGGAGCTTTGGAGGGGCAGAGGGCCCTCATGTGGCTAACTGCAGCCAGGTGGGCCACGGATGGATAAGAACCATTTCTCCTGGGTGTAGCTGTGGGGGTTAAAAGGGGCAGGAGGTGAAGGAGCTTGTCCAGAGCAGCTGGAGGGTGACATTTCTGGATGCTGCTTCTTCCACATTCTGCTGCAAGGGGAGAAACATGAGAGGCTGGCTGTGCCACCCACTGTGAGTGAGCCCTGCCCTGGGCAGAGGTGACAGAGCTGTCTCACACATGCCCCTCTATATCTCTAATCACTGCCCCTGCAGCAGGGCAGGGCCTGACCACCGCCTTATCACAGCACACCTGCTGCTTCTTAAACCACAGCATGCCACACTTGGGAGGAAGGTACAATGGATTTGGCTCCTGGGGTGTCTGGGAAGAGGTGGGTGCTGAGTCCCCAGGATCAGTGGAGGTAGGGAGAGCAAACATGATTTTAGGCATCTCTAACGAGGTCTTGCCTGGTTTCTGCTTCCCAGGAAGGGTCTTCAGCTATTCCCCCCGCCCCAGCACACCCCTCCCTCTCTCCCTGGCTGTGAGTCTGATCATCCTGAAAATTAAAAATAAAACAAAATGCAGCAGCACTTAGAGAATGAGTGGAAAGTCATGGAGCTGGGACAGGCCCTCAGGTTCTTCTGCAGAGCCCCTTGCTCCCACCTTGCCATTCCTGTACCCTGAAGGTGAGTCTAGATTGGGGTCTCAGGCAATTCCTGTCCCCCCAACAAGCATCTCTCTGCCTTCCTGATTGAATAGGAAGAAAAGCTCTGGACAAAGAAAAAGCTCTGGGCATTAGGCAGCCCTTCCCATCCTGTTCCCTACCCTGTGGGAGGGACAACCATCTTTAGCTGTCCTGCTCATCCTGGTGCAGGGATGGGAAGGGACTGGGGGAAAGGGGCGCAGGGAGGGTAGTTGGGCCTCTAACTCTGGCACTTTGTATTCATGAGTAAATAGTTGCTAATGGCAGCATGGCTGGGCGAATGTAGGAGAGCTGCTGCTCCCCCCGTCGGAGCAGGCAGGGAAATGAATATGAATTTATCATGATTAGGTGAACTCAGCAGGGAGAGCGAGAGAGAGAGGGCTAGGCAGGGAGGGGGCGGGCGAAGATGGATCTGTGCAATAAAATTAAATAAGGACACCAAATAAAGTCACTTCTCACGCACTCGCCCGCCCTCCCGCGTGCAGGGTCTCTCCTGCCTCCTGCGCTTCTCTGGCTTTGCTGATTTCTCTCTTTCCTCGAATTTATGAGGCCAATTATGAAGATGAGGTTGGAAGTTCTCAGAAGTTCACTAAATGCAAAGTGTGGTCCCTGCTGTTCCCATCAAATTAATTAACCAAGCGCTATTGATGGCCAGGGTGACGTCGGCGTGGAGCGTGAGGGAAGGGCTGCTGGGGGGTAGCTGAGGAAGGCTGGTTGGAGAAGGCCTGGAGGGCAGAGCACCCTGTGGGGCATCCTCAGGGCCAGTGAGTGCAGAGTGAGGGCTCTGCCTGGGCAGCCAGTGGGCAACAGGAGAGAGGAATGCAACAGGGCATGCACCAGGTTCTGGTGTGATGGTTTGTATTGCAGTCCCTGTTTCCAGCAGTTTCCTCTGTCTGCAATAAGATCCAGCTGGGTGATGGCAGAGCTGCCCTGTTGGGAACATGGCACAGATACATGGCAGGATGCTGGGCTGTGTTCTGTAGAAGATACTGTGGTAGTGTCTCATGGTCTGCATGAGCCTGTGTCTGCAGGAGCAAAGCCAAGAATCAGTGCCCTCTCAGAATCATCCTCTGCATCTGGTGAAGGGATTGTGATCCCAATCCCATGGGAGTGGTCTGCACAGGGGCTTCATGCTTGGTAGACAAGTGACTTTCTCAATGGCTCAGCAGTCATGGTGCAGCTGGGATAGGCCTACTGCCACCTTCCCTTGCTCCCTGAGTCCCAGCAGCCCTCCCTGCCTTAGTTTCCCTTCCTGGGCTATAGGAAACAGTCTGCCTGGTAGGATCTCATGAGCAGAATGTCCTGATTCTACACAGGCCCTTGGCCATCCCTAACCTCTGTGGAAAGCTGCCCAACTCTGCAGGGCTCAGGGTGCCACTGAGTGCCTTTGCCATGGTGGCAACAACCATGTGCCTGGATCACATCAGTTCTCATGTCCCTGGCTGTGTCCGTGTCATGTCACCCCCTTCTAGGGAATGTGTTTTGGAGGGGCAGTCTCCAACATGACCCCTGTGCCTGCCCTGTCCCATGGTTCACTCACTGCAGGGAAGGTGCTGCAGGGCTGCTGCTGCATGGGGGTTGAGTCCCCAGGCTGCTCAGGTCCAGGCCAGACACTGGGCACAGGGCTCCTCCTTTGCCTGCCTGGGGGAAGTTCACCCACAGCAGTTTGTAGTTTCTCGGGTTAAATCTCAGCACTGGCTGTGCTCCAGCAAATGCTTGAGGTTATAAAAGGATTCCCCCATACTGAGGCCCTGGCTGAAACACAGGATGTCTCTGCATGCCACATGGGCACTCTGTGCCTCAGTTTCCCTCCTTGCATTTCCTGAGGCTGTTTTTCCTTTGGGCAGGGTCTGTTTTCCTCTGGGTGCAAATAACATCCCAGTTACTGAGCATCCTTGGTAGCATTTAGTAGCTGTGAGTTGTGCCCAAGTAAAGCGCCAGTCCTCACCCCCAAACCAGCCGTTTTTCACACCAGATATGTGTGCCACAAGGCTCTGTGCCTTCACCACGCTGGCATAGGGACCTTCCTCTGTAGTGCCATGGACTCTTGACTTAAATCCTTTTGCAATTGCTGGCCAAGCAAATGAGCTTGTTCAAGGGGTGAAAGAAGCAGTCTGTGTCCTTAGATCAGGAATCTCACAGAGGCAAAAGATGTAGAGGGCCAGATCCAAAATCCCTGCACGTGTCCAGCTCTGGCGTGGCTCTGGCTGTGTGTCTCCACCATTCCAGTTTCTGCTTCTCTTTGCTGGTTTCACTCCTGTCCCGGTGATCAATGGGCTCTGGTTGGGCTGGAAAACAGCACAAACAGAGGCATTTACAAACCCGCTGTCTCTCCAACAGGGCCATAACTCAGGCTCCCTGTCACCGTGGGGAATGGGAGGCAGGAGCTCCTGCTTTGGTGACAGCAGCAGCACCGACATTTTTCCTCTCGTGGTAAATGTGTTACTTGGGGATAATTTACCTGCTTATGTCAAGTATTAAAAAGAAACAGACGGGCTGCTGAGCAGCTCCTGACACTTGCATGGCATGAACACACATGTCTATCCAGAGAAAAGAAATCACCTAAGCTGAAAGGATGTGTTTGCACTTTGGAGCTGCAGTCTCGGCGTGGTGTCCCTGGTGTCTAATACTCGGGCTGAGATCTTGCCAGAATCCATCCGTCCATGGGGTCTCCAGGGTTTGCAGCCACCTACTGGTTCTGGCAAGGCTGCCCACCTGCACTGGGGGCTGCTTGGGGCTGGGTGTCCCACGTCTCCCGCAGCGTGCTGGGAGCATCTTCTCCCGCACCCCTTCTCCAGGTGAGCGGATCGTGGGGCATGTGGGAGATGCTGGTGCAGGTGCTCTGTAGTCCGTGGTTGAAGACCTTGCTGGGGACCTAGGGCGGCTGAGACGCTGCTCCGGCCGGCTCGGGGAGCCGCCGTCCTCGCCGGCAGCAGAGGGAGCTGGAGGACCGGGGATGGCAGCACGGGCAGGCGGGAGAGGCTGCACTGGGCTGGGCTGGGCAGCTCAGGGAGCCCCATGGCGGGACAGAGTCCCTTCTTCACCCAGATCCTCCCCCAGCAGGGCAGCGGGAGGTGCCCCAGCCTGCGGACTGTCCCCTCAGCCCCGTGGTGTCACCTCTCAGACACACCACCTCTGTGGGTGCCCGGCTCTGTGGTGGACACCCGCTGAGTGGCCCTCAATCCCTTGTCTGGGCTTTTAGGGTCTCAGTCCCGCTGATTCATTCTGGGAAGCCATGTAGCCTCTCCCTGCGACACTGTGCTTCTCATCACCCTGAGGACCTGCTGGTGGGACAGCAGGTGATGGGGGTAAGGCCTCCATCCCCAGGAAGCATTCAGGGCCAGGGTGGAAAGGTCCCTACAGCACGTGGTCACTGTCACTGCCGTCCCCAAATCTCCTTGCCCACAGGGAGCTGATTTATGTCTGGGCCAGCCTGCGCTGACCTCCTGCTTGGGCTCAGGCATTATAACTAATGGCAGGTCAGAGGAGGACAGCTAAAGTGAAGTGGCTGGTATGGGTCAGGGAGGGGGGATGCAGAACAGGGGGTGCTGAGGATCTCAGTTCCAATGGCACAGCTGCCCAGAGCAGTGAACAGCAGGGGGGAAGCAGGTGTTGCTCCCAGTATACCCCCTCCACCCTGTGCCCTGCTGCTGAGCTCTCTTTCTGACCATACTCTCGTTCTCTTTTAACCACAGGATGTTCTGGCTGAGTGGTATCAAGCCTGGAAAGGTGGCTCCTTGTTGGGGGGAAACTGAGGCACATATGGACTGATGGTTTCATTGACATCAACAGCAGAGGCAGGGAGGGCACCAGGTATCTGAGCCCAGTTCCTGCCCAGGGCTTGGGGTGAGGAACCAGAAGGATCTGATGCAGGTACAGCAGAGGGCAATGCCACAGTTGGTGGCCTGAAATGTCCCCTTTGGTCTGTTGCTCTCACCTTCTGCTTGATCCATGAGCCTTAGGGTGCAGAAATCTCCTGTGGGGGTACACCCCTCCTTTCCCTCATGACAGATTTGCCTCCAGGTCCCAGACCCCCGTGTGCATGGGCCCAGCGTCACTCAGCCCCATCTCAGCATTCTCTGTGTGTGTTGGCAATAAGCCCTGTTTGTTTTCCCAGCTGGAGTGGATAACCAGCCCAGCACGCAGCCAGGCTATGGGAGCTGAGCTTTGGGGACAGCTACATGAGCTGCCATCCCAATCCCTGCCTGCACCAGCTGCTGAGGTGAGACCTGAACATGGCTGTAAACCTGGATATCCATGGACCCACCAGGCAGCTGCTCCACATCCTAGGATGATGCCAGCCCCACCTGCCAGCCCAGGTGGTCTAAGTCAGTTGAGGGGAGCCCTTGGGGGTGCAATAGAAGACACCCAGTGCTTCTGGCCACACACTGAGCAGCAGTAAGGGAGATTTTTACTGACACCCTGCCTTTGCTCTCTGCTTGGGAAGGGGGAGAACAGCAAAACATATCTGAGTAAGGCATTAGGACTTTCCCAGGGATGAGCTATATCTGCCAGCTTGCCTGTGCTCAGATGAGCTCATTTTTGGTGAACAGCACAGCCGAGGGCTGGGATGTGCAGGCTGCCAACCCCCTGGCTGGGCAGGCAGGGCTCTGCAAGCCTCTCCTGGCACTGCCTGACCATCCCACAGCTGCAGTGGATCTGTCACAGTCCTGTCAGGCTCCTGCTGCTGGTCACAAACTGAAGGGTGTGCTGGTGTCCAGACTGGCACTTGTGCTTTCCAACTGGTAGCACACATTTCCGCTCCCATTTCTCAGCCAAGGAATATTACTAACTTTGCAAGGCTGCAGGGAGAGCTCCCATCCTTCTAAGCAACCCCTCCCCAACAAGTTTGTCAAGTCCTCCAGATGACCCCATTGCAAGTTGTTTTTGCAATGTTACAGGCATGATTTGTCTTTTTTTAGGGTCCTTCTTAGGGCTAAGCTGGGTCCAGACAGCCCCAGCTTGAGGCCAATTCTTAAACATCACCCTTGAGCACTGGCCTCTGACAGGTCCAGGTTCATCCAAAGCTCATCCCAGATGGGGAAGCAAGTCCCCTGATTGAACCTGCTGCAAAAACAGGAACTTGGTGCTCTCCCAGCTGGCTCTCAGCAAAGGTGATTTGTTTAAAATAGTTTCCATGGCCTCTGCACTTACTTTTGCTGCTGGGTCCAGAAGACCAGGTTCAATCTAGGCTGCTAGGCAGCGCCAGAGGCTGAGTTTCATCCAGAAGAAACTGTTGGAAGACTTCGCTCAGCTCTCACTCTGAATAGGTCTAAAATTAGATCAGGGATACAAAAGTTGGTGAGCAACAGATACGTGAGTCTGGCTTCAGATTAGCAACTTTTACAACAGAGCTGGGATGCTCCCGCTGACAATGCTTGCCATTTGGGATCAATTTTGCTCCAGCAATATTTCAAGTTTGTCAAAGCACCTTTGAAGGCCTGGGCAGGTGAAAGGAGCATGGGGAGCTGTAAATAAGTGTGAGCTTTAAAAAACTTCCTGAAATGACCAATAAATCCCCCAGGACATGACAGGAATCATTCAAGGATCCTTCCTGAAGAAACCTAGCTCTCCATTGAAAAGGAAAAGTACTTTCAAAAGCATGTTCAGAGCAGCAAAATGTGGTTCCCAGACAGGGAGTAGCCTGTGTCCAAGCCTCCTTCTCCATCACCCAAGGACAGTGACATTCCCTGACAGCTGCCTGTGCCACTTGCTCCCCTTGCTGTTTCCTGCCCAGAATTATTAAGATGAATGGCACAAAACTGAATAAATGGAGAACCTAAGCCTACAAACTGCCTGGCACAGAGTGAATACATGCCAGATTTGGCCAGGACCTGCAGTAGGATGTGCTTCTCTGTGCTGTCCTGTGGGGTGTAGAGTGTGTGTGGGGCTGCATCTCCTTGGCACCACCCTCATCAGGTCTGGTGAGGGCTGGAGGTTGCCCAGACCTTCCCTGCATATACAAAAGATGGGAAAACTCCATCGGTGTGGCCCCTCAGCACATCTGCAAGGTGCAATCAGGGATAGGTCCAGCCACACAGAAGGGCCCTGGTGGGAGTGCCACTGCTCCTCTCACAGGAGCTGGACTGGAGGCGCTGTTGGGTGGCTCCACAGCCCACTGAGACACCCCACAAGTCTGACTCAGGTCTGTAAGTGCTCCTCAGATCTCTGGGGAGAGGATGGGGAATGTGTGGTCATTTGCACTTCTCTTTCTTTCAGTGAAAACATCCAAGGAGGCTGGGGATGTGGGGTGGGCAGAGGTGGGGAGAGAGACCAGACCTACGTCCTTGCTGGGGAGCTGGGAGGGGACAAGGGATATGCAGGCAGCTGGGTGGCAGTGGGGAGGTGTGGGGACAGTGGGGATAGTGCCTGACTGCACAGTTTGGGCACCCCGTCTGGGCTGTGGGGCGTTAATGCCCACTGTGTACCCGTGGCAGGGCCTGGCTCCTCCTCTCCCCCAGCAGGTGCTCCCACCTCACTGGCAGCTGTGGCCGTGTCCTTGTCACCAAGGGCACAGCCATCGGTGTGCTCAGTGGGTACAGACACACAGAACTCCTGGAGGGACTGACCCCCACACACAGCTGCCCTCTCCCACTCCTGTCTGAAAGCGAGTCAGTGCTTCCCATGAGCATCCCGTGCAGCCCCGTCGGTGGCCACCCCCTCTCTGTCCCCACAGGAGCCGGTGGTCAGTACTGGTGTCCCCGCTCCACAGCGGCTGAGCCTCTTCCCAGGGTGACACTGTGCCGCCCCTCCCCTCTGTGCCGCGCAGCGCTCCCCCCGCCGCTCCGCACGCTGCAGCAGATGGTGGAGGTGACATTTGTCTGCGAGTGACGCATTTGACGGTGGCCGTGTCCCCCCTCCTCCCTTCGCCCTGGACGGGGGAACCTTGAGCCCACCTGGCAGAGGCAAGATGGGCAGACACAGGCTGAGGGATCCCCCAGCCCTCCTGCATACCCCCCAGACATCTGCGCTCCCTGTTCATCTGCATCCCCACCAAAGCCCTGTCCCCGGCTCTGGGGCACCGGGGCAGCCGGGGGACATCGCCCCTGAGGGCGAGTGCCCATCGCCGTGGGGCGAGTGACGGGGGAGACTAGGTGGGAGCCGGGCACCAGGGACTCCTGTTCATTCTCCGTTTTCTGCCTTAATTAGAACCCGGAGAGACCAGGCGAAATCGCATTAGCGCGGGGCCCCGGTGCGCTGAGCCATCCATCTTTTTTTATTACAGCGTAATGGGGCTGCTCGCGAGGCGCCGTGCGATTTGTCACAGGCCTCGTTCCCTGATAACGGGCATTTGTCATCACTTTCTTCCCGTGTTAATGTCATCATCGGCGAGCTGACAGGCAGACCCGTTGAGGGAGCACTGGCGACAGACCACATCCGTCAACCTAATATTTCCATGGCTGTGGGGATCAGCCGGGCTGCGAACACACATTAAAGCGCTTATGAGGGGAGGGGGAAGGAAAGAAAAAAAAAAGGGGGGGGGGGGTGTTGTCATTAATTAAAATGTTAGTGTGAGAGCGTGAGCGTGTGTGCGGGTGGCACTGCGTGGGCACGGGGGGGCCGCGGGGCGGGGCGGCTGCGACGCGGTGGCCTTTTAACGGAGCTCGCATCAGCTCCTGAAACCCATTTAAAAGATATTTGGGACTGGGGAATCAGCGGTGAGCTCGGTGGAAAGGTCATTGTTAATAAGGGAGAGCACTTGGGAGCACGTGGGGAGGGCGCAGGCATGGCCAGTGGAGGATGCAGGAGATTGTCATCCCCCCGGGGCGGGGGCGTGTTTGTCCCACGGGGAGTAGCTGAGCCGCTTCTGTCATGAAGTGAGTGGCCTCAAGTCTACATGGCAGAAGGATGAGGCAGGGGAAGGAAACTCTGCACTGGGGTTGCTCCACAGCTGGCTAAGGGCAGCAGTGGGGTGTGGGATGGGCTGGGGGGCTGCGACCCCACAAACAGGGGTTTGGGACAGGGCTCTGCAGCTGCAAGACGGGCTTGCCACAGAAGTCTAGAGGGTCAAACCTGAGATGTCCTCCCCTAAGAAACCAGTGAGGAGACCTGACCTGGTCCTGAGGCCATTCAGTGACAAGGGGGCTCAGGTCCCCACCCAAGAATGTGTGGCTGTTGCCATGGAAATGGGTGGTAGTGACTTGGGAGGAGCAGGTGTGGGGGATCTTGGGTTTTCCTGGCAAGCGGGAGTTTGTTTTCTGTACTTTTTTGAGGTTCCTGGGTCATACAGAACAGGAAGACTTGGTGGGCTGCTTTCTCTTTTTTTTTTCTTTAATTATCTTTTTGTGGGGTTTTTGAGGATTTGAGGATGGGCATCTCAGTCATCTACCCAACTCCCATGATGTACTGGTAAAACCCCCATTTGCTCTGCAAAATATGACTCCGGGAGCTCTTACACAAATGAGACCAAAGATGTTGCTTCCTCTGCCCAAAACCCATCCTCAGGTTCCCTGGGAAAAGCCTCTGATGTTCCCTATCTGTGGCTGGACACAGTGCTAGAAAAACAGGCAATGGCAGGGTGCAGGCAGGCGTGGCGATGCTGAAACCCTGTTGAGTGCAGACAAGGGGGCTCGGTTTGAAAGTTTGGCTGCACAGAGCCCTCACCCCTGTGTCCCCCATCCCAGGAATGGTCAAGGGCAGCCTGTGAAGAACACGTCTCATAGCCCAGGAAAGCTCATGACTCTTTCTTTCACTGTTTTTCTTCTCTTCCGTCCTTCCTCGTTGCAGTCACAGGCTCTGTGCATGGGAAAGTCAGGTTTGGGATGAGGTATGGGGTGTTTTTAGAGATCCGGGCTGTTTACGCGTGTGCACATGAACACACACTCCTGCACTCTCATCCCCGTAAGTCATTTCTATAAGTACACCCCAAACTTTGGCTCACTTGGGTAGAGCTGGGAGGGGGTAGTTTTCTCCAAGTGCTTATGAGGAAACTGAGGCATGGAGCAAGGATTTTCAGTCCTCATCCTCACTGTGGATCATCCACATCAAACAGGTCATCCCATCACCGGCAACATCCAACAAGTCTGCAGACATCAGGGAAAAGGTGTGCAGGAAATTTTCTTGGGACTGCCCAGCATTGGAGAGGCTCCCAACCCTGTGACAGCCCCAACACCCCCGGCAGCAAACCCTGCCACCAAACCTCCCTCCACTCCAGCTCTCTGCCATTAATCACTGCCCTGCATTGGCCGAGGACCTTTTAAAAAGGATTTATTAGGGGGGATTTAAGCACAGGCAGCGATAGGGTTTCATAAATCGAAAGGCAATAGTGCTCATCGTTACCGGTGTGCTCGGAGGGGACACCCCTGCTCCCCCCGTTCCCACGGCTCTGTAGCAGCTCCTCCCCGGCACCGCTGCCTCCGCCGCTCCCCTTCCTCCCCGTCTGTGGAGACCGCGAGTGTGGAAAATCCCCAGACAGGGAGTGTAAATGCTTGTTCTTTGTAAATGAAGAACATAATTAACATTAAATTAAGGTAATACAAATGAAGACAACACAGAGCCTGACAGGATGAGTGTTTGGGGAGGCAGTAGAGAGAAGTGATTCATATTTTTAATTTACTGTACAAATAGACTAGCAGGGCTGGGGGGAAAAGGGCCATCCAAGTGGAGTGGGGATTTTTTTTTTTTCCCACTGTTGTTTTGCTGTGCTTTAAGCACACAATGACTATTAAAGTCAACTGCCCATATAATAGGACATCTCCTACATGACTGCTCTCCGAGAGGCAGCTTGCTGTAGCAATAAATTCTGGGAGTGCCATCTGCTGGTGTGCACCCTCCGCCGGGCACCCTCGCTCCGGCCACCCGGCCCGGACCAGTCCTGGCACCTCACAATTGCTGTAGAGACCTGCAGAGCACTGGCCACGGGCCTGCAGGCATCCATACAGAATTATTACATTTCTCATAGGCTAAGAAACACTTTCCCCCACCCAACTGTAAGTACTTTTCATTATAAATATTTCTCTTTTTTTGAGGTTGAGTGGGTATTGTTGATGCGGGGGAAATATTTTAGGCTTTTAAAAGATATGAATCACTGTTCTCCACCCTTCTGAAGCGCTGGATTTCAGCTGAGTGCTGTTACCCAGAACACTGTATAAAAAACTACCCATTTTAGAATTTTACCTGCAGAAAGGCCATTTTAGATTTTTACCTGCAGGAAGACTGTTGATCAGAGTCCATGAGAACTGCGGGCGGGACCTGGCTCTGCACTTTGAGGAGATGAGAGCTGTGGTCTCAGCCTGGGGAGGCCCTGCTGAGGGATGACTTTCAGCCAGGAGGGAGCCCAGTTTATCATAGCACAAGTGTCCATGGGGCTGTGACACTTGGAATGGGCACACCCACACTGCCTCTGTCGTTGTTGTCAGGAAACTCCTGACACCACCAGTCAGAGGAAAAACAAAAGAAGGCGCCAAGAGGGCTCATTCCTTAATGAAATCACCCTTCCCAGGCAGAAAATGCCCCGGGATGGTGCTGAAAGATTCCTCTGCTGTGTCAAAACAGGAGAGGAATTTTCACAGTTTTGGGGTGGGGGAGGGGGCGTGTCCTAATTTGTAGTGTGTGATCTTTTCACTCTGGGTGACTTGTACCCTGGCAGTTATTACTGTGGGCAATGCTCGTGGCTCCTGGGCAGTCACTTGGCCAACTTGCCCTTGAACACGTCCAGGGATGGGACATCCACAACTTCTCTGGGCAACCTGTGCCAGTCCCTCACCACTCTCACAGTAAGAATTTCTCCCTAATGTCGGATCTAAACCTGCTTTCTGTCAGTTTCAACAATTCTCCCTTGTCCTGTCACTACATGCCCTTGTACTAAGTCCCTTCCCAGTTTCTTGCAGCCCCTTTATCCAGAAACCTCTCCAGAGCCTTCTCTTCTCCAGGCTAAACAACCTCAGCCATCTCAGCCTGTCTTCACAGGAGAGGTGCTCCAGCACCCTGAGCATCTTCATGGCCTCCTCTGGACTTGTTCCAGCAGGTCCATGTCCTTCCTGTGCTGAAAACCCTAGAGGTAGACACAGTATTCCAGCTGGGAATCACTGGAGTGTACTAGAGGGACAGAATCCCTTGACCTGTTGGTCACACCTCTTGTCATGTAGCTCAGGATATGACTGGCTTCCTGGGCTGCAGGCATGGATTGCAGGGTCATGTCAAGCCTCTCATCCACCTCCAAGTCCCTGAATCAATCTCTGAACCCCTCAAATACCTCCAGGGCCCAGGCTGCAAAGACAGGGTCTGTTTACAAACTGAGCTGACCCCGGGCAATGCTCTCTGTGCCCAGCACCCTTCTTCTGTGGCTGCTAAACTGGAAGCGTGGACAACCCCAGTGAGACAAGAGGCAGGGACAAACTATGCACCAGCTTTTGTGGGGCAACAGGGTCCTGCCTCAGGACCACTTTTACCACATGGAATAAGAAAGGAGGTGGAGCACACAGGAACTTGGTCAAAACTGGTCCCTGATGAAGCCCCTGCAGTCAGGTGAGGTTTGTGGGGAGTGAAGGCAACCCTGTTGTGGTGACAGGGATAGTTTGCTGATAGAACACCTGGTGAAACCAGCGCGAGAAGGGCTCAGCCTCAAAGGCTTGGTGGGCCCTCAGGATCCATCCTCCTGGAGCCCATCTCTGCTGGAGACGTAGGGACTGAGGGCACTGCAGGGTATGAGTGCTCTGTGGCTTGTCTCACCATGGTCTGTGGCTACTTGTGGCCTCACCAATCCTCAGTAATTGCACAGGGACACCAGGGTGTGTCCAGCAAGCTTTAATAAGCTTTCCAGTTGGGATGTGACCATTTACCTTGAATCAGGTCCTCTCCCAGAGAGCTTCCATGAAGGATCTGCAGATATCCAGTGATGGGCCGTGACCTTTTCCTTGAGGATCCCCATTCAAAGCATCTGGAGAGTTCAAACCAGGGTCTTCTCTCCCATTCCACATTGTCCTGGGCTCAGCCTCAGCCCTCTATGTGAATGTCTCAGCACTTGAACCCACCCACCCTTTAGCACTGGGGACACCAAGAAAACGCACTTGTGCATTTGGAGAAAGCCACCTTCATCTTCATTTCTGCAAACCTTAAAAGGATCAGCAACATTTCCCGCTGTCCAAGTAATTTTTCAGACTCTTCTTTGTATCTTCTCCAGTCTTTCTAGGTCTGGACACTGCTAGAGAATGCAACCTTATCCTCACCAGACAGAACGAGTGCTTTTGGAGGTCTCAATCCAGGGAAGTGGATTTGGACTTGAGGAAGCAGCTCTGGACATGAAAAAGCAGCTCAGAGCTCACTCAGCCATATCCTTCCTGAGAAACCTGCAATGGAGCAGCTGGGAATGCCTCCCTGGAAAGACAAGCAGAGAGGAAGCCCGAATCCCTCTTTTGCAGGAGTGCCAGGTCAGTGGCATGGGGCAGGTTGAGCTACAAACCAACCCTCCCCCCACAAAAAAAAAAAAAAAAAAATCTTGCCCCAATAGCCTCCTAAAAAACTGATGAGTTGCCACTGTTCCATGAGCACGGGGGTTCCTCTACACCCAGGCCCTGATGAAAAAGAGGATGAACGTGTCCTTCGACATGGTACCCTCAAATGAGTCCCCAGGAACAAATGCATCCAAAAGGCACCATAGAATTTTGCCAGTGACCCCCAGTCCTTGGAAAGAGGGCACTTCTGCCTCTGGTGGCATCTGAAACCCTGACAGAAATGGGTCCTGACCCCACATTTCCCAGGTCTGCCCCATCTCACTGGCCACTTAGAGCAGTCCTTGGCCATAAGGCAACATTCCAACTCCTTGGCTGTGCCAGGAGTCCAGGAATGGGGGGCTGGTCCCAGGGGGGCCATTGCCTCCCACACGGAGGGCAGGGGGCAACCTCCAAGCTGCCCCACATGCTGGGTGGGAGAGATAGATAAATACCAGAATAAATAAATACAAGTGGCAAAGAGGCCTGAAATGATGCTGTCGTTTGCTGGGAATGAGAGACACAAGTGTAATTTAGGTTTTGATATTATCAAAGTCTCGCTGCTCTAAAACAGCAGGGCACTCAGTGCCTCATTAATAAAGGATAAACTTGGAGTCTATTTACAATGCACTTTTTGGGGTTATTTACACTCCATTATACATATGTAATGCTGCACATATTTACCGCTCTGTTCTGCTGCCGAGAGCAGCCGAGGCGGGAGGGAGGCGGGGTGGGAGCGGCTGGTGCTGCACAGCCGTGACCCGGCTTTGACTGGAGCCCTTTAAACGGCTCAGGATGCAGGAGAGCCTCAAGCTGGTGGCTGAGGATGGAAGGGATAAGACCCAGTATGGCCCAGTCCCTGTCCCCACAGGTCCAGCACTCACACACACCCAGAGGCGCCCTGAGGCTTTCCCAAGGGATGCAGGAAGGGTGGGCTTCTCACTGAGACACTAGAAACACCATGGAGAGGGAAACTGGAAAAAAAAAATATTTGCAACAAAATGATGTGTGTATTGGCATGAGAGTGTTTTGGCCACACAGCACTCCCCACCACCTGGGTTTACCTCTCACCACGACAAAATGTTGTAGTTTTCCTGCAAACAACAGCTTCTGGAGGTCTGGGAACCCCATGGTCTACCATGGTATTTGTGGGAGCTGCTGTGGGAGGGTCATGGGACACAGGAGAGCCTCTCCTTCCAAGCACAGCCCCCAGGATTCAGAGCAGAGACATGGGAGAGGCCATGAAGAACACCCTGGGGGTATCAGCAATTAATGGGGTGGAGTAAGGGGACGAGGGTGTATCCTGGATCCCTTTGTCCTCCAGAGAGTTTGGGAGTTTGCAGGGTTCCCATGGGAGCACTCTGTGGGGCCAGCACACAAAGCCAAGGGTCCAGCAGTCTGTGGAGGGGCACAGTGGCTGGACAGTCACCCCCAGTTCAGAGCTGCTCTCTGCCCCTTCTGCAACAGCCTCCAGCTTTGCCCAACCAACTTGGGGAGAGATGCAAGAGCCTGGGAGCCATCCTGACTACCCTTCCTAGAAAATGTGGGATGACTTTGACCTTTCCAGCCAGTCACAGTGGGGAGGAGGACAAGCCCCTCTTCTCATTCTGCTCTTCCTGGTACTGGAGAAACACCCACCCATTGCAGCACATTCCTGCTTGCTGCCATTCCAGGCAAAATTTGCCAAACAATGGCTCTGGTGGCAATGCTCTTTATTAAACAGCTCATGTCAGAAGCTCTTGCCAAGGCCCCACACCCAGGAGCAATGAGAACCCCCTGCCTCAGGGGGTTCCCTTGTCTCTGTGGGGGCATCTCTTCCAGCATGGGGGTCGTGCCCAGCAGAGCAACCTTGGTGCATCCATGGGGCTCATCCTGGGTGCAGACTGTGCCATGGAGACATGTCCTGGGAGACCTAGAGATGACCAGGTTGGAACAGATTGGGCCCCACATCGTTCCCCAGCCCCAAGCCTCCTCCATCACCCCCATCCCACCCAGATCAGGGCAGACTGGAGCCTGAGCCCTCCAGAGAGCTGCTCTCCAAACTCCCATAGCCATCGAGCTTCATCATCCCAATGAGATGGGCTGGGACGGAGAGGACGGAGCGGCGCGTGGCAAAGATGTGGCTGATCTCCATGAAGGTTTTGTTCTTGGTCTCAGGGATGACAAGGTAGACATACAGGGCCACCAGCAGGCAAACACCACAGAAAACCAGGTAGCAAAAGGCACCGGCTGACATCTGGGGACAAGAGCAGGATGAGGCAGAGAGCCAGGCACTCTCAAACTGGGCATGGCACGAGGCAGTGTCCCCTCCCATCACCCTGCCCTGGGCTGGCTCTGTCCAGCACTTAGCTGAGCCAAGAGCACAGGCATCCCTGTCTTGGCACCCCATCCTGGGAGCAGCAGGGCTGTGTCCATTCCCTCCATCTCCCAGGGCCCCTCTGATCTGGTACCTGCAAGAAGGGGAAGATGAAGCCAACGGTGAAGTTGCAGAGCCAGTTGAGAGAGCCCCCCACAATGTAGGCAGCCGGGCGGTGTGACTGCATGAAGAGCTCAGCTGTCATCAGGAATGGGACACCAGCTGCAGAGGGAGGGGACAGATCAAGGCTATGGGCTGACTCAAGCACCCCTGGAGTCAACAGGTTCTGCCCACCTCAGTGCTGTGGCCAAAGGGCTGGAGCCCAGCAAGACTCATGGGTCAAACTGGTGGTGCTGGCAGAGATGGAGTGTGGTGGAACTGTGTCCTACCCTTGGTCTCCCTTGGGATATGTCTTGAGGAGTGGATAACATCCCCCTGACATACCACATTGGCACATTGCTGCATGCTCAGGCCAGTTCCCCAAGTTGAATGACTGGGAAGTTTCAGACTGAGTCAAAATAAATGTGGAACATTTCATGTAGACCCTTGTTTTCCAAAAATGCTGATATATTAGATCATATTTCTAAATACTGATATATTAAATCTCATAGAGATAACAGGCATAGAGAAACATCTTCCTTGCACCCTCCACAATGCCCTTTCCAGACTGCCTTGGTCAAAACAGTTTAGGAAACTTCCTTCTATCAATCAGCTTCAGTTGCCACTGTGGCTGATTCAGGGAGGAAATAAGCAACCACTTTTCTGAGAATCAGAATCTCCCACAGGGAATGCCATTTTCCAACCTGCTTTTTCCCATGTATGATGAAAAAACACAGAGTGTATGGAAGCGATTTCCCAACCCAACTTGTAAGTTGTCTGAAAACTGGGCACAGGTTGTGACTATTTCTTCTAGTAGCACTTAGCCTCTCCAGCCAAGTGTTGCTGAGCCAGAAGTCCTGGGCTCCAGGACCACCCCTGTGTTGGGGGGCAGGATCCGAGGTCCAGAGTAGATTCCAAGACACACAAAAATCTGGCAAGGGATTGCATTTGATATGGTGACATGCTTGGGGTCCCAACTGCCTGGAACAGGGCTGGCTGGACCTCTTTATAAATGCAGGAAAAAGATGAACCAAAAAACAAGTGTAAGAAGCGAGGGAGGAATGGAACCCCTGACGGACTCTTACTCACAGCTCACCCAGAACAGAGATATATATTTTTTTTTGTTTTAAAACTCTATTCATCATTGTTTGTGAACAATGAGCCATTAAAATCCTAATTAAAGATGTAATTACAGTGAATAAAGTCTGGGCTGAGGATGAATTATAGATCTGCTAAGAGCTCTACTAATACATCAACTGGGTAAACCAGTCCAGGTTTCACTCCTGGATGTTGGAGCCTGCACTTGATTAGGGGCAGGATGATTCTCACCAGTTGCACTGTGATAGGAGTGGTGGTACCTCCACAGAGGTCTGGGGAAGGCTGCCAGGGCTTTCACTCTGCTTGTTCCTGGAGCATGGCCCAGGAGGAGGAGGTAGAGTGCCCTGGGGATGTGTGGGGCTGCGGAGGTTTGCGGTGAGGTTTTACTTGGAGGTACAGCACCAGAAAGCAGGGCCTGACCATGGGGACAGGGCCAAGGCTCAGGTCTTGCCACCTGCCCACAAACCCCGTGGAACCCCCATTCCCACCCCAGTGCTCCCCACTCCCCCAGACCCACCTGGTCCCATGCAGAAGCCAGCGATGATGCCGACCACGCAGGCCACGCTGACGTAGCGCATCCAGGGCAGGGCGGCCTGCGAGGGGACACCGGGCTGGGGACACTGCTAGGGGCTGGCCCTGAGCTTCACACCCAGCGCCCCTGGGACAGGGTCCTGCCCTGCGCTTGGTGGTGGCTTTTGGGGACAGTGGCCATGCAGGACGTATTGGTGAGACGCAGACAAGCAGTGGGTGGTTTGGGGTAAAGCTGGTGAGGGTCAACCTCAGCCAAGCCCAGCAGCTGATGATGTTGCAGTATCCCCAGAGCCATGGGAGCATCCTCTGGAAGCAGATGGCAGGAGAAGGACCCTCCACCTGCCCTGGCATTTCACAGCTGCCTCCCTGGGAGCAACTACTTCTGAAAAAAGTTACCAGAAGCAGCAGGATTTTTCTCATATGGATTTGTGTTTTCTTTTTTTGTTGTTGTTCTTGGTACTAAATTTACCTTGTCTTTAACTCTTAAGAGAAAATATGACTTGGAAGAGTCAGCTCACCTCTCATTTCCACGTACACTCCTTCCCCCAGGACTCTACCCATCCCTCCAGCACTGAGCCCCAGATAATGGCCCGGGGGTGGCAGTGGCCACCTACCTGCAGCAGCAGAGAGATGGTGATGCCAGCCGAGCAGACACCCATGGCACAGAAGCCGGTGATGATGAGGGGCCGCCGGCCCACCCTCTCGATGGTGAAGCACTGCCAGGAGGGAGCAGAGACTGATGGGGTGTTGGGGAGCTCCAAGGTGGATGGGAACACCCCTGAACCCCACATCCAGCTGAAGGTGAGAGGGTGCTCCCAGTGGCATCTGGGGATTGGGGGCAAGCCCAGCTCAGAATTCCAGGGTTGGGGCATGGAAAGTGCCAGGGGTGAGCGCGCCTGGGGCAGGAGGGGGGTCCCACAGAGTAGGGGTTAGCATGCAGGGTTGGTGCTGCCTGGGGTGACCTGGAAGCCACATTGGCATCAGTGCCAGGTGGAGGTGATGGGGCACGGGGTGTTTGTGGGGCAGTGGGCACAGCAGGGTGTGGGCAGGCAGCGCAGCAGCAGTGGGAGCAGGCAGGGTATTGACAGCAGAACAAATGCCTGTAATTTTATAACCAATCTCGGCATGTCCATTGGGGGCCATTTGTGGGGCTGCTCCCAAGCAATCTGGCTCTACGCTGGTCGACTGCTGGGGGGCTGGGACACCCCCACAGACAGGGGAGGGGAGAAGGGAGTACCCTTCAGAGAGGCAGGGGACCCCACTCTGCTCTGGATTAGGCTATGGGAGAGGGGAGCAGCCCCTCACTCATTCTCTGTTTTCTGGGAGCAGCCACCCCCATCCATCTCTGTAATTGTCAGGGAGCGGATTTAGTGCTGGGTGGCTTGGGCTGGCCCTAGGTGACACTTGCAGATGGGACAAGGGCCATAAATCTGCCTGGCCCAGTGCTAACTCTCCAGCTAAATGAGGGCTGGCTGGGGGGGGCAGGGCTGCTAGCCTGGGGCCAGGCCAGTGCTTGGCTGGGGGCAGGGGAAAATGGGGACATGTGGCTCTGCTAACAGAGGGACAATGAAAACGAGAGCCAGACAGAACTTCTTGCCCCTCCATCATCTCCAACCTGCTCTTTGCCTGCCATCTCTACCCAACCTCCCTGCTACCCTGAAATTATCCCCCACTCCTAGATGTGACTCCTAAATTGAGCCCATCTCATCCCATCTCTCATCCCCATTTTCATGCCAAATCCCTTGCCTCCCAGAAAAGGGGCTGTGCTGTGGCACAGATGATATTTGGGAGTCCACTCTGTCTCCCCTGTTTCGTGGTCCTGGGAGCTGGCAAGAGGGCTCTGGCAGGGAGGGGCTGTGTCCATCTGTCTGTCCCTCACTCACCCCAATCAGCCCAGCAATGACTTCAATGGCACCGGTGCCCATGGTGGTGTAGGGGATCTGGGACACGGGGATCCCGGCGTTCTCGAAGATGGTGTTGGTGTAAAACCAGATCTGCCGAGGAGGGGACACAGCATGAGCCGGGGCATGGAGCCACAGAGCACTCGATGAAATGAGCTGCCAGGTCTCAGCTCAGTGTCTGCAGAGCCGTGTCTGGGGGTGAGGACCATGCGGGGCTTACGGCATCGATCCCCGAGAGCTGCATGCCGGCGTTCAGCACCACCACCGAGAGCGTCTGCCAGCGCACGGAGCGCTCCCGCAGCAGCTGCCACACCGACACCATCTCCATGGAGGACAGCGACCGCTGCTCCTCCTTCATCTCCTCGATCACATCCTGTACCTCGGGGGTCCCCAGGAACCGGTGCAGTGCTGTGGGGACAGTGGGGCCGTGGACATGTGTCCCTAGCACAGGGTGGATGCTCACAGGTATGGCACTTGGTTCTACCCTGGCCCAGCCTCCCCAGCAGCCTCCCTATGGGACTCAGCATCCAAAGGAAATGGGGAAAAGCCTCACACCACAGTCCTGGGCACCATGGAAGTGCTGTGGCCCAACCAGGTGGGACGGAAGGGCTGAATCATCAGGACTGCGGTGGGCTGTCAAGTATGGGTATGGAAGAATCCCATGAGGATGCACCTTGGTCCTGGAAGAACCTTGGAGAGCCACACAGCACCTTCCAGAGCCAGTCTCCCGCAAGAAATCTCCTCACCTTTGGTGGCCCCACAGACATCGTTTCTCTCTATCAGCAGGTACCGAGGGCTCTCAGGGAAGCAGTGCAGCAGGAGAAGCTGGAGGGAGGCAGGAACAACCACCACTGACAGGAAAAGGGGCCAGAATCTGTCCTGAGAGGAGTTGAAATGGGATGTGTCATGGGGAGGGCAGAGCAGTGTCCAGCATGCGTGGGCTGAGGTATTGTGCTCACCTTGCCCAGCAGTTCAGGGAGGCCCAGGACTTGGGCAGAGAAAACCCCCAGGCAGATGAAGATGCTGGGCATGAGGCCCAGGAATCCCCGCAGGTTCTTGGGAGCTATTTCTCCCAGGTAGAGGGGCACCACACTGAGACAGATACCTGGGGGGCACAGGAGGGACTGGGATGGCAGAGGCAGTAGGGAGAAGGGTACCTAGCCAGACCCTTGGGTTTTCTCCACCCATGCACAGCATCATCCACAGTGGGGACCCCATGGCCTTGGAGGTGGCCCTGGCTGTACCAGAGAACCCCTCCACAGAGCCTGTGGGGAATACGAAGCAGTGTCCATTCCTCTAGGAATGGCTGTAGGGAACTGAGCCATGGGGAAGGGGCTGTGCAGGAGGCACCCACCTGAGTGGAGCCCCGTGATGGAGCGGCCGATGATCACCATCTCGGGGGATCCCAGCTCCTGGCTGAAGCCCATGAAGCCGCCGGCCAGGAGGACGAGGAGAGCGCTGCGGCTCAGAGCACCATTCCTGGCAGGCACAAGCAGCAGGGCAGCTCCTCCAGCCCCATCCCACCTCTGCACCACCCTGGCCCACGGCACGACGCCCTTACCTGCCGTACCGCTCCACCAGCACCCCCACCAGCAGGGAGCCCCCCAGCCCGCCCAGGGCAAAGATGGAGACAGTCAGGGCGTAGAGGAGGGTCAGGGGGCCAGGGCCCAGCCCGTGTCCGAACCGCTGGGACCACGTGGTGTTGTAGAAAGCCTTTATGTGCTGCAGGGCAGAGACACACACAGGCACCAGGCGTGTTGGCAGAAAGGGGAAGACGAGGGAAGACAGGATCTATAGTGACAATATTATGGGTTTAACAGTGTTAAAAGAGATGCAGGGCAGAACAAGTCTGGGAATGACTGGGATGTGCTGGTCTGGTTGCTCCGCAAGTCTCAGCACCTGAGAGGTCTAAGGATGACTTAGAGATACCACAGACAGTGCTCAAGCTGGAGCAGGGAGGCTGTGGCCAGCTTTCCTGGCCCTTCTTTCCTGGAGGACCAATTTGGTGTACATGAACCCGGACTCTGATGTCCCTCCCATGCCATTCCTCTCTGGGTGACTGCTCAAGGAGAATGCCCATGTTTTGGTGTGGGGCTGCTGGACAGCTGTCCCTCCACCCTCCAAGGGAGGGATGCAGAGCCAATTTCCCTGCCCATCCCTTACCTCCGCCGGTGAGTTCACCACAGCAAGGTTGTAGCCATAGAGCATGGAGGAGCCAAAGGATACCAGAAGGGTGACAGACAGCAGGGAGAAGGTGAGATGCTGGGAAAGAGGAGGAAGGATCAGCACAGCCCTGGCCAGCAGAGCCAGGAGCCAAGGTGTCAGGAATTGCCCCTTTTCCAGTAGGGATGAACCTGGCCCAGAGCAAAGACCCCAGTGCAATGGAATCCTGTGTTGAGCACTGCTTCATGCCACTGCCCAGCACCCAGCCCAGCTGATGCAGCTTCCTCGTGGCTGGTCTTGTGGTTGTGGTGTGAGGTTTTTTCACTGTGGCAGTGACCCAGCCTGGGTAACCTGGGCACCCCTGCCCTCAGCTGGGAGGGGCAGGCGGAGAAAGGAGGAACACCCGTCCCCCTACTTCAGTGGAGTGGCTGCGTGGTGCTGCTGCGAGTGGCCCAACACCATTGAAATGTCCCCGTGGAAGGTCCCAGCCCACCCCAAAACACCACGTGGACCCACCTCCTAAACCCTCGCCCCCTCCAACACCTTTGTCTCCCGCTCCAGCTGCTGCGGTCCTCACAGCGAGGATCCGGTGGCTGCGGGGGAATAGCCACCCTGCAGCTCTGACCCAGCCCACCCCAGGATCGGGGTGCTCAGGAGCATTCAGGGCACCCCCAGCTGCAGGGTGCTGCACCCCGAAGCAATGGGTGTCCTCGGAGCCACGGGGCTTGCAGGCTGCGGCCATGGGATGAGCCTGGGTCCGCCAGGACCAGCCCCGCTCCCCCCAGCACCCACAGCCCGACCCTCCTCGCAACACCCCCCGCACGGTAGCCGGATTCGTAACACCCAGCAGCTCCCGGCTCACGCACAGCAAATCCCCTCTAATCCCATCAGGAATCCCAAGCCGGGAAAAAGGGGAGAGGGATGTCAGGCCGAGGGGTGTCAGGCCAGGGGCTAGAGGGGGACAGGGACACGGTAAGGTAAGAGGGGAAGCAGGGATGGGGCCGCCCCCCGGGCCGCAGGGAGCTCACCCCAGTGATGTCCCCGCCGGGCTTTGGGGTCCCTTTCCCGACCGGCGGCTCGAGGCTGCAGGCGGAGCTCGGGGCGGGGGGAGAAGGAGACAGAGAGGAAGGCAGCCCCGGCCCGGCAGCCCGGCTGGTCTCTCCCATTTTTAGATAGAAGAAGGAGGGGTGAGGGAAGGGAAGGGAAGGCAGGGCAGGGCAGGGCAGCCCGGGCGCCCCGGGGCTCATTGGAGGCCCGGAGCGGCCGGAGGAGGAGTCCGGGAGCCTCTCCCCTCGCCGGGGGCAGGGGCAGCACCTGCGGACTGCCCGGCCCGCTGAGGGGTCACGGCCCGGCCTGGGGACAGCGGAACCACTGACGTGATGCTCTGCCACAGTGGAGAGCTCTCGCATGTCCCCTCTAAATGGGAGTGACCCCGGGAACCGTAAGTGGGGCAACATCACTGCACCATCCCCGAGGCCGCGGCGAGGGGCGGCCCCGCATGGCCCAACACCCCGAACACCTCCGGCCTCTCTCCCACCGTGGGGTAGATGTGCTCCATCCCCTGCGCTCGGAAGAGGCTGGTAGCCCACGGCCATGGCTCGAGGCAGCTGCCCTCCCCGGGCACAGAGGGACACAGCCCCCAGCCCCAGAGAGGAGAGAATCGGCTCACGGCAGCTCAGAGGAATCCAATTTTGCTGCGGCCAGGAGCTGCCTCCCCTGCTGCTAATGAAGTGCCTTTAATTAGCAGCCTAATAGCATGCTCTTAATTTGCCGAACAGCCAGTTGAAAGGATAGGGACCCCACTAAGGCACGGCTGGAAACAGATCCAAGGGCTTAAAAGGGACAGGTCGCGGCTGGCTGGCCCTACTCAGGACGGTCCCGTGGGGCCAGGAAAGCGGAGCAGAGCCGGGAGAGCTGCATGGGCACCCCCAGGCCTGCCGTGCCAGCCCAGCCAGGGTGTCTGGGAGAGTCCAGGCACCGCATTCTCCCACGGAGGATGTTCTAGCTCTGGTCTCTCCTCCCTGCACAAGTCTCCAGCTCTTCCTGGAGGCATTGGGCCCTCTCCCCCAGCCACCAGCCTTGTGAGCCTGCCAGTGTCCAGTTTTCCCAGGGCTGGCTCCTGCTCAAGAGTTCCTGTGTCTTGCCCAGACTCAGTTTCTCCACTTCTGGATCAGAGCATCACCTTTACCTTTGTGCACATGTGCTGGGTGGCTGCAGAGACCTTGGTGACAGGGCCAGTGGGGGAGACCTGCAGAAGCCACAGTCCTTCTGGGGATGGTCCTGGTTCATTCTCAGAGCAGCAGATGACGTTCCATTTTATTGGACTTGAACATAGGTGAGACCACTCAGCAAGAGAACATGCAGCCTGTGGGTCCCAGCCATGCCCAAAGCACCTGCAGTGCTGCAGGGCAGCCCTAAACATGCCCAGGACTCACCCCAAGTCCTTGCTAAGACAGGGCAAAGCAGCCAACCCGGGACAGGATGATAAACCAGGCCAGGCTGTGTCCTGCAGCCATGCTCCAATTCTGGTTATTTGGGTATATGGCTCATCTCTGGGAGCAGCCCATGGAGGGTTAAACGTGTCTACTGGTCTCTGGAAAGAACACTGGAAGAGGAAACAGCAGCAGTCATCTCTCCCCCACTCTGGTACTCTCCCAGCAAACACCTACCAGAAAACCCTCCTGGAACTTCCCAGCTCCTCTGCACTGAAGCCCATCCCCAAGCCCCGTGCTCATCTCTGCAGCCACAGCCCCTTCTCCTGCCACACAGCCTGATGCTGGGGATCATGCAGGGGCATCCTCTGGACACAGCTCCAAGCCAGCGGATGGCTGCTGCCTTGATTCAGGGAGTAAATATGGGTTATGGTCACTGGTTCCAGCAGTGGCTGGGATGCTGGGAGCAGAGACATAGCAGATGTAGAGGTGAGAAACTCGTGGTGTGGCAAGAAGGGGGAGGAGGAAAGCCTGGAGTGCCAATTAAGGATCACCAGGGGGCTGGGTTAATTGGAGACAGTCCTGTGACCTGACCTGGCGATAGTGACACGACAGACAAGGGCTGGTGAGAAACAGCCACTGCTCTGAGCTGACAGGGAGCTCGTCTCCACATTTCACAGGCATTCCTCCCCTGCCTCCATACAATGATCCCTGGCTAAAATATTCCCCGTGGCTGTGAGCCCATAAACCTCCCTGATCCTCACCCATTGCCACTCCCAGAGCCCACTCTTGCCATGCTGCTGCCTCAGACACAGCACTGGGGCTGTCCCTGTCCCAGCACTTCGTGTCATGGGATGCTCACGCATCTCCTTTCCTCAAGGCATCTGACACAGTGCCTGAGGCACACAAAGAAACCCATGAGAACCGGGAGAGGCAGAGCAGCAGGTGTAGCTGGTTCCAGCACACATCCTGCAGAGAGTGATGGCATTTGCTGAGGCCAGGAGGATGGAGAAGCAGTTGGGACACCTGAGGGCTTCCCCTGAGCTGAGAGCTCCGCACTGGGAGGTCTGTCCCCTTTTTCAAGATGAGATAGAAATCCCTTGGAAAGGATGTGGTCCCAGTGCTGATTCTTGGGGTTTGCCCAGTGCCATCTAGTCCAAATTAGATAAATTCCACAAGGAAGCAATAAACAGCTCATACAAAGGCAAAAAGATGCGTTGTTTAGCAGCCACTGACCTCTTTCCCTGTTCTGCAGGAGGGGGAACTCGGCAGCACGGGCAGGGCAGGCAGAGCTGCTCGCAGACATCACTGCTGCTCTGAAGGTCGGAGCAGTTTGCCAGGGCTGCCCTTCGGAGTGACACTGCAGAAAGAGAGATGGTCCGGCAGCCTCCCCACCTTACTGCCCCTTGGAGGAGAAGTTTTCCTTGATCCATCTCTGTAAATGCCAGCAGGGTGCTTGGGGTACGGGATAGGGTGTTCTGGGTACATCAGCTGTGTGATGTTAACCGGGGGCTTGAGTTTCTTGAAACCACAGTGGCCTCCAGGAGTCAGTGCTGTCCCCAGTGAAAGCACGGCTCGGGCTGCTGTCTCTGCCTTGTCGCACTGGAAAGCCCATCTGACTGTTCTCCATCTGCAGGCAGGCTATTTACCTGTGCAGCTGAGACCTTTCCAGCCTAGGTTTCCCTGGTCATATTCCTTATCTAACTTCAGTGGTCCCAGCTGATCAGCCTCACAGCTCAGCAACCTCTCTGCTGGTTTGGAGATTTCTAGCTGCTCCTACCAGTTAGGTGCATGTCAGCAAATAATTTTGGAGAGAAAGCTCAGGATGGGAAGGTAACACGGAGTGAAACAAACAGTATCTCTCGGGGATACAATGAATGTGTGTCCGAGCTCTTTTAGGGTAAAGCAAAGCGACTGGTACTCACTGTACGCTCTGCTGCGCATGAATCAGTTGGCAAAGGGGTCAGGCAGAGATCTCTGATGGCTGCAGCGTGGGAGAGTGCAAGCAGCAGCTTGTTTTTCCTCTCTTGCCTCCTCCAGCAGCCCTTCCTGGGACAGGGTGATGGGCAGTGTGTATGTGCTGGCTGTGGAGCAACTCAAGCACTTGGAAAAGCAGAGCAATCCAGGGCTCTCAAGACCAGAAGTGGCATCTCATTCCCACAAAACACTGAATCGTTTCCATGTCCTGGGCACTGATGTGTGCCATTGCACAAGAAGCTGTGCCACACACTGCCTTGTACAAAAGGGGCCAGGACATTGCTGGAGCCAGGCACAGCCCTTACTCCCAGGACAGACAGCTCACCCACAGAAATCCACGGCAGCCTTCCAGCATGTCTGTCTGCTCAGACATTTTGTTTCCTTGGCCATGCTGCCTCCTCTCCTGAGAGCTCATCATTGTCTTAAACCAACAATTGCTAAACTCATCCTAAACGGTTATTGCAAGAATTACACTCTTTGTAGCTCAGCTAAGAAAGACTGGCCAATTCCCCCTTTCCAAGAAGTGCCTTACTATACTCTTGAAAGCATGTATATAAGACAACAATAAAAAACCACCAAACAAGAGAAGATTTCATTTTAAAGCTGTAGGTTGATCAAACGCTGTTAATTTGAAACTATGGCAAACATTACTTTCCTCCTTCATTTGAAGTGGAAATAAGGCACACATTTTTAAACAGAAAGGGTAATTAACCACTGAATCTATTTAAGATAAGCTGTTCATTCTTTTCCAGTGGAAATTTACAATTGAGATTGCTTTTCTTTCTCAAATACTCTCTTTAGTACTCGAGTTTTTGGATTCCAGTCCGCATTTCCTGGGAGAAGTTTTCCAGCTCATGCCCTGCAGGACAGCACTGTCCTAGTCCTAGAAATCTGGAATAAAGACCTTGACTCTCATCTTTAAACATCAAGAAGGGGGAGGACTATCTAAGGAACATCTAGAAATAACCCACAAGGAGAACCTGTTTCTCATGGGAGTGGGCAGTCTGTGTGTTGTTTGGGTACACACACCTGGGACTGTGGGTATGGAACGGGTCTCATTTATGTGTGCTGGCACTCACAGGTTGTTAAAAATCAAGCTTCACTCTGTGTTAAGGACCAATCCAAAACAATGGATGGAGCCTGTCACTGCACCTCTTCTTCCAAATCTATTATTGGATGGGAGGAAATAGCAGAGAGGGAACAGAAAAGGTTAAAGTGGCATAAATATATATATTTACATATTATATATGTATACATATATATACATGCATATATATTTATACATGTATAAATATGTATGTGAAATATATGCGTGCACACACACATACATATAAACACCAAAGCCTTGCCAAATAAAGCACGGGGCTGCTGGGAACCCTGTCACAAGGAGAGAGGAGATTGGAAGTGACAAGAATCCTGCTCCCAGCACTTTCGGAAAAGCAGGAGCCTTCACAATCTCCAGTCCCCTGCTGGTTCCCAAGAATGGAGCCAGCAGGGAAAGAGATGTCGGGAGTGCAGGGGTTTCTTTGTTTTCTGACCACCCCTGGAGTCAGGATCTTAAAGCTGCGGTGGCCTTTGTTTTAAAATGGGCTGTTAAGTAAAATGGAAAGATCCAAGGCTGCCATCCAAGGAGCACTTTTAAGGGGGAGGTAGTCTGAGGGCAAGGGTGTTTGTGTTCCGATTTGGGCGAGCAGTAAGCATGGCAGCACCCCCAGCCATGGAACTGCGTGGTGGTGCTGAGATATGTCAATTACTCACTCATTATTGAACAGCAGGATTCTGATTAGCTTATAAAACAAATTTGTGCTTCTACTACCAGGATTTTGCAACAGTTTCCAGAAAAACACAAAGTCTTTATAGGTTTTCCCCACACTTCTTTAATGGGCAGGATGGCTCCAACTCTTCTCTATCAGTCACATCCACTCTCCGGCTTACAGGGCAGACTCATCTGCCCCAGCCAGAGACCATTAACTATGAATGGAGAAAGTGTTAATTAAAAAGTATGCTGTGGTTTTAGGAAAAAGTAGTTTTTTTTCTGACTGCCAGGACAGTCTTTTATGCTGCATTCGTCCACGAGCAGCAGCTCTGAGGTGGGACTGGCTACTGCACACTCTATGTATCCTGTTAAGCTGCATCCACCTCAGGCTTGGGGCAAAGCTGTCCACCTTTTGTCCACAGCACTTCCAGGTGTTCACACCGCAGATGTTGTGTACAGTACATGTGAAGCAGAAGTGTGACTCACACATATGAGGCTCGAGGAAGATACAGGATTGGTATTTTGACAGTGTCTTTCCCCCAAAAAGGAAAACAGGAGAGATTCACAGCTTAATCTTTGTATTTAAGTTATTTTCTGAACAGTTAAAAAAAAAAAAAAACAAACCCAAAAACAAACAAACCACACTGTTACCATGATCCTAGCTCAAGTGAACATTAGTACATTAACTACACATCACCGTAACATAATCACAAAATTCAAAGCACTCGTTACTTAAGAATCCAGATAACAAATATAGCAGAGTAACAAACAGAAAACTCTGGAGAAACCATGTTCTTTCTCACCTCTCCCACTTCCACAGCCTCCCCTGCCTGAGCAGGCTAGAGTGATGCAGCACAGGCTGGCCTGGCAGGCATGCAGCTCTCCTAAATGCAGTGATGGAAAATGACGGGAAGAAACAGGACAATACACTTTGCTGAGGTCCACACTATTGTTCTGCCATGCTAAAACTGGGGCTAGGCTACGCCCTGCAATGCCTTGCATGATAAAGACACAGTAGCCAAAGCAAAGTTTTACACTCAAAAGCAGCTCCAGATTTTCACACTGAATTGCCCCCAAATTTTCACAGGTAGCTCCTTGTAAAAGCTACTGCAAACACCCACTAGCCTGCCTTCTGCACGTGAAATTTTGCTCACATGTGAACCAGTGTTCCAGTGCCAGGTGATTAAAACACTTTGCCTGTGAAGGCAAAAAATTGTTCATTGTGCAGGTATGAGCAGAGCTGCTCTGTGATGATGACTTGTACTCCATGCTGATTTTCTGGCCACAGCTGCACTTGGCTCCTGCTTGAGCAGAAATCAAGGTATCTCTTAGGGTGATAGGCTATTTTAAAAAAGGGGCTTATTTAGGAGATGTCTATAGCATCTAGAGGGTTTGCTGCACATCCATGTGCATCAGAATCCCTCTAATTTTGAGAGAATCATCTTAATATCCCTAAAGATCAACCAGCGTTGCCAACTCCCATGGGTTATCTGCTGGACAAGATATGTGGAAGGCCAGTGATCTTTGGGAACAAGCACAAAGTCATGGGAAGAGTTTTCTGACCAGTCTAAGGATGATCTATTCTGGCAGTATGCCAAGAACCCTGGGGATTTGCTTTGGGGATTTTACCCAGTAGTTTGGCTACACCTCATCTTTAAAAAAAATAGGGCAAGGGGGGAATGGAGGGGAAGCCAAATGCTCAGTCTCAGCAGGCAGCCATTCCTCTCAACCCACCACTGGGATTTTGGAGAAGGAACACACCCAAGGGACCTTCTGCTCCCATCTCTGAATTTAAAGTGGAGGCAGAAATGCTGTAACCCCCTTATACCAATCAATCCAGTAGGTATTTTCCAGCAGGACAGAGGAATTTCATATGGAGACCTCCTCTGAGGACAGCTGGGTCACTTGCTGTTTCCCCCCTCCTTCTGGGAAGCTGTTGCTTATCACTTTGGGAGGAACAGTAGGGCAAAGCTCAGCATGTCAAATGCATCATGCATGCCACTTGGAGACCCTGGCAAAGCTCATTCTTCTCTTGGCAAGTGTAGTTTAGACCATCTCTTTCTCCTTATGTCTCCACTGCATCCTAAAAGGGGCATCAGCTGACAAGTTCAACAGTTGGAGGCTTTACTTGATCACCTCCTGATGACTTCTTATCATGGAAAACCTCCATTTTTACCCAGACAACTACACAAGCTAAAAGATCTGTTTTTAGCACTGTCCCCACTTCTGTAGAGATCCATCTCCATCCCCACATACCTCTAGTTTTCAACCACTTGGGTCATCTCCTCCTTTTTCTCCCACAGTTAAGAGCAAGCCTGCAGTAGGAAGGCTGGACATTCCTTCTTGTTCCCTTCTCTAGCAAAGAACAGCTGCTAGTATTTGTGATTTATTAAATGCAAATATTGCTCTTTCCCAATGAATTAAGGAATAATAAGCCACAAAAGGCAGATCTAAAATCATGTTAAAGGAAGCTAACAAAGTTAGACAAGAGCCCAACCTAGAGAAATGCTTCCCATTGGAGCTGGGATGCCAAAAAACTCAGACCCAAGCCTGGAGCTCTGCTCAGACTGAGGAAGGGATATGTGGAAGGGGCAGATACACATACCTGGGAGTGGAGAAATGTACATGATACTCTCCAGCTTTTTCAGTGTTCAAAAAAAATTAAGAAAAAGAAAAAAGGATCCTTTGGAGCAGGAGGTGGGTAGGTAAAGCATGGTGGTCCAAGTCAGCTTCCAGTTTAGAAACAAGTGTAAAGCATTTCAATGTTTCTGATGATCACAGACTTCTCAACTTGTCACCTGAATCCTTCTGTTACAACAGTGGATGTGTCTGTCCTTGAATGTTTACAGGGAGCAGAGGGAGCTGCTCCAGAGGAGACATCTGTAGAAGTTATCTCACCGCAAACTCCTTCATGCCATTTTCTATTTGCATATTTGAAAGCAAGCTGTGTTCCTCTGAGGACAAGAAATATTTGCAGCAAAACTGTGCCCAATTGCAAAGGAGTCACATGCAGGAGATGGTGTGGTCACAACAGATTGTCCCACACCTCCAGTACTTTCCATCCTGTAATCCAAGGTGGAAGGCTAGCACGAGCTTCCTACTTGTGGGAGAAGTGACGATCTCTAAGCAGCAGAGGTATTTCATTTCAAAGCAATGTGCAACACTTAAAAGCCCACAGACACTTCCAGCCCTTTTTTATCTCCTTTCAGCAGGCATGTTCTAGTTATTTTCATGATAAACTCTGCAATTATTCCAATCTGGTTGAGGGATTATCCATCCTGTCCATGCTGAAACCTCTCTCTCACATGCACTCTTGCACACTCACACACACATGCACACATATCCTAAGGGAAGGGAAGGGAGTTTGAAAAAGCCACTTTGTTCTGACATTGGGAAATCTACTTACCAGACTGCTCTTCCCTGGGTGCACAATAAACACCAACAAATGTCAGGCTGTGGCAGTTTCAAGTTCAAGTTAGATCAGTTAACTTCAGTTTCCTTCTTAGTTATCAGAAAATTTGTACAACTTCGGGAGTGAGGTAGGAATCCTCACCTTTCTGCAGTCCTGTCTGAAGTACCTACACACAGTCCCTTCCTGAGGGTGACATATGTTTCTTACCACGTGCCAAAAATGGATTCCAGCAATGCTAAATGTACCTTAAAGAGCTCTATACAGCAGAGTACAAAGTATGGTACCACTTGAAGACCCAACAGAATAGCAGCATAGAGCAGCAGGGCTATGACAACCGAAGACAATTTGCAGTCGTGGTGTCTCTTGCGTTTGGCCAGCCTGTCTGCCAGTTCTCCCAAATTCTCTCAACCACCAAAAATACAACACATCCTTGTAGGTGTTGGCCACAAAGATGCAATTAAAATATTAGGAAGTTCTGCAGCCTTCAGCAGCTGAAGTAACAGATAATTGTTTTCTACAGTAACAGAAATGGAAAAGACAGAGGATGACCAAACTAAGGAAAATAATTGTTAAATCTTCACCCAAGGTCATATAAACCCCTGCTGATATGCAGCCATGCCACAGACCTTGTAATACCTGAACTTAGAGGGACAGTGTTAAAATAGTATTAAGATTCAGAACTTGAATTCAACGAAGTCTGGGATGTGGACTTTGATTCTTTCTGCTCCCTTGCCACTTTGGCTCTGGGACTGTAGTATTCATGATATGTAGAGCTGCCTGAAAGCTAAACCAGCCTTCCTGGACTTAAAAAGCAGTGCCAAAATTAGTTGTGGATAAACACTGTGACTCAGAACTTATTTATGACTCTGCAGAAGTAAGTCACTCTGTCACTGCTACCTGAACAGAGTTGTTAACCTGTTCAACTCTTTTACAGTAATAGTTCAAACAGAAAAGAGGAGTGTCATCACATGCTCTGAGATGCTCGACACTGCTTGAAGCCCATATACTTCAAGAAATGTACTAGGCACTCCCCAGGAACCAGCTTTGCCCTCTTCCCTAACTCCATTGCCTTCTTGTCTTTCTTAGCTGTCACCTAAATTATTCAAACCCTCTGGACTGTTCTTTGGAGACTCTTGGACCTGCTCCTTGCTAGATTTCCCTGGTGGAAAAAGCACATCCCAAGCAATTAGAAACAATGCAACAGCTTCCCCAGCGAAGTGAAGTTGATGTGAGAAAAGCTTACAAAAAAAATCCCATCTGCCAAGTTCAGAGGGTGTTAACAAAGTCAGTTTAAACCCCTCCATCCCAGAGAAAAAGGACCTCGATTTCCTACTGTGGGATTGGAGCAACTCCCCACTAAAGCAGTGGAGTTTTTTCCAGACCTACAGCAGAAGATCTGGGCCTAAACCTCAAATGGCCAGGGACTGATTTACAGAGTCATTTCTGATGTAAATGCAGGCCAGCTGCAATTTGTTCCAGCTCTGTGAAGAGAGCTGTTTACCCCCAGACCTCTGTCTAGTTCAGAGACATGCAGAATTGTTTCTCATGTACCTACTCTTCAGGGCTATTTTTGTCTTCTAAACAATGACAATTTGCAGAAGTCTCAGCCAGAAAGCGAAGACCCATCTCAGCTATCAGCAAAAGCACTAATCAGCCTGTGTCCCTAAACTGCAATGCAGTACATAGGTTAGAGAAGCAGACCAAGTGTTTCTCAATCCCTTCTAGCTAAGCCAATGCCAGAATTGCTGCAGAACTGGCCTGGAGTCACTGCTAAATGCAATGATTGTCCTCATGGCCACACTCATTTTACTCAACCACCATCTCCAGGGTGTGCATTTGCTCATTCAAGTGAGGCAAAGTCATATTGTCATGACCAGAATGTTTGTGAAGTGTGTCCAATCTAGGGTGGCTCTTGAGAGCTCCATGAAGCTTTTAACAGGTCCCTCTTCCAGTACCCAGCTACAGCCTCTCTGAGGGGAGAAGGAACAGAAAGATAGGAGCAATGTCCAGCTCTCCTTCTCAGCCCAGTCTCAAACCTCCTCCAATTTACAGAATGATTCATAAGCCATCAGCAACATACTGTCTTCAGGGAGAGCAGTAGTAAGAAGATGGTACAGACCTTTGCTAGCGAAATACTGTCCTGGGCCAACAGTTCACCTGGGATGGGGGTGGACAGGATCTCAGCTCCAGTCCATCATGCTTGGGACTTTGGCAGGAGAGAGTTTAACTTCTCATTGACTAGCATTCCCCAGCCAAGCAGATGTTAAGGGGAGACTACAATACACATCCAGCTTCCAAAGGGTTAGCGTAGCAGGCAGGAGAGGAAAGAGATGGATTTGGCTCATAATAGTCAAATTTCAAGGGTCCTCTCTCCACAAAAAAATAAGTCTGCAGTCAGAACAGCCAAAAGCCGCAGGGAAGCTGGGGTTGGGGGGATGATGGTCTGGCTGTTGTAAGTGTTTCTGCTGCTCTTCAGAGCTGAATGCTTTTTCAAAGGCCTAGCAATGGATATTGATTTCAGCCTGAGAGTAGCAGTCTCCTTCCCACCCACCCTCCCACCCACCCTGAAGAGACTCTCAGCAGGATGCACTGTGGCTCTAAGTCTTCTGCTTAACAGCAAAGCAACACATTCTGGCGACATCTTAAATATATTCATAGGACATTGGTGACCAGGCTTGGAGGGGAACCAAATGGGGTAAAGGGAATAGTGAACATGAAGAAGGGAATGAGGGAAGAAAGGGATAGGAAGGTTTAAAAATGTTAACTGTTCATGAAAGATAAAAGTCATCTTCTGATATAGCAGCACTTTAGCAGTCAGCCGCGCTGAGTAGACCCTGTCTGAGATCAACCGCATGCCAACTTTGTTCCAGAAACAAGTCTGAGAGCCTCTCTCTTCAGCAAGTATTGGTTACGTGGATAGTTCTTTTGTCCTGGCATGTAAATACTGCAGCTTAAATGAGTCCTGGGAACAAAAAACAGAACAAACCAAACAAACCCCATTCATACTAAGCCTTTTAATGATTTAAAATAACATCTGATTGACCAGTGTTTGAGAAAATCAAGATCTGACAGGTCCAGAGTATCACTGTATAGTTATCAAACAAGACACAGGATGTGACCCATGACAGAGCACTTTCATGGGAATATGTCACTGTGGCCACCCCTTTGCAGAAGCCTGTCAGCTCTTTTGCCATTCTTCTCTCTTATGTTTACTGCTATTAACAGTAATCGTCATGCATGTATCCCCCTCCCCACAGGCAATTGTGTTATCCCACTTCACTCATATGCATCAAATTCACTCTACTACTTCATATGAAACATATGAAACATTTTGTCCTCCCCACACTGTGCTGGCCAAGACAAAAGGTGATGAGCAAACCAACCAGGCTCTGATATGAATAATTTAACATCCATGCTATGAGAGAGAGAGCAAGGGCTAGGCCCTATCAGTAAATTATTTTGCACGTTGGTGCATCTCAATTTATTTTGCCTGGGCTTGTGCTTGTGCCTCAGTGTCTCCTCCCCTAGCCAAGATGTAATATTGAATCAGCTTGCTGCAGAGTGAGGAGAATGGTCATCACTTCAGAGGGAGGTTCTTGGCAAAACCCTCCTGCCTGATGACAACTGCCCAGGGTCAGGCCATCTGCATCCTCTTGTTAGGCAGCAGCTGCTCTACTCGCTCTGCAGAAACCCTTCTTCCTTCTGGACAGCAGTATAACTGATTTAATTATTGATGATGATGGACAGAGGAGGAGGAGTTCTTCAGGGGGAGTCATAGGCACCACATGTCACAAATCCTAAAATAAAGTCCCTATTCTAAGGTACCAGAACCATTCCTGTCCTTTTACAGGACACAGTAATTACTGTATAACCAAGATGACAAACACTGATAGACCCAGCTGGTTATTCAAGCAGCAGGCTCACACTACATCCAGTGTAACCTTTGAGCCTCACCTTACTTTTTAAAGTTTTTTTATTTTTTATTTTTTTACCTGTGCGAGTGTGAGGTACAGTGTAGTGTTATTTATCTGGAGATGTAGGTGTATGTTCTGGACGGGGAACGAGTGGATTCTGCCTGGGCAGCTGGGTCATTCAGAAAATCCCAGATGAGGATGGTGTCATCATGTGAGCTGCTGACGATCTGGAACTCATCAAACTGAAGTCGAAAGACTCTTCCAGAATGCTCCTGAAAGGTCAGTAGGAGACACAGCATGTTACTTTGCAAACTAGCTGGCACCTGGGATGGAGAAGGGAAGATAAACCTGGGCTTGAATTTAGTGTTACATTAATTTGTCAGTAAATCTTAGATGACACACTGTGCACCATCACAGAGCATAAATTAAACCCTCTGTCAAGGAAAAGGGTTTGCCATATCTGAGTATTTGACACAGGAAATTTATGTTACAGTTGTCCCACTACTCCTTAAATCCCAATATTAGACACACACTGTGCAGAACAAACCAAGCTCCCTCCCCACACAATTCCATCTGGTGAGGCTGACAGGTGCACTGTTTTCCTTATTCCATGGCAAAACTCCTTCCTGAAATTACAGCATTCCCAGGTACAGCAGTTACAGGGTAAGAGATGAGAACTTTGCATTCAAGACTTGGCATCATTGCCACTGCTGGAGAAGGAACAGCTTAACACTGGAGGACACTAAGGAGCCTGTTTGAAGTCCAGTAACACAGCAGTAATTCTTCCTAAGCAGTTCTAAAAATATGATCTAGAAAGGGCATTCTTTACAGGCAGTTTGCATTCTGCTCCGAGGCTGTGTGGAAATGGCACGACGATTTGGCAAGAGTTCAGACCATAATTAACAGGAAGCAATGGCAAGATCCTGGATATCCACAGAGGAAATCCACTCTGCTTTCCCTTTTGTGTTGCCTATTTTCTCTTGGTGCTCACGAGACTCTAAGAGCAGTGGCCCCTCCTTGGTCATGAGGGAACAGAAACTGTGCAGTGACGGTGAGCCCTATCTCTTCCATGAACAAACATTTCTCTTTAGTGCTCACACATCAAAAGGGGCTTCTGAGGGTCAGGAAAAAAAATCATGTCTTAAAATACTTTAATACTGAAATTACAGGTTTCTCAAACATTTAAGCAAAAGAGAATTGCTAGTTACTAAAGGGGAAGTCTTTGTCTTACAGCACAAGACTAAAAAATACAGCTCAATTTAGAAAGAACAACAGCTGCTTTAAAGTGAATTTCTGAATCTTTAAATCAAAATTAGCTAAAAATAAATGCAAACATAAGTCAGATTCTATGGTAATTTTTTTAGAATTCCTAATTAATGGAACCTTTTTGATCTTCTAACTGTAACTTGAGTTTGTCTTATAAACACACTGTGAGTTTCTGTCTTCCCATCTACTCTTAAGGGAAGTGTTTTTCCAGATTTTGTATTATGGCAGTAAAGAAGTTCCTTCAAAAAGTATCATTACAACAGTCAGATCCACTGAAGATTATTCAGAGAGATTGTGGGGAGGGAGAGAGGGAGAGAGAGGGCTACTTCCCAAAGTTCTTTTCAAAACTCTATTTCTGATCCCAGTTAGTGTGGGCTAGGTAAGGCTGTCCTACCTGGACTGTTTACATCATAAGGAAAGCTGAACTGTGAGCTTATTCTGTTCACGGAAAGCTTCTGTCAAATTCATGTGGCCACTGTTCCATCTAACGGAAGACAAAACTGGAAGGGACCTGGCATGCAGCGAACATTTGTTATCTGTGCACTTTCCTCCTACTGTTTGAAAATTGAACACAAGCAGCAGGAGACTCATGATGTTCATTGTGCAGCCAGGTTTAATTTTGGAGGACGAGGGAAGAGGAAAAAAACACCAAGGCATGGGTAAGTGGGTATAAGGACACCCTGTTGTCATAGAAGTCCTAAAAGCACTGCAACAGCTTCCTCTGCTCCCCACCCTGCTTTTGGCCCCCTCCATTGCTATCAAACAGGGATTTATGCGTATCCATGTGTTGAGATTCCTACAGTGTTTCCATCCCACTGCTTCTGATTTATAATATAATTAGCTGGGGCACTTTGGCTGTCCACTGCTGGAAAATGCAGAGGAAATCACACCAGTTAAATTAAGTCTACAGGTTACTAGGCACACATTTGTCTCAGGCTGAAGGAGAAACACTACTAATACCAAGCTTAAGTCTTAGACTCTCAGGATATGAGCTCAGGAGCACAGAGTTGTTCTATAGCTTGGAATGGAGTGACCAGTGACAAAGGGTTTTGCTGGATTTCAGCCATGAAACTATCTGCACTTCTCTTTGGCGAACAAGAGGGTTTTTCAACATAGCACCTGCGAGCATGCAAAGCTCTCGAGGACTCTGATCCTGCAGCTGAGGGTCCAAAAGGGTAGCATGGCTTAATGATCTTACTACCTGTCAGCTGAGTCCCAGTAACCTCACAGCCTGCACCAAATGTGATGTAAAGTACTTCAGAGAAACCTACAACAGGAGCAGTTCAGGTGGTTGATGAATGTGCAGAAAGTCAGCCAGCACAGCTCAGCTGGTGAAAAGTAACCACACTTTTAGAGAATCAGACAGCCTTGGTACAATCCTGTTTTAGAGCATAGACTACAGTCAAGTACCACAGCAGGAAAAGGTCTAACATACACCAATAGAAACATTGCCCAAACACTTTCAATCTAAGAAATAAAAACATACAGAACTTATTTTTCAATGTGATTTTGGTATTGATTGAAATCTTGCTTTATCCCCAGCATCCGTGCCGGTTTGTTGGCTTGAATGTGGTGAAAGAACACTTACAGGAATCACCCCAAGGCCTTGGCTGTCCTGGTATTTTTCTCACAACTTTCCCACATTATTTTAAAACCAAGCAGAGCCATTGTTAAACATGACTATGAATGTTGTTAACACTCACATAATGACATTTTAACCACACCATCATTGATGTGCATTAGAAACCAGTGGACAGCATGAAAAGAGTAGCTGCTGTTTAAGCACAAGACGATGTCACTGTCTGTTTTAGACCTTATCTGCTTTTTCTTTAAACACCAAAAGGCAGTTAAAAACAATAGCAAGAGTGTATTTACTCCTGTTCCTCAAATTTGAAATGTAGTATTTTAAAGAAATTTCATGCCAACAATTCAGAGAACTTACTACTACATCATCAGGTACACAGAGATGAATGTAAACCCACTAGCATATGTATTCCAAGGATGAGTTAAAAAATGGATTCAGTTATTAACTTCAAATTACAGAATAAAACTGGTGAAAAGTCCAGAGTGGAGTAAAAAGGCCAGAGATTCTAACTTTTACTGTTTGCAGTTAATAGCTTGCCAAACTGAAAGAACTTGGACACCCAAAAAAGCCAGACCCCATGAAATTATTTCAAGATCCTGCAAACTGGGGCTAAACTGACTGGAATTTTCACAGGTCAAGACAGCTCTGACCAAGCACACATTCTACCTCTGTCTAAAGCTCTTACCACAAGGGTTCGCAAGCAGAGGGTCCCTGCTGGAGCACGGGGATCCAAAGCAGCCACAAGATCCCATACTTTAATTTTCCTAGTGGTGAAAAAACAGACAAAACACCATGGCTCTGTTAGAGAGAAAAGAGCAAGCACTCACAGAAAAAAAAATCTGTTAGTACAACTTAGCTAATACATCAGTTTAAAGAAAATTACAGCAATCCTTCTGCTCTCGAGACCTGGTTCTTGCATTTCCCCATTGTAAATCTTATAGAACTTAATGAGAGGTAAAAATATGCTGTCGATAAAGTAAAACACATAAAAAGCAGGTGGTAATAACTAACAGAAACACATGGGGGTGCAGACAACTAGTCTATAATGGCAAATGGTCCTGCAGACAACCTCAGATGGGAAATATTGTTCTTACAAGTGGTTGAGCTGGAAGAAATTTCAGGTTGAGTCAGTCAGATATTCTTACAAGCACAAAAACTGGACCACACACGTCAAATCATGTGGACTTATTTCAAAAGCAGAATGACAGCTATGCTCCGCATGACAGCATGGTCTGCATTTACTGGCCATGGAAAGGTCCTCTTAGTATGACAGAGAATCTCATATTTATACAGAAGATGCACAAAGTGGGATGGGAGACACTGAGACAGGAAGATACAAAGCATTGACTGCACTGATAACCTCACCCATCATACGCCCCACTGACTATCCTCTTGTTATCAAAGCGTATGCATCTCACCAACTCTTCATGGCCTTCCAGTACTCGTAAACATGCCCCACACTCGATATCCCACAGCCTGCAAGAGAGTACAAAGAAGCATTAAGAATTTTTTCATACCTTAGCATTGCAATGAAACATTTAGTCTTTGCTTGTAGTTAATGGAAACTTGGAAATAAAGACTATGATGGAACAACAAAGAAGAAACAACCTACACTCATCACTCCTTTTCCCACAGTTAGACGGACACATGATTTTCCACATGACCCTATGCTGTTACAGTAACACAGTGGAGATGAGTCACAAACCAGTTGTGTCTAGTAACTACTGCTCTAGTAACACATGATATCTCCCAGTTATCTTCACTGATAACTGATAAAGTGAGTGTCATTTTATTTTACTGAGGTTCATTGTTCATAAAAGTGTTGTGCTTTGGTTTTAAGATATTAAGAGAGAGAGACTTACCAATCCCCTCAGCAGCTTGTTTCAATTGATATGATCACCTTCAGAGGGCGTGAGCCCCTTTCTGTTCCCCTACATGCCCATTTCTGATTTGGAGACTATCATCAGACAGATTTAGTTATCAATAGAGTGGTGAGAGGTACAAAAATTAACAAGACCTTATCCTTTGTCATTTCTCCCCCTGAAGGTATGTTTAATCTGTAATCCAGGCAACTGTCACATAAGCTAAAATGAATGCTCTGTGTTTATTATTTTGAAATGCATTTTTTTCTTGCTCTCAAATAATTCCTGTGGCTCTATGTGAACTGTTTCTAATAATACAGTATTTTTTAAAATTTCTGGCACTCAAACCAATATACAGTAAAAGGCCCAGCAACACATTCAGCTGTAACTGTCCCAGAGTTTTGGCTTTTGGGATGGATTTTCAGCATGGAGAATACATTACAATACATAATTTTTACACTTGCACACTACCTTGAAAAACAGTTAAACATTTCAAACAGTTAGGATATGTCTGTCTGTTTTTCATACTTTTGCCAGCTCTTTGACATGACTCCCAATTACCATGGATAAAGCAAGATCATTTGCCTCCAAGAACTGAAATTCTTTGACATATATTATCTAGAGGTGCTCCATCTCTGGCTGGGACATGCTCTGCTCATACAGCAGTCTCATAATAGCAATATCTGCTCTGACTCCCTGACACACAGCAGAAAGAAAGCAGTCACGAATGTTCTCAAAAGCTCATTCAGTAAGTGCTCTGACTGGCATGAACTTCACAGTAGTGAGAAATATGGGGGATTTGTGGAATTTCTCTGGGTGACACATCTTGAAGCAGCACAGCTGCTGAGAGGTCAGGTCACTTTTGCTTAAGAGACAAAGAAAGAGATAGACCATCTCCACATGTTTTATTCCTGAAGTTCCCCAGAGAATAGTCCAGATCCAGCTGATGTGTGCTCAAGGCTGGTGGATAATGACTGCAGCTGTCTTGCCACAACAAGTTGCTCTCACTTTGGACAACAGAGGAATGAACAGGACACTTTTGTCCCTGTAGAACTGAGAAAGGATATGTCTATGCATGTGTCTGAAGCCAACAAGAAGCACAAAGTGATTCTTCAATCTGTGAAGTTGATCTTTCAGGAATCTGTGAAGAGCCCAACAGCTTTCACTTGAGTACAGCACACCAGTCAAGGTCAGAACAAACAACTTCATGGCAAAGGTCAGCCAAAGGCACTCTGGCTGGTCAGAGAGCATTACATCTCCCAAGGACTGTTAACAGGATGGACAATGCCAGAGATTAACTGGTGCAGAAAGATCTGAAGAGTAATCTTGTGCCAGGAACTTTTGTGCCATGTGTTTTCATTCCTTGCCATTGATCCTGAAATTGCCAGCAGCTCTGGGACGCTGCATCACACTAACTCAGGCCTGTATTTTCAGGCCCCAGTCTGAGGTTTACCTGAATCTGAATGGGATTACAAGAGGTGATCATGTCCCTTGTCATCTGCCCATGGCAAATGGGCTTTCATGTACGAAGGGGATAACTGCTGTTGAGAGTAGGGTCTCTTAGCAGTGTTTGTGCCAGGGTTCTTTCTCAGATTTGATAAGTTTCTCTAACTTCTACTTCTTTAAATATTCAAAGAACACAGTATAAGAACTAAACTTGAGGCTTGAGAACTAACAAAAAAATCACCACAACGTGTATGCAGTCAAACACACTACCACAGCTCCTTCCTATAAGTTTGGGAGAACTTCTGGAAGTAGAGTGAGGTTTGCAATTGTCTCAGCCTTTAATTCACTAGAAAGCAGAGTGGGGGGATGTACAGAAGGCAGGTGAGTGTGAATCCCCACCACTTAGAGAGAATGCTGTTCTCTAAACAGATTGGTATCTGATCCTTATGCGTGCACACACTAGAAATAGACACATGAAGACCAACCACTCGTTAAATACTTAACCCAAGATGATATGGTCTAATTTTATTTTCTTGCCCTAAATTCTCTGGTTCCTTTAATTTCTACACTATCTTTGTCTGTAGCAATTAAGAACTTTGGCCCTAGAAGCTAAGATACTGAAGTGATTGGATTAAACTTGATGGACCGGTATCTGCTAGATGGAAATTAGCACAGTGATAGTGATGTCTGTGTAGCTGTGTCCTCTTACACAGGTGAAATTTCTGGCCTAAATCAAAACCTAAGTAATTTTTCTATGTGGAGTCTCCCTACAGAAGTCTCAGCTACTTTACATGTCCTTAGTGTTTGCAGTTGCAAAACTAGAAATCACAAAGTCTTCTTCTGGAAAAAAGTTTCCCTTCAGCTGAGAAATAATGGACTTTTAAGTTCTGTATTAGCCTCTACTGAAGTCCAGGACACAATATCTGGTAGTGAATTAAAATCAAACCTACAAAGCACCAAGCCACCCACAAAGATGACATAGGAACCTTTTTCTTAACCATCCTTCCACTGACTTGTGCCCTCTGCTAATGGCTGGGAGAAAACTGTCTTTTAGCATTGGGTAAGCCTTTTGCCTTGCTCACACCACCGCTAAACTGGACTTCCATTAAGATTCACTGTTGACATTCCTGAAATTCTAGCATAATTTATCTGTCAAGTAGGGATTTTGTCCAATGCAAGCATAAAAGTAACTGTATTCCTGTTCAGCATTATCACTATCTTGACATTTATTTTTATTAGCACTGCATATTTTAGATCCTTCCCTAACTGCTGTAGTATTTAACTATTTCTTGCTCTGCTTCTGAAGTCAAGTTTCAGAGTACAACTGCAGAGGCTTATTTTTTCTACTTGAAGTGCAGAAGTTCTCACCAAGTGGTACTGCTCTTACACAGTGCCTATAATACCTCTTCCCTTGATTAAGAGATGGAAGTTTTAACTCTCCTGGTTATGATCTCAGACAGCCCTGTACTAAAACCTCGAACAGTGACCTGGTGATGTCAACCAAAGGACCACTGTTTTCCTACAGAATGCAGAGCAAAGAGAGACAGCATGTTGCATAACCAAGTCCACAGGCAAACAATAGATGGATCATTCTCACTGAGGAAAAATTGTCACTGACATGTGAAGTGTTCCTGCTGACCCTGTCCAGCTTTCAAGTTTTATCAAACGGCAGACAATTACTTAAAAAATTGATAAAGGGAAAAGGAAGGTTGCTGTTACTCCCATTTCCATGACAGAGACATTTTGCTATATCATGGAAACTAATGTTCAAGCTTGTTCCATACATCCTGAAATTAGTGGGACATCGCTCAGCCAGCAGCTGCAGGGGGTAGGGAGAAATTCTGGCTTGTGATACCAGAAAGAGTTAAATCTCAGATTGCAACCAGGGCAGCTGGAGAAGTGCAAAAGGCAGCAAACTGAACTTCATACTCTAAACCAGCTGTTCCAAACTTAACCAAGTGCCAAGTACCACAAGAAGAGTTTGGCGAGAGCCCAGGAGAATTTCTGCAGAGGATTAAATGCCTCTTACTGCAAATCTGACCCCTTTAACTAGACACATAGTCCAATTAAAATATCACAAGAGGACATCGTAGAAAGTGGTACTTGCCAGTTCTTTCATACACCAGAACTATCAGAGCAATGCAACTTGTATGGGACTCTTGAGATGTAGAGGATGAAAGACAACACAGTAAAACAGGCTTCTAATATCTCTTTCCAGTAGTTCCCAATGTTCTACACCAAAGAAAGCATATTTCAAAGTTGACAAGGGTACAGAGCACTTCAGTTGCCTAACCTCTGCACGTCTCAGGGCACCAGAGACAGTGTGCTTGCACAGAACCCTGCGATGAGGAGTTTGTGTCTCACCTGATGGTATTATCTGAAGAGCCGCTCACTACTAGCCTGTCTCTGTACTGCAGACATGCAATGCCTCGTTTGTGGCCATTTAAGGTGCGCACAAATTCGCAGGTACTAGTGTTCCATACCTGTGACAGGAAGTGGGGAGGGAACCACACAGAGACAAAATTATTATGAAGAGACTGACAAAAGATGGTGTCTGTATGATATATAGATGCATCCAGAATGCTCTTAATGAAGGTGCTATCATTAAGACTGGGAAAATCACCCCTCTGATGACCTGTGATTACAGTCTGCAACAGATAGCAGGTTGGGTCACTGTACACAGAAGATTTTTGCCACACAGTATCAAATTAGCTTCCAGGTTTAGCATTCTTGGGCTATGATTGAGTTTACAGACAATATAGATTCTCCTGAGGTTTAATGCTGCAGACTGGGATCATAGCAGTAATACTTGAGTGTCTCCTATCCACTCACCTTCACTTTTGTCCCCATGCTGCCCTCTAACAACTGTTTAAATGACTTAACAGGTTATGGAAGTGGTCAAGTTGAAAAAGAACACAGAAAAAAATGTTCTTTTTCAACTGCATCTGTACCTGGAACTGATTTGCCATAAGCTCTGTAAATGAGTTGTGCCAGCTCAACTGAGGAGGGACAAGTGCAAATGAGCAGGAAGAAGAACACTGCTCCTAAAGGAAGGGACCATCTTCCCCGTCAGGTCACTGTTCTTTGTTAAAAAATATCCCAATGCTGCAAATAAAAAGCGTCTGGAACACCTCACCTTTATAGTTCTGTCACCTGATGCCGATACAATGTACTTGTCATCAAAGTCCACCACGTTGACGGCAGCTCGGTGCCCCACGAGCACCCTCCTGAGGGTGATGTCTGTTGGGGAGGCCATGTCCCACACGGCGATGGAGCGGTCCTTGGAGCACGTCACCATCATGCCGTTGTTGAAGCGGAGGTGCAGCACGGCTTCGCAGTGGTGGATCAGCGTGTTCAGCATCTCGCCTGCGTTCACGTCCCACACTCTGCAGGTTTCAAACCAGAGAGAAGAGAGTTAGAAACCTGCACAGTGAATTTTCTGCAGAGCAAGAAAGGGACAGGGAGAGCTAAATGACTCTCTAGTGATATTAGAAAAGCGAGCACCGCAAGTTATATATATATGTATATCTATTAAATAGTTCATTAAAAAATGTATTAGATAAACCTGTTGATTATGTGTACATTGAGACAGTCCAGCAGCCAAAAACCTGCAATGCAGTTAACACCATAAAAATAATGTGCTCAGGAAAAAAGCATTCTTTAATTAAGGGAATTTAATGCTGAGGAAGGGTAGAAGACTGATGGCCTTAAAGATTGGTGTTTCCTGGTTGTGCCTGCCTATTATACACTTCTTTTTCAGTCAATGTGGAGAAGTAAGTTCCCTGACAGGCTTCATTTTTGACCTCTCTCATAGGACTATCAGCTCAAGTGGTAATTTATACAGAGGTAGAAGACAAGACAATTCTTTTCAAATAAACACAAGTAATTGCCACAAGTTGCACCATGATTTGCATTTACCCTGCGGTGCATCTGGTACACAGCTACATTCCAGGAATGTGCTGAATACCCAAATTAAGACACAGCATTTATGTCAATTTAATGTTATTGGAACTAACTGATCCAACTGAAAGATAATTTAAGATGCAAGTTAGATAAAAGCCTCATACAGAACTTCTGGCACTTGAAATGAAGATTTTAAGCCTTAGAAGTATTTCTTTTGGGCTATTCTGCTGGCAAACTTCTTTTGCCCTCCATAAAGAGACTTGTTTTGGCACTATCACACCTGTACCCCAGATAAGCTATATGAAAGCAGAAAATGGCTGTATCATCAGGCATATCAGACCCTGAAGAAGTTAAAACTTCCCACTGCCAATAAGGCAAGCAGAAAGAAAAGGCAAGATTTGAGAAAGACCTCTAATTTTCTAACTTATGGAAACTAAAGTGCATCAATGTATAAACTCTAAATGAGAAGGAAAACCACATTCCAATTAGAAAATGCAAAGGAGAAAAAACTAAAGACCTGAGCCATTAACATATGAACAGTTTTCAGACAGAGTTGCCAAACTGAACAGGAGCTGGAGACCCACTGACTTCTTTGGACAAGTGCATCCCTGAGATCTCAGAAGCATTAAGAGCCCATCTGTACAGTCTATTGGATGAAGCCTCTCTTCCTGAGGAGACCCAAGGATAAAAGTGATGCATCCTATGTGCCTCTGGGGTCTGCACAAACGTTTATAGATACAGTGGGAGACAAAGTATTCCTGGGCAAGTAGCCAGTCTGCAATTTGGCCTGCCTGGCCTGATATGGAAAACGACAGTGCTTGTTACAGAAACCAGCCTCTCCTTTTGTGATCTGTTTAGCCCAGTGCAGTTCCCAGATTACCTCAAGGCAGGCAGTGTTGCCGAAATTCTGGATTCCTATGAATGACAGGACTCCAAAACCTAGCAGAACTGCAAGATGCATGCATCATCACATGTCAGGAATTCAATTTAATAGTTATTAGCTTAACAGTAGTAGTTTACACAAGCACAGAGGAGCTTGCACCCATAGGAATGCATGCTAAGAGCTCCAGAAAAGGCCACCAATGCAGCTTTTTGCTGTCTAACTTCCACTGCATGAGCATTGCTTGTACTCTGACAAGGAGAGAGTATATAACAACATGGAGAAGTCAGACCTGCCCCTTCACATCCAAGTTCAAGTTGCAATGAGCTAACTCATATGTACCTCTATTTACACTACAGGTCTTACACATTCTGGCATCCTCTGATTTGACTAGTGGACTTCACAAATGCACAACATGCACCACTAGTGCTACCTTGAGGTGTCCAGCCTTTTACTGGAGACTTGAAGGCAAGCAAGGTTAGAAAGACTGAATAAAAAAACCCACATCATGCTGAAATTTCATTTAAAGTCATAGGACATCTAGTCATACATATTTTGTTAAATTTAAATGACAATGGATGACTAAACCTTCAAACTTGCTCTGGAAACTTCAACTCTTAAAAGTTATTCTCAAAGAGAATTTATAACATTCTCAGCAAGTGTCAAAACATGCAAAACCTTGGTGAAATGCCAGATGGCCTTCCCAAGTCATCTTGACCTTGACTGGCCTTGGCTTAGATTCTCATTTCTCCTTGACAGCAATTTGCACGGACATCTGATAAACAAGGACAGCACAATGCTGAACAAATATGCTGAACTACTTCTTGGAACTGCTTGAACAGCACACATATAAGAAGAGAATATTTCAGCAGCTTGCAAAGCTAAAATATTAAGAGGCAAACAGAAAGGTCCAAATCATGAGCACACACCTGACTGTTGAGTCTGAAGATCCAGTAATGATCACCCGTTCATCATACTGGAGGCACAGGACAGAACCCGTGTGTCCGGTGAGAATTCGCTTGCATTCCAATGTATTCTTATCCCAGATCTGAGACAGCAAACATTCAAAACCGGACAGTTCAGTGAGGTTTTAATCTCTCAGCACTTACTGGTTTGACTAGACTGTTTTTTACTACAGCACATCATCCATAGTGTACTTTGAACACCTTTAGTGGCATCTGCAGAGTCTTCTACAGGCTCTTCGGTGCAATTCATTGCCATCTTTGACATTACTGGCTTTACTATGAATATTGGTTTTACCCTTCTTAATAGGGTACAAGGCCCATTAATTACATAGCCTGTAATTACTGCTGACAGAAACTCTGTTGGCAAAGCCTGTCTGTCTGAAAACAGGGTCTCTCTAGCCAGATAAAAGAGGCGTAGCTGCTGTGCAGGTGGGAGATGGGGGAAGGAGAAGGCTAGCTTACTAACAAGAGACTGGGTAGGTGTCACTGAAATTAGGACACTATTATTTATGGCATAGGCACTCCAAGCCATTAGTATGCCATGATGGAGCATTCTCACCTTAATAGTATTGTCTCGTAGGCCGCTTACTATCTTCTGATCATCATATTGTAAACAATAAACGCCCTTGCTTGTCTCACTTCGGCAGTGGATCCTCTGTAAACTGTGCCTTCCGCACCGCCAGTTCGACTCTATTGTCTGGAGGAGAGACAGGAGACAGATGTTGGGGAAAAAATAAAGCATGGAACTATCTCCCCTTTTTTGAGTTTGGTTAAGAAAGCAGCAGACACTTTTCTTTATGCTTTTTCCTGCAATCAGGCCCATACAATGACATAACTGCTTTCTAGAATACATGCAATAAAACCAATTAAACAGACAAATGCTTGAAAAACGTATCATGGCTAAACTGGTCTGTGCTGTTGGGAATGGGGAGGAAGAAGTAACCTAAAAGCCTTCTTCAGTCTCCAAGCTTTAGCTCCCTGTGGCTCAACAGCTAAGTAACTGAAGAGAAAGTCTCAGTTAGCTCTATGTGCTTTTACAAACTTGTCACAACAGTGCCCGAGCACGGCTCCTGCCATTAGGAAACAACCAGAACATGCCATTTTGCTCACACTAAATGCAAGGCAAACATGCTCAGCTGCTTCTTGTTTCCCTGAGTCTTAGGACTGCAGACTTTAGAAATGCACTTTCTCCCTGCCTCAGTTCTTGATATATCTTCCTGTAACAGCCCATTAGGTCTCATTGCACCACAAGGAGCAAAGTACTGTGGAACAGAGAAAACCAAGATGTTATGGTGCTGCTGTGATATCTGATGTGCAAAGTGTGGAGAGTCCACCTGCAAACAGCTCACTGAACAATCCAATGCATCCTCTGTCTAAAGGAGCAGCAAGATCTTTTATAACTATCCCAGATCTACAAACTCCAGACAAAAACAGACATGTCAGATTTAATGAAATATTACACTGCAATGGAATATCCCCAGAATTCCATCATCATTAATAAATCAGGAAAATTTAAAGAAAATAAAACTGAAAAGCCAACAGTGAAACACCACCACATCTGGCAGCTGTTTCTTACCTCTATGTCCTGTATAATTTTGGGGTAAAGTGCTCTGTAGAAGGAGTTGGGTGGTGCAGTTCCATCAGGAGGTTTATTTTTAAATAAATATTGCCCCCTGGAAGACAAAGAACATTTCCGTTGAACACAAATCATGTTTCAGCATTTTGGAGAAAGGTCCTCCTGGCATCTTACAAATGGGTAACCACTGCTGACAGATTCACAGTCAAACTTAATTTACTAAGATGGGATGGTTCCTTGTTTGTTTGCCCTGCAACATGTCAGTGTTGTATTTTAACACTGAAATGCCCAAGAAAAATCTGTGTCTAGTAACTAGGGGAAGGGAAATAAATTCTCTATTATGGACAGGGGCCCATGCAGCTCAGTAAGGGTTGACAATGGTTCATGCTTGCAATACTCACAACACATTATCAGAGGTCACCTTTAAAATAAAACATGCAAAGTAAGCAAAGGAACCCTCAAATTCACTACCCATTCAAGGCTAGCTTTTATCTGCATTAGCAGGAACAATATCAGTTTGGTACACAGACATTTTACTGTTACTGTTCTGTTTTGGTAAGCAACACCTCATCTGCGGTGCCTCCCTCATCTCAACACTGATTTGGAATACTCATATCCCAAGCTAGAGTTTTGTTACCAAAAAAATCTGTAAACGGCAATCACTGCCTGCTGTGTAAAAAACTTTAATTCCTCATCCTGAAGTTAAGAAGCCACCAAACACGGTGTGTAAGCTAGTAAACCCCACCATGGGCGTACTAACTGCTGCTCTGCCTGGCAACATGCCTCACAAAATGGAGAGAGGCACAAATGCCTCCGAGTGTAATCCTGGCATCAGAGGCACAGAGTTTACACTGGGCCAGCTCTCCACTTCTCCCTCCCTTGATCCATTACAGCATAATTAATTGTTCAATACTTCCTTATGCATTTCCTTCCTGTCCTTTTAAACTCGAAACTCATTTCAGAGACTGTACATTAGCTGCCTTGATGCACTTGAACTTGACAGATCACAACAATGAACCAAAACCTTCAGGTTGTATGGTAGGACTGGACAAACAAAATGACAAATGCTCAGGAAAAGAACCTTTGATACTTCTTTAAATCAAGTATTCTAAGCACAAGTCAAGGGAAAGATGCTTTCATGTTTGGACAGAGGAATTACCTGTTTCTTCAAAAACCAGTAGACATGCATATGGGAACAGACACGTAATGATGGCACACATGGATGCAGACAAGCCACTAACTAGACAGATGCCTATTTACTGTGATCCAGCCTGAAAGTGCATTCATGAAAATTAATATTATTGGCCAAGGAAGACAAAAATCTATTTGGAGATGCAAAGAATACCTTGGAGACAACCTGGAAGACTTGGGGCAGGTCTAGAAAAACCTGTGTACAAGCCTAAGTGCCTAAAAACCTTTTTATTCTTTCTAACTTTACTAGCTAATGCAACACAAAGTCTGGTTGCTACCTGTAAGTTGTGCCCTTCTGCATGTAGAGTCAGTTGTTTATTGTACAGCTGAAGGATTGCTTGGAATTTCCATGGCATCCCCATAGTTGTTGTGCTGTGGTTGTGGGATAAAAGGAACTATTGTTTGCAGGTTTTGATGACCAGCCAATTCAATCAGACAGACACAAGCATGCCCAGATTTTGGGCTTCTGTTTTATATTTCTCTAAATCTGTGTAACCCTTACTGCTCCCTGACAATCTGCCAGTGAAGGCTGCCGTGCTGCAGAATGGGGGTGTGTGTGTTAATGTTGTAAAGCACAAGCTGCAAATGTTGAAATCAGGCAGATCATGTGCAAATTGAGGAGCTGTAACCAAATAACACCAGTCATCCATCATTCTGAACTGTCCAGCTACTCATCTCCTTGTGCCATGCACAGAGCTAGCACTGATTACAAGCTATAACGTTCTATATGGCAGAGATGCAGTTGCACTGGGTATTTCCTGTCTGCATCTCAACCACACAGTTCTATCTGCTCACCACAGAGATAACCAGAGGGCAATCTGAAAGACTTGGGCACAGCTTGCTCTTGTGTCAAAGCAACCTCCAGCATATAGCACAAACCTGAAGAAGAGGTGCAGTAACAGGGTGACTGTCCTTGACATGAGAAGCAAAATTTTGCACCTGTTTTTTAGAAATACTATATGTCTGTATGACTAGTATTTTGTGCTAATGCTATTTCTGAAGTGTGGAGGGAACAAACCCCAGTGATTTCTCGCAGAAGACTCTCAGCTGATTACACTGTACTCCAAGAATGGAGTACAGTAATTGGGAAGGATCTAAACAGAGAAAACTGAAAATACTAAGATGACAAGACAATACATTTTTATGGCTGGCTAGTGCAGCCAAAACACAGGAAACATCGTCATCTTCCAACACGAAAAAGATTACTGCAAAAAGGAGAATGAGAAACTGTCCTGTTTATCTGTGCAGGTTAAATGTAACAAGTCAATCTGTAGTCTAGGTCTCAGGAACACCTCTCAAACACTGACGTTAGAAAGAGTAAAAAAGTGAAGCTGTGGAATTCCTTTTCCAGGCATTGCCTGGGGAATCTCCATCAGTCGAGGATTTTACGAACAAGTTAGGACAAAGATTTGGAATGACTTAAGTAAAGCCTGTCTCTGCTTATGGGAAATGGAAAGGACTAAATGACCTCTCAAGCTCCTCTTAGGACTTACTGTGAGTGACCTCAACAGTACGGAGAAAAAATGGAAGTCCTAGAGAGAATAAGGCACTAAAATAAATGCAAAAGTTACCACTGCCATGCTTGTGTTTATTTTACACTCTTTAGAAACACTGCACTATTGTAAGCAGATCAAAGTAGTATTTATTTTTAAAGAATGTCTCATAATCCTGATTTACTTGCCTTTACTTACTGAGACCAAGAATATAACAAAATTAACCATAAACCAGGGGTCTTTGTTTGCAACTCTGTATCTTTTTCTTTTTAATAGCAACCAAAATGCCTGAGCTGTCACTTTTATCTTGTTTATGAAATATTCATACCCAGTTTCCCTTCTGCCAACATCCTAGGGACACCCTTGGAAAAGAAAATTATGTATTAAGGGGTGTACCCCTGAGAGAGAAAGTTCTAATGAAATGTTAGCAGAGCAGCTTCAAACTTGAGTGAGACCTACATTGTAGTAAGGCTATTACAGATGATTATTAACTAATCTATCTGCATTTCTAAAGTCCCCTATTCTCTGTGGTACCTACCCTCAGCTTCCAGTTTGAAAATTAAACAGATATCTAATAGTGAAAATCTGCTGAGGAAAACAAACAGACCTATCAGGAAAGAACTAATTCATAGCACATTCTCCCCCACTGCCACTCCTGAAAAAGCTCTTCTGCTCTGAACTGCTGACCGGTTTAGGGTTCCCCTGAGGCACACACAGCTTCTTAATTTGAACTGAATGACAGCTGGGTGTAAAAATCTCAGTCTGTATATCTCACTTGTCACAGTGGGGTAAGAGCATGATCAGATGAGGAAGTCGAGGAAAAAATCACCACGTTGCCACAGCCAAACGATGCCCTAATTCCCCAACCCCTGAGTTTTGGTGTAACAGTCAGGTTTGGAACCAACATGATTTTTCAGTGCTGAATAACTCTTCAAATATGGTTTGAAACACACAACCCCTACTGTCCTGAATGGGGGCAAAAGAGGCAAAGTTTCAGTTTCCTTACCATCCTCTCCTCTCTGATAAACCCCTCCACAGGGAGTCTGTCCTGACCATTCTCTCAATGAGCTTCTTCCACAGCATCCCATCTGACGTCACCCGGTACCACTCCTTGCACACCAGCTCAGCAGCACACAAAGATTTGGCATCCAGGTATGACAGAATGTTCTCAGCAATGTGATCCAATCCCCGAGCTGGGGGAGAGCAACAACAGAAAAACATTATTTGCTGGACAGACACAGAGTTTAAAACAACTCCACCTGCTAGTACAAAGATACACTCTCCTTCCATCTCATCTTCTCCATGTAGAGCTGGACCAAACGCACAGAAGATCATTTGAGGCTAAGTTCAGGAGTGAGCAGTGTTCTCCAACTTCCTTTGGATATAGCACAAGTCATTAAAAATAATAAAGAATCCAAGAAGTCATTCCAATCTATTTCGATGGGTTTTAGCACTAGGGGGATATTCTGTGGATGGCATTTCCAACTCAGCAACGCAACCCCCAAAATCTCTCTATATTAGGACCATTTCTCATCTCACTGCTACAGCTGTTCTCATGTTGCAACGGCTCAAAAGCTGTTTTTGCTAAAGCAGTAGCTTTTAAATGTAATGAAGAAAAAAATATATATTCCCAATGTGTGCCCTGAAGCGTAGTGGTACCTTTAGACAGGGGGGAGGGAAGGATATGCAGATGCACAGGACATCAAGATGGAAGGAGAGGCTGTGTAAGGAGAAAGTGAAGCAGGTTTGCTGGTTTCATTTATTTTAGTGGGTGAAGGAAAAATATGCACCAAAATAATATAATTTTAAATATTTCCCAGTGTGAATACCAGGACTGGCTTTACTTTAACATGACTGGAGTGAAATGTAAAGCAATTGCACCAAGCAGCTCAATGTATCTATGTAGGGAAGGTAATGCTATGTTTCTTAACTGGATGCATGTAGTCAGTAAAAATGTGCCCTTACCACCTCAAATTTAATCACAATCACGACACTTCAGGAAGACCTCTTAAAATGAGAAGTTATACAAATACAGCTTCTCTTGAAGGGTGTTTAATCCACACGTGAGACACACCACAAAGAGATTATCTCACTTCACAGGTTAAATCTCATATGCTTTGTGAAAGTTTAGACCACATCATCCCTCAGGCATAATGTTCAGTCCAGCCAAAAATGAAGCATGGCAGATTGGTATTACATGCCAATCATTACATGCCTCTGGTTCACATTTGGGACAAAGTTAAATACATGTTTTCTTGCTTTTAAAACAAGAGTCTCAAAGAGTAGGCCCTGCTCGTGAGAGGGAAAGAAAAGGCAGTGAGTACATTTTTACAGTCACACTGTAAAACCCAAACTGGGTGCAACCAGCTGACTTTGATTAGAGTTAATGACACACAAATGGCCCAACCTTCTTTTCCTTAACGAAAAGATCTCAAAACTATCTCCCACTGCATGAAAATGAGACAATTCAATGTGCCTCCTCCTGCTGCTTTCAAATATACTAAACTTAGAATACGCTTTGGGTCAGATGTTCTGCTCAGCATTTTATGCTTCAATCTTTATGTAGAAAAAGCATGTGAATGGTACCAGGCACAACCAGAGAGTGGAGAAAGAGGTCTGACATTTCTTAGATTAGATGTCAACCTGCAAAATAAAAGCATCATCAGCCTTTATTATGCATTTAATCTGAAAAAAACATGTATAACCACTATTTAAAAAAAAAAAAAAAAAGTGTTTATAAATGTAGATTGACTCCACAGCAAATTGTGGAAAGAGGGAGACTACAGTTTAGTGAATGTGGACTGGAATTTTTAGGAATTCCACACCTGGCAGGGTAGACATGGACATCCTGTTGCCCTATTCCTGAAGCTTTGTAAGGAAATGGCAGATTTCCCAGTCTGTGTTGCTTCCAGTGGGCTCACAGACATTTACAGACCCACCAGGACACTTACAAATGCCTGCCTCTGTAGTATACTTACAGGTGGCTTTAAGTCAGCAGCATCACAGGATAAATTAATTTTATATACAGGGAATAACCGGTGGCTTTAGGAAGCAGGGCTACACCGCAACACCTGGGCACAGTAATCTTCACCCATGTGGCCCTTTCTATTTTGTCTATCTACTTTAGATCTTGGCTGCAATGAGGTGCTGTAACTACTGCCATGTCCTTAAGTCATCCTGTGCCATTCATACTAGACCCTTTGCATGAAAGAATACTAATGTTTTGGCCTCTCCTTTTCACATTTATGGTAAGAGGATGGGCAGAACTATTTTGGCCCGGTTGCAAACTCAATTTTATTATTTTGCTTCTTAGGAACAGCACAACTCACTGAGGCATGTATCTAACAAAGCATTGCTTCCTTAAATAGGGAAAACTCTGCTCACAGAAGATTTTGCTAAATGGATGTGAAATACGATTAGCCTTTCAGCCCTCCGAACCAACAAGAATGTTTCAGTTATTTCACACATGAAATCCTTATCAAAATGACTTTCCTCATAAAAAATGTTAAACAGCTTGAAAATGCTAAGCAGAAGCCTTATTTTTCAGAAACTGAACAAACTTTGTTAAGTACACAGTTAAGCTGTATTTTTCAAACAGCCTTAATTTTATTCAAAGCCCTGGGAAAATAATCTGAGCCAACTTTACTCTATACTAGTAAAACATGCCCATGATCTAAAACTACCTGTAATTCTGTTCATTCTTTGGGACTGTGCTAGGAGGACAGAGATAAGATGCCTCATGATTTTGAAGTAGCTTTATTGTTTTATTCACTCAAGGGGGAGAGCAGGACAGAGAATGAAGTAGTAAAAATTAAACCAGAGTACTGAACACTTGAGAATCTTAGAAAGCTAAAAAATACTTACAGAGTTTAGGGTGGTTTTTTTCATTATATGACTTAATTTAGAATTTCAGGTTCATCACTCTTTCCTAGGCAGCTTCTTACCTTCCTCCCTTCCCATTCCTCTCATCAGAACCTGCTTATACTCGGGACATTCTGTACAGACTGCAGAGTCTGTGCCAGTGTAATTCCTAGCCATTAATTTTCTCCCTTAGAGCTATATTCACTAGAAGATTTGCAATTTGCAAATATGCAAATTGATGCACATACATTATTTACGCATGCATTTCCCCCAACTATTAAAATACTCACATATTAGCTGCTTGATTCCTATTTATTCTGCATTCTGATTGAGTAAAATCAGCTGGGCAACTGTGAACAGACCAGTAACAAATGTGGTATGGCTAGGAAATCGGGAATGTCTCTAGAAGTATTTAGAGCACCTGCCCAAAAATCTCAAATAAAGTGCTGTAGGAAGAAATTAACCAAGTGCAGTGAGATGTGTTGATTTCATGGGCTGCTTTCATGGGGTTCTGTGGAGAAAGACCTGGAAAAATTGTGTATGTAGCTACATGTATACTTCCACTTTAAAAATAGGGAAACCAATGTAGTTTCCAAACCCTTATTTTTCTGAAACAGAGCAGCTCCACAAGTTGCTCTAAGTACATGAGATTATTGCCATTGGACTACTAAAAACTAGCACAAAGCAGGTACTTAGCATAACTAAGATTTTTTTTTTAATGCTACAACAGCCATTTGATTACTGGGCACAATGAGCTTAAAATCCAATGAGTCTACCTATTTAACTTCCAACTTCCTTGCAGTGCCTTTATGTTTTATACAATTCACAGTTAAACATACTTTTTTCCATCTTTTAACGCTAGAATTTATATTTCATGTTGAGAACTCCCTTATGAAGAATGATCAAATGACTGGATTGATCAAATTGCCAGAGGTTCAGCACTTCTCCAAAGGTATTCACAGAATAAGCTTTTAGCAAGGAACGTCTCTTCTACAGGCTGTTTAGAGACACCACCTGTACCACTTCCTACTCAGGTCCCTTTCAAACTAATGACCTATGGCATGGGAATGCTAATCTATTATTTATCTATCTATCTATCTATCTATCTATCTATCTATCTATCTATCTATCTATCTATCTATCTGTCTATCTATCTATCTATCTATCTATCTATCTACAGAGGTATGATCTGAAAAAATATGAGCAAAAGAGCCAGGAATTTCTGTTTGGTTCTGAAACTCTATTGCTGTATGTATCTGATCTCCCATAACTTTGGCTTTCCCACTTGTAAGACAGGGCCGATATAAAACTGCATGTACACTGCTTTGTGTGTGCATTCTGTGAGACCTGCCCAATGCCACATCTGAGAACATCTGGGGTAGTATTTTCAATGGAAAGCATACAAAGGTGTTAAAAACAGAACACTTCCATCTTTTGCTCTTATGCCCTCCACTTTCTATTAGCGATAAACATATAATCAAAGGAATGGCCTCAGGAAGTTATTTCAGTAGGAAAAAGAGACAAATATCTAAATAAGAAAAGGGAAAACCTCAGCTGAGCAACCAGGAAGAGTAGTAGTTTTAATTTTAAAAAATTTCGTTATTCATGCATTGTTGTGGGCATTAAAAGCTCAACTACCTGCCCTTGTGGCTTGGGATAACTACCCTCACAAAACACAGATTAGCTATCATTTACTCCTAGACAAACCATGACGGTGTTTGATCATGCCTTGACACACAGTAGAAACACAAATTAAAATATTACAACATTTCATACTGGAATAGAGCTTTTCATTCAAAAGCAATCTGTTTTGCAAACTGACCCTACAAGGGACGTCTCCAGCAGGGTAGGGCTGAACAGAATAGTTTTTGAAGGACAGGGAGCAAGCTCCCTCTGCCTGCAGAAATACCTGGCAGTGCAGTGATGAAGTCCCGCTGTAACATGGGTTTGAGGTACGAGTTTATGTGTCCATGCTGGTAATGACACATCTGGGAGATGAGGTGCTCCACAAACTCCACCTGGTCAGACTCGGACCACTGTTCAAAGTACTTGACGCAGAGCTCCTTCTCCTTCTCATAGCTTGCAGACAGTTTCCTTTGCTTGGGCACAATCATACTGGAAGTGCCATTGGCAAGTTTTGTCTGTAAACAGGAAGGAAAGGAACAACCCAAATAACACATATGTGAAGAAACACAAGCAGTTGTACAATGTCTTTTAGGGAGGAGACAATAAAAGGCAAAAATCCCTCTGACACATGAAAGCTGTCTGAGACTACGTATCCCGGCCGGTGCTGTCAGCCCACATGCAGCCTGCAGGACAATGCACTGGCTCCTGCCAGAGCTGCACACAAAGGACTCAAGTCAGATGGGAAACCTTCAGAAGCAGTTTAACATAAACACAACTTTATTTAACATGTAGACAGTAAAATGCATTTGGATTCCTAATGTACATATACCAGCTACTTCAATGCACCACCAGCAAACTGCATTTGTACTCTGCAGTACAAACTACTTTGTTTTTTTCTTCTAAAGAATGGATTGCTGCTAAAATTCATAGGGAATGCATGAAATGGATTAAAAAAATTGAATTACACCTCGAGCGCAAAGCCAGCTAAAATACACCCTGACATTTGGTAAATACTTCTTTCACAGAATAAAATATTTTCAACTTTCTGAGGACTGTTAATATCTTGTCAGAAGCAGTCAGCTCAAAGAAGAGTTTCAGGGACAAAACAGAACACTGACATTTCAATTTACTACTTGATAGTAAGATATAAATTCTGCTTTCTAAATGATTTAACTGGAAGAAAAGTGCACATTTTGCATTGCAAGTGTATCCTTTGTCCAAGTAAAATTAACCATTTGCTGGGAAATTATTTTTTCTTATGCTGGTCAAATGGTTTCTATTTCCTGCTGAAAACATGTGATTTTCTCTCCTTCATTGCAACAGTTTAACATCAGACAGTATTACAATAACAGTCAATACTATTACAACATTTTTATTGTCAAAATATGCACAGAATTTCTTCATTATTTATCAAACAATTGGAAATAACTTACAGGTATAAGAATACATAAAATACTAAGGTAGGGATATCATACATCATCATGTATGATGATAATTCCAAGTATCAGCCTTGCCAGGGGACCTTACTAAATTCAAGCGAAAAAAGTAAGTCCCTAAATCTCTCTGCAAAGATATCTAATGAATGAAAAGAAATGCAATGATTAAACGATTTTACAGGAAAGGAAAAACAACAAAAAAGCCTCTTTTCAGCAAGTGCCAAAACAGCAGGCAATTTAGAGACCACAAAATTTAGTTACCAGTAGTAGATTTGGAATGCAGAAGTTTCTCATTTCTTGGGAATAAGTAACTCCTGAACTTCAATACCTCCCAATCCCAACAGAAATCCTGACTTTGGAACACCAAAATCTCGTAATTTGAAAATCTACTTATCTGATCATCATATACATTTCATTTTCTTGGAGATAATGCACCTAAATACTCTTTTCAAAATTTCTGGAGAGCTGGACCTTCCTTTGGTAGAAAAAGACAGTGAACCGCTGTGATTTTTAACAAGTAGCTTTTTCTATTTCTGGATTATAGTTTGACTTCAGTGTCTTTGAGAACACAGAACATGATGATCACACCATCAGTGCACCATTCTGCAGCTCAATGTTTTAAAGTTTACCCCTGATCCTCCCTGTGAATGTGTGGCCGTGGCTGTGTGTGGCTGTGTCCAGCAAGATCATGCAAGACAAAGACGGAAAGTTACGATTTCATTCAATCCTCACATGAACAGCACTGACTGCAAGCAAGTCAAAGAGCCAGTACTGGGCAACAGGATTGAAAAACTCTCTCTTGGGCCAAGAGACATCACTAAAGAAACTGTCAGAATCAAGTCCTGTGTGTGAAAGACTGGACTTTATCTAGCCAAGTCCAACAGTACTCAAGATGATTACCAGTGGAGTGGACTGAACACCAGTGCTAAGGGATTCTGGTAATTCTTGTTGCAGTTCAATTGCCTGCAAAACAGGAATCCCAGTAAAAATGCTGGATTAAGATAGCGAAGAGATATTGTAATCCACAAGCTTGATCTCATTTGTTTCTCATTTTCTTTGCTGTGCATCTTATGAAACAGGTTACCTCTACAAAGCATTTTTTAAAAACCTATACATCTGTCTTTTAATTCAGGAGAATTAAATGTGAATTCTGCCTAATATGCTGAGCCTGACTGAAGTATACAACTGATGAGCAAAGAACACAAAGGTGCAGCTCCTTTCACTGGGTGGCACCAGGTTCTGGCCTTTCCTTGCCTTCTGAACACCCTTCTCCCAGCAGCCTTCAACACTCCCCTTACTTCTAAAACATTGGTTTGTGGTATCAAACAGAAGTTGCAACATCTGCAAATACAAGTCATGGCTTATATGTGTAAAATAGATGGCTTAGATGGGACAAAAAATGCATTCTGCCTGAACACAGGCTTCTTGGATAGAAATAATGAGTAAATTGAAGAATCCATTGACCAGCACTTTTAACAGCTCTGGAAGTGAAACTCCAAATTTATAAAGTGGTTCTGCTAATAAAAATATTTGACAGTGTTTACATCCAAATTAGTGCTGCATTCTTATAATGTCAGCTTGAGACCTGTTTTGCACCCTTGTCTGGTCTGGTTTCCCACCCAAAGGAGTGAACGTAAGCTCAGAGGTGTGCCCAGCAGGTGCTATGGTTTGTGCAAGCATGGGACCAAGAGGACAGGACACGCCATGAACACAGCAGTTCTGCAGAGTAGAGACAGGTTAACTGACAGGACTCTCAAATCACTCAACCTACAGTTTAGAACAGAAGTTCCAGAATTTGAATTTAAACATTCCTGAAAATCCACTGGCAGTTCAGTGAAAAAGGCCTATTACAAAAAAAAACCCAACCAACCAAACAAAAAACCATCAACAAAACAACATCATCAAACCATCTGTATTATTGAAACCCCTACAGCCTCTCCATCTCAATACAATAACCAGGCCTCACCTGAAAAAGGGAAACCTGTTCCACTTGCTATCCACACTGCTAGGGTAAATATTCATCCAAGTGCATTGTATACAATCACATTTTTCATAAGCCTCACTTCCAAAAATGGCAAAGAAGTATAAGCACTGCTAGTTCATCATCTGGGAGGAAATTTGGCTATAACAGAGCAAAATTCTAAGCTGGAACAGATGAAGCTTTACCAGCTCCTTCTCACAAAGCCCTGTATGTGAGGGCTGAGAGGTGCCCAAGCTGGCTCTGGGCACCATGACTCATCTGCAGGAATGGCAGAGGTGTCCTTTGACAATGCTGAGCCTGAGCTCATAAGCTGTGCCAGGAAACCCAGGGGATAGAGTGCCTCAGGTTGATACTAGCTCAGGGATCTACGTACTATGCTCCGCTGCAGCCCATAATTACAAGACCATTTCTCCAAATGGCTACATTTAACACAAAGCACATTTGTATGCCCAGTGAAGTAGAAGAGGACTAATATATGAAAGGACTTTAATCTAAATAATGGCTTGCAATTGTAGGAAGGTGCAATATTTCAACACAGATAAATAAAGACTGGATAAATCTACTGCTTTGCATAGAAAACAAACCAGCTATAGTAAATCACAGCTGTAACCCATATACAACAACCAAGGTTACTTTTGGTTTTGTTCAGTACAGAGGACCGAGGAGCCTCATAAAGCACAGAAAAAAACCAAACCCGAGAAACTTCCCTGATTGTAGTACAATCAATACTGTTTACCCACCAATATGAGTGGTCACAACTTTTTTTTGTTTGTTTTTTTAATTACATCCTCTAGTCATCACAAAGGCCTTTGTTCAGGCACCTTTCACAACATAGATGAATTCAGGTTTTGTGTTTCTCAATGCAAGCAGACAAGTCTTCAAGCTAAAGAGAAACTGTCTCCTAGAATATTAAGAATGGCTTAAATGATGCCAGCAAGGTTTGGGACCTTCTGAACCTTCAAGACATCTTCACGCTGAAGCTCTGAAAATACTGAGAGTTTAGACCACCACTGTAAATTTCAGTTTCTCCCTAGATAAAAGGGAAGGTCTTCTCTTCCATGTTCCAGTACCAACAGGTCATACTGGACTTCTTCCCTCCTTCCTGGACTACAGGCTCTGATACAGACAAATGTCCTTTACTGCTTCTCTGCAACTGCAGCATTTCACCTCCAATTGATTGCACTGCTTGTTGTGGTTAAGTCACTGATCTAGACAGAGCCACCTTAACAGGAATTTTGGATGGGTCTTAGTGAAGTGGAGGAAAAAAGAGGACATAATGTTTAATTATAAGAAATGATTGAAATAGGCACAGACGTACCCCGGGTGCCTCTGCACTGCAGCAAGCTCTAAACTTGTTATCGTTAATGGTTTAAATTTCACTGTGCTAATCATTTCAGGACACAAGCCTTTCTTGATAATCTAATGAATTATTCCAACATCCTTCAGCAAAAAAAATCCTCCATGACAGCACTAATTACAAGACGTTTTCCCAGTGCTTATGTAAAATATGACAGAGCAGCAGCTTAGGGAATTGCAGAAAACTGCTTCTAATTTCCACTGAGAAACTGACAAACACCTCTCTTTCATCTCTCCCAGCTCTCAAGTAAGATTTAACTTTCTCATTTAGTTAATTACCGAGTGAGGATCATCATTTTCCCGGATCGGAGCGGCACAGAGCCTTTATCGTGTTAACTTGTGAACTTGATCGATGGCTGCTGCTAAAACTTAATAACTTCACCCCCTGGCAAATTGTAAGATAAATATAATAGGAGAAACTCTGACAGTAAAAACCTGCCAGAAATGAGCGTTGTGTTTATGTTTCTTTGCAGGCAGCAAAAAAACAACCGACAGCTTATTACTGGGTGCGTGTTACTTATATTTAAAAGACTCCAGGCAGTTAACTTTCTGCGTACTGTTCAAACTTTACTCACAAGATAAAAGACACTGGGGAAAAAAACCCCAAGTAATGGAATGACAAAGAAAGGAACCACGGAGGTGTATGTCCAGGGGCCAAGGAAGGTGGGGAAAGACAGAACTTCACAATGAAAGCAAAGCCATGCTTGCCTCTATATCCTCAATATTCTTCAAGATTCAGCACATTAAAAATGCCCACAACTGTGAATCCAAACATGAAACTATTTTCACCAGCAGCAAAAGCTCAGGAACTCTGGATCAAGTCAGAAGCATGTAGGAAAAGCAGAGGGATTAAAAAGTACCAGCATGGCCACAGGATGATGTGGTTTCATGCCTGAAAAGGTGCTCTTAGGCAGAGAACCTCAGCCCAGCTGGCTTTCCAAGGGTTACTTGTGTGGCCATGGAATTGCTGACTACTGCCCATGATGAAGTAGCCACTCAATGCCACATCAATGTAAGTACAGCAATGTAACAAAAATGGTGAACCAGAGCTGAGGTATGCCAGCCCTCCATGCTAAAGGCAGAGATAGTTACTTGAGAAAAAAGGGTGGTTTTTGCTCGGCCTAAAGGCAGTAACACTGTAATTAAGAGGATACAGGTTCAATTTCTATGGCTGGCTTCTTCTGTTTTAGTCTTGCAATCACCAAATGCTGCAGAATTGATTCCCAGACTGCCAAGGCTAAGCAAAGAGAAGTTCCTTTGCAGCTCCTCACTGGCAGCTCCCTATAAAAGAACTCCTTTGCTTTGAGAATTGGGGGGTGGTGAGGAGGTTATCTCACCATAAAAAACACGATCTCATGAGCCATAGCACCTGAGAGACATGAGTAGGGCAGCCAGCTCCTCATTTTTCTCCTTTGCAGGATGAACCTGCTTTTCCAGTGTTTGAGTTGACAGCAAGGCTACAATGCTAGGTCATTAAACAACTCACTCCATTTACTTTTATTTTAAAAGCTCAGTTTAGAATCTACCCATTTCTGCCTGCCTCCATCTCACATAACAGCCTCTGTGAGGTTAACCATGGGTTTAGCTCATATATGGACTTACTCGCTCAGTACTGAATTACTTTCCACGCTGCAAAGCTCACTGAAACATTCTGAAAAACGAACATAACCCAGAAGTAGATGATCATCAATCACATCTGAGAGTCAAAAAGAAAGCACCATGAAAGAAACCACAGCATCTCTACTGTTTGTTTTCAAGAAAAAAAATTCAAAACACACATACTGAAATTAACAGCACCCAAGGAACTAGCAATTTTGCTTCTCTGGAGCTTTAGGCTGCTTGTCCACATCTGGTTTCTAATCACACTGCAGAAAAGCTTTGTAAGAAAGGCTACATCTAGATGAAAGATCACGGGAATTACACTGGACACAGCAGTCCAACCTGCTGCACTTTCTGAAATCCTGGGAGGGTAACAGTTTTCAAAGGTACCATCTAAGTACCTATGATATGGTGTCAGTCTGGAGGGCACCTGGCTAAGGATATTACCTCAGATACAGAAGAAAGGGAAAAGGCTGATTTTGTTCAGGGCCAGGAAAAGCTACAGACACCAAAAAAGTAACATGGGACTGGGGAGACAGGACTGTGCCATGGGCACTTGCACATAGGCTATACAAAGAGCAGCAATAATACCTTGCTGGATAAGATGCTCCCCTCCCACACTGCTACACAGTAAACAGCAACAGGGAGAGGAGATTAAAAAACTATTTCTTTTAGGTTAATACTTAATGTTTCAGACAGGCTAATAAAGTTTAACTGTCTGGAATCTCATAGCTTTTACTGTAAACTTTCCTTTGATACAGATCTCCCACCTGAATTTTAAGTGTTGACAAAAACCTTCAAAATAAAATTTCTTTGATGCCAGCAATGGATGTGAATTGGGAGTCCCTCTCCTCCTCCTCATCTCCAAGTTGTCTTTGCAAATAACAAGCACTGATGAGAAATCTGCTTGCATCAGCACAGCAATGGCATATGTTACTTTCCCAAACTATGATCCCTGACCAAATGCATATCTAGACATTTGGGGGGGAGGGCAGGGACCATCACTCTTAAAGAGATAGATTTCAGAGCACACCTTTTACTAGCTGTGATCGTACACAAATTTCAAAGCAGACAATCCAGTAACAACAAACCTCTTCCAGTGGAAACCACCAAAGGAAATGCTTTCTTCCTTGGCATGGCTACCAGAACCAGAGTGGAACTGCTGGGACCATTACATGTTATAACTGTTAATGGAGGGAAGGCATATGCACATTATGACTTGGAGAACCAGTGTACTAAAGTCATCAGGTAATGGCCAGTAGCAGCAAAGCGCTCATTTATGTCAGGGAGAGGCATAAGTAAACAATGCTCTAAGCAGCAGTTTCATAGTTTTCTGGAACAGTTGCTTCTGTTTTTAAAACACTCAAGCATGATCTACTGCCTGAGTGAAGTTACTCTTTATGGGTGTTACTGTTGATTTCCTTCTTGCCTTCAAGTGCTCCCTTAACTGAGAGAGAAAGGCAGCCAGGAACAGGTAGATGGACTCAAGTGATTCAAAACATGGCTGAAGTAACACTGAAGACTGATACCACTGTGAACAACACAATGAGAGAACGGTCATAAAAACCTGTTATCTGCTCTCAATAACACTACTGAGACTTTCAAACCACTTGGTTCTGCCTATGCAAAGCTTTTAGCACCAAGAAACACAAGCCCTCCAAGATGGCTTACTCTGTAGTATTTTCCGTGAGTTTTTTCCTCTGAAATGCATTTTGTTACCAACAACAAAAGACACACACACAACAAACTACTTGGCCAAGGCAACGTGAAAGATTCAGAATTAAAGTCAGGAATATACATGCTGGGTACCATATAGTATTTCCCAGCAACAGGAGTACTACATATTTCCAGGCATACTTGAGAGATGTAGCAAACAAAAACCCAGCAGCCTTCTGAAGAAGCACAAGATTCATGTATGTGCTCTGCTCCCATTGCAAATGTACTCCTTGGATCTGCTGGAGGAGTTGGCTACACGAGCACTCCCTAACCTATTTCAGTCAAAATAAGCTTGTTAGCAGAGACCTGCTATTTAAACTGTCTACACTAAAACACCTCATCTTAACTGAGAGCAGGTTTGCAGTTTTGCTGACAGATCCTGCAGGGCAGCAACCTGCAGCAGCCAGGCAAAGGCTGCATGGTATTCTTTTCTACCAGTACAGCCAGATCTAGAAGAGGGCATCTCAGCAACTCACACTGGCTGACATCAATACTACTGCTGTAGGCAGCCACCACAGAGGCAGCTGTAAAAGGAAAAATCCATTAAATATTCTTGTATAGTGCTAAGTGAAAGCTGGTCAGTGGTCTGCAGCCAAAATCTTGAGATTTTTGTCTTGCAGTCTCCTATAACCCATACAAGGTCATCCAATAACCCTTTCTTGCTAAGGAGCATTATCTTCTAGAGATGAGCTGTTCTGCTAAACATTCAGTCAACTCCTGGCAAACTGGGGTGATTCCCATGGAGGATGCCTAGGATTGCTAAGGAAGATGGATTTTTTTTTGCATGGGGAAGACTGGGGATTATCCACCAGCCTTCCACTTCCTAAAGCGAAGTGACAGCAACAGGCTGTAGGAAGCAATGCTCTGGACTTTAAAAGGAAGACTTTCAAAATATGAGTGGACAAACTTCCGAGCAAAATGAACTGGCTGTGAAGTAATCCTCCTCTGAAGAGGCAGCTGAACTGCAGACTTCTAGATGTTTTGAAGTTTTCTTTGAATTTCTATCTTAAGATTATGTTGGTCCATTCTTTTATTGGTATCTAGCAAGAGATTCATGACCTGAGGAAAATACTCCAAAAAATAGATGCTAAGGACAATGAATTCTGTATCTTCAGAAATTGCATTAAGTTGGGTTAGGCCAATTGCTGCTGATATGTGAAAGCATATGACAGAAGAAAGGCAGAAACCAATACCCTCTACTACAGCAAGTGACCAGGTCTAACCATAACAGCACTTCAGGAAGGCATATGCAGCTCCACAGCTGAGTAGACTTCATCCCTATCAGCTGACACTCAAACTGTGGAACTCAGAAGCCCAAGTCACAGACTGTTCCACTAGGGATTCCTCCTTGGCTCACTGTTTAGCTGCCAATAATCTTTCAGAAAAATACCTCAAACTAAAGGAGTGAGGGAGTTTTCCATTATTCTTCTCCCTATGGCAGACTCAATCAAAGCAGTCACGTTTGAATGTAGCATATAAACAATACAAATCCCCTAGTAAATTGTGTCAAAACAGAACTGCTAACCTCACTTGGTCCTCCAACTTACTGTATTTTCCACATAACGTTCCCTCAGTCAAAGCCATGATTCTGCTATTCCTTTTAGTGAGTTTGTTAATAAACAATGAAATCAGCATCAATTCACCTATATTTCCCTTTCTACAAATAATAAAAAAAGGTTTCTCTTCTTTTTTTCATCTCATTTCTGAGAGTTACTTTCCTGTCATATCAAGAATGTTATCAGTGTGAACCATATCATATGAGAAATCTCTCCCATCCTCATGCACTGATGCATCCCATTTATAAATTTATCTAACAACCACCAACGCTTTCTATAACTTCTACTATAATAATTGGCTAAACATCTAAGAACCTATTACATGCTGAGTAAAGTAGTTTCTACTTCCAACAGTTTAAAATGTATTCTCTTTTAAATACCATTAGGTCTTCAACGGTGAGAATTTTTCTCCTTTGTGAAAGGAAAAAAACTATTAGACTTTAGCATTCACTATTTGCTAAACATCTCTGTGATACCTCTCACTTGTTTTCTGTATTTTCAGGTAGCTCACAATAGCCTGTATTAAATCTAATAATAGTACACTTGCAAACATACTATTTGTATCTTCTCATCTAGGAAGAGCAATTTGGGCTTGTGTCTAGAAAAACCATATGCAACCTCCTGCTACAAAATAAAATTAAAACGTCAAAAAAAGTCAACATTTCCTACCACAGCCCAAACTCTGAGATGCACCTTTGACAGCCTATACCTCGATTAAGGGGTTAGAGCTCCCTCTAGCACTCTCCAAACAGAACAGCCATAGGTGGTAAGCTGTGACTATCTGATCTCACTCAAAGTAGTCTTGGCTAGTGTTGCTTGTAATTTTTACTTGATTTACTTTTTTTTGTCACATGCATAATCAGGAACACCTCCCCTAGTTTACCTGAAATTCAAGAGAAACAAGTGTCACTAGAAATTCCCTCTATAACAGATTAAAAATACTCAGATTGCTATAATTAACTGATCTCTATTTTAAAATGTAATTTAGGACATGCTGAAGGATTATCATGTCAGCTTGTGTACAATGTGAAATGGAGCAAGAAACTAAATGAAAAAGTTGTTTAAAATTTTCAATTTTCATGGCATAAAAAAATCTTGCTACCTCAACTCCTTCTGGCTGACAAACATCCCAATGCAGCTGACTGCAGTTGTGAATTACGCATTTCTATTTCACATTAAATACTGAGTAATGCCACTTAAGTAAAACTAAAAAGGTGCAACACTGCTGAGTTCTGCACAATACTGAAGACAGAGAAACATCTCACGACAGAGTGTCATGCCTTTTCAATCATAGGTTATTACTTATTAATTCCTGATAAACTGAAAGCTGCCAGTACAAATGTAAAAACGAGAAAGGGAAATGGAGCCAAGTCTTTCGGGTTTTACTCTTAACTCTCCCACTCCCTTCCTGTGCTGCCACAGGCAAGCCACTCCATTCCACAAATCTATCAGTTAAACAGATGTGTCCCAACACACTTCACACAGAGACAAAGCACTGCTTAATGCTGGGAATGAAGCCGCTGCACCAAAGTTGCTTGTTGAGGGCAAAGTCACAAAGTGACACCACACAAGTGTAAACTTCCTTTTAAGTGCTTAGCAAACAAATCCGTCATGTCTCACTTCACCAGCTGGAAAAAATGCAGTAGTACTAGTTGTTTCCACAGCCTTCCAATGCAGAACCAAGAGTCAAGTGTGCTATGAAAAAATTTCCCATTGAGTCTTCTCAAACTGAGACACCCAGATACCGTTTCAAAATCAATACAGACATGGCAACAACTCACATCCCGAAGGTAAGTGCCCAAGGGAGGATATGCTTTGGGTAAGTTTCTTTACTCATCACAGCAATTCTGACGTGTAGCCACCGGGGGACTTCAGAACATCACCCGGGTTTAGAAGTTTGTGATTTTAATATTTGTGTATGACAGAGATGAGGAAATACAGTACGATGTGCTAGGCTATCCACAGCTACGTTTTTATGCCTCTGACAAGTCCAATAAGAAAAACTAGAAGTAACTAGACCCGAGTAGATGACAGAAGCACCTGACCAAAACTTCCCAACATCGCCTGCCCATGTCCCTCAGTCCCATCTGACAGCTGTCCTTGCCATTTTGGGCCCGAACTCTGTACACAGTCCTGCTGCTGCACCCAAATCCTGACACACAGACCTTCCTTCTGCCCTACAGACGGCATCCAAGGCTGTTCCTTTTATCCCCGTAAGAGGACTTGGAGAAAGGCACTGGCAACAACTACTCTCACCCCACACCTCCTGCATGTGGCAGATTATAGTCTGACATCTGACCTGTCCAGTATAAGTGAAAGGACATCTCGAGTGAAAGCAAGATCTCTGCAGTTGCAGATCTGTTGGTTGGGCTGGTGACCTTCAGCTGGGTGTCACTTGGGCTGACACCACGATCCATCTGTTCTCTCTCCACCTCCACAGAGCTGTGGCTTAGGTCTGAATGACACAGGTAAAAGGTGTGGGGTGCTTTGCTGACCAAACTGCAGGAAGACAGCAGCAGCAGTTCCCCCCACATAACTGACCAAGTACTGAAACTTCTGTGATCTGTGATCACTTCTGTATATTAGCAGCAATATAACTCCCTTCTTTTTAGGAAAACAGCTTGCAGCTGTTTTTGTGTCTTTGCTACTTCAAGACTACATAACTTGATGCGATCCTTGGTGCTGTCTTAGGAGATAAAGGCAGGCAACAGCTAGAGCAAAATGTAGCCCTTCTTACGGAAAGCACGTGCCGGCTTCATTTCCTGGTGCAGTCTGAGACCTCACATTGTAGGCAGATGTTTTGTAGATGTAAAACCCAGGAGAAGCAGGTGCCTGGCAGTGGAGCTTACTTGGGAGTAATGAATTCAATATTGACTCTGCTGTGAGCAGAAGGCTGGACTTCCTGAGGGTCCTTTCCAACCTAAGTGACTTTGTATTTCTAACCTCACTGTCAAAGTTCCTATACACTTGACAGGCTTTGGTATAGTTACAATTGTCTGATGTTGATGTATATAATTTATCATAAGCAAAATCTGGAACTCTTTTTAAAAGACATTGTATAGAGGATTATTTCTTAATAAGACTTTCCAACTCTAGGGTTCAAAAGATCAGATTCTTGAAGAGTAAAGTCGAGAGCACGCAGTATTCATCTGTTCACACATTCAATACTGGCTTTCAACTACATCTCTCCAACTATTTAAAAATTTTCAAAAATTGTTGATTTTTTTATATGCATGTGCTCTCTAGGAACTTCAGCTGACATTCTCCACAAATAAATAAATTCCAACATATCTTTTCTTATGACCTGAACCAGTTTCAAAAATCAGGTTTTATAATTAATTAACTGTCTGTGAAGTCTAACCATCTGCAGTCTTCTAAATCAAACTCTGAAGTACTCACATTAAAAATCACCTCTTTGGGATTACAAATTATAATCCAGAATAGGGCTGACAGATCTGAATCAACACGGCAGGAGAACAACCTGATTCAGCTCTGCAGTTCATACAATTCTGTAAAATACAATGACTCGAAAGAAGACAAATGCACATAATTGGCATTAATTAAGAACATTTTTATTACGTACAATCAAAGACCTATAAGTAAGGTTTACTTGCCAGAGAGGGAGCTTTCTTTGCTGAGAAATTACAAGTCTTACTTAATTAACCATCTAATTTTTTGTAGTATAGTTGTTAAGTGGTTTTCACTTTTATTTTCTTCTAAATGAATGTTAGTCTAAACACAAAAGCAGTTGTTTAAAGTGAAAGTAGTGAGGTCAGAAAAAACAATGCTGAAATAGTTTAGCTGTGGTTTAACTGAATTCTCAGTTTGTCATCACTGTTAGAACGGTTTCACTGTGTGTTGAGAAGCAACAGGAACTTTTCAGACTTTAATATTATGAGAAGACAGTTAAATCTGAACCTGTGCACACACATTTAGGATAGACCTTTTGTATTTCAGAAATTCAGGGCATCATGAAGGCAAGTTTACCTGTTGGGCACAGGACTCAAACAGCCTGGTTACATGAGTTGAGCAGCTAAGGACTACTTGCCTATCCAGATTCATTATTATGGTAAAACAAGTAATTGCAGCCATTTACAATACTATTTTCAGGACTGTGAGTGCAACTACCTTGCAGCTCATTTTTAATTTTCCTCAACAGTAAGGTTCAGCAATGTCTCGCTCTAAGCTGCAGCCTCAACTAAGCCATCGGTTACAAGCAACAAGGGACTGCCTGCCTGCCTTGCTGAAGTTATCTTAGGTATGAGCTTCCACAGGCAGACTAATTCAAATCTATTTTTGTAAATTACAGATTGTGTTAAATATACATGAAGGAAAATATGGAACAGTTGCTTTTACTGCACAACATGAGTTATTTCCCATTACAAATTCCCTCTGAGAAAACCATAAATTTTAAAATCTGCCAATTAGTGGCAGTGACTGCTGGTGATTCTGTATTCCAGTCAAGCTGTAGTATTTGCTGAGTACTGCACAGGGCAGAACAATATTCCAGGAAAATCAAGGGACCATCATACCTGACAATAACAAGCTGGATGATGCAGTGATTTGTTCAAGCTTTCTCTTCCTTTTTGAAGGATCCAGGCTATGTCCCTGCATCAGCCAGAAGGATTTACATGTGTCTAAGATGTGTGTGTAAGAAGTATTTACATGTGTGTAAGACTGTCAATACCTGAAGTACAGTTCAGAGCAATAATTTGACAACTTTTTGCATAAGAGAGAGTGATTAGAAAAGTAAATATAAATTCTTCCAAAAAATGAAGTCCTCAACCACAAATGCTTAAACATCTTTTCTCTTCCATTTCTTAAATTGCACCACTCCTTAAGGACCATTCAATTTGTCCTAATAAAACAAAGTGGATATGACAGCTCTCTAAAACTGTATGTGGATAACAAAAGGAAGAAACAACCAGTACAATCTCCCCATGAACAAGCTAGCTTGGAGACTGTAGCAGGGGATTTCCAGTCATTAGAACAACTGGCTTCTAGAAAAATCTTCTGATGGAAACATTGGAAAAAAAGACTGCAGATCTGACCTTAACTGATTTTAAGATGAAACTTTGTAAATTCACTAAAGGGACAAAGTAGTATCTAAAAGACAAGAGGTTGGAATCAGTGACCTGCAAAGTCCCAAAAGATGGAATCATGGAGGTTGGAAAACACCTCCAAGATCATCAAGACTATCTGTTAACATTGCCAAGTCCACCACTAAACTACGTGTCACATAGACAAACCTTTTAAATACCTCCAGGCCTGTGATTCAGCTTCCTTGGGCAGCTTGTTCCAATGCTCCATAAACCTTTCAGTGAAAAAAGTTTTCATAATAGTCAATCTAAACCTTCCCTGCATGACTTGAGGCCATCTCCTCTTGTCCTGTCGCTTGTTACTTAGAAAAAGAGGCTGACCCTCACTTTGCTACACCCTCTCAGGCAGTTGTAGAGAGCACTAAGGCTCCCCAAAGCCTTCTCTTCTCCAGGCTAAACACCCCCAGCTGCCTCAGCAACTCCTCATATGACCTGTGCTCCAGACCCTTCACCAGATCCACTGCCCTTCTCAGGACTCACTCCAGCACCTCAGGATTTTTCTTGTTTGAAGGGTCCAAAACTGAACCCCTCACAATGGAATTTGAGGTGCAGCCTCACCAGTGCTGAGTACAGGGGGATGATCAACGTCCGGGTCTGCTGGCCACACTACTTCTGATACAAGTCAGGATACCACTGGCTTTCTTGGCCACCTGGGCAACTGCTGGCCCACGATCAGCTGCTGTTGATCAGCTGCTGTACCCACAGATCCTTCTCCACTGGGCAGTTTTCAGCCACACTGCCCCAGCCTGCAGCACTGTGTGGGGTTGTTGTGATCCAAGTGCAGGACCTGGCACTTCACTTTCCTGAATCTCATACAGTTGCCTTGGTACATTAATCCAGCCTGTCCAGATCCCTCTGCAGAGCCGTCCTACCTTCAAACAGACCAACACTCCACCCAATTAAGTGTCGCCTGTAAATTTACTGAGGGTAACACTTGATCCCCTTGTCCGTATTGTCAATAAAAATACTAAACAGAACTGGCCCAAATACTGAGCCCTGGGGAGCACCACTGGTAACTGGTGACCAGCTGCATTTGACTCCATTCACCACCACTCTTTTGGGCTTGGCCAGTTTCTCCAGGAGAATGCTGCAGGACCTGACATCAAAGCCTTTACTGAAGTCTACGTAGACACATTCACAGCCTTTCCCTTATCCCAGATCAGGTTGGACAAGCAGGACTTGCTTCTGGGCCTGATCACCTGTTTGTCCCATACGTGCCATGTGATGGTACTGAAGATGATTTGTTCCATGACCTTCCCCAGCACCAAGGTCAGACTGTAGTGTGCCTGTAGTTCCCTGGATCCTCCTTCCAGCCCTTCTCGTGTAACAAGGCTGGTAACGTCTTGTTCTGCAAGAGGCATTCATCATTTCACAGCTCAGAGCATACCTGAAAAGGCACAGATGCAAACTTGCTGATTGTTAACTAAGCAAACTGACTTTGAATGAGTAGAGAACATTGATGGGACTGTGGACACCACTTTGTTAATACACAAAGATGGCGCTTTATTCCTCTCCCATGGATGACTGGAAGAGCTGTTGATTTTCAGTCTGGCATGTGCCCAGTGAGCTTGAGCCTATCTGAGAATTATGAAATGTACAACCTACACCTTTCCACCATGTGCTGAACTGCAGAGTTGCACATGACACAGAGGAACACAACTTAATTCTAGTGAGGTTTTATCCATTGATCTTGCCTCCAGGAAACTCCCAGGCAACTTCAGATTGCCCTGAGGCCATATTCACTGTGCTTGTCACTGGTTTCACAAGATATCCCTCATGGTGTCTGATACACTTATAATAAATGTATTACATGAGAACAGATAATATCTCTTTTCATACCTCCACTCCCTCCACGTAAACTCTTACATGATCTTGGACAAAACCTTTAAATTCTTCATTCATGTGATGTCTGGATGCCAGATCAAGATCCAGATGTGAGTAATGCAAGTGACCTTAGAGCCCCTGATATGGAGGCACTTTTGCTGGAGGAGTTGCCTTCAAGTCACTTACTGGGAAGATCAGGCCAAGATCTGCTGGGCAGCAAGACATTGTAACCATGAACTCCATTTTCTCCAGGGCCAATTGTCTGTTGTTTCCACAATTAGAAGAAAAGTTACATGGTTGATTTCAATATTGTTGCTGTCTTGTGCCTTTAACTGACCAGTTATGCAGGTATAGACTGCAGTGGCTATCTGAAAACTCCTGGGATTGCAAAGAGCAAAAACTCAGGTGCCAGTTGGATCCCAGCATGAATCCAAACCAACTCTTACAACCATCAGGATCAAAACCTATCCAGCCAGTTGATAGTGATTTACTTTGAGAGAAAGGAGATGGAGTCAAGTGTCTGACTTCCACACAGGCTATTTATGTTCAGTCACTTGAGGTCCCATATAAGATGAAAAGTTCTTCAGTGCAGTATCAGGAAACTCTGAAAGAAAATGTGTCTCCACCTGAGGACAGGATTTGAAGCGTGTTGATCTGGGTTTTTGTATTAGAAGGGATTCCAACTGTCAGTACCTGATCCAAAGAAGTTACTGTGGTAGTAAGTGCCCAGAAATAAAGATAATTACATATTTGGAAGTAAACTGAGGGCAAGACATCAGGTTGTCCTATGAGAACTGCTTTACTCTATTAAGCATTATTGTAGGATATGAGACTGCAGACTCAACAGTGCTCCTCGCATTTCCCAACCAGTAACTTATCTATGCAATGTATAAATGCACATTTCTCTGATCCCACCTTCGTGGGAACTATAAGATATCTTTCAGGAACTACTACTTTAAAATATGCATTAATTTCCTTAGTACAGCTAAGGTTTTATAATTTCTTTAAAGACAAGTTACATTCTGGAACAGTTTATAGGTAACTTAGCTAACAGAAAAACCTTAATAAGTAAACTTAAACAATTATTTATCTTAAAAAAAATGCTACCCTTGTGTTTTTAAGTTATTAACAATAGCAATTTAATGTACTTACAGTTTATGAAACAGATACTGTTTCATTACCCAAGAAACAAAATTACTATGTATCACACATTGACTCATACTGCTTATAAAAGAAGGGACAGTTAAAATCAAGTGAAAATTTTGAATCTCAAGTTTCAAAGTATTTCACCTATAAGAAATACTAGTGTATTAAGAAAAGAAGGATTTCTGTGGAAGCGTATGTATATATATAAAAGAGTATAAAGAAGAGTATTACTAATACAGCTACAAAAAAGCATACAGAACTTTTTGATACATGAAATTTGCTCTTACTTTTCAAAATGCAAATTCAGGCTAAATTGAGTCCAAAAATTTTAACTCTGTTTAACACAGTGTTTATAAAAAATTTAAAAAAGAGGAAAAAAAAATGTTGATATTCTGTCAACAGCTAGTAGACAGTTTGCTAGCCCACAGAGAGCAAGGAAAGAAAGAAATGATAATTGGATGAACTAAAATATGGACCCAACCAAGAAATTCAACACTGATAAAAACATACACTTGCAAAACCCAGCCAGGAGCTAGAATGAAATTATTTTATTAGGTTAAAAAAGAATTAATATTTGTTCTATGTTCATTTTAACATATACATAAACATTAACAATCCTAAGGCTGCCTATTAATTCACAAGTGGCATATTTACAGTATTTATGATATTATACCCCATGTTGGGACATCCCATTACAAAGTCACGGTGGCAAGCTCCATACTTAACGTGGATTCGGCAACACATTGCATCTTTCCAGTAATTCTCCTGCAGTATGATTACTTTGGGGCAAAAATTTACCACTTGGTTTCTGCCCACACGGGAATCTCTCTGGAAGCTGACAAACTGATTCAAGCAGCTGTGGAATAATTTACTGGGTCTTGAGTTTTATTAAAGGAGAACTAAAGGCTTTGAGAGCTTTTGGTATCTTATGCCACAACAAGAAGGATGTTTGGCTTAGTAACTGTCCACATTCTCTTAGACTTTCCTCTTGCGCACAAAGATCATATTTGACTGCCATGTGAATGTAACCACTGGTAAAAGTGCATCTTTCCCAAAATGCATGTCTAACACAGCCCTTTAAAAATGTACATGGCCCTGAGGAGAGAGAAGATGCCACAACAACAGAGCTCAAATCAACGTTAGGTGTATAAAACCAAAAATGGTGTCTAAATATAAAACATGCTTCAACTGATACCATGTTTCTAGATTCCCAAAAGTCTAATGAGGAAATGTTAAGCAGCATTATCCTTTTACAGATGAAAGAACTGAGACAGAAGAGCAGAATGGCAAAGACAAAAGATAACTCAAAATCTCAGGTCATAATTCCTAATCTAATATTCCTCCTGTGAGTATCATTGCTTACGATAAATAAACTATTTCCTCCCTAAATTTCAGTTGCTGAAGTAACTTTTTAACTTCTCCCCAAAAAAGGGATGCTGTGAGTCCTGCACTCACCCCAAGAAACACTGCAAGGATTAATTAAGGTTTGTGAAGCGCTGCAAGTGCAGGGGAAACCCCCAGGAGGAAGTCTGTATTTCCATATTCTGACCAGGACTTGAAAGGCATGCAATAAATACAGCCTGGGGCACAGAACAAGCAATATGAATAAAATAAAATATTGAACAGCTGTTTGTTAAGTGAATACTGTTCATCCCACACACCAAATTTTATTTCTGCCTTAGGCAGCAGGGAGTGGAAGGTTGAAATAAAAAAATGTTACTTTGAAGGGTTAAATAGTGACAAAGTTATAAAAAATTGGAAATGTTTCTTACAAATGAAAAAAATTATTAAAGACAACCTTTAAAAGCAGAACTACAAGCCCCACTCATTATTGTATCAGAAATACAACTAGTTTGATAGTACAAAACGTCTATGATTTACCAGGTTAACTTTGTGGAGATGCAGTGTCTTTTGGCCTATAAAAACTATGTGGACACCACCAAACTCATGCAAAGCCCTCATTTTATAAAGAGGAGTGAGAAGGAAAGAGATTACATCGCTCTTACAAAACTAAGAGTATTCCAAATACTGCAGTAAGCAAAGACGGTGAGAACTGCCTGGAACTAAACCCCACAGGAGCCAACCTCACCCACAGCAGCTTTTCCCCCAGCACACTGCTACCCACCTAAGGCAGGTAACACAGAGCTGCCGCTGGGTGTGAGCTCACAACTCACACAAACAGCCTGTACAGCTTGCTGGGTGCAGGGCACTGACTTCTGCCTTCTCAGGCAAACTGACAAGAGTTTATTTGCTTTTCAGCATCAGAAAGTGGAATACCTAAAAGTAAAGAGAGCCTGTGTCCTGACTGGAAAAAAGAAAGGAAAGCAGCACAGCCACTGTGCCGGAAGGGATGGAGCCTCACTGTTACACCACTACAACTTCTTTGGGAATTACAGAGGAGAGAAGAATTGCCTGAAAACAACAATACAGAGAGCAAAGAAGGAAGAACAGGAACTGTGGTAATCAGAAGTAGCTATGTTCCCACTGCAAACAAAAATATTATTTTTTAACTTTTCTTATTTTCCCCCTCCAGAAATTGCTCCATAATATCATTTTCCCCCCCACATTATTTTCTCCCTTTACAAAAATAAAGATTTTCCTAAGACTGGTATTCAGAACTGACAGCCATTAACTCCAGTGTGTGCTTTTAGAATGTGCTTGAGAAAACTGGGATTTTCTCAAACCACCAGGAAAAAAAATCAATTCAATCTTAGCACTTACAGCAGTCAAATATTTTTAATTATAATTTCTTGTTAAGTGAATAAACAGAAAATACTAGCAAAAAAACACAATGGGAAAAAAAAAACAACAAAAAGGAGCGTTAGGAAATCAACCCAGTATTTGATGTCTCCTCTTTTTTTGCTCCTGAAAGCCACATGGCACACACAGTATTTTTAACCGAGGAGTCTCGTTTCAAATATATGCTGAGGAATCTTATTTCAAACATATTCTAAATAAGGAGAGGAGTATTAAAACAAGCAGTCCCTTACTCTAATTTTATCCATCTCCCTCCTCTTCTTTCCTTGATGCAGTGAAACTTTAACACCGAACCCTGTCTCTCTCTTTTTTTTTGTAAACAGTGATCAACATTTTCCTAAATGACCCCCGAAATGACCTACTTCGAAACTACTCATTAGTAACAGCCACGTTTGCAATATTAACCTGGATGTGGCTGTTTATTAAGATCTTTTAAGGGGGTTAGAATGAAGACACACTGCCGGTGTACAGGGAGCACAGAAGGGGTAATTTAAAACCCATGTTTTTCCTCCCCCTCACCGAAAACATGCCCAACATTGTGCAGCTGTGCTGCCAGCTTCATCACTCCCTCCGTCTCCACTCTTGCTAATTAAAAGGTTGATCACAGAACAATGCTCTTCTCATTAATTTCAGCTTTCTGATTGGGCAGGATTCCCACTTGCTCCGCCTGATCTTTTCCACACTGCTGAAGTTAATGTGACAGGAGCCCGAAGATGGATTACCCGCTGCCATATTGCCCATCACCTCCAATCAGCAGCTATCGGGGTAAACTGATTGTTCTAATTTGCTCTCATTATTTTTACAATATCAGGAGAAAATAACGCACACAGCTCACTGTCAAAGCCGTGAAAATCAGCCATTAGTTAAACCCAGACACTGAGTGGCTTTATTAGAAGCACTACAGTTTATTGATTCAGCTCCGGTAAACTAAGATAATACCTGTCCTCTTTAAACACACTTTTTAAGGTGCACTTACGTAGCAAGAAAATATTTATTAGGATACTTTTGGAAATGTTCACTGTCTCAGTCCATTATTTTGATATGCTGGCAGACAACAAAGATTAAGAACAATGGAAGCTTGACTTCCACATAAAGAAGGGCAAAATATGCAGCATTATCCACATGGCAGCCTGCGTGCACATCTCAGCTACTCTTCCACAGTTTAAATAAAAATCATCTCAGGACTAGTATGGCAGGTGAATATGTAAATACATCCCATAACCACACAAAATACAATATTACCATAAAGGCAGACATGGTACAGGCATGATTGTATGAGCTGTATGTACAAGGTCAGCAATTTAGTATTGGGTTTGGGTTTTTTTTTTTTGCTAAGCAAAAGAACCTAGCATAGCCCAGCATCAAAACACAGGGTTTGAGAGCAGAAGGTCCAAATAAGCGAAACTGTATTGTATGGCTGGAAACTATTTTTTACCCTATTTAAAGGTGTTATGCTGCCACAGCTTGGGAATAGGATCAGAAATGTCGCTCCACAGTAAAACCTCACAGATCCCAGAGCTAAGAAATGAATAAAGTATTGTTAACAGTATGAAGTCAGGCATTTTTACACCACAGCAGTGTTTAGAAAACGCTGAAAACTCTGGACCTCTGACTGTCTCTATGTTGTATACGTATATAAAGGGACTTACATTATTTTGCTTGCTGCCTATCTGCATCTTAGCAAAGGAAAATGCTCAATAATGAGATTAACAGAAATACGATACCTTAAATCTTGCTAAATGTAAACACTTAACTGGTGTCTACGATGCTCTAACTGGCAATGTACTCCAAGAGTGACAGGCAGAGCACAGCAGACTGATTTTACTTTTAAATAATATCTAAATTAGATTAGTTCTTTGTGTAGATCTGCATGAACCAGAGGGGACATTCATCATTGTGCCAAAAAAGTTAAATTCACTGGGGTACGCTCAAAGTGAATGGTTCTAGACCTACGTTTTATCTCTCAGATGCATCATCAAGATGCTGTGCCAATATGCATGAAGCCAGCTAGGAGCTGCAAGAAAGACAACGGGAGAGTAACTGGATAGTAGAAAAGGTTTAATTTTTCCTTTGTAGATTATGAATTGCTTGGGACCTGGATCTGTGGTTTTTCTGTCTTGTAAACATAGAGCATCCCTTTCAAGACTTGAGCTTCTTTTTTAATATTTAAATGGCTTAAATATAAAAAAGGGTATTCTCCTCCCTCCCCCTCCAAACCAGATGTAATTCTAGTTCCCCCTCCTCCCCCTGATGTAATTAAAAATGCTACAGTTTTCATTACTGCTTTTTAATATTTTTAAATCCTCACCAGCTAGAGCCTTGCATTTGGGGGTTTGATTTTTCCTCCCTCCTAGAGAAGCCACCTCCTAGCTTTGTTTGGAATCTCTTCTGACCCTTGCTAATGGTGTTCTCTTGGAGGGGCGTGCCATGCTTTTCCCCTTAAAATTCCTGCACTGAAAGACTGCACCACACCACACTCCACAAAACGTGCTGATGGCACAAATTACAAGCCCCCAGCCGAACACTCCAGCCCCCACCATTCGGGCAGATTTATGTGGGCTCTTGCCGACGTTATTACAAGTCAGAGTTTATTGGGAAATTGTTACATTATGCGGAGTGTCTAACAAATTGCTTATGCTGCTATAATTGGATTACAACAGCCGCTTGCTCCCACCGGTAAGATTAGGCAAGTAGGACTCCTGCCGATCTCTGAGCGTTAGCAGTAATTTTATTTGCCTTGCCTCTCTCTTTCCTAACAACATGCCTCTTTCCCTGCCAGCTGTCTGCTGAAAAGGCACAGGCTTGTTCCTTGGCCCTAACAATGCAATTACAGCCCTGCAGATCGCACTGTTTGTGCATTAAGTACAGAGCCAAAACGAGGCGAATTGATCGTTTGACTTTTGGAGGAGCCATGTGATCTCTGCGTGCGGGTGATCCGGCATGCACCAGTGGGCAGTGCTGCAGTGCGCGCCTCACGATGAACCCGCTCCCCGCTACCTCCCCTCCCCTGCTTGCTCCCAACAGCAAAGATGCTGGAGCCCACCCCACGTTAACCCCCATCAGGCTACAAAAACAGCCTCATTTTTGGGCGCTTTCTTGCTAGGCTGAACTCGGAATTCACTTGGCCTTCTGCAATGTGATACTTGGCCACGTCAGTGGCTTCCCTGCAGTGGGCCACACCAGGAAACTGTTATTACAGCATTTCATACCATGAGCTTTAGAACAAGAAGTGGACATATTCTCAAATAACCTTTTCAATTCTTGTATTTGAAAAATACTAAAAATGCATCTAATGTCATGTATTCTGCACCATCTGAGAGTGCTGTCACTGCACGTGACTACTTAAAAAGCAATGCTTCCCTTCATGTCTGCCACCATTTATCACCAAAGCCACCGATGACATGGATTCCGAACTGTTTCACATTTCCAGCACAAAGGATCCTAAAGTACTTTGTAAATGCAAGTCCAGTTTGGTTTTAACACTTATTCTGGTAAGCACTCCTTACAAGCTTTGTGTGATGGATCTTGAATGAAGACTTCAAGGCTGTAATTCTTTATGCAGAGTATCCATCACCAAACCAGCAAACACACAGCAAGGAACTACACATAATATAGTTGCAGGGGAATTTTGACTAAGGATGCCAGGTCAAGTTCTAAATTTTAAAAGACTTCTATTACATCTTCACTGTCTGTACACTGAGAGGCCTCCAGGATGATTCCATTTAGAAGAGACCCCTGGAGTCGCCTAGCTCAGCCTCCTGCTCAAAGCAGAATGTATTATGAGGTCAGATCAGGTGGCTCATGGCTTCATTTAGCCTGGTCTTGAAACAACCTCCAAGGATGGAGGCTGCAGAGCCTCCACAAGCAACCTGCTCCAGTTTGACTGTCATCACCACAAGAAAACTCTTCCTCGAAACCACTCAAACACAAGATGGAGTTTCTAACATCTGTGGGAGGACTTTCCATTATTTACTGAATTCAGTCTGAAATGTAACTCAATTTGCTTTATCAAGATTCCAAACCATGGGGTCCAAAAAGTAGAAACATCTCCATCAAGTTCACTAAACTTTGAAAAATGATTCTTCATATCAAGATTTTGCCTATCCCATGCCTGACCATCCTTACTGCAGAGCTTGGAGAACTGATATCCATAATATGATTAAGAGATCCTCAGCTACAAAGCAATATATAAGTTAGCTTTTATATTGCTATTTCTTTAAAGTCTCTGTTGCATTTTAAAAAAACCCAAGCGTTTGGGGTTCTTTTTTAATTTGTGGCGTCATTGACATGCGAAGTCATTTTGGGTGGTAAGAAAAGCAGAAATGACAACCACTCCACAATATTTGCGTAACTGAAGACTAAAGAAGCCTGTTTACACATAGTTTAACACTCAAAAGAAACTCTGAACAGCTGAAATGCCTTATAAATAGCTCAGACCCAGAGGAAGTGCAAACGTCTGCATTGTGAATTGTAGATCTTAATTACAGACAATGGCTGGTACAGCAAGTAGCACAGAAAAAAAAAAAAAAGTGAAACAGTTGCACTCTTCATGGTTGGCAATAATTCTTCAGGAAAATATTTACTATCAATCAGTTATGAGAAAAGGGACTCTGTGCTCATAAAACAGCACGTTGCTTCTCATACCAGGACCATTTTGCTTCAGCATAATCTGAATTTAAACAGCTTGTTTCCTGCGGATATAATTTTGGAAATAAATAAAACAAGTCTATCAAAATCTGGAGAATGTGTATGGTGGGGTGGAGTGGGGGAGCAAGAATATCACATTTCTGTCTCCGTCATTTGCAAAGAGGTTATTAGACCAAGATGAAGCTAAAGCATAAAGATTGTCTTGACCTAAAAAAAGACAGAAAACTAGCAACGAAGATTGAAGTAGTCATATCTGTGAAAGGAAGATCATCATTAGGTCGAAGCTTTTAGATAAACCTCCGATGCCATTTTCTACTTTTGCTGTCTGAGAATTCACTTCCAAAGCACCTTTTGCATGTTAAGTACTCCCAGCAATGTCCCTGCAATGCCAGCCACTCACACAACCCTCTTATTACAGAGAGAACACCTCCAACAGAAGGCTAAAATGACATGCTTACATCTCTATCAGCCAGTGGCTCAGGCAGTGCTTATTCTATTTGCAACAACCCCAAAAACTGCTGTCCCTCCCACAGAAAGGTATATCCAAGACACAGCAGAGAATACTTTATTGAGGGATTTGGGGCTGGAAGCATGTCCACTGACAGTCCCTCTGCATCATTACACAGAAGCTTAACACTAAAATTAAGCTAACATACTTTCTTCTTAAAACAGTAGAAGAAATATCAGGAAATGGAATGTTGCTAGTCAAATATTTGTTTATGATTAAATTGTTCTAATTTCAATCTTAGCGACCGGAAAGGCTTCAAAAGGACTAGAAAACCATGCATTATCTGAAGATATACTGACTCAGTGGTATGTCACAGCAGAACTCTGAGCTGGTTGTGCTATTCATGCAAAGTAAATGCAGACACACTCTCTGGAAAAAAAGCCATCAATCTGTGACATAAAGGGACTTGAGAGTACAAGAGGGACAGTCTTCAGATCAATTTGTCCTACTGCCAACTGGAACATCCAGCCTGGAACCTTAAATGCTTCTTTCTTAAAGAGTGCCCATGGCTTCTCCTTTAAATTTACATAAAAATTCCAGACTTAATGTTATTATTGTTCAGACTATGTTTGTTCTAAAAAATTTGAAAGTAGCGATGCAGAAAGAACTGACAAAAGAAAGAAGATTTCAATTACCAGCTACCTCCACCACTCCTTGTTTTAGCTGAATCACCCTTGAGTGTAAAATGTGTAGCTATAACAAAACAATAAGATGCATCTTTGAAAGGAAATTTCATGTAGCATGCTGGAAGTGCCAAGGCCTGTTCTGTGTTTCCAGGATTGAGCACAACAGAACTCCGTCTCACCTTTACAAATATGATGAACAGCAAAGATTCCTTAAAAGATGGAAAATGCTTAGAAGCCCCTGGGAAGTCCCTTAGTTTGCCAGGCCCTTACAAAGCAAGACGAGTTATCACACGTGAGTAACAAGTGGTGGCCTGAAACAGAAGTCTGATTTTTCAAGGGTCCTGTGCATGACTGTATTTTTCTTCTTCCAGTTTTACTTAGATCAAGGTAGAAAACCTCTCCCAACTGCTGCTGCTGCTGTTTTCAGAACTAAGCAGAAACTTGGGGATGCTGGATGCCATTTTGAAGGTGTCTCATCAGTGCTGCCTTTCACAGGGATGCCATAGGGTGCCTGTCTCTGGCACAAGTAGGAAAGAATTCAATGTGCAAAATAGAACTGAGAACGCTCCTATGCACAGGAGATAGAGATGAACTAGAACCAATTGCAAGAGTTAATAAACAGTAAGACCTATCTAATGAATGGAGGAAATGGGTATTGACTGTAGGACTCTGGGATCAGTTATACACCAATCTCTTGTTGGAAAAGAAAAGAGTGCTTGGAAGCAAAAGGGTATTTCCGTGATCCAGGGAAATGCAAAATCTAAGAAACGCGAAGCAAACAGCAAAACTCAAACCTAACACAGCCCACATAATGAAAGGGTGAAAAGGTAAGACCTCTGTTTGAAAACAGGACTGTATGTAATCCATCCAAGCAAAGACTCAGCCAAGGAGACTGGAGACACACTAGAGCACCCCTAACCACACCTTGAACAGAAAGTGTGAAGGTCACCACAGAAAGATTTCCTGGGTATGGAACAGAAGAGAAACTTGTTTCTACACCCAGGAGCATCAAAAGAATCCTAGTGACATACCAGATGCCAGGGGACTTTTAACTATGTCCCTCTCTAATTGAGGATGAAGCACACACCAACACCATTATCTGCCTGAAGATACTGGCTTACAAAATATGGAACAAACAATAGGAACAGATGCTCATTTGGCCAGATTTCAATAAGCCTCATTAAAATCAAACACCCTGTCCTTGGAGCCCAGGTTCATGCAACATTTCTACCTTATTTAAGCATCTAGCATCAATTCCTGAGGAAGTTGTCCACTTGTGGTTGCACACCAGTAGTATCATTAAAAGAAACCCTTCTGCAGAGATTTTTTGGTTTCTAAAGAAACAAAAAGAAGGGTTTTTTTTACATATGCCTGTGTGTGTACACACACATGCAAAAGCACAATCAGAGACTGCATTTCCTTTTAAAAGACGTTAGCTTGATACACATCACACTTGTTGATCACTCAAAGGCAATGGGCAAAAAGATGCCAAAAAACAACAGAAAAACTCTGGTTCATAGGAAAGAAATTATTTTAGAGATCACACATGTGAAATCTGTGCATCACAATGCATAATTTTTAATTTAAGATCGCAACTCTTCAGTCAAAACATGCACACACTTCAAACAATTTCTAATGCTCTTTATTTGCTTTTACCCAAACAAGTACTTGTCCAAGTAGTATCAGCAGAGTTTCAGAGGACAAATACCAGAAAAGAAGGGCTAAGAACAAGACACAAAGATTCATCAGAATATTATATTCTAGCTTTCTTTTAAAATGTCTGAATAAAACTAATTAATTCATAGTTTTGCAAAAGCCACTGAGCACCTGGCTGCAGCACGACACTGTACACAAAACCACACAGACAAGGTTTCCTAAGAAACACAAACTTCCTTGAGTGATCAAAATACTGTGGCCCTATGCTGCTTTCCAAACCTGAATATGTGTATCTGCTTTTCCCCCCCTCTGTTTTAGGAAGAATGCCAGTTGTTAGGTTGTTAGTTTATATTGGATGTTCTGTACAGAAGCACTCATTCACAAGAGAGTTTAACAAATGGACAGGGCTCTAGTCCGAGAGAAGATACCTCAATATTGATATGCAGGGTAGCTGCATTTCATTCTTTGAACAAACTTTTAGAAATGTCAACCACACAATCAGTAAATGCCATTAATATAGTCTTTAACCGAGCACAATTATCTTTTCTGCAAGTAGGTGCAGAATCCGAAATTTCGTTTTCAGAAAAACCATTGTCCCTTGAAGACTGACTGACACATCTGACAAGCAGGTGATAATGCAGACGGTGGCTCCCAGTCAGAGCTGATACTGCACTGCAGAATTGGAAAAAGTAAATTATTATTTCCAAAGTAACCCTTTCTGTGTTTCACTGCAACTAAAAAAAAAACAAACAACAAAACAAAGCCAAAACCAAAAGCTGAACCTCCTACAGTAGGTTTGGAAAAGGACTGCAGATAATGAAAACTGCAGCACCTTCCAGTATTCACCTTCGTGACAAAACATTTTGAAGTCTAAGGCTATAAAATACATCAATCATGGAGGATAAAACTCGCTGTGTGCATGTAGTAGGAGAAGGCCTCTGGACTCCCTAAATCCCATTTAAAGCCCTCCACCGAGGGAACATTTAACAGCTGTGCCATTTGCCTATGCCATCACTGAACCATCTGCATTTAGATAGCTGGATTTATAAATGCTTCGACACTTCTGGAATTTGAAAGACAAGCTTTCTTAGAATTGACTTCATTTGGTTTGTAGATAGGAAGGCAAAAGAAAGGAGTACAACAGCCAGGCAAGCTAGTACTAGAGGAATCATATCCCCAGAAAAGTCCTTACAATTTTTTAGAGAAAGATATATATATATTTCATACATATATATACATACAGGTATGTGCATGTGTATATGCATACACACACACACGTACGTGCATGTATGTATGCATACGTATATACGTGCCTATATATGGTTTTCCATTCATATATATGATGTCAGACTGTCCAAGAGTATATATACACATATACTCCCCTACAGCATGTAGAGACAGGATACTTCAAAAACATACACTTTTTAATCTCCAGGATGATGTCTCAAATTCCTTCTCAACAGGATAAAAAAAAGTCTTGTTGTTCCTGCCTTGAGCCCTACCCACACCTCTCACCACAAGCCTGCTGAAAACATAACTTTTGGAGAGCTTATTATTTAGGACTTGAAGTTGTTGAAGTGTGTGCTTTTATTTTAAAGAGGCACCACTTAAATTAGTTGTACTTCTTGCACATCCTTGCTCCTTAGTGAGGTGATCAGGTCAAACAGGACACTGGAGCAGATGAGTTGAATGGGTTTACTCCCATGAGCTTGCCGTGAGCTGCTTTATGGCATGGGAATGATGCTCTGTGATAAGACAACTCAGTCAAAGTTGCTCTGCTTAAAGAGTTTCACCTAGTCTGTATCATAAAGCACCTTAGGAAGCAGTGTGCAAGACCAGTCATGTTAAGAATGGAAGTGCTAGTATTAAACTTTGTACCAGAACTGGTAGCTTCTCTCAGAAGCACTCTAGTGGAAGGTAACTGGCATGTCAAGCACAGTTTATGAGTGCTAAGCCACCTGCAAGCACCATTACAAACTTCTGAGATAGCCAATTCCCTGACAAGAGTCAAAAGTAATGGGACATCCAAATTTCACCAGCAAAACCCCAGCAAGGGTTTAGCTGGGAAATTATCTTAAAGGTCAATATAGAAGTGGCCCCTGAAGGGACAAGGCACCTTTAATAACCAATCAAAATATGAAAGAAATGGACTTCAAGAAGATCAAGGAATAATAACTGAAAGAGAAAACAGGCTTTTGAGTGGTCAGGTTTGTGGTGACAGAGGAGCAACAAAATGCCAGCTGGTTTCAGTAACAGATGGCTGCATACACTGATGTGTCCTGCATGCCCATTTCTAAACTTCCTTTCAGTGGAAATACAAAGCGTACACAAGGCTAAATGCATCCTTCACTCAGCCTTTCCATACATCATCATGGTTCAAATATCTTCCATTCACGAGCAGACCAACCTGTACATTGTCTTACTCTAGTTATGTTGAATTCTAAGAAAAGAGGGGGCTTATGGCACCTCATCTTTTCCAATCACATCTACTTCAATTGTGAAGAAATTACTTTTCCGTGACAGGCTAATAAATTCATTTTCTTACCCTTCTGACTGTAGTATCTCCCTTGTCCCTTTCCTTTGAGTACACTGTTCACTGTATTTTAATTGAAAAGTCTTTTTGCACCTCCCTTCTGGTAGCTAAGAAAGGGTACATGATACAAAGAGCTCTCATGCAGTATTTCTAATATGTATCTGGACATTTATCACTTCAAGTTGCCACAGCTAATTACATGGCTGGCATAGGTCATCCCACTGGAAAAGCCTATTACTTGTATAGTAGAATGAATCCTTCAATCCTACATAGCTCAGGACTCAAATAATAATTTCCTGCAGAGAAAAACAGCAAGTCTAAAAAATATCTGCACTGAAAGACAAAAAAGCTTACCCAAAATACTTGCTCTTTGTTTAAATATTTTTGCCAAACTGCAACATTTAACAAGAACTTTTCATTGACTAACAATGAACAATTTGTTAGAACCCCTCAAAACCAAAGCTGTTCTCTTACTTACTTTGGCCACACAATTTTCAGTCTTCATAGCAGTGCTTCCTAGACATACTGTTTCCTGGTTTAAGCACAGTCTGGCACAGCTGTTGTAGGTCTGCAGAAAGATTACAATAGTTATGAATAGAAGAACACAATTTTCTTTCAGGCACCATATTTTTGGCACAGGAACCTACACTAACTCTACTACTCTACTGCATTTCCTTTTTCTACAATATAAATGTTTCAAACAAAAAAACCACTAGTTTATAGCAAAAGTCTATGTTCGGGGCATGCATGCCCTCTGAGAAGCTATGTGCAATTTTACAGTATGGAAATACAAAGAAAAAGATTTTTCTTCTCCGTTCCTTTGAAAATGAAAAAAAAAAAATCTGATCTCAGTTTTCATTCTTTCACAAAATGCTGCATAATGGAACAACTAAAGCAAGTTGATTTCTGAAAACACAGTCGTTATCAGAGAATACATCACATGTGAATAAACATCTGACTTGATCAGAATATAAAATGTAAAATACATGGAACACAACAAAGGTTATAATCAGAAGGGAGCAAATGCGCACCACATTTCATTGTATTTAATCCTCTCAGTTATGTAAAGCGTTTTGTATTTTTTGAAGTAGAGTGTCCTTTCTCTTCAATGCTGTTCTGCCCAAGTGACCTTCAGTTGGGGCAGCAGACTTTAGAGTCCTTGCAGAACACATCACTCTTTTTAATCTCCAGGATGATGTCTCAAATTCCTGAAGACATCAGGAATCTCTCTTGTAGTCTCTCTCCCTTTTGAGGGAAGTGTATGAACAATACTTAAGAAATTGGCTTAAAATTATAATTTGGTTGACTTGGATGTTTAAACTAATATGCCTGAAGAACTCAGGAGCTTCTAATGGAGGCTTTCCTCCTCACCCCCAGCACCTTTACATCTAGAGCTTCAGTATGGGATTAATACACCTGCCACCATTTACAGAAAAATGCTCCCATGCAAAAGTGGCAGCTCAAAAGCAAGCAACAACTTGGTTTGATTCAAGAGTAGAAAGCAGATCACAGAGAAGATGTTGCCACCTCAAAGAGTTGCATGGAAAAAGCCAAAAAAGATGCTGAAAGAGAATGAAATTAAACTTGTTACAAAGGCATTTTCAAGAGCACTAAGTAAAGCATTCTAACATTTATGATATTTTTAAGATTGCTTTAAGGGGAGGGCACACAAAGACTTGTAGTGAGCTGCCTGTCAGTTCTTGCCCTGAAATACACACTGGTAATCTCTGGAGATGTTTTTTTCAGGGCTTGCAACAATTTCCATTTGCTTGATTTGAAATGACTTCAGACCCAAACCTGCTATAGGTTACAAAACCTGTGGACAACACTGGCATGATAAGGGCTCCTAAACACCTCCCTCTGCCCCAAAGCTCCATCACCAGAGCCAGACTGCCTCAGTGCCAAGCACCAAAAAACAATCTCCCTCTCTTGCCCCTCTGCCAGAGGCCTGACTGTGCAAAATGTTGTCAGCAGCAACATAAAAACTGGCAGAGGAGCACACGGCAAAGGATGTCAGAGGCAAGAATGCAAAGAGATTAAAAGGGGTTTATACTGAGCAATAGGACATGTGTCCACAAAGCCAGTGCTCCCAACAGCCCCCAGCTCAGGTAAGCACCCACTGATGGGAACTGAGTGTTCACTATCAGTTTATAACATTCACCTAACTTATGATCCTCATGAAACATTCCTTACTGCACACCATGGGAAGTCAGTATACTGACTTAGGTGGATCTGTACTGGACCAGCACGGTACAAACATTCTTGGATAAATTAAGGAAATCACAGTCCTTTCCACCTTACCTATTTACAGAGCCCCCCTTCAAGCTCACCATGAAACAGAAACAAAAGAGAGCAGAGAAGCCCTATCTTCTCCATTCCTTTAGCAGTTCATGTTTTATTTCTCAGTGAGCTCTCTAACCAGAAAACAACCACTGACAGACAGGAATGCAGAAAATTCTGTCTCCAGTTCTCCTTACATGTCACAACACTGATATCTGTTTTGACCAGCAGCCAGCAAGCAATTTCTGACTCTAGACCCAGAAGGAGAAATTGAAAAATTCAAACACACAAATTCTTTCAAGGTGCTGTACAGATGAACAAAGTGCATCTTTCAGCAGGAGAGGCTCAGATTGAAACTGGATTAGGCCACAAGCAAACAGAAGTCTGATTGCCTCCTGCAAATATTTGCCAACATCATAAAACCATCACCCTGGTATCCATAAAACTTTCTCCTCAGAAGGAAGATCAGAGTGGTGTAAACTACTATAAATTGGGGCTTAGATACAGTGTCCCAACTGATAGACAGAAATTTGTTACTATCTGCTTTGCACTAACATTCAGAAAATACCATGCAAACTTCATTTTACAGGCATGGCACTAGTTAAATTCAACCAGATTCTGAACATGAAAAAACCATGAAGAGTTGATAAGATTCTTTGTTTGGTTTTTACATTTGTGTAATTTAATCCATTTACTGTAAATCTGTGATATTTTTCACTTGGAATTTAATTCCTAGAATTCCATATGCAGTATTTCTGCACAACTTGACTGCTACATACTATAAGTTTCATGAGGAGCCCTGACTTGAGGAAAGCTACTGCTGACTTCACTTTGCAGATCAAAAGCTCAGCCACAAAAACATTTACTGAAAGCAAAAAGGAAGTCTGCGGCTCCGTGAACTGAACCATGAACTGAAATCTTGTCAGTCTTTTTCCTCCCAGGACAGGTATGCACAAACCTTGGTTGCATGCCAGCTTTTTAAAAGCTGTGCTTACAACAGGCTTTCTCCACATTTACGAATGGGAAAGAGTAGACAATCCAAACAGAACATGTGAAATACTAAATGCTAAATCTAAAGATGTCAGCATTTTCTGAGAATGGAAGAAGCTCACTATGCACTGAAGTTACTAAAGTAAAAGTTACATACATGTCAGAATGCAAATACAAATAATTATTCCAGTGTATTGTGCAATTTTGATTACTTTCACCCACACATTACATCTCAGGGATAACAGCACCAACTGAACTTCCAGCATAACTTGTTCATCAAATCCTGCAATACCAGGACTACTCACATTTGACAGAACTAGCATAGCATAAATTTAAAGAAGATAAAATGAAATACTTCTTCACACAGCTGGCAGTGAACTTCTGGTGCTTCCTACTCCAGGACATCATGCAGAGAAACATAATCAGAAGTGGAAAAAGAGACTAAACAAACTCATGGACAGCAGCTCCAAAGATACATGGCACAGATATACTCCAGATATCCCTAGTGCAACAGCAGTAGATGCTGCAGGAACAGGAGGGCAGTGGAGTACCAAAAGAGACCAGACCTGTTTGCTCTCATTCAACAGCATCTTCCAGTGACAGTGCTGACTCTGGGTCTAACTGACCTGGGCATTCATGCTATCAGTGTATACCTCTCTGCCCTCTGACAACATGCCAAGGAACTCCTTCTTCCCAACCATTTCAACTACAGAAGGAGAGAAGAACATGCTTTTACTGTAAGAGCCAACCTTTTGTTTACACAGTAATTTTATTACATAAGGATTTATGTATCTGCCAAATTACCAGACGACCATTTAGTCCTTCAGCAGCTCTTTGTTTCTCAGTAGAAGGGGAAAAGAGAAAATTAAAGAGAGTATATATCATGAATTCAACACATTAGGATGCATACTTGAGAAGAAAACATAAAGTACTCTTCAGTTTTACATACATTACTGTCTTTGCAAAGTTACAAAGTTCTTATTTTCACATTCTCACAGAAGCATGCCTTATTAGCCTTGCGGGATGAATAAAGAGGGCAAAGAAGATTCACATGCATGTTCTATAATATGTTTTAAAGGGTTGAAAGCAAAACACAAAACCTAGTTCTCCCTTAAAGTTAAGACAAAAAAGAGGTAGTGTCCTCTGCTTGACAGGTCTCAACAGAAATGTACGGCCTGTGTTACAAAGAAGCTGCATCTGGCTCATGAGGCCAAGTCATAAGAAGACGAGAACATATTGTCAAGGCAGTACTATATGGTAATCTCCTAACGCTTTTTTGCAGGCAGCACTTTCTGGCTACTGAGAGACACAAAATGGCTGCTGGACTTTGTGATTTGGTTTCATCTGGTATCGTTCATACACTAACACTTACTGTGAATAGGCCAGTGAATAGACTAGCGAATTCTGGAAGCAGAATTAATGTCCTATCATCAAGTAATAACGCAGGGCCAGCCCTTCATGTTAGGTGAAACATTTGATGATGTCTAATGCTACACTGCAACATAAGAGTACCTCCTTTCATTTGTTCCAATACCCATGGGAACACTGACTTACCTGGAAGAAAAGCAAGAAAATCAAAGCCAAAACTAAGCCTTAGAAAAGGAAATTTCTCAAGTTCACCATTAAAGCTTCACCCTTTTACATACCTCATCTAATCTGCACCAAAACTGTTCAAGTTTCTCCTCACCTTTCATCAAAATAAGAGGTTTCTTCATCAAGGAAAAGTATTCTGAAATGGTAGCCTGGTTCAATGCTACAGGCAGATAGCTCTGCGTTGGAGTGCTCTAATATGTTTTTATATTGCATATAAAGCATGCAAACATAAACCAGTTTGTTGAAAACTACCCTCTTTGTGGAAGCTGGCTGTAATTCTGAACAAGTTTTCAATTTTCGCACTGCTGCTAGGGTAAAACATTTTAAAGAGTTTAATTTTTACAGTGGCTTCAATGACACGAGATTATCTAACAAAGTAATGGTTAATCAATAGAGGGTTTAGTTGTCAGGTGAAACATATAACACACTAAAAGGGATTGATTGCAAGACTCCTCCTTATTTACTGGGAGGTATATATTTAAAATGACACAAACTTGTTACCAAGCTGCATTCCTTTAACCTTGCAAAAGCCGTTTGAAAAGGGTGTTAAGCAGTCCTATAGCCAAACAAGCTCTAATGAAAGAAAAAAAGAAACCTACAAATATATGGGAGTACCAAATCATGTCAGAAGCAGGGGAACCACAAAGCTGTATTCACTCTCAGCCAAAGGCTTAAAATGCCACAGAGGCACTAGACTATGGTTCACTAAAGATAGAGCTGTATCTGATCTCATTCCTTTAGTGTCTTTGGTTACATTTTTCTTTTTAAAGAAAGTATGATCCTGCTCTTTGACACAAACACATAAACATTTCTACTCTTGTCTGTGTAGCTCCGAATGAACACTGAGCATCAGCCTGAAGCCTTGAACCCCAGGCAGAACTCCATGTGTGTGCAGCTTTTCTACCAACTGAAATCCATTTCTTTGGCCATTCATTCCAGGAATCCTCAGTCCCTGAACAAAGCTCCACTTTTTAATAGAAGCTGCAACCCAGGAGTTCAATAAGATTTCCCCCCCCAATAGTTAGTAATTACATGATTTATCAGAGAAAGATAACACTAATAAAAACACAGCAAAAAGACAAAACCCATATGCTCCCTTCAAGTCATTTTGAGGGAAAAGATTATTAAACTGTTCTTTTTGAACAAGGGCTTTTGTAGCTAAGCACAAATTGCCAAACGGTTAGAAAAAAAGTTATTAGACTCAGAAGAATTCAGCAGAAGTGCGAAGTTATATAAACAAATCACTCCAGCAGATTTGGAAAGATCGCTTTCATCTTATTTAGAGTCTTAGGAGACTTGCATTAATTACCCTTTAAAGGTCTTTCACATGGACTATTTAAAATAAATGCAATTTATTTATTTATTTCAAATGAGGTGCTTCTTCTGAAAGAATTAAGTAATCTTAACAAATTTAAAAACGTTTTTATAAACAGGTAATTAAAAAGAAGACTAGAATTAAGTCAAGCTGTAAGACATTACCCAGGATCCACCTCGACTATTTTCTTAAGATGCAATTTTTGTTATCCCTTGCCCAGCCTTGGGAAGGAAAGTCTCCACAGAAAGTCATAAGACAAAATAAAGACCAGTAAAACAAAAATACTAGATCATTTACAGGATTTTCCCTAAAGCACAGTTTGTCATATTGCAATTACACCTTGCTGACTGTGAAAGCCAGAGTCCTTAATATTGCCACTAGAGGGAAGACGTGTCTTAACACACAGCAATGGTAGTTGGGGAGTGGGTTTTCTTGAGCAATTACCATAACAAAGCTCCCTTGGCTGTGTGTACCTTCTAATTACCCAGTACAATTAAAATGACTTACCTAAAACAAACATGAAAAAAAAGGCCCCTAAAACAAAAAACCCCAAGACAATGCAAACAAAAAGCCTTAGTCCAATATGCTTGTTACCTGAAATTACATTAAAGCTCAAGATTTTTTTTAACTCATCCATCAATGCACAAGAGGGAGAAAAACAAAAAAGGAGTATGCCACAATGCCCAACACCATGGGGTTGTTCAGCTACATAAAAGCATTAAAACAAACAAAAACAAAGAGCAAGGCAAACTAGATCTCTTGTTAAAGAAAAGAAAAAAAAAAGAAAAAGAAAATGTCGTGGTATTTAGCCATCTGGTAGCTGCTTGAAAACAAATTGTCCTCAGAAGAGCAGAAATACAGTATGTCTTCTTGCAGTTCACTGGCTTATGAATCAGACTACTTTTCCTACTTGTTTTTTTTTTTTTTTTTTCGTTTTTAATACAGGCATGGTAATGTTAGACTTCTGGGCTGCTGCTTTCACTTCCCTTGTCCCACTGTGCAGACATAAGCATGATCATCCCAATCAGACCCGGTTATTCTAACTCGGATGTATTACTCACAGTCTTTCAGGATACATCTTGTTGGGCCCATCGCTCAAAATCCCCCAGGATTTTTTTTTTTTTCTAACAGCTACTTGCTGATTTTTAAACCCTTAAATCTTTCATTTTATAAGGCATATCATTAAGGGAAGATGGCAGCCAAGTGATTTTTCTTTCCACTGACAATTTGTGACATTTTTCCAGCAGCGTGCAAGGTGTCGAAAACCTGGCAGCTGTTACCTCCCGGGATGAAGATCCTTTTTTATCCTCCCTTGACAGTTTAACTCAATGGGTCAGCACCTTTAAAGACTGCAAAGTACCACTGAAGTGGATGGAGGCTTGAATTACTGCTCCCTCCCTAATCAATGTAAACCCTCACTGCAGGTGAAACTCTTCATCTATAGAGGTGCATGGGGGAGGAAAATGTAATGCCCTGAGCCAGATGGTTTTCATCTTGTTTTTTAAAGAAGAAAGGAACAAGCTAACAAGGGGACAGCTACTTTTGTTAGCTTCTTGGCCTCTCTCATGGCTTTGGATCCCCAGGGTTCCAGCCACACAAGAGAAAGAATACAGAAAAACATAAACACTTAAAGAAATATAACTAGGGGGCTGGCAACATGCTGCTTTCAAAGAGCTGGGAGCCCTGTTCAGCGCTTTATTTATCACTGCCCACGTTCTTCGGATGGTAAGTGGACATGGACACAAAGGGCAGGGGGGAGCAGACAACACTTGCAATTTACTCAATTACAGAGGAATGCAGCAATGCTGCGGCGGGGTGACAGATTCCTATTAGCACTAATGCTGAAAGAGCCCAGTGGCCTTTCCGCCACAAGGCAGAATTCCCATTGTAACTTCCACTCCAGCACAACCTGCTTTGGCTAGCTTTTAGAACATGCACTAAGTGCCACAAAAGAATGGAAATTTTTTTTTTTTTGTGGTGTTTGAGAATTATGAGAAAAAAAACAAAACCTTAGAAAGACAAAATAATCTTGCAAGTCAACCTAAGGGTGTACCTCTAGCAATTTCAGGGGGCATTTCAATCAGCAACTCCTTATTACCAAAGATGAGGTAACCAGGATAACTTTATAGACTAGGAGTGCCCTGCCTCAGGCCAGCTCTCCAACAGAAAGCAAATCTGAAGTGCAGCATCTTCCCCAAAGAGACAGAGGGACCCGAACGACCCTCTCTTCCTCCACACCATGCAACTTTTCTCATCAGTGAAAAAGAGGGCTTCGATTTTGCGCAGAGAAACACTTTTGCAGGGGAGAAATACACCTGGAGAGGAGCCCTAAGCAGCAGGATGAGGCTGCCAGCTGAAAGTAAGCCACTAACAATTGCTACTTGTTGTTTTCCTTTCCTACCTTCTTCAGCCACTTTCTTCTTCTCACGGTTTTCTTGAGTACTGGCTTTAAACTCTTAAGATCTTACTGTGCCTATTTTAACTTTGAAATAGTGCCCAGGGCATGTTTTAGGTACTACATGTAATTTTAGAAAATTATCTCAAATCTGTAAGAGTGAATCGAGGTAATATTCTGTACCAAAACTGTAAGAAGGAGAATTCTTGAAAACGCTAAGGGGCTTGTCTGAATGGGGTAACAGACAGGGATTTTTTTTCCCCCGGTCTTCCATCTGGAAGCTTGCAGAAAGACAGCAGAGTCCAATGTGAGGTTTGCAGGAGGTACACTGTGGCAGCCTTGCTGCTGCCAGCTTTTCCCCACAAGGCACCTTCGCCCACAGATGAACCACAGCAGCAAAAGGCACTTCATTATTGCTGCACTGAAGAGAAGGGAGGGAGGGTTTTAAACAACCAGCATTGTGCCCGTCTTCTTTAAAAACCAGCGGGGCAATCAAGTTCAGGGCAGCCCCGGACAGCTGCCCTGTGACCTATTCATGTTGACCCCCACTATTCATCACTTTCCTTAAGACTATGAGGGCAAGCTCCCGGGGAGTGACCACCACAATAGACAGATACGAGCCAACAATAATACGGTTCCTGCAAAAAAACCAGATGGCACTGCAATAAATTTACAAATCTGCATTCATGGCTCTGTTAAAAACACCCAGAAGCTAAAAGGCTGGAGGGGCCCCCAGAGAGTTTCCCCTTCCCTGTTTCTAAAGGCTGGCTCTCTCCCCAAGACTATTGAGCTCATGTTCTTCATAAATGAAGGATGGAGACATAGCCCTTAAAATAACAAATGGCTGACCTAATCAATCTAGTGTTTGGGTCTAACACTAAATGATAGGCACTGAAAACTAATTATGTTTTTTGGCAAGGAAGTTGAATTAAAATGGAAACACACAGGTTAAAAATGCACTGAAGCATTTGCGAGTCCCTTTGAAAGGGCAGCACACACACACACTCTCACATGCAGGGCTTGAAACAGGAACCTGATTCAATAACTCATGCATTTATTTTTAAAATGAATCAGATTAGTCCCATGTGTGACCTGCCGGTCCATCTGTATGAGCTGGACTTAATGGGCACTCTTCTCACGCTTACTTCAGTTTGAAGTATGAGAGAGATAAATTTAGTTTAATTTTCAACAGATCAAGCTATCCATTTTCCAAATGGACCATCTGGATCAGCCTATTAAAATTAATTTATAACTTTGCAGTGTGAAAATTCGTTTGTTAGCTTAAATAAAGTTGCCAAAAACTTTTGCCACTTGTCATTGTTTTTTTCTGGTCTGTTTTCATACTATGATTTTCAGTTTATCCCTTCAAATCTAATTTTGTCAGATCAAGCACTCAACAAAAACTGAATGTCTGCATTCATACTCCAAAGTCTGTCATAGTTTAGATCTTTTCACTGTTCCAACTAACAGTGTCAAGTTCATTGCCTTTTTCTGTTTCCCAGTGCTAATCTCCGTATCTCTTCTGCCTTGTTGCCCCCACATGCACCCAACAGTGGCCATGCCTTCTACTTCCAGCAATTCAAGGACACAGTCCCAGCTGTTGAGACTTCTGAAGGCACCCTTCTCCATAAACCATTTTAATGAACAGTAAAATCATATTTCTCTTACTAAGAGTTCCATACCACTGAGCAATGGGCATCTTCAGCCCCTGAACACAACTTCAGGTGCATAAGTAAGCATTACACGTCCTTAACATCTCCATCTTCTGGTATGCCTGATCCACAAACCCACCTGAGAAAACATTATGGCTAAGGGTGCATAACTGCAAACAAGGCAAGGAAAGGAAATGCACCTTTACTTAAACTTGTTAGCAGCTGAACGTGTCAAGACATAATACTTACCCTGAAGTGCTCTGATGCATCTCATTAATTTCCTAAGACTAATCAAAAAGTACTAAATATGAGGATATGTTCACTGGAAAGACCATTTAAATAAACAGACTTCTACCCACATACATTCGATCTTTCTGTGCGTGTAGGTCCATGTTCCCCAGTAATGAAATATTAAGGGAGTCTTATAGAAGGAACAGAAAATATGAAACTGTTCATACAATATTTACCAGGTTAGTATCTTTTCACTAAAATGGAAGGCATTTTTTGTGTAGTACTGCTTTGACAGCATGTGCAGGTCACAGTTTTTTGGTTCTACAAAGTATGGATAGATGTAAGACACAGCAGTCACTCTGCATACCTTCCTATAGGACATCCAGATCTTTCCAGTATTACTCATTGATTGTGAGTATTTAGGCACGTGGCTAAATATGTGTCTGCCTTCTGGAACGAGAGCTGGAAAACTCCCCACTGCTCCTGTCCATTGCTAATAGAGAAGAGGAGCAATCTGAGTTTTAAAAATGCTCAGACAATTTTATTTATGTCTGTGTAAAGAACCAGAATTCCCTCCATAACAGGCAAAAAATCATGGACAACCAGCTCCTACGATCTAGACAAGAGGGCACGTGCTTTAAGACTAACACTACATCTTAAATTTATTTACAAAGACGGTTCTCAACATAAAGACCCCAGAGAGCAGTAGAAGATCCAAGGATTTTGTCCTGCATTTGTCACTGTAAGGACTGGACACAAAGATGGAGACTGATACATCTCAACAGTATTGTGCAACACAGTTAACCATCTTCAATGTAAACAACATCCATTGAATTCTTTCCAATATGAAATCTTGGGACACTATAAGTGGTTTTTCAGCTGTACTTCTGGTATCTACTTGATTATGATGAATTGTGGGCCTGAGGGAAAAAACAGCTTTCCTGTGACACTAAGAATACTTCTTCAGATTGAAATATAACAAAATGGAAACCCAATGCAAGAAATTGTACCTTCCTCATCTGTATTGTAAATATCTATTTCTTCAATCAATAATAATGAGGAAGGACTCCGTGTGATGAGAAAACACACAAAATAAGTAACTCATGAACCTTTTAAATTAACATTTCTTACCATGAATCTTCTTTTGAAGAAGAGTCATATACCTCTTCTTGCTGAACCTGAAGGCTTGCCATGGATAAAACAACTCCAAAATATAACCCCCCCTGATTTTCTGGCATGCTGGGGACCTGTTTCCTATCCTAGGGATACACAGTAGGGACCTAGTAGGTTTGACCTCTTCCTCCAGCTCTTGTTTGTTATCGAATGCCAGAAACAGTTTAAGTTTTATCTAACATATTTAATCAATTCTGCAAGATAATCTTTCTCAGCTATAAATGGTACCTCAGCCATTATGCCAGCATATTGCCTCATGTCCAAAAGACTTACATGGACTGCATCTGTTAGATGGACCTGTCTCAGTCACATGTATGTAGTCCTTCACATGACATCTCCTACCACAAAATCAAACACACCTAAAACAATGCATTATTAAAACACAAAAAAAACCCCCAAATCAACCACGCAAAACCGGCAACTCTGAGCACAAGTGCACTGTATCAAAAAGATACTTCTTCCTTTACTATGGTTCTGACCCACATCTTCTCCTGGAAACAGCTCATGTGGGGCAGGATTGTGCCATCTTACTTCTCTGCCTGAGACTGCTGCTCCTGCGGCCGAGATGCAGAAGGAAATGTAACAATTCCTCAGCTGTTGCAATATGTGGCCTGAGGTATTCACTTAAGTCATATTCACCAATGGTTTCACTCTGATACACCAGGCAGCAACCTCAGGCAGTTAAGGCATGGACATAATTTTGCTTCTGATGCCTGAAGCAGTGGGGAGAAAGACCAAAGTGAAAATGGATCAGAAATCACTAAACCCAACTTAAACTTCCCAGAAAGCACATGCCAGACTCCTTTTGTTGGCCACAAGGATTTAAAAAAAGGAATTATTTTGAATTGGTAAGAAATCTGCTTTACTATATGTATAAAGGACAAAGAAATATTGTTTTATTAGACCATCCTTTCTCCTTTTTACCCATTAGTAATTTATACAAATGTAAAAGAAATAAGAACGGGTAATTTTTCAGGTTATTAACCTGGATATAATCTCCAAGAAAATTTACCTTCAAGGGCAATAAAAAGTTTAATTGTTGTAGAACATTTTGAGAGTCTTGATTTGAGGCAAGGCAAAATATACTACAAACAAGACAGGAACAATTACAGAAGAAAAGGCTGAAGAGGTCTTGATGAACACCAACTGGAGAAAGGTAAAACCAGAGTCACAGTTGACTGAACTATACTGAAGCATACATTTCTTCAGAGTCACTGAACTCCCCTGAAAGCTAAATCTCTGTGTCTGATTTTCCTGGGTACAACGTGACTTGCTCAGACTTCAAAGAAGAAAGGAAAAGATTTCCATGAGCACAAGCCAGACTTCAGCTTCCAGAAGCATTTAAGGATTCAAATAGCTAGAAAGTTTTATCACATTTTTAAAGAGACTGATCACATACCTGTCTAAGTGAATTCTTCTCAGGAATGATCTTCCTAGGAGGCTCATCATTATTACAGTCTTCTCTCTCAGAGGAATTCTGTGAAAGAAAGTAAGCTTTAATTCAGTTCTTATCCCTAATATTACTCTGCGAGGAGAAAAGAAACAGAATATTTTTCCTACGCAGGCTGTAGCATTTTACATATACACATACTGGAGGCTAACTTGTAGTTTTATGCTAAACAGCTTGTTATGGCAGAGGAAGAATTTCTCCTCCTCAACACAACAATGCACCACTGTGCAGGTATCTATTGTAGAAGCCTGTGCTGTAGGGATTTATTCTGAAACTACCAGTAACAGCCACTTCGAAAAGCTGAAATGGTGGCTGAATCAGCACAGCAACACTGGTGCTCCTGAACACCCCAGAATAACCATTTAAAACAGTGGAACCTGTTGGAAACAAGAGGTTGCTAATGGGTGCAACTGTTGTTCTCTGTGCCCCTATGTTTTCAATCTGCCTAACAATTATTAATTTAACTGACTCTGCCTGGTTGCCTAAAATCCTAGTGAAATTATGGTGAAGCTGAATTCTTGTAAAAGAGGTTGTCAGGAAATCCTTCCCAAAAGCCACCAGATATTTCTACGTCATGTATGATAATACAGCTATGTTCTTTTCTCCTGCCCCTGACTCCACATACATGTACAATTTCCAGAAAGACTGATTCTCTAAAATGTAAGCTGCCACCTCCAAAAAAAGTAGATCAGTAAGACAAGAGAAGGTGGACAAGAAACACAAGGGCTTTTCCAGCATGAGTAAAAAACGCAACCAGGAAATTTTGTCCTGCTAATGTAATGATTAAAACCAAGTATTGCTTGGTTTAAAGACAAACTACAGTTGTATCAGGACATGAATAGTCTCTTGCAAATGTCTGGTTAAAAACTGCTGGATGCAGTGGGGAGAATCCTGACCTCACTGCTGAAGTCAGCTACTCAAAGACAGCGTTCCTTCGCACAGGTTCAGCTACTGCACTCGGGGAGAAATGACAGCCAGCTTTGGGGGAATCCCACTCACACATCTAAAGTCAGTTTGATCACCACAGTATTCATTGCCTTAGGCCACATTCCCACACATTCAGCAGTGTGCAACTTAACAGGTTTTAAAGAGATACAGAAAAACTGCCTAGGGAGAGCTCTGCCAGGAAAAGGGTGGTCTTCCAGTTGCTTGCAGACAAGTTCAGGACCGCATCTATTACAGCAGAAGTTTGCATTCTGTACCTGTCCCCCAAATAACCTGTCCTTTGCCAAGCATGGCTCTGCCTGGCTTCTCACAGCGACAGCTTCCAGCCCAGCACCTCAGGAGACAGAAGTGGCATCTGTTGGCAGAGGAGGAGCAGGGCCCTGCGAGCAGCGGCAGCGCAGGGCCAGCAGCAGCACGGCAGAAGCCGTCAGCAGAGCGGAGCGTGTGCCCGCTGCAGTGCTGCGTGATCCGGCAGCCGCACCGGCGCGGCCTCGCTGCTCTGGGCAAGGGGAGCAACGGGACAGCCAGGAGACAGGGCAGGGAGAGAAGCTGTTTGCTGAGAAATGAGAAGGGGTGGAGGGAGAGGAACACAACAATAAAACCCCACCTGGGATGTCATGAACTGGTCAGGAGTAAATCAAGGCTTGCAGACCAACTAGTGATTTAAATTATTTTTTTTTTAAACAAGATCTAGAACTTGTTAAGGCACGACACTTGGGATGCTGTAACCAGGGTTTAATAATAGAAATCAATCCTAAACAGGCCTGATAAATCACTGCAAGAGGGCAGCTTTTAAAAAATTTTGTACGAGGTCACAGTCAGGACCAAGTTATTACATTAAATCCTGCTTTGAAAGAACTGTGATCATAAAAACATATAAGCTAGAATCATATATATACAAAAAGGAAGGTCAGACATTAAAGCTGCTCTTTCTGCTTATGAAGTTTAGTTTAGTAAGTGGTTCATTCAAGTTAGGATTTTAATTTTTGTGCTTTGGGGGGAAAAAAAAAAGGTCAAGAGTGAAAACTATAAGAACCCAAGGTGAGTTACTACAGATTTCCAGGAAATGCATTTTGTTGTGGCTGTAGGGTAAAGGGGTTGTTTAGTACTTCTGGATTAATTTTCAACACCCACGCCCTTCCCCACAGTAAGTGTCAGAACAATTTCCCTTTCCAAATAATCTCTCTTCAACAGTGAAATCTTGCATTCTTCTCGCCTTTCAAAGCTACTAAGGATCCTCCCTCACACAAATATCAAAAAGCAGGAACTGCTGGTGAACTGCTAGCCTCTATTTTGAAATTTCTAGTTACTGCAAAGCATCAAGTTATCTACTTTTTCTTTAAGCTGAGCATCTAATTTTAAGAGCAAGCAGAGGACCATTTTGCATTCATTATCTTTATAGGTGGCAAGGCTAAGAGGTTGGCTGAACAAAGACCAGACAAAGACTGCCAAGTGCATATGGTGGTTCACAGCTTGGCGTCTCACCATTCTACAGCACCAACACAGCAGCTCCGATAGCAGACTATTAAAGAGGAGCGCTGCTCATGCACTTTTGTCGGCAAGTAAGTTACGCTTGGTGAAGACAGAATGACTGGAAAGCATTACACTTAAGAAAAGGCACAGATGTTTATAACTCCCGCTCATTTCTAAGGAAAAGGAAACCTATTAATCCAGGTGGAGGTACAGGACCCCGCATATTTCAGGACTAACTGTAGCTGCATGGAAGTGAATTTCACTTGACAGGGCAACACACAGCCATGGCCAAGGGAAGAGCATAACGTAATCGACTGAAACGGTACATCTATATATTTCTCCTTGCTGAACAAGGTGGGAGGAGGGATAAACATGTGCGAGGTCAGAATAAGGGTTGTCTCAGCAGGACTCCAGTGATGCTCTCGGCCACAGGAGAGGCAGACAAAGGGAGGAGCTGCTCTGAGCACCCTCTCGTGGTTACTGAAATGCACATCCCAGGCACAGACCTGGAAAGAAGCATTTGGTATCCAGACGGTAAGTTGGGTGTACTCACTGGGAATATTAAAGATCTGCAGCAACTGTACTTCATACATAGTAGGGGAACGATGGAATTTTTTAGGGAGAAAGAAGCAAAGAAAACTACTCCTCATGGAAAGCTGAAAAGCCATACAAACTCCCTCCCACCAGGGAAAATTTCTACTTCCCACAGGCAAGCCTTCTTGACTAAAGCTGGGCTGGCTGAAAGTGTTTGTGCTCGCATGCAAGAGTCTCTTCTTTTGAACAAATACGGGCAAGATTAGATGCTGAAGTCTCCAAAGCACTCCCTCTTTCCACAGACAGTAAAATAGTATTTTTTTTTGCCCAAGGTCACACAATGACAGGGGAAGTACTGAGAAGAGAAGTCAGGAAACCCAAGCTCATAGTTCTTGTAACCTTGAAAATTTCTCTTTAACAGGAGATTCCTGCAAAGGGGCTCTGCCTTCCATAGCTCATTTTTCCTAAAATGGCTACTGCCTGTAATGAGATCCTTTTAAATCTGATTTGCATTTAAAACTTCAGCCTGTAATTAACAGAATATAACTCCATGGCAGGTTGTCTTAAAGACCACTACGAAATTATTACTATTTAACTCTCCCCATGAAGCCTCCTCCACCACTAAACACAACACGCTACAATGCATACGAAATCCCCAGACTGAAGCGTTTGACAGGAGATGACATGCAGTATTTTGTGCACACAGCCCAGCAAAACACTGCTGGGAATGAGATATAATACATGGAGAAATGCACTCCCAGGGACTACCAATTGGGCAGAGCTACCTTTAGTACCGCCTCACTTGTGGTGGAAATCAAACCCCTGCCAACTGGGGGAGGCTTTCTTTGATGCTGTTCTGCCCTGCACTAATTATAAAAGAGTACAGACACAGCCTTTTTTCCAAGTGTGTGGAGGTGGGGGTGGGGGAGAAGTGTGTGTCTATGTGAAGAGCACAACTATTTTTTATGCTTTCAAATTCTTAATCCTGTTTGGAGCTGTCAGTGGGGGTTAATGGAAGCCTTGGATAGGAGAATTCCAATCTGGTTGGCAGATGGATAGGTTGGTTATAGCTGCATAACTATGTCTTGCCTGCAGGCACAATTCAGAACACTGTTAAAGCAATATAAAGTCTCTGTCAAGCTGAACCATTTGGATCAGTAGCAAGGAGAAATAATAATAAAAAAGGAGTTCATTTCTGGGCCTTGCGTGTTTATGCTAGTATGCAGAAACTGATTAATTGTCATCGTGTGCTGGTCTGCTATACCTCGGATTTCTACTTCTGGAGTAGATTTTGCATGCTAATATAATCATTCTCCCTCTTGAGACATTAGCAAATAATCAAATGAAAAACAGGATCATAATTTACTGAGATTCGGGCAATTCTCTATGCAAATTTGACTTGTTATTGCTGCTGCCTCGTTAATCTGAATGCCTTTGACAAACTCCTTTGATTTATGAACTCATGACAACTCCAATGTGTATATATTTTGCTAGATTGACATTATCATTAAGAGTGGGTGGACTGAGCTCACATGAATGGCTGATTTTATTCGCTGGTGTCTGCTGCTCAACAGCTGAGCATCTCCTTCTCACAAAGCCCCTGAGCGCCAGGCTCTTCCCATCTACCCATCCATTCATCATCTCGATGTTAATTGGCCCAGGCTTTAAGCAAATTTTCAACACGATTTAAAGGCACGATGACACTGATTACTGACCCTCTGCCATACGGTGCCTATTGATTAACCTGACAGAGATGATGAGCTTGAGGGAAACTAGGTGTGTGTGGACCTCGGGGAAAAAAAATATTATATTGTTTATGCAGGCAAACCACTTGTCTTTATCCCAAAGGCCAGAATTTGTGCTGCACTGGCCCTTAAAACACACTATTGCTTTAAACACCTGCATCCAATACAGAAAATGCTTGCTTGCTTGCTGTGGAAAAATGATTACAAATTTGATGTCATGTGCAGTCTGTATTTTAATCGAGTTCCCTGATAAATAGACCCCCTCAAGCCAATCAAGTCTCGCTCCAGCCATTGCGTGAGTACACATCAGTTTGAACAGAAGCCTGGGCAGGGTGTGCTTTTAGTAGTATCAGCAGATCCAACTGCATGTAGGAAATCTACTTGGGTATTTTAGGTCTCTAAGCAAATAATACAGTGGGAACACAGTGTGCAAACAGTTAGAGTAGAGTAAATGTTCCAAGGGCAAACTGGATGCCAGACATAGCTGTCTCAGTATTTCTGCTGCCACATTAAAATAGATGCTTTAGCAACACCAATGAAATAGTGCATTTTTCCTTTTCCAGTGCAAACTGTTGATATGACCTGACCCTCAAGCTCCTAAGTGCACTGAATGAACACAGTATTTTATGAGAATTTGAAAATAACTGACATCCTTTTTCACGTTCCTGGAAGTGTCCCTGTGCTGCACTTGGTCCTCCTCACCAAGGACAGAAGGGTAGTCTCTCAGTCAAGAGGGAGCCACTGAATAAAGAGGTACATCAGCATTCTGTCTGCAGACTGGTGCTGTATGAAAGTAAAAGGAGGCAGAAGGCCTGTTTAACCCCTGCCCAGCCCTAGGTTAAGTCTGTCAATCAGGGCACACTGTTCTTCTCTCCCAGTTCAAGCCAGCAGCCCGCTAGACATCAGGATGTTCCTCTTGTTTAGAGGGGGAGCATTTGGGAGAAATAGGGTGTTGCTCCAAGATGCTGAGAAGTCAGTTGTCTTGCAGAAAACAGGACAAAGCATCATCACATAAAGGTATGGAGAAATTAGCTGTAATTGCCTAATGCCGATGTTAGCCAGCAAGGACTGAAAAGAGAGAGATATGTGTGGAAATAAGTGCCAGTCTAAGACCAGAGGCACATAGAAGCCTTATGTTCCCTTTCCAATAACCTCTGTAAGTGATAGATGAGTCCAAGCCCATTGTTATCGTTAAGGGACTGTCAGCATCCTCATTTTATAAATACTGTCTGTCAGTTTATAAATATCTCAGCCATTTCAAACAGTGCTAGGATGAATCCTGGCATAGCCAGTGTCAGCCTGAAGCAGTATTACTGTTAAAAAAAAATAAGTGTCTAAGATACACTAAAACATGTAAGGATAGCTTCTCCTTTTTCTCCTATCATGAGGCCCAAAATATTCAAATTCACACTTACTTGGCTAGTCACTACAATATATAAAACCAATCCTTAAGATTGGTAATGTTCTTTTGAGAAGAGCAAGTATGAAAGCCGCAAGTTTGAAGGCAATTCTCTGCTGTTCAGTAGATAAAACAAAAATGACAGCTATAACACACAGGGAGATCCACAGCAATGAAAATGCAGAGATAAGTATCAGACCCCATTCCTCCTTGGCATTTGCTGCTCTGAACATTCACCGAGATTAGATCTTTTAAGAGAACACCATAAATTGCAATGTGTAGGCACAAGGGGGTGACTTCAGCCTGGAATGAAGGCACAGACAAGTTTCCCAGCTCTTACAAGTTTAAAGTTAAGTGGTACTTTTGCAAGGGGTTTTGGCTGAACGGAAGGAGAGGGCAAAGAGAGAATGATGGAAGGAGAGGGCAGATAACCTGCAGCTTGCCTTGTACTGACTGATAATGGAAAAAGAAAAGGAATAAACTAAAAATTCCAGTTCAGTGCCAGTTCAGTGCCTGCTTTACAGACTGGCTTGCACTTGTCCATTTGGTTTATTTTATTTATTATCTTGTTAGCTGCACAGAATCATGGCACTTTTTTTTTTTCCTCCAATACATTTATAAATGCCCCATGATGGAGACTTCACCCCCACCTGGAACATTTACAAGTTGAAATTCATGCCCAAGCAGCTCAGGTACCTACTAGAACTCAAAATCTTAAAACTGAAGCTCTGACAGCAGTGAAAATGGGAAGTACAACACCACACCTCTGACCAGACACACACATGCATGCTCACACAACTCCTAATTTGGTCTGCCTCCATGTTAACAGTGATAATGATAATAAATAAAAGTTTCAACAACCAGGACAAGAGTCTGGTTTTCACATCTGCAGAATGGATCCATCGTGGTTTTATTTTTCATTCAAATCAATAATTAGAAAAGTATAAATTTTCAAAGCAACGAGACTTGATAACAGAATTTTGTAACATAAAGAAAAACTTCTTATGATGTTAATTTACTAATTACTGGTTGGCTATAAAGCATAATTTAATGGTGTGGGAAGTCAGCACTACTAGAACAGTAAATTCAGTTTAACATTAAAATATTAGCATTAAAATACCAAAATCCAGCACAAATAGGAAAGACTTGATGAACAGATGCATTTTGAACAGCAAAAATCTAGTTGTAGCTAAAAAACCCCACCACCACCATCTCCACCCCCTGAAATACAGATGCTGGGAGCAAGTCATTTGGGGGAATTTTAAAAAGCTAGCTTCACTTCATCCATATTTTTCAAGAGCGGGGAAAAAGAATATGGCTAATGAGAACAGGCTTTCCATGTTTCCCAGGAAGCAGCCCTGCTTAACAGTTCTGTTCTGTGAATTTAAGAGAGTCAGCAGTGGCAAATTTGTTTTTAATATTCAAGCTTTCAAGCCTTGCAAGCTAGTTGGCCAATGGCCCTTTCTGTTCCAATGTTTGTTGGTGCCTTATTTACACACACATTACATCCGGAGAGCCTTTGAATATAATTTCACGTGGATTAAGGGAAGAACATTTGCTTCTGCTAATCAGGACATCTGGTTATTTTTGTAACTCACAGACATCTGCATTAGGCAATTCGACTTCCCCATTCCTCATAACAAGGTTAGAGCTTAAGAAGCCTCAAGGACCTACAGTTGAATTTTATTATTTGCATCTCCTCACAGCCGGGTCTGTTTTGGAATTTCCTTTCCTAAATAGCACAAATTGATCAGCACCTTCACAGGTATACACGTTTTTATAGCTAGCACTTTCTATGCATGATTTTATAGCGTACATCTTGTACTCCAAGATTTTATGTAGTTCAAAGCTATCTACATCTTTTTAAAGGCATAGAAAGCACACATTCCCAAAAAAGAGAGGCTGAAAACATCCAATTAACCTTACAACACACATTACAGTATACTTTCAAATATTCAACCAGATCACCTATATAAGACTGGTGTCAGGATTTGTTCTGAATCTTATTATCTCTGTGCTTTGGTTTGCCTCTTCCAACTGACTTACCCTTGTACATCTGCTCCTCACATTGAACAAAGCAATATTCTCCCCTTTCTATTCTTCAGGGCAACATTAGTAATTTCTCCCATCTTTTAATTTCATGTTAAAATTCCTTTGTAACAGTTTCAGCTGGGGTTAAATTTTTCTGCCAGACTGCTGAATAGTGCCACACATACTTCAGGAAGAAGGATTTTGCATGCAACAGAAGCCTTTTAGAGAAGAACTGAATCAATCCAGGCTTGGCTCTCACTTCTTTGTTGCTTTTATTTTGCTACATTCCTTCCACAAAAATTCATTTTCAACACTCATCCCATAGTGCAGAAGTACTAAAGTTTGAAATTATACACTCTTATTCACAGTTCACAGCATTCTTCCCTCCCCTGCTCATGAATTGTAGGCTTTTATCGGTGATTTTGTATGCCGGAATAAGATGTTTTCTTGATTTCTTTCCCCTACATGTAGGGTGGGGGGGAAAGCACAAAGTCAGGTTTTGCAGGCTTGGAATATAAGCCAACATTCAAATACACGTCAAAAACGTATTTCTATTACTAACAAGAGTTAGCAAGAGCAAACGGATCCAGAGAGAGTTTTAAAAAAACTTTTTATTTATTAAAATTCTCTAGATACAGTTTAACTTTCTTTGTACAATATTTATTACACCTTCATCTGCATAGGAGCTGCTCTTAGAAACCAGTTGTAAAAGTGTCTAGTTTTGCTGCAGATTTCATGTCCTTGATGCCCAAAAGATAGGCTGGAAATAAATCCCCATAGACTGTTGTCTACAGAGCAGGTACTTGCTTACTGCAGTGCTGGTGGTGAGGGGGATATCTCCGCCTAGCTCACCCACCTTTGCCAAGTGCTGTGGTATATTTATACAGTAAGTATTGCTTACTGTTACTATGTGGTCATAACATCATCACATACACACCAGAACTAATTTACATTGTATGATCTCACTGTTATTAGAGAGTTCCTCTGCAATGTGTTTGCATCTCCCCAGTTCAGGGGTCATCAGGGTCTTTGATGAAGGCTCCCAAAATCTTCTTCACATCTGAACTTTTCAATTTTGTCTTTGAAGCATGCACGTTTACAGTGTTCCCTGGTCTGTCTGGTCTTAAACGGCCTAAACTCTTTGTTTTGTGGCTAATTGGCTTTGCACTTGCCAATTTTTCATTAGCACTATATATTCCATCTCTAAAGCTATCCACCTGGCAAATTTTTTTTTTCTTCTTTTTTTGTCTAGTCAGCATTAAGCAGCTAGTTAACCATATACTAGCCAATACACTGTATAAGAAGTTATTTATATCAGGTTATAGGTACCAGGTAATACAGATATATAAAAAGCCATTATTTAGGTTATATTGATACCAGGTTATATAGATAAATCAAGTTATATTGATATATTGTAACTCAAGCTATATAATAAGCACCTTTTAACTTTGATTGAAGTTATATAGACATCATGCTTCTTCAAGCATTATTTTCTAACTTTTTTAACTACTTCTCTCAAAGAACCAATGCTGTCTCACTGGACTAACTATAAAACCCCTTCTCCTCTCATCCCTGGTCATCATCTACACTTATTATCTTTTTCCAAAACCTCTCACTCTGAGCTTTCCTGTCTAACAGATAAAATACCTCCACCTGTCATCACACCCCTACCTCAGAGCCTGTAGCATTCTCATTCCCAAACACCTAAATCAACCACACTGTCCTAACCTCTCTGTCCTGTTTTATGCTTTACTTGTTTTTTCTTTCCTATTTTTTATTGCAGGAAAGGGGAAAATGAGATACAAAACAAAGGCATGAAGCACAAGTTTCCTGTCCAAAGTAAAGATGACAGCATAGAGGAACAAAACTTGTTAACTTTTTAGACACAGTTTCTGCCTTAGAGCAGCTCACTTGTTAAGAAATGACTATTCAGTGATCTCACTGCAGTGTCAGACTGATGGGAATTCACAGCACACTGTCTATACCACCCAGATCTTTGTCTTAGACAGTGTGAGCCAGGTAACCTTACTGTGGCCAACACTACTTGGTTCTTAACCTGGAACAGGTTCAAAGTACCTACAGAGTCATCATGGAGCACTTTGGATGACACAGCTCCACCTCCCCAATGTGCCTCACAGTAGTAATTAGTCCACACAGTCAGGCTTCAGTGCTTTTTCCAGCTTCCAAAGCTACATTTATTACTAGAAGCATCAATCACACCACTGGACTATGAGGCAAATTTAGTTAGCTTCTAATACAGGGTGTGTTTACCTCCATACAGTGCTGTTGAAAAACCTCATTGCTGAAAAAAAAGTGTGATCGTTCAATCACATTAAGAAAAAAAAATCTTCTAATAAAAGAATCAAAAGTTACAGATTAGGCACTGCACATTATAATGCTTGGCTAGCAAGCACTGCAGCCTTTTAACAGCCACCCAAGAAACAAACCCTTGGGTTCTCCTGATTTGGCTAGAGCAAATTTAAATGCGGCAACACAGCAGCCCCTCCTGCAGCATTTAAATTTAACAGCTCACTACTAGGTTCTACCATTATAAAATAATTCCAACTCTAAACCACCATTTTCTTGAACTAGAACAAGGAGTTACAAAGTATTATTTTAAATTTCATTGTGCTGGGTAAGGGGAGTTGGACATGCTTTGGAGACTGTCAAATAGGGTGAGTAGCCAAGCAACCAAAGAAGGAAAGATAAAGATAGGTTCTCACCTTCAGATACCTTGAGGCTGGCAAACATTTTGTTCCTTTAGGAAATTACACAGCTCTAGACCACCACCTATTTTAGTCTCAGTAGTTGCAGCTTTTTTTCTACAACATGAATGGCCTTATTAAACCTACAGCATATCTGTTTTATTTAACTTCTTGGTGGAAAGGGGCCAGGAAAACAAAATGTACTTAAATGCTGGATTTTTTTTCCAGGCTGAATGCCTTTCATCCAGTAAGACATTCAAAGCAGTGACCCAGCAAATGGATTGAAAAAGCAATCTTCCGTCTCAGTGCCACATTATCATTCCTATTCAGTATTCTCGGTGAGATATCTCAATCAGCTGGATGTGTGTGTAAGTGACAGCGCAGCCCATTGCTGGGTTAATTAAACATTTGACTTTAACACCCTCCCCATCATTAAGCAAATAAAAACAGATAATTCAAACTGCACTTCATCCACGGGGTACACAACATACATGTCAAAATTAAGAGAGTCCAAGGCCCTCGGGGAGTTCTACTCGGGGAGGTAATCAGTTTAAATCTTATCTGGTTTATCAATTATTCTATTGATTAAAGCAGGGTGATTATACAAAACTCCCTCTTGCCACATGGGATACATGTAAGCAGAGGAGGACAACACACAGAGGCTCAAAAACGATTTAAAGAAAATACAGACAGATGAATAACAGTCTATTAGTACATGCCAGTAATCCATAGATGGAAAAGCTGATACTTCTAAGCAAGTGAATTAAGTCCTTCCAAATTAGTGACAATGCTTTTATTTCATCTGCTTAAAGATCAGATCTGTATGTTGAAAGGACCACATTTCTTCATTTTAAACGAGTAATTTTTTGCCTGAAATGTTTTACTAATACAGTCCCAGAACATAGCAAAGACACCAAACACCAGAAATTCCAGACTTTTAAAAGGCATCATACTTATCTATCAGTGACTCTAAAACGTGGATAGAAAGGGCATTCTCTGTATTTTCACTCTCCCACATACATACATGGCATAGCCAAAAGTATAATGTTATATTTTAACAATTTAAGTGTGACAGATCAGATGAAAAAAGAAAGTGCTGTGGAGTCGTGGAGTTTTGGGTTTTTTCTGCTTTTGCAACCCCACAAAATGAGATATTAGCAACTGTGGGAGCTGCCACTGCCACATACTCCTCATTTTCAACCAGTTCACACAAAAAAATCCCGCCACAGTGGTCCTTATCACAACTCTCTTGCATACAGCCACACTACTCAAAGCAATTCCAGTTACTTCTCATTTTTTGTTTCCAGGTGAAGACCTCTTTCTTTTCAGATATCTGTTTGTGTCCTGAGTTTATGGTCACAGTCCCACCTCCACGATCTTCCAATAATATTATGTTTCAAGGTTCATCTTATCCTAAACTGGACTGTACAAGACCTTACCCTACCTGTACAAAACAGGAACCTTTTAAAAACAAAATACTGGAATTTATTTCCTAAAGTTCCCTCAAAGCAATAATGAGCAGCAAAAGAAAGCTCAGCTTTAAACCAGGGGTTTTTATTTTTTTCCTATAATGTCTCCTACTATCTGCTTCATAGTGGTCATACTGGTAGCACAAATGAGTCTTCTAATCACATCTCACCTCTTAACCAGGACACAGGGTATGAACCACTGCAGTCAAAACACCGACAAGCCAGAGAGCCCCAACACCTCACCAGCCAGTGCTGTTGGCATTGCAGTCACAGGAATTTTAAGCAACAAGGACAGCTAAAAAGCAGGCCTGAGGTGTGTTCTTGCCCTTCACCTCCAAGAGGGGAGTATGTGCTGCTCCACACTGGCATTGTGTGTGTGTCCAACCATACTTCAGCCTCTTCTCTGTAGATCCCTTTTCTTCTTTGGAAGCAAACTAGAAGCCTGCATTAGCATGCTGTATTTTGCTCTCACCACTAGAAATACTGAGGGTGCTATTTGTAATTGTATTCTTTTAAGAGGTTTGTTCTCTGCAGCTGTTTTCTGCTTGCAGTGTATTTTGTGTAATCAGCACATCATCATAAATACATTGGCTGTTCCCCCGAGGGAAGCTGTCACTGTTTAATTTACAGAACAACCTGGCCAATGTGAATTCTAACACTACAGCACTATGGCAAGAAGTTACCACACTCGGAAAAACAGGTTTCTATGAATTTTTATATCAAGAGCTGGTCCCAGGACAATTTAGCTTCTAGAAATAGATTGATTTTAAAAGCACTCTCTACACTGGATGGAATAGATTCTTTCCCATTTACAGCCTCTTAAGGCAGCACCAAATTCACTCACACTATTTTAAAGGTGACAATCTCACCACCACCATCTCCACTTCTGAGTTTTACCAAAAGAAGGCACTGGACATAAGTGTTTTATCCTAGACACCAATTCTGTGTGTGTGTTTGGGTTTTTTTAATGAACAACCACCACAACATCAACGTGTTAAGTTTGTCTTCATTTGCACAAGGGAATGTACTGTGTTGCAAGGTCAAATGTTATTACCTACATCAAAGGGTTGCTGCACAGTTTATTACTCTGAAGATGTAATAGAAGAGCAAGGTATTCCTGAAAGAGTAGAAGCGTATGCAGCTTTATTGGCTGAATGAAGAGTTGCTTCCTTTGTTTGTTGGATATAGGGTTGTATTTTGAGAGAGTAAATCACAGGGATTTTTTGTAGAAGGTAGGCAAAAGGCAATGGTTGATCTTGCTATGTACAGACACGATTGAGAAAACGCCACAATGGTACCAAATTATATTGGTAGTCATTTAAGAACTAGACCTGAGCCCTAAATCAATATTTGGGTATGATCAATGAGTTACTTGGACATTTCATTCACGATGGCTACTAGAAGAAATCTACCTGACTACTTAGAAAGGGAGCCAGCAAGACTGACAACCTGATTTTTTTCTTATACTTGCACACACACACAGAGAGATATTTATATATGTAAATATATAAATAAAATGCTAGACAGAAATAACTACAAGCATAAATAAAATCAGAAAAACAGAATTCCCAAAGTATAAACTTCTTTGGGAATTCTCCTCAAAAAGCAACAAAAACCTGTTTCAGATATTTAACAAAAAAATCTGCATTTTATTTTAGGGGGCAGCTGGTTGTTAAATAACTTTAAGTATAATTGAAAATTGCTAAAATTTCTGCATTTGGTAGCAATTTTGCTAATTCTTAGTGATGAAGAGAAGTCTTGTTTAACATCACCAGACATAGGGCAAGTGTACAAGCATCATAAAAAAGAATCATGCATATCACAGAGTACTGGTTATGTATTTTCACAAGGAAAGTTTAATTTTACTTGGTTTGCAGAGTATTCTAGCAAATTATTTTTTATTTCCAATGTAACAAAATATAAGAAACCATTAAAGCGAAACAAATACTATCTTGTCTCTGATATGGTTTATGTTTATGAGAATGATCTACCAAACACAGATAAAACTGAGTGAAAATAGCTGAGATTTTATGGAAAAGTGAGTCATCTGGTTATCTGCAGAGGAAAGAATACAGGAAAGAGAATATCTGAGTATTTTTACACGCTATGTAAGTAACAGCCAACAGATATCAAACAAAATAAGAAGAAACCCACCCAACGCAGTGTAGGAAAGTACTTCTCCAAGCTATGAATTTTAAGATTTATCAAGTGCATTTCTACTGAGAGTGTTTGGGTTGATGGCCTGAAATTTTGCATATTTCACCTTATTTCAAAGAAGAAATATTTTATTTTGTTCTCCTTATACAGAATTATTCAGAACTACCTCTGCATATTTCCTAAGAATGACTGAATTCTAACATTGGCTTAAATTTAGATGCTGGATAAGAAAGTATTTAATTTTAATTTCTATTTCATTTCAATTTAAATTCTCCAAATTTGCGGTAAAATTCCATATTTGCATTTTAAAATCAAAATTATTGGTGTTATCTCTTCGTCAGTTTTTGCACAAATAGGTACAGCTTGATCTTGTGCCATCGGCTCCCTCTGAAGCCCTCGCTGCCTGTGGAGCCCGTCAAATCCAAAGCGATGATGGAGCGATTTACAGGGACTAGGCTGCATCTAAACGCACTGGACCATCTGTGACTGGGTGCGAGGGGTCCGCAGCGGGGTGCCCTCAGAGCCTCCCCTGTCCATAGCAAGGGAAAAGGTGCAGACTTTGGAGGCGCACGGGGGAGCGGCGGGGCTGTCAGCGAGGCAGCCGAGCCCTGCGGCCGCGGAGCCCCGGGGCTGCAGTTCCGGGCGCGGCCGGGGGAGCGCAGCACAGTCCGCGCCATGGCCCGGCCCCCGCCCCGCGCCGCGCCCGCGCGGCACCGCGCACACACGGCCCCTTCTAATTCAATTAGCGCAGCCTGCAACTCCAGAAAAGAGTAATTCAATTAGTGCATTGTGGAGCTCCACAGTACCTCCAAGCAGATGTTCGCAATCCTGAGGAACCGGAGCTAGCTTTAAAGATACCTGTATGCCTCCAACGCGGCGCTGCATATGCTGTTTGTCACTACGGCTTTACACACCTTCCTGACTCCTAACGAGGGAGGAAGGAAAACTCGGATGAGTTTTGTTTCATTTTTTAAGCCAAACAGCCAAACTGGTGCTGATGTGCTAGAAACCTTGCCCACACCTTAGCGGGAAAAGCACATCAGAATTAACCGGACCATCACTACCGAGGCTGAAGGAGGGGGAGACCTTGTAGCTAAGATGCATTTTAAATTAATCATTGTACTGGACACACTGGGGTGGTATTTCTCAGTGAGAGATATTGTCACACCTCTTGATACTCAGATTAAAGAGCTAATACAAGCACATGGAACTTTTGAGGATCAATGTGGGTGCAGAACACATACTGATATCTTTTACTAAATGTAATTACTCAATGTAATTAAGAAATTGGTGACATGCTACAAAAAAACAACCAAACCCATCCCAGTGATCCACAAAGAGAGATTTCTTTCTCGTCCCCTTCATTTCTTTGTCAGCTGAAAGGAAGAAAATATCTCTTGCTGTTGCTACTACCCGAGAGCTGAGATCTTGGAGCACACCCTTGGCAGTTCCCTGAGTTTGGTGCGCTCCCCAGCATCACTCAGCGTCTGCACAGGGCACACCACCAGCCAGACAAGGTCACCAGATTTAAAGAGGGATAAATCCAGAATATGTTTAAGAAAGCTCTTCTGTAGTCACTGGGCACTTTATTTAGAGAAATCACCAGCGAGGTTAACCATCATGGTCTTCCTACAGTGAAGCTCCCTGAAAAGTCTGAGCTACAAATGGGGCTGGAGTCAAACACAAAAATTATGCAATTTGGTTTCATTTCTGCTCCTTCTTGTATCATCTCTCACGCCTTTATAATTGCTCCTGCCAGGTGGTAAAATGAGGAAAACCAGAAAAGACTGCTGCTGAACACCTCCAACAGGAAACTTTGCTTAAAAAACCAGGTGTCACATTGTGGCAGTTCAATATTTCATAGCCAATACAAGCAATGTGCAACAGCACTGCAACTTTAAATCTTTGCCTCCTGTGTCAGTCTATCTCCTCTCATTGTAATGCCAAAGGGAACAGCAATCAGAGTGGAGATGTTCAACGTGATAGAGGTCAGGACACCAGTGGATCAACGTACCAGAAACACGACCTTGTTTATTTTTTTCCCCAGTATTATTGTTTACAGGGTGCTTTGCTCATGTACCTTGTGGTTCTTAGCTAAAAGATGAAATTACAGCCCAGGATGAAGCGCTCAGGCACACATCCAATTTGTGTTTCCATCTCAGAAAACAAAAAGCTTCTGAGGCCCTCAGGCTGCCATTCAAACTTGGAGAGGCTGACATTTTTAACAGCATGAACCACAGACTGGCAGAGGAATGATCTAATGCATTTCTGACTTGTCAATCAAAGATCTCACCTCTGCTGTCTTGTAAACAGTTGGGGGCCACCTAACTACATTCACAACCAGGGCAGAGCCTGCTGCCAGCCGGGGGGTGCTGGAGCCACATGCTCTGGCTATTAGTCACCAAAATTAGGATTCTGCTTTAGAGGTGCACTGTAAACAGCCCCCGGGCAGGTTTCACACAGCCACTGGCAGAGTGAGAGGGGTGAATACAAAGCAGGCTTAGTGTCTCCATGCTGATGGAGCCTATGACTGGACACCCCATATCTTTCCCAATTAGAGACAGAACTATGCACACCAGCAAAACACTGGCTCCAAAGGCAAACAATTTCCTTCAAACGTATTTCTCACAAACGCACTTCTGAGCATGCAGTTTGCCCACCTCAAGACTCTAGCTCTAACCTCCTGTATAACCAGAAATGATGTACTACTACTCATATTTACACTGTAGTTCCAGCAATAAAATGTCAACTTCTAACACAAAAGTGCATGAGCAGGCTGAAGGAAATTTACAGATGCAACTGTTTCTACCAATACACTGAAAATGCTTCTTTAACTAATATTCCACTTCATAACACAAATATAAACATTAGGAAAAAACAATGTAACAGTAATTTGAAAAATAAGTTTATGTCTGTCTCACAGGGACAACAGACTTCTACCACTACATACCTTTCACATTTTTTGCATACTTTTCTGCAAAAGTAATCTCAGTGCATAGAGGTCACATCCACACCGCACAGCCTCAGGTGCACTCCCTTTTGCTTCAATTTGCCTAGCACAGTGCACCCATGCCTTCCTCCCTAGGAGCTTTTAGCCCACACTGAGGAAGTCTCACACACGTGCTCACTTCTGCAAAACCAGGTTGAAGCTCATCCCCTTCACCTGACAAACCCTGATGGCCAAGATCTTCAGGTAAAACAAAATGCTAATTTATGACATTTTATAGAGACACTTCTGTATTCAGTAAGATGCTACTACCTCCATCACAGAAGTTAATCCTCCCCTTTGATTACATGTTACAGAAACAGAAATTTTAGATTTGGCAAAATAAAGCTGACAAGAAAACTCCGTTCTTCTCCTGTGTCAAGGCTCCAGACAAAGGTAGTAAAAGCATGACTCTTGCCCTAAGAAGTTTACAATCTAAACAGAAGCTGGTATTTGTGTTGGCCATGAATTAGGTAAAAAGGTAGAGGTGCACTGCTCTCTGTGATTACGGTGATACATAAAAGTCTTTGGCAAGACTTTTAAATTCCTCTTCAAGCCTCCTCATTTATACAACAGCATACAGAAATGAATTCAAGGAAATACTTTGGTCTTCTGCAAATCTGGAAGGATTAATATAATCATTCCCTTGGCATACTTGATGGGTGTAATTGTAAATTTGAATTTTCAAAGAGCTGTAACTATGAGAAGCAACAAAAATAGAGCCTTGTGAACATGCAGGGAAAAATATTTTAACACAGAAAGTAATTAACTTCACATGGAAAATGTCATGCAAACAGACACCTGTTGGCACACCTAGAAACTTCCATAGCAAAAATTCCTAAGAAAAAAAGAGTATATTCTGCATAATTCATTTTTTATTATTAGGAGACTCTACATGCAACCTAAATTTCAGTTGCTCTGCAGAATAACAGTACTGTAAAATCTGGCATCCAAGACACTGAACATGGAATGGCTGGCCTTTTTCTCTCATTAAAATATCCTCTTGGACCATTTCCCACTGTGCCTTACAGGATTTCATGTTCCAATTTGCTGCCATCTTCCACCACGATTGCTATGAAATTCAGTAACACAGTAGACTGCCAGTTGCAAACCCCTTTGAGACAAAAGATGTAAAAAAGAACTGTTTCTAACTCCTTATTCCCCTATTCATGGGTTTATCCTTAAACCCTTTCCCAGTGCAGGATGAATGCCTAAAAACAGGGCTGAGGAACCAGAAGATCCTGTTTTCATACCTAAGTCTCCAATAATATAAACACAAAGAATAAAACCCAAGTTACCTGACATATTAACAGAATAATCTCTAAACCGACTCCCTGCCAATGCTTCCCATGAGGAGTCAGCAAGACTTTAACTGAGCTGTTCAAAAAGAGCATCTTTCCACATTTCTGTCTGAGCATCTGAAGGCAGCCACGTAAATAACTAGACAAATTCAGCAGTGACTAAGTAGCCTTCCAGATGGCATCTTCTCTTTTGCCACAAGCAAAGAACATTGATATGCTTCTCCAGTTACTTCAAGCTTGCTACGGAAAAAAGAAAGTAACTTAATATGAGAAAATTCACCGGGCTACAAGAAAGTCTTTAATGCCTTCCCAAAGATTTGATACCAGAAAAAAGCATTAAAGAATGATGAAATACTGCAACATCACTGCTTCAAGCAGGCTCCAAGCCACTCCCTTCTGCACTAGAAAATGCAGAAGCCATGCCTCAGAGGGGAGTTTTCTTCAAATCATGCAAGCTAATGAAGATCAATCAGAGCCCATTGAAAAAATGGATTGAAATGTGGATGACTCAGTGCTGCAGAAGCTGTTGCTGGCAATGTGGTTTCTTTCTCAACTGGCAGTAAATGTGTTCCTCAACACAGCAGTCAAGAGCTCAGAGAAGAGTACCAGTCTACCATTTCAGATGGCAAGTAGGACATACTTCCCCAAATCCTATAATCACTAAAAACACATGGAAATATCTCTCAAAATATGCAGAAATGTGAATCTCAGTCCTACCAGTATCCCAACACTATGAATGGTTGTTCAGCTGACTCATTTGATCCCAAATATCAATGCACTGCATTAGCAGGACAATTACTGTTCATAACTATCATTAGCAAGGATATCTTAAGCTAAAATTAATTAATTTCTCTTCACCTTTGTAATGTATATCTATTTTAAGTAATCAAAAATAATTCAAATGGAATGGCAGAAGTCTCAATTTGAGTTTATAAATTACTTTCCATATGCTGCTAAGCTTAAAGAGATCTGAGTTTTTATTCAACAGCCAAAAGCCCAAAATTCAGGCCCATCCGATTTAGTCAAATTATGCAAATCAGGATTAAGAGTCTAAACTCTGCCTGTTGTCTCTGGAGTCCTCTTAGACTAATAAAAAGTCATGTTTCCCCCTCCCCCACGGAAAGCTCCACTAAAAGCTTGGTGCAGCAAAGGAGGCCTGGCAGGACACCTTCCAGAGTCCATCAGTGCTACTGCTGTGTCAGCAAAAGAGTTGCAGCAAAATGATGCAAGACACTTAAACCTCCTCTGGGACTAAGAGGATTATTTCCACAGTACTATCCTAGCTGTGGGAGCAAGAAGTAAAACTTAAAATAATCTCTGCATGCTTTGCTTTAGAGGCACATAATGAACTTACCCCGAAACAAGTGAAAATTTTGGAAAGATTCTGGCCTGTTCTTTTTATCTGGTTTTGAAAGATACTGGTAAATAAAACTCTGCCACAGGTTAGGCCAGCAGCAGCAGCATAATCTAGCAGCATAAACCTTGAAGTAACATTCATGCTACCATAAGCTCAAATAAACATGCTTTTGACTGAGATACTTCTAAAGTCCCTTAGTCACTGCAGTTCATAAAATACCTCAGAGTTTCCAATGTGAATGTAACATCTCTGGAGCCCAGTCTCTGCTGTTACGTCCACATGACATGAAAAATGCTTGATGATCTTGAGAGCCTTGTCCAGATTTCTTGATGCTCACCCAGCACTTGTCTCACTCTTTCATGGGAGAATGTCTGCATTTTTTAAGATTCACTGGTCACCCCAAAGGGTCTGAACAAACTTGTTTGGCAGAAAGCTGACTCATGACAGAGAAAAGCCTGAATCTAACAAATTCAGAGATCAAAGGGGAAAAAAAAACCCGGTTTCCTTTATTTGCCTTTTGACTGACAGCTTACTTGGACAACAATTTTCTGTAGTCAAAATGTCCAGACTCCTGCTAACAAAGCTGAAGAAAGAATTGCTGGCATCAATTATCATCATGGCAATGAACTCACCCTCTCAGTCCTTTAAGTGGCACACAAAAAATTTAGATACGAGGGGAATCACAAATAGCCAGAATAACCAGATTGGAGACTGTGTGATGGATGCTGTTTGCCAGATATAATTAAGTGGTATCTTTCTGACACAATTTAAAGCAAATGAAAAAGATGATGGTATCAAGCCAATTTAGATAAAAATAATTATATCAAGATAAATGGAAATGCCCCAGCTGCCCTGAATCTACACAAGATGGGTTAAAATACCAGAGATCAGAATGACAGAGGAGAGGCATAGAGTATGAACCAGAATAAATAGAGGTCAAGCAGGCAAGTAAAGGAGATGCACAAGCACACAGATGGAGAGAAAAGGAGTGGGGAGAGACAGGAAGTACCTGGAAAGCTGGGAGTGCGCCAGTCCCTGGGTTATACAGGCATCGCAGCGAGGGCATGCTGTCCGCCAGGCTGGAGCAGCCCAGCCACAGAGATCTGGGCATAGAGCACTGCAGAGAAAGGACAACTATGAGATGGAACTGTATGAGACAGGATGGCACAGATTACAGGAACTTTTAAGGCTTAGCCAAATGGCATCAACACAACTGCCCTTTAAGAGAGCACTAACTGCATCTTTTCCTTGAGAGAAGCTTTACAGATGTCACAGTAGCAAGAAAAAAGCACTATGGATCAAGAAAGTAAATTTTGATTAATTTTCCACAACGTGTTGAGTTTTCCCAGTAATAAAAACTTTCTTTCCGATTAATTGGACCTCTTCTCCATCCACAGCAATGCTCCAGGCAGAACACAAGGCAAGCAATTTTGCAAGGAAAGCAGAAAAGTAAATGACAACTTTAACTGTAATAATTGCAGGGAAAGAAAAGGTTTGTGTTTTGTCTGTAAAGAGGATAAAAGGAAAAACCTATGATCCAAGGTGAATAGGAGTTGGTGACACTTGATACGAGTTTCGTGTTTCTGCTTGCCTTGTTGTTTGTTAAATAAAATACAATTATTATAATAAATTGATTCAGTTCCTACAAACAGAAATACAAAAAAGGAGCCAAAGCAGCCAATCAAGGAAAATACTAGCCATTTTGATAGTTAAAGCCATTACCCCTTGAAATAGAGAGCTGCTTATTCATTTTACACCACTACTATTAAATTTAGGGATGCATTATGATAGCAATTGCTTTTACCAGACACAGAGTTTTTGATGCCATAAGCACTACTGCATTTGTCTAATTACTGGCAAGGCAGGAAAAAACAAGTGTATTTTAAATTGGCAGATAGCCATGAAAACTGAAGGATGTGATAGATTAGCTGCTAGAGATTTTAAACCCTCATACTCTTTTTTTTGCAATCCTGCCCCTGCTTTTTTTTTTCTTTTTTTTTTAAATAGAGGGGGAGGGTATGGGAGGAAATTTGAGTGGAAAGGGCAGCTGGAATGGGTATGAAATGACAGCTGCCTTCTGAGCCACCGTTTCTTCCTGCTCTTGAGAGAGCCAGAAAACCTTGCACAATCTTGCACTAAAGGAGTATGTAAGAGCAACATAACCCATTTTGAATGAGCAGAAAGGTGATCACCAACATGCATAATCTGGTCCTGTGCAGACAGACAGAGAGATTAACCTTGTCTGTCACCACATTCTTTGCCATACTTTGTTGCAATTTACACTGCTGTTCCAGAAATAGTATTTAAGGACTGCTGAGGAATATAACCTCTAGAAATGTTCTCAATTGAAGTTTTTGATACCTTAAAATACTTTCCATTGCATTTTCATTAAAAAAAAAAAACAAAAACCAACAACCCAACCAGATAACTCTTTCCTTTACAAAGATACCGAAACTTAAGAATTTGAGTACACAGTAATACATATCTTATGAACTTCTATGCCATGCCCCTCCTGAGCTCAAAAAAATTACAGCCATGGTATTGTAACAAGCTACAAAAGTAACCCATACTTTTTTTGTCCACCATTCTTACCTCCCAAACAGCCCCACATATTAAAAAACCTTCCAAATGCCAAGCAGTCTTTTCTTTGCAACGTAATATGTACAGAAAGCTGTTGTGACAATAACTTTTTTTAAAAAAAATTAATACATGAAATGGACATCCATGGTTAAGCATTTCACCAATCTAATTTATTTAAATCAAAGTTGTTTATTATTCTCCAAGAACATCACGGTAACAGGAGATGCACTACATAGTCCCTCTGACAATGCAGAGCAAATTCACCAGGTAAGCATCAGCTGCTTACCATTACCCATCCCAGGATTCATAACATAATACAAAATAAATATGGGATGATTTTTTTTTTCCATACAGAGTTATCCAAGACTTGCAGCTATCATTTATTCCATATTCTCAAGCTTTCATGTTGCAATAATGAACTTAAAGAACTGACTGCCATTAAAACTGACTGACAAGTAAAAACTGACTGAAGCATGGAAAGGTGCAGAGGCAGGAAAAATGAGGAACGCTCTGTCAGTGGAATGGCAAGCTTAAGTTGACTCAAGGTTTACGTGAGATTACAGCTCAAGTCAGAGTCATTACAATCTGCAGGTAGGGTACTCAATTGTGCCAGGGAACTTACAAGGCAATGAAATGTCTTCCTCTAAAATTGCCACAATAACAAAGGAAAACACTGAAGGGCTATTCTGCAGAACTCTCTGTCCAACAGAGGATATCATTCCTCACCCATGCACTCCTGCCACTTAGTATTGTTCCAGAATTAGGAAATACGAAGTAAAAAAACTACCAAATACCTTAGATGACTTCTGAATCTCTTCCAATATATAACAAAATCTACATTAGTGATACAGTTCTGTTACCTATCCTAAAAATATAAGCGTGAAGTTGCACAGTGTGGAAGGAAATGTCATTCCGTACTTGCCTTTTACCTATTGAAGGAAGCAGACACTAAATTACTGTTGGTGACTGAAAGAGGCTTATTCACAAGCCTGAACAAAAGGCCCCAGGTGCTTCAATAGAAACAGCTTGTGTGTAAATCAGATGAGTGACCCAACAGAACAACTTCATTTAGAGCCTGATCTCTGAAAAATCTCAACAGCCTCTATCCCCATGCACTGAGCAAGCCACGTGTCAAACACTCACTTTTGTACTGTCAGCTCCACAAACAAGGGACTGGCCTCAATGTTCATGACTTGAAAGCTGACTGACAAAATCCTCTCCTGAACTCAAGTCAATCTACATCGATTCATCAAAACAAAGATACAGAGGCACAGTGCTTGGACTAGAGCCAAATGGGAATGCTGGTATTGCTTGCTAAGTACTGGGCCAGGATGCAATCTCTTTACTTTCCTAACTCCCAGCTGCATTAATACTTTGGATGTCTGCACAACTTTCAGACTCAGAGATGCAAAGCTTTTTATTTAGAAAAGCTAAGCATCTTTAATACACATTGAGTGGCATAAAGCAGGGAATTTTTTGATAAAAATCCCAATTTCTTTTTCCAATTGATTTTAAAATCCCACTCCCTGAACTCTGAAATGTATTTTCCCACTAAATAAACACAGGGAGTAGAGTTTCAAACAAGACCAGCATCCTCCTTCTGACAGAGGCTGGTTCCAGCTGCTCCACTGGTGATTCAAATGGGTTTGCCTTACTTTGAATTAAAATAGGCTAGAAGCATTCACAGCCACTGCCTGAGCTGAGTGGACAGTAACCATGAGCTGAAGGGAAGATGTATTTTAACCTATTCAATTACTCTTGTAATTATATTGCAAGAACATTTTTTGACTACATCAGATGTTCTGCCTCTAATAGTCTACCCTCTCTTCCAATTATCTGATGTCCTAAAGACAAATTTCAATACACACTCAATGGCTAAATTTTTGCCAGCACTAAAAATTGGTTATTTACTTTATTTGCTACTGCGTTACAAGATTATACCATTTCAGACTGGGTTTTTCTTATCAAATTTGTTCTCTTCTAGTCCTTCAGCAAATACAATATACTAGGGGTAACTAACACAGTTTTAGTAAATTGTGTTACAGGTCAGAAATATATCACCTTGTCCTGTAAAACTAAGTGGCTCTACATGAGGAAAAAAAAGTTCTTGGACTACTACAGTTCACAACTACAGTGCACAGGTATGAAAGCAGAACCTGAGTACACTGAGCTCACTGTAAAACAAGAATGACCAAAAGAAAATCAAACAATAATTGAAGGATATTTTCTTTATAGTCACTTCAGAGAAATTAATTAGACAGTAGTACAGAATTACTATCTCTAATTGTGGCACATTTTAAAATACTAAGGTATTACCTACTACCCCTGTGTGAACCCTGTAATGAACTTTATTTATGATAACCTGTGTACTTAAAACATCTTTGATTTACAGGCAGCCTAATATATTTTTGTGCATCTTCACAAGTTAGTGACAAAGCCAAAGAGGAAACCAAATTTTCTCCCCAAGGGCTGGTGTTTGGTGAACTGTATGTAAGATTAATTTCAGATGCTAACCACATCTATTTCAGTCCTTCCCTAGTTCAGAATTACTTCCCCTCTAGTACAGCATCCAGTGCCTCATGAAGGTGAACTCCAAAGATAAACCAATAACAATTTCTAACTCTTAAAAAAACCAAGATATGAGGGCAAAAGAAGTCCTAGAAATTCTACTGCCCAAACTGGAAAAAACATAAGGGATGCTCTGAAGAGTATTAGAAGTATGTAAACCAGACGCGAGCTTGATATGAGGAGACAGATCACCACTTCAGAAAGCAAATATGGGATGGCTGGCAAGATCAATTCTCCCTGAAAGTGTCTTTCACACTACTGTTTCCTGCATGCTCTATAAAACCTAATTCTCAGGAAATGCGCCCAAGGAATTTTAATCCTTTATCAAACACATGATCAGATCTTACTGGGATTCCTAATAATCGGAATTATTTTTATCACACACCACAAAAATGGGAGAACAAATCTCAATACTTTTCAATGTCACTCAGTTCCTTTTATATTTTTTTGGTTACATACTTAACTAAGCCAATGCCTAAAATATAACATACATCACTTTCACATTGTGTTCAGTCTGCACTATTCCTGTCACCACAGAATGCAACACATTGCATGAAACATATCAGATAAGGCAGCTGCTATTTACGTTACAAATGTTAGTCTCATGAAACTTAGTAACAATTCCAGAAATTTACTTCTGGCTAAAAAATTATTTTGGATCCTTTCTCTTGTCCACTTTTCATTCTTTTAACCTCTCACACACACATAAAAATGAAAAGGTATCTCTTATTTTTCTCTCTACTGCTCTGAGAGGTGTTTTCTGATTAAATATATAGAAGTATTAAAAAAATATATTCCCACTGCATCTTGTATACTTTCACAATTAAAAAATCTGCCATACATATTTCATTTTTTAGCTTTGGTAGCTCTTCTTATCTGAAAAAGAGTATATAATACACCTTCTAAAAAGCTGCCAAAACAGAATGAGAATATTCTTTTATTATTTATTTTTAGTAGATTTTGTGGGGCTTAGTTTTTTTCCTTTCCCCTATCCCAACAATGGATGCAAGGCATACTAAATACATAATTACATGAGAGAGCCACACAGCTTTCAGAGGAGCCATTCAAGTGAATTGTGTAAATAATATGCCTTTAAAAACCCTAACATATGAATACAGATTTACCAGTTATGAAGTAGTTATATACCTGAGAGACAAGAATATGCATTTAAAAAAAATTCTGCCCAATTATGAACTTACCAAGGAGACTAGCATGTCTCAGAGCAAATTAATACTTTCATAACTTTTGGAGAAAGTTTTTTGCCTGTTTTCACTTGAAAATAAGAAAAACATTAAAAGCTGTAAGTCTTAATTAAGACAAAAAAAAAAAAACCCAACCAAACACAGTCAAAGCCATAGAGTTAAATGTGCACCTCCTTGCATCCCAGACCAGTTTTCCACACTTATAACCAGATAATTCTGACTTTGTCACTGGCAGCTTTTCTTGAGTCTTTCCACAGTAAGAAAATTAATTTATAAAAACAAAGAGGCAACTGTAGTAATCCTTGGAGTGTGCCCAAGGGAAGGATCTTACACGGCTCAACCAGCCCACCAACCGTCAGCTCTTCTAGCTGCACATCTTGCACCAGAATCTAGCTGCACATATTGCACCTGTGAAGGGCCACATGCAATTGTTGTCACAACTAGTGCTTTGCACAATCCCTCACCTTCTATTACATTCAGACACCTTGGTCACATTTCCACAAGGATGTATGGGGATGATTCAAAGTGGTTTGTGCTCCTGCTTTGCCATAACAAAAGCTGAGCTATTGCTTTTGACCTTTGGACCACTTTTCATGAACTGCAAATCAAGCAAATGAACATTTCACTTTGGGAAAGCAGAGTGTTATCCTTCTGGGACAACGAGGGTCTGACTTCCAAACAATTAGGTCTCACAAGTCAGAGGCAGAAACACGCTGCTAGGATCCAATTGTAACACTTTTCCTAGATCCTAAACATAGTTAACACTGGACTTCTTACCCTGGTACAGATCACTGACTTCAGTGCAGCAGTTTCCCCGCTCACCCTCAGGGTGTTACTACATTCTGCCAGCTTCGCTAAGCACACAGACCTCTAACTGCTGAAAAGGGTTCTTTCTCCTTCAGACACCCACTTTGCATGTAATTGCTCAGTAAATTTTCCTTAACATAGAGTATTATGCAAACTCTTCTCTAATCTTCTGGTAACTCCCTAGCTAACAGTAACTTTTTACAAGATACTCCAGTTCACTAACAACTTTTAAATATCAAAGATAAGACCCATGGAAAAGTATTTACGTATTCAGATTATCCAAATAATAACTTACCTGAGTGGGATCTGGGAGGATCAAATCACAGCTTTTAGGTAAATGTTTGTGCAGAAATGCATTTCCCAAAGAGTGGTTACTGGAGTTTCAGCTTCTGTGATTTCAAGTCAACAGAAATTATATGCCTCAGCAAGGGGCCACTTCTGTCTATAAGGTGTACAAGATCCTCATCTGCCAAGTACTTGAGGGAACTTGCATGGATCATATCTTAATTCAACAATACTAATATTTTTGTAATTGTAGCTCTTTAATGCATGTGGTTGATAAATCTAAACCAGTGCAGCAGCAGAGCTTTAAGATTTAGGTGCCATACCCTTCTTTAAGGAGTAAAACTTGCAAAGACTTGTGTGTGCTTCTTTAAACAACACCAAATTTACTAAGAGCAATCTCACCGAGTTCTAAAGCATGAAACTACGTGAAGTCTTAAAATGGAGATCTTACAAGACTGAGCGCACTTGGCTCTTTGGTAAGCAAGAAAACACAGTTGCTACTAAGCTCCATCATGTCTAAGACCTTGGAAGTATCTTCTAAATGTAACGATTCTATAAATCTGTGTCTAAAGCCTGATCAATTCCAAAAAATTCCTCATGAGTTTGGGGAGAGTAACACAGCATCCTAAGGAATCTGTTGAAAACTCTTCATCTTGGAACATTTCTAGAATTTCTGTCCATTCTCGTGACACAAACTGCAGAGTAAAAACCTACACTGGTGGAGAGATGAAACGGGATTTTCATTTGATTTTTCCCTCATCTCCAGCTTTATTTAATTCCATAAAATCTCTCAGAGTTATTGTTATGCACCTACCACACTGAAGTGTTTCAAGGCATAACTGATATGCTGCATAGTGCTTGGAGGATATAATGTACTATAAGAGTGCCAAGTATTAATAAATGAACTGCAAAAAGAAATCTTATTTCAACTTTCCAACCAAAGACTTAGTATCTGAATTTTAAAAAGCGTATGGATCCACTGAAAATAAGTGTTTCAGATGTTAAGGAAAAGATGCTAAATGACAAAATTACAAAATCAAAATATATCCAGAATAATTTCACTTTTCTCTCAGCAAAGTGCAATTCTAGCAGAAGAATCCTGGTTTCACCACAGTCCTGGTTTTTACACTCCCTTTTCCAGCTGACTTGACTGAAGTGCAGATCATTAATATCTGAAGTGCCTTGTTTTGATTATACTGGCCTTTGCAGGTACCAATCTAGTTAAGGTATCACCAAGAATTTCCAGCATAAAACACATTTACAGGTTTATAACTTGGCTTTAAAAATTCTACTACAAAAAGACAGTGGGAGGCAGAAAGGCTCAGATGAGTGCATTACATTACATATCCTACACGATGCATACTTGCTCACAATGCTATGAAAAAGGGAGGCATTAGCTTTAACTCTGAATTACCATGTTTCAGAAGCCACCTCAAATGATACTTTTACTTCCTTGTTTATGTAATCGAAATAATGTTTTGTTAGTGTTTTACTTAATCAGCTTAAATCCCCAGTTTCCTAGTTTGGCTTAAATTATAGAAAGTGTCCATATAATATAGGAATTAAAATGTCATGTCTATTGACTATATTTATACACAAACATTTCCTCCCTTTCTCCCTTCAGAAGTCAATTGTGGCTTGTCTCCAAAGGATCAGCATCTAGGTGATGTGCTCGCATGTCAAAAGCTTAAATGAAGATCAAGGCTGAATAAACCAACTGTATCTTCTACAAAACAACAAACACCTCAACAGGAAAGAGCTAGAGTACAGAGAACAATGCAGGTTACTTAAAATGCCAGTCTTAAAGCAACATGTATTTCTGGCCACTGGTATTATATTTCCTCTAGCCCACATAAGAACACAATACAACTCTCCATTGCAGCACGACAACATTAAATATAAAACCTGCCATTAAAGGGCAGAGGGTAATGACATCACTGTGAGCAACCCATGCTCAGGTAGTGTTCAACTATTATCTCCAGTTTAAGAAGGCTGAAAATACGCAAATGCAGCCAGCACTGGTTTTAGATAAAATTGTCAGTTTTATGGATATTTATAGTATGTGTCCAGTCTTGCAGAACTCCATCTTCCTCCACCTCATCTGTAATATAAACTGCTTTTAGTCCACATTAATACAATGTGTTACTGGGATACTTCTCACATTCTGTGTAAGTCAGCCAGCAGATCAATACTCAGCCATGCTGAGGGAAAAAAAATCATTAAGTTAGGATCCTGTTAAAAATACAGACAGCAGGAGAATAAACCTGATGCACAGCCCCCATTCCATCTGGAAGCATATGTAGATTATGCTTTTACATACATCAAAAGTGGCTTTCTTTTCAATATGTAGTTTTAAGGAATCCTACAGGTAGTACCTTTGAGAGATATTCTATACCAAATCAAACTCACCTCAAAAAAATTTAACCTCTCTGCTTCTCATGAAAGCTCTTCCCAGGCTTTATATCAACTGCCTTACCCTTACACTTCCTGTGGTGAATTCACAGCACGAAATTGGAATAGCAAAGCTATTTCCATGACAGTATCTGCTGATGACAAGCACAGGTTTATAACTTTTCCTTGGATCAAGGAGTAAGAAGATTGAGATAGACATTAGAACTAATATCAATAAACTAAAAATCAAAGGGAAAGCATGCTTACAAAAAGTGTATTTTTCAAAAAGTGCAAGTTTTTTTATTATTTGAGGTTGCCTAGTGTAAAGCCTCCTTGGAAATTTCATTGTGCATTTTAGGTTTTTTACCCCCTTGGTATTTTTCAGAGTCCAAAAAACATATATCCCACCTGCATCAGAGCATTGGTAATACAAAGCTGGTCTGTTTGCCTCAGAAGTGAAAGGAAAACAGAACAGCCACACAATCCTCTTCCTATTGTTCTCCCAAACCACATAAGAAACAGAAAGTGATGCCATGCCCCATAGGTCAACAAACTTGAGCTCTGTGAGACAATAATTGCAGAGTTGAGATTCCACTGAGACACCTTGCCTCCGGCTTAGCAAAGTTTAAATCAAGAAAACATAAGCTTCAGTGTCCCAACTGACCTTCACTAGAGTGGACTTGAGGAGAGAGAGACAGAAACAGTCTCTCGGAAAGAAGCTCCAAAGCACACTTCACCTTTGCAGCACATCACTCATTCAAAGAAATGGTTTGCAAATATAAGACTTGATGCCCACCTTCTAATAGGTGTTCAAGCTCTGCTCAGTTTCACAGAAGTCAATATAAGTTGACAGCAGTAACCAGCCTGCACAATCAAGTTACTACCTACTGCTTGTAAGATACTGACACAAGACTGGAGACAATCAAAACCATCCTGTTAGTACCCTCAAAGAAACTCTCATATTTTAAGGGGATTTGCTGATGCCGATTTCCATTCTCACACTCTGCTCAAGTGACTTGGCTCTTTGTTTATGTTGGGCTCACGGTACCACCTTGAAGATCCCTTCATCACCATGTTTTGTCATTTCACAACTGCAGTTGCCATGACAACAGGATGCAGCTTATCTGTGCTGTTTTCATATTTCCAGTTTTTGTTGCCATAACAACACATTCTGGCTTTCTACAGAAACAGCAACTTTAAGCCATGTATTCTCAAGGACACAGGATTCATCATATATGTATGCTCATCAGAGAAGAGATCTGTACAGGCCATTTGTAAATTAAGCTATTTTTTCTGAAGGGGGATTTTTCACTCACCAAAGTGAAAAGCTGACAGCAATTGCTAGAGGCAGACTGCTGAGACATCTAAAGCCTGGCCTTTAATAATAGCCAAAGTAATATAGCACTAGGCCACTTCCGAGTGGGGACTCCCCACAGTGTCAGACTGTGTCAAACTGCACAATTGTTATGTGATGTGAGTAAGTGTCCATACTTGATTCACCCAGGCAGATCTGAATTAGATGCTAGATGCAATTCTCTTGAGTTTTAACCCAGTGGCCTCCCCATTATTACCAGCACCACCACCATGCAGCTTTGTGTTTGAAGGCCCATTTTAATTCTGTAATTCAAGCTGTTGTTGTAGATTTGTTGTCAGACTCTGACCCTCTTCGCTTCCAGGTGACTGCATTTTGAACTTTTATTTACAGGAAGTGCACATTCATCAGACTGGTGAGAAAATGTTATACAAACACAGCATGCATAAACACAAAACAGTGATGGCTATGAGGGGTATCAGCTAACATGGCACTGTAACTTCATTACACCCTCATTTATGTACTTCACTAATGAGACAAGCACAGGTGTCCAACACGGTCCCTCACATGAGATGAATAACAATAATACAGTCCAACCTGCTTTAGCCATGCTTGGTATCCAGAAGATATAAGTTGAAATCCATCTTTTGGCATGTGTATTCGGGGCTAGGAGAGAATAGACATAAAGAGAGACCTCCTTTTACACTGGGACCTAGCTAACCTAAGTCTAAGTTCTGGAGCATTTTAAACAATGCAGATTTTTTTAAACGGCATATGAAGATTTAGTCCCCAGATTAGTTCTTGTTTACTGCTCTGATATCAGCTGCTTTAAGAACACTTTTTTTAAAAAGTCACCATTTTTATGTTTTCCACCATTTTACGTTTCAGTTCAGTATATATAGGTATTTTTTTAAGACTTCCACAAAAATGCACTTGGATAAGCACAGCCTCTGTGGTGGGCGCAACAGCAAAGACCAATGACACTACATAAAAAGCAAATGGTGTCAAAACAGCAGTAGTCAAGCTATGAGAGGTTTCACTGTTACCATCCTCAACATGGTCAGACCAGACACTGGACAACACAAAAAGATGACAGAAAATTCCTGAAAAGGTGCAGCCTTAATACCAGGGTAACAGGTTGTTATACTTGCACACAGCCATAAATTATGCCTCAAATAGACAGACAAATATAATCTCCCCCCCATTTACTGTTTTCATGCTTTATTGGATTGAAGAAAAGGCAAGACATCAAATTGCTGCAGAAGTACCTAACATATATAGCGTAACTTAGAGCTAGGAAAAAGTATGCAACAAACCCTAAAACACTGCCTGGCATGACATTAATTGGTAGTTCAAAGATACTTCCACATTCAAGTGTATTCATGTGCTCCCCCTCCTAACCCCCCTCCCTCCCAAAAAAGGAGATGCTTAGAATTAAAACCACATCTAAGCAACAGGACCAGACAGAACATCCGCTAGCACCAAGTCCAGAGATTTTTCTTACTCCTGGAAACTACCTCATGATCCCTTTCTTAACTCACAGTACTTCCCTTCCATATTAGATGTGTGCTCCTACCACTCCTCCTGGAAGGGTGGAAAAAGCTTACTCATTTTCAGAATGGCTCTATGGAAGATGAGCTTACTCTCACTTGTTCTTGAGTCAACACAATATTTGTTTGTACAAACTGCATCCACTTTGGTACTCATAACACCAAAACATACAGTTTGTTGGAGAGTAAAAAAGTGTTACGGCTGAATGACAAACCTTCACACTTATGGTGGGCAGCCTTGGAATTTGAAAATAAAGTAAGAACTAGAACATACTAAAATCTTGCTTCTAAAGGGAAGTACACACTCAGGATTTGACAGTAGACTTTGAGCATTTGTTATTTTTGCTTCTCTTCAGTTTGAATTTAAATCCTCCTAAATCTTTCAAAGTAGTAGTAAGATTATGCCCTGGTGTCCTAGCCAATGATCTCAGTTGAACACGAATTTTAATAACTACCATTGTGCTGATAAATTAAAGTCAAGTGTGTCTGGTTACTGCATTCACCTGCTGCGTTTAGACTTGCAGTGCTTAACACATTAACAAACTATGTTTTAGGAGACTTCTCACACAGCTAGAAGCATCATCCTCCAAGACCTAATCCTTCCTTCAGTACTAACGACATGGGTGGTTAGTCTCTCTACGACTGTAAAATGGGGACAACACTCATTTAACCCACCTCACAGGTCTGCTGAGAGGAGCTCTTGACGTTTCTATGTGCTTTGGAAATGGAAGAAACTATATAGAATGCTGCATATCTAGCAAGAACACTACAGAAATACACATTTTACTTCTGGCTCAAGTGCTTAAGTTTCTTTTACAAATTAGCAGAACCCAGTATGCATCTATCCAGGGGAAAAAGAAAAAGTCCTCATAAACAAGCAGAAATAACAATAATTTGAAATCATTGTCAGAAGTAGAGAGACCTGAATACCAGTCTCAGATGAGGCCAAGTTCACACAACAAATTGTGATAACAGAAACAAATCGCATTCATAACAAATTGTGGAAAATTACTTCATTTCTTTCTGTTTCTGTCACCTCACCTACAAACTAAAGGATAACAGTCAAACTCTTTGGACTAGCAGGCTTCTTAACATTTGCTAGCCCATCAGTCCAGAGCAGTCTGAATAACTGATTTAAGACTTGAACCATTTAATCTGAAGACCCTGGTCCTGCAAATATGTGAGTGTATTAACAGATCTGTTGCAAACAACAAGATTACTCTTCACCAGAAGTGTTTCCAGTAGTAAAGATAACACCGTGTTTCTATTTAGACAACTCTTACAAACACAGCTCTTTGTGACTTGAAAGTAAAGTTGCTTGAGTATTGTAATAAGAACAATTAGGACTTTCTGCAGACTAGCAGCTACTGTAAACTCAATTTATTTTTCAATGCTGACAAGTGAAACATAAAAATAGGAGAAACTAAGACACATCACTCATGCCTCAAAACTGCATTTGCAAAATCCTCTCAATGAGGTATGTCTCCTCTGCATTTGAGAAACCTACCCTCATCTACGAAGAAATGAGAGACTACACAGAAGAGAAGCAAATTTTACCAGTATGAGGTACGTGCGTCATTACCCACATACAGCTGCTTATGCCAATTAAGTGGGATATTTGCAAAAGTGAGCCTCCATTTACATCAAAATAAGCACAATAGAAAAGCATAATTTAATTAAAATTTCTCAGATTGATGATTGGTTGCAAAAGTTTAGCCAATCTCCTAGATTCTGAATTTCTGTGGTTCTCCAAGGCACACTGTAAATGACCCCTAGGAATGCATTCTTCAGCAGAAAAAGGCAATTAAAGTAATACATCTGGTTAAAATATTCTGAATTGCAGTATCCCAGTGACAGCACACAGCACTGTAAGATGACTGTCAATTTAAAAAAATAAAATAAATTTGCCCCTCTTCCCCCTTAAAAAGATGTGGGACTCAGAAAACTGTCTTGTCTGAAAGCTGTATTAATTTATAAATCAACACTAAAATCTTCAATTATTATGATCCATTCAAAGCAATTCCACCAGCAATACAATTAATTGCCCAGCAAGACCTACTCATTTTTGTATTTTCATGTGCACACATCGTTTATGCTCATGGTTCAATACCATTCATAAGCACAGTATTTTCTCTTAGCATCTGCTCCAGCATTTTCCTTGACTAGAAGTCAAGGCTGCTAGGGGAATTTTGCTCTCTTTTTCAATAGCATTGACAGTGATTGCTTTCCCCAAAAAGTAACTCTGAAAGCACTATAACTGCTAATTTCTATCATGCTCTTTTGTGAATATTTCACATTTTGATTTAGGTGAGTGATTAATTTTATAATATAACCTTGTCTACTTCCTTTTCCAAGACGTTCATGTTTATTATTGAGGCATTGCTTTAAAAATGAGCCTTCCATTACCACAGATGGCTTATTCCACAACCATCAGCACCTTACTCACAGTCCTGAAATGCAATTTTACTGTGTATGAAATCTTTACTCTCTCTAGTCTTTCTGGTGCCCACAGAACTTGTTATCTATAAGTCAGCCATATATTAAAATTACATATATTGCATATGTCTATAAACTGGGAAGCCAAAATAGCTTACTTTGCTCATCTCTTTGTCTGCAACCCCTGCCTTTTTTTGCTTTAGTAATCTAGTCTTCCATTTTTACTCCATTTGATTTCTGCAGTCCCTAGCAAGGCCCAGAACAACAGAATAATTCTTGAGAACAAGTCAGTAATTTAAAATTCAGTGGTACCCTCTCCACTTCTCTACCAAGGCTGATTTTCAGAGGACATTTAATTACAGGCCTGAGTTCCTATTTTCTAAGCCTAAACACAACCCCTGAAGGCTTACAAGATTTGAGTCACAGCTGGAGCTGTGGTTACTATACAGTTTAAATATCAGCCTCTTTACTGTGCAATTTGTTTCGAAAATCAAATCAGATGCTGTGTCATAAACAAGTGCTAATTAAGTACTGAGCGGAAATTGGGCTTTTTTGTGCAAGAAGGGTTCTTAAATATCTGCATCTTCACTTCCATAGGAAAGGATAAATATGTCAAGAATGATAATTATAAAAGGAAACCTACTATGGTACTTCCAAGGCAGTACTGCTGTTTCTGCATTTCATCTGCTTCCATGTAAGAAGAAATGAGGGGAGGAAAAAAGTTAAGACCTTGTATGAAATATATATGTACTAAGGATCTTATTAATCTGATCATATCACCCATAATGCTTGCTGTTCCCTCAGAGAAGACATTCACTCTGGGTTCCCATCACACAGGATTTAAACAAGCAAACTAAACCCATCTCTCTCCATCACTGCAAAGCAATAATGAAGCTACTTATATTACCATTTCTTTTAAGTCATGATTTACACACAGTATTTATTTGACAATAGCATTGAGTTCATTAGATATAACACCTTGTTTGATAAATATCAAGTGAAGAACAGGAATAATGTATTTTAATACTCTGAAGGTTGCCTCTGAGTAACAATATTCACGACTCCATTAACTAACAGGCTCTCGGCTACAAAAGCAGAATTAGATCTGTCAGTCACTGACATGGAAGGGCATGGCCAGTTGCACTGAAGATTGTCCAGTTGAGATGACTTCCACAGCAAAGGAAAGTATCCCCCGTGGCCTAGAACTTGTAATGAGTTTGCATCCATTACAGCAATAAACTGAATTCCTATTACAGAATATACAACTTCACGGCCCAAACAGATCCCTGACTCTACTGCCCAAAGCAATACTCAAAATAAGGCACAGTAAGATCAGTGGACTCCAATTCTACAAAACCAAACACACAATTTCAAATCCTTTCATTGCTTTTAGCAGAAAAACCCATGAGCTATCTGATCCTAAATGCTTAAGTTACCAATATTTAAATGTGTACTTTGTGAGATTTTGTAGAAAGAATGAGCAAACACTAAGTCAGCTGACTGTCAGGTCTCACAGTTGGATACAAACTCCTTCAGAAGGACACAGCACTCTGGAACAGTAGGCTCTGACTGCCTGTGAACTTAATGAGTTCACCGCACGTGGTGAACATGGCTACTCCAGTCCTTTAATGAATCTGCCTGACTCATCGACTGAGATCTGCTCAAAACAGACTCCCACTGGAGACTGTGTATTTATACTCCTTGACAGATAAATAGATGCAGGGTTTTTTTATATACTTCAAGAGCAGCAGCAACCAGGTAAACTACTTCTGTAACATGAAACACCTGGATACCTTCTTTAGGGCTCACAAGAATACTAAGCTACAGTATTGAAAATGAAATTGAGACCCATGACAGCACTCCATTAATCTCCGAACAAAGTAACAGCAAGATCCACAAACATGCTTACTCTAGCACTGTGGAGATTCTCTTTGTGCCCATGCTTGATTTCACAACCATTTAACATTTTAAGTATGAAATTCAAGTGCTATATTCAGCCTCCTTCAAGACTGCAAGATCTGTGGTGAAGACCATTTCTCATGCTACTTTCTGAATTTGTGCCAGGTAAGTGTCCAACAAGAACAGTAACATTCATAGTGCAAGCATTTATGTATAAAACAGCAGCTGGAAGCTTATCCAGAGTATTGTGTCTCTTTTTTGTAAGCCTGTAGAAAAGTCAGAGAGCTCACCTGAAATTCAGAGCATCAGGAATAGAAATCCCTGTACCTTAAAAAAAAAAAAAAAAAAAACAAAAAACAAAAAAAAAAAAAAAAAACAAACAAAAAAAACCCAAAAAAACCCCAAAAAACCAAGGTAAACCAAATTAAGTTTGGAAAACTAAAATCTCCATAATCAGCATAAGAATCTACAGTATTAACTTTCTGATCTCCTGCTGGAGGTTTAGGTAACAGACAAAAAAGCATGCAGGAGAGGTGAGTTACAGGTCTGTGCCAGCTGTCCTGGAAGGAAATCTGCACTTCACACATTAAGCAGACAAATTTGTAAAAGGAATACTATTTTTTTCTAAAGAGAAGGAAACACTTTGAAGAGCACACTCCAGCACTTCACCACATTTTCTGCTTAGCTACTGAGCAGGTTTCAGCACTAGCCAAACATTTTCCTGTTCAATAAAGTAACCAAAACTTCCTTTTCGCAGGAAGAGCTATTCTGTTCAAATACATTTCCCTTACAAAGCACTCTGCTACAATTACAATGCAGGACCTTTTCACCCATCAGAAGTAACTTGGAATCTGTAACTAACTGCCTCAAAAACTTAACAAAGTATCTTAAATTTCTTTTCCTTATGTAAATACCTTGTACCAAATTCAGCTCCACAACAGTTCTCAATTCCTGGCACAGGATGCAAATGTTCCTTTGGCTTAACGAGAGTAAATTCCTCCCTCAACCAAGAAACACCAAATCATCACCTGGTGTCTTGGAGGGCTTCAGAGTGAAGCAGGGGCAACAGCAGCAGCTAAAGACACCTAATGGGCAGCCCCTGGTAGCCGCCTCACTCAGGACAACCATCAGTAATTCCAACCAGAATGAATCTAAAATGTTGCAGAAATGACTAGACAAAAAAGAAAAAAACAAAGCCACAACACAGATAAAGAGTATGTCCTGTCTCTCAAGAAAGGAAATCTGCTGAGATGAGTACTGGTAACTATTGCCAAAATGAAACAGTCACCATGGGAGGCTAAGTAAATCTACTCCCAATTTAGAACAAATGAGAATTAGTGCTAGACTAACCCAATCTTCTTCTATAAGAAGATCACTGAAGTCCAGACAAATTAGAAGTAGTTAAGCATTTGATAGATGACATGTAGGAAGTTACTAGTTAAAATTAAGAGGATTAGGATTAATACCAGAGTTATAAGGAGGCCAAGAAACTAAAAACTGTAGACCATCACAGGCAACTTTGAAAAAGGAACCATTAAGCTGTACAGAGAATGATCCTTGTTGAAATCTATTATAATCCTTGAAATTAGTGTTAAATATTCTCACTAATGGCTAAAATACTCAAGAATTACCTATGTGCTAATGAAATTAAAGAGAATCATAAATATATAGGACAAAGGATCTTGAAGATTTGGTAACAGAACTGACACATGATGCATATAAATCGAAAAGTTACATAATTTCCATTATAAATTAGGAACTCAGTAACTGAGAAGAGGGAAAGAGGCCTTGGGATATGTTACTCATTAGATAATGACGGCTCACCCATAAGATCTGGCCACGGAAATGGCAAATACTACTATAGGATATTGTATAAAGTAAAAAATTCCCAGAAGAGAGGAATCAGGATCACTGCTTTAGTGCAAGGAATCCATAAAATATTTCCTGGAATGTTCTGTATAGCTCTGGTCATTCGTGTTTCAGGGAGACTAATCAAATTTTGCAGCTGTTTAAAAAGGTCTACTAAGATGATCAGAAGTTCCACAAAATGTCTTACAACAGAAGAAAATATAAATTAAAGAATGCTGGCTTAGCTTGACCAGATCCAGCTCAGAGTAGAATATGACTGCTCTCCACAAGTATCTGCAGATGAACACACGGGAACAAGGAGAGCAGTTTAAGCTCAAGGACGCTGGTGTATGAATAAATTAGCCATGAATGGAGCTAAGCAGGAAAATAAGAACTAGGATTCTGACTTCCAAAGTAGTCAAATTTGGAATAGCTCTGCAGTGGCACGGCAAAGAGAATTCCACTTAGCAACTGCTTTCAGTAGTTTGCAAAAGCTTTAGAGAGTACTTTGGTTGCCAGTATCAGATTTGAACCCAGCCTCCACAAGACCTATTCCAATCCAACACCGACATGTGTCTTCTCACTGATGGGCCCTTTATCGTCTCTACATAAATTCTTATTTTAAGGTCAGTGACACTACAGGAACATCTTCTTGTCAGTAAAAGCTTGCAGGGTATTTATGTTTGCTTATAACAACAGCTGTAACAAAGTACTAGAGCAATACACTTCACTGGAGCCACCCTAGTCAAGGAAGAAGTTACAAAAAGAAAAGAGAACATAGATTTTTGTCCTTTTGAATACATTAGCAACAGGGAACACCTTCTGTCACATTTGAAAAGGCTGTTAACATTATCTGGATTTCTTTCTGTTGAGATGCTTTTAAGACCAATCTTCTAAAACAAGACCAATCCATCGTTTCTCAAGACTACACCCCCTTCTCATTGTTCTAATTTGCAGGAGATGAATGATAGCTGGCTGCATTTCTCCATCATGCTGGCAGTTTTGGCATATAAGAAGGAAGGGCATTGAGCAGACCCAGTGAACAACCCCCTGGGAGAATCGCCAACATCTTCCTAATAGACAGAATTCAAGGCCAACTATCCATAAACTAAAAGCAACTCCCACATAGACACTGGTCCATTCTCTATTGCTTTCACAATAAATTACAAATGATGTGTGTAGAGAGGGAGACTGACTACATTGTATGACAGACTTTCATGATAGACCATTTTTCTCTGAAACAACTAGAGACTGTTCTGGTTGCTGTATGGGCAAGCCTGGAAACATTCAGACTCTTTTCTAGTCAGCATACAGTCCAGCCCTGAGTAGTATCCAAGCACAGACTGCCATCACCTTTCTCTACAGTGTTTCATCCATCCCACTATATTTGGGGAAAAAGAACCCCCTCAATTCTGTAATAAGAGCTATGTCCTAAGATGAAAATATCATGAGAGAGTATTCCTACAAACAGAAAATACCCATGTAGGGCACAAAGCCAGCTGACAAAATTCCCACCAGAGTTCTGCAATGGCTGCTGTTACCCAAATTCCCCGTCTACCACCTTCTTCAGGTCTGGCTTGCTCCTTGCTTCTGAAGAAGATAGGTCCATCTAGACTACAGTTAAAAGAACATGCTATTATTTTTCTGCTAACATACTCCTGCAGTTAAGAACTTCTTCATTCCTTTGTAGCATGCCCCTGCAACCTTTCCCTTCTCACCATGGTATGAAGCAAATTAAACCAGCATTAGGCCTTTTTGCTGCTTCTAGTCCAAACTGGTTACTCCAGTGGATTCTGCCAAGAGGCTGCATGGCTCCTGCCCACAGACTGTAAACACTTCTGTCCTTCCCTCAAGAAGACAAGAAAGATCCCTTGCTGAGCTTTCCCATTCTTCCTCATTCTCTCCTTTCTGTTGCTCTCATCAAAATGACTGCACAAGACCCTGTTTTAGCAGTGGGGGAAAGGAAAATGAAATCAGACATTTCTCAATTTTTAGTACAGAGGAGGATTAGAAGTAGCTAGAGAGTGCAAAATTATGATCAATCATTTGCTTCCAAGCAAAATCACTGCGGAAAAGTGAAATAATGTAAAACTACAAGTCATCATGTCTGCTTCTGAACCCTTCTGCCATCCCAGCTAACAAATGTGGCTGTGCACAAACAGTGGCAAATAGGCTGAGCACCCCTTGGTTAATGGGACCACGGAACTTGCACATCAAAGAGAAAAAAAATGAATTTTAATGCAGTTTTTAGAAATACTTGTCATTGTTTCAGCATTGCCATTTAGTGAATGGGACCGATTTCTCTCTCAGTAGGGGATGATATTTTAATGATGTAACAATGTACTTTCCAGAAGAAAGACAAGCCTCATGAGGCAGATTAAAACTAAGAATATTCAGATCCCATTAAAATCAGACAGTTTCAAGCCATTTTTAAAATTAATTTTGTTTAATGATAAAATGGGTTATCTTAACAGGTGGCTAGCCAATTGTAAAATTAACCAAAACATGGTCAGAAGCACAAGGGTAGCTATTAGAAGAACTGGTTTCTTTGTATTCTGCCTTCTATTAACAGTGTACCATATCACCCTACATAAATTCCTTCAATCCATGACCCCCGGCAAATTTCTAAGCTTCAGCTTCCTCTTTCTGCAACCAGGGGTAGCATTTGTCCAACACCATTTCCCCAGCACCTCGGAAAAACCGGCATTAGAAAGCTCTGTTGTTTAATAAGCAGGAAATATTTAATGTAATTCCCAGGATGTTTATTTTCAACCATTTCTGTGGTACCAAGAAGTTTTTCACAGCACTAATCAGTATCCTGTCAGGGAAACAGCTTCATATTTGATTGCTTATTAATTGTATTTTAAGGAGTTACTCTTTAGCTGTAGCCACTGGACACTGGTATGCTACAACTAATTTTCAGCTTCCACAGCTGAATGCACAGTGGATTCAGCCCTTCTGTGCAAAATCACTTAAAATGTATAAAGAATACGCCTTGTTGAGCATCTCCTGAATTGTAAGGAAAAAACTATGAAGACTGAAGAAAATACTCAGTACTGGAAATACCAGTTAAGCTTGCTACTGAAGACTGGTAAATATTACACAAATCTCACCAGTATGCATGGAGTTTAAGATGACACAATATAAGCAGACAAGGAAGTGAGAAAACAGCCTATTCCATCTGCATTGATGAATTTAGCGTGAATTTTTTTATACAAAAAAGCAAGCTGCTTGGCTTGCTGGGTTTGCTGGTCTTAAATGTGACCCTAAATACTATTGCAGTAGTCACTGAGAAAATGCATATGCCAAGAATATATGACAGCCCATACAGATGAAAAAAAAGTCAGTGGAATCCCTTCACACAATACTTAGTGAAAATTCCTAATTTCCAGGTATAAATTACTCCCCTTGTAGCAGAAAATAAGTATCTTTCATTAACATGTTTTATAATACAAACAAACTATCAACACAGTAAAATCCATAGAAAACAAAATGACGGACGAACACATTCACTTGACAAACATATCCACTCAACATTTGTATGTCAGAGATACTTTCTGATCCTCACTTAAAATTTTTGAGTTTTTAGAGTGTGCAGTGAATTTCAAATGAGACCAGACCAGGAAGGTTCCTCAACCATTTACCTTTCTGTCTCAAAAAGTTAAATGCTTGAGGAAAATTCTGCTATATCAACAGCCACTAGCACTGAAAACAAAGAAGAGAACAATGTAACTTTATATTTAATCTCATTTATGACCCAAATACCAGAGCTTGGAGTATTTCCAGCGGCCAACCAAAGATGACCATTTGATTTTTTCTTCATTAGGCACCTCTTAAAGAGGTGATCTCCGAAAACTGTACATTCCTAGCTGTACATTCCTATCTTACCATGATACACAACTATGAAATAATTTTATTTTCTTCCTCTAAAATCCTCATTACCTTTTTCTATACCACAAACCCTTTTAGGATACTGAGAATGTTGAGGCCACCACACACCTTGTATCTTCCAAAGACTATTTAGGAAGCCCTTTGCCTCAACCAAACTTTGTGGTTAGAACAGTCTGCTTCATCTTACTAATGAGAATGATAATTTAGTATCAAATACTCATGAGGAATTATAGCTCTGCTGACTGGCAAATAATTTGCCAAGGCAGATTAGTTTAGCTGCATAAAATAAATATCCACCTGCACATACTAGCACTAATCAGGGCGTGAAATTAAACTTTTTATTCAGTGGGAAATAACTGCTGCAAGGCGGCGATTTAGTCTGAGAAGCAAATATTAAGGTCAGCCTATTCTCTCTGATGTTTATAGTACATATTACAGTGTGGAGAGCATGGTGCAACAAATTTGGCTTTTTAAGTCTATGAAACTAAATACTTCAGTGATGCGATAGCAAATTTGCCATTTGCTTTTCTAATTGCACGCATTTAATGGAGCAAAGTGGCTGAAATGAAACATTACCAGAGAAGTGAGGGTGAAGTTACCAAAGGCCTGCATCAAAGTGAAGAAAAATCTACAGCAAGAAGTTTGAGGTAGAAGAAAATTAATCAATGTTTTCCATACAATGTACTAGTCCCAACAAACACCAAAAAAACCAGGATGCTATTTCAGTAGCATTGGAAAACTGGTAAGTGTATGTTTAATATTCAAGCAGGATTTGCAACCACACATTTAAAAGGCAATGCTCTGCTATCCCAGTTTACAAAATTATTCTCATTGATTTCATTACATCCTTACTTTGAATACCCAGGGTTCTCTGCCACAATGTCAATGACACAAATATGTTACTGGGAAGACTGCGAGGTTCTCAAAGATTTTTTTTAAAAATAGCTAACAAATAATAGGTCTTAAGAATCCTGGTCCTGTTGACACCATGAATGACACAGGTTCAGTGCAAACAGAGCCTCTTTTAAAGTATAAGCCTTTGTCCATCTGTTCTATATTTATATATGCACAGCAAGAAAAAAAAAATTCCAACTTTCTAACACTTCAGCCTTCAATTACACTGACTATTCTTTACTATATTATCTGCCAATTATGTGGGAGCTCCTACAAACATGCAAATATAAAAATTAATGAACTTCAGAGTTTTCCCTCCAAGCCACAATCCAAAACAAAACCAAACAACCAAAAAAACAAAAACAAAAGCAACCAAAAAACCTCAACAAACAAACAAAAAACCCACCCCACAGATGCATCTTAAAACACAACCAGAAGGCTCAGATTCTCTTGTGAAAATGGAAGGCCCACCAGCAGCTCCTAGAATCCAGTCATTCAAAACCAAAAGGAAAATGGTATTTGGGGAGTGAAACAGAAGAAAACCATGAACACTCAGACTGACTTCTTCCTATAAATGAGCTAGGAAATAAAGTGAATTATTGTTAATTAATTAATTCATGAAAGTTGAGAAAGTGAAACTCTTTTAAGGATCATGCTTTTGCCTCTCAAATGGTCCTAGATGGGACCCCAAAGTGGTCAGGTATTGTTCCAAGCACTGTTAATTAAACACAACTGAAGTTGTCACTAGTCCATTCAAGAAAACAGATGTCGCTTCATAGAGCTTTGATATTTTTCTTAAATACCTTTCAAAATGAGGAACAAAAAATATGAACTCTTATAAAAAGAGCTTTATTGTATTTTTATAGCATATTACATACCTTGTAACAATCATTCTGTTAAGTGTGAATGTCAGTTTTATTTTCTGTCCCTTTTTTCCTGGCTATTTACAAGCTTTGTAAGAATCGTTCCTTAATTAAGTCTAAACATAGTTTTATATAAATGGATTCCTGGAATTAAAAACGTTCAGACTTAAGAAATGATTGTTACAGAGACTGTAACAGGCCGTAAAAAAGAATGCCACTTTAAACAAAGATTTCTCATTTTAATTAAAAAGATAATCATCAGAACATTCGTATACTTAACAGAACCATTTGAAGCTAGTTTGAAAAAATATCTACTATTCTATGCAGGCTTATGTAGTTTACTTTATATGACATTTAATCAAAGTCTCAGTTGAGCCTATCACACTCACACTTTAAGTACTGTATCTACAGTTTCAAACACTTATTCAAACTTGAAAGTTACTTATTGGACACCTCAATTTCTGGGAGTTTTTTAAATGACTATGACTATGGAAATCCCATATTCCTGAATGCATAAAAGCAGAGCTCTCTATGGCAAGGGGACTTGGGTAGGACTTCTGTGTGTGTTTTTTTAGTTTAATGGGCACAGTCACCTCTCTCTTTAGCTTGTGCATCAGTCTCTTATACACTGTACTTTAGAAAGAGTGTACTTTCATCAGTAGGACTGTACAAAAAAGAAGAGGCTGAAGTGAACTAAGCTTCCACTCTGGTAAAATCCTTGCTGCAGCTGCAGAACACTGGACTTTTAAATTAAATTACATTAAAAGATTGTATTTTAAACCTATGAACCATCTTTCATTAAAAAAAAAAAAAAAAAAAAAAAAAAAAAAAACCTCAAATAAAACTTTCAAAAAATGATGTGCAGAGCACATGATACAAGACACTCATTCACTAGCGGAAACAGTCTTCCCTTGTGGTATTTGCTTAGTATTGTGTAGTGTTAATACACAGCAATTTAATATCAGGAATAAATTAGGTCTTTTTAAGACATAGAGGTAAATTGAGTAAGCAAATGAAATTAAATAAATAACTTAAACCTTAAAATATTATACATATGGTTCCTGACCACAGATAACCAGGAAACTGGTAGCAAATATCAGTAAAATGCAATACTGCTCCACTGGCAGATAATGTAGCCAACACCAGGCAGTGAGAAGGCAGCTGCCTTCTACTCCCATCAAAAAGTTGTACAGACATGAGCATAAAGAAAAACAACAGAGTACTGTTTGTCTTTCAAAGCATCAAATATAGATGCTTTAAAGCAAAATCATTTCATTCATATTACTAGCACTGGATGAAACTTTCCCATTACATTTTTCAGTTAGAGTCAGACATTAAAATGAAAATCAGATCACCATGTCCATCTTGCCTGATACCCTGTGATTCAAGAGAGGTACTCAAAGTCAATGTCAAAAATTAAGTACTGACATTTTTAAGTGGAAAAAGGTATTATTTTCTAGAGAAGCATAAACAAACCATCACCTAGAGAGCTGCTTTTCAACATGAAATTAAACTTACTCCAACCACATAACAAAACCAAAACTGTCTCTCCTGCCTTTGATAATAGGCCTCATACCTCCAAAATGTATTTGAATATTTACCTACAATGCTCCTTGGGAAGTTCTCAGGGAAAATCAATAATTAATAGCAAAGCCCACCTCGAGCCAAACTGTGGGCCATGTAATAAGGAAGATGCAAACGAAGCATATCACACACTCAGATGGACAAGGTAATCTACTGTGAATGATTCAGCATTAGCTGAGAGGATGCACGAGCTGATCTGCCACCTCTGTGTGGACAACTGCACCAGTGCCATTACTGCAGTGCCTGAGCACTGTCTGAGCGCTACAAGGCAGAGAGAGACATTTCCTGCAAGGGCCAAGATGATGCTCACAACTGATTCCTCATGTATCCTGATGGATCTACCTGGGCCACCCTTTCAGGAACACCAGGAGACCCCACCAAGTCTGACAAACACTTTAGTCCGTCAGCAGAGTTTAAGTAAAGAGCCGTGTTCTGGACCAATACATGCTAAAGCAAAAGCCTGAGAGGTGCTCAACAAAACCTTTGCTTACTCTACTCTCAACCTGTAAGCAAAAATACCCTAAAAAGTTCAGAATGGACAGAGGGATTAGCTTTTAGCTCTCAGTGCAGCCTGCTCTTGATAATTCTTCCCTTTATTTGGTGCTCTTAACAGATGCATATCCCAGAAGAGCAGCTTCTTCTCATGGTCATGCCTCTCCCCAGTGTCAGGGAGCTCTACTGTTTGAGCGGGACACTGCCAGCTGCAGGTTGGACAGGGACTCCCTCAGCCTCCAGGCCCCATCTTACAGATGATCTCAAACCACCGGGAATAAGTCCTTGAATGAGAATCTTAGCACAGGAGGTGAAAAAAAGTAGCGTATCACAAGTCAGCGTAGTATGTTCACAATACTGTGTGGCAGCAGAAAGGAATGTTCCAGCAAAAACTTTTTGGGATGTGAAACTCGCTATCTAGAGGCAAGTTGTAATTACCAAGCTTGGCCAAACACACGTGCAGCAGGATCTGGGACACTCCTTTGGCCAATCCCACACCAAAGAGGGCCATTCATTATCACTAATTGCTGCCTTGCCTATTCAGGTGTCCAGAGTATTTTTCCACTTCACCTAGCTGAGACTCTATAAATCTGGAAAACTTGGAGACTACTAGCAAACAGGTCAAAAAGTCTCAAGGGAGAAACAAGTTCTTTCAGATTAAAAACCAAAAGACAAACAAGTGTTTTACAACTAGAAATTAAAATTTACAACTAGAGTTTCCTCAATTTCATTTTGAGCATATGTTCTGAAGATTTAATAGAATTCCTTCTGCCTGATGAGCTCAAGTTTAATTCTGTGCCACTAGAAGCACTAATCCAAAACAAACTTTTAGCAAGTGTTGCCAGCCATTGAAATTATATCCTTAGGGAAAGAACAGTTTGGGGCACCTGAAATTTACATTCCGTTTAGCTGGCAACACTTTGTTTTCATTTCTAAATTTTACATTTCTGGCCAAAACGCTTAGAAATATCAACAAAGGAAGAAAAAGAGAATGAAGCTACAGTTTAAGTGCACAATGCCACGAATCTATGGAAATTAGCCATGTTTGAAGAGCATCTTGGATGCATGTACTGTTTTCCATACCAAAGGCCAACTCAAAGCCTAAACAAGGTACGTGCTCCCCGCAGTCACTATCACTGATATTCTGCTGCAGCAGCAGCTGAAACCCTCGAGTGTCAGTATTTAGAGATCTCGCAGTAGAATGGGAGGAAAACCAAAATTACAGAGGGGTAGTGAGCATTGCAGAAGGATCGTCTAAGGTGCACAAATAAAGAAAAAAAAAATCCAAGAATTACATGCGCAAAGGCTGCTGGTGCCTGCGGGCCCCTCTGCCAGGTCCTGCCTCACTCCAGTTTAACTTCTCCCGCTCTCAGGTGGCACCTGCAGCCCCCTTCCCCTCCTCCCAAGGCTCCCTTTGCCCGGATCTGGGGACCCTGCTCACTGCCCTCCCCGCAGGCAGCCCCCCTCCCTGGGCCCCGCTCGCCACCTTCCCCCGCCCGCCAGCCCAGCGCCCTCCAGCCCGGCCCGGCCCGGCCCCAAGGCCCTGTCCCCTTCCCCACAGCCCCCCGCCCCAGCCCGCCCCGGCCCCCCGCTCCCGCAGCCCCTCCATACACAGAGGTGCCCACCCTCCCCGGCCGCCTCCGCCAACCCCCGCGGCCCCTCACCATGAACTTGAGCGCCTTCTCCTGCAGGACGGCCTCGGCCGGGTCCATGGTCCTGCGGGGCCGGGCCGGGGCCGCCCCCCCGCTCAGTGAAGGCCGCAGCCAGCGCAGACGGGAACCTGCGCTGCCCCGCGCCCCCCCACCTCGCCCCGCTGCCCGCACGGCGCATGCACCGCTCCGCAGGCCCACGGGAAATGGAGTCCCCGACCGCGTCCCTGGCAAAGGTCCGACCCGCCGGATAAAACTACAAGTCCCGGCAGGTTTCGGGACTGGGGGTACGCTGGGAGCCGGCTGGTACATGCGTTGTGCGCAGTGCAGGGGGCCGCCGGGGGTTGTAGTAACATTGCGGCCGTGACGGTGCGCGATGCGGCCCGGGGTGGAATGGACGCGGCCGCTCTGGGCGGGCGAAGGAGGGAGGTGAGGAGGCGCATCCCGCAGGTGCCGTGTGGGCAGTTTCCAGCTGCAGACCTTCCCTGGGGTGGAAGGTACGGTGGCTCCTGAGCCACAGCCCCGCGGTCTCAAATGTCCTCCCCCGGGAGGTCTCGGCTGCTCCCACGCTTTGCTCCGGCTGCGCGCCGTGCCCGCGCACTGTCCGTGCTCCAGTCGGTTGTTGCTGGTAAACCCAAACAGAGCCCCGTGCGCTGGGTGCCAGAAATGTCTGGTGAAAAGTCACCAGACCGAAGGTCCGCAGGGGACGTGAAACAGGAAAATTTGCAGCACTGGAATGGATCAAGTAGGGTGACATCATTCTTGAGAGATGTTTGAAGCCTTCCTGTACATAAGAAGCCTCCCGTGGTGCTTTGGTGCCCTTTGATCAATTTTCCCTGAAAGTTTTCTTTGCTGTACTAAGCAGCAAAGAGGAAAAAAAAAAAAAAAATTGATCAGCATTCCTTGACTAGCAGCTGCACGTAGACAGGAGAATATCTACCATATCCCCCTCTGTTTCTCTGTTGCACACCCTACAACACTAGCTCAAGTGGTAGCCATTGGTTCTAATCCTGTTGTTTATTAAATTTGTCTCATCTTTTTCCAGTTTTTCTACATTTTTCACAGTGCCCAAAAACTGAGCCTAGCTTGTATGGAGCAGCAGAGATGAACTGCTTCCTGTGGTTTTACTACCAGTTATAAGACCCTAGTAAGTTTTTACTTTTCTGTAGCAAACACAACACCGATTTCTAGCCAGTTTATCTATCTAGTAAAACACTCAGGTTCTTTTACTTGCTGCATTTATATATTTGGCTCTGCATTTTAAGTGAGATACTCTGAATTTCTTCCTATTTCAATGCAAAGAAGCCATCCACAAACATCAGCACTTGCTTGCCCATATGCAGCTCAAACCCATTGTTTTCATTCCTGTGTTTGACACAGGAACAAAAGTGAAGCTTCAAGCAGGTACAAAACCAGTATCTCCTGAGTACCAGTCCTTTCCCTCATTTTCTCTAAACACTGTCTCCTCCAGATTTTCAGGCAAGAAGATCAGAGAGAAAACAGAGGATGCAGAGAATGTGCCCATTACTGGATTCCTCCCAGGGACATGTGACTAGGTGGTGCCTCATGATCCAGTGCCAGGAGTGTCTGCTGCAGCCAGTGACCCAGCAGAGGTGACAGGGAATGTCAGCCTTTGCAGGGTGTCATGCTGGCAGACTATGCTCCCAGAGCAGTGGTCTAAGAGGAGGAGGAAGGGATAACCTAATGTTCTCCCTCTACAATCCCAGAGCATAGAAATCTCCCAAATAAAGCTTCCATGTCACCAGGACAAAAGGCTGCCATTCTTGGACCGACCCAGCCGTGCTCTTGGCCATCATACTTTAAGCCCAGACTCTAGCAGTGAAATGCCTGAAATGCTTGGCTCTAGTGGGGCTGGGCACTTTCCAGACTGCTGACAGCACTGAAAACACTCACCACAATTATATAAATAACAGTAATTATAATGAGGGAATCCTATAATTACAAAGGGAGGGCTCCTGTAACAGCACTGAAGGCAACCAGGGGCTGCTGGTGCTTGAGGCAGGACTCTCCTGTGTCTCCTCCTTCCAGGCATCCTGCAGCTGGCTTGCGATGTAAATGGATCCTCCTGGTAGCAGTGTGGCAGGCTCAGGGCTTTGACTGCCTGGTTTATTTGTCAATAATATCTGATGCTGGCCTAATTGTTGGAAAATTGGAAAGTGTAATGCTTCAGCATTAGACACCAGAGTCCTAAAGCCCTCCAGGCTGATTGAACTGTCTGGACTGTAACTTTACAGGGGATTAACACCTCTGAACTATGTGGAGCCAGGACTAATGAGTGTTCAGGTGCTTGACTTAAACTTGGTGGTAGAAGGTCATGGCTTGGTTATTCTGCCACACTGCCATCAGGACCCCAGAATGCAGAACCACTGCAGAGGGACAGGGCAAGAGCCTCAACCACAGCACAGATTGAGGAGAGATTGAGAGAAGCAGCACTTGGCCCAGCAGCACTGAGCATGGAGTAATGCCTTATTGTAGGAACCTCACCTGGATCTCTGTATCTGCAGCCTTGACCTTGTGGCCCCTTCCCACTGTGGGGTGTTCCCTGAAGCTGAATGGCCAGCTCTGCACCCACCAGCTCGCTATATCTGTGGCCAGAGGAGAGAATGGTTAGCACACCAAACTATGACACCATCAAGGTGTCACATCACAGAGAAGGCAAAGAGACACTGGAGAGGTCTGTGGTGCGTAAGGCAGGGAGAAGGCACATTTCGACAGATTGACAACCAAACAATTATTTGTTTGAATTGCAGGAACTGGGTGTGTGTAGTCAGTGCTGTCTCTGCCACAGTAGAGCCACCCTGACCAGCTCCTCTTACTTTTCATTGAAACAGCAACCAAACCCCCCCTCCCTGCCCTCCACCCCCTCACTGCAGAGCACGTTGCATGAAACGAGCCCATATAGTGCTCAGGGACCTCACCATCCTTCCAGATGAAGGATGCTACCTAACAGTAAAGATATTACTGTGATTATTTTTGCAATAGCATATTGCTCTGTGCATTCTGGACTCTGCGGACCACATCCACGCCTGGTGTAACGCCATGTTAATTTGCTGTGGCAGTCATTAATTGGGTAAGGAACAGCTGGTGCATTGCTTCAAGTGAAGCTGATTGGGTCAGTAAGTTGGTGGTTAAGCAATCTACAGCAGGTACAGCCCTACCTTTCTCTGCACTCCGGAGGGGTTTCACTTCTTGTCCCAGTGACCCATGGTGGAAGCAGCGAGATTTGGCCATGAAACATTAGGGAACTTTAATCAGTGCCGTTCCTTTGGGCATTATTGCCTGAATTTTTATATTTTGAATAATAAAGGATGATTTTAAATTAAATTTGTGGAGTCACCATCTGTGTGTGCTTGGCCTTGCTTTCCTCTACTTTGGCAGTGCCTTGGCTTCATTCTTTCCAAGTTGGAGCAAAAAAGAAAGGGAAGTGAAAAGAAGGGAGTTCACTGAGGGAAGAATGTTTTGTTGTTCCCTTTGTCCTGCAAGAACTTGGCGGCAGCAGTGGCAGCAGCTGCTGCTGGGGCTGTGTTTCACAGTGGTGAGCACACAGGCAATCTCTGATAGCATGAGTGCTTGTGAGAAGGTGACAGGGACCCCTGCACCCAGAAACATCCCAGTGGTTCAGCTCAGCCTCTCCTGCCCAGCTTATCCCTGACGGTGGCATGTTTCACACAGGGCTCTGGCATCTCAGCTAAAGGCACTTGGTGTGCAATGGTCTGGGAAAACTGAGGGCAGAATGGCTCCCTGCAGCCTGTGGGCAAAGGGGCTTTTTTAGGACAAAAGGACGCTCAGTCATGCAAGAGCAAAGGGAGAGAGTCCAAGACCACACAGTAGGAATTATGTTCACTGAGCAGGACAGTACTCATTACCTGGTATAAGAAGATGTGCAAGGCTGCACGTATGGAGGGGATGACCAGAGAGAAAGGCTTGTCTGCAGAGAAACCACAGTAGTGTAGGCTGTAGATTAACATTTACAGGTTGAGCTGATTGTATCCCTTGTGCTGCTGGAAAGGGGAGCTTTCCAGAGGGATATCCTCTCTGCTGTCTCTGACAGCCACATGCTTCCTCCTCTCACCTTCTCCTGGCTCCAAAACCTGTTTGCTAGCACAGTGAGCTGGTTTCATTCACTATAGTGGCAGAAAAATTATACTCAGGAAATATAAACTAAACACTTTGCTGGCAAGTCAAAACTGGCTTTTTTTTGGGACCACACTAGTGGCAAAGCTACTATAAGGGCAGGTAGGACCAGGGCAGGGAAGGAGGAGACTGGTCCTTCAGTTTTTGGGAGCTGCTAATTCAGCAAATAGAAGTTGGAAAACCTTGTCTTCGCACTTGTCAGGGTCCCCTGACCCTCCTGGGCGTTGAGAGCCCTCCTTGCACTAATAGCATCATCATGGATGGCCTAGGCAGAGTTTCTTGGACATGGCAGATCCTGGGAATTCAGAGTCCTTACAGGGATCCTTACAGGGATTGAGCAGATTAAACCTGAACTCACTCACAGTTTGCCATTTTACCATGGTGCTGCTCCCCCACCAGATTCACTTGGCCACTGGGAAGCAGTAGATGCTGAAGCCCTGGTCCCAGTCCTCTCCATAGACTCCGTAGCTGCTTTGTTTAAAATATGGATTAAAATAAATCAGGGCAACAACATTCTTGCACAGATACTATACTGACTGTTCAGCAGCCTTCCCAGTCTCCGTGGTCTTGCAGAGGTCCTGGTGTGGAGCACCAGGCTGAGGCACCTACAGAGACATGCACTCCGACTCCCAGCCAGCCAGGGGCCCCCAGCACTGATCTGGAAGTGCCTCTTTACCTTTAAAGCAGCTCCTTCGCTCTCTGAGGCCTTACTGCCTCCCTGGGATGTGTCCTTTGGTGTTTGCAGCACCTTCCATCGGCCCGTCCTTGACACAGCAGCAATGACAAATTCATCAGTCCTTCGGCAAGCAGAGTCCAGAGGAACATTGCTGGGAGCTCATTGCTGCTGCCTGAAGGGTGGCAGAGGGAAAAGAAAGATTTCTTCTTATGAGGACAAAAACCAAACCCAAACCACCAAACCTGACCCAACAGAACAAAAACAACCCCAACAAGTACCTTGTAGTCAGAACAGCCTTTTTAAGCCTCATGAATATTTAGTTTGTCCTCATGTAAAATATATGACTTTGTGTAAGGATCAGGCAAAGGAGGTGCATGATTTTTTTCTGATTTATGGGCCCAGCAACGGATTATTCATAGCAGAGCAGCTGTGTGGAAAGATTCATCCACTGCAAAATGTGATTGTACATCAGGCAGTGTGAGGGAACAGAGCTATGACTAATGGCTACTTTACATATAAATGAGAAGGTTTGCGCTAGGAACTGTAAAAAAAATACAATCGTTCAGCTGACGGGCCTGGCCTCTTTATCGCAAGTGCTGCGCAGGGGCCAAGGAAAGCCAGGAACAAGCCTGGCTGAAGGCGCTGCCTTCTCTCACATCCTTCAACATGCAACAAATGAGGCAACAGCAGTTAGGGCTTCCAAGGGCCCTAAAATTTGTTGCTAGCATCAATCTACAATGGGCAAAGGCAGATGTTTCTCCTCCTGCCTTACATACCCCTGAAGTCCCTGGCCAAGCTGAGGTGGACCCTGCTTTGAGCATTACACTCAAAAGCAGAGGGGCAGCATGAGCCAGGGTGCTTGGCACAACCCCAGCATAAACCCTTTGCTTCTCCTCCCCACTGTGATCACAGCATCCCCCACACTTGCTCTCCTAGCCGAGACGGGTTGTCTAGACATTGCAGATGTGGACAGATGTTGGGGCTGTAATTTATAACAATGGCCTCCAGAAGGCAATTCCAATTTGTTTCGCTAAAGCTTTAAGTTACAGGCAGCAAGATCTCCTGTAAATACTCTTGACTTACATAGTAAGTACATAAGAGAGTTTTCCTGGCAAAAGCCCACTTGCTGCAGTGACTGTGCCTTTCTCCATATCACAGAGGCACATTACAGTTCATAGATCCAAAAGCAATTGCCCTCTGCCATGGACTCAACGAGCCCAAGAGTGACCTGGGTTCCAGTCACACAGTTCTTAGAGGTTGCTCCTACAGCATCATTCACCGCTCAGAGGAGGAGTTTGGAATCCTGCCTACAGAGCTAACCCCCTCATTCATGTGCACCCCATTCCTCATGGGACATTTTCCTGCAATTTGGTGCCTGAAGGAGAACTCAGAAATGGAGATTTGAGATTTTCCCAGCCCATGAAAATACTCCCAAGAGGGACACCTCTCTTGAAAGCAAAAAGGCCCTCACAGGAAAGATTTCCCTCTAGGAAATGACGCACACAGCCTTGAGCTTTGTCTCTGCCCCAGTTCCTACAAATCCTCTTCAGAGCAGCCCAGAGCAGGCATCACAAGGCCTTCTCCCTCTGTCACCCAATATCTCAGACACTCCTCTTGCTGCTCTCACCTTCCTGTGAAGACAACCACAGTCCCAGTTTTGCAAGCCTGCAGCAGATACCATTACAGTGAAGGACCCAGAGCTCTGTAGCCATGGGTGAAGAGGGCACCCAAGAGTCACAAGCAACTACTTGGAGCAATTCTGTCATTTGAAGGCTTCCAGCCAAGGGTTAGATAAGCAAGGGAGAATTCCTCCAACACTTTTCACAGCACCTACAGTTCATCTGCTTGCAGAGTCAGAGGAGAAAAATAGAAGCCCTTTAGCAATTATTTGCTCCTGCAACTGTGTTTGTGCAGGCTGTTCCTAGATTGTGCAGCACTGAAGTGCTCTGCAGTGGCTGTATTGGTGTACATGTACCTATGGAGGCATGTGCTGAACTGGCTGGAAGTCCCTCCAGCAGTCCCTAATAAATTAGAAAAGGCTGTTTCTAACATCCAGCAGCCAGACAGGCCCCAGAGATCCCATTCTGTAACAGATTCGATCATGCTAGGTACACTACCATGAGGACCACTGCCCAGGAAACTAGCAAACTCCTTCATTTCTACAGTCTACACAGATTTCCGCATTTGTGAGTGTGTCAGTCCCATTCATCTCTATGGCTAGGCCATCATACTAGTGAAAATCTATAGAAAACCTCTGTATGTTTAAAAGCACCAGAAAACAGAGACATGAGGTTTTATCTCATGTTCATTAGAGATGAACGTATTTGGAGACTGGGAAATAGCATATGGCTGAAATCCCATCCCAATCTTTTGAGAGTCCCCACACAGGACATCAACCAAAAGAAAATTATATATATATATATATATATACACACACACATATATATGTATATAATATTTTATATATATATATAAAATGTATATATTTATACATAATATGTATAAATACATATATACATATATTGTATGTATTTAACTTATATAAATTTGAAACAAAGAGCATGGAGTGTGGCTGGAGACAGCCACTATGACAAGTTCACCCAGAAAGCAAGGTTATGGAGAAGCAAGACCTGCAAAATCTGAAAGACAAAAAGTGCTTCAATTAGAGGACATTTGTGTGAGGTTTGGTTGGGATTAGAGACACACTCCATTTGGATTTGCAGCTGAAAGTCTGAAGCCATGTGAAAGAGTCAGAAAGAGAAAGCCACTGATCTCCCAGAGGAGTGGGAGCAGAGACCAAACTAGCACAATCATGCTTCGTAAAATTTGTGTCACTTTGGTTCTAGAGTTTGCAATTAAAGCAATGGGAAATGGCAGTTTTCATGTTTTCAGCCAAATTAAAAAGTCTTAGTTTCCCCAGCCCCCAAAAGTTTAATCTCAGATTTAATGAAACATTTAATTTGAAGCAATATATCTTAATTTGTGGGGAAGCAATTTATTGAATTAAAGTAAATAAAGTAATAAATTATTTATTGTTCTTTAATTTTAAATTTTTCAGCAGAGCAATCAGCTGAATTCAAGGCAAAACAAATGTCTGAGCCCCCATTTACCTTCGTCTGCAGGGAGAATACTTGATGCCTCTTTCAACTCAGCGTGGTGCAGGAGAAGGTCTTGAAGGAGAGGCCTTTCTAGGAGGAAAGCAGACTTTTGGCACTCAGCTCCTTTTGCAACTACAAAGGCAAATTTCCACACTGTTTTACATACCTGTGATTATTAGTGCAGGGGAGGTAGAGTGGTGCTGCAGCTCATTCTTCAGGCAGTATTCAGATCAGCCCAAGGCAGGCAGATGGTTTCATTCATGGGAATCTGGCTTGAAGACCTTTCTGTGCCCTGAAGGATGGTGTGGGGTCAGGATCCAAAAGTGGATTTTTCTCCATTTTGGCTTTAAAATGGGAAAGCAGAGCAGGCCTCTTAAATTTAGGTTACTCTTCCAAAATATATCACAGTTGCAAATTGCATACCCAACACCTGCAGCCCAGCCAGCTGCTGCTGAGTCCCAGCCTGGAGCTGTGCTGTCCCTGTTAAGGGAAAAAAGCCACATTTTCATGGGAGAGGACTGGGCAGTGCAGGGAAGACAGGACCTATGCCTCACTTGCACACCTTGTGCCCTGAACCAGTTTCCAAAGTAAAATACAGACCCAAATACTGCGTCTTCCTAGACACTTCAAAGATGCATCCTTTGTGACCCAGCATTTCCAGATCCCATGTAGGATTCTAGCAACTGCAGGAATAGAAAGCCAAGGTTGAGGTGCACAGATGACCCCAAGGGAGAAAACAAACCAGACCCTGCAACTTCCCCAAGAGTCAAGAGGATAAGGTGGCCCTGGGACCAGTCAGCTCCATGGGTGTGAAGCCTGGGGCTAGTAGTGCTGTTTCCAGAGAGCTGGACTGGACGACTCCCTCCCCTGTTTGCTCAAGCACTTCCAATTAAACCCAGTGGAATTCAATCTCTTACTCTTAATAAACTTCCCTGTTTCCTTGCCAACTCCCCTCCGGACACCAAGACGCTATTACTCCAAACACAACAGGAAAGGGCTATTTTTTCTGCAAACTTTCTGACTGAAGAGGCAAGCATGATCCCCCCTAGCAGGATCTGAGCCATTAGGATCCATGAAAATTAACTGCAAATAAACATTTAGGAAGGGGAGGGGGAACAGGGCTGCCAAGCCACAGCAAAAAGGTTGTGCATATCCTTCCCCAGACAGGTGAACACCTCCAGTTGCTAAATAGTGTGTACCTGCACATGGGACCCAACACGGAATTTGGAAACTTGTGTTCTGCTGTGAGCATCTCCAAGGATGCTGCCCCTTATTTCCATGCCACCACAGGTCCATTTTCATGCATCCCAGGCATGCAGTTCTCTGAGTGGGGAAGATCTAACAGCCTTTTTCTTGTTGCTAACACCACTCTACAGCACGCACATGTAAGGAAGCTTTACAGCCCTCCTCCTCCAGCCTGGAGTCCTCATCCCCACGTGCTACATCTCCATTGCACAGACCCAGAAGATTAATGCAGCCATCTCCCCTTTCCCAAAGCCCTGGTCGCAGCTTTGCGAGGCAGGAGCCTCCTTCTCCGCTCTCCTCTCCCTGACAGATGCCTCAGAGCCCGGGGCCGCAGTTAAGGTGACAAGATTCAGCAATTCTTTATGAACATTTCATTCCCGCTCGCTACACGACGTAAATTAGATGGTGTGTTACATTCGGGCAAGAAGCACGATATGTCACTGTGGCGCCGGCCCATTGGATGGAGAGGCTAATCCTGCCGTGAATTTCATTACTGCTTTTATGCCATCGGAATTAGCTCGGTGACAGCGAGCCTGATTGTCTTTCACTAGGGGTTTGCCGGGGCACAGGAAGGCTTCCTCCCTGATGGGAGCACTACTGAGTGACCCCACTCTGTGGCCACTCATTGTGCCTTCCCTGGGGCAGGGAGAGAGTGGTGTCCAGCTCATGGGGAGCTCTGATATTCCTCCTCCCCAGTGCTCACATAGCGAGATTGAAGGATCACCTTGCATGGGTGGGGCCAGGATTATGACAACCCCCCTCCATGCATCAGGAAGGTGTTTCGTCTCTCCCCCTCTTCCTCATGTTCACATAGGCAGTTGTCCTGAGAACACTCCTCTCGCTATGGTGGATTCCTCATTCTCCCAGCACACACCGTGTCAGGTACCAGTGCTTGAGAGCCAGGGACACAAAACGCAATCTGTGCTGCAGCTGGGCCAAACTCAGTTCTCATATCAGTGTAAGAGGAGGTACATAGGATGTACAGAGCCCTTTCCCTTCACTCAGGCTCAGTTTGGCAGTTTCCTCCTGAAGCACCCTGATGAAGAATATCCTAAGTCTGGGTGACTCAGCAGGTGCTGACCACAGGGAGTGAAGCCAGACAAGTTGAATCTGTCCTGTGTTTATCACTTCATCTCTTCTGTTATAGTGCTACTGCTATTCAGGGGGTAAAGCCAGGAACATACAAGAACTTTCTAAAGAGCCAGCACTTACCTCAGTGACATTGCTGAGAGGTCAGACAGCCTAAGGGTGGCTTCCAGTAAGAAGTGGCAGAGAGAAATCTGGGACACCTGGAGAGCCCAAGAGAAACAAAGGTAGGGCTGGCCACATCCACCTCCTGTATCCACTTAGCAAGTTGCACATTCTCTGGTGAAACAAGGGGTCTCAGAAACACGCTGTAAGCTGTCCCCTGATGCTATCTCCAGAATCAGCCATCAGGAGTCTGCTGAACCTGAACACTCACATTTCATAAGCATTGTGGCTTTAGTTCCCCAAACCTAGCTTCTGGAAATACATTCTCCCTCCCCAAAGGCCCATGACAGCCACAGCTTACTCCTCTCCATTTTCATTTCCTCTCCCGTCCACTCTGCCCACTCCCAGTTTCCATCCAGCTGCATTTGCTACCTCTCTCCCAAGATAAGATGTCTCCATGCACTTTACCAGCAAACACCCATGTGCAGACCCATTCCTGACCACCTCTTACTGAAGCACTTGACCTTTCTCCTGGTGCTTTTGAGCACTGCTGCCATTTACAATGTTTAAATGTCAGTGCGGTGCCCTCCAGGGGTCCAGAGGACTGAGCAACAAAACACTTGAAGGTTGCAGATGACGTTGGTGATGGTCATCTGGCTGATCTAATTGGTTCTGCACCCTAGCATAGGTTCAGAAACCAAATTGCAGGAGCAAGGATAGGGGCACATATTGATCATCACAGCCTATCATCCCAGTGCATCTCCAAAGTTCAGGTTTTGTGGTTCTGCATAGTTACAACTTCAAAACCTCTTCCAGTGCTGGGTATGGCCCCTGGAAAATGCACAGGAGGCTTCAAAGCCAGTTGGCTAACAGGAAAAAACCTCTCATGACATTAATGGATAGAAGGTCTAGGTATACAGCAGCTGCTGAAGTGTTCTGTGCCTCCAGACAGATCCGTCCTGCTCTCCTGGCTATCCCAGTGTCCAGGGCAGATTTGGGTGATCCAATACCCAGAGTACTGGTGCAGGCAGCACAAAACATCTCTGGGGAGCTGAAGGAGCCCTCCTGTGCTGGCTGTTGTACAAACACAGCATGGTTGCATCTACTGGGAGTCAAATCCACCTGGCTGGGGTGTTACCAAAAGGCAAGTTAGATCTGAAACCCATCCCTGAGGGTGAATCTGAGGGCAGAGATGGTCTAACTGTACAGTCTGGATATCTGGAGAGAACCAGTAATACCAATGTCTGGAGCTCTGTACTCTTGACCCCCTCCTCCCACTCTCAGGACAAGAGGATGCACAGCCTTAATGCACATCTATTAGTCAAAGTGCTCTCCTCTTAGGTACTTTGGGAAGCTTGCCTAGTCCCTCACAGTAATACTCCATTAGTCCTCCACTCCAATTAGTGGGAGGAGGAGTGGGAGGGGATGGGAAGAGCAGGAGGAAGTTAACAAACCGATTTGGGTTGATAAACTACATAAGAGGTTTGTCAAAGGCAGGGAAAGGAATAAAAGCAGTCAAACCTCAGGACAAGTGCTTAAAGGTACATAAGAGCAAGGTGTAGTAGACAAGGGCTCTTGACCTCTCCCCAAAGGAGGAGGCAGGATGCAGCCTTTTCTCTGTCCTTTGGGATGGGGAGGCAGGTAGCACTTGGAGCTTGGATGTGGATGGCAGCCCCTTGCCAGCAGTTTTGGGGATTTGTTGTTGGGTTCAACCAGGACGAAAAAAATAAGTAAAAAAATTAAAATGAAGATAGAATCTGCTACTGTGTCCACTGCCTTCTTGATAGAGATTTCCTCTTCTCCACCATCGAGTCAAATACAAACATGCCCTCATATAGCAGTGCGGGGCAGGGGACCTCAGTCCTCAGAAGAAATCAGATTGGCTTTGTGATATGTCATGAGAGGTGACAGTTGAACCTCAAAGGACAGAGAGTGTCCTTTTTCTGGGGGTCACTGGGGTCCAGGTGTTTGAGTAATGTCAGTCACTGCTCTTCACAGACTGAGAAGCCTCCCTGAACCTGGAGGCAGCCAAACCTGAAAAAGACCTGTGATAGGGGACAGGCTGTAGGCAGATCCAGCAGGAAAATGTCACTGGAGAAAGCAACTGTTGGGGCACTACAGCATACGATTGTCCCTCAGCCCAGCTCTGTCACCCTGTCACAAAGTGCCCCAGCTACAGAAGAAAGGGTAGGAGAGGCTGGTCTCTCCCGGCCCAAAACCTGCACCAGCCCACCAGCACTCCAAGCATCATTTCCCTCCCCTCCAAGCGTCTCCTCTTGCTGTGCCAATCGTCCAGGCTCCAGGCAGAGCTGATTCATAGAGACAGCTCTCCCGGCAGCTGAGAGCAGTCTCGACTGGATTTGCCCCCAGACGCAAGAAAGCCTTGGACAGATAATTCATCGTGCAGCCCGACGCAGCCAAGACAAGGCCAGGAGCTGTACAGAGCAAAAATAAAAAAGTCACCGGGACTCCCCATATCATATATATATCAGCCAGCAACAGCTCCATCGGGAACAAAGGTATTCAAGCATTGGAAAGAGAGTGCTTAGCAGTAAAATAGGTCCTGGAAGCCCTCGGGCACTATTTACTGGGGAATGAATCTACCTTGGTGACTGATTGCAGCCTTTTAACCTGGATAAATCAGATGACAGATAAGAGCGTCTCCCAGGTAGCCCTGCCGGCAGGTACCCCCATTACAGCCCCATCCATTTCAGCCAGCTCTGTCACCCACCAGGGGACTCGTAGCCTGCTGTGTGGGGTGAGCCCTGTGCCGGGATCAGTTGGCACAGGTACCTACCAGTTTTTGGAGCAGCTCTGCTCTTCTCTTTATGTCAGGGAAGGCAAGGAAGCCTTTTCCAGCTAGAGAAGAAGCAAAAGCAGCTGCAAAGCTGAGGACTCATCCCTCCCTGTCTCTGTAACTCCAAAGCATCCCATACCCCAGACTATTGCTGGGATGGGGAAAGGACATGCAGTAGGTCCCAGGGCTACACGACTCCAGCACCCTTCTCTCATCTGCAGAGGACACCTTCCAGGCTTCTTGCAGCAGGACCCATTACAGTTTCTGAATCAGCCTATATCACATCTGAGAGATGGCAGAGACAGAGCCATCCCTAAAGCCACTTATACTGCAAGGACAGCCATCAGCTGGGAAAGAAGCTTGATTTATATAAGGACACTTACAAGTCGTGAGTGCTCGCAGGCAGGAGTGAATAGGTAGCCTGTCCCAGTCTTTCATTTTGAGAGATGCCCTGCCTGCCACCCCATGGCACATATTAACTAGGATTCAAGTGTCTGTAATATGCACGTTCCCTGCTTATCCTGTCCCAGAGACAGGCTGCAAGGACTGAGCCTTCCATCTCCTCGTGAGGCTCTCCAGCAAAGCAGTCAGGAGTGGTGGAAGTGCTGCACATCAGTGCCATGAAGGCAGCAGCCCCTGGCCATGTGTTTTCAGGCTCAGGGCATGCAGGGCTGGTTTTGCATGCACTGTCCTGCCAGGTCAGCCACAGCCCAGCGAGGAATTGGCACAGGTTAACAGCATCAGAGTCTGCCCCATGCAGGTTGTTGCTGTTCCTTTGTGTTTTCGTGCCTGTTTTCCCTCTTTGAGATCTCAAAACTTGCAAGCACACCCTTAACATCCACAATTTCAGCCACCACAAAGTCTAGGCACCATCCTATCCCATTTCTACTCCTAATGCCTTTTATTGCTGCTCCAGCCTTTGGGGGGCCCCAGTAACTCAACACTCACCCTGCAACTCTCCTGACACAACAAGGAGTGCTCATGAGGAACACCGACATTTCAACAGCCACTTGAGCAATTAGTACTCAATACATCCTTTTATCTTGAAAAAAGGAGAACTAGTCCCTTCTATAATGCAGCTTTCCCACAGGCACCTTTCTGGGGCAGAGTAGGGAGCCTTGTCCTTCCCTCTCCTGCTTTACAGATTTGAGGAAGAACACAAAAGGCACAAACAGGTGTTCTAGCATCTTATAACCCAATCCTGTGCTCTGCTGCTCTCTCCAGCACAGCTCCCACCCTGGGCCAGATGCTGATGTTCAAGAGAATTAATTATCCACATGAGATAATAATCCTAAGCAAAGCACTGGGTGGAGAGGAGTTAAAGGAACAGTGCTTTTGTGTCTGAGATAGAGTCTGGCATTGGAAAACCTCACAGTGCTCCACCTCTGCTCCCAAACAAGAGACTTCTGAAAACTTTGAAAGCAGACAACAAGTGTGGGAAAGATGCAAGGGAATTGATTTTTGGCTTTGCATGTTGGATCAGCATGGTCTGGAAAGTGCAAAATTGTTCCTGGGTTTCTGCGCCTTGGCATGATTGTTTCTGGAATGAGAATGGGAAGCAAAATCAAACTGACATATCTTGAGTCTCTCCATATGGGAGTGCTCCCTACCATGCCATTCCTATGACAGCTGGGTGCCAGTTTCAGCTAGAGGCATGCAGAGCAGGCACGGGATGTTTGCTGGGGCTGAATGCAGAGCAGGGCATGTTGCACAGGGATAGTGGTGCCCTATTTGCACCAGAACATGCACAGTGATGCTCAGTCTGCCAGAAATCACCAAAATCAGTCATAAACCCTTTCTGGCTGGTTTAAACTTACCAGGCTGCAGTTCTAGGGGTTGCTGAAATGAGCAAGAACTCCTGGTCAGGGTTATTCCTGACAAGCCTGCAAAAAGGGTTTCTCCTCTGCAGTAGCTGTTAATCATGTTGGGAACTAGAAGAGGATGGGTTTGATCCAGCAACTTGCCTCTCAGTGGGAAAATCCAGTCAATTCCTTGCAACTGCTCTGCTCTATGTAGTGGGTTGGATGAGGTACCTGATCCCTATGGGAATTTTTTTTTTTTTTTTTTTTTTTTTTTTTTTTTTTTTTTTTTTTTTAGTGGTGGCAGGGTTTTTTTCAGTCAGATTGCTTCCGTGATCTAGCCTCTATACATCCTCAGGGACAGCAGACCTGAACGGGGTTAGACAAACAGCTTGGCTGAGCAGCAGGGGTGAGGGTGCCCTGGGGCAGGATTAATCCCGGCTTGACACATTTCCCACACACCAGAGCATTCGAGCTGAGATGGAGATGCTCCAGGGAGCCGGGCAGGGGCTGGGAGGCTTCAGGGACCAGGACGTCCCCTCTACCCAACCACACAAACTGCAGCATGTCCCTGCCCCACTCTAGGGGCACGATGCAGATGGGACAAGGAGCCAGTGACTGCCTGTCTGTCCAGCCACTGTCAGTCCAGTCGGGTTCCACACACCCGGCAGGTCAAAGAGAGATGAAGCCGTGTGTGTGAGGACCGGAGAGCACCGAGGATCCACCCAGAGCCTGACCTCCCTATCCATCAGAGATCGCACCCTGGAAGCCTTATTCAGCCATCATTAGTATGCAAAGACTGTGATCCGAGAGAGGGGGAGAGAGAAAAGGAGAGAGAGGGAGGGGGGAGAGAGGGAAGGGAGAGAGAAAGAGAGAAAAAGCCAGTTGTTTTATTCATGGCTGGTGATATTATAGACTGAGTGAAAATCACATTATCGTAATGGGAAAGTTAGAGTTGCCGTGATGATGCCCTGAAGCTTGTGTGCTGATTGGGGTGTGATTGCTATCTGTATTTATATGTAGAAAGCAAAGTTCACTGCCAGTTCAAGATGGTGGAGCCTGCTTCTTCATGCTACATAATTCTTCAGTAGGGAGAAACTAAGAGCAGCCGGGACTGCTGAGCAGGCGTGGGGGCTCCCGCCGTGCGGGGCCGCGGGCAGAGCTGCTTTGTGCTGCCCAGAGATGGTGTGGGCTGCTGCCGAGCCGGGAGCGGGCTGGGGGCAGTGGCTGGGATGGGATGGGGGCAGTAGGTGTGAGCACCGGGGTGCGTTTGCCTATGAGTCATTCTCACAGCCCTGGTTGGTGGTGGTGCCGGGGAGACTGAGCCGCGGCTTCAGTTTTGAGGAGCCAGAGCGATGGAGGGTGCAGAGCAGCGAGAGGAGGGGATCAGTGTAAATGTTGTGGTGCTGTTTGCAGGCTGCAGAGGGCTGTGAAGGCTTTGGGAACGTGAATTATTGGTGCCTCTGGTATTCCTGTAAGATGGAGAATCAGCGTGACATCCTGTGGACTCTGCATGTCCCATCCATCAGCCGGCTTTCCCCCTCGTCCCCCAAAGACTCCTTGAGTGAAGGAGCAGCCTTGGACTTTCCTTCTTCACACTCTGGTTCCAGCGCTACAGCTGGGACAGTGCTGGATGTTTGTGCAGCATCAGGCAGTGGGGATATAGGTGAGTGCTTTCGGAACAAACCCATGCAAAGAAAAGGATGATGCTCAAACCCCTCCAACCTCACTCCTCTTTTGCCAACCCCGTCACTCACATCTGACTGCTGTAGGTCCTGGTCCCTTCCTGCCCCTGGCATCCTGGAGAGGCTGTAAGCCCAAGGACCTGTTCCAGAGCAGAAGCTGCTGTCTGTCGTACAGCAGCACTTGGGAAACATCCTGTGGGATGAGGACAAGTCAGGATCACCAGCTTCCCCCAGGCAGTCACAGAGAGGAAATCCAGGAGTGGATCTCTGGATCTCTGCTCTGCTTGGAACTCAAGCAAGTGCCCTGATACTGCAGCACAAGGCAGCTTCCAATCACTAGTTTGGGTTTTTAGATCCCAAAGTAACACACATTACATAGATAGACTATGAACTGTGCATCTGTCAGAAGTAACACTGAGGTTATACTGGCACCCTAGTGTCCCTGAGATCGACTCCCAAGGGGTGAAAAGGGCTCATTTTGCAGCAGGCTCTTGCATCTGCAGAGATGTGTTGGCATCCAAGGGGTGCATTTACCTTGTGTTTCTGGGCACAGTTTGAGAGAATAACAAAAATCAAAGTTTGAGGGAAACAGAGGGTGAGTTATTAAACAAGAAAAGAGGGAAATAAGTATAACTAGTGTTGCAGAGATGAAGTGAGGCAGATATTGGAGAAGTGGGAAGAGCAGAGAAATATGCTAAATCTTCTTTCTTTCAGTGGGGTTTATAGCAAGCCTAAATGTGCTCTACTCTCAGTGGAGAGCCTTCTTAGTCAGCTCAGTGGGAACCTCCCATCTTGCTGTTGCTTTTCCTTTTCAACTCCCCATGAGGACCCGCAGCACTGTGGTGGGAATTTCCTGTGCCTTTCCAGACTCCCCACCTTTGGTGTGCTATACAGTCATATGCAAACACACCTCATGTATGAGATGCTCTTCCACTCACATTTTGCACTGATGCAAATGGCACAAGGTGCTGCACCCAGAGCAGTGTCCTCTAAATTTTCTCTCACAGTTCAGGGCATGACACAACCAGGGAGAAGACAGGAAAAGTCTGGATTGTGCCTGGCCTGTGTGGAGAGCTGTTGCAGAGCAGAGATTGAGGGATGCAGTAACTCCACAGGGACTGCTCAGTACCAAGGTCAGAGGGAAGGACAAGTTTTCCATTCCAGGCAGAGCTCAGACCTGGCCCTTCCATGACACGTGGTGGCAGAGCCAGCTCCTGGGTGCCAAACCCCCTGTGCCCTCAGCGCACCAGATGGATGCTCATGTTCCCGAAAGAGCAGCCATTACCTCGCCCGCCTCCCTCCCACTGAGGGAGTCAAATGCAGCTCCAAAATGTGCCATGCTGCAGAGCAGAGACTGCCTGTGACCCCACCTGTCCCCTCCACCAGCCGTCACAGTGTGGCTGCCAGCCAGGACACCCCGTGTATCAGACACGGGGTAGGCTGGGACCAAAGGACAGTGAGCTGGGATGGGCAGCAAGGAGCTGGCTGGAGACGCTCGGAAACGGGAGAGCATGAAGGCTGCCAGCTGGGCTCCAAAGAAGGAGAGGAGGCTTCAGGGCACTGTGGAACTGGGGACAGGGACAGCAGAGGCAGAGTGAAGTTCAGGCCATGCATACAGGCAGCTGGGGAGCATCCCTGGGGTAAAATACAGCCTGGGGTACCTCGTGACTGCCTGTGCTAATGGCTAGTGGGAGCTGCCTAAGTAGCTGCTCATGAGCTGCAGCATCAGGTCCCCATGCCCAGCTCCTCATCGCTGGGCATGGCAGTGCCAGCTGTGCCTGCCCCTGGCACCAGACTGACGTCTCCCTCTCTCCTCAGCTGCAGGAGAGGCTGTGCCAGGGGCACAAGGGGAGAGGGGCTGCTCTGAGCTGCCTTTGTGCCATGCAGGCTCTACATGGCCAACAGCTGGAGACCACAGCCCAGTTACCTTGTTCCTCAGGAGCCTAGATGCAGGCAGTTGGTTGAACCTGTGTGGGGCACACACAGAGTCCCTGCACACACACACTTGTCATTAGGGAGAACAAGCCCACATATATGCATGCAAGAAGCAGGAGCCCAAGCTCCAAAAACTTCATTTCATCATTTCCTACTGCCTGAGACATGGCACTGCTGCTCTTTTTTTTTGGCTGGTGCATGCAAACAAATAAAGAAGATGACATCTCACAGATACAGATCTCAGCAGACACCTACACAAACTGAAGGTCTCCTCCTGCCAAACACCTACACAGAGCTCTGTCACACACAGCAATACACTGTTGTCCCAACACACTCTCATGGGATCATTGCAGCCAGCACCAACTGCTACACAAACATCTCAGCCCAAACCTGTGTGGGGTTTGTTCTGTGAGAGGAGACATCACCTACATGCTCAGGCACTGCCAACCCATGTGTGAGCCAGGTAGTGGGAGCATGGCAGACCCAGGCTGCACAGCCTACAATGACCATAGTGGTATAAACATCTGGATATTCCCATATGAACATGGGTGCATGCACATACACACATTTTTTACCCCAGCTGTCCAGACCAGGATGCCCCTAGCTCCCTGCTTCCCAGAGGCACTGCCTCTTTCCTGTCCCTAGCTTACCAGTTTTTCACAGTTTAACCAGAATCAGCAATTTCTGTCACCTGCTGCTACCTGGTGCATCCCTTCCCATGCTGGCTGAGTCTGTTTGAACCCACAGATGTGTGATTAAACACGGCGAGCGTTAGTGGCGAAGCACCGCTGCGCGCTCCCCGTATGGCTGATGAGCGTGCAGCTGGAGCAGAGCTCCCTGGGGTACCCTGCTGCTCGCTCAACATGCACCAGGTCGGGGGGAGGAAGGTGTCGACATGGCAGGGAGGGTATTTAAGCATTAAGCCATTTCTTTTCCCTACAAGGATTCTGAAAACTGCACCTTTGCCTGCCTAGGTATGTCTGGCTGAGCCTCTGACAGGGAGGCTGGAAAGACTATCCTTTGTAGAAGAGCTGGAGGGAACAAGGAAGTAGTGAATGGGAAGAGGAATGTGAAGCAGTGGGGAAAACTGTATAGAATAGCAAAAGCAGCTGCTGTGTCTTCTCCCAGTCTTGCCACACAAAATTCAAGGGGCTTCCAGGGGAGCCAAACAGCAGAGAACCTGGGGGTGACACAAGGAGGTTGTACCTTACTGCCATGTGATGATGCTGTGACCAGAGAAGAATATACCACCATATATGTTTCCAAAGGGGAAACTTTGCTTCACAGGCTCCAGCATGTAGACCACCCTGTAGCTTCTTAAATCATGTGTTCCCTAGATCCTGGAGGATTGGGTTTCCAGAGGACTCCCTTGGTTTATGTAGCCTGTCAACCAGAAGCAGTGAGACTGACCCCAACGTGATCTGTGCTGCAGGGAAGAGGAGTGAAGAGAAAGGTGCCTTGAGCCACACTAGAAAAACCTTTGTTGGTGACTTGCCCGAACAGAGCATATTATGAGGTCAGAGCACCTGGTCCCTTTTCCAAGCTCGTCAGTGTGAAGCATTTTGGGTCAGATTTAAGATGCATCAAGAGGCATCTGAGGATAGATCCCAGAGAAAAGAGACAGAGATGTTTCACATTTGCCTCCAATAAATAACAACTCAGCTTTCTTGCAAGTCTAGTCCAAGCTGCAGAAACATAGGGGCACATTTGAGTAATGCAGTAATAAACCTCTCACAGCACAGGACTGACCTGATGTGTCCTCACTGCTCCTTGTCATGGTCCAGGCCAACAAACCCTGCCCAGCTTCTCTACTTCCCTCCCTAACTGGACACAGCTGCTGTCACATCAGGGCGGCCTCTCAGTGCCACGAGAATGGAACAACCACCTGGGTCAGGATGCTGTCTGCCTCATTCCTGATGGGAGTGACATGTGGCTCACTTTCAGCATGCCAGCCACTGTTGCCCACAGCAGTTCCAGGGGTGTGAAGGGTGAGTCACTATGAACATCCCATTTTGGAGTATGGTCTCTTGCCATTTTCCTGCTGAAATCAGGGCTTTCCTTGGAGAGGGGACACAGCTGGAAAAATGCTGGTGGGGCTGAGGAACAGCATGGGACCGAGCAGCCTGCCAGGCTGGGGAGCTAGTACTGCCCATTCAAGGAACATGGGCACCAGGTCTTGCTGCCTCTCTTATTACCTCTCTCAGCTCTGTCTTTCCCTGGAGGACTCCTTTAAGACATCCGTGCACAGCACAACTCCATCTGCTCCCAGCACTGCAGCTGCTGATTCTTTGCTCCTCTGTCTCATGCCTATTTTCCTGCAAACAACCCTTATTTTTCCTGTCCTCACCTCTCCCCACTGGGTATTCCCTATCAGCCTGCATCCAAACCTTGCCTCTCTGCTTCCTTCTCTTCTCTGCTTATTCCAGGTCCTGCTGGCCTCACCATCAGCCTCCTTGCATCCTTGTGTCCTGATATAATGGGGAGCAGATTGAATTCAGTGCTCTTCTCAGAGCAGGCCCTGCACCATGGAAATGCTGAGGTGGCTGTCTTGCTACACACAAAGGGTTAATGTGTAGAGCAGCAGGCTTCTGAGGCAGCTCAGAAGCCTGGAGGAGCATGGAGCATCTTTCCTGGGGAATTAGTACCACGCAAATTGACGTTGTGTTCTGCAGCTGGTTTCCTCTGTGCAATGCCTTGTGCCAACAATTACTGCAGGCAGGAAGAGGAAGATAAGCGGATGAATGGGTGGTTCATGAAAGATCCCAGGATGGATGAAGGACAGCCCAGATGAGTGCTAAGTCCAGTCAAGGTTCTGGTCTAAATTCTTAAATTCATTATATTAATTTACTTTCCCATCTGCTGTAATGAAACCAAACACCCCCAACTTTTCCTTGCTCCCACTTTCTGACATCAATTTGATGCCATTCTCTTGGTGCTTTGCTTGCCAGTCACTTTCTGCACAGCATGAAGCACTGCAGTGAAGTAGCCTGGATTAACATCCTTCCCACAAGAGTATCGTTCCCTAAGGGCCAGATACCAGATAGTCCTGAGTCTGTATTTTCCCCTGTCCCACCTGTGACACTGTGTAGTCTGATCAGCCACCAAGACCTCCACACTGATCTTCTGCATCCTAGAAGTGTTCAAGGACAGATTAGATGAGGCTTTGAGCAACCTGGTCCTATTGATAGCGTCCCTGCCCTTGGCACGGGGGTTTGGGACTAGATGAAGTCTAAGGTTCCTTCCAACCCAAACCATTCCACAGCTCTGTGAAACAAGTATGAACATTCCAGGACTTTGGGAAACAGAGAAGGTTGCTAGTCCCTGTCTTTCCCACACACCATATGATTTGCATAGCATCAGAAAATCCTGTAGATTTCCGTGTTGTGGAGGAAATTTTTCTTCACCGGTCAGCAGCATGGCTGGAGTTACCCAGGGACACAGTTCACAGGCACAAGACAGCAGTAACCTCCCTCTTTACTAGATTTCAACCCCTTGGCTCGCCACACCTCACATCTGCTGCCTGCTGCAGGAGCCAGCTGGTCAGAGGGCACGCAGAGATACTGGGAGGGTGGGGCTTTGCATTCTGCAAGTGGTTTTGGGGAAAGCAACAAGATGCTACTTGAATGGAGCCAGTGAAATCAACCTTATTTTCCTTGTGAGATGAGAGGCAACAGAACTGGTGATGCTGATGTCTTAGCAGGGAAGGGCAAAGGATAACCCTGTTCATGAGCTCTGCTCATCTGCAGCAAATGCTAATGGAGCTGGGTGATGAAATATTTTTGGACAAAACATTTTTTTTGAAGTAGACCAAGCCCTTTGCAGAAACTTTTCATTTCTGTAGAACTCTCCTAGCTATTGTTTTGTTTATAATTCTGCAAAGCCCTTGAGTCCAATTCGGGTCTTAGCAAGGAAAAAAAAATACAGCCAAGGGTTTCTTCTAATTTTTGGAAACCCAAGCACATTCTACAAAATCTGGCTTTGAAAGTTGATTTTGGAAGAGAGGGGGGACAGGTTGCTTCCAGCCAATGCACTTCTGGAGTATTTACTCATTGATATAAAAAAAAAAAAAAAAAAAAAAAAAAGGAGAAAAAGTGAAGCCATTGGCAGTTGCACACAAACTTGGAGAGGCAGAAGAAAAATGTCAATGGTATGTCACAACTCCAGCTGGTACAAGACAGCTCTTAAACAGAGATGTGAAAGGGCTGTTTGGGATCATGTACCCTCCATTCCATAAATTACAGCTGAGTTGACGGGAGTAGAGCAATGCTGGACTGGTCAGCGGTTTTGGGAAGAGGTCCCAGATGGTTCCTATTTCATCCAAAGTGGGTCATCTGCCCCACCTCCTGTTCCCTCTCGATTTCAGACCTGGCATCGTCTACCAAAATCTTTGGGTGCTGGTGGGCACCTTGCTGTGGCCCTTTGATCTCCCCCTCTTGCCTTTCTGAGCCCTTCCTTCTGAAGAGATATTTGTGGGGTGGGTAGAGCTGGGGGGATGGAGGCCGCCGCCCCCCTTGTCCCACATAATTCAGGATCCCATGGCATTGAGACCCTGTGGGCCAAAAAAACACTGGCACGATGCAGCCAGGCCCTGTCCCGTGGGCTGTAAATCATGCCTCCACATTCCTTCAGTGGCATTTTCCTCAGGACACATCCCCTCTCAAAAAGTACAGCAAGCTTGCACCCCCCACCTCCCCACTCCTGCCCAACCAAGCTTCAGCAGTCTCCATCCCAGGGAACAACACTCAGCCCCTTCTTGTAATTTTTGAGCATGAAGAAGCATTAAATTGTAATCTACCTTCTTGGCACTCTTTCTCCTTCCTTCCTTGTTCTTCTCCATCCCCAGTCTCCTCATCCTTCTGGGTCCATAAATCTTAATTGTGCCTTTGACATTGGTTTTCGTTTCCCCTTTCTCTTGCTCTCTTTCAGTCTTGATTTTTTTTTTTTTTTATGATGTTAATGAATCCTATTTAGGCCTGGCCCCAGCTGTTACCATAAGGAGAGACCCTTGCCAGCCCCCTCTCTCCACCCCCAGCCCAGATGCATGTCACTTTTGGATAAATCCAGCCAGTTGGAGGAATTCTTTGATTGTCCAGCAGCAGAGGCACTGAGTGATCTGTCACGCTCCCTGTGCCACCTCTGTGAGATGCCATTTCCAGCACTGCTCCCCTGGGCACGGCCACCCTATCACCATCTCTAAGGGGTTCCTGCTCCAGAGGAAGAGTCTTCTGCTCAAAGACATGCTGAGGAGTTTTTGCAAGAAGCAGGAGCTGTCAGCCCAGCCTTGTGTGGATGGGAGCAAGATGTGGTTGAGAGGCTCGTGTCTCCAAGACCTCATCCTGCCTGGAAGGGATGCAGAAGGGAGAGACAGGGCTCATTGGGAGAACATATGGGGGCAACCTTGGCAGAGTTTCTGGGATGTCCAAATGTAAGGTCAGGCCAGGCCCTGCAGTCAGTCTTCTGTTCTTCCATCCCCTCCCTTCTCTGTGGCTGGCGCTGCTCCCTTGGAGCAGGAGCAGTGTTTGCATCAGCTGACAGGGCTGGCACATCTCTGTGCCACATGGCATGCCATCTCCAGAGGTGACCTTGTGTCTGACACTGCTGGGATACATGGGGACATGCAGGAAGGTGGTTCAGTGTGCTCATGCTCTCCAGAGCCTGCTGCCAGTGGATATTCAGTATCAAAAAAAAAATTTTTGAAAGATCCCTCAATGTGCTACTTAGGATGTTTGGGAATCCTTGCCTTGGAAAGACAGAGGGCAGAAATAACAGGGGTGGGAGGGGTCAGGCACACCATGACATGGAGGATGTGCAGAGATCCCTGAGAAGGCGCAAGGAGAAAAGATGGGATCCAGGCAGAGCCCCAGGGTACAGGGAGAACCCAAGGATACAGAGAAAGCAAAGGGTGGCTGAGCAGCAGTGGCAGAGCTGGCACTGGGGAGCTTTGGGAGAGATGCAGAAGGCATGGAGGGCACTGCCAAAGGTGACAGGGTTGGACATCAAAGGTCTGGACTATGTACCCCAGCTGATGGGAGAGTGTGACTAAGGCATGGATTCAACTGGCTTCCAGCCATGGCCGGCCAGCACTGGCTCCCAGAACTTCCATAAATACCTGCCTCTAGTGCCTAGTGCTTTGTTGCTCCCCAGCAATGCACCAACCTGTCACACCAGGAATCACATGGGCCAGCAGCATGGAAAGCCCACAAACTTTCCCCTCTCTTGCCCCCCATGCCAGCTGTGTTCCCCAGCACACATTTCAGCTCCTTGTTCAGGCTCTTTATAGGTTCCAGGTTGCTTCCAACCATTGCCTGAAAGGCATATCCCATTTCTTAATGCTCCTGGCTCTCTGGAAGCTATCTTGAAGCTCCTTCTTTGCCTCCCTTCCCTGACGCCTGTCCCTCTCAATTACACCTTTTCAGTCCCCCATGACTGGCTCCTGGTGCTAATACCCCTCAGATATTTGCAAGCTATCATCCTGTCCTCACTGTGTCATCATTAGGTTAAGCTCTTGCAGTTAGCTCCTTCAAAAGTTCCTTGTAAATCTTTCCCTTTACACCTCTGCTTGTTTTCATAGCTTTTTCTGAATGTCTTCCAACCATGCCAATGGTTTTCAGGTCATAGGCCTGGAAATGACCCTTGGGCTTCTACTTGGGCCAAAGGCAAAGCTGCTAAGGGGTTTTCTAGGCTGATCCTTCCCTCTGTGCATCTGTGCTCAGTCCCAAATCATATCAGCACCTTTCTCATAGCAGTCTCATCTTTACTGGCTACTCATGGCCGTGCCTGTGTTCCAATACCAGCTGAACCAATGTAGACTGGGAAAAAAAAAAGATAGTAACATTCCATTCTGCTTATTCCATTTGGAAGAATGCCAGACTATTTTCCTTTAATCTCATAAGGAACGAGGTGGCAACTTACATGAAAAGTGGAGCAGGTGAAAATGGATCAGGGTTCTTTCCCCTAGTGAGAAACCAAGCCACCAATGGGTATTTGAGGTTCAGGGCTGGAACGAACTTGATGGGGCCCATCTGTTACTTTTCCCTTTGCAGATCAGCTGTGTTTTCCCAAGCTGACCTTCATCTGCTATTTCAAACCCCAGGTCAGTGTTCCCATGGGCTTCATCCAGCTCCCACTGGGAATGAAACCGGGTGCTAAATATTTTGGTGTCATTTCACTATCTGTTCCTGTCTTTACTACCACCTACAGGCTTCAGGAATGAAGCAGCCTCTTCCCAGATCATTAACAGGGAGTTTAATTAAAAGCTGTCGTAACACCAGGCATCAGTGCTGGAAAAGGGTAGTCCACTTTGCAGATGGATGACAGGGTCATGCTTTTCTCATTTTCCCATCAAAAACATGCTTTTTTTATCACTGACTCCAGGACTCATTGTGACTCCAACTCATTTCAACAACTCGTACCTCTTGTAACCTTTTCTGCCCTTGTTGAAGTTTTGACCAGGTTTTAAAATTGAAAATGCCCCTTTAAAATGAAGAATACAGGGTTGATGAAACAAAATATTGCACTCTGTTTTTGTCCCACCACTATCTCCTCTGGAGTATTTATCATGGTGAGATATTTTGGGGTTTTAAAGCAATATTCTCATTAGAAGGTTTGGGGAAGGGATGAAGTGGTTTCCTAATATCCAAAAAAAAATCTTCCTTAGATTTAGATGTCACGCAAACAGAAATGTCAGGCACAGCTAGGCCAGAAAGCGCCATACATTTTGTAAAAACAGGGCTCAAAGCAGGCTTTGTTCTTGTCTGAGGCTATTTGGGTTCCAAAAGCACTTTCTCACACTAACTCTACGCCCAGAAAACCCCCACTAGCAAAGGGAGGTGAGAATAACCAGTGAGTACGCTTAGTTTTACTTCACTTTCATTCACTAGGAACAAAAACTGTTGACAGGGACTTGTGCAAGATATTTTGGGTTTTACCTAACCACTTCACTTTTCCTGCTCCATGCTAGCCCCTCTTTGTGGATTTTCATACCCTATTTTCCTGGGATTTTGCAGTGCGTGAGAGCAGCCATGTCCCTGTCCCCACTGACATGAAGAGATGAGACTCTGTTCATGAGTACCTTAATCCTACCCAGCTCTCTGCACCCTGTAAGTGTGTAAAAGTCTTCACAGAGTTTTGTTTATGTCCTGCCCCTTGCTGTTTTCAAAGCTAAGCCCCACTGGGACCCCAACTCATGCAGATATTGAAGCACACACTCAAACCATGACCACATGAGCTCTGCCACTGCTCCCAGAGGACTTCAAAGGGTTGGGCCCACGTGCTTCAAACTGAACAGGTGTTAAATAAGCTGCTGGATCAGGGCATCAGTCATCAGCGAGGCAGGGGGCACTGGATATATCTTGTGATAATAGACCACTTTGCTACATTTACACAGGCCTTTGCAACAGCCAATAAATCAGGCAAAACAGCTGCTACTAAACTATGCAGAGACTTTGCCCTTCGACGCAAATTCTCTGGAAAGATCAGAGAGATCATGATCTGGGCAGGGGAATTTGGAGCTGGGCTCCTGCACACCCTGTAGCCAGACTAGGGATGGTCAGGGCAGCCCACCCTGCAAACCCCACAGACTAAAATACAGCTGAAGAACTGGACCTTTGGACCCATGTACCCACCCAGCTGGACAAAACACTATGCCACTCTGTTAAACCAGGCAGCATCATCAAAATTGGTTCTAAAACATTTTGGGATCTACCGAGCCTGAGGACAGCAGGAATTTAGGATATAGGCCCTCAGTCTGACTCCACTGGCTGCTCCTCAGATCCTGTGATTTCAGCCATTCACTCAATTCCCTGCTTTGTTAAATGATCCTCTCCAGTGCAACCAGCAATTTACTGGGCACAGTTCCCCAGGGTGTGTTCTCTTTGGGCTTTATCACCTGCGGCTATGAAGCAAAAGTGAAAGAAATACCCAGCAGTCAGTGAGACTCCAGGGACACACTGTTGTAGAGACAGCAAGAAACAGCTTCTGGAGCTAGTAGCAATGGATGAAAAAGGCAGAGTGGGAAAAGCCCAAGTACAGCCTAAATAGAAAGAAGAAAAGAGGATAAAGACCCAATTTGAGGGGAAACCCCAAATGAGACATGTCTACAAGCTCCTCAGAGCCCACCCTGGGCATAAGGGCTATTGCTACTCTCCATCCTGATCCCAAGGGCTCATTTCTGCTGATGGAGAATAGTTTGGGTGGCCAGCATTCTCAGGGTGATGCCAGCTCCCATCTTCTTCCCACCAACACCAGATATTTCAGGGCATTGCAAGCCTGGGATCCATACATTGTGCCTCAACTACCACCAAGGCACTGGAGAGGCTGATAAAGCACAGCTGCTGGGCCAAGCACAATGGTTGGTGCTAGCACACCGTGTTCCACAGAAAATCTCTGCTCAGTTTTACAGAGTCTGACAAAAACTTCAGAGCTGCCAAAATAGTTGTTTGCAACAAAATGGGGAAGGGATTTTCTTTGCAGGATGATAATCATCACTTCCCTGTGTCACCCCTGCAGGAGCTCAATGAAAGGCCTTTGGATTTGAAGGACAATCTTTACTCTAAAAGACCAAGCAGCTGATCTGTGAGCTAAAGCCACCAGCAGTGAGAGAACATGCTGCATTATATCAATCTATCAGGAAACAACTTTACACTGTAGTGGACTCACTGCTTTCAACGTGGGCAAATACATCCAAGCAGAGGAGGGCAGCTGAGAGAAGGTTATTTGTGCCTTTTGCATCCTCAGCCCAGGGATGCAGAATGCCTCCCAGAAGGCTCCTTCTGGCCTTTGTCTTTTGCCCTGCTGCTTTTCTGCCTCTGTCTTCATTCCCCCCACCACCAAAAAAAAAAAAAAACAAACCAACCAAAACAACCCAAAATCTCTGACTCATTTCTGCTCCTCCTGCAAAAAAGTGTACAGCAGGGGGATTTTGCTCCCCTGCTCATGATTTCTTTCACAACCATGAGTTACAGCAAAGTTTTGCTCATGGAGATGAAAGTCTTGCTGCTGCGGCAGGGTCTGGTTGGGAATAGAGTGCTGTAGGCTTAGTGCTGTTTGTTAAAAGGCTTGGCTGGGCAGCCTAAAAATTCTTATCATCTCACTGTGCAGACTCTACAGGATATAGATAAACATTGGGCCTTGTTGATAATCCAGGCAAAGTGGCAGAAACATCACTCCACCTGAAACTATTGTTTTCCATTTGTCTGCACTGAGTTCAAAGTTTCTGCAGCACAAAGCGAAACCTGGAGGTTTAACTGGCTGAGAAGACCAGGCAGTGGGCTGCCAAGAGAAGAGAAGGTGGCTGACTGGCCACACTGAATATCAAAGATCTTGTTTGTCTACCATTTACTGATCATGGCCAATGCATTCATTTTAGTGTGAGACCCTAGAAAACTCTTTGGGAACTTGGCACCTACCATCCACTTACCTTCTACCTGAGTAGTCTCTGAGCCTTATTTTTCCGTGTTTCCATAGCCTGATATATCTGTCCTCCATTTTTAAATGTGGTCCCATCAAAACACCTAGTCCGATTTCTCTCTTTCCAGTAGTCCCCTCAGGAGCAGCCAGGTGTCACCCCTTTGCCTGTCCATTCCCACACAGTATCTCCCTCTCCAAAGTCACTGATCAATCCTTGTCTACCTGTCTGTCTGACAAAGGAACAAAGGACAGTAAGTTTGGTTATGGAATCAGGTGGCAAAACCGAAGGGCACCTTGTCCAGCTCCTTGTTCTTACAGAAGGGAAAGATTGACATGGGGCAGGAAAGAAAAGCAAACAAGACCAAAATTTGGGGAAGATAAAAGGTGATAAATGTCTGTCTGTTCACCAAACTTTTCTTCTTAGCCTCTTGCTGAACCCAATTACCCTAACTAAAATGAATGTTCTATCATATGACAGACTTTTCTCTTTGATTAAGGACTTCCAGGCTTCTTGCAGGTGATGCACTCTATAACTCATTGTAAAGATGGCTGCGTTTTATAACCAATGAGTTGCGTGGAGTTAAAGGCTCCTTTTGCCTGTCTCCCCCCTCTTCCCTGTTTCCTTGCTCTCCAGTTCAGACCGAACTGGGTTTAACTAGGCCTGAATAATTTAATAGAGTCATTATGCTCCTGTGTTTTTCCCTTACTGTCAACTGTAAAATCCATACAGTAGCTTCGGGAAATGGGGCTAATTTGAATTGATAATAGGAGACTCTGGAAAAAGTCATCTATTGCCGTGCAATGGTGGAGCAGATGCATGCTAAATCTTGTATAATGAAAGAATATGCTGGTGTCAATTATGTAAGAAAACGACTTTACAGTGGTTTGAGGCAATGGGTTAGCATTCTGCTTGATATTATCACATAAAGAAACACCCATCAAAACTTCTCATAAATATGGAACGGCAAGTAAGATTACATTATAAATTTGAATGTTATGAATGTGTATGAGAGAGACAGATCGATGCAGGATACCCACCTCTCATAACTGAAAGTACAAAAGGGCCATATTTCAACATTTACACAACACTGTCGCCAGAAGAATGGACCAGGAGAGGGACTGGGGCTGTGTCCCTGCCCTACCTGCCTCAGAGCCACTGTCACAGCATTTGCTGGGGAAAAGACTTGGCATCTCCTCTTAGTCATGTACCTGCATGGAACAGCTATTTGTCATCAGGCAAGGTGCCTGGGAAGGTGATGCTGCTGCTGCTGCAGGTGTAGGGGTGGCTTTCACTTCAAGAGATGTTTGCACAGTGATCTAAACTTCATGGCAGTCATTGAGCTCAGGGGAAGCACTGCTCTCAGCTTTTGAGGTTTTCTGCTGCCGGGGAACTTGTTTAGAAAGGAGTGTTATGGATGCCAATTACAGTTCCAGTTGCCATCAGCCAAAATCAGTGTCACTGCCCAGATAAAAGATGATAGCACATGGCTGAGCTTGTATTTGGCTGCAAAAGGCTGCAGCAGTTTCTGTTAAGCAGGTCACTGGGGAAGGGTCTGCGCCCCTGAGGAGAGAGCAGTATCAGCTCAGGTCATGGTGGTGTGGAATGAGACAAAAAGGATTAGCCAACATCAGAGGGGATTTGCTTCAGAGAAGATTCCCAGCACATGCTGGAGGGAGGAGGTACTTGGGGTGAGGGAATTCCAGGGCACAGAGTCAATGAACCACATAACTAAATTCAATTTGTCATAAAACATGAGCTGCACTGGGCATAGAGGAGAAAAGGGAAGTCTGGCCCAAGCATATAGCAGGGACTGGAGGAGCTCCATGGCCAGTCACACAGTCCACATCTAGCCTGGGGCGAAGTAGGTCACCCAGTGCAAACCTGCTGAGATTGCACTGCCCACTTCAAATCCCCTTGAGACATAAACATGGCCTGAGCCACTCACATCCAGGGCCAGGGCCTCCAGCAGAGCTGTTGCTTATCCCAGCTCTGGGACTGGACAGAAACTGGACCAGATCCAGGTTCTTTGTGCCCAGCTGATGGCTGAAACCTGTCAGTTGGTTGTCCCTGGGCTCCAGCTGGCTGGCTGCAGCCCGAACACATCAGGCTCCGTCAGCATGGTGCATTCAAGCTCCCAACACAAATGGGAGGCATGTGTGATACATCAATTTGCAGCCATTCTCTCATGCTCTCACAGATGTTGCTGCCCTCCGAAACCCAAGACAGCTGAACACATCATGCATCCAGCCCAGAGCCATCCCAATCCACCAAAAACACTTAGACACCACTGCATCAGCGCAGAGGGAAATCTGCAGACAGGGTTTAGGCTGTGGCACTTTGGGAGCAAATATACAGCCATTCAGCCGCTGTGCTGCAAAGAGGCAGCTTTGGGGCCAGGGCCAGTCAGGGAGTGAGGGCTATGACATCTGACCTTGGCCTACAGCACTTGGGTTATCCATTGTTCTCCCTTGCTGGCTGCCCTGCCCTTCTGCTAGATGTTGTATTCTTGGAGCAGAAAGGGCAGAAGAGAACATGGCCTTCACTGCTACCACTCCAATCATTAATCTACAAATTCATCTTCAGCGGTGGGTTATGCTGACCACCCCAGGGCTGGTCTCTCCAGCAGGGGCAGGGAGGGATGCAGGGATAATGTTGCTGTGGCTCAGTCAACCGAAGTTTAACTGTGCTAAATTACCTCAGTGAGATCTTGCTAGCACATAGAGTTTGCACTGCTTAAGTTATGGCTTGGATAGATTGGACCTCATGAGGAAAACCAAACATTCATCTGCCCCTTGGGGCTTGGAAGATGGAGTGTGACCCAGTAGAGAAGCTGGTCCACCTGGTTAAGAAAGGGGGGACTCCCAGTGCCTTCATCTCCACTGAGAGAGACACACTTGTCAAATAAAGGTGCCTCTCACCAGCCCCACCTGACCTGCATATAAAACATTGCTGGGGCTGGGGAATAACGCCTTGAGAACAGCCAGTACTGCAGCTCCTTCATGGACTGAGCAGCCTCTGTCTTACACAAACATTGACTTTGGCCCACTCTGGCCCTGTGGGTGGCCTATTCCAGCCTCTTTGCTGGCTACAAATCTGCTGCTAATTTCCAGCCTACATTTTCTTTCCTTGTGCTCTAGCCCTGTTTGCTCCAGTGCCAGTGTCCTCTTTTAGCTTCAGCGGCTCTCCCCTGCTGTTCGGCCTGTTGACGTGTTTATGGACAGCAATCAGATCCCCTCTCAGCGGGTGTCATGCTGGGCTAAACAAGCCGAGCTCTCTCAGCCTCCCCTTTCCAGAAGTGATAAGGACATCCTGCACTGAAGGAGTGCAGCTCTTTTGCTGCTGCTGCAGCCAGGTAGGAGCACATCTGGGCTGGATTCATACCATTCCCTGTGCCTTGCTTGCTGCCCTGACCTTGCTGGGAGTGGGGATGGATGCTGTGCCTGTCCCCTCCAGAACAGACATGTGTGTCCAGCAGTCACCCTAAACTAAACAAGACAGGCACTTCCAAGGTCTCCTCTAGGGACAGTCTGAAGCCTTGCTTACTCCTGAGGAATGTTTGCGGGAAAATAGGGAAAAACTGGATAAGCTAGAGTCTGTCCACCCTACAGGGGTGAGGAGGATCCCTTCTGCAGCTTTGTGGAGGGGTTTCTTGGCTTTCCTGACTTTCATACCTTCCCTGCTTCTCCCCTTGTTTTTTGTGAAAACAACAAAACCCTGATGGAGGTCAAATGAGTCAATCAACGTGTTTCATCCCAAATGTTAAGTTTATTGGTGTTTTCCATTACTGAAAGACTTCTTGGTTAATTATTTGGGACAACTCTCTGGCTATTATGGTTTTTTTCTCCTTAGAAATAAGATTGTTTTCCACCTTCACAAGATTATTTTTTAGACTTGTCAGTAAAGCTTTACAAGAATAACAAAACAATGTTTTAAAATATGTGATTCCTATGCTTATTGAAAGAAGGCTTCTTCCTCCTGACACTTTGGTCCCCTGAACTTTAAGGGAAAGGACAGACTGGTGCCTAATTTCACCAGGATTTTAATTTGAAAAAAAAAATACAAAGGAAATGTTTGGTCAATGTTTAAAGACATCACTTCTGTATTTTCAAAAATTGCTATGTTTAGAGACAGCTTTTTTGTTTTAACATTTTAGCAGTATGATGCTTTTAAACCTTGACATTAAAATGAAATTAATTAATCTGATCTGAAAAGAGTGTTCCTTGAGGACCTTCCTTTGCAGATAATTTTGAGATCAGTGAAAGGAAAGAGGGAACAAGATGGACATTTCTAATTAAGTGTTGAACATCTGGAACTCTCAGCATTCTTTCTCCCCTCTGGATTTTGCAAACTTCTGCACTTTGCAGAGCTCTGTCCAGCTCTTTATTGTGCTCAGTGCTACAGAAGCATTTAAAAATGGTAGCCTCAATGTCAGTTCAAATCCCAGAGCTTCAGTTCTTATGTAGCCAAATGTTTTTCATTTACAAGCATGGATTTTCTCCCTAAAGCCGTTTCTTGCCATATCTTTGTGCAGCATCCATTGCACTTTGGTCTGCCATCCCTAGTTTCCTCCGAACATGCCCTTGCTCTGTCCTAGACCTCTTGTATAATCCACCAACTCCTGGCTGTCAAATATAAACACTTTGCCTGAGCAGAATAGTGGTTTATTAATTTTTATTTTTTAATTTGCTGAAGCTAAACTGTTCAATGGGCTGTTTTAGACATGTTTCCTATTTTATTAAAAAAAAAAAAAAGGTGGAAAGATTTTTTTAACAGTTTGCAGGCTCTGCAGTAAAAAAGTTTATGTTTTCTGTTTAAAAGGAACTTTTACATTTACACCGTAAAATAGTTTGATGAAATGTTGGAAACTGAAAGCCAGTTCAGGTTCAAAGTGGCGAATACAAATACAGTCACCCAGATTTCTGATCACACAGCTCTGGGGATGGGAAGGTGGCTGCTGCGACTGTTGGTGGGTGTTGTTCTGGCTTGGGGACGGGATATTTCTACAATTCTCAGAAAAAAAGTGCAAGATTTTCTAATCTTAATTCCAAACACATTTCAAGGCCTCAGACTGTAAAACTCGTAAAGATACAGAACTTTATCCTTACTTTGTCTCTGCCCCAGCTGGACAGGCCTAGCCTAAAACCCCCGAGTGAGAATTCCCAGCCAGCTGGTTTCCTTGCAGTCTTTCTCCTCTTTTGCCTTGGCTTTTAAGCTAAGAATGGGGGAACAACCTCCCCAGCCGGCTGGAAAGCTCTCCTGGGGTTTGAAGGCAGGGCCCGGTGTGTGTAGGATGGATCCTGTGCTGCCTGCAGCCCCTGGGAGCCTTGCCCACATGCTGTTCTCATCTACAGGGGGTTATTTATAGCCGCTGATGCCAGGAATTCGGCAGGGACGCTGCCGGGGAGGATAACAAGTTTCTCTTTAGGAGGAATGTTCCACCCCGACCGGAGGAGCAAAGAACAATAAAAGATGATTGATTTCCTCGCAGCCGCCTCGGAGCACGGTGCTATACCCGCACCAAGCATCCCAATGTGCAGGACTCCCTTTCCCTAGCTGATGTGCTCCGTGTCCAGATGCAGGATAACACCAGTGGGCAGTCAGAGAACACAGTGTGATATCCTTCTTCACTCACCAACTTGGACATCTCCCGTCATCTCCACCTGAGATTAGAGAGGAGGGAGAGGAGGGAGGGCTTTGTAAGACGGTGTCTCTGGGCCTTCAGGCTCTTTCTATTTACATTCTTTCGAGTAAATTACCGAGGCTTAGAAATTTACAGGGAAATCACTTTGATTCTTAAACTATATGAATGAAGCTGCAGATGGAGAGAGTAATGGCTTAAATTTATTAGCGTGCATAAAATTGTTGATGCTAATTTTCAGCTGTACACCAAGCAAACACTCGATGGGATTAAACTGGATCCCTTATTTAAACGAACTCACAAAATGTAATTTACATCTAGTTATTGTTTCCTACTCTTCCCAGACCCCTTCCCAAAGCTCCCTCTAATGTTGCCAGGTCTGTATTGCATCCTCTGCCTCCGGCTCTTCATCACCTCAGGACAGCGTTGAGACTGCCGTGGGACCTTCACGGAGAGAGAGATATATTTAGACAGAGCGTACTCTCTGAGATTTGTTCTCCAGAGGAACGGGCCTGGATTTTTTTTCCACTCTAGAGATGCAATATTTTCCACTAGAGACGCCACTTAAGGTTGGGGCTTTTTCCACTACCGATGCCAGTGATGAGTCTTTTCACCTCTCTTGGACTGAGCCATCCCCAGTGAGCTCCGACAATGAAAGGAAATCCCTGTTACAGGACAAGGCCACGCTGTCATGCTTCGAGGATTGTGTACAGCCTTGTCTCCTGCCCTGCAGCCGGTTTGGATACCACTTGAGCACAGCACCAAGTATCTCCCCTGCTTTTTGACCCCTGCTACTGACACAGCCATGCCTGACATACAGTCTCCTGGACGGGGAAGGACACTGAAGGGACACAGCAGGGAAATAAGGCTCATGAGGACCATGAGAGATAGTCTTCTTGCCAGCAGTACCCTCGTGCCTGGCTCTGTGCTCCAACACCTGATCCGACATCACCTGCCATTGGAAAGCCCAGCGAGTGCCCCTGGGGCAGCAGAGAAGACTGGACAATCAAGTGTTTCGCCTTCCTGTAAAATTCGGCAGGTCTACCGAAAATCCACTGATTAGGTGCAGAGTGCCTGACCTCATTGGGGTCCATAAGTGCTGCAGGGATTTGAACTAATTAGATGGAAAAAATCTGTTCAGCTTCAGCCCTGACCGCATGAACTAATCTCGTAAATTTATTCCCTGCTCTCTGGTGCCTCCCTATGAGAGGAATCTGTGTTACAGAAATCTGGGTGTCGCTGGAGGGTGGGAAGGCTGCAGAGGAATAACAAAGCTGACAGCGCATGTGATAATACAGGAATACCGCAGGAGCTGCTAATCCTGTTCCCTAAGGCGGTTAGGACCTTGCCAGGGAGACCCATGTGCTGGCATCCCTTGTCTGGCATTGGCAGTGGGGGTTACAAGAGTTGGTCCAGTGTGGAGCACACGAGTCATCCAGAAATGCCTGCCCAGGGGGCTGGCTGAGAGCAGGAAGGAGAGGGCAGAGCAAGGAGATTACAGGGAGATGCTGGAGCCACCTGTTCATGGAGAAACAGCTCTTCATGTGGCACAGCTCTTTCTTTGGTGTCTGATGATGGTAGTAGGGTCCTGCAATGCTTCTGTGTGCCTCGTGGGGGAAAAATCACCGTGATTTTTCAGCTGACCAGTGGTGAGGAAGAGGTGATCAAAATCAGTGAAGCTCACACCTTCAGCACAGGGCTGCATTCAGAGATGTCCCTCCCTAACAGCAAGGCAACATCTGTCCTCAAGCCCCGGGGAAGCTGTGCTGGGGTGTGTAGTGGTTAATCTCCTTGTGGGAGCTGAGCTGGTTGGATGTGTCTGGCTCCTGTGTCCCTGTGGTGGAGCAGATACAGGGATGAATGCAGGAGCAGTTTTGTGCTGCAAATCATTCCTCGTCTTCTGAGCAGTGCTGAAGCCTCACCACAGGTCTGCAAGGACAGGAAGGAGAGAGGGATTTGCAGAGTACATCCCATGTAATTGTCACATCTGTACTTGAACAGCATCTACTTGCCCCCTTTCATCCTCTGCACCTTCAGCTCCTGGAGACACTCCACTGGAATTGTCACTGTTTAGGACACAGAGAAAAGATTGGAGGGAAAAATCCTCCCCCCTGGAGAGAAAAGGGCATAGAGGTAAGGTCTGAAATGTGGGTGACAGATACGAGAACTGCTGTTCCTCCAGCAGGACAACAGACGTCTGGGCTTGGGTGGAGACTGGAGAGGAGATCGGGAGCAGAGATGGAAAGCCACTCCAGCATCTCCCCTCCCACCACTCCACTGAGAGCTGATCAACCCCGTGTCACCTTACAAGCCACTTAATCCCTTCCGTCATGCTTCTCAAGGAAGGGGGTGTGCGGGCCAAGGCTTAGCTGCCACCAGCTGCCCCGAAGTCATATGCTGAGCGTCCGCAGGAACATGTGCATGGGGACATGACTGACACCTTGCCAGTCTCCTGCACCTGGGGATTGCCCAGCCCTGCAACCCCACACCCAGCTGGCTCTTTGATCTCTGAGGGGGCAGAAAAAGTTCCCTTCCACTCCAGCTTTGGAGAGGATCATTCTGATTTTGTCTGGACTTCTCATATCCTGGCAGGTGTCAGTCTTGACTTCCAAGACAGTATGGAGGGGGAGGTGGGAAACAGGAGGATTATAAAAATAAATAAAGTGTTGAACACCCACAAATGTGCCCACCCTTCCTCTCAGTCCATGTGTTGGGGCCTTGTTAATCTAAGTAATTGCCCTCTCCTTCCTACTAATGCTGTCAGCCTCCATAAGAACAGGGACACAGTGTCTTCCACAGGAAATATCATCCTCAATGTTTTTGAGCACCCTGAAGGTGGAAATGTGTGTAGATGGAGGACCAGGAGACAGCCTGTGCCATGTCTCAGCACTGGACAAAGTCATCCATGATGTTTTCTAAGAAAGGAAACAGAGAGACAACCAGGCACATGCTGGGCACAAGGACAGAGCAAAAACTTGTGTTCTCCTCAGCTGCCCCACTCTGGGTCTCACCAACTTCTGCTCACACCATCTGAGCTGTGTGATAGATTAGTCTGCACTGCTCTCTAGAAGCTGCTGTAGAGGTAAACCATTTACAAACCAGGGGCCTCTAAAGCCTTGAGTGTCCTCTACCTGCAAAAGGCATCTTTCAACCCATGCCAGAAGGACTTTAATATCAAGAGAGAACTCCTGCTCTTGAATACTCCAGTCTCAAACTTGATAGAAGTGAAATAAGATGAGAGGTCCTTCACAAAGTTTGGTCTTTCTGTCTGTTGAGGCTTAAATTACAGACACAAAAGCCATGGCTGCCGACAGCTTCAGCCTAGATGGACCAAGACACTGCTTTGCATTGGCCCTCCCCCTTCAGGATGCTTGACCTTTGCTCCAGACAGTAAATTGATCCTACACCTGGCTGGGGTGGGATGTAATCTCACTGTAAACCACCTTAAGTCCAGGGGCAGAGACTTACAGGAAGCTGTGGCTGCACAAGGCTGCAGGGCTGGTCAGCATCCCCCCACCTCAGTGTCCCACATGAGCCCAGCAGGCACTTTTAGCTGAGCAATATTTACAGGATCACTGTATAATTCTACAGGACAAACTCCTAAATAGGACCAGTAAGTTCAGTCTGTTCTTGTGTGAGTTTCTGCAAGACTCACTTGTCCCTTTTTTTACCTCTCTTTCTTCATGTTACTCAGGTCTCCTCTCTTTAACTGTTGAGAGACTCTAGATGACTGAGACAGCCAAGATGTCCTTCTGTCAGCTGATGCTGAATCCATTTTTTAGCAAGGCTTGTTGTTCACTAAAGTAAATTGAATTCTGGGATGCTCAGCAAAGGGATTGTGTAAGCCAGAATAGGAAAAGACCTGAAGGCAGCAAGTAAAATATATTTCTGTATATACATTTTTTATGCAAGGACAAGGATGAATTGCCCTCCATATTCAGCATGGAGACAAGATAAGGAGAGTAAGGCCACATTTGCAGTAGGCATGATTTAGGTCAGATGTTAGGAAACTCCTCCAGCTCTGAGCACACACAAACCCTGGAACAAGCTGTCAGGAAGGGATGGAGCCTCTTTCACTGGCAGTATTTACCAGCAGGTTGGACACCCATCTGTTGGGAGGGTTTGGGGAGAGCTGTCTTGCAAGACTGTCTATCAGGGTCCCTTCAGCCTCACATTTCTCCCTTCATGTTCCCACTGTGGAACCATTCGGCTGGGACAGACTGTGCCATCCGGGCACTGGAGACACTCTGCCAAAGGCCCTCAGGGGAGGAGCAGCACTAAGAGGAAATCTGTGCAAATCTATTATCTGTACTCTCTGCCCAAGGCAGGGAGGGCCTCAGTATCAGGCACATCCCCAGTGGGAGCTGCCTTTTCACCTCCCTCTGCTCCCCCAAAATGGCACTGCTCTCAATACAGAAGGCATCACAAAGAAAAACTTGCCAGGAGCAGTGTGGATTTTGCTGATTTGCAGGCCCACTGGCTTTTCTTTCTCATTTTTCAGGGACATTTTGGGAACCCATGGACCACAGGCTGGAAGATGTTGATGACAATTACATGTCATGGGTTCCTGTCCCTTCCAGGGTCACAGAGTCTGGAGCAAAGCAGAGAGAAGCATTCTTCTCATCTGCCTCAAGGCAGAGGTGCCTGCTTATAGCTCTGAATCAGACCATGAAAAAATGCCTCCAGTTTTGTCACATGCACTTAACAGAGCAGGGCTGCTGTTAAGGCACCCATTCCTCAGCTGCCCAGGGAAGGTGGGGTGGACAAGCAATGAACTTCCAGTTGCTCAATGGATCTCGCCAAGGACATTTTTAGAAATCTCAGGCACAAAATTTTAAAGAGTTTATATCAAAGGAAGCTTCTTTATGAGAGCAGGGTGAGTTGCCTACCAATGCCTGCTGTGATACAGGTGTAGTGAAGAGGGGGATTAGCTAGGTCAGATGTGCCCAGGCCAGCCAAGGGCGTGGTGTCCAGGCAGTCTCTTCCACACTGTGTCCCTAAGGACAGTCACATTCTGGCTGAAGGTACCACTGAACTGTTCTGTCAACACTGCATTCATAATGTGAACCTTCTTAAGTGACTGAGTTTAATTAATGTGTCCTCCACGGGCTGTCAGGACATGTGTTAATGGTGGAGAATCATTCAGGTACCGGTAACGATCCAGAGACAATGCTCAGCTCCCTCTCCAGATTTGTCTGTGTGGCCAGTGCTGCACAGTCACTGTTGTCTGCTCTCTCTTCCCTCTCTCCTAGCTCATGCAAGGCATGGCCACAAAGCAACCCATCTTTTTGTACTTGTAAACGCATTTTACAGAGTTGTAAATGCTCTTATTGATTCGTCAGCCTTATTATCCTTGCTGTTCAGCCAAGAATCAACTTCCATTTGAGGATAAATTATTAATCAGACTTCTTCAGGTCTATTTCATAATCATTTCCACCATTCTGGCTGTCACACAAGAAGGATTTGCATATTTATTCTGCCACTTTTCCCCAGAACAATACGTGGCAGTCCATGTTTACCTGCAGACTCTTAAATCACATTCCCTACCTTATAAAAGCCTTGCTTTTAGACATAGCAGGCCCTGCACAGTTCAGTCCAGGTCCTTCTGACTCATTTGCTTTGTAGCATATTTTTGTAGGCAAATACTTTTCCTTTTCACTTCTCTGCTTTTTCATTGCTTATTTATGATACCCTGTGGGGTAAAACTGTGTGGTTTGTTCAACAACCCATAACAAAAATGTAGAAGCTTCCAGCCTGGTACTGTCTGTCTTCGGTCCCAAGCCTAGCTTGCACAGAAGAATGTGTTGAGCAGGTATTTTGGCTTTCAGCACTGTTTTTTTTACCCCAGATGATCACAGATGAGCAGCCCTCATGCCCCATTCAAGGCATGGCTGTGTTTCTGTGACGGGAGTGCTGGTCAATGGGAATTGTTTTGGGAATGGTGGGGAGGAGCAGGGATGGGAACGCAATAAAGGCAATGACACCTCTCTAGGACAGGACAATGTTTGCACTCACGGTAAGTCAAATGGAGGGGACTGAGCCACACCAAAGATTGGTGTTTTAAGTAGCAACAGGGAAACTGAGGTTCAGACCAAACCAATGCCTTTTGCCAGGCTCTGGAGCAGGATGGTGTCGGAGTCAAGGAAGCCTCCAAAACTACAGTCTAAATAGCGCTAGGAGAGATACACGGGTGTCCTGGTCCCTCTGAACAGAGGGTGGGAAGGCAGAGAGCAGGCAGATTCACCCAGAACAGCCCTCATCCTCGTTCTGTCCGTGGGCAGATTCACCCCAGTGCTGCTCTCGTCCTTGCGCTGTCCCCGTTATGGCTCCCAACAGTTTCCATGTGGCAGGCAAGTGCACAGGCTGATTCCTTCCAGCAGATGGTAGCAGGAGTAAACACGGGGATGGGCATCCCCACTGGGATCCCCGGCTGGACCCCGCGGTGTTGCTCCTCATGTCCAGAGGGAGCGGCTGCCGAACAAGCAGCGCCCAGAGCCAAGGCACCAAGCGGTGCTACGGCCCTTCCTCATTGACAAGGCCATGGCACCGTGAGTTTAATGAAGGACTCACGGCTCCTACAGAGAATTCAGATACGAAATGGCAGGGGGTGTGCCTGTAGACTCAGTGGCCTGTTGGGGTGGCTTAGCCACGGTGACAGCCATGGCACAGGCCAGAGTGGTTGCCATGGCATCGGGCAAGATGTCAGACATGGCTCAGGCCAAGACAGCTGTCACAGCGCTGGGCAGGAACTGATCTACAGTCCCATTTTTCCCAGCTTGCTTTTGGACTGTGGTTCTCCCACCTGAGACCTTGCAACCCTGTTCTCTCAGGGGTGACAAGATAGCAGACCTTGACCTTCCCCACAGCTCCTCAGGTTTACTCCAGTAGCCTTCCCTGTTTCCTTCCTTTGTTCTTTCTCCTCCCCCTACATACATCCCTGTTTTTATCCCTCCTCTCCTGTTTTATCACCCGTGGTGATGACTTTCTGCAGGCCTTCAAGATCCAAATTCCTAACACCAGGACACTGCAGGGAAATTCCCATTAATTTTTTTGGTAGTGGAAATTTGGAAATGTGATGTTAGTGTAACGGGAGGAGTGGAGTCCAGTCAATAAGAAATTGGAAGGAACTATTAAGAACTTGGTTTAACAGAAGGACTTGGATGGTTGAGGTGTGTGTGGTGCAATGAATACATGGCTGTAGCGTATCTAGGAGTCAAGCCAAGAGATGTTTCCTCCAACAGCTCAGTCTGTGCCCAGGCTCCTCCAGAGCTTGCAGGCTGCTTTGCAAAGCTGTGTTGCTACATCCTACCTTGCCAACTTCCAAATGGTCGAATTCCCATTAGTTGCCTTACTTTCCTGAGACCTCAGCATGGGACTGGATGATTGGGGTGCTCCTCCATGAAGGTGTGGAGTTTACAAATGTTGAGTGCTGAAGTTTGAGGAGGTGATGGAAGAGTGCTGGGAAGGGGAGAGCCTGTTCCTGCTGCAGAGGGACACCCATGGGCCAAGTGTTGCTCTGTGTGACACTTGACAGGTCTGCAACATATGCTGCATCCCACTGCAGGCTCAGGCTGTCCTCCAAATCAGCTTCCAGCCTGTCTCAATGTGAGGTTAAATCCTTGCTCAGGATAAAGAAAGTAGAGAAGCAGCAGATGGAACCAATCAGTTTGCCATCCGAAAATCGATCAATTTGTGGGGACTCCTTCCCATCCAAAGACAGGGTGGGAACAGGGTCCAGCCACTGCATGCATGCAGGAAAGATCAGTGGGCAGCCCATAATAAACTCTAAATGTATTTCCAGCCATAAAATGCTTGACATGCCTTCAGAGAGGCTGTTGAAATCCCTGATTTGCAGCTGGCACTCATTTTCCATTGCAGGTAATAAAAAGACTGAGCAGAGTGCTCAGATATTTCATCGTCGGGGTCCATTGCCAGCCCCCAGCCTAATGGCCAGATCACCAGGACTCACACACCTCCTCCTCTTCCTTCTCAGGGCTCCCCTTTCCCTTCAAACAGTATCCGGTCCCTGCAGGTGATGGGAGGCGAGATAACAAGCAGCAGTGGTGATTTCAGGAAGTGGTTGGGACTTGTAAATCCTCACAGGGGCTTCCTCTGTCAGAGGAGCTATCTGGGCAGCGGGGCATGTGCTGGCTGAAGTCATGCCTGTTAGGGAGGTATTTGTTCTTCTGGCCCCCACGGCCCAGGCTGGTTGCCTTAACATCCCTCGGGCCAGGATCTGGTTGCAGCAATAAAGTTGAGAGGGTTGGGTTCCTGGCTGGACAGGAAAGAGTTATTGATCAATGCCATGGATCCTTCCCACCTTCCTCCTGCCCACGGGTACATACCAAGAGAAGTGAGGAGAGCAAAGCTCAAAAGATGCTCTGTTTGGGAATAAAGGCTGGCATGGTCAGGGCAAGGACATTGGGGAAAGGTTAAACACCAGCTGAGTAAAGCACAGGACCTTTTAAACATCTCTAAATCAGGGCTGGGAGCAATTTGAAGACAGTCCTTTTTGTTCTGGGGGTGGTGAGACAGGCAGAACCTTGATCCAAGGTGCATATTTCACCACAATTGTGTAATACCAAGGAAAATTAAAGTACCAACATGCTCGTGTCTTGCATTTTGCAAGATCCTCGGGGCTTATATCCTCTCCTGTGGTGGGGCTGGGATCATTGGTGGCCAATCACTATGTGCCCACCAGGGAAATGTGGCTTGAGACCCAGCATTTCATTTCAGTCAGCTAGTCAGTCTTCATAATTTTTGATCCTGAGCAGATATTATGCCAATAATAAGATTGGTATTAGTAATACCACTAACAATTGCAGTAAAGTTAATAAAATAATGTTGGGCTCCTCCATCCAAAGAGCTGTAAGCTTTTAAGGGAAATTAAGTCTCATGGCATTCATCCCACTTCAAGAAAACTTAGCAGCAAAGCCTTCTCACCACTTCTGTGGTATGCAGGCTCCTCCAAGGTGGAACACAGCAGCTATTTATGAGCAGGCAATAACAGTCCACAGCAATCCAGGCAAAATAATGAAAGCAAATACCATATTCAGGACAATTACAGGGGTTGTACAGGGGACAGTGTACCAGGACATGCAGCCCAACCACTAGGCTTTTAGATGTATTTGGGGGCTTTTTGTGGTGTTTAGAACCTACAGTGGTCAGTCACTTGGACCATTGGCAGCAGTGTGGTCTTTCATCCTGCTCTGGGCACCATATGTTCCTGATTTTGAAATCAGGAGCCTTGCTGTCTCCTCTGCGTGACTCAGCACAGCCTCACGCTGGCACTCTGCAGGAGGCATTTCTTTATGTGCTAACTTGGGGTTTTCCACTGAGACCAACACCTTGGAGACAGAAAACTAACTGTCTTATCCAAGCCATGTTCCTTTCCAGAGCTGTGTCAGCACAAGCCTGTCCGGAACCAGCAATCCCCAGGAGTAAATCACATCCATAAGAGAAGGTTCTTGATCACCAACAAGACCCTTTGAGCCACCTCCTTTTCTTCTCTAGCCTTGAAGTCACAGACACCAATAGCCCAGCCTGGACATCCCCAGAGAAAACAGAGCTGGGACTTAGACCTGGTGAGTGCTGATGGAAAAAAGTCTGAGGTGTGTGTGCTGAAATTCCAAGGCGTTTGTGCTCATCACTATACGCTGCTCTGCCCCCTGCTCCTGCAGGCTTTGATGAATGCAGAACTAGTTAGCAGCACTGGTGTGAGTGGGTCCAAGAGGTCATACTGAAAAATGGCACTTTGTCAAAAATGTCATTTCAGCAGCATTTCATTGCCTTTTTCTTTAAATGAAAAAATTCAGAAGGAAATGAAGCCAGTGTGTTATTTCACTGTGATTTGAAAATTTTTGCAGCTGAATTTTAAAATTTCTTCCTCTTCTCACCTTTTATTGGTCTATCATTTGCAGCTCAAAAAAGCACTTTTTCATCAGTCTTCAAGAGATGCAGGTTAGGGTCACATCACTCAGTATTTCCTTTACTCAAAAAAGATGTGCAAAAATCAAGATGAAAATTTGAACTCCACAGGCTTGACCCTGGGTTTTTTTTGGGTTGTTTTTTTTTTGTTTTGTTTGTTTTTGTTTTGTTTTGTTTTGTTTTGTTTTTTTAATAAGCTAGTTTCAGAGAGCTTGACCACCTCTTTCTACAGAACCTAGATGGCTGTGCTTTGGGGATCATGTTTAAGGAGGCCAGACTTTTTCTCATGGCCATTATTGGAAGCCCTGGACTGATGCAGGATGAGGGCAAACACAAAGCCTCACTTGTCCTGGACCCCCTCTCCCTATCCCAGCCTGCCAGCTTAGTGCTGGGAGGTTTCAGGTTAGGATCAGCCTCATCACTTGTGCTCAGCTTCCCAAAAAACATCCCTCCCAGACTCAGGGATCTCAAGGAACATAACAGCCATCACTGCCTTAGGCTTGAGCTCCAGCAGCTCATCTCTCCTTTCACTTCAAAACGGGGATTTTGTTGCTCATTCAAAGCCATTTGGCTTCCTCTCCAGCTCTGCATTCACTGCCAGAATAGGCAATAGGCTGTGGGGGCCCTCTGGCTTCCAGCATCATGGAGAGAAGAGGTGTGAGGGCTCGGGGAGCCCATCCTACCCCTCCTCACTGCCCTCCCCCTCCTCTGCTTTCTCCCTCTCTCAGGAAGAGAGAGCAGCACCTCACCTAGGACCCTGGAAACAGACTTTCAGCAAGGAAGAGTCAGCCACTGTGCACGTCAGGAATGATTTGATCAGCCAGAGAGATGAGCACCTCTAGCATTGACATCAGGGGACAGACAGAGGAGAGTGCGAAAAAGCTGGTGATGGACGGGGGACTGCAGCACATGGCAGGGTGTGGAGACCCAGGGCTGCAGAGCAGCGCCCATGGATGTCACGAATCTCTGCTGGGGACAGCACGGGGCTGATGAGACTGTCTAATGCTGTGCTGAATTTCTTCTCCTGCAAAACCACCCCTGCTGCTTCCATCTGGGATAACAGTTTAAGGGCTGTTTGTGCAAAGCTGTGCTCCCACTCATCCTGCACTGGCTGGGAGTAAAACCTAATGGATGGTGCAAGGAACTTTGCTCTTACCCATGTGCATGAGTATTACCCACATGTGCAAACACCCCACATCATATTTTACCTATAAAAAGGTAATATAATACATGAAAAAATTGGTGAATTTCCCTAAATGGGGAATAAGCTTCTTCAAAGCACTGCCTGGCAGACCTTACTTCAGCCTGCTGTTCTTGGGAAAGTGGTCCCTGATCAGCCACATCTGCCAAACCTTTCTGAGGGCCGCCCCACAGCCTTCCGTGTGCTCACTGGAACTGTCAAGGTCACCAAGACCCTCAACATCCTTCTCTGGCTGCCTTGGCTCAGCAGTTTTTTGAGGGCAAGGATGCCAGCTACAAATTGCTTTGAAGGGCTGGATTGCCACCAAACTCAGCCCAAAGCCTGGCATTGCAGCAGGTACAAAAAGACCATGGGTATATTTTTGCCTCTCATACAACCACGCATCTCAAGGTGTAATGCTCTTCAAGGATGCTAATGGAGAATAGGCCTATGGGCAATATTCCCTACCTGAGAGAAATTCCTTTTCTTTTAGAGCCAGACATTTTCCAGATGTCTTTTAATACATCTTGCTCTTCTCTGCCCTCTCATCTTCAGAGCATTTTGCTCTCTCTTTGCCTTTCTTTCCTTTGGGAACAAGTCCTTTTAATTTTAAAATTCCAGGGGCAAAATGTAGCAAAATGGCTGCAGGTGGGCATAGCCTCTCTTAGCCTCCACTTTAAAAAACCCTGCAAAACACAAAAAGGAAAACCAATAGCAACCTCAAAAAGATTTGAGATCAGAAATTCTGCAGAGGACCACCAAATGGTACTACCACCACATCTACAGCCAAGCCCCCCTGTCAAAACCTCACCCTACCCCTCTGCCTGTGATTCTCACCCATACAGTCTGCTGGTGACTCCTTTCCTCTGTTTATACTAAAGCCCTTGTAGAATAAAACATCCATGTAAAATCCAATTTCCTCTGAATCTCTCTCTGAGAAGAGGCCTCGAGATTGAGTAGATAACCTCTGCAGTAATTGCCTGAACCACTCCTGTTTGCTGGAAAGGTGAGATCCATTTTTCAATTATCTATCTGCAGTGACAGCAGCGAGCAACGGAGCTAAGAGGAGGGAGAGAGAGAGAAAGAGAGAGAGGAAATCCAGCCAACAAGAGCCGTCTGTGTCAATCCTGGCAAACGGGAGGTACGATAGATGTGGTCACAGTTCCTGCCATCAATATCCTCTAATATAAATGTCAGTGATGCCATTTTACCCACAGTCATTTCCCACAATGCTGATTACATTATCGTATAATAGAGGGGCGCCAGCCGCACCGCTTTCTCTCCTAACCCTCCTTGCGGTAATGTGTCAATAGCCTGCCTCCATGAAACAAGTCAATTTTCTGCAGGCTTGGCAGCAGAATAAATCTGCCGACTATCTAGAGAGCTGGAGATATTTATACACACCGTGTCCTCTCTCTCTCTCTCTTTCTCTCTCTCTCTCTTTCTCTCCCTCCCCCTCCCACCTTCCCTCCCTGTGTGTGCAAGCATAGATGTGTGTCCTCAGCAGAATTGAGTGATTTTCAGCCCAGACTCAATAAGAAGAGAATTTAGGGCAGTCCTACAGCTTGGCTTCCAGTAACAGCCCTACACGTTTATTTTCTTTAGCTTAACAGGAAAGAGAGAATTATGTTTAGATTTATATGACAAGGGCAGTTCTACCAAAATGCTTGTGATAAGCACTGTGGAAGGGGGAGGAAGATGTGTGCATGTGTGACAAAAACCAAGCAGGCCACTGGCAGAGAGGGATTGCAACACCTTGCAGGTCACACCAGGGGGATCCTCTGGGAGCTGGAAAAGCAGCTCTTACTTTAACCGACAGCTCCTTTTTCAGTGTATGTCTGAATCAAATGCCAGTGGAAGAAGGAGGAGGGAGGCCGTGGGCTCCTCCATCCCTGCTGACAGGTGAGAGTGAAGGCTTTGGCTCCGGTCTCTTGATTCTCACAGGTAAAGAGGCTTCCAAGGATAAGATGCTCTGACCACTGCAGTGTTGGTTGTTCTCTTGGGGATGTCCCCAGGACACCTCGTGGTCATCCCCAGGACACCCTGTGGTCCACTGCCCCATACATCCCCGTTATGATATCTCCCTTTCTCCAGCACAGATGGTCCTCCCTGAGAACTCCAGTGGCTCTCTCTGCCAGCCAGCAAAGGCTGCTCAGGCCATTCTGGACTCCCAGGCACTGGTAAAAATGGCAGATACTCCTCATGCTCACAAAGGGAAACTGCCACCTTAGTAAGGCACAGCAACAACTGGAGAGTCTCTGCTCCTTTGCTCCCTCTGGATGCTGAACAGAGAGACAGACTCTCAGCAGATCTCCAACCCCTCTTGGACTAAGCCAAGAGAATGCGACATGTTTCTCCTTCCTCTCATTTCTGCTCAACACAGAAGACTTTATACTTCTCAATGGGGGAAAATTTTGGTGATGGAAAATGTCATCAATTATTTTTTGCCAATGGGGGAAAACAAAGACTGAAAAGACTAATATCCAATACAAGATTGCTTTCCAATTTGGGGGGTTTGTTTGGTTTTATTGGTGGTTTTGTTTGTTTGTTGGTTTGGTTTGGGGTTTTTGTGGGGGAGGGGAGTTTTTTTGGTTTTTTGGGGGGTTTTTTTGTTTGGTTTGGTTTGGTTTGGTTTTTTTTATAAAAACCTGCAAGTGTTCCATCTGTTTTCATCAAATTTTGTGCAAGAGGCAAATAATGCTTGGATCATTGTTCTTGGCTTGATTTCTCCATCCTCCTGCTCCAGAACATGGCAGTTTCTGGGCAAGAAGATTGTGTGTTCTCCACCAACTCTGTGAGGAGCGAGTCCACCACCTCCCAGTGATAGGGAAGGCTCCACCAAAACCACAATTCACAGTGAAATGTTGTCCTGCTGGCTCCCTGGAGTCACTCCTGTCAGCTTTCAGAAAGTAGACCTTTTTCAGAAGGTCTGGGAGAGGATGATGACCTTCTAGCATCATAAGGAGACCTCAGGGATCTCATTCAATCCCTGGGACAGCACAGAGCTCTGCCCATGTACCCCCAGCCTCAGTGAGCATCACATTCTTCCTTGCCCACCTCCACTGTGACTTTGTAAAATGTCATTTGTAACCCACATATTCACCACAAAGTTAATTGCAAACACAAATCCCCTCTGGGCAAGAGCAGGCCCAGAGGAAGAAGAGCATTCTGAGCATGATGGGGTGCCCTGAGGGAAAGCCAGGGAGTGGGTTCATTGCAGAGTACTGGGCTTGGGCTCTGGTTCCTCTCCACAGAGGGAGGACATCCAGCATCTCACCCACTGTTCTTCTTGTGTACACACCTTCACAATGATGCCAGCAGCTTTGGTTTTTTGCTCTAGTAGCTGTGTCAGAGATTGACAAGAGCTTTATAAAATTGGGAGGGAAGTGAGGCCCTGTGTCGTGATGAAAGTTTTATTAGAAATCAATGAAACCCAGAGCTCCATCACACAGACTCCAGTTCTTCTACCCTTCTCAGTTCTGTTGGCCTGGGCTGTAATTCATCAGCACCTGTCAAAAAGAGAGGTCTGTGGTGAAGGTACATAAGAAAAAACAGGCACCATCCACCCAGAGGAACCTAAATGTCCTTCTATGCTATCTAGAAAGGACCCTTTGTCTGGTAAAGGCTTGTACTGGGTCTTTGTTGGGAAAGACTCTCCCCACACCTGGGAGGGACAAATGTAAAGTGTCCCCAGTGTAAAAGAGCCAGAGTTGGAGATAGCTGGGCCTGCCCAGTCCAAGAGCCATCAGAGCCATTGGAGCCTTCCTGTTGACACAATCACCCCTCAAATCAGTCTAAAATCTGGACACATGCCCTGGACCACTGCCTTCAGAGGTAGTTATTGGGGCTGTTTCACTGCCAAGCCCCAAGACAAACTGCAAAGGAAGGCTACTGCATTAAGATACATTTCTCCAAAGTAAGAAAGTGGGGACCGACTCCAGAACTCTGATTCAGATCCTTGTCTGCATATGTGGAATATCATTAAGGGAGAAAAGCTGGCTGCAAGCTTCAGTTGCTTACTACTACACTGGCAGGAAAGAAAAATGCAGAGCATAAGATAAATGAGGCACTTCCAAGTGCGAGAAAGTCAATACTATAGAGACCTTCAAACTGGAGCCTGGGGAGCAGCTTACAATTCAGCTTGCTGGTACAGACAGGAAGACATCTCTGTGAGCTGAGAGCCTATCAGCAGTTCGGACTGGTACATCCCAGTGGGGTGACAAGACAGCTGGCCACATGGGACTGGACTGCACAAGTCCTTGCAAAAGCCCACTGGGAGGGATTGCTCATGCACCATCTGTGTTATGGAAGCTCTTGAAGGAAATCAGGGCCCTCTTGTGTAGCATAATGTTCCACTAAAAGAAGACTCGATCCTGATTCAAGACAGTCTCTAGTGTGGCCAGGCAAGACACAAGACAGGACAGAAAATAGGCTTGCCAAAAAAATTTTGTTTAAAAGCCATGCTGATCTCCCTGGGACTACTCTTTAGGATGCTCAGAGTCACCCAGAAACACTGGGCACCCAAAACACTCTGCCACATCAGACCAAAGCCGTGTCATTCCCCCTTCCCTGCTGTGCTTCAGTGAGGGACCAGACCTCCATGGCACAGCAGTTCTGGGCCATGGTGGGTATCAGCTGCTCTGCTGTGCAGCATCACAGCACAGCTGTGTGTGAGGCTGCATTGAATATGGCTCTGGGTGCAAATGGACGTGCTCAGCCCCACAGCTGAAGGAAATGCAAACTGATCCACCAAGGGAAGAAAGGAAGGCACTGCCCTCCTTTTTTCAATTATATCCAGGTCCAAGGTCAGCAACCTCTTCCCTCCTGCTCTGCAGTATCTTGTCACACAAAACCCAGAGAGAAAGGGAATGTGATAAAGATGAAAGTGATGTGGCAGGCTCGTATGTGAAAACAATCACCCTTCAATTAAGTGTGATTGATTTCCCAAATCAGAGATGGATTCAGCTTCCAACTGATAGATATGGGTGAGGGCCACATGCTGGGGAATTCAGCACACATGCTTGGTCTAGGACACCACAAGGAAACAAAATGGAGATGCTACTTTAGTACCAGGTGCTTTGAGATGAGTCTGAGATGGGCATAAAGCTGAGCTGGGAAAATTCTCCCCCTGGAAGAAAAGCTCAGTGGTGAGAAACAAAATGCAGAAAAAGGTGGTATTTTTCCAAGCTTTCAAGAAGAATTTCTGGTATCAGACCAGTAAGCAAGGACAGCCCAGAAGAGAGTTTGCAGGGATTTTGCAGATATATAGAAGGCTCTTGCTGACAAAGCTTTTTCTGTACAGGACAGACAAGGGACATAGCCTGTCTCATGGGGGAGGGTGGGTGCAGAATGGTGCAAGGCACCATAGTGACATCTCACAGTGTTGCTCTAAAGCCTTTGACAAACAACTGAGAGGTTCAGAAACTCCATTTGGTTCTTCTAATGTCAGCTGTGTCCCTTTTCTCATTCATATTCACAGAGAGCCCTTCCAGCTGTTTTACAGCCCCCTGATGCTTTGTGAACCAAACCTGCCCACCCATGTCTACACTGCCACTGTCAGGGCAAAGCAGCTCAGGGTGTTTCACAGCAGGCGGGCAGTGGTACAGAGGATATCAGACAAGCCACTCTGCCCAAAGAGGACAGTCTGCTGTAAATGTGTGCAGCAAGCAGACTGAAGCACTGCAATGAGGCAGAAGAGCAGCATCCAGATAACCAGCTTCTGTTGATATGGCTGTGAACATCAGGGCTGGCCAAAACATATGCTAAGCTTTAGGGGAAGACTGGGTACTCCAATACTGGTCACCACAACCACTTTAGCTAGCACTCCTCATCAGCATTATTTTTAACCATGCAAGGGGGGCTTGCCACCCTCTCAGAAATTTATGCCCTCAGTTCCTGTATGAGCACCTATCATTGCAGCATCTGGTCCCACCATTCTACTGAGCCCTCTCCTGCATTTATTAGAGGTAGGCAAGGGCAAGACTGGCAGCCCCAGGGAGGTGCTTGGCTAGAGAGAAAGGAAGGCAACACTGCAGATTTAGTACAGCTCATGGCAGGAGAGCAGCTCCTGTATGTTAGTCTGGGCTGTTGTCCCGTTTTCCCTATCACGATCAGCCCCATCCATCTCCCCCTCTCTCTCCCTTGTCCCTTTCAGGGATTTCACATAAAAGGTCTGCACTTGACCCCCCTCCTCCCTGCAGGGAGAGGGGAAGGCCGTGAATAGAGAGACCCTCATGTTTGCAGAAGTGATTTTCACATTAACGGCAGCATATGTTTGCATCGATTCCGAGCTGCGGGGCGGAGCGCGTGTGTGTGCCTGCGCTCGCTGCGGGCGCGGGCGGCCGCCGACTCCGCGCGTGGGGCACCAGGTGCTCGCTGTCAGCCCCAACAAAAAGAAGTGTCAGCACTCAGCGCCGGGAGGCTGCGCTGGCAGCTCCCCCTCGCCTGCAGCCCTGCGCTCAGAGCATCCTGCCTCCGACTCGCAGGAGCATCCTCTCGAGTCAGCTCCCGAGCCGCCCTCCTCTGATGCTGTTGTACACTACAGCGACACAGACTCTGAATTCAGGAATGCTGAAAATGACTCCTCTATTTTTGGGATGTGTGTGTTTTGATTTTGTGTGTGTGTGTGTTTTTGTGGTGTTTGTTTTTTTGTTGTTTTGTTTTGTTGTTTTTTGTGTTTTTTTTTTTTTTTTTTAATATACATACTATTTTACACAGACTAATTTGATTGGTGACAAGAAGACAAACTTTTTCAATCGCATTGGTCACACTAGAGGGATATTAAAAAGAAGTCCCTCCTAGGGAAAAGAAAGTAAACAAAGTTACAGTTACAATAACATGTTTCTTATTTACAGAAAATTTTCTGGGAAAAGAATTTTAGAAAACTAAAACATTTCAGGTACAAACCAGGGCTACACTCCTCGCTCCCCAACTGCCCTTCACTGGGGGCTGTCTGCTGTCACCCATCCCCGCTGCCCAAAGGCTCGGGTGGTGACTTTGGGTGGACAGTGGTCATGCAGAGGGTGCTGGAACATACTCTGGAGGCTGCTCTGACCTTCTGCAAGACTGGTACGTCTCACAGCCCATGCAGATTCCTGCTATACCCAGAAACTGATCAGCGAGGTCACTTGCTGGACTCACATGTCCAGCTCATGGCTAATGCAGCCTGTTGCCTCCTTTCACCCCTTTTCTGATGCACCATGGAGCTGATGGATCAACAAGCTCTTCAGGCCATCCTGGCTGGCATCCCCAAGGTTCTCTGTGTGAGGAGAACTTCTCTGTCCACAGCACCCCATCTTCAGTGTGAGTGGCACCCAGGCTCCCTGAGTGGGGCCGGACACCCTCCATCCAGGACCAGCAAAGCTTCAGTTCTGCCCTCTGCAGGGCAACAGGGAAGCTGGAGCTGCAGTTTGAGAGCTGTAGGGACAAAAACCAGTTTGCACATCTCGGTGCCCATGAGGCTGTACCAAACCCAGGTGTTTCCCAATGGCAGTGGAGCCAGGGATTGCAAAGGGAGAGGCCTGACCCTGCTGCCTGGTTCACTCACACCTGGGGAATTTGCCAGTTCATGCATGCACTCAAACTTTCATCAGCAAAACTTTCAGGGGGAGTCCAGGACTTAATCTTTTTTTTCTGCTCCATTTCTCCTGCCTCTGAAACAAGGGTCACTATGTTTGTTTTTGCTGCACTGTGCATCCATCTTCTCTTCTTATATCCTGACCTGACCGGTCCCTGGAGATATGCAATGACTCCAGCATCTCCCCAAGGTTGTCCTGGCACTGCTGCAATCACAGTGAATTCATGAAGAATAAGAATTTGGTGTGATTCTGTGTGGACTATGAGGACCCTCAGAGCCATGGCTGGAATGAATGGGCAGAGCAGGCATGTCAGCAGTGTTGCTGCTCAGCACCCGATGACAAGAAGACTCTTCCCAGGTAAGCTCAGGCCTATGTCCTGTGGGAGCGCTGCCTCACGCCCCCAGGTGAGCTCAGTTGCTGAAGAATCCCACCCTGAGAACAGCAGAAATTATTCATCTTGCTGGGTAAGACCTCAAGTGTGGATGATGCAGACTTTACAGTGTGTGCCACCTATTTGGCACCTGATGAAAATTACATTTCTTCCATCCATGGTTTAATCTCCTGCGCAGGTGGCAAATGAACAGTGACACTTTTGGGGTTTGCAATACGGAAATTATTCATCTTCTGCAGAACTGCCCTGTGCCTTTGCAACAAGATGTTCTACAGGCAGAACTCCCAGGGAGAGCTGTTGTGGTATTTCTACACATTCACATGCTCACCTGGGACAGAGTTAGGGCCTTTGAGGCAGCCAGAATCAATGTTCATACACAGAACCAAGACATTCTGCCTGGAACTTGGAACAGCTTCTCTTTACCCTCTGTCTTGTCAGCCTGGCAATGCAGGAAAATAAGCAGAAATTTTCACTTGTTGGAAATCTCAGTGTTTCCAAGTCATTCTCAGTGGGGAATCAGAAGGAAAAGTTGAAATATCAGAAAGCAAAAGAAAAAAATCTCCAAACTGCAGATTGCAGCTAAATCATGAATCTAGAAAGTGAAAACACCAGCAAGAAAAATCTCTTTTGCCATTGGAAATGTAACTTGGGAAGAGGAAATTTCTCGCCATATTTTAAAATGAAGCCTGCTGCTCAACCTGGGAATTTGAAGCTGGAATGATTTGTATTGTTGCTTTGATTCTCCTGATCAGAAAATAAAAAACCTGTATCAAAATATTGTCCTCAGAAGGATCTTAATGCTGGAATAACCATGTTTTTCTCCACAAGAAGTTCTTAAGCAAAACAGATCATCTCTGTCTGTTTGGATGCTTTTGGACTCTAACCTTAAATTTTTCTTTCTGGTGTCTGCTTTGTTTTTTTTTTTTTTTTATCCCAAAAGATCCAGAGCTGACCATGTAATCCCAGAATCCAGGGCCAGGGCCTTAGAGAAAACACCTGATACCACAAAGGAGCTGATGCTATTCATAGCCCAGACACTCCACTGCCCTAGAACGGAAGACAGGGTAGAAGTTGGTGGGTGCAATAGCTCGATGCCTTATTTAAAATGTGAAGCTGTGGGCTGAGCTCCGGTGGCCATTTCCTTTGCTGGTGTCATCCACTCTCAGAAGGGTATCTCTAAGGCAGGCTATTTTAATCTGCCTGGGCATGCTCTATCCCTTGCTGTAACCACTCTTCTTTTTTTTTTTTTTTTTTTGCTTGTGCTTTAAATAAGAATTCCTGCTGCAGATTGATGATCGACTCTCGTTTATACAAACCGATGTGAGTTTCTTTATTTTCTCACTTACTCTGATGGGAGGGGTTGCAAAGCTGTTTTTGATGTACAAGAGATCTGCTAGCACAGCTTTGTAAAACTGCCAGAGAATTGCCCAGGTAGGGTATTATTAATGAACCAAAGTGGTTTGCACCCTTCCAGATACTCACTGATCCCACTGACTGTGAGAAGAGCATTGGTTGTAAGCAGCTTAAGTGTTAGAAGTATTGAGTACAGCAGTATTTCAAGTCTTGAAGACTGTACTAGTACCTAGGAAGCAGATGATCCTCCAAATCCACCAAACATACCATTAACTTCTACCAAGTCAGGACATGGGAAGCAGACAGGTGACCTCATGGCATGGAGAGGTTTCCTGTGTGGGTCAGGAAGGATGGGAGAAAAAGCTAAAAACATTATGCTCTTTCCCCTCCCCACCCATGCAGTAAGATTGCCCACTCGTGAAATGAAGGGTCCCATCCAATTTTGAACATTAAATACACAGATGAGGCTAGAGACCTGTGCAAAAAGCCCCACAGCTTTTGTCCTCTGAGACCACATTGCAACACCCACTGCTCCCTTTTTCCAGGATAAGCAGGCTGTGAGAATCACGGGCTGCTGAGCAGAGCAGGGCTGCTGTCACCTTCACAGCAGGGAACAGTGAGGGGAAGTCCCATGCCTTCAGGGGAGAGAAATCCCTTTTGCTTTTGAAAACTATGTTTTTCTTTTAAGATCTCAGAGCAACCAGCAGCCCTGATGTACAGCCACTCCAATCAGGACAGAGGTGTGAAGGTGTCTCATATGAGGTCTGCAGGGCATAGCCGACTTTAACCCCACACTCACAAATGTGTGTGTAAAATTCCCTTTCTGAGCACCTTCCCCGCAGCATTCCCGCATCATGTTGACAGGATCACACATTCCCAGTGCATCCCTCCTGCAATAGCAGGGATGCAGGGATGAAGGCTGATGTGAGGGCTTAATTAATCAGTTAATTAATCCCAAACATTTTAACCCTCCAAATCCCTGCTGCGCTCTAGTTTGGCAATTTGTTCATTAGTGGAAGATTTTTGGGTTTTTTTGAACCTGGATCATTTGATTTCTCCCCCAGGACAGACGCAAGATAAAATCATGTCATTAGGAAAGTGAATGAGGTTTTGTATGTGTCTGTGTGTGTCTCCTGTGTTAGAAGCAAGCTCTGCTTGGGACTTTTCTGTCCTGCCTCTATCCTCTCCTTGGGTTTTACTCTGCACCAGACATTGAAAGGCTCAGGTCAGGCTGTGCAGGGGTAGGAATGCGCCTTTGCCCTCTCTGCACTGTTTAAGCCACACTAAATACTCAGGCTGTGCTGAAGTGAGCACCTTTGGGTCTTTCTTGGGAGATGGGTTTAGCGGATCTCATGCCCACATTCAGCAGCAGCAGAGCGCTGAAGTTCCTCCCTGTCAGTGTCAGGGTCACCCTACACAGCAGAGGTGTGAAATAAACCCCAGCTTGCTGGAGAAGCAGCAGTCAAATATGTGGTCTCTGTCTACCACGTGAAATGGAAACCCACCCTGCTGCTCTGCTGGTTTTGTGGTAATGCTCTTTGTAAAGCACCAAGATATCCTGTCCCAAGTCCTGGTAGGTTAAGACACCTGGATGTATCTTACAGACTTCCAAAACCTTCTTCCACTCTTTGTCCTGCTTTAATCTCTGTCGCTGACTGAGCTAGAGAGTTGCTGCCTTACCCAGGCTGCCACTCACACCTCTTCACTGACACTGTTTTCAGACCTTCATTTCTCTCCTGTCCTCTACTCCCCGAGGACACACACTCACTACCCTTCCCTGTGTTTGCAGCTTCCCATCTTGAGACAAGTCCAGCAGCTGGGTTCAGGTGCCAAGCTCCAGCCCACACCACCCAGGAGAAGGAACACTGGGCAAGTGAGAATATTTACCGCTGCAAGTCCTAAATATGCCATCAGTGTTGTCACTCTGCCGGTGCACATCCCTGCTCCCTGGGTTTTTACAGCACATCTTTGTGCCACTTGGCTACAGTAATGAGACCCCAACCTAATTGCTATTCAATAAACTCCAGTTAAATTAACAGCTCCATCCAATGATCACCAACATCTGCTGTTCATCAGGCAGCCTTCCCTCCCCTCCTGCTCCCTGCATCTCCTTAAATCCCAGTGCCCCAAAATACAGTGTGTCTGTGCTGGGCATGAGCTAGGTGTAACAGAAACACGCTGCCTCTGCTCTCAGCTGTGCTGGGCCTGTGCATGAACCCGCTCACATGTGTGGGAGCACACACTTAGTGCAGTGATGGGACTAGGTGAGCCAGAGCAAGATGTGACCACACAAATGCACAAGCATCCCTGTGCCTTTGTCTCACAACCACCAATATCCAAATCTCCAGATCCTTTGTTGCACTGGCGATTTATTTCCCCAACACTGCATGTGGAAGGACTGGGGAGGAAAGGAGGTGACTTGCGCAGCTGATACTGGCAGGACACCCACTTCTCGGGAGCTTCACACTCCTTTGGTTCACCATTTCTGTCTGAGGATTTAGTCGAATTCCAGAACAGCTCTGGCTGAAAATCAGATCCTGACTCTGACTTCTGTAGGTAGGTTCAGTCTGTTTGACCAGAAATTTGTGAAGCCTGTGTGTACCTCACAATCTCCAACAGCTCCACAGCTCTTGGGGAGAGGGAAGGTCACCTCTCTGATTCATAGGTTAACAGGGTCATGCTTCACTTGTGGTAAAAACCTCCTGCCTAAAATTAAACCTCAGCCTTGCAGAAAGCCAGGCCAGGCAAGCCATTAAAAAAAGGTCAAAGAAATTATCAGCTCCTAATCCAATTAAGTACTGATTATCTGTGAATTCAGCACAGCCTCACTGTTAGAGCTATGCTTAGGAAAATGAGCATCTCCAAAAAACCAGCTGGAGACCAAGGGGGCTCTGAGAGCTGAGGCAGCCTTGTGAGAGATTATGCCTCTGCCTGGGGAGCACCGACTGTAGCAAGAACTATGTTGGGTTTTCATTGCTATCCTTCTTTGTCCGTGTCACTTGGTGGGTGACATTATACTGCTGCTGAAGGAGGCAGACAGATCTGTAACCGTCCCTGCTCCTAAATATAAGTTTAAGAACAAAGGGAAACGAGAATTTCTAAATTCAATTAAAATCAGTGATGCAGCAGCCTGACTTGTTGGGAATTCTCCAGCAAAACGTTTTTAATGGAAAATATTCTGGCAAACCCAACAGTTTCCATGGGGAAATAACGGTTTTATCGTTTACTTGTTGGGGGGATGTTATTTTTTATTTATTATTTTTGGTCAGTCCAGCAAAACTAGCACATTTTCAGGAGATTTCCTCCTATTGATGTTCTGGAAAAAACCCCTTTCAGCAGGGTAGAAATCTAACTGTTTTTAATCTGGGACTTGATTACTTTATTAAGGGGATTATGTGATACAGTCCTGAGATACCAGGGGAATGGATTTGCTCCCCTGGCAGGCGGTCTGACTTTGAGAAAAGAGAGTTTGTGTGCTGAGTGGTGGCTGAAAGAGTTATGGAAATTACCCCCTGTGGTGCCATCCCCCTTGTCTGTGGACAAGAAGGTCTTTGAGGTTTGTTTTTGTTTTTGTTGATAATAGGACTGAACCATGGCAGGTTTCTCTCTCTTAATGGAGCACCTTGCACATCTTGCTGTGGCAAACTCCCTTGTAAATGCATGAATGGCTTGGGGTGGTTTCTTTTGTGAAGACAGGGAGAGGTGCTCTGGACAGGGAAAATCCTGCTGCATGAAGTCCTGGATTTGTTTTTAAGTGTGATTCACAGGGTGGATTTGGGGAATGCCTCCCTCTGCCTTTTGTGGGCCTCCTTCTTGAAGGCAACATCAGTTTGGTTCCTTATTTGTAAAAGGCAACCATTTAATATCTTTGCATGTGTTTTACAGTCTCCCATGCTGGCTAAGCAGAGCCAGACAGATTTGCAGTACCTAGCTGAGGAGCTCTATGGATTTCCACTGTTGCTGTTTGGCTGCAATGACATTTTGATTGTAGCTTCTGCCTTTAGGAAAGTGATACTCTTTCAAAAAGAAATCTGCCTGTCAGCAGAGCCACCCCTAGGCTTGCAGATGCTGACTGGTGGGGATCAGACTTGAAGGGCAGTGTTCCTAATGGGGCTGGGACTCTAGTACCACTTTCTAACCTCCAAGACATTCAAGTTCTGATCGCAGACTGGACCTGCCAAGGGTGTTGGGCTCTGCAGGAGTTGAACTGGTCTGGATCTGAGTGCCAACGCTGGTTCTTGCTTCTGACAGATTTGCTGCTCAACTTCGGGCAGATGGAGTTTCCCTTCCATATTTTAGTTGTGAGAGCAGCTTTTTTGGCCAAAGAGTAGCAGTCAGAGTCTGTGTTTTGGGTTTACATCTGCTGAACATCTGGGCTTGAGGGTTTAGCCATGCAGCAATGGTCACCAGCGTGCACTTGTAAAGGGCATCTATTACGCTGCATTAACCCCACGTGGACACATGCAGGCAGGATTAAGAGGCCATAATCACATTCAGTTTGGTGGGCTTTTGAAAGAGAAATCAAATGAAGGCTGTGAACAAGGACATCCCTGCGGGAGCTTAACACAATTTGGCTAATCCACTTGGCGTGTAAATGGTTTGTTCAACTTCATCTTTCCTGCCAGCATGTATAGACAAGGTGGGAGTGAGAACACATGGACTTGAGGCACTCAGGTAAGCTGAGTCAGGTCTTCTGTGGGGATCTGGCTCTGGGGTTCCCATTAAAGAGAGGCTCCTCCCTGAGAGTCTGAAACAAACAGGGGGAAGGCACAATGGGCACAGCTGAGGGCAGGGCAGTTTCTAGGCTAAGTACTAAGTAAGACAGAGGAGAAGATGTTGGTAAATAGGCCATTAACACCCAGTGTCACTCCATTAATTTCACTGAATAAATCTGTTTTCTCTTCTTCCTCCCATCTGCTATGGCCTGAGCTGGAGGCCGTTTGCTGGACTGGAAAGAGTACCCAAGAAAACCAGGGCTGTTCTTGGTGAGACCCTTGCTAAAAGTTCAGTGAGCTCCGGGTCCAGCACTATCTCTTTCATTTGACAGAGGTGGACAACAATGGCAGGTGTTGCTTCCTTGAAGAATGTTGGAATTGAGTGGTATTTTCTGTCTTCTTTCCACTGGAAAGGCAAGCAGATGCCTTCCAGACAGCACCTGTAGAGCTATGCCCATCCTGTCAAGAGGGCACCTTTCTCTCCACATCTGCATCTCCCCAGCGAGGACAAAGCCCACAGAGGATGGGAGGAGCAGCTGACCCTGTCTCTGAGACAAGGTCTTTGCTGATAAAGAGCTAAGGTTCGAGGCAGGCAGGAGCAACAGCTCCCTGGGCTGAGCTGGGATGTCATGGCCAGGGGAAGAGTTGCAGCCAGTCCTCAACTGGAGCAGGTTGCCTTATAGCCTGGGCCTGCAGCACTGAAGCCCAAGGTGATGCCACCTGGTTAAAGAAGCAGCTCTGCTAAAACATCAAATAAATTAGGGGATTCTTTTCTCTACGTGCCATTCTTGGAGCAACAGCACGAGTTACACTGCAAGACTGTTATCCATGTGGGAGGCACTGGTGAGGCCTCCACAGCCTGTGGCTCTTCCATTCCCTCCTGCCACTGCAAAGGTTCATGCTATCAGTAGCTCCAAAGGACATCAGAATCTGGGCATTTTGTGATGGGTGTTTCTCTGGAAATCAGTACAGTCAAAGCAAAGAGAGAGAGCACAAGGTGGAGGAGGGAGGAGAGGTAAGAGGTGAAGCTGGTGCAGGGACTACAGCTGCTCTGCAGGAAAGTTCAGAGTAAGGACATTGAGCAGATATCTCTCCTCTGCAAAAGTGGCAGTGGATATGTCCCTGCCTCTACCTTACTCACCTGAGCACTACTTAAAATTTCTCACAAGCTGGCATCAGACATAGAACAGAGTATGAATGACCTACATCTCTCCACAGCAATCCCAGACCTTGTCTCAGGCCTTCCCAGACCACGTGCAATCACATGCAGCCCTTATCTTCATGGATCAGTGGAGATTTTGGTTTCCAGGTAGAGATCTCATTGATTTTTTTAATTCATGTTGCTATGGCAGGAAAGAGTTTTGCTCTATTGGAGACTGCATGGCTGCAGGTACAGACTGCTACAATTTGTGTAAGGTTTAATTACAGCAGATGACTTGAGTGACCTACCTCTAAAAAAGGCACTAAAAAAGCTCTGTTAGGACCAGCATTGCCCTGGCAAGATGGACCAATTTGGCAAACACTGGCAGAAGGGAGCTCCCCATCTCTAACCAGCCTTGCTAACCAGAGTCTCCAGCAATTTCTCCTCCAGTATAAGGCAGCTCATGACTTGCTTTCTAAACAGCTGCAGAGGAAAATGCCTTTCCTCATCCCTTTGCCAATGCAGCCAGCACACTCCTGCATGATTGGGGCACTGCTGCCTTTGCATGCCACAAGCTACCCCACAGGTCCTACTGAGGGGGAGATAGGGTGTGTGGGGTGATCAAGTTGGAGGGCAAAGACAAGAGATGTTTTGGTTTCAGTTACGCCTTGTCCCGTGGGAAGGCAGGGAAAAGGTGAGAAGAGACCCTTACTCTGGCATGCATCCCTCACATCCCCCTTCCCACTGACTCTTGGGCAGCTGCAAAATTCACCACTTTCCCAGCACTCACCCAAGAGGGAATAACGATAATAAAAACGAAATCAGAATGATTCCCTTCCCCGGACTGGGGGGACGGGAAGGGAACAAGCTCTTGGGAACGTCTTGGATTTCACAGCCTCCCCTGGCAAACGTGACTTTTCAGAGAGGAAGTCGCCGCCACTGGCTTGTCCTTTGTGTCTGCAGAAAGGGGGTCCTCTCTCAGCTTTTCCTTTGTCATTGGATCTGGTCAGAGGGGCTGCGGTCCTGCCACTTCCCCCATGCAAAAGAAACAGATTTGTCATCCCTGATGGGCTCTGCTTTCCCAGCCTCTCTTGTCTCATTTAAAGAAAACCCCCAATCCCTCAACAATGTAGAGCTTGAAATCTTTTCTTCCTACTTGATACTTCATTACTGTGATTGCTTTTTATTGATTGACAGAGCTGCCTTTGCAAACACACGGGACCCTCAGAGAATTGCAAGCAGCCGATACAGTCCTGCGCTCAAGCACATGCTCACAACTTCTCCCACTGAGCCTGACAGAGCTGCATATTCCCCTGCTCCTGAAGCACAGCTTCCTTGGAGGGACAGTGGGAAGACTGGGAGCTGGTTTCTCTGCCAGGTTGGGAAACACAGAGCTGGCTCATCAGGGAAGGCACAGCTGGGCAGGAGGCTGCCACCAAGAGCTTCATTAATAATGGCCAAAACTATCTTTTTCTGAGCTCCAAGGGCAGGAAATCACTGTACAGAGATGTGCCAGTGCATCAGTGATACACAGGTCCTGGCAGGATCTTTGGTTTACTTCTCATGAAATCCTCCCTGCTTCCTCCAAACCCATGCTGTGGCTCACCACTGGCTTCATGTGAATGGTGACTCTATTTTCCATCCATGTTCTACCTATGAGGGGGTGTCGTCCAGTCAGCCCAGCCGCAAGAGACCAAACTTTAATTATGCACAATGCAATAGTCAGGGCTTGTTAATGTTAGGTCTTAGCTGGTTTCCTTCCTGGCTGTCAGCAGGCAGGAACACAAGCAGAGGAACAGGTGAAGCAGCGAGACCACACAGCAAAGCAAAGCACTGGCAGCTTTCTTGCTCTCACTTGACAGAATTTAGGAAGACAACAACTCCCAGCAACCAGATCTCCTGAGGTGGTCTGGAAGATGTGTCTGCCTGCACTGGGTCTTCAATCAAACCTGAGGATACTTTTGTCTCCTGACTTTCTGAGGAAACATTGCTCAGAAAGTAGGAGACAAAATGCAACTGTCAGAATACAGATCTTGGCCATGATGTATGGGGCAGTGAGATGGGCTGCTGCTTGTTATCCCCTGTCCTGTCTCAGCAACAGACAAGGGGATGATGCAAAAAGTCGTTGCCAGCCAGCAAGCAGGCAGATCACAGAGAGCCCAGCCATAAGAAAAAAATGACCTGAAAGGATCACTTGTAAAGGTGAGGAGAGCACTAGCTATTAACCTGCTGCAGACACTGATTAAAGACACACTATCCTATAGCTTACATTCAAGGTTTTCTAGCCACACTAGGAATAGCAATAATTCTTAGCCAAGAAGTGCTTCCAGAGCTGTTTCCATGTGTTTTAAATTTTAAAGCAGGTCTTTTCTCTCTTTCCTGCAGGCAGGAAGCCATTGGGCTGCCCCAGCAGTGTTAATCCAGCCCTCCCTTCCATTAGACCAGCACTTCAGCACCACTCGCTGAGATGGCTTCACAAACACAGGTTGGGGTTGTCTTGCTCTGCCTGAGCAAAGCACTTCACCAAATCAGCAGCATATAATCTGGGGACGTGAGCTCAGCCAGCTTGCAAAGCAGCCTGCCCTCACCTGCCCCAGCATGTCAGGGATGCTGTTCCTTCCTGCCTGCCCTGTGGCACCAAGCAATGGGTGGGATCCCTTCCCAACGGCGGATAGCAAGAACAAGGGAGCTGTGTGTTGAGAGCAGCATTTACCAGTGTACACACTGCCACTGCTCTGGCCACCAGCTGCCTCTATTCCCACCCCATCTTCTCTGTACCCTGTGTGGTGTTTCTGCAGCAGATTGTCTTTTTGCTGGCATAAATTTTGGACACAACCAAGAAGTCTTTCCACAGCTGCAGTATGGGCTGCTTGATATAAGTATACAGCCCTCTATTGCCAAATTTGCTTTCACATGAGACCTTTCTGAGCCTCCCTGGTATCTCCCAGCAGAGGGAAACTCTGGCACAAGGACATGAGCAGGTTACATCAATACTTCGTGTAATGCTATGGATGGGCATTAGCACTCGAATTCCCTCCTGGAAGCCAGGGCACTCCTTGGCCACATCGGGGAGCATGGGGAGCCCCAGGGCAAGGGGGCATGTATCAGCTGCCAGGCTTCTGTGTAGGCCATGCCTGGCAGCTTTGCCTTCAGGAAAATCTTCCATGGGGTGAGGGCAGCTTTAAGCAGTGCCCCAGAGCCCTGACATCTCGGAAGGGTTTTTCCCTTTGTCTCATTTTCCTTTTTTCCAGATCTGACTTAAGACAGAGATCAGGATGACTCTCAGCAAGCAAAGATCCCATGACTGTTTCCCCAAGAGCTAGGATATTAGTCCTTGTATGCTGGCCATATTCCAGCTCGGGAAATTACCTTCTGCCTCCCTAAATCCCCCCTGCGGTTTCAATTGGATACAGGCTTCTTCTCTCTCTTGCCGAAACTGCTGTGCCGGGTTGCTGTGCGCGGTTCAGCAGCTGCTGTTGGAGGTGGGTGACAGGATTGATCCCGGGGGTGCCAGGGTCAGGGCTGCGGGGGGCAGGAGTGCCGCCAGCCACTTCTGGGGTCACACGTGCCCCAAAAGGGGCCCTGCCCACAGAGATGCCCCTACGGGCTCTGCTCCCAAGCTTAGCCCCCTATTCCACGCAAGGCCTTGCAGAACCACGACTTGCACACACCGAGATGGATTTTGCTTCATTTTCCAGCATGTCAGCTGCCTGGCCGAGCACCAGCTGCTGGAGCATCCATGTGGTCATGCACCTGGAGAATACGTGCTCTTCTCACGGGCATATTGAGGCACAGGATCCCTCTCTCCCCCTCATGTCTCTGCAGAATAGCTGTGGACTTTTGGCCATTCCAGTACTTGTGCCTCTGGGAGCAGCTCTGGGCGCTGCATGTTGTGTGTTATGCCTGCAGTGTGAGGTTCTGGGCAGAAAAAGATCATGGACCCTGCCCAGAGAAAAGGTCCTGTTCTGCCCTCAGCCCAGGGCACAGCCAAAAATAGAAACCCTTTCGCCAGCTCTTGTGCTGGGGAAGGCACTAGGATGGTCCCATCTACAGTCACCCAATGCTGAAGCGAATCCCAGGAGTCAACAACCCTGGAAGAAGAATCCCAGAGGTCTTCAGACTGAAGCTGTTCAACCTCGAGTTAAAAATGCAACACTGTCAAGCATCCAGGCTTTGCGTTGTTCTTGTTGCCAGAATCTATATAAGCAAATTACTTTGCTGTCAGGAATACAACAGGAGACAGAGAGAGAAATCCCCTGCTCAGGCACTCTGGAGACAGGACTGCAATATTCTGAGTAATGCAGCCATATCACTGACATCCCCTGACATCTGGGGAATAAAAAAAATACAACCTAGCAGAAAACCTTTAGTCATTTAATAGATGTGATTTGTGGATGAACTATAATATACAGTGAAAGGTGGGGACAAGGATGGCCTTTAATGAAATGTTTTGGAGGAAATCTCACGTGCTTGCGTATGCGTGTCAAGGGGAGGTGTTTATATAAATATACACACGTTTGCACACACATCTGTTAAACATTCTTCCTGTGTGTCCTATGTGTGCATATAGAAATGCATGCATCTGTGCATGTGCCTGTGCTGTGGGCAAGAGAGCTGCCAGCAGCAGTAAAATTTCAATCCAGCGTGCAGAAAGCGGTGGGGCCCGCGGACAGGAGCTCAGCCCTCTCTTCTCCCCATGAATCACAGCCCACGGATGAGGATCAGTGCGGACGTCAACTCTGGTGCCAGCTCTTCTTCCCTGGCTCCTCTGGGCTGGATTCCCTCCCCTCCTTGCCCCCCCCAACCCCCCTATTCCCTACCCCCCTTTCCCTTCCCAGCAGGATGACATTCATCCATCATCCAGCATTTTAAGTGCTGGCATGTCATTGAGGCTGTCAGCCGCCCTCTTTGCTCAGTGCAAGGAGCTCCGCTTGGCGGCTTGGTGCAACCGTTTCCATTTGGAGCCTGTAATCCTCCTATTCGGGTTAGTTCCACTCGGTTTCCCAGAGCGCAGAGTGAGGGAAACCCGGTGGGATAGCAGTAGATTATATCAAATAATACAGAGAAGGCTTGCTCTAATAACTCCAACCATGGGATACTCAGGCACTGCCACGGGTCAAGCATTGCAACCTTCCAGGGTAAATCCTCTATAGACTTTACCCCTTTTGCTCCCAAAGCCAGAGATACTCGGGGTCCCACCTCAGTGCCACCGGGTGTAAATCTGGAATTAACTCCCCTGACTTCAGTGGAACTACTCCAGATTTATGACTGAAACTGAGCTTGGGATCTGGCCCCAGCTCAAATCCTGTGAGTGTAAACTGAGCTGTAGCAACTTGGCCCCACAGCTGAAAAATGGATTGACATAAGGAGAAGAAGGATGGAGACAGGGTTACTTAGGAAAGTCAGCACAAGGTGCCAGGGAAAAGTCATTTCACCATCCCTTGCCCAGAGGGCTGGCATTCCTCAGAGGTCTGCCTGTATTTCATCTCACCAAATGAACACGTCCTGATGTCAAATGTGCTCTTCAGAGAAGATGGACTGTCCAGGAGCATGTACTACTGTGGGGACACTATCCCTCATACCCCATAATCCCACTACACTCCCAGAAGATCCCAAATCCCCTTTGAAGCCCACGCTGCCCTAACCCACATATGTGCTTGCCCCAGCTGTTCCAGGTGCCATTGCACCAAAAGGTAGCCTGAGAGATAGCACAGCTGCCATCCCAACTCTGCTATGTCATGCTCAGCTACTCAGGTTTAAACTGGGAGTTAGAGGAGATGCTTATTTTAGAAGCAAGTTGTTTTTGCAGCATGCTTAGTCAAAGCAAAAGCAGGAGGGGAGGCAGGGGGATTATTTAAATGGGAAAACCCCTGAGCATGGACCCAGGCACTGAGCTAATTTTAGAAGTCAGATTATCCTGGAGTCATGACAAGGGTCTCAGTGGAACTTCAAGAAATGGGCAGTGCACCAGAAGAAAGTGGGATCCAGGACTGGTTGTGTATGGACTGGTGCTGAGAGTCTGTGTGGGTACACTGAATCTGTCACTTTGCCTGTAGCAAGCAGTTTATGATCAGTGCCTCAGTTTCTCCATCCCTCTGTGGGGTTACGGCTTTCATGTGAGATCACTAAAAGAAAGAGTCAAGACCCTGGGTGTGGAAATGCCAACTAGAAAAGAGCAATTTGTTTCAATCTCTGAGAAAACATGAAAGGAAATCTCTGAAGACTAGTTTGTCTTTGTGGTATTTTTATGCACTTCTTGCAAAAATGTGCGGATAAAGGCCCCCAGCAGCATCCTGCTGGAGGTGTGGGCATTTATTTGCAGGAAGGATGCAAGCTACAGGGCCAGGGCTATATGGAGCCAGATGAGGAGTTCTTATTCACATCTACAGATTCAAGACTGGGTTATAACATCACCTCTGCTGCTTCTGAAGCGCTGCCCCACTGTCCCAACAAGTGCAAAACCAAGGAGCAAGCATTCACCTGCCTACAATGCCGGAGTATGGCAGCACTTTGTAGGGCAGCAGTCCAAGGCCTGCAGAGCCCAGACTCACCCTCCTCTCCTTGCTGGGCAGTAGAGGAGCACTCTGGGGGATGTGTGTGCATGCATGTCTGCCTGTGCTCCTTCCCTGCACCTGCCAGCCTGCTGATCTATAAGCTAATCCTACCCCAAGCTGATCTATAACTAATTCACTTACAACACAATTGCGATATCGATTCCCAAACTCCTTTGCAGACAGTGCTAAAATGTGTGTGTGTGTGGCAGGGACAAGGGAACCAGCTGACAAAAAGCCAGCGCATGGGGAGGGCTCCACTCTTCATGGGGGAGATCAGAACGTGCTGCAGAGGCAGCTCCATGTGTGCCTTTCAAGTCCTTCCCTTTGTCTCCACTGCCACCAAGGGCTGTGATGGCAGTGGAGAGGTCTGAATGTACCTTTCTGAACGGATATCCTGTGGATCCTATGCATCCACCATCCTTGCTCCTGTGTGTCACCAAGGATGGGGTGCTTTGTGTCTTTCCCCACCATTTCAGCAGAGCAATCCTAGTCCCACCATCCCCCTCCCCATGGGAGCCAAAGCTGCACAAGCAGGTGGGTGCTGGACATCCGTGTCTGGAGAAGCACATGAGCAAAGACCAGCTTCTCCAGGGTCACATGTAATGCAGAAGGGGAGAAAAAGGCTGTTTCCAGCCTACTCCAGACCTCTCTGGAGGTGGGCTGAAGCAGGAATTGTGCTTATCTGAGGAGGTAATGCCTCCCACAGTTCCTGGTCCATCCCCAGAAGACAGAGGATGACCTCACCTGCCCTACAGTGTGTGGATCAACAGCATCTTGAGGGCAAGCTTGAAGTCAGTGCCTGCGCACCTGACTTTGCTCACACCAAGCTGGTTTGGGATCAGTCTAAAGAGTAAAAAACCCAGCACAACCTAAAACCAAATGGTCTTGGTACCTTCCCAACCCCTGGGGCAAGCAGATGCTATTGCAGTGTGTTCCTCCTGCACTGAGCAATTGGCAGAGCATACAGGGGCAGCAGAAAGCTTAAAACTCCCCCAATACCTGCAAGGGACACCTTATTCCTGTGCTTCTTCACAAAGTTTGTACCATTTACACCAGCAGCACATGATAACTCTGAAGCCACCTAGAAAAGCCCCTGTTTTGGTCAGTGGTCTCTGAGATCAACTCTTTACTCCAGGAGACACGTTTGAAAGGTTGATTTATGCACCACAAAGTAAAGAAGACATATTTAATGATGAATGGAAATGTCATATTGATCCTATGGGCAGACTGTGAAATATGGTTGTACACGGGCTGTCACCGAGTCCACTGAGCAAGTGGAGGCATTCGACAGCAGGGCAGTCAATATGGGGATCAAGCTGCCCCCGTGCATCTGCCTCCCTGATGAGCAACACCAAACTGGGATGGAAATCAGGAAAAAGCTCCTAGGCTTGAATGGAGAGAGGATATTGAAGGATTCTCACATCCATCCAACCAATACTAATGCCATTAGTACTTAAGGGATGTTTGCAGGCACGCACGTGCTGGGGGACAGGGCTGCCATCACATGGCACACAGCACAGCGGGGCACCTGACTGAGGCCATGGCAGCTCCAGCATTAAATGATACTGACAAGAGGCAGGACTGTGCGTGGTGGAAGGATGAAGACATGTCTTTCACCAAATACAGCTCAGTGATACATGTCCCACACCAGATGCAGTCTGTAGCAGAAACAGACAGGCCAGTGCCTGTGATTCTCTACCCAAGGGAAAGGTGACGTCCCCAGGGTTGCCAGAACTCAGGTTGGATGTTAGAGACAGTGCTACTGTTCAGTCTAAGGACCATCTTTGGTCTCTTTTGGAAAGAGGACCCCACAACCACACCACCATGTGGGGTGGCCCCAATGGGACTTTGGTGGTCACTTTCTTTGCCCTGCCCTGCTTGCATTGCAGCCATGAGGATCTTTGTGTTGTTGTAGGAAAGACTCAGCTCAGCTGGAGGAAAGTTCCACTTGGACAGAGCACAGCAGAGGGGTAAAGTGATCTTAAACTGGCAAAAATAGAGCATCAGCCTCATATAATTTCTCTGAAAACAAGATTTATTGAAGTTCTGTCTGTGGAAATCACTGTAGTGTGGAACACTCACCATATAGATTCGATCACTGACTCGTACCCTACTACATTTTTCATTAGGAAAAATATTGGCTGGGAAAGTTTGACCCCATAATCTCTGCATTTTAAACAATAACCAAGGAAAATAAAAGTGACGGGCTAAGGAAATCTCTTCCACTTCAGCACTCCCCTAGGTTGGAGCCAGGAGCTGTAAATCACTCCTCTGAACCAGAGCTACTTGCTTGACCCTTCATGTCCAGACCCCTCCAGACCTGATGCTCTTTGGCCACATCTACCCAAGGGGTCTCTGGTGTGGGCACAATGTACATCAGTATCTGCTGGAGGACTGAGCCACACCACTGTGTGTTCAGAGGGCAACGTTTCAGAAAACAGGACTCTACTCTCACCATGTTTTGGGATCCTGATATGACCAAGGAGGGACAGCCTCCACTGTAGGGCAAATCAAAGATAATGCTTGTCTAAAACTCAGCTTCTCATCTTTCTGTAATAAGATCTCCTTGGTCTACAGTCAGCACAGGGCTGAGACAGAGGACAGGCAGAGCTCTGCAGTCTGTAGAACTGTGGTTTCCACCTTCAGTTTGGCCAGCAAGTCCCTGTTGCCCCACCAGCATCACACAAGGGATGCCTGGAGTCTCAGCTGCTGCTCCACCACAGCCCCTTTCAAATTAAATCCTGGTTTATGGTCTAAATAAATTAACCTTCATCGATTAGAGGTTCGCAGTGCTTTTAATGTCAGTGTCATAATCAGATACCATAATGGATTTGCCTTTCTAAATCATAGCTCCAAAAGGCCTTCAATCTGAAACTCTATTTTATGTGTGACCCAATTAGAGACCACAAGGCTTTGGGCCCCAGTCACCTCTGATATCCTGATTTACGCATGCTGCTTGTTGGTGGCCTTCAAGATTGGAAGGAAACCTCACCCTGGATCCCATCCCTCTCTGCTTCCCACCACCTGCACTCCTTGATGCTCACCTTCTGACAGCCAGAAACGCACCTCACTTTGCAGCAAAAACTGAATTCAAGAAAGCCAGAAGCAGCCAGTGCTGCTCTGTCTTTAATTCATGCACTAGATCTACATGGGAAGAGGTCTCCAAATCTTTTATGAAGATGGACTCACCTTGGTGAGTCAGTGACAGCACCGGAACTCTACCAAAGCCTTCACAATATTTTTTGGGAGTCTCTGTGACAACCCAAAGCCAAAACTCATAGGATCAGGTCATTCACATGTTTCAGTCTCTTGTCCAATGTAGCAAATGACAAGACAAGAGGAAACTGGCTCAGGCTGTGCCAGGGGAGGTTTAGATTGGGAAAAAATTTCTACACAGAAAGGGTTGTCAAGCATTGGAAGAGGCTACCCAGGACAGTGGTTGAATCACCATCACCAGAGGTGTTTAAAAGATACCTCTTTTAAATAGGTGTGGCACTTACAGGTGTGGTTTGGTGGTGGACTTGGCAGTGCTTGGCAGTGGTTGGGCTCAATGATCTCAAGGGTCTTTTCCAACCTATACAATTCTATGATTCTGTGATCTTAAATAATGCATCAGACAGAGCTGAAGTGGAGATTTTGGAGGACTTTGTCTCCAAGTGCAACGGAATAAAACCTTTTGCCCATGTGGAGAGGAAAGGGTGCATTAGAGGCAGCCTAATAAACCTGGATCTGTGAGAACAGCCACCAGCTTTCTAGGGAGGATTCCTGTCTTTCCCTTTATCACTGTTATCTTGGGGCCCTTTCTAAGCATCCATCTGATACTGGAGAGGAAATTCCTCTCCACCTCTTCTCCTGTGCTCAGCATCTCCCTTGCAACTTCTCCAAGACTCTTTGGTTTGATTTCCAAGTTCTGACATAGCCATTAGTTACAAAGAACGATTAGTTTTGTTGTTGTTGTTAAGTCATTTTTTAAATGGCTCCAGGCAGCATCAGAGAACAAAGAAACAAAATACCCATGAAAAGAGTTAATCACAAATTACTAATTATTTCCCCCCTCCCTCTGCACTCTTTCCTCCCCAAATCATGAAATATTATCACCATGAAGAAAGGAAAAGGTCTGTCCGTTTGTGAGCCCTTCACGGATTTTATACACCTAATTCATCAAATGAGAAACACTTCCTGATTGTCCAGGATTATTTTGAGAGGTGAGCTCGTGACCCCCGACCTTGCTGCCGAGAGCCACGGCGAAGGGCAAAGGCTCTGATTTACGTGTCCCGAGATGCAGCCCCGGGCTCGGGGTGGGGAGCCGTGGAGCCTCAGTGGCTCAAGGAACGAGCCCTGATATCCCGGCGAGGGGCAGCCACTGAGCCCGGCCCTTCATGTGCACAGATCCCGTGACTCCAAGTGTTTCTGAACCCATTTGGATTTTATGGGGCTGCTGATTTCAAACAGGCCGAGCTCTTTGAACAAGGCACCATGCATGCCATTTGGAGATTTGTATTTATTTACGGTGAGGTCTTTTATTCCTCTTTCCAGACAAAATGTACGTGCCAGAAAACAGGTCTTTATCTCAAAGAGGGCGACCAGAGGCACAATTTGGAAGCAGTGGGAGTCTGGGCTGCTACAAATTTTATTCAAAAGAAAAATTTGGGGGGTGATGAAAGCTGATGAGTCCAAGCCATGGAGACACCCACTGCTTCCAGGTCTAGATCCACTGAGACATGGGTGTTAAAGGTCCCCAGTTTTCTTAGAGTCAAGGTGGAAATCTGAAGAAAGTATTGTTGAAAATAATGACTCTTGCAAATGCCAAATTCCTTGTTTTCTCCATTCTTCCTCTCCCACGGCACCAAGTATCTACGGTTCCAGTGGAGCTAGGCCTTTGACTGGGCTAGGACAAAAACTACTATTGAGGAATCTAATGCATAAAACCTGTGTTTCAGATGCCTGCGTCTCTCTGTCACCCCTTTGTCTTTGACCATCAGCAAAACAAGTGTGTTCATATCCTGAAATCCACACCAGAGCTTCTCTCTGGACCTTGAAGATATTCAGGTCTATTTGCCTATTTACAAATAGGCAACAGTAAAACCAAGCATCTCCATGAGATGTGATTTCCAAACCTGCACCAGCAGCTGACACAAAGCAGAAGGCAGCTGTAACACTGGGACCTCTCTGCAGTGAAAGGCTTGAATGTATCTGCTGACTGGCAGGTATGTAAATCTCTACCTCCCAATATATTTGCAGCCTTTAGGGGTGGCTCCATTCACAGAGACATTGTGAACTGCACCAACATCACTTCAACAGGCTCAGATTTTGCCCTTTGCATAGTTAAAACCCTTTGACCTTTTCTGTATGCATTCAGAAGTACATCCCATTTTGCGTGAAAATGAAGCTATTTGTCTGACCAAGATAAATAAATAAACACCAGTCTCCCAGAACAAGGAGAGGAGTCTGGGAGAAGTGTGCTCCCAAGGTAACGTTTCTTTTTCCAGGACAGAAAAAGCCCATCCTGTTTGCCTAAAAGCTGAAAGTGATTCAAAAAGGGACCATAAGGGAGTATGAAAATGCATTTGAATCAATAGGATAAAGCTAACAGGATCAGGAATAAATAGAATGAATGAAATAGGATAAAAATGCTGGAGGAGGTAAAAATGCCAGACTCTACATTGCCTCAGAAATCACTGCTGAAGGAGCAGCAGGGCCAAGTTCATCCTGGGTGTAATTCACTTGGCTGTTTCCTCCTGCCATTTTAAGGCTTGGTGGATTTAGGAGCTTTGGGTTGTTGAGGTTTTTTTGCTCCCTGTCAATGATGTCTCAATTCAAATAATGTGTGACATTCTTGGGTTTGCTCCATGCCTGCCTGGCACAGCTTAGGGCCTGGCTTCTATAAATGGCATCTTCCCATGACCCAGCAGCTCTGTTCAGGCTAATGGAGCATCCAGAAAGGTGCCTCCATGTGAATTTGGGTGATGAATTTAAAGCAGCCATATTTGCGAAACAGTTTTTATGCTTATATAACAGACTCCATTGTGATTCAACAAGCATGTTGGCAGCCAGGCTTCACTCCAAATGTGTTTAAATCTCTCTGGCTTTCAAGGAGCTTATGCTTGTGCTTTAAGTAAAGCAGGTGTTTTGTGGATTGAGTCCTGAATCCTTTTCACAGAAGCACCATCTTCCCCTGGTCCCTTGAAGACAGCAGTGAGAGGCTTTAGAAGAGACACTCGGGTATTTGCTGGTTGTTTTTCCCAACAGGTCACTGCTGTGCCACAAAGCAGGGCATTCCAGCAGCTCCCTCGGCATGCCTCACTCCCACACAACCCTTGCTACACCACCAAAAATATAAAAAGAAAGGAAATTTAAATATGATGAAAAGTATCTTTTCTCTGTACTGGTTCCCAAGGCACCCTGTGAGCAGGTGTAAGTTCTGCATCTCAGCAAAACCATGGACCTGACTTCTTTTCTGCTTTATAGAAGGAGAGAGGTCCCCCTTCAGAAAGTAGCAGTCCCACATAAGCCTCATTTGTAGGTGAGCTCCTGGAGCTTCTGGAGCATCCCCTGCAGGTGCCTGCTGGGATCCCCTCACTGGGACACGACACTGAAACTCACATTCCCATCATTGCAAAAACAGTCAGAGAAGTTGCCAGCAACAAAGCTGCATCAAACACAGTGTTGGAAATGTGATGCCCTTGGAGGTGGCAGTGCCCTATAGCCCCATGTCTCATAGCACCTGGCTCATTCATGGGGCTGCTCTGGGACCAGCCCTTCATCCTACCACCTTGGCTTTTCAACCTGATTCCCAATCCTAAGCTGAATTTTGCTTAGTTTAGGAGACTTGGGCGCACCACCCCAAGCAGGATGGCTTCAGGCCATCAGCTAAAATAGCTGCTTGTCATCATCTCCTTTGTCTGGGCTTCAGACTGACAGGACCTGTCTCCGCTCCCTTTGAGATCTTTTTACACCCAGCCCATGAAGGTCCTGACTGACTCCTTTCCTTTACTATCTGCTCTGGTTATTTTCACCCTTTGTGGTTTTGGGGTCTTTTTCTCTGTTGCTTATTGTTCCCTTTCTCCCTCCATGTATACTCTTCCTACCATCCTGGGCTGAGTAGACTCCAGAACTGCCCTGCTGTGATTTAGGTTGGCATCCAATCCACTACTGTGTTTACCTGCTCTGGTATGGTGGGATGTGCTGGTGACCACGGGTCTCAGTCAGTGGGACCATGTGCCTCTTGGCAGGAGACAGCTTGGTGGGTGCTGTGTTTCAGCATTCTCCCCCATTAGTGCCCACCTCTTCACACCGTGGGGCAGGTGAGTCATATGAGCCTCGCCAGTGTCATGTGGCTGCACCAGAGAGGGATGATCAGAGGGATGATCAAAGGAGACACGCCAAACTACCCCAGTCTGTGCTGTGGATTCCCTTCACAGCAGGATGCCCCCAGAGTCGGGTGGCCATCACAGCCCAGAGTACTCTGACAGCACAAATAATTCCTCCCGGGTCAAGGACCTGGCACAGTGCAGGATATCACTTAACTTCCAGACGTGGATGGCACAAGCTGAGGGGTTTGACTCATGTCAGTGGCTGGACCCCTTCCCAAGCAGACCTCCTGTGCTCAGCCACTGCTGGGAACAGCATAGGGAAACAGAGCAAGGCAATGATTGGCCCTGGCACTGACTCTGCCTTGGTTGTCATATACCCCAGACTGTGGTACAGGCAAAGTCAGGGTCATCCTCCACCATAGCCCTTGGGGGATGATCTTCCCACCAGGAAGGTTGTTAAGCTTGCAGGAGGGAGATGCTTTTCTTGAAAGTTACTTTGAGGCTGTCTGCATCTGTAAAATAAGACTACTGCTCCAGGGGTTAAATTAAGCAGTGCTGTTATGACAGGGCGGCTCATGCTGGAGCATCATGCACAGCAGTGGCCTTCTGCAGATGGGTGACTCATGCTTCACAGCAAGGACAGCACCCCAGCCTTGCCTTGCATCCTCTAAGTGGGGCTGATGTGCACCCTGCTGCCCTGCTGGGCTGCACCTTGCAGTGGGAAGCTCTCTGGCCTCAAGTCCTTTTCCCAAAAGAAGCAGTGTCCAGGCACACATACTCTTACAGGTGAGAGACTGGGGCTAGAGGCCAGGCTGCCATCCAGCCCCCCCAGCACGCAGGGTCCTGCCCCAGCCCTCTCCTGCCGAAGTGGCTCTGACCTGGATCAAAACAGAGGATCCAAGGCCGCTATTGATGGGTTGAATGAGAGATGACACTTCCTAGAGCTCTTAAAAAGGGTGGATGCCAAACACAGGCTCATCAACAACACCACGCTGCTGCCCCTCAAAACTCAGTGTGCAGGAGCACTTTCTTTGCAGGTCTGGGAGTGCCGGATTCGGTCTGCTAGGAGGTCTGGAAGGGAATCAGGCACAGTAGTCTGTGATCACACATCAAGCAAAGCTCAAGACTTGTGCTGCTGTCTTCTCCCATAGCAGGGAGATGGACGTCAGCAGGCTCTATCAGTGTCATCAGGTCACTCTCTTTCCAGTTAGAAATGAGTTGTTACACTGAAAATAATTGACCCTTAATGCCAGCTGCATGGACCAGAGCATGCATTGCCACGAGGTTATGCTCCTTCCAATCCATCTGCTGTCCCTGTGTTGAGCTCAGATGTCTCTTTTTCTCCCCCAGCCCCCAGCTCTCCTCTCAGCTTTCAGCAGCACCCTGGCTTCTGGGATGTGCATTTAGCCTTTCCCTTCTCCCACCCCCGTCACTGCCCCACAAAGATGAGCAAGGTCATGGATGGCTGATATGTCACCACCAGTCTCTCTGGTATGGCCAAGGAGAGACCTGTAATCCCTGTAATTCAGGAGGAACCTGGAAGAAGACTTGGCTACCCAATATCCATTGGTTCCTTGGGACATCACTCTTGTGAATGTTGCAAAGGTGACATTCTTCTCACTTCATCTGAGCTATGGCTCTGGTGAAAGTACCAAGAGACCAGCATTTCCAGAGAGAATTACTGACACTGATGGGGGATGCTGCTGCACTTTGAGGGTCCTTGTCACTGACTACTCCCGACTTGTGACCCTCAACAGGCTGGGAGATTTGCTTTCTCTCTGTCCTGACTCTTTCCAAAAGGAGCTGGCCCATCCCAGTGATTCAGCCATGTGTTTTTGTGAAAATAAACAGACAAGCAAATGGTGCAATGATACACTGGTATAAATGGACTGAAGCAAACTAATTCCTTTCTTTGACTCTGATCTGCTCTCTGGCCTTGGCAGGGCCATTTCCCACCTCAGTGCCTCTATTTCTTCCCTGCTTCTCTGCCTGATTAATGCAGACACATCTTCCTTGGAGAGAAGCAGGAATAGGGGATGATTTGGACTGGGATATCTGGTACCTCAGCAATGGCAATAACTGTGGCTGTTGCTGCATGCATTTAGGCTTTCCTCCACCCTACAGGTGCTAAAAGTTCTCTCTGCCCATCCACCTCCAGCATAGGTTGGATACTGAGCCCAGGCCTCAGTAGGAGTCTGTTGGATGCTTTTGTGAATCTCTGAGCATGGACTTTAGCATGGACTAAAGCACTCTGAGCTGGTGGGCATGGAAAGTCACAGCAAGGAATTGGAGGCAGAGTGGGCAGGTGTTAAGGGGCTGCTGCTGGAGTGCAACAAGGCAACCAGCTTTATGCGCCAGCAGTATCTCTCTGTAGCTTTCGGGGAAGGGAAGTCTCAAAGCTGTGGAAGGGAGGGAACTGGGAAGCAACCCTGGAGAAGCCAAAATTCTTCTGCCCTTGGAAATCTCCTTGCAGCCATAGCAGTGTCTTGTACCCAGCATTTTCAGGGAGGAGGCAGCAGCTCAGCAGTGTTCCCAGCCCAGTTCCTGCCTTCCCCTTCTGGCAAGGCTGCACAGGCCCATGCAGACATGGCATGGAGAGCACGAGGACAGGCTGGCAGCTCAGGGCAGGGAGAAGGCAGGTGGGCTGTCCAGGCCTTTGCAGGTGCAGGGCCATACAGACAATGCATCTGCCATGCTCCCCTCCCACCCTCTGGGCTCTCTCGTGTGCCGGTCCCATCTTCCCACATGTCTGCTGCCTGTTTATCCTCAGTGCCTTTCCTCAGTGGGAACACCCGACTGAGGATCAGCAATGCATTGCCATTTCCACCTGAACTGGTGGTGCAGCAGGCACAAAGCAGCCTGGCTGCCAGCCTGGACATGGCTTCCCAGCCCAGAGCAGGTACCAGGACCAGCCACAGCCAGGGGTAATCCTGGGGCACAACACACTGCAGAAATGACCGTGGCCTGCTACAGCAGAAGAAGGAAAGGCTGATTTACACCCCCACCATCTCCACGCTGCTTGGCTCCAGCAGAGCTAAAATGCTGGTTTTGCCTGTACTGGGCCCATTGCGGTGCAAGATCCTGCCAAAGTGCGAGAGGGATGTGTGGTGGAAAGCGTATCAGGGGTGGAATTGTCTACACGCAAATGCTCAACTTTATGTACTTTTAACTAGAGGTGTAACAGATGGTTGCATTTCGGTCCAAGCAGCGGAGAGCCATGCCCATTCCGGCTGGAGCCAATCAATCCCACCACTCTGGGGAAAACGGCAAGCTGGGCTTGGAAGCGCGGCTGCCAGCAATCCAGAGGAAGGCTTTGCACAAGCAAACATGGGCCGCTGCCACGCGAAGCCAGGGAAACGGGATTAAAGAGACGTGGAGACAGACAGCAGAGCACGGTGCCGGTGCCATGGGCTGTTCCCAGAGCAAATGGCAGCAGAGACAGCAAGCAGCCGGGGCTCAGCAAAGGCACATCGGCCCAACCCTCCAACGGGGAGGGAAAAGGAACGAACCTTCCTGGGGAGGGGGGAGAAGTTTTATGGCATGGGGAGGGATCTGTTCCCATGCAGTTATGCCATGGTAAGGGGCTGCCTGCAATGCTCTGCCTGGCCCTGACACTCCACATCTGCACATCCCAGAGGTATTTCTGCATGGGATGGGGAGTATCCCCCACTGCCACAACTGCTCTTTATGGCCCCACAGCCAGGGCAACATCCCTCCTCTGAAATCTACTACCCGTGAGGATTGGACAGGTTAAATCTGCAAATCCCAACTGGCACTGCTCCATCAGGGAGCCCAGGGCAACACAGCTTGAGGTCCAGGGGAAGGACGAGCCTTGCATGGGAAGGTGGCCAACCCACACTGGGAGACAAGCATGGATAGGGCTGAGACAGCTCCTACTTCAGGCTCCAGAAGGGATATTTGTCACTCACTTCTGGGCAGGTTTTGAACTGATGGAAAGGAATACAGTAGTGTAGGGTTTTACTATTTCAGCAGTGCAGTTTAAGGTCTGGGATATAAGGAGTTAGGTGATGGAGAAAGATTATCCAGTGCTGATTATGGGAAACTGAACTGGGAGATTACAGTGAGGAGAAGTTTTTAGCATAACAGCTTTCAAGAAAACCAAGAGCTGAGGAAAGAGCACAAAAGGAAACCCAGTATCATCACCTCTCTGTGTCTCAGGGTCCTCACCTAAAGCAACAGAGATTGCTGGGAAAAGTGCTGTATTTTGCACAAATCCCAATACAACTGATTACCATTATAGGATGAAGGGCTGGATAAGCACATGGGTTCTTCTAGGTCTTCCAGACCACATTGTGGAGTAAAACATCTGCATCACATTTTTGCCTCCAGAGCATGCAGATTTGCTCCCTTCATACCTCACTCTTCATCAACAAGGAGCACTTGAAATACAGATGAACCCGCAGTTCATTTGGAAGGTGCTCGGCAGACAGATGGAGTTTGGAAGGTGCCCCTTGGGATGCAGCCTTGGGAGCTGTGTGTTACAGCACTGCAGATCAGAAGCTGCAATGGGAGGTCACAGGAAATAAAGTTATTTTGTGTAATGGCTTCTGGAGACTGAGGGATTTGGGAAAATCACTAGAACTCTGGATCCTGGCAGGAAACCCGTGCTCTGTTTCTGTGCTGTCAACACCAAGCAGCCAAAAAAACTGGGAAGCAGGTTCAAAATCATGAGAGAATGCTTAAACCAGTGACATAAAGGGTGGGTTTGTCCTTGTCCCTTGCCCTGTGTGGTTTGTTCTTAACATTCACCCACCTTCAAGGTATCTCTGTCACCACAAATCTCAGATGAGAAAACCCACATGTGCAAGCTGAACTGTCCCCAACCAACGTTTTGAGTGAAATGTTAAAAACTTGCAAAAATTCAGTGAATCAGTGAGACTGGGTGATCCGAAGAGTCTGCCCAGCAGGGCAATGGTCAGGGTTTAAGCCCTAGAGGACTGTCTAAACAGGGGGAGATACCTACAGCAGGGACCTTTTGGTTCTTGCTCATCAGCAGCACCATTCACCAGTCTAAAAGTTGCATGTGTATGATTGAGACAGAAACACATCCCAGCAAGGCAGCAGGGAGACTGCAGGCAGCCTTCTGCAATTAAAATGAAGTATTTCAAGCAAATCTGGCTCTTCCCTTACTCCTATCACATTGCAAAAGCCTCAGGAAGTCTCCCCAGGGGCTTCCTCCTCAGCCTGGCAGGGTTTGTGTCCCCCACAGTGCCACTGAGCCTTTCACATCACCCCCACAGGGCTGGTGGCTTTAACCTGTTTTAAAGACCTGTTTTCCTTCCCTCTTCACCTCCTCATTCTCTCCCACAGTCACGTTCCCAGGTACCTCTCAGCAGATGTTTATGGTGCTTTTGTAAAACACTTCCACTTCCTCAAGCTTACCAAACTCTTTCTGCCTCGGAGGTGCTCTTGGCTGGAGAGTGCAATGTCATGAAATGACTGCTCTGGCAGCAGGCATGTCCTCTCCCACCTCCTCTGCCTCCCCAACAGTGCCATATCTAGAGAAAAATCTTGTGAGGGCTGAGTACGCTCCTCCTTACACCTCTGCTATGACCTCCCAAAGCATGATAATTTCATAGCAGGGCAAAAAACTCCCTCGGATTTAATTTTACAGCTGCAAAGCCCTCCCAGCCCTGAGAATATGGGGTACACAAAGGCACCAAAACCTGGGTGGGCAAAGGGACAAGCCCAGAGCATTGCAAGCCATGGTGGAGCCAGGCTGAGGGACAATTTTTGTCCACACAGTGCTGTCTTGGGTGCTGCCAGTGGATGCTTTCTGTTCAAGGCAGTGATGCCCAGCTTAGGTTCATTCCAAGAGGAGATGTATGAGCCCCAAACTCCTGCTCGGTCTTTTCCTGACTGCTCAGGAAGCTCTGGAGATTTTGGCTGACTGGGATGACCTCCCTCCCCACTGTTTCTGTTCCATCACTGTGGCCCCAGTAGCCAACCCTTCACATTGACAGCTGTCTTGTACCAAGCCCATGTATCAGCCAAGAAACTCTCCCAGCTCCTAGTGGTCATCCAACACCTTCCTCAGGTGTTTGCTCAACCAAGGACACCACAGGCTGCCCCATCGCCACCACACCACAGATGTCGTCTTCCTTCTGAGGTGCATCTTGACTTTCCTTGGTCTTCTCCATTGAGTACTCAATCCTGAATGCCAGGAGATTCACCCTTCCCACTCCAGCTCCATGCAGGTTGACAGGCTCTACCGAAGAACTTCTGTGCTGTCAGTCAGGTTGAGGAGTGGGTGAGCAGGGATTGAGTGTGTGCCACCTCCTCCTGAACAACTGCAAGCAGATGTGGAGTTATAAGGTGACAGATTCATAACAAACAAAAGGAAGATCTTAACCTGCATGGCTGGCAGATCAGCCATGAAACTCATTGGGATATCATGGGATATCCCTGGGATATCATGGATGCCAAAAGATTATATGGGTAGAACAAGCAGTTAGATGCATTCATGCAAGAGCAATCTGTCTGGGGCTATAAGACATGACGGTATCACTTCTGGCTCAGGGCACTCTGAACCACAAGCAGCCGAGGGCTAGGAAAGTATCCCAGGGAAGCATGACATACACTTACTAAAGTTTTTATGATAATAATATACACAATTTTATGTAACATAGTTGGGTCTTTTGTTCTCTCAGGAAGACCAGCAGCAGCCATGGAGTCAGGATATGGGGCTAGGCAGAACTTCATTAAACCCTGTATGGCCTTCCTCAGCCTCTCACATCCAGTGGCTGTATGGATCAGCTCTTCCAAGGGATAAAGCATCTGATTCTGAGAGGATTCAGAGACCCACATCTCCATATCTGACCCCTGCCTGTGCTGGGGATAAGTGTGGTGTTAAGCTGTGTGTTTGACTGAGCTCTGGGTCTAAAACCAGACTCCTGAGTTACTGTTGTCTTGGGTGTGGATGTCTGAGACTTTCCTGGAAAGTTATCAATTAGGGAAAGACTTTCCTAGAGGATCTTTTTGAAAATAGCTTCCTATTTCTCAGGAACAGATTCTTCTCCATTGCTTGTCTCTTCTCCCCTGATGCAGTACCACTGATTTTCACTGCTATTTTGCATGACTCCCTGAGTGCCCTCAGAAACAGCACCATCTCCTGTGCTCCTGGTCCACAAAGAACCACCCCCATCCCTGGCACAGCCAAGTGCCGTGACATGGAGATGTCAAAAACTGCCCTGCTCCATGTCCATGGGCAAGCATAGACCCTCTGCCTCTGACCACCAGCTTGTAAAGCAGAACGAGCCTGGCCTAACTCATGCAGACATTTTTGAGTGTGAATCAGTAGCTCTGGGCCAGGAAAGCACCTTGAGCATGACACAAGTTGGTCCAGGTTCAGAGAGCGACCATGACTGTCTTCTTATCAATGTCCTTCCCCACTTGCCTTTGCCCTAACTCTGCCAAAACTCCTGCTTGAGAAAGAGACCTGGGGATGGGGGACAGATTTGACCCCTCCAATCTCAGGGGAAAGTTTTGAGGAGAAAAGGTGAAACTCATTTTCCATTCAAATACAACTAATAATAAAACTAGGGAAGAACAATGCTGGAAATATGTTAAATAAGCAGAAATCTGGCTAAACAGAAGTTTTCCACAAGGCATCAGGAAATCTCTGAATTGCTATGAGTGCCTTATTTAGTGGTGTGTGTGCTTTTTGTCCACACAAGTTCCAGTCACTGCAGCCATTAAACATTTTTTAATAGGAGCATTAACTTAAGAACAGCTAACAGTAATATTCCTAGCTGTGTGGAAACAGCATTTTATTAAATGCTTCACACAGATTTTGTATAATAAAGATGAATATATTATATCCTCTGCCTCCCCCAGAGTGAAACAATAATAGGAAAAAAAAAAAAAAAAGCCAATAAAGTGAAACATAAATAGAGCATAATGGGACTAGTAGCAAACTGAACTGACTATATAACATCTGCTATTGTTTGCCTGGCAAATGCAAACAAGGGGAGAAACCAAGAAAGATTTGAACAGCCCTAGCCTTTTTCCCCTCTGCTGCAAGGAAGCAGCACTGATATCCCAAGCAGATTAGAGCTGACAGAACAGTACAAGGGTGACTTGCAAATTTGTCCTTAAACAAATGTGTGAGATTCCCTTTGCTTCTGTGCAGGAAGCAATTTTCACGAGTCTTTTGCTGCCAGGCAGTTTATGTTTGAAAATATTCCTGGGTTTGGTGAGTTCTCAATGCAAGCATTCATATATTTCAAAGCTCACATTTTGCCATGGGTTTGCCCCTCACTATCCTCTGATTTCTGAAGTTACCCCATCAGCTGAGCCAAAACAAAGCCATGGGAGCTGGGCAACAAATCCTGCCAACTGAGGGGACACAGAAAGAGCTGATATCTATGGGCAAGGCCTCAGTTGGATTCTCTGTGTCATAGCCAGGGAGCCTGTATCCATCACCTTTGGAGAAATCAGGATAACTAAGGGATCACACTGTGACCAGAAGGGGAAAAAATGGAGGGATTTTTTGCCAGGCATCTCCTTTGCAGGTAGTGATCTGGCCAGCTCACAGATGCAGTAAACCCAGGGCTCTGCATCTGCAAAAATCCAGTCTGTGTTTGTGACCAAACTTAAATCATAGCTACCCTGACTGAAAACAGAACTGGCTGGAAGCTGGGGGAAGGAAAGAAGAGCTAAATGCCTATAAAAGTCATTTTCTGTTTTATTTGTTATCTTGCTTGTAATGATCACACCATGTTTCCTATCTATTTTTACAGTAAGTTGTACTCTGGTCTCAAGAGGCTCCTGGATGACTTATTATTAACAATGTCTTCTTATTATGGATGGTGATTTATTATCAGAATGATTCTATTTGTACTGGGTATGTTGTTCTGCTGCCAGCAAAAGGCTGTTGCCATCTTCAGAGCAAAAGGTCATGTTCTTGCAGCACGCTGTGCCCAGCTCCACCAGGCTGAGCTGGTGAGATTGCAGACTGCACACATGTGCAGGGCAAAAGGACAAAGACCAAAGAGAGGAGAGACCCTGGTGCACCCACAGCATTGCAACAGCCCCATAGCCATGGGGAGCACTGCTGGACTTCTCACCTCCTTACCCACTGCCTACACTCCTTGTACATAATGAGGTCACCATTTAGGGATCTGTACGCATCTCAGTAAAAAAAAAAATCATACCTTCTGTGATTTTTACATTGCATTACCAGTCAACAAGTGTTTATTTAGCACTGGGAAATTAAAATCGTTTTTCTCTCCTGTCCCTGGAGTCCATGTGCTCCAAGATTCACAAATGCTTCTTTTGCTGTAAATAAAGGTCCGTCTGGAGTTTGGCAATAGGTTCATGGGGCACAGGAGACATTCAACAGCTATTGCTTCACTGAGACTGCAAAAGGCAGTAGGAGCAGGAGAATTTCTGCTTTCCAAGCAGAAAATCCCAAAATTTACAATGAGAGAGAGTGGGGCTGCCTCTGGGAAGTTACCCTGTGGTCTGGGACAGACCGAGCTAGCCCCTCCACAGCTGCCCTTGGTGCCCCCCTCTAGTGGTGGCTCCCTGGCCAGGGATCTCTCAGGCCCCGCCACTTCCAGTCTCTCCCGAGGGAAAGGGATGCCCACAACAGCCAGCCAGCCCCTTTGCTCATCCCAGACCAGGTTATTTCTGCTGTGTGCAGCCTTAATACCTCCCTTGCTCACCCTCAGTTCTTACTGAGGAGCACTGGCAGGTCCTACTTAAGTTGTAACACCGACACAGGCAAGGACAGAGAACCAGACAGGTTTTTCCATGTGCAGGCAGAATCCAAACCCACTGTTGCTGCATATTTGGCATTAGTGAACACCTGCTTTCCACACCTGTAAAAAACAACAGAGCTAAGCAAACCCCAAGGAGATTTCAAGCAGAAAAATGGAAGAAATCTTGAGGCTGTTCACTACCCGGGCTTTACTCAGTGCCCAGGAGAAAAAGTCCAGGCTGTAAAGTTCCACAAGTCACAAGGTATTGTACACCAGCCGAAAAAGAGTCCTGGGTGCCAGGCAGGAGGACATGGGAATTTGTTGCCAAGTGATGTCACAAGCTTAACAAAATAGAGAAGGGAAGTGGACAGGACTCCAGGATGCTCAAATGTAAAATCATAAGAGATATTTTTGTAGTGATATTAAACCTCAGAGTTCAGAGTCTGAAGAGTGGGAATCAGGAAAGTGCTTAACAGGAGAGATATTTTTTCACTCCAGCCTCCTCCAGGAAGCTCTTTTCTCTCTTTCACCATCACACCTCCATGCAGCACTGGAGACAGGGAGACAGCCAGATCTGACAGCGATCGGTACAGAAACACTGCAAGCTGACAGCAGCTATTATGCAGGATGGGAAATGCCAGTCACCATTACAGGATGCTAAAAGTACCCACAGGAAGAGCCCTGCCTGAAACATGAGCATCTGAGGAATGCGTCTATGGTTCCTGAAACAGAAAGAAAAATAGAACAAACATATGTGTAAAGCCTCTCATCAGAAATGTCTGATGGTCATGGACAAGCTGTTGGGGAAAGGTTCCTTTATGAGGCAGGTCTGAGGATGCAGGGAGCAGCTTGGCACTGGAGAGCAGTGCAGTGAATCCCCTCTGCAGCAGAGGCTGGGAGAGGTTTGAGAATCATCTTTTGAGCTCCAGCTGGAGATGGAGGCCACAAGAAGGCAAGGGTGTAGCTTGGTCTTTGGTGAGAGAAGCAGGGGAAGAGAGAGGAGGAAAGCTGCAATACCCTGGCTGGGTCTGGGGAATATGGTTGCTGCTAAATGCTGCTGTAGTTTGGAATAAAAAGAAGAAGATTCATCTGAGACCTTGCAAACTCACCTCACGTGTGAGTTGAAAGGCAAGTGAACTGTTGTTTGACCCCACCCCTAGCTGCTACCTCTTCATAACAGGACCTGAGCAGGACTAGAGGAACAAACATGGCAAGTCTAACATGAAGGGTTGTATTTTTGGGGAAGTCTTCTTTACAGCAGCACTTCTCTGAGCTTGGAGGGCTCCTGTGAGGCCAGATGGAGTAGGATGAAAAAAAGGAGGGATGAAAAAACAGGGAGACTAAAAGAAAGAAGCGAGAAGGAGGAGCAGCCTCACAGCACTGAAAGTTGGAAGAGATCACAAACTCTGTCTTTGCATCTTGGTGCTGCTCTTGCAATGGATGGAAATATTAGGTTTTAATTAATTTTCTTACTGCAGTTGTTGGAAGGGGAATCACCTTCAAAAAAGAAATACAAATAACTGCTTTAACAGGAAACTTTTGCTGCTGTAATTTATTGGAAGGCAAAATGAGCTCCGATTACATTATCCACCCGCACAGTGCCAGCAACGTGTACTTCGGATATTGCGCTATAATCCAATGACTGCTCCTGAATTATTAACACCAAGTTGTTATTAGAAGAAGTTGCCTGCCTTATTTCCGCCATTCTCCCCCCCCCCCACTCCCTTTATTAAGTTTCAATTGATTCCCCACACCTCCTCCTGCCCCCCAAAAATGAGCCTTCGCCTCCCTGGCTCTTTCATAGCCGCCACAAACGTTACTCGCATTTGGCAGCCTGGTGAATTATTCACGCGTGCGGAGAGCGGCAGAGATATTACAGGTCTCGGAGGAGCCAGCGCGGCTCGGCTGTCACAGTCCTGAGTGGCTGTGTCGTTTGTACCCCCCGTCAACCAACCAACCAACCAACCAACCAACCAAAGTTTTGTGGGGCCCCGGGTCCGGAGCGCAGTTGCGGGGCAGGGAGAAGTCTTGCGGCAAACCCACCCTCCGCGGCTTCTCTCCCGGGGGTAGCGAGGGATACCCGAGGCCGGGGTGACATGAACATCACTTTGGGTCTCGACAGCCCCAGAGCAGCCCCGCGGGGCCCAGAGGAGACAGGGGAACCCAGCGCTGTGCGCTATTTCCAGCCGCCTCCGGGCGCAGCTGCACGGGCCGGGCGCCGTCTGCCCCCGCCTCCTCAGCGCCCAGCGCAGCCGTCCCAGGGTCATCCCCGTGGCCACCCCTTCCCCCTTCCATCCTCTTCCCTGGAACTGGGGGGACTGGAGAGAAGGCGGCGACTGCTCCTCGTCCCAAAACGAAAGTGACCCGAGGGACAGCCAGCCTCTGAATAGGCCGGGGTTGCGCTGATCCCCTCTGAAGGGTCTTCCCTGCTTGCCCCACGGCCCGGTCTTGCCTCTCGGGGAGAGTACGAGAGCTGCTAAATCTCTGTCGTCCACAGACCCTGACATGGCCAGAAGGCCTGAAATGCCCCCGACCGCCTCCGTCCCACCTCCCTGCCTTCCAGAGGCGATCTGCGGATGGCATTTATCAGAGTATTTAGGTGGTTTCAAAACTATGACTTGATAAAAATCAAGCTTTCTCCTTGCCTGGAGCTGGGACAGGAACGTCCCGACTGTTTTTCCAAGGAAGCTTGAGTCCTACTGGATTTCGTGGACTAGAAAGTAAAATACTGGAATGTAAAAGATTAAATACCTTCAGACGCTCCTATTGGCCTTTCTCTCACGGGAACTCCTGGAACGGCTGCTGGAGAACTCTGTTCCCAGGAGAAACCTGGGGGTCTGGCTGGGAAGCCATCAGTGCAGGGTAGTTCTCTAGCCCAAACAAACCCCAGGGAATCCCTAAAATCCACCAGGAGCGGTGGGAAGAGAGGATCTCGCGGCTGTGTTAAGAGAAGCAGCAACGTACTGGTTCCGGACATTTGGGATGGGGGCACCCCCGCGTTTCTCCCCCGCCATGGGAAATGCTCCCTGAGACCCCACGCTGAGTGATAAGGCGGCTAGAGGTGTTGATCCGCCTCGGTCGTTCCTTTCCATTTGTGCTCTAAAACGGCTCGCGGGGGAGACGGGCTCCCTTATTTCCTTCACACCGGCCCTAGAGCATGCCCGCTCTACGCCGGGCCAGGGACTTGCCCAAAATGAGACTTTCCCCCCTCTCCCGGCCCCACAACGGGACAGCGAAAGTGATGCGAGCACCGCCGTGCCAGCTCCACTGTGCGGAGACTTTGCGGGGGCGAAACAAATCGGCCCCAGGGGTGGGCAGAAAGTGCGCGGACCTTTGCAGCTCCACTGGTCTCGGCGCTGCTGAGTCGCCCCGAGAGTTGGTTTGCAAACGAAAATCCCCAGGTGAAGTCGGGGAGCTGGGCACCGCACTGCCTGTCTGCCCGAGGGGGGCTGCTCCTCTCATCCCGCTTCTGGTCGGGTTTCTGAGCCCGCGGGTTTCGTCCCTGCTCGGCCCGGTTCTGGTCCCGGCCCCGCGGCCGAAGACCTCCGAAGGAACGGAGACTTCTCCATCGTTCTCTGCTGTGGAAAGCTCGGGGCTTTCGCGGGGCCAGTGTGTCCCAGCCGGGCCGGGCCGAGCTCCTAATCAAGGCTCCCAGGCTGGATGCGAGCGCTCGGGTCACATTTATTTTTGGTGCAGAGAAGTTTCTTCCCCCGCAGGGAGATGGTTGCGAGGGAAGGAAGGATCGGCCGAAAGCTGTACAACGAGCTCCAGATATGAGCTCTGCTGGGGAGCTTCTCCCCAACCCCACAGCGCTCCCCGGAACCCCGGCGCCCCCTCCCCATCCCAGCTGGGAGCCGGTGGGTGCCCAACTCGGAACGATTGTTTTCCAAAGAGGGCAACGCCGAGCAGTGCCCGGCGGCGGCGGGATCAGGGTACCTGTAGGTGCCTTTTCCGGCCGTTTTTCAAGAGCAGGCTGGGACAGGGACCACAGACCCCGCCGTGGCACTCCGTCCTTCACCGCGGGTCCCACCGGGGCCTCTCCGCCCCCCGGCACTCGCAGCCCCAAATTTGGAGGCATGCTTGGAAACTAAACCAATTATTTCTTACATTCTCGGTTCGCCCTCCCGGCCTTTGAGAGATGCTGTGCCAAGACTAGCTACCAGCTCGAGGGCACAGAGTTTTGCTCCTCTCCACGCTGCTAACAGGGAGTGGTAACGTGTTTAGACCACTTAAACTAGGCAGACATAGCTGGGAGCCATGCATGGCTCAGCTATGCCGGGAAAGGAGGTGTCATTTGTACGCAGTTACTTTGGTGATCAACACTTGAATGATATATGCCGCCTGCTTTAATTATATTCCTGTGACATTTTCCTGGACAGGAGTGGACCGCACACAGCCAGGGCCGGGCAGCCCCGGGAGCGTCCTGCTGCTGCCCGCCGGGCCCGGGACTGTTCCGGGGAGGGCAGCTACGCCGACACCCCGAAATCGGGTCCTGGAGACAGCAAGGGAAAAGGCTTCCAAAGGTGCTACTCGCAGCCTGGTTGGGTCTTTTTAGGTTTTTTGTGGGGTTTTTTTTGTTGTTTTGTTTTGAGTTTTTTGGGTTTTTTTCTGTCCCCACTCACTAGTAGTTTTGGATTCAGCGGCAATTTTCTCTTCTGTGAGGAGGAAAAGCCGCAGTTTTATTCGCTTTTCGTCCTTGGTGGAAGGCAGGCACACTTCCCCAAAGGTTTTGTGGGAAGCTCTCATCCATCCCCGGGGACATCCAAGGGCCGCCGTACCCCCAGCCCTGCTTCCCTCCTTGGCCAAGGACCCGATCCAAACTTCTGCCTGCACCAGGAGTAGGGCAGCTCCAGGTCCCACTCAGAGGGGCTCTAGCAGGCAGAAGCGGGGGAGGGAGACGGGAGGGCGACTTGGGGGTGTTGGAGGGCATTGGATGAGGGTGTTCTTTCCCAAACGACCTCAAAGCTGGGACACACGACCAGCAGCTGCCTCCCGCCGGGACGGGCAGAAGAGCCCGGCGGGATGCGAAGTTCCGTGGAGGTGGCTGGAGCAGGCCCTGGCTGTCTCCGGAGCTCCCTTGCTCTCCGGGGCCCTCTGAGGACAGTGAGATGCAATGGGACACGCCGAGGGGGCACTGAGGGTCCCTAATTCGGGGCTGGGTGCCAAACGGGCTGCCAAAAAAGAAAATTTAAATAATTAAATTCTGAAGGATGGAGAGGGGAGATGAAGAGCTCTCCCCCTAAGCCGGGTTGGGGGGCAGCCTAGCCCACCCACAGTGCGCAGAGAGGGAGTCGTTCGCTAGGAGGGGGATGCAGCGATTGCAAAGGCAAAGTAAGCATAGGACAAACGAACCCAAATCCGCCAAAGGCAGCACCGGGCAGCCGAGAGCACAGCGGAGAGGGGTCGGTCGGAGCCAGCAGAGAGAACCACCGAGAGCCGGGGAGCTCGGGGAAGGGGGCCGGGGTCTGCCTCGTTCCCTCTCAGCCACCCTTTTTCTCAGCGAGGTGCTGTCTGGAGAGGGACGCTGGGCATAAGGGCAGGCGACAGGCCTGGAGCCACCGGGCTGAGCTACTCATGCAAAGCATGAACCCGGCTATCCCCTGCCAGGCCGCGGCCGAGGCAAACGAGGAAGGGTCCCTCTGTGTCGGGAAGTTCGTGCTGAGGCTGCTGTCCGTCCTCCCCCGGGCTCTGCCTCTATTAGGGAGCCAAAGGGTAAAAAAAAGCAAGGCGCTTTTAAAGACCTGTCCTCCCGCGTAGGAAGAGAGGCGAGACGCAGTCTGAGGGGACAACAGGGGATCCAAAACGGTTTGCAGGGTTTCGCTCTGTCTGAAGCACTTTCGCCCCTGCCCTGAGCCAAACGGGCTGTGCCCGAGATGGGGGCGTAAGTTGCTCCCGTGTCCGCGCTCCACTCCGCGGAAAAGGCTGCACCCGGCAACCGGCTGCGCCTCTGAGCATCCCATACGCCCGCAGGCCGCCAAAACTAGCACCCAGGAATGAGGCTATTTTTATTTCGTTTTTTTCCCCCTTCGTATTTTTTTTTTAATCTTATTTCTGTAATTATAACACGAGCACCCCGGCTGAGTTCTCAATAAAACCTGGATCCTGA